>NC_085851.1:2843194-4264791 GCF_020906515.1 Vanrija pseudolonga | reverse complement strand
TAACCCCTAACCCCCTAACCCCCTAACCCCCTAACCCCCTAACCCCCTAACCCCCTAACCCCCTAACCCCCTAACCCCCTAACCCCCTAACCCCCTAACCCCCTAACCCCCTAACCCCCTAACCCCCTAACCCCCTAACCCCCTAACCCCCTAACCCCCTAACCCCCTAACCCCCTAACCCCCTAACCCCCTAACCCCCTAACCCCCTAACCCCCTAACCCCCTAAGTTGTGAGTATCGGAAGATGCGACCGTCGCGAGGTGTGAGTGTCGGCAGATGCTCTGCGGGCGGGAGATGTGGTGGCATCGGGAGATGTGGCAGTATCGGGAGATGTGGTACATGCCGACACACAGGGAGGGCTTCCAGAGTTTCCTTCTCCACGCCCATTGGGATTGCGTCGGCGATCTTCACTACTGACAAGCGGCACCAACACTGGGCACTCATAGTCCACCGGTGGCTCATGCTCCACCTCTCCTGCTCCACCGCTTGCGGTTCAGCGCTCGTGCTCCACCTCTTGCGGTCCAGCACTCGAGCACCACCGCTGGCGCTCCACCGCCGTGCCGATCCAACTCGGCAACATCCAACCGCGAGGCAACCTTCTCACCCCGCCCACCAACACCCCCCGCCCTTACTCGCACACCACACTAGCATTACAACCCGCCTACAACGCATACCTAAAGTGCGGATTCTTCAAATCCGAAATGTCTTGAAGCTGAACGCTCGGGTCCGGCTTCTCAACGCCCATCTCCTTGTCGCGCTTGGCGTTGCGGTAGCGGTAGATGAGGTAGATGCCGGCCATGATGACGACGGTGATAATGTCCATAATGACAACGGTGAGCAAGGCGGGGGCGAAGCGAGGCGCGTCTTTCGTCTTGTACGTCTGAGGGCCGATAATGTTGCCGACGCACACTAAGGTCAGAAGGCAGAGCACCCAAAGACTTACAGAAGATGAAGAAAAGAGCATTAACCGTCGTCTTCTTGGTCCTGCCACCGACGTTGGTCGTGATGAGCGACATGCCGACGATAAGAGGCACCGCGAACGCCAGCGACAGATAGTTGCCGACCAAACGGCCGTACTTTAGGTTGAAGGGCAGGCCACAGACAAGAGCCGCGCCAAGAACACTGATCATGGCGCAGGGGATGCTGATGAGGCAGCGATTCTTCCACCTGTCCCCAGCCCACAGCGCAAAGATGATGAGGAAGGCGAGCCACGCGTTGGCAATGGCCAGGAGGAGGGCCTGGTGCGGGGCTAAAGGTCAGTCGTGTTCACCTCGAGCCGCTCCCACTCCCCCGCCCCCCGCACTCACTAAAGCCCATGCTGACAACCAGAATACCAAAGAAGCTACACATCAGCACAACCCCGAACCCCCACTCACTTTGAAATCGCTCCGTTGGGAATGTTGGTACACAGCGCGCAGAGACAATACAGGTAGACGACGGGGTCGCGGAAGCACTCCCAAACCTGGTCCCATTCCCACTTCTTCTCGGCCATGACAACCTGGTTCTCTGCCATGCGGGCCTTGTGGACGCGCTTCTCATCCTCGCTCTGGAGGAAGCTGGCCTTCTCCGGGCTGTCGGGGATGAAGAACCAGAAGAGGATACCGACGACGACGGTCATGAGGCCCAGGAGGATAAACAGCACACGCCAGCCCTTCATCGACAGGGTGCGCTTGACGTCGGCCTGTGCGAGTCCGTAGGCAACCGCGCCGCCAAAGATTCCGCCGAGGGTGTTGAAAGAGGCCCAGATACCCACGCGGGTACCCTGCTCTCCCTTCCTGTAGTACTGCGCCGTGATGAGGACCAGCGACGGGGCAATGCCTGATTCGAAGAAGCCAAGAAGGCTGGGGTCAGCAACAGCAAGCCACACTACATACAATCGAATAGCCAACATATGAGCATAGTTCTTGCCCACGGTCATCATACACAGGATGAAACCCCAGATGATGATCATGAGGGACGTGACCTTGGCGATGGGGAACTTGTGCAGGGCAAGACACATCGGGTACTCTCCCGCGAGATAGCCAAAGTCTGGGCGTCAGCAACCCACCAGAACGTGCACGTACGGAAGATACTCGCAACCCACGCATACTCGTTGACACCGATCCGAAGGTCATACTGGAATCCCATGACACTGGCGTACGTCAAGGACGTCTTGTCGAGCTGGCCTGTTAGCATCTTTGTAGCACGCCACGTACGAATTGAAGGCCGTAGATCGTACACATGAGCGGCAGCAAGCGCCAGTCAATCTTGCGGAGGACACGCTTGTCCTCCTCGGGGGTGATGGACGGGACGGGTGGCACCGTGGCCGACGAGTCGACCTTGGTGACATCGGTGTGGCCCACGGCGTGCTTCTCCGAGTCGATAGATGGCATTGTGGGAGTTGGCGGGAAAGGCCAAGTTTTCTGTCGCCCATCTTATGTATACGCTGCTGCGACATTGTGGCTTCACCCTACCTCCTCGGAGCACCGCGACTGACTCCGCACGCCTCGAGCACTTGCTGGCCCCAACTCGGGCACACAATCTCGTTGTCCCCCGCAAGAGTTCTTGGCTCCAAGACTTCCAGACTCTAGGTAGCCGCGAGACAGAGGGTCCGCCGCGAAACGGAGGGCCCTTGAACGCGACGATGGACGATGCGTGACGACCCAAGCCATATGCATAGACAGGCGCGACAACCGCGACATGCGCTAACCGGCAGCTAGATCGACGTGAGGTGCAGGGACGCGGTCGCGGTGGGCCATGTGATGTCACGCCGATTCTTGGCATCCCCCTCTTCTGTGGAGCCCTCCAGAATAAGAGGCGTGGGGCCAACCATGGCACCCTTGGCATTCGGCCTTCGTCAGGTCGTCCGCCATGATGCCTGTCGGGTGGAGCATCACGTGTACACTGCAACATTTAGGCACCCCGCCTGGGGCCTGTAAGCAGACCCAAGACTTTGGTTGCCCGCGGCTGTCACGATCTGCTCCGTAACATTCGGAGCTGACCTATCTCGACATGGTCTTTGGTCTGACATGAAGATGTGGAGCGGCGAGCGGGGCAGTGGTGGGCTTAGAAAAAAGGAATGACCCAACTCGGCGCGAGGTCACCACCAGACGTCAATCCCGCAGTGGAGCAGAGATTGCGGCGTTATCTTTGACTTTGTGGGTTTTCCGCAACGACAGAGGGAGGCACCCGCACAAGGTATGCTAGCTGGAACCAAACACGGCTCTAGCATGCCCGCCATAACCCGTCGCCCATTGAGACGACTTGAATGGGAACGGTTCGAGTTTCTTGGCAGCCAAGAGATGTCGCCGCCAAGGCTGCGCCAAGTGACCGACCAAGACACCACGACTTTTCCGCATCGCCGGCGACGTGCAGGCAAGTCTACAGACGTTTGACCCACAATGTTGAAGGAGCAGAAGAACCCGCGTCGACAGCCAAAGCCCACCCTCCTAGGTTGATGGGCCCACAAGCCTTCAACAACGTCGCGCGCCCACGTCTCCATCCGATAGACACAAGCCGCGCTGCCTTGTAGTGACCCATTGTGCCATCCTCGGCGAAGAGCTCCTGCGCGGTCCATGGCCGAGTAGAGCGCGTCCGATAAGATGGACGTGTGCCTGGTATAGGTCGCGCTTGATCACAGGGCCGACAAGGTTCCAGGCTGAGTAGGTCGCATGAGCACGTCGTCCAATGTTACATTTGCGTGGCTAGTATAGAGTTTCGAGGGACGGGCTAGCAGAATGGAGTGGTTGTAGATGCAACCGGCGAGCTGAGCTGAGAACGGAGGTGTCGCCCACACAACAGCGCTGGCCGGCCTGGCGCAGGTATCAGCGGCTCGTAGCGCAAGTGCCCTACCTGCGAGTGCCCTCCAAGTGCTCGACCTGCGAGTGCCGTACCTGCCGCTCCGCGACCACCGCAAACCCATCACAGCGCTGCAATCCCCGGAAGAGTCGTGAGTCTCAGGCGCATTATGAATGCAGTCGTGAGCCGTCAATGACTTGGGAAAGACCAGTGCAGAGGTCGAGATGCGGTCGCTCGCCCGATGGACTCACAAGGGCACGCGGCGCGCCGTCGACCATCACCAGGATAACACACTCGCAGCAACCTCCACCCAGAACATCAAGCACCACACGCGGCATCCGGCACATCTGACCGCAGGCTCCCAGGCCAGGAGCGCCTGGTGACCTTTTCACTGGCCCCGAGAACCACAGACCGTTCTCGCTATAGCACGGCCGCCCCGGCGGCTTGACCGCGGCTTGACCCGCAAGCTCCAGAGTATGTGCGCCGTCGACCAAGTCGTCCTACATGCAAACCCCAGTAGGCAATGTCTCTGCTCCCTCCGGCGCCGCCGTGTTCTGTTCACCAGCTGAACGGGCGGCTCGTCACGTCGCCAAGGTTACGCGGCCGAAGGAACATCGTTTTGGCGCCTATCAAAGGCGGGGTGGTGGACGGCGAGTGCAATACTAACGCCCAAACTTGCCCGTCATTCAGCGCACGAGACACTGAGCTCGCAAGCCGCCCAAGCCACACCCGACAGGATTGTGGAGAGGGACGGCAACAAGTAGCAGCAGTTTACCAGTGTCACGGTTCACATGCCTATCTAGGCTAGAGCAGCACCGTCGCCACAGCGCTGGGTGCAAAGGTCGGGTTCGACCATGTTTTCATCACACCGACCTGCCGACGTCGCCGCTCCGCGCTCCAAGTATTCGCCCCAACCACCCCTAAGCCCCCTCCCCCTTGCCCGCCTTCTTGGCCGCCGCAACATACCCCTTCATCTTTCGCGGCGGGACACGGCTTTCGTACATTTCGTCGACCTCGCTGAACGTGCGGCCGCCAACCTGCGCAGTGTAAGCAAAGCAATACCCACAACATACCTCTGGGAGGATGAAAAAGTTGACGACCAGGCCGATACCGCCGAGACAGGCAAACAGGAACATGGTCTTGACGCCCCAGCCACGGGCACCCTTGCCAGTCGAGGCCAGCATGAGAGGGACCTACAGTCAGTTGCCAAAGCAACGCCCTACTCACCGTGTAACCAAACATGAGACTGAAACACATGGACATGCTGATGACGACGCCCGTGGTACGGGCGCGGAGTCGGGGCGTCGAGATTTCCGATGTCAGGCCCCAGCCAACACCCGCAAGGCAGCCGGCGTAGAACAGCACCCATATGCAGATGACGGCCAACGTCGCATTCAGGTTGGTATCGGTCCGTTCCTGTGTGCCGAGGGCCCCGAGAATGATATTGCACACAAAGCAGCCAGTGCCGCCGGTAAAGATGAGGGTACGGCGACCAAACTTTTCCGTGGTGTAGAACGAGACAATGACCATGGCGACAAGGAGAGAGCTGGGGTCAGCACTACCACTTCCTGCACCACCTACTAGACAATGCACGTTGCCTGGAACGGCTGCTTGATACCAGCTTGCTGCAAAAAGTCTACACCGTTAGCGTTGCCGTCGTCTCAACTCACAAGTAGCGTACGAAAAGACCACCGACGCGCCCGACCACTGGAGCATGATGACGCCAAAGAAGCTCGCCATGGTTCGCTTAAAGTTGGTGCCCATGAAGATTTCCCTGTACGTCGATGCCGCTATGTTGCGACGCTGTGCCTGCTCATGCTCCAGCTCTGTCGCCATGACCAGGTACTCGTGCTCAACGTTGTAGCCGTCTACACTACCATTGAGCTTCTTCAGTGCAGCCTTGGCCTGGTCCTCGAGGCCCTTGCGCGCATAGTACCATGGTGACTCGACGATGAACGGGAGGCAGACGAGGAAGAGACCGACGAGAACCCATTCAGAGTAGATGGCAAGTCTCCAGTGGTGCGGGTTGGTGACATTGACCACTTCGAGAGCGATAGCCGAGGAGAGTTGTCCGAGGGCAAGGAACAGGCCGTAGCTGGACATGTCAGGACGAGCAACACTTTGACTACTCCTACCAGCAGAGCAGTGCACCACGGTTCTGAACAGGAGCGACCTCGGAGATGTACTGCAGTGGTTAGGCGTCGCAGCCAGACTGGACTCACCAGGAGAGACGTTGCCTGACCCATGCCTCCGGCAAGTCCAGCAACCATCTTGGCACCCAGCCAACCGGCCATGGTGGTGACAAACTGCTCCGCAAGCACACCCTGCGACCATTAGCCCATGCCGAGGATCTCGACCCACGGCAACGACGGCGACCGCCGACAGCAGGAATGCCACGCGACGGCCGTACTTGTCGGCAATGAGGGTGCTAAATTGATGACCAAGGATTCCAAACGCAGCACCCTAAGGCGTCAGACAATGCCCAGTCGCGCAGGTATGTACTCACCGTACCGCCCCACGCAGAAACGTACTCGGCGGCGAGAGACTTCTTGCCGGTAGCCGGGTTGTAGGTTCCAAACTGGTCGATGAACCCGACGTTGCTAACGATGCTACCTGCAGTGGTTGTCAGCACGATATCACGGCACGAGAGCCACGCCAACGCACCGGTGATCGAACCCTGGTAACCCTCCATCAACACGCACACGCCGCCAAAGAAACAGCAGAGGGTGGCCCGCCAGAATGTCTTGGTAGTTTGCCAACGGGAGAGGTGAAGAAACTCGCTGGCAATAACCTTCGTGTCGGTGTCAGAGTTGCTTCCAGGGGCTTGCTCATCCAGAAGCTGAGGCGAGTCCTTGTAATCGCCAGCGTCGTCAGCGGACGGTTTGACGGCAGGAGCGAGGGACATTGTGTTGAGGGCTTGAGATGCGAGGGTAGGGAGCCGTCGAGACCGAGCCTCTACGCTTTATACAGCGCACATCCAGATAGAATGAGTGATGAATTGGTACCCAACGTGCACGCTCCTTCTGATAGATGGCGCTGAACGTGTCGAGAGTCGCACAGTAGATGCCGGTGACAGGCCGAACACACGAACTGTGGAAAGTCTGCGGGTTATCTGCGGAACCTCTGTGGCTACGGGGCACACGGGGGAGATTGTGTAAGCGCAGCGATATGAGCAATCGATGCGGGGAAGCTGTGATATCTAGCCATAGCTTGGCAGCGGTGTTTGTGTAGAGGCGCAAAGACGTTTGAGCAAAAAGCAGATGATCTCAGTGTTGCTCAGTGGAAAAAGTGCGGGTTAATCGTGCGTTTATTGTGGGGCCCAGGGTTTGCTGTCCCTTGACCACGTTTGTACCGAAGCTTTGGCTGATGAGGAAAGCATTTGTGCCAGTCTTGTTTGTACATAACTCGCGTCATGTAGCTGTAAGCATCACCAGTCGCCTGACCCTCACCGCCATGTCCCCATCCAGATACCCCCAGTACGATGTCCGCAAGGTCATCCACTCGATCAAGAACCCGTCCCCCGACCTTGTTCACGTCTTCGCCCACCGCGCATCGCGCTGCCTCGGCTCGTCCACCGAGAACAGCTTCTCCGCTGTGGCCGCTGCCGCGAGGGGCGGCTACGAGGGAATCGAGATTGATATACGACTCACCAAGGACAAGCAGGTGGTCGTGTTTCATGACGCTGGCATGGGCCGGCTGACTGATGTCGAGCCCCCAGCAGGGGATAGCTACCACAACCCGTTCACTGGCAAGGGCTACTCTCCCCTGGTGAAAGACACCAACTGGTTCGGCGAGATGGAGCATCTTCACCTCCGGGACGACAGCGGGAATGTGACGCAAGTGATTACGTCGAACTCTTCTGACTATCGCAGCACCGAGCACCCCATCCTCCTCAGTGAACTGTGAGCTGGACCAGCCTAAGCACTCGCTGACGTCCAGCCTCGAGTTCATCCATGACGAGGACATCAACATACTGGTTCAGATTGACGTCAAGGACCTCGATGCAATGGCCTATGCGTATGATGTGATTGCGCAACATGCCAACGCCGCTGGTGTTCCCGCAACAGGTGAGGGCGTTGCCTGTCACTGCTGACTCCCAGAGTGGTGTCTCTGGAAACCGAAGGGAGAAGTGTTCCCGACGCCCGAGGTGTGGGAGCGCCAGGAATGGGTCCAGAAGGCTCTTGCCTGTGGTGATGCCCCACCATTCGTCCTCTTCTACGAGCATGAGGATGACACGGGTGCGTGATGGCCGCCGACGACGCTGACGCGCCCCAGTTCTCCCCTCAATCAAGGCTTGGGAAAACTGCGATTATTTGATCAACTATGAGCTCCACGTCCCGCGTGTTGGAGGTATCCTCCAGTCAGCGCTTGACTACATCCTGGGGCAGGGCAAGGGCGTGGGGTCGTGGTACATTGGCGGAGACTTTGCCCGGCGCTATTACACCGGCGATGGCCAGATGAGGTACGCAATGGGTCGACCAGCTATTGCAGTAGCTGACACGGCACAGCTGGGACGACTCGTCCCTGCGTGACCAGATCCTTGCTTCAGGTCCATCTGTCAAGATCATGTACCGTGAATGGTATGCCCAAGTGGTGATGGAGGGAGCTGACATGTACAGGCATGGGGTCGTTGCCGCAGGTGGTGTTCTTGGCCGTCCTCCGAGCGCGGGCGACCACGATACTCGCGTCGACCTCTCCGCCCTCATTCAGCAGGGCTGGAGCTACATTGTCGGTAAGTGTCCCAAGTCACCCGGCTGTCTGATGAGCGCTAACAGCTTCGAGCTGATCCCTTTGATGATCTCCACGACAGAATGACGGACATGGGCAAGAGGAACGTGGGCCGCATCATGGCTTAGGACAGGCTGTGCGTGGTTTATACAGCAGCATTGATAGGTCTCGATGCATTTATTGAATATATGGGCGTGAACCAAGGCTGTAACGGCTATAACTTCTTCTTTAGTGGCTCGAGGGGTCTTGAAAGGAGCTCTCGATTGCTGCAGGTGGTGTCAGTTAACAGGACTACTGACCGGGCATCTCGTGTTAGTACGACGTGCTGAGCAGCGGCATTACGGGCTCCCATGCTTCCCCTTTACTATGATGGCCACTCATTCGACCAAACAGCTCCAGTCGGAGACTGCCCCACGAAGAGCTCAGTCAGGTCCTAGCAGTCAACTACCCCACGAGCAGTCAGGTCCGAGATTCGAGACCGCTCCGCTCCACTCGACAAGATCACACCGGCCAACTTGCATGCAGGATTTACCGACTACAATGCTAGACCAACTCTTACGGCTCAATGTCGTCGGTCAAGTCGTAAAACTGGGTAGCAAACTGTCGTTGGACCTCGAGGCCAGTCTCTCCCTGCCCGTCAGCTGAACTCAGGCCTGGAACTCACTGGTCCCGGGGCAATGTTGCGCACAAATAGGTATTTGCGACCAACTGAACAGGTTTAGCAGGATCATCACAAGCAGGAGCCTCACCAATCAGCTTCCTGTCGACCTCTCCTGTGAGTGCGGTGTGCTTGCCGCCGAAAGCAGCCCCGCCCGCCTCTGTGAGAATGCAAATGCCGGCCTGGAGTCAACGCCCCGCCCACATGCCCAGCACTCACGCAAACGTCCCATGCCCAGCACTATTGTTAGCGGGTGTTTAATACTGTGCCTCACTCCGATCTCCCAGTGCCTGGGCGGACGTTAGTCATGAAGAGTCAACGTCACGCACATGTCCTGTCCGCCGCTGGCTACCTGGCAAATGTTGAGCGAGGCGCACCCAATCGAACGGAGCGAATGGACCATCTTTCCGCCAAACTCTGGCTCGCCGGCCAACTTTTCGAAAGTCCTCAGTCTCGAACTCAGAACCGAAGGCCGTCGCGATCCGCCAATATCGACCGAAATGCTGCGGTGAGCGGGTCCTCCTTCTCGAGCTCACAGTGCGTGACCTAGATCTGCGAGGGGCCGAGGCTTGCCAGTGATAGGGAGGCGCGTCGTCTGATTGAGATACGCGCCTCGGCCAGCTCCGGCTGAGTACTGCCGGTGAGCTACACAGTTACTTGCCTACTCACGAGCATGTTTAGGAACGGGTTGTAGACAACTCCAACGACAGGGACACCGCCCACAGCCAAGCCGATGGATGTCGCCGCCATGGGATAGCCATGGATCTGCCGTCAACATCAGATGGTGACTGCGACCTTACAAAGTTGGTCGTGCCATCGATGGGGCTTGACCAAGCTGTCAGCACTAGGTTACAGGGCTCCTCGGCGAGGCCGCAGGCTCACTCCACTGGAAACAAGTCAGCCACGTGCACCAACAAACACTTCCGACATACCAATCCAGGTCGGCTTGTCCGAGATGACTTGACCATGGTAGGTCTCCTCACCAATACTGTTGCTCAGCCAGACACCCAGGTGGAGCACTCACAACTGGTGCTGAGGGTACGCCGCGCGAATCCGTCCAAAGATGAAAGCTTCGACGGCCTTGTCGACCTCGGTGACAAGCTGAGCCGCGTCAGACCTCCACGTGTCTAGCTTCTCACGTCAACGGCGTTTGCCTTGGTCTGGGCCACCGACTGCGACTTGAATATACCAGCCTGGCCCTCCCGGATCAGATCTCCGGCCTGCGCTGTTCAGATCGAGTCTCTCCCAGGACGTACGTCGCGGGCAAGCTGGATAGCAAAGGCCAGAACCTCGTCAATGTCGACACGGGAGTCAGCGTTCTCCTTGACCATAGCAACTATGTGAGACTGCGGTGTCATCTTCATGAACCATGCCTTCCTCTTATGCATGATATGTACATAGGTTGATGATGATACACTGACTCGCAGCTGCCCGCCATTTCTCCACCAGACCCCGCAGTATCTCCACTCCCCTCAGTTTGCCCGCAGTTTTCCCGCAGTTTGCCCACTCGACCCCATCCTAGATAATCAACGCAAGTCGCTCGCACCATTGACCTGCTATCGCGACTGCACTTTGCGCTAGTGACGCACACAATGGATATCACGCTCATATCACCGGGCATGCTGCCCACGATGAACCAGTCCTGCGATCAGTGTCAGGTCCGCCGTCGAAAGGTGAGTCCGACAGCTGGAGCATCCGTTCACTCCCAGTGCAACCGCGCTTTACACTGCTCAATGTGCATCAAGGCCGAGCTCCAGTGCACCTACCGCACCAAGCTCAAGAAGCGGGGTCCGAGAGGGACAATAGTAGAGCGGCTCAAGAAGATGCAAGAGGACGAGGCTGCGCAGAACTCGACCGCCAGCCGTTCGGAAACGACCATTGCGGGCCAGGCCAGCAACCAGGTGACTCAGTCAAAGAGACGCAACTCACACCAAAGGTCTACTCAGCGTCAAGACTCGATGAGGTTGACATCATCCACCCAACTCCCGCCCCAACTCGCACGGCGTCGGAAGCCCTCAACTTTGACGTCTCCCCACTTGACGTCTCCCCACTCGCACTCGCACCCACAACCACCTTGACACGTGTTACGACCTCTTCTCTTTCCAGTGTCCTGACCATGGCAGAGATCGACAACCTAGTGACCAAGTACTTTCACCACATCCACCCGTGTTACCCGTTCCTGGATCGCGAGTGGTTTCTTGAAGGACTCGGAACAATCGAGCACGCCGACTCCGTCTTTGGCACAATGGTACTCGCGCTTTGTGCCCTCACCATGGCCTTCATCACCGAAGTCATTCGGGATGATGAGAGTGAGGAGTTTCGGGTACGTCGCGAGCGCGTCATTGCCGAGGTCACGTTGCGACACTATACTCGGGCCCTGGGGTCCAACACGACACTCGAGCAGGTCATCACGACCTTCCACCTCGGCCTCTACTTTTCCATCGTATTCGGAGATGAGGCTGGACATTTCCGGGTAGCCGAATCAGCGCATCTCGCGCGCTCCATGGGACTCCATCACGCCAGCACATATGTTGACATGGATCCCGCACAGCGGTCACGTACTATGGCCGTGTACTGCTTCGTGGTCGTCCGCAACCGAGCATGCGAGCTCCGCCAAGGAACAAGCCAGGTCGTCTGCCTCGGTCAGAGCCCCTTACTTCCGTCGTTTGATGACGCTGTCGACCCAGCGTATCGACTGTTCAGTATGGACACGCGCACCGTCGAGATTTCGCACTTGGCACTCTTGACAAACCTGTTCGACGTCGTCACTCCCGAGTTCTGCCGATGTGCAAGGGACCAGTGCGATTTGAATAGCTGCCGCCTCAGCCCTTCGGACATTGTCAACTATGTCAGCAAGTTGGAGCGCGCGGCGGCATCCATTTGCCCAAAGACCTTCTCAGCTGTCCAACCCGCACTCAGCCTATGGGATGAAGTGTGGTGGATTGAAGTATTGATGGGCCAACAGTGGATCGCAGCACACATCTGGCACATGGCTGTCCAGCACGGTATAGATATCAGTGGCCTCGAAGGGGGCAAGTTTCAGCGCTGGCCGCTGGAGATTGCCGACACCGTCGCACAGGTACTCACAACGGCGAATCTCCGATCCGTGCACATCTTGGGAACAGGGCTGGTGAGACTGTTGGTGCGATCTCGGCTGACTTGCCAGGCGCACCGATTGAGCTACATCAACTCGTGCGGCTCACAATACCTTCAAGCAACTGAAGTCGAGGAACAAGAACTTGAACGAGCACTCGCCAACCTGCAGCACATCTCAGAGGTGGTGGTCGGCTGGGATCCAAGGTACTGGACTCGGTGTGTGCTGTAGAGTGCAGTCGTTTGGCCTGCAGGAACGCGAGGGACTACACACCAACGGCATCCTTGGGAGGGAAGAGTACGTACTCAGTGATGGAGGTCGTAAGCCAACCCCAGCCGTCTTCAACAAAGCGCTACACATACATGCAAGGCCTGACAGGACGAGGCCCGTCCTGCGGTTCTTGGTTGTGGTCACTCCATCACTCTCCCCGCACCTTTGCATTCGAGTCCTCGTAGTCACTGCCAACCCAGTCATTTGAATAGTCTCGTGTCTACTAGGCCCAGCGCAGATCTGTCTTGGATAGGCGTCTCCAGGCCAGAGCTAGTTGACCTTGGACGCCAAGATTGCCCACGAACTGGTTGCCTCGGCTGCTCGGCAGTGTCCGACAAATGATCTTCCCAAAAGCCTCGGCTGATGTGCCAATGACATCACTTTGGCTTCCTCCACTCGAAGCATGTTGAGGATGCCGTCCTCGGCGGCGCGCCGGCGTACAGACAACTTAAGCGCTGAGGATACGGCATTGCAAGACGTTGTTTGTTTAGAGGGCATGGCAAAGGGCTTGAGAGGCGGAATGTGACGCACAACGGACACGGCCATTTTGGACGTTACGCTATGCTTGGCAACTCTGCTATCCCCTTCTGGGATCCTGTATCCTGTTGCCTGATCGTCCACACCGAGTCGTACGCAGCCAACGAGGCCATGTGGAGAGAGCCAAGTCGCACGTACTCCGCCAGAAGCACCCAAGGCCTTGCATGAGTAGGGCCGCGACGTTGCGGCGAGTTTTCCAGGGTCACCTCACCAATGTATGTAGCGTAGTAAATGTCCAGTAGAAACTACGGTTCGGCCTACGTCTATAACAATCAACTTCAAAGGAGCACTTTAAACACAGACGCCGCGGGTAAGAGTGAGGCCCTCATCGCAAGCGTGGACCTTGCATGAGCCGAGCACACAAGACACGTCGGAGGCGCCGGCAATGGTCGTGCAGTCGATGCCGTCGACGCCGGGGCAGCCACCACAAGACTCGAGGTCGTGAAGGGTGTCGACACACTCGTAGCCGTCATAGTTGCCCTCGTCGAGCTGAACGAGGAACGAATTCTTGACGGTGCCCTTGGTAGTCTTGCAGAGCTTCTGGAACGGAGGGCAGCTGGGCTTGAGAGCCTTCTCAAGCGAACGCTTGCGAGTGGCACCGGAGGGAAGAACGACGTCTGATACGTGTTTAGAACAAGGAGTGCAAGGTCATCGTCGGCCAACTCACTGCAGAAGCCATACTTGCAAGTGTTGTCCGAGACGGTCTGAGCCGAGCCAATGACGGAGAGACAGTTGCTAAGAGAGTCAGTACCACTACCGATACATGGACTTACGAGATGAGGCAGTTGACCGCGGCCTTGTAGAAGGCCTGCTGTTGCGCAGTACCCGCCGAAGTGGAGCCACCACAGATGCAGCCCCTGTCAAGGGGGTCGCAGCCAGGAACGGACGCGGCGGCTGTCTGGGTGCAGCCCGAGATACACGAGTTGACCTTGGCGGGGCTGAGTGATGAGTATGTAACTTTGGGATTGTCCATGTCAATGCCACTCACTCAACAGGCCCAGCAGTCGTTCCATCACCACAAGTCTGCGCCTGGACGGCAACCGCGGCAAAGGTGACGGCGAGGATGGTGGTGAAGAACTTCATGGTGCAACGGATTGGAGGGGTGGAGAGGGGGGGTCTGTGGGAAGCTTGTGAGTGAGAGGGGGCAGCCACAGCGGTGGTTATGTATCAAGGCCAAACCGCGGCTTTCTGGCAGCCATTATCACCGCAAAACGCGCACACCGCCAGCCGCAACGCCACAACCACGTCCTTGGCCGCTTCGCAGTCCCAGAGCCGCCGAGGGGTGCTGAACTAGTGATTTTAGCCTGCCCGTTGTTGACAACATCTGACGGTCTTCCGATCGAGGAAGGAGACCGCTGTGCATTGAGAAGAGGAGGACGGAGACCACGCTGTGCATGCTCAACCTCGCTCGTGGTGGCGTTGCGAAGGAGGTTACCTTTGGCAGGCCATCAGGGTCCATCCAACGGGTCCCTGGGCGGTTCCGAACACGACCACCCACTAGTCGCAGGCTTCTTGTCTCGATGGCACGCGCAGGACAAAGGTCGTGGCGCGCGCGTCGGCACGCGGACGTGGTTTGATTCCATCTGTTAGGCTCGGCATGTTCGACCGGATCTGATCGCCTACTTGGCCGGTAACTGCCGCGGCAGACATTCCAGCACAGCAGCACTACATGCAGCACTGGCGATTTCGGCCCCATACATACAAAATACAAGAATGGACTCGACTGCACCATGCATCCACTATGCATTCTACATACAACTCAGCCATCGTGACACAGGGAACATGTTCCTGCAGGACATGTTTGGCAGGTGTACATGAATACGCTATGCAATGGCGCTCAACCAACTCATGCTGGCTGCAAACGAAAACGCTGTCCCTGCTGCGGTCACTTTGCTGATGACTCGGCATCTCAAGCCTATAGCCTATACATAGTCGCACGAGGCTTGTCTCGAACAAGTTAGCGCTAGGTGCTTACCGAATGGCAGCACAAAGTCCAAGGCCGGCGAGGTCTCGGACAATCTACATCATCACCCTGCTCCACCTGCCCCATACGGAGCACCGGTGAGCCCCTCGCCCCTTGCCCTCCAGCTCAATTGCGCCCCTCTTTTGAGTGGCGTCTACGGCACAGTTAGCGTCAAAGTGGTTCATCCGACACAATGATGCCGTTGCGCAGTGATGCCAAAGGCAGAGTGGGCTTCGAGGACATCTTGCCTCAACTGTGCAAGGTCCCATGCAGACAGACTCCTGTATGCAGGCGGTGACGGCCGTCGCCAAGACAAAAACGTATGAATCGTTTCAATCTTGTTTGTGCAGTTTTACGTTGTGTCCGTTATGTAGTGTTTGTCTCGCGTGGGAAGTCAATTGAAGCAAGGTTGCTGGGGTCATAAGGCGAAGTGGTAGTGCTGCGGGCAACACACCGGCATGCAGTGTGGAGCTCTTGCCCATGAGGCGCCCACCTCCGCGATGCACACAAGTGGGGGTGCTGCCGCGCTGCATAGTGTTCTGTGATCTGCTGCAACCCCTCACTCCTTGACTGCTGACGACCATGATCCGCACAATATCAGTCGCGTATCGACACCATGGATTACAGAGACATCTCTTCCCGCATCGTAGATCACAAGCATACCCCTCAAGCATAAACCAGATGTCAACTCGAAAAGCATCCCGAGTGACGAAGGCGGGAAGGGAGGTCAATGTGTTTGCACGTGTGGTGAGAAGGCACCCTTGTTTTCCTAACGTAAACCTTTGTCCTCAGCACCAGCCAGCCTCCGTCCTGCATACCAACGCAACAGATAAGACTTACCGCTGACGGAGGTACCGCCCGATCCGCTTGACAGCTGCCCATAGTACGCGATCACAGCGCTTCACTAACCGGCGACCGAGCATTTCACTTCCCACATGCAGCCTCCTCCTTATTGCACTGCTCATCACCTTCCCGTGAGTACCACTAAAGACGATGATGATGGCGAGGCACCGAGCCAGTGCAAACACATAGGCACACACGTGTTTGGTGCACCGTCGGTATGACTCATGCGAGGTGGAAACACACGACGATTAGACGCGCTGTCGTTGAATCAGGCACTCATGACTCAATGTTATCTGGACTCCTCAACTCCTCGACTGCTCGTATGAAGCGTTTGGCGGAGCCACAATGGCGCTAGGCAGGACACCAGTGTATGAGACTGCGTCATGGTCATGCCTTCGCCTGGGAGGATTGGCAAACAAGGGCACCCTCGAACGTCCACCACCAGACCAGACCTCTCGTCATGGCTCAGTTTCAGCACCGAGCTACAACCCTCGAAAGGACGCTGTACAAGGACAAATTCTCGGGATCGGTAGGTCTGGTGACAAGACCTGTATCTAGTAGCCTTCGTGCCGCAGCCGTGGTCATTGACTTGGCGGACCTATCTCGCTCGGGCAAGGGCACCAACGCTCGGTATCTCATGATGCCTTGACCCCCTCCGCTCCCGAGTGACGACGAGGACCCCACCCAGGCAAGCCATTCAAACGTCAGTTTTTAACGTCTCCACGCTGTTATTCAAAGCCGGGATGACCAGCAGAATCATTAAGACTACCAAGCATCAGTCTCAACTGGAGATACCAGCAACAGGCCGGAGTGGCTGCGTTTCGAGAGTGACTCATCGCTCCTTCGGGACTTCCGCGATTACAGAGGCGCCACACCAGTCGCAGAAGAAAAGGTCATAGTAACGCTACACGAACTTGGGTGTCTCTGGGACTGTGTCTCCCCCCTCTTCCAAGGGGCGTCGCTACATCACGTCGCAACATCACTCTTGTTGCTTCGCCTTGACTGGCGGCGTTGATTGGCCACTACCGTCCGACTGGATCGCGTCGTGCACGACGACACTTTGCCGCGTCCTTCCACCACCCATCTTCCTAACCACCGCATCAAACATCGGGAGCTCGGGCGGGTCGTAGAATAGAGCCATCGGGATGCCCAGTAGGCATCCCCCGATGACTGTTGTCAGCGCAGCAGATAGCCCTTCACCTACTGTTTCCAATGAGTGACGGCATCATGCTTTGGCCAACATATCTGCCCACGGAGACCGGGGCGCCACACAACATGCCCATCGGAATGTAGTACATGTTGCTGGGAGTCAGTGGACGCGAGGAATGATGCACCTACACGATCACGTGCTCGAATCCCAGAAAGACGAAGAGCATGGCCGGGAAGTGAATAGAGAGGATCTTGGATGAATACTCGCGGGCGCCAGCACCAAGCCAAACGGCGGTGCACACTGGCGTCAGATGACGCTGACCTCTCTCGGCTTACCGAGAAAGTTGCAGCCGATTCCTCGAAGCACACAGTGCCCCCACCCCTCAGATGTCTTCGTCACAGCCACGCCTTTCGCGTATGTGATCAAGGCAGGAGTATTGTACAGTCCCGAGTAGTGGCCTGCAGTGTCAGACTCCCATCGATCGCCAAAGTATTACCCATGAACGCCACGTAACATAGAGCTCCTGCCAGGTTCCCAAAGAAGACGATTAACCAGTTGACAGGCAATTGCCACATCTTTATGTTGCCGCGGATGAGGGACATGGGCATGAACACTTGGTGTCAGCAGGATCAACGACGGCACACCCACTGAGGTGCGCGGTGACAAGTTCATTGCCCGTCATGACGAGCATAAGCAGTCCGACCGGGAAGAAGAATGCAGAGAGAAGGCTGATGAGGGACGGATAGTCGGTCCTCAACGTGCCACTGCCGCCTTGAATGAGCTGGACGAGCATGGCGCCAAAGCATAGCATCCACCCCGCCATCCATGACTTGAAGAAGGTCACGTGATAGCCTTGTTTGGCCTTTTGGGCCCCAAGGTTGACAAACACTATGTAGGCATCAGCATCGCACTGCGCGGCCTAATACTTTACCCAAAGTTACGTCGGCAGGAGTGAGTGCATCCATCGTGGTTTGTGGACAGCGATGGTTGAGCGGAGCGCCAGGTGTTATGTATGACAACGGGCGCATTACTGCCACAATACCCCAGCAACCCTTATCGTCACACAGTGTCGTCGTCTGAACGCGACATGCACAAGTGCCATGATAAGCAAAGCCTGTAGACCCGATCAGCGTCTATAAATTGGACAATGAAGGACTGTTGCATTCCTAGTGCCGATAAGGTTGTGGTCAGGATAGAGGCGAGTGGCAAGGACCGTGGTGCTGGCCGCAGAACCACATCCAATCCGTCGATATGGCCGCTCGGGAGTTGTAGGGGGTGTTCGCAGAGCTGTCGCCTGATTCTGCTCCACTATACGTTATTCGAACGCCTCGCAGCACAATCGATCACGGGGGGCACTATGGAAAGGTGGCGGGGCATCCAAAGGATGTGTGGGGTCATCTCCGAGATAAGGTCACCCACACTAAGCGATAAGGCATTGTCCCACCAAAGACTAAGACGTCGGATGACCAATCACCTTGCATTGTCCCGTCCTTAGAGTCGCATTGTGACGGAACTGACATTCCGTGTCGGGGTGGAAATGGGCAGGAAGTGAGATAGAACAGCCGACCGGAGAAGCTGTGAAACCGGGGAAGGACTGGGGCACGACCGGGGCCGATGGCCCACGAAGCGTGCGCGAGTATCTGCTCTTAATAGTTGGTTTTGACATCCCATTGAAGACAGATGTTACAATCTTGCTCCTCATTTACGCCCAAGAAGCCTTTGACAACATGGATCGTGCTAGTTCAACCGACGACAACACGGACAATGACTTCGTTCCCGAGCTTTCCCGCGTCGAATCTCCCGAGCGCCTGCGACGGACAAGTGCAGACCTCAGCCCCCTCCGAGTCCGAGGACGGGCTCTGTCCCAGTCGCGGCGAGTACACAGTCGGAGTCGCAGCCGCACTGCTCAGGACAAGCGTGATGACAGCACGCTCCGCACCGGCGTTCGGAGCGCATCGGTTAGACCCCACCCGGGGGTGTCGACTCCCAGTAAACGGGTACAAGTGATGGTTGTGGGCCTTGGCATGGTCGGAATCGGTGAGCTGAGCCATGATAGCACCGCTGACCCCAGCATTCATCGAAAAGATGCTCGCGTTGGACACTGAAGGCAAATACTTTATTCGAACATGTGGTGAAGAACCCACCTATGCCTACAACCGGGTGGGGTTGACGGGTGAGCCACGCAATCTTTCATTCCATGCTCACTGCTCAGAGTACTTTCAGCACCGAAACATCGAAGACCTCTACCTGCACGATGCGTCTTGGTATGCTGAGCAGGACCCCGACCACTTTGCATTTCACATCGGCCAGCAGGTCGTGTCCATCGACGGCGCGAACAAGACAGTCCTCACCTCCGAGAACAACACCTTTGCGTACGACATCCTCGTTCTGGCCACCGGGTCAGTTGCGGATCTTCCTTCCTATGTCACCCGTGAACAGGCAAAGACGACCCAGGGCGTGTTTGTATATCGCAGCATCGCCGACCTCGAAGACATCTTTGCGTTCGCCGGCAAACCGGCTGTTTCCAAGGCGACTGTCGTTGGAGGCGGTCTTCTTGGCCTCGAAGCAGCAAAGGCAGTGTACGACATGAAGGTCCCAGAGGTATCCATCATGATCAGACAGGAATACCCCCTCAACAGGCAGCTGGATGCGCCGGCTGGGGACCTTGTCAAGGCCAAAATTGAGTCCCTTGGGGTCAAAGTCCTCAGCCGATGCTCACCAGACTCACTCGTCATCAAACGTGACTCTGGCCGGGAAATCTTCGCGGGTTTCAACAATGCAGGAGAGACCTACCCCTCGGATATGGTCATCTTTGCCATTGGTATCAAACCGAGGGACGATCTCCCTGCGGAATCGGGAATCAAGACGAGCCCCAAAGGTGGCATCGTGGTGGCCGACGACCTCTCCACGAGCTTGCCTGGCGTATATGCCATTGGCGAGTGTGCAAACTGGCGAGGGAATGTGAGTGCGATCCCAGGTCTCGCTGACTCAAGTTTTACGGCCTCATTGCTCCGGGGATAGAAATGGCAGACATCCTGGCTTTCAACCTTGTGCGTTAGTTGCCCAACAGAGCTGACGTACTGTACAGACCCAGACCAGCGGCGTCGGAGCCCATGCCGCCCGCAAGATGAACCCGCCGGACCTCTCGACTCGTCTCAAGCTGATGGGTGTGGACGTGGCGTCTTTCGGCGACTACTTTGCCGATGTTCGAACGCCAGCCCAGCCTATGGGACCACCTAGCACACAGCCTGGGGCTGCAGCTGCACCCGGCCTTGTAACAATCCACCCCTCCGCAAAGCGGCGGTACCTCACCAATGACAATGGCCCAGTCAAGTGCCTCACCTACCATGACCCTTTTGGTGCGACCTACAAGAAGTACATCTTCAGCTCTGATGGGCGACATCTCATCGGCGGAATGATGATTGGCGACGTGGGTGACTTTACCAAGCTCGTGGCGATCACGAAGAAGAAGGCCCTCGATGTGCCTCCGTCACAGTTCATTCTCGGGTCCAGGACCAGCGGAGACGATGATGGCGACGACCTCGACGACGATACCGTGATATGCTCGTGCCATGTGAGTTGCAGTCTTTGACCCCAACTCACATCAGAACGTGACCAAAGCTGCTATTGCTGCGAGTGTCAAGGATGGAGCGCAGGGCTTTGGAGAGGTGAAGAAGAGCACAAAGGCGGGATCCGGTTGCGGTGGATGCGTGCCCCTCGCCACCGCCATCATGAAGACGGAGATGAAGAAGGCCGGGGTCACCATCGATAACCGGTACGCACATCAACCAGACCCTACTGACTTCAGGCTATGCCTTCACTTCAAGATGAGTCGCATGGACCTGCTCCAAGTGGTCAAGATCAAGAAGCTCCGCGCCTTCCGCGCCATCATGGACACAGTCAGCATTGATGGATCACAAGGCTGCGAGATCTGCAAACCAGCAATCGCCAGTATCCTTGCGTCCACGTACAACGAGCACGTCATGAAGCCAGAACACCATGCTCTCCAAGACACGAATGACAAGTTTATGGCCAACATCCAGCGGAACGGCACCTTCAGCGTGGTACCCCGTATACCTGGCGGTGAAGTGCAACCTGACCAACTTGTCGCCATTGGACAAATAGCCAAAGAGTACGGTTTGTATACAAAAATCACTGGAGGTCAGCGCATCGACATGTTTGGGGCCGAGAAGCCCGACCTACCGGCGATATGGGAGCGACTGAACGCTGTGGGTCTCGAATCTGGTCAGGCCTACGGCAAGAGCCTCCGAACGGTCAAGTCGTGCGTCGGGAGCACGTGGTGCCGCTTCGGCGTCGGTGACTCTGTCGGGCTAGCCATCAGCCTCGAGAAGAGGTATCGCGGCGTCCGAGCTCCTCACAAGTTCAAGGGAGGTGTCTCTGGATGTGTTCGGGAGTGTGCCGAGGCACAATCCAAAGATTTCGGGCTAATCGCGACCGACAAAGGCTGGAACAGTGAGCTTAGCCCGAGGCAGTCCCCAGCTGATAGCAGTCTTCATTGGCGGTAATGGCGGTGCGACCCCGCGCCACGCGATACTCTTCGCCCAAGACGTCCCGCCCTCCAAGGTCGTACGCATTCTCGACCGCTACATCATGTTCTACATCCGGACCGCCGACCGTCTGGTGCGCACGGCCCCATGGGTCGAGTCATTTGAAGGCGGCATCGAGAAGCTCCGACGAATCCTCATTCAAGACGAGTTGGGCATCTGCACCGACCTCGAGAGCGAGATGCAGTATCTCATCAGCACTTACGAAGACGAGTGGGGCAAGGCTGTTCGTGACCCAGGTATGCGCCACCAGTTTCGCCAGTTCGTGAACACGCCGGATCGCGTCAAGGGCATCGAAAACATCGAAGAGAGAGGGCAACGCCGGGCGGCAGACTGGCCCAAGAACTTTCCAGCCCGCAAGTTTGGAGCCTCTGAGATTGTAACCCCTAGGACCCAATGGACCTGGGTGGCTGGTTTGGCGACAGCGGTCGACCTTCAGCCCACCGACGCGGCCACGACCTCCGCCGCGGTCAAGTACGGCGACACGCAGCTCGCCATATTCCACGTCCCCCGGCGAGGATACTACGCGATGCAGCAAATGTGCCCGCACAAGCGTGCGTTTGTGCTTGACCATGGCATCGTCGGCGACGACACCAAGGGCAATCTACACGTGTCGTGTCCCTTGCACAAGCGCAACTTTCGGCTTGACACCGGCGAGTGCACCAATGACGACGACTACAATGTCATGTCGTTTGACGTTCGCGAGGTGGCTGGTGGGGCCCTCGAGGTGCTGCTGCCGCCCATGCCTGAGCTCGATGCTGTCTTGGGAACATCCAAGTGTGAGTCTCCTTCGTGGGCAGGGCTGACGCTACAGGGATGGTGCGCCAGTCGACCGCCGAAGCCCTTGGTCCTATCGCCGCCGCCAATATCAAGACTGTCCCTCCTGTTCTCCAGACGAACGCTTGCTCCAGCAACCACGGGGGGTGTGGAGACTCGAAATTAGACTGGTAGCATACATAGTCTCTGTACGGATTGTCCCAATAGCACGGCCCTTACCAACATCATCTGCTCCGCTGCTGTGGTTAAGCTCGTAACTGCGGTCAACTCGACGTGTGGTTCAAATTTGACAGATACCCCTGGGGAGGGATATACGTCGGAATCACCACACCGCCTGTCCCCTTCACACATGTGCGAATCGTATCCTCCTTGAAATCCTCATACCGTTTGCCAAGCTGGTAGTGCACCCCCTGCGGACCAAGGACGAGGTGTCGGGGCTTGAGGTGGGCCAGCTCGGGATGGGTGGCCTTGATCTCGGGGAGCCGCCGTTGAGCTGCCTCGAGCGTTTCGTCGCGGTGCGTACCTGGCAAGGGCGGCTCGCTGTAGAGCGCATCTGTTACTGGTTAGACCCGGCTGGCCGGACGACTCACAAGACGCCACTGTGACGGCGTACTCGGCCCCTCCACTCTTGCTCGCCCTTCGCCAGCACATGATGCAGCAGTAGATGAATGTTAGGTAGAGCAGGAAGCGCCATGCGCTGCGAAGAAATCGCACGAGTGCATTGTCCGGTCGAATCGTAATGCGTCCCTTTGTCGTCCAGTTTGTGATTTCCACTTTGCCGCCATAGCCATGAGCTTTGATGGCACTCTTGATGCCTTTATGATCAGAACCGGCCTGACATCCCTTACTTACTCTTCCCAAGTTCCTCGTCCTTGTATCCCCATATGATCTTCTCCACTTTGAAAGACTTGTATGTGCTCGGGTCTCGGCAGAATGCTTCGCACCATTGTTGAAGTGGATTCAGGCCGACACTTCCTTCGGGTGGTGGGTCCTGTTGAGACCACAATCGCGTCCTAGCACCTGCCCAGAGTGGAACTCCCAGCTTTTCATCGGCCCACACCTGCTTATTCCACGCCCGCGTGTCGCCAAAGCTGTCCTTATCTTGGCGTCGCTCAGCCGGACTCTTCGCTGGCCCTCCGCGGCAGTTGGCGTCGGTTCCACGCTGTGCAGGCTCCTGATCGGGCAGTGTCCATAGCTGCACATTGGCCGTGTCGCCGTTGAAGCTCAGTGGGATGGTAAAAGTCTGCTTAAAGTCGGTGACTGTCGTTGTTTTGGTTCTCTCCGAGATGTGATCGTACTCGCGCTCCTTGTGAGTACCTGCTGTGAGCATTGGTAAGGGGGTTCATCCTCACACTCTACCTCCACGCCGTATTTGGGCGTAGTAAGGATCTGGTACCGGATCCAGTCGTAGAGGATCTTGGCTGCGCGTTAGATAGACCTTCCCAAAAAACCTTGCTCACGATCGTTGAGCTGGCTGTCCCACGACTCGACGTCCTCTCCCATTCGCTTTTTCCACTGGATCACGGGGAGTCGGGCAATCTCCTCTGGCGTAATGATTGGAACAACTGTGGGTGGGGTCCTCCACAGCTCGTCAACTGTCGACTGGGAGGCGTTGCCTGCATTGGGGTCGACGGGAAGGTTCAGCGCGGGGTCTTGCCACTTGGTCGGGTTTGCCTGTTGCGCAGAGTCCCACGTGGGTGGCGAGGGGTACTGAGTTGGGTACTGAGTCGTTGATGTTGGGTATGGGACCGGAGACGGAGGAAGCTGAGCCGTCGACTGGGGATACTGTGCCGTTGACTGAGGGTACTGGGTGACGGGCGAGGGAACATAAGGCGGGTAGTGAGGTGGTTGAGGCGGGTACTGAGGGATGCCTGGCTGATACTGCGGGTACTGGGCCGACTTGTCTGGGGCATACCCATTGACCGTCTTGCTGTCATCGTAGCCTGGCGCTGACATCTTGCTCGTGAGGTGCGTTGGAGGACAGGGAGTAGGGCCAGCATGTTCTTTTGGGTCACCTCTATCGACTATAAGCAGTTCATGCCAAGCAGTTGTTAGAGCGGGTCGGGTTTCACCATCGGCATCCAATGCCCGTTGCCCGGAGCAGTGCCCGTGACCAAACTCGGCAGACCCACTATTCCACTCCACACAACACCCCCTCTACCACGGCAATGCATCCATCGCGGCTAAAAGAGATGCCACGGCACGCTCCTGAGACTTTCTCGCACTGCTGTAGCAAGCCATTCCTCCTGCGTTAACCCCAGCTGGTAGTGCACTCCCTTGGGCCCTGCTTGGAGAGTTTCCTCGATTGGAGGCTTGAGGTTGTGCAAGGCGGGGGCCGAGACCAACACCAGGGGTATGCGTTCTGTCGCCTGGGCCACGGTCTCGCCGATAAATGTGCCAGGCAGAGGCGGGTTGGTCGCGAGACCGTCTTCCGATCAGCTAGGCTGTAGTGTTGCAACTCACAGCTCATGTGGGCAACTTTGTACTTGCCAGTGCCCCCCAACAATCGCGCAAACCGATTGCCCTGTCGAATCAAGAGCGGCTTCGGGGTGGAAATGTTGACCTCTACAGGCTTCATATACCCAACGTCTCGAATAACACCTATGATTCCTGCGCGTCAGCTGGTCTCACTCACATCTGGCCGCACTGTTCTTTATTTCGTCCTGGCTCCAACCCCACACGTCGACCTTAACCTTGAACGTCTTGTACCCGCTGGAGTCACGGCAAAAGGCCTGACACCACTGATACAGCTGGTCAGAGCCCCGCATGCCCTCGGCCTCATAAGCTGGGGATTGATCCCAGTACTGGCCCATAGCCATCCACCGGGGCTCCCCTCTGCGGTTGGCGGTCGTCGACGAGTCGGCGTCTGCCTCCTTTGTGCCTTTAAGCCGTTTCCTCTGCGCCGGCGACATGAACGGCGCGCCAATAGTCGGCTTCCTGTGACCGCGTTGTGTCTCTAGGTTGTCGGGAACAGTCCAGACGTGCATATTACCCTCAGGGAAGAGACTGACAAGAGGAGCCCGTACCTTGCGTTGAAAGACGTCAATCCTCTCAAAGTAGGTCGACTTCTCCTCATATGTCCCATATTCCTGGTCTCGCTTCTCGACAGTGCACTCGCGTTCGATATAGTAATAGCCTGGATAAATGAGCTGCGCGGTAGGCATCGGACTCACTAAGGATCTCCACCTCCATGCGGTTCGATTCCTTGACGGCATATGCGCGAATATAGTCGTACAGAACCCGAGCTGGCGGCATCAGCAGCAAATTGTACGGACGTGCTCACGATCAGAAAGCCGAGAGTCCGACACCTCAATCGCCGGATCGGTTTCCTTGACCTTGATATCGCTGGGCACGCGGCTAGCATCCGCAGAAGAGATAGCTGGTGCAGCTGATGGCGGTACGCTGGCGCGCTCGGCGACGGTGAGCGGGGGCGGGGGAGGCGCCTCGGCGCGTGGAGGGGTTGGGACACGGCGGGCGGTGTACATGGCCTGCACGTCGTCCTCGTGCCGTGGGGGATAGTCGTATTCCGTGGGGCTGAGGAGGTCGTCGTCGCCGTACATCAATGCCCGGGCTACCGAGGAGCGAGACCGGGTGGGGTACAGCGGCGGAGGCTGCAGGCCGCCGTCTGTGTACGAATGGTCGCCGCCATCCTGACCTTGTGACGACGACCTACTCGCCGATGCTTTGTCGAGGGTCGGCTTGGACATTTGCGAGACTTTGCAAGTTGCAAGTGTTCTTGTGTCGCCCTATAACGAGTCGACTGAAGGGTTGTTTGGTCCCACTATCCGCGGCACCTTCCAGGACAGCGGCCATCATGGCCGCAACTGGGGTGGAGCCAAGCCTTGGCGAGGTTGGCAGAGAACTACAACCTCGGCTGTGGGTGGAGCTTCTCCTTCAAGTTGTCAGCCCATTGTATACGTTGTATCCATCCGCACAGAAGCCTGTCACAGCACCATCGCCATGGTGCAACAGGCGCAGTGGGCCTCAGCATGAGCGAACGACACATGGGCCTCGCTCTTTCCGCCGGGATGCCTCCGGCGGTGGTGGAGACAAGCCATCGCTGGTGGGGAAAAAATGAGGGATGCCCACCATTTTCCTTGTGTTGGGTCAGCACCGGGTTCATCAACAATGGTAACGACGTGCCTCTATGCACGTGTGGATGGGGCCTCGACGATATCTTCCTCCTTTTGATGCTCTTGGTCGAGCTACGGCGCTCCAGCATCGGAGTACGAAGCAGACACTCGGCTCGCTTCGATGGCCCTCTGGCTTGCTGGCCTTGCAGGTGGTACTTCAAGAACCACATTCGTTCACCAGGAGTGTTGTGCCCGCCATTGACTGAGAGAGCGGCGTCGAGAGCACGACACATCGGTCGATACCATCTGTTGGCTTGCCACCCACCGACACACACGCGTCGAGCACTCTCACCTATCTCGGTCCTGTAGACCCGAAACTGATTACCCTGTCGTCGATCATGAGTGTTGCTGATTGTTCTATCGCGATTGGTTGGCAGGTCGCACCGCCTCTCTTCGTCAGTGATGCCTGCGCGTCGGATCATGTCCATGATGCATTGTTGATGATGGCTGGGACAGATGGCAGCGGAAGTCGCCGACCATCAATGAATAGTGAGGCTGTGCAAAGCAATTCTTCTTGACGTCAGTCTGCTCGGTGGTGGGGATGTTAAGCTTGCTCTGGGTTTGAATGCCGCCTCGCGACGCCTCGACGCCTCCAAGCCGCCGAGCTGGCTGCCGTGTCGACATTCTCCGAACCGGCACATTGCAGACAAGCTGCAGTGCCCTGCAGTCCGTCTCGTCGTCGACGCGGCCTCCTATGCATCCACTTGGCCCAGGAACAAAGGTCAACCTTCGTTTGCGTGAAGTTTATTGAGGAACGATGCGGTGGTACCTTCTCGACCACCGAGAAACCCGGTCCGACTTCCCACGGAAGAATGGATGTTTGTTTGCTGGCGGGCTGGCTGGCTGGCACAGGTGCAGAGCGGACAGCTATCTCCGCAAACGCATACAGTCTTCCAGCCAACTCCAACGGAGTAGTATCGACTCAAAGCAAGGTGGGTTGGTGCCGTCGTCGGGTTGTTTGCGCTCCCTGGCTTGGGCCAACCCTGGATCTGGACGTAACGCCGCGCCGGCGAGGCGCCATATATGGCGGCTCTGTTAATTGTTTCATCATCTGCAGCAGAAAAGCCCTTGTGACAGGCTTGGTGCGACAGGCAACAAGCCTGCACCAATCAGTTGCTTCAAAGGCACAGGGAGGTAGTTAGAAAAGCGCGAAATACGTTAGGGGGAGGGAGTGCGTGATGAGGGAGGGAGTGGGGGAGTGCGTTAGGACGTGCGTTAGTCTTGTCGTTGTCGGTGCTCTCCACCGTCCCGTGCCCCCATCCCGGGTGTCTCTGCTTTTCCTTGGCTGAAGCTTCTTCATCAGCAGTCTTGCTCTGCCTGACCCCAGCTGACGTCCTGGTCCTGGTTTGAAATCTGGCGTAAAGTGACGTTGTGTGCATGCCTTGTTCTCTCGTTGTCGTTCCCCGACACTGCAGTTGTTTATGCCTCCCCCTCCTCCGTCGAGCTTCTTGCTTCATCTCGCAGGGTCCAGAGGATCGACCTAGTCGCGCTAGTTGGATTGTTGGTTGCCCAAACTTCCGAGGGTGCAATCGGGGTCTTGCTTCCGAAACGAACTTGGATCTCGACTACTTCCTCGGAGCTCATGCCCCGGCGAGGCATTACACTCTGGACCCTGTTACGTCAAGTCACGCGGTGCGCACTTTGGGACAAAGGGCCAGGCAGGCGAAGGGCACGGGGGAGGCACAACATCAGAGACCAGACCCTCACGACGTCAGTGTTTGCTGGGATGGATCCAGCAATGCCACTGTGTTTAGAACAGTCCCCCCGTCCTACCTACTGCCTGGCAACGAGCCCGAATTGGGCTAGGGAAGCAAAGGTCGTGCCGCGTGCCTCGTCGCAGGTGCAATGCCTCTGCAGTGTGCCCCCTTTGCTGCTATTCGAGATGTTGGCACGCGGAGGGACAGACCCTTGGGCTGTCTGTAGGAGACGAGGTGGCGAGAGGCGGTTGGCGGACCGAGTTCTTGTCGTCTGGTTGTGCCGTTGAGCGCTTC
Organism: Vanrija pseudolonga; assembly: GCF_020906515.1. Taxonomy (NCBI): domain Eukaryota; kingdom Fungi; phylum Basidiomycota; class Tremellomycetes; order Trichosporonales; family Trichosporonaceae; genus Vanrija; species Vanrija pseudolonga. The sequence goes on along the minus strand of NC_085851.1, from coordinate 4,236,306 downwards.
GAGACCGCGGGTCGAGCCTGAAACCCCGTCTTGGCGACCACCTGTGTGACCTCCCCAGCAAACGCGCAAACGCAGCGCAGTACATATTGGCCAAGGCGAGCGAGGATCACGGTCAGTTGGCCATCCCACGTTTGATCGTTTTTCACACCACCTCACGACCTTCAACGACCACCACAGCAAAACCTCAACCATGGGTCTCTTCAACAACTTTGGCTCGCTGCTGCTTCTCATCAGCGCCGTGCTGCTGATCGTCTCGACGAGTGAGTGGCAACACTTTTGCATAGCCGCTAACACGCACCAGTCTCGACACCAGTTGTCAACAACCTCTCGCTTGCCACCGTCAATTCCGGCAGCCGCGTCTACCGCTTCGGTGTGCTTGGATGGTGTAACACGGCTGGGATCGATACCTGCTCGCCCAAGCACCTGGGTTACAACATCCAGAATGTCCTCGGCGAGATCAGCAACTGGGACCTCGTCAACAACAGCATCAACGGCCTCACCAAGGCTCTGATTGTCCACGCCATTGCCGCCGGTCTCGCCTTCATCGGCTTCGTCATTGCCCTCATCTCGCACAAGTTTGGCAACATTCTCGCCGCCGTCATTGCCTTCCTTGCCTTTGTCTGCAGCCTGGTCGCCATGGCCCTCGACTTTGCCATCTTTGGTGTCGTCAAGAGCCACATCAACAAGAACAACCTCGGCCACGCCAAGTACGGCGCTGCCACTTGGATCACTGTTGTCGCCACGATCCTGCTCCTCTTCTCCATCATCTTTGTCCTCATCCAGTGCTGCTGCTGCCACCGTGACAAGGCCCGCGCCGCCGCCCACCACGACGACGGCATCCACCACGACGACGGCATCCACCACGACGGCCACATTGACGAGCACGAGCTCGACGAGAAGAAGTCTCCCTTCTGGAAGCGCAACAAGGCTTAAGCTCTGAGCATGTCACAACCTTATTTGGCTTGCATCCACGACCGAGCTATCACGACGATACCTACAGCAGGTGCTGAGAGCGCCTTAATGCATACACGACTTTGGGCCATGAGGAGGCAGGTATTCAACCGGCTCATGCATACTGATGGGCCAACCTGACGCGTTTCCGTGACAGGTCATGACATGATGTGGCAGCAGTTGTGCACCAGGGACCATGAGTGTGTGACAAGGTAAGGGATGTGGGTCGAGGTCACGCCACGGTCACCTTGGCCCCTCGACGGTCAAAACATGCTCCCCGACAAACGCAAGTCACTTACGCACGTTGGGAGCCAACATCGCTTGGCACAACCTTGTATGGCTCCGCTCCGAATAACCATCCCGTCAGGTATAAGAGTTGTTGCACGTGATTGTGGCAACAGAGCGGGGAGGCACCGGCAGCCTTGGGGCCAGACCAGCGGGCAGGGGATGAAACGCGTGCACAATGTTGTGGCGTCCCTCCTCCCGACTCACGTCGCGTCCAACACGCGCCCATGATACATTGCAGTCAACCATTCATTCACCATGGTTACGCTTCCCCTCGAACTGCAAGATGACATTGTCGCCCACCTATGCCGCAAGGACCTCGAAGCGGCCATCGCCACCAGCGGCGACGTCGGCATCGCTGCTTCCCGACGCCTCGCCAAGCTCAAGGCGCAGTATGGCCACGTTATCATGCCAGCGGACGCCGAGTGGCCGTCACTCGAGTCACCCGAGCATCGCGAGTATACGCGCATCATCAGTGTCCCGGACCACGACTTCGGCCACTGTCTGAAGTGGAGTGACCTCGGGCAGAACGAGGACCCCGTGCCACTCGACGTGCTGGACGCGGTTCGGGTCCACTTTGCGCCGGTTACGCCATCCCACGTCGCAGGCCAGCCGCCACCCAACAGTGCACTCACCATCCACGGGCATAACCGCGAGGGATGCTGGTCCGCGCTACCCCGCCTCCCTGCCCCCGTTGCCGTGCTCCGCGGCCTGAGCGTCACGACAGCTGGGTTCTGCTCGTCGCTGTACTGCGGTGGCATGCCGCTCGAGCTTGCGGACAAGGTCGAGCACTTGGTGCTCGTGTTTGAGCCTGACTCACGCTTGCCAGTGTCCGAGGAGGACGCTAGTGAGTGGTACTTTGGGCCACGGGAGCACCCGACCGAGCTTGCATCCATTGTACAGGCCAGCACGAAGAGACTCACCGTCGTCTTTAATGCGCCACCTGGCTCGCCATGGCGCCCGACCGACGCGCCGGTTGCACTGACCCACGAGGTCATTGCCTCGGCAGTGGACATTCTCCTTGAAGATCTAGTTTGTCGAGCCATCGACGCGCACGACGAAAACGCGTTACCCCTCAAAGTCACCATTGTCAACCTCGCCGCCATCTACGACCATGTCGACTACGCCTACGAGGACACCGTGTACGCAGGCATGAGCAATTTTCTGGGCGACGAGCCCGCGTGTATCTGCCCCGACGAGGAGAGCGAGGACGGTGGCAGCGACGCCAAGGACTCAGCTACAGAAGGCGAAGCGGAGTCCGACAACGCTACCTGCCCGCGCACCCGCAGGCTCAACGAGTTGCTTGGACCGGTGCAGGACATTACGATGGAAGAGTACCTGGTGGATGATGACTGGGAGCTGGTGTTTGACAGGGACGAGGTGGCTGCATGGCTGGATTTGTAACTTGACAACTTGCATACGGTATACACATACAACGGGAAGACTGGCGGAGCAGCGGCCTGTAGCGCTCTTAATCGGCGAACCTACGGGCGCCGGTTACTGCCTGGTTAGTCACAACACCAAGCTTCACTCACTAGAAGTCGTCATACTCGATCCAACCCCACTTTCCCCAGCGGTCATGGCCCCAGTACCCGTCGATGCCCTCGCGGCGCTCTTGGTCGACCATGCCGAACTCGTCGTCGTCTTCGTAGCCGTCAGATTCGGACTCTCTGAGACGGTTCTCGGGGTCAAGCAAGTCACTGCCGTCGTCCGAGGAGTACTCCACATGTACGTCCTCGTCCAAGTTGCGCCCCCATGGGCGGCGGTCCGCGTCGATCATGGCGATCAAATGGCGGCTGTCATCCGAGTCGTACCCGTCGTCCAGGTTGTCATATCGCTCCTCTGAAGCGTACCCACCGTAGTTTTCGTCGAACTCGTATGCCGGGGGAGCATCGATATAGGTGTTGCTGTTGGACGCCCGCAGTGCGTGGCCACCGGTCGTCTTGCGTGCCGTCTGCTTCGGCCTTGGACCAGCCCACGGCTTGGGCTCCGCCTTGACCTTAGCTTCGGCCTTTGGCTTCGGCTCGGTCTTGATCTTGGGCTGGGCCTTGGTCTTGGGCTCGGCTTTGACCTTGGGCGCTGCCTTGGTGGCCTGGGCCTTGGGCGTCTTTGGCTTGGCCGGGGCCTTGGGCGTCGCCGCGGTCTTGGGCGTCGCCGTGCTCTTGGGCGTCGCTGCGGCCTTGCCCTTCGGCGCCTTGGCCTCGGTCTTGACCTTTGTGTCGGCCTGATATCATCAGCCTGGGACAGCGCTGATGGTGTGTACCTTGACTTTGGCCTTCTTGGCCGCCGCCTCGACCGTGTCAGTCGCCTTCTTGCGCTGTGCCGGTGTCGCCGCCTTGGTCTTTGGCGCTGCGACCGTCTCTGTGGTCACGGTCACCGTCTTGGTGACGACCTTGTGGCCCGTCTTTGGGTCGACCGAGGTGACCGTCTTGGTGACTCGCTTTTCGGTTGTCTTGGGCACGGCCTTGCCCGCGGTCTTGGGAGTCTTGGTCGTTGTCGTCGTCTTTGCCTTTGTCGCCGTCTTTGGAGGCATCGTAGAGGGATGTTAAAGGACAAGACGATGTTGTCGTTGCTCGACTTATGACCACCCCGCCCAGCCAGTCCAGTCAACCAACTTGGGGCCCCGCATCTAGCCGGCTTTCCCGATAAGACCTGGCCCACGTCGCTTTCTCGTAAAATATCTTGCAGTTTGCTCTTTTATGCATCAACGCGTCCTGGGATCCCCCTTTCGACTGACTGCGCTCCCCCCTGACAGACAGCAACGACCTACGCAGGCTGACAGACTCTAGAACGGTTGATTGGAAGCCAGTCAACTGGCGGACGGCCCCGCACCAGCCAGCCAGCGGCGGTGCGACAATGACGGCAGGGCGGGCTGGCCCCTCACCCGCGGCATGCGGTCATGGCTTGCCGCCGACGAGCAGCGAGCGAGGTGCACTGCCCGCCAAGCAACCCATGCCCATTGTGACGGACAACACCGCGGCTATTAACAGAACGTTGCACTTCTCAACCTCTTCCTCGTCGTGCATCACTCACTTCGTCTTCTCGACCGCCGACATTCTGACCGGCGCGATGAGCGGCTACGCATACGGCCAGCCCTACACCACTGGCTATACGTACGCCCAGCATCAGCCCGGGCCGCCGCCAGCCCCACCGCTCCCGCCGCGGCCACCACAGCTCGGGGAGGATCCCGCCGCCGCGCTCACACAGCAGTTTGGCAGCCTGGGGATATCGCCCACAGCACAACCGGCGCCGCACCCGCAGTACCAGCAGCAGGTGCATCCCCCGGCAGGGACCTGGCAGCAGCATCCGGCGCCGCCGCCGCAGCAGCAGCACTCCCGGCCCGCGTACCAGCAACAACAAGCTTACCCGGCCCAGCAGTACGCCCAGCAACCATACGTCGCGCCTCCTCAGGTCTACCATCCTTCACCAGTCCCAGCGCCGTCGCCGCAGCCGCCATTTCAGCCTGCGCATAGCGCGTACCCACAGTACGTGCAGACGCCTGCTGTGGTGCACCCTCCCCCGTCCCCGCAGCCAGCGGCACAGCCTCCACCTCCACCAGCGCAGCCGGCGTACCAGTACCATCAAGCGCAACCTGCCCCGGCGGTCTACCAACCTCCCCCATCGCCGTCGCCGCAGTACCTCTCCCCGCGGCCGCAGTACCTCCCAGGTGCCGTCCCACCAGCAACGCAGTTCCTCGCACCAGCGAGCCCTCACCCGCCCCCGGCCGCGGCCACCGCGCCTGCCGCCCCATATCAACCCCCACCAGCACAACAGTTCCTTGCGCCGACCACACCAGCACTCACCTCACCACCTCCTCCAAGTGGATACGCCGCAACACAGTTTGGACCCCCCGCACCCCAGTACCATGCGCCGTCGCCTCAGCATCTCCTCGCGTCCTCTCCAGCTGCCTCGCCCCTCCTGACGGCGACGACGCCGGCTCCCGTCCAATACCAGGCGCCATCAACTCCCTACCACGCCCCGCCAACCCCAACACCTGCAGTCCAGTACCAGGCTCCTCCGGCACAACATCATGGGCAGGCTCAATCACCGCCAAATCAGCAGTATGCTTCGCCTCCGACTCAGCAGTACGCGTCGCCACCTAGTCAGCCCTACTCCTCGCCCCCAAGCCAGCATTACTTCTCGGTGCCGAGCCAGCCCTATGCGTCACCGCCGATTCAGCAGTACGGCTCTTCGCCTTCTAGTCAGCAGTATGCCTCTCCCCCAACTCAGCATCAGTCCCCACCGGCTCACGCGGCATATACCCCAGCACGACAGCCAAGTCCTCAACCTGTACCACAGCCCCCGGCCTCGTCCGACCCGTACGCGGCCATGGCAGCGGCCTTTCCACCCGGTTGGACCTTCACGGCAAGCCCGCCGGCCCAGTCATCGACTGGCGCTGCAACCCTTCCGTCGTTGCAGCAGGCGGCAGCATCTCCCGCGTCCCACACCAACCTCCCGAATCTCGAAGACGACCCCCTTCCCCCGCAGCCCGTCATCCAGGCCGAGGGTCCCCCACCGCACATCCTCCCCATGTGCCCCACCAACCGCGAGCTGCTGTTCGACATGACGTTCTACCACCTCCCGGCACACGCCGACTTCCTCATGTGCACCTTCTGCCATGCCAAGCACGTTGCCAACACTCCTCTGGCTCCTGCCTTCGCCAGCACGATCAAGTTTAGGGGTACTTGCCGGTTCGGCTCATCTCTACGTCTCACAAAGGTCCTCCTGCCGCAACGAGACATCTCCGCCATCACCGACTTCGTTGCCCTTCGCGCCGGCCTGCCGGTATGCCCGGGAAGCAACGGCCAGCAGGCTGCAGGGACAGAGTATTGGACCAGCTCTGAATTCAAAGACTTGTTCAGCGTGTGCAACGGGTGTTATCACGACTGGCTCGGCGCAACGCCGTGGCAGAACAAGTTTACCAAACAGTCTGGAGGCCAGTGGTACTGCGACGCGGCAATGGGTGTACAGCAGCGCGGGCTGAATAGGCACGGCTCGCGCGGCGACTGGGCCGGGTTTCTCGCGTACACCAACAAGTATCCCATCCTCGCGTGCGAGGGCAAGCCTGTCCCCGCTTCGTCCACAAGGTGGTAAACGCCGCGCCGGACGATTGAGGGCATGGTCATCTGTCAAGGGTGCTTCGATAACCTGTTTGCCTGCACGCCGTTCGAGCATGAGATGATACCATACACGGTTCCTGCAAACGGCAACGACTTCTCCTGCGACACGCACCACGCGACCTTGTCCAACGCCATGCTAATGGCTGTCTACATGACAGGCAACTTCAACACGTTCTGGAACACGGCCGCGGCGCACCTCGCAACCCTGACCAAACAGCTGCCAAAGACGTTTTACACGCTGTCCGGACCGCCGTCCAACTTTGACGTGTGCGAGACATGCCTGCTGGGCTATGTCGTACCGCTCGGCATGCAAGGCTTCTTCGTGCAGCAGCCCAACGCGGCTTCATGCGACATGTGCCCCGAAGCCCCGCGCCGACGCGCGTTCCACGTGCGCATGTTGGACGCCTATCTCCAGACCAACTTTCGCCCGTTCGGCGCCTTCGCACGCAAGATCGCACAATATCCTGCTTGTCCACGAAGGGAACCGCGCAAGAACGGGACTTGGTATGCCATTTCACCGACATGCCACGTGTGCCCAGAGTGCTGGATCAATTGGGCCTCCATCACCCCGCTCGGCAAGACCACCAACATCCAACCGATACAAAAGTCCGAGAGCATCATCTGCTGCCTATGGTCGCCGCGCATGCGCAACCTCTGGCTTGCGGGAGACCTGGCAGACTTCAAGACATTCGCAGCGCACCGCGAACAGGTGTACATCAAGACGTGGTTGAAGTTCAAGATGGACCTGGAGATGAACACGATCAAGGCGGCGCAAGCGGCGAGCATGGGCGTCAACGGGGTCATTCTGGCTGGCTCGTACGCGACAGCTGGCGCCACACAGTACGGCAACAGCAGCATCGGGTGGTACGACAGCAGCGCCCAGGCCTCGGGCCAGCAGATGATCAAGCAGAGCAACCAGATGTGGTCGGAAGTGGCTCAGGGGAACACTGGCCACGCGGCGTTGATACAGTTGTGGACGACGGTCGAGTAGGCGAGGTCGGTGTGCGCGCCATCATCCTGTGTTGTAGTCGTATGTTTGTATGATAGATGCATTGGCCTTTGGGTCCAGTGAGTGGTGTGGTCGGTAAGCGGGTCAGTCAGCTCGAGTCCAGAGGCCACCCAAACCACTATGGGAGCCAAATCGCCGAGTGCATCACCAGGACCTCACAGCTACGCCTCAACCTCCTTGCTCTTCTTGTCATCGGCCTCAAACTTCTTGACGACGGTGAGGGTAGCAAAGTATGCGAATGGCAGGGCGATGAACCACCATGCGAGGTTGATGCCCGCGGTGATGATGAGCTTGGTGGGGACGGCCTGGACGCCAAAGCCGACCGCGACGGCAGCCGTCTCAATGCCGCGCAGGAGAGAGCTGTAGCGGATCTGGTCACCCGGCGAGTCGCTTAGGTTGGAGATGCTCCAGTAGATGAAGTTTTCGACAATGCCCTGAGCGATGCACTGGAACATGTATGCGCCAAAGCTGAGGGGTTGTCAGCGATACGAGTCGCGGAGCGTCCACTCACCCGCGGCCGAAGCCTGGGTCGGACCAATCGAGCACGGGCGACATCTTGCGGTACTCGTCCTGGATGATGACCGACCAGATCCACGTGATCGAATTGAGGACAACCACCAGGCCAAAGGCGGCGAGCGCACGCGTCTTGCGGTTCTTGGACCACTTGAGGTCGACGATCGAGCCGCTGGCCCACGTCGAAAGGGACATGACGACGGCAAACAGGAACGACGCGAGCGCGCGCGAGCGGACGGTAAAGTACACGGTGAGGTAGGTACCGGGGTAGGCCTGGATCCAGCCAAAGTACCAGAACAGCGGGGCAAGCAGCAGAATGGGCGGTGACTTGAGCAGGCGCCACATCTCCTTGGCCTGCACGAGCGGGTGGATGCCGCGCGGCGCCTCGATGCGCGTACCGTCGTCGCGGCGCACCTTCTCGGGGTTGCTGAGCAGCAGGCCGATCGGGACACCGAGGCACTGGATGGCGATGAAGGCCTGGTACGTCTTGTAGCTGACCGCGCCGGCATGGTTGGCCTTGTGGTTGATGGCGAGCGCGATACTGCCGCCGACAATCGAGCCCGCGTTGCGGAAGGTGAACCACGTCGCGAGGTAGCGGCCGCGCTTGTGGACCTCGGGGTATCCTGTCGAGATGGCGCCCTCGACGCTCCAGAAGAAGCCGGCCGAGGTACCGCACAGCACGCCGCCGAGGTACACGAACCAGACGTTGCCGTAGCGGTTGTTGGCGTACAGCGCGGCCGCGAACAGCGGGTAGCCGATCGTGCCCAGTGCGAGCGTGTACCGGAACCCGATGATGTTCGTGATCCACGGCCCGAGGAAACATGTGAGTGTCATGAGCGCGTACGCGATCGCCGTGACGCTGTTCATGAGCTGCGGGCTCGCACTCCCGCCCACGCCGAGGCCCATCATCGCCACCCAGATACCCGGGGTCGAGAAGGCGCACAGGCCGACGACGAGGATCTGGAACAGCGTCGACCGGTAGAAGGCCGCGAAGCCCGTGAGGGGTTCCTCGGATGGGTGGGTGACTGGCTGTGTGAGTTGGGCGCCTGGCTTCGTGACTCACCATCAGAAGAGCCCTTGGTCTCGTCGTGGAGCTGCAAGGCGCCATCGGCTCCCTCTTTGTCGAGGACTGGCGGTTGTGAAGCAGACATGGTCGTGGGTTGGTGTGGACCCGGCCGCTTCCCTTTCCTTCACTTTTTATCTCTGCCGCTGCAGAGCGAGTTTCAGATATGTCTCAACCCGCCAAGCCCCATCGTCATGTCGTAGCTCAATCGCGAGAGATGGCGAGTGGGGTCAGTGCGAGTCGAGCATCTGGGCTCGGTCGTGCGACTGGTCGAGGTCGTCGAGCCATGACCCACTCGCCCGACTGCCTTTTCCCCAGTCGGTTCCGTTCCTCCGTCGGCGCGCTCGGCTACTATAATTAGCGTGGCGCCGAGCGACATGGCACGGTGCATGTCCCGCACGAGCGATAGGAACATGATACGATCGGGGCTGGGGATGGCGCGATGCAGAGCGGTCCGAGGGACGGGCTGGCGGACGGACGGGGTAGGCGGCCCGGTCGACTCGCTCCGGTTTGTCGTGTCATCTCAATAAGGCGATGGGGAGGGGCCAGGAGGGGCACCGGGCCCGTCTCAGCCGAGACGTGGTGTCTCTACGAGCGCTGCATGGTGTCTCTGTGTGAACTAGAGGGCAAGGTTGGGTCAAGAGAGGTGCGGGCCGGAGGCGGGCCGAGTCGTCGGGTCCATGTCGGCCATGTCCGAGGCTGCTCGAGGATGCGGGGCAGTGCGGTCAAGGCCTAACCTTGTATATGGCACGACAGGATCCGCAGATGAACGGCACAATCAACGCGCAGATTATTGTGAAGGATCGTCTCGGCGTGCCGAGTCGTTGTTATCGGTGATGGGCGCCTTGGGTTGTTGACCACGACCACATTCCTGAGGCAGCTCGGCTCGGCAAGGCGGCACCGCGCAATGACGTCCCGGTTCGGCCAACCCCGTCTCGGTCTCGGTCTGACTGTTGCCTCGCTCCTAACGAAATTATACAGTCATCCTCGCGCTCCACGCTCGTCGTCGAGGTCATGTTCCATTGCTGCAAAGTTGTCAGTTTTCTCGTTTAACATACCTCGATGGCGACAACGACAGTGGAGCAGATCGACCTGCAGCGCCTCGACTCGGCGGCGTCGAGACACACGACGACGTCAAAAGCCGACCAACAAGACAACCCCGAGCCTCTCTCCGCAGCCGACAGTCGACGACCTCGTCACCGGCGGAGGCGAGAATGAGCGCGAGGTAGCCAACCTCCCCCCGCCCGACCGCGGTCGCGCGGCGTGGACGATCCTCGCGGCTGTCACGGTCATCGAGCTGATCGTCTGGGGCCTGCCGTACTCCATCGGCATTCTGCACAAGTACTGGGTGCACGACATGTTCCCCCACAGCGAGAGCACCGTCACCTTGGCGAGCAATTTACAAAATGGCATGCTGCTTGTCGGCGTGGGATTGTGCGGGCCGTACGTCAGAGAGCAAAGTTGTGAGCTCACCCCAGTCTCTTCGCTGCCATGTCCCCCAAGCTCGTCTTGCCGGTGCAGCTTTTCGGCCTGGTATGCGGTACGCTCGCCTTCATCCTCACGGCGTTTGTGACGAGCGTGGGTGGTTGTGTATATCCTCAGCTGACGCCAGGCCTGGCAACTCGTCATTACCCTCGGCATTCTGTACCCGCTCTCATCTCGTACGTTTCCGCCCCGGGGCCACACTCACTCACGCAGTGCTCTTCTTCCCCTGCATCCCGATCCTGTACGACTGGTTCGTCGAGCGCCGTGGCCTCGCGTCCGGCATCATGTTTGGTGGCGCAGCTGTCGGCGGCACAATCTTCCCACTCATGACGGCCAAGCTGCTGGACGCGGTCAAGTACAAGCCGACGCTGTACACCATCGCGGCCATGTTCGGCTCGTGCAACGGCGTTGCGATGATCTTCTTGCGGCGCCGAGTGCCCATCGCGCCCGTCGCGCCGGGACGCCGCGTCCGCCCGCCCATCAACTTTGCCTTCCTCAAGCGCCGTGGATTCTGGGAGATGGTCACCTTTGTTGCTATCACGTCATTGGGCAGCTTTATCCCCTCCGTCTGGCTCCCAAGTAGGTTGTGGGCGTGGACGAGACACTGACATTAGCCTTCGCGGACGCCGTTGGACCCACGCACCCAGGCGGCACAGGCCTCGTTGCCATCATGTACGCCTCGTCTTCGTTCGGCAACCCCATGGTCGGCTTCCTGGCTGATCGCTTCCCCGTCGGGTTCGTCGTCACCGGCATGTGCACGGCAGCGGCGCTGGCGGCCTGGCTGCTCTGGGGCCTAGGCACAAACAGCGCACTTCTGGTCCTGTTCTCCATGGTATGGGGCATGCTTGCCCTGCCTCTAGCCGCGACCTGGAGCCAGATGATCAGCTACGTTGCGAGTGAGTGGACTCACAACGTGCTTGGCGCTAACGCCTCCTAGGGGATGACCCCGCGCTGCCGATGTTGCTGTTCAGCATCTGCGCCTTTGTCCGAGGAAGCATCAACTTTGCGTCAGGTAGGTGGGGCCGCAAGATACAGCTGACACCCCAGGCCCGATCTCAACTGCTCTGCTCAAGAGCGGCGTGCTGCGGGGCGCGGCTGGGGCATACGGTACGACCAACTACGTACGTCGAGGGCACAATGATCCAGGCTGACTCTACAGGGCGCGCTCCTCCTCTTCACTGGTGCAGTCACGTTTGTTGGCGGGCTCGCAGCCGCATTCTTCCCTCGACGATAGAGACTCACACGCATGGTCATCACTGCATACAAGACTCCTTGAGGCTCGGCTCGCCTACGCCGACCACCTCGTGCCTCGGCATGGCTCTCGTCGGCTGCTGGTGTCATGGTGGTCTCCTCGGCAGCTGCGCGACAACGGCTGACGAGCTGTCCGCCGACACTCGGCCTGGCGTGACCTTCCTTGGTGCTGTTGATCCCCGAGGACATTGCGTACTGCAGCAAGCACCTCACCTCGGCATGTCATCAAGTGTCCTCATCAGAACAGGATGCCTCGACGGCGCTGTAAGATGGCATGCATACTCACTTGACGATTGTGACGAGCCGACGAGATGACGAGCTGACTGGACTGGCTGTCTGGTCGTCGCGCGCCTTCCTTTTGGGCGTCGCCGTCGTCGCGCTGATCACCACATCATCCAGTTTTTTTTTTTGATTTCTCCCCTCTCATCATCACTCTCACTCGTCCCCTTTTACAACATCACTCAACTCTGCTTCTTCCTCGGAGCTCACCACCATGCCCCCGCCGTCCTTTCGCGAGGTCACAGCCCGCGCCTGGGACGTCTACGACCTCGTCTGCTTCCTCGGCATCGACGAGCTTCAAACCGACGAGGTGCGCACCGGCGCACCCCTCATCGACCGAGGGAAGGCACACCAGAAGAAGTCGGACGGCTCGTACCTCTACCCCAATGACCACGCCATCCGCTCGGCATGCCAGTTCCCCTTCTTCCTCGATCGCACCCCTCGCCTGCACCAACTGTGGGCTGTGGCGACTTACTTTGCCCTCGCCTTCTCTGGCGACTCGCGCTTCAACAAGGTCGCCCACTACCTCATTGCTGACGCCACCGGCCTGGGGAAGACGACGATGATGGCCATGATTGTGGCCTACCACGTGAGTGTTCTGTCACTGGTCGTGCCTTCCCTTCAGCGTCTGACACACCCAGGTATGGCTGAAGCATCGTCTTCGCGAGGACCCCACGTTTGTGGCCCCCGTCATGGCGCCAGAGAAGGTATACCTCATGAAGGGAAAGTGGAAAGAGTAAGCCATGTCATCATCAATGTGAGGGCGCTCGCTGACGTTACCTCAGGACCGTCTCGCAGAGCGCTCCTGTTCGCTTCCACCCGGGTGACGGCGTCAAGAAGATCGAGCCAGTCCTGATTGTGACGACCACCTCCGTTCTCCCCCAGATTCAAGACGAGTTGTGCGAACTGCTGGACGGAGACCACTTCATCGTGGCGGGGCTCGAGAAAGCCCACAAGTCTCACGAGTTGCGCCACCGCAAGCAATTCTGGAACCTGCTGGGGAAGGAGCGGGTCCCTGTGGTCATTACCACATGGATTGCCCTTCGGGACGAGTTCAAGGAGGTGTTCGACAGCGGCGACTTCAAGTCTGACTTCAAGAACATCAGCTTGTTCTCGTCGTCTAGCCGCAAAGTCATCCGGTGGGGCATGGCATTTTACGACGAGGTGCAGACGGTGCGCAACCCAGAAGCCGAGGTGTCCATCGCGACGGCCTCGCTTTCGCAAGTTGCTAGGATGACGTTTGGGACGACAGCGACTCCGTTTTTCAACGACCCGCTCGACCTTCTTAACATTCTGCGCGCACTTGGGACCTCAGACAGCGACCTTCGACCTCCCCGCTCAATTCCCCTGCCGACTTCGTCCAGTGTTCGCGAATCGACACTGGGGTCCCTCATGAAGACCTACAATGTTCGTGCTGCCTACTGGCCCATCATCATCCAGTGTCGCATTTTGGAGAACAGGCGCAACCAACTCCAGCACACTATCAAGGAGCTTCGCAAAAACATGCGAGACGGTGAAGACACCATCCCCCTCGGCTCCAACTGGGAGTTTATCGCTTTGCCCGTCAACGACAAATCGAAGCAAGTTATCGAAGACTGGGCACAATGGGAGAAGGATGTCGCCGAGTTGGTGATGGAACCCATCGCCCAACTTGGCCAGCCGTTCATGCTGCGACGAGTGCTCGACACCAAGGACGAGGACGACAATTGCCTCGGGTGCGATGTCTAGCTTGTCGTCTCCGACTACCCGGTCACTCTGCCTGAGGCAGAGCGGCGCCGATACGACCGAGCGCGTCGCAAAGAGAAGATGAGCGATCCTCAGCTGCCCAACGGCTTCGCTCACGGTGTACGGATCACATTGGATGTGCATCGTTCTATCAAGCCACCAAAGAATATCAAGAATCCCCAGGATATGCCAGAGCAAGAGGAGCCTGAAGAGTTGGATGTCAACCTTCCAACTAGCAAAGTTGACGCCGTGATCAAGATCATCCTCGAGATCTTCAAAAGCGACCAAGGGCTTCCAGCCTCCCAGCAGCGCAAGGTCCTTATCTGCTCGGCTTGGGTTGTTCACCTCCCCAAGATGGTGGCCCTCCTCGCCAAGGCTGGCATTCCCACCGCTGTCATGCACGGATCCACGTCACCCAAGGAACGCACCCGTATCTCTACAGCGTTCCAAGCCGACAACGACCACACCTCGCCGCATGGCCCATCGCGGGTCCTCATCATTTCGCCGTGCCTCCAAGCTGGCCTCAACTTCTTTCGAGCCAACATCCACCTTATCAACCTGGACCCATCGTGGACCCAGGCCGCCCGCGACCAGATCGTTGGTCGCGTGCATCGTATTGGACAGACCCGCCCAGTGCAGGTCTATAACCTCATCGTCCGCCACTCGGTCGACGAGTACCTTGCGAGTGTGGCCGCACGCAAGGGTCGTTTGATGGAGGTGTTGGACAAACACGCCTGTCTGTCTCCACTCCTCGTGGACCACGAAGCTCCGACTTGTGACACATCGGTTCAGAGGCCTCCGAAGCGCCCCATCTCCGAGGACGGAGACGACGACGACGACAAGAAGGTCGAGGAGAGTCTCGATCACAACAAGCGAAGCCGTCGGAGGGCCGAGTCCGCCCAGCCGCATGACGGTCCTCAGTGAGATGTTGAGGGATCAGTTGTACATACCGGCCTCGTGACACCATCAGCCACCGATACTGTGCAGAAGAGTTGAGTTGTATACCATGCATGATCATACTGTGTTAGAGTAAGACTCGCCCTGGCAGGCGGGGAGTCGTTGATCCATAACAAAGCACAACGATCTAGCCGGTGAGAGCATCAGGTGCTGCTGCCAAGCGCATAGACGACGTAGAGCTGATTGTCAGCAACTTCAAGCCAGAACCACGCACAGTAATGCCACACGCGGTACAAGCAATGTACAGCCCGCCGCAAGTGATTGTCGCCCAGCGGCTCTTCTCGAGACCCTTGAGGGTCTCACCCTCGTCCTTGGCCTCGCGGAGGATGGCAACACGCTTGGCCTCGGACACTTGCAGACTGCCATTAAGCCACATGCGGTCGAGCCAGATGTAAAAGGGGCCGAGGAAGACGTCGAGTACCTTGACTGCGATGATGAGGTAGATGACATAGTTGTACGACTGGTGCGGGGTGACGTCTTGCTGCGAGAGTTAGTTGGGCAAGGATGACATGACGTACGAGAGCACCGGCCGCGACGGTCATGACCAGGCCACCGCTGTTAGCAAAGGCCTGGAAGACACCGAATGCCGTCCCAATGAGGTCCTCGCCATCGACGAGGATCGGGAGCGAGACGAACCAGGGGAGCAGGTTGGTGGTGTAGGCAAACGACGAGATAATGATCGGTGCAATGGCGTTGACCTTGGTGAGGCCGATGAGGACAAACACAATGATGTGAAGCACAGCTGTGATGGACACAAACGTCATGCGGTGGCCGAAGCGGTCGAAGAAGGCGCCCGCGACGGGGGCAAGCACGATGGGGATGACGGCCTGGACCGACGACTTGTAGCCGGCGGTCTGCTGGCTCGTGCCGCGCGTCTTGACTTGGATGTCGGTCGTGTTGAGCGAGTAGACGCGGTACGCGCCATGCTGGCACATCTGCGTCGCGACGAGGATCCAGAAGAACTTGGGGAGCTGGAGAACCGACCCGACGCCGCTCGTCTCGAGCCACGTGCCGCCGACCTTGACCTGTCTGCTGGGGCGCCACTCCTTGGGCAGACTGCGCTCGAAGATAAAGTACGCGATGACGAAGACAAAGCTGTATACGGACACCATGAACGAGATCCAGAACGCCCAGCCCCAGTGGTGCTGGATGTTGGTCATGGGCACGGCGGCCAGTTTGGCGACCATCTGCACGAGGCGCGACCAGCCGACCGACATGCCGTACACGGTCGCCATGCGGGTGCCAGCCACATAGTGAGGGTACAGCTTGTACTGGCACACCTCGCCGACCGTGGAGCCGAAGCCGATGAGAATCTCGCCGACGATGAGCAGGTCGTAGGACGCGTGCAGGGTCGCCACGGCGGCCAGGAGCGAGCCGAGCACGATCATGAAGGACGACCCGACGGCGACCTTGGCGCCACCCCAGCGGTCCATCATCGCGCCGCCGACGATCGGGAGGACGGTGTTGACAACCGAGGTAGCCGACGCAATGACACCGTACTGCGCGTCTGTTGTCAGCCTGGCCGCGTGGACACGGCTCACTGTCAATGTGGAGCTTCTTCTTCAGCTCGGTCTTGAGCGGCGACAGAATGTGCTCGGCAAACGTGATGCCCGTGTAGAACTGGAGAATCATGAGGATGGCGATCACGCGGTACCGCGTGGGCATGGGCGCGGTCTCGACGCAGTCGTACGGACCGCACTCGTGCGACTCGAGCGGGGGCGAGTCGAGGGCTAGGCCCTTCTCCGAGGTGTCCTTGGGCGGGGTGGTGTACGTGTCGGACATGTTATCGCGGCGTCAGCATGGGTTGGCTGGAGGACATGGTTGTCGCCTCCTCCATCACTTTATAGCCTCGTCGAGATCATGGCCCGGCCGACATCCCAGTGACTAGCACTACAGCTCGCAGCACCATGACCGCCCGGGACCCATGGCGGTGACTGAAAACTTTGTCGTCGCGATCATGGCGGATGTCGGGGTGATCGCGATCCAGAGCGTGGTGTACGGGTGGCGAGCATGGCGATGCCACGCTCCAAACGCGCCGTCACGCACACGACCATGGCTACAAATACACACGGCACACCGCTCGACGAGGACTTGACGGTCATCTACTTCCCTATCGCGTTGCTGCAACCGACTTGATAGGGGCCGAAGTGAGTAGCAGCCACTCTGGCTACAGATACGCCCGGCCGGCGGTCGGCGCCGCGGTGATGATTGCCGGTGTGCTCGGGCGGGGGGCGGGCTATTCCGAGCGTTGCCGGAGAGTGTTTTGGGTGTCCGATCTCGGACTTTGCAGTGGTGAAGATGCATCTGAAGGTGTGTGGTGGTGGGACGCACATGACAAGGTTGGGACGGATGTCGGTAGTCGCGCCGATGACCACGTGCCATCTCTTCGAGGTTGGCCTTGGCTTCGGGATCCCGTGACGATGTCCATCACTTCAGCTTTGATCGAAGAGAGGGTGGGAACGATCTCGATGGTAAACAACCCCCCCGTGTTCGCCTTGGTGGCTACTAGTGAGCGACTTGGCCGAGGTTTACTTCATCGGGCCACGCGTACAGATGAAGGTTGCCAGCCTTTATCACAATGATGACTTCATGCGTTGATGTTTGCCCTAAATGCCCACCTCAGCGGCCTCCAACAGGACCTGCGCTGGCCTCCTCTGCAGACTCTGCTGAGGCTGCAGCGCGCAGGCGCAGGTGAATACGTACAAAGCCCCACTGCCCATACCATTTACGCGACTGCCTTGTTTGGTTCTGTTTCAACCAGGGCCGGCTTTGAATGTGCAGTGAACAGATGGCTACCGTTTGATGCGATTGTTGTGCCATTTAAACTTTGTCCTCCGCTTGGCAGCTGCCATCCTCTGTCTTGGAGCTTGCAGTCCTCTTGAAGAACTGCAATTCAAGCACCACACGACTCAGTTGCCCGCAGACCTCCAATGTCACCAATTCGCGCACCCAAGTCGATTTGGGGTCGCGGGTCAACTTCGCCGCATACCGTTATCCTTTATGCACCACCCGGCGGAGAACGGCAACCGGCTGTTCAGTAGTGGAGGACGACGTCCTGCGCAGTAGGTACACTGATATGCCGCCGTTCCGCCTGGTGTTGTAAACAGTGTGATGGATGACGCGAGCAGGCCGAATCGCGCTATCTTTGCCTGGAAGGCTCGTGTCCTGCCTGGGCTGCAAATTGAGCCCTGGGCGGGCACCGATGCCACCCGAGACTTTTCCAAACTACATGCGGTGCTCCAGCGGCGGGGGACGCCACTAACACGGCGGGGGACGCATGCGTTCGCAACAGCAGCATGGTGGCCCCGGGTCCTGTCCCGAGGTGGCCGTGTGGGCTACGAAACAGTAGCATGCTTGTTGGTGGTGGGCGCAGCCGACGACCTGGCCTGGCGGAGTGGCAGGCACAACAGCAACGATTCTGTTTGCGTTTCCATGATAGAGCAGTAGGTGACCTCGCACTGGCAGCGTCTCACAATACTCACCGGGGTAGTCGCCGCCCAGAGCCCGCACCGTGTCCGTGGTGAGCATTAGGCTGCTGCAAGTGATGAGCAGAGTGCCGACGCGTTCGGAACCGCGGCTGTCAGCATTCTAGCGCCGGCACACGTACCAGTCTAACCTGTTCTCGATGATGGGCTGCATGCAGTGATGGGGGCTGCGTGGGCAGTGGCAGCGCCATGATCGAACGTGCCTATCAGTTCGTCACCAACTGTGTCACTACTGAGACTCCAAGACCGTGGCACGACGAGCAGTGAACTAGGTGGCTCTGCGCCGAGCCTAGCTCTGGACTGACACCGCGCAAAGTTACATTCGGTCCACAGCGGTATATAAACAGGCCGCTGTGCATCACCCTCTCCTCCCAGATAGCTCCCCATCTGTCACCATGAAGCTCGCCGCTGTCCTCACCGTCCTCGCCGCTGTCCTCACCGTCCTCGCCGCTGTCCTCACCGTCCTCGCCGCTGCCGCTGCCTCCGCCCAGACCTGTGGCAACGGCCTGACCGCTGGCCCCGTCGAGTGAGTCACTGCCTGTGGTGCCACGCTCGCCACACTGCGCAACCGCGTCTGTCCACTCGACCACGGTACTGATCCTCCCCCAGCCCAGCTTTGGTCGACCCCTGTATCTCTGGCTGTACACAGACGGCTGCAGCCTCGGTGCCCGGCTGTAACCCGCTCGACCGCGCCTGCATCTGCGGAGGCAGCTTTTTGGGAAGCACCATGAAAGACAACTTCTACAAGGCCGTCGTGAACTGCCTTATCAAGTAGGTCGGATTGTCAGCGGCACGGGGCCTTCGACTGACGACTCCAGCAATCGTTGCAACACTGGCAACGCGCAGACCATCTCGAACAACACGTGCCAGTACGGCTTCTGCAGTAAGTGGCGTGGCCGAGAAGAGGAGGCATCGGGCCTTCGCTGACCCTTGCAGACGTCGTCCTCCCCTCGGGCGCCACTCGCAAGCGCGCCGTTGAGAAGGCCAAGATTCCTCAGTGCCCTCAGTTCCACAAGGTGTGCCGAACGTCCAGGTACAGCCCGCAGAACGCTCTTCTCGTACAGGGCGACGAGGGCAACTACGACGGGTTCGAGTGCATCGACACGCTCCGTGACCTCGAGTCGTGCGGCGGCTGCCCCGACGTCGACGGCATCGACTGCACTGCCCTCCCCGGCGCCAGCGACGTCTCGTGCGTCCTCGGCCAATGCAAGGTGCACGCATGCGACCGCGGCTTTACGCTGGTTAACGGTGAATGCGTCTACTAAGCTTTCAGCCTTCCTGATAGAGAGCGAGCGATACGGCTTGTTAGAGTAGTGTTTTGCACCTTTGTTTCACCGAACATTTTTATGTAGCCTAGTTTGAGACACTGGACCCAGCTAGACAGCTAGTGAGCAGTAGATAGCCGGCGCGTCTCGGAGACGAGAGCCGAAACCCAGCTATACTTGGGGTGGACGTGGACCTCGTATGCGCAGACGATGCCATTGCCTAATGTTACCGGATGGTTTAACATGCGGTGCGGTGCGGTCAACGGAAACGCCGCTGCCACCAGGTCGCATTTCAACGATGGCTCCTTCGGCGGAATGTCAGCATGCATGTTCGGTTCGGGCCCTGAAATACGACACCCATGCCTCCAATTCCGGGACACGCTGTGCTGCAGGCGGCGGGGATGCAGAGCGGGGTCCAGGACGTCTTGTCCATTGCGAGGGGCCCACGTAAAGGGATGCACAGTACTGGTGCCGGAGCCTCCACAGACGCCGCCCGAGCCAGCCGACACGGCCCGTCTGCACCAGCGTTCCTGTGCTTATATAGCGTGCCATGTCCATCCAAACTGCGCACCACCCCCCGTGACGCTAGTTATCTATAAGACCCTTGAAACGCGTCCCGTCTCGACCACCAGTGGCCTGACTGGCACGGCGCGCTCGGCGGCGACCAAGTTGTCCTTCCAGGCGGCAATGTCGGTGATGTACGTGGCCTCGCCCTGCGGGTCCGGCTCGAGACCCTGGCTGCGAATACGCACCGATAGCTTACGACGCGTCTTGGAGCTCGAGTGAATCGCGCTATTGTAAAAGGCCAACAATTCGTCCTTCGTTGTGCCGCGCAGCTGCGCGATTTCGGTGGCGCGACGGTCGAAGTCGTAGTACCCGTCCGTGATGCGCGCCCAGTGCTCCCGCGCTTCAGAATAAAGGGATGCGGTCGATTCTTGGAGTCCTGAAACGACGCTTTCAACGTGGGTTGCCAAATCTTCAGCGGACAGGTCGCGTAGGAGCTTCCCAAGGGTGTCGTCGAGGAACTGGGTGACGCGACTCTCGAGCAACGAGGGGTCCCGCTCCGATTGAATGGCGACTAGGAAACGGACAAGCGAGCCTTGCACCGCGGAAACTCGCACCTTGACAAGGTGACCCAGCTGCTCGTCGGCGAACGTGTCCGTGAAGGGAGCCTTGGTGATCTCGTGCAGAAGCGCGACAAGCGTACGGGACTTGACATCGTCCGCCCCGTGCTCGGCGTACAGGGTATACACGACGACGTTGGTCTGGTCGTCAGCGGGCAAAGCTGAGGGTCGTTCCCAGATGCCATCGTAGCCCTCGGGGATGAGTAGAGATGCAGGCGGCCCTTGGACCTCAGCAGCATCAAGCGGTTCGGGGTGCAGGATCTGCTCGACGTCGGCGAGAAGCTTCTGCGCGTCCTTCGCTTCAATGCTCCCGCATACGAGGGCTTCAATATGGAGCCGGTCGAGGAGCGTACGTCGAAAGGCCTCGACATCAGCTAGCGTGAGGCCTAAGGTCAGCACAACGGCCCGCTGAATGACATACCTTCGAGAGCCCGCAGCTTATCTTGCTCCGTCCACGCTCCCTTTTGAACCGCATAATCTGCTCGCACACATGCGACCGCGTGCTGCGTACTGATGGCGAAGTTTGTATAGCGGGCCTTGAGCTCTTCAGTAGCTCCGGCGAAGGCGGCTGAATCGTCCAGAGCAAAGTCGCGCAGGTGGCCCACAAACCGAACTACAAGCACGCCGATCGTATCGCTGGGACCGTGGGCGTCCAGCTCATAGTACCCTTGGCCATGCTGTGGCCCTGTGTCGATCCTTAGTCCCGCCAGACCCGCATCATCTTCTTCTTCGGCGGTTGCATTGGCGAACAGGTGGGCGAACAACTCGCTCAGCACCGCGGCACGGGGTGTTCCGAAGGCACTGGGGGATGCTAGCTTGAGCTTGACATTCGCTATCGGCCTGTCCTTGAGGTCCTGCTTGTACCACAAGCGAGAGACTGGAGTGTCGGACAATAGCCGCGGAGGGCCATCGTGTGCGTCCGCTGTCGGCACATCCCAGCGCTTTGGGATGTATGGGTTGGGCGAGGGTAGGTGCAGATCGGGGTCGTCGAGATCGGCGGTGGAAACAAGCTCATCCAAGGGGCGGGTAGTGTACAGTGTGCCGTAGATTGGCTCGGTCTTGTCGTACGAGCCGCTCACATTGGTCGGGAGGTGCTGCGAACTGATCAACACCACAGAGTCTTCGAGCTTCAAGTGCCCGAGAGCCGCCTCCACCAAGTCTGGATCAAAGTGGCCGTACAAGCTCTCAGATGATATGACGAGGTCACGCGGGACTGGGTACCGGAGTCGCACGGCGGTGGTCCACACAGCATAATGGGATGGAAGCTTGGGTGTGACAGTCCAGGCCAAGTCAAGAAGCCGGCGCTGCTCGTCAAAGAGCGTACCGAGATCATTGGTATTGGCCTTGAGGACGTTGATGGCGGTGAAGATGGATCGGACCACCTCGGCCCAGTTCTCCAGCCCTTCCGACGTCAGGCGGATGTCGATTTCAACCAGGCCAGAGCCGGGAATGTTGTTCAACTCATAGCACCACAACTCTGTTATCCAGCCCTTGCGCCTCAGCTTGGACGTAATCGACCCCTTGCCCATGTAGCTCAGTGCGAGAATGGCGAAGTCAAATGGCTCGGTGTCAGCGTAAACTGCTGGGCGTGTCGACCTACCCTAGTGAGGTGCATGTGCCTGTCGTCGGGCACAGGGATGTGGATCTGCAACCTCCGCGTGTCTTGAAGAGTCTGCATGAAGGCCACCTTGCCGACTTCGTTCGCCCCGAATGGAGACCCATAGGTACGGTACACACCGTTGGGCCCCGTCGGGGGCATGCCCTCAGTGACAACTTGGGCAGGGCCGAACAGCTCCTCGACCCATGCCTGCAGCGTGTCGACGTCCTCGCGGCCCGCAACGACAAGCTTGATGCGCCTGGCACAGGAATTGGCCTTCCACCACGATGCAAGCTCATCCCGCGGGTTCCGGCCGGCAGCCTTGGGAGTAGTCCACAGCGTGTCGCGGTTGCCTCTGTTGAAGTGGTTGAAAGGGTGGCCGGACCGCGCCAGGCTGCCAAGCAGGATCGAGGTGCGCTGGTGGGTGAGTCTACATGTCTATGCCTGTGAACCTACCACGTCGTCATTGTTGAGACTCTGCTTGAATTCTGACTCGATTGCCGCCACCTCGCGCTCGACTCGATCCTCGGAGAACAGGGGATTGATCACAAAGTCTGCCGCACGCGCCAGAGCACCGTACAGGGCATCGGATGCGACATCGAAGCGGTGCTCTGTGTAGGCGCGCTGCGGGCCGGCCGAGTGCGAGCCGCCATGTTTGTCAATGTACTTCTTGAAGCTGTCCGGGTCGGGGAACTGGCGTCAGTGGGGTTCGGGGTGGGCGCGCACGTTCTTCGAACCGTGGATGATCACACGCTCGCTGGGCATGGGTCAGAGAGCCCACACGCGCACGCACCATAGATGCGCGCAGCCAGGAAGGTCAGGCGGGTCGTTCATAGTCCCCGCCTCGACAAGGAGGCAGGCAGCCCCTTTGTGAGCGTCCTCGTCGCTGATGACGATGGCCTCAACGCCGTTGGGGAGGGCGACATAGCGGTACGGCCGGTCTTCGAGGGGCGGGAGCTTGAGCTCGACGCGGTCAGTGGTCGGGAGTGGCGCAGGTGGCGGCGGGAATGGGTCAGATGGCATTGCGGGGTGGTGGGGGAAATGAGTGCATCTGGGACGTGGGAGCCTCAAGTATGCAGCCGAGTCGAGCTAGTCGCGGACCATGGGTACCTCGTGTGACTGACCGACTCGAAAGCTCCGATGACGTCGGGTGGCGGCAATGCAGGAATGTCGGCACTCTTCGGCGCGCCTCCGACGAGGTGTGGCGCAAACATGGTTAATGCTCGCCCTCGCCCTCGCCCGCTGATCGTCACCTTGTCGGCCCTCATTTTGCGGACATCAAGTATGCGGAGACGCAATGGCGTCAATGGCACATAGAGCGATGGGAGAGTGTAGCTACACGAGGCCGGTACTATATAGTAGGGTTCGCCAGGGCTCAGACCGCCGCTGGAGCTCAAGCTCGACCCGCAGTCAAGGGTGTTTGGTGCCCCAACTCCATGGGGCTGCAGAGTGCAGCGCAACATGCCCACGGTGGCATTCACTCACCTACTACAAGCTGGTCTGACTGAAGGGGCAAAATGAACCCCAACAGCTCAAGGTTGAGGAATGGAAGAGTGAGGTTAAGCCAAGCCGCTCACAACTAATGGTCTCGGCCCACGACATGAGCGACATGACCTCCAGCCCCTCGGATATGCCTCGGCGCCTCAGCGGAGTCGCCCCCACCCACCACGAGCCTCGGTCGATCCCACATTACTCCGTATATGGCAGCTTCAATGTCAACGGCGGCGCTAATCACCCAGGAACCGACGCACTTACAGAACCTTCGCTCGCCCCCCTCGGAAGCCCCGAGCCCGCTGCGGTGTCCAGCCAGCTCTGGCCAACTCTGCGCCGGTCCGTTGGGACAAAACGTGAGGTGATGGCCGCTGGCCCCCGGACGCACTATGCGGGCTCGCACGTGGGATGACGACCGCCTCCGCGCTATAGGCCATAAGGAGGAGCCCGCATACCGTGCGTCCGCACATCGAGGCGACGACTAGGCGACACCAACGCTACATTCACCCCACTGTGACGATATCGACGGTCAATCGGCACAAGTGCGATGGTGAGCTGCCTGTCGACCAGGTGCAAGGTGGGCGGCAGCAGCACGTGTCCCGCGTGTCCACCTCTCCCGCAGGAAAACAATAAAGATAAGGCGTGGCGCCGTGGTCAGGTGGTGTGTCGCACAGCGGTGCCGTGACGCGACTTTTAGGGTTCTCGTAGTTTATCTCTCCTTGTGCTTGGCGGATGCTCTTTGAGCGACGGCTGACAACGTAGTGCATTGCCTCCAGATGCGTGGGAGAGCCTAGAGCAGCGCTATACGGCCTAGAAACGGGGTGTTTCTGTACTCTCCCGCAAACCGACCAAAGCTTAATAGTCGCAACCATGCCCGTGAATGTTGACATGTGTTACGTGGGACGGGACGTTGCCGCACTTAGGCCAGAGCTGAAACTGGTGCAGATCAGCCTGCGACATACCCACCAGACAGCATATGCTCTACCCGCATGACAGATATCTGATGCTACGCCTTGGAATGCTGACCGTGTGACGTAAGGGCTTTGTGGCGGGACGACGATTCAAAGACACTCGATTCTCACAACCAGCGACAATGAGCTGATACGCATGCAACGTGTCGCCATTGGCACAAACGTGTTGGGCTGCGCTTGATTGCGGCGATGTCGACTCAGAAGTGGCGATTGCGAGCGTGCGAAGAACAGAAGAGCAGCGGTATATAGCTCAGAGGCACAAGGGGAGGTTGTGTCAACTTGTATCCCCCGCCCCCGCACCTCGAATACAATGCGCGCGACTGTTATTCTCTCGGCGCTGATCGCTGCTCTGGCAGTGTCTGCGCTCCCCACCGTCACCGTCGACGAGCGCGCCGTTGCCCAGCCTCCGGCCGAGGGCGACCTCGCCCCTCGCGACGACCACGTCCTCGACGCCAAGAAGAAGCGCCTCGCCGGCCGCATCGTCGCCTACGGCGAGCCCGCCCCGCGCCAGGTCAACCCGCCCCAGCACGAGCAGGACCCCCGCCACTTTGACTGGCACCACCCCAAGCCGCCGCCCAAGCCGTCCAGCAAGTGGCCCCACTGGAAGCGCGACGACGACGACATCGACGCCAAGACTGGCCGCAAGAAGCCCAAGCCGAGCAAGAAGCCCAAGAAGCCGTAAGAGCACTCGGCCAGCATCAACACGTCTCGACGTGGCTCTTAGAGTTATGGACATTTCAAAGGCCTGGCTTGCGTGATACTAGTTGTGCAGAGTGCGTCGTACTCGCACAACGCGTCGTAGTTGCCAGGCACCCGCAGAGACGTTTACGCCACTGTCCTTTTCCTCCGGCCCCTCCGTGTCCCCTTCGTCTTATGTCGTGTAGCCTTACACATGCATACAATTGTGCTGTAGTCAGGTGGTGTGGACTTGGATCAGCTTGGCGACGCGGTGACATTGTGCAGGTCAGAGTCACTGTCAGCGAACTTGCTCTCGGCCCTCAGTCATACAGTGGTGAGCTGAACGGTAGTCACCCTTCCTCCTCACCACTCCCACGGCCCAATGCCTAGTCACAACTAGGCTCCGCGGGATCATGGAAGCATCAGATCATCGTCAGACTTGCAACCACTGGCGTCAGCCTAATGAACCCCGGAATGCTGCGGGCGGCGCTGACACGCCGCTTGGCAGCGGCCGAAGCCTCCCGCCCTCCGACGACCGGCGCGGCTACAGCACCCCGCCGTCCGTGCACAAGGACATTACTCGCCGTGGCTGTCCGAGCTGAGTGATGCGACCCACAGGAGGCCTTCGCACTGTGCGCGATGGCGCTGAAGGAGCGTGTCAAGCCCGTCGGCGGAGCGCGGAAATTTGGGCACCGGCAATGACTCCGACCTCCGACTTGACATGGCCCTCCATGCGACGGCTGCCTCTATTTATACAGAGACCGTGCACGGTGGATGGATGCAGTTGGCTGTTGCCGTGGCCGTCGGCCTGACGCCACCGAATGTAGGCCTGGGGACAGGCGGGCGGTTTCCGAAGACGAGCAAGCGTGGGATATCCAGCTGCCCCCTGGATTAAGAGCACTGCACTGGCGCGCGGCTCCCTCTGCTCCGCATCGTAAGCCTGTCTGCACTCTGGCGGCGGGATAGACGCCGATGTCGTGGTGGGGTTGTCGTGCATGACGTCGGTGAGTCGCGTCTCCACAAGCGAACATGAGTTGATGGATGCAGTCGGAGCCGAGTCCCCAAGGCAGGACGGGGGGCACCTACCTCGCTCCGACGCTCTCCTCCAGCTATGCATGCACCACGAGGTCCCCCCCAGGCACTTGGCATCAAACGACGCGCACGCCGTTGGCTAGCCGCACTTATCTCTTGCCCGCAGGCCAGGGTGTTGAGCGCTCCGACATCTCGCTCCGAACGTCGGGCTCCACGGCCCCCGCCCGGCGGCATTGCCGTCTTGCACCACATGGTGCTCGTCAGCCTGTTTGCCAAGTGTTTTGCGCTAGAGTCACACTGTCCGACTGACTCCACCTCTGTGCTCTGCAGAGCACGGAGCCGACAACGCTTGGGCGTGTGATTCAGCACCGACATGCAAGAGTGGGGTATATCCTCGTGGTGTTGGCACCTGTCCGCTGCCCAACACACCCACATCTAATGGCAAAAGACAAAGACAGAGATTTGGACGACGCCGACGACGAGAAGGAGATCGTAGCCACGGCCGCCGCCGACGGCGACAAGCCAAGGTGGGTGAGCCTCGCCAGGCCGTACTGACCTCCCCAGATGGCACCTGTTCCGCCCGTCTACGCCGCCGCCTGTGCCCGAGTCGATCGACGATGCAAAGGAGATTCCACTGGCCACGGCATCTTGGTTCTCGCGCATGGTCGTGGCGTGGATGGACCCGCTGATGGCCGTCGGCTTCAAGCGCCCGCTGCAGTCTCCCGACCTGTGGAAGATGGACAAGAGCAGGCAAGGTTCGTGGGGAGGCTAACAGCCGCGCTGACGCCTCCGCAGCCGAGGTAGTGTGCACTCGCTTGCTAGACAACATTGCCAAGCGACAGGCCGCGAGGAAAGAGTACAACGCGCAGCTGGCGACGGCCAAGCCGAGCGCTTGGAGGAGGACGCGGTGGACCGCCAAGGCCGCGTACCGGCGCAAGCTGGGATCCGAGTACGCAGACTACGGAAGCGATAGCACGTACGCCGCGCGCGTGGCGACGCTCGAGGCCGAGTGGCGAGGAAAGAGTGGCAAGCAGGGCGGCGGTAACGCGATCGCGCGCGCGCTCCTCGACTCGTTCCCGGCGCTGTGGTATGCCGCGCCGTACAAGCTCATCAGCGACGCCGTCATCATCACGAGCCCGCTGCTGACCAAGGAGATCATCCGCTTCAGCCAGCACGAGTACGCGTACCGGCACGGCACTCCGGGCGTCAGCCAGCCCAACATGGGCCGCGGTATCGGAATGGCGTTTGGCCTGTTCGTCATGTACCTCGTCCAGTCTGTCGGGCAGGCCCAGTTCTTCTTCCTCGCGCAGCACGAGGGCGCGCTGGCCCGCGCGGCCATGATTCAGGCCATCTACCGCACCACGTTCAACCACTCTGTCGCATCCCGCGCAAAGAACACGACGGGCAAGCTCATGGCACACCTGTCGGCCGACATCTCGCGCATCGACATGGTCGCCATGCAGTTCCACTTCATCTGGGCCGCGCCCATCTCGCTGATCGTGGCCCTCATCCTGCTCTGCCTCCAAATCGGCGCGTCGGGCATCATCGGCTTCCTCGTCATCCTTGTGCTTGCGCCGCTGCAAGCATGGCTCACCAAGTGGGGCCTCGAGCTGCGCCGCAAGTCGATGGTGTTCACCGAGAGCAGGTCAAAGCTGCTCCAGGAGCTGCTGTCGTCCATGTCGACAATCAAAATGTTCACATACGAGCTGCCGTTCCTGTCGCGGTTGAATGGCATCCGCGCGAGCGAGATGCTCAGCCTGCGCAACATGCTCTTCTTGCGGTCTGCCGGCGACTCGATGATGTTTGCGCTGCCCACCATTGGCTCCGTGTTTGCGTTCATCATGTACTCGGCGCTCAACCCGACCATGGACATTGCGAACCTCTTCACGGCAGTCACGTACTTTGGAGCTATTCAGACACCGCTGGGTCAGATTCCCCGTGTGCTCGCGTCTTTTGCGGACGTTATCAACGCGCTGGAGCGTGTATCGAGCGTGTTTGACGCCGAGTCACGCGAGGAGACCAAGACGATCGACCCGGACCTCGACGTCGCGGTGCGTGTCAAGGAGGCAACTTTCCAGTGGGTCGAGGTGCCCACCGACGAGGACGACAGCAAGAAGAAGAAGAAGAAGGACAAGAAGGGCAAGAAGGACAAGGGCAGCAACAAGAGCAGCGCTGTGCCCAGCGCCGCGGCGACCCCAGACCGCACGCCCACGCCGACCCCGACCCCGCCACCCGCCGAGCCATTCTCAGTGCGCGACCTCAACCTCGAGATCCCGCGTGGCCAGCTCGTCGGCATCATCGGTCCGGTAGGCTCTGGCAAGAGCAGTATCCTGCAAGGTCTACTGGGCGAGATGAAGACGCTCGCCGGCAGCGTCGCGTTCGGCGGCACAATTGGATACTGTCAGCAGAGCGCGTGGATCCAGAACGCGACGATCCGCGACAACATCCTCTTCGGCCAGCCCTGGGACGAGGCAAAGTACTGGTCTGTGATTGCGCGCGCGAGCCTCACGCGCGACCTCGAGATCCTCGCCGACGGCGACCTGACCGAGATTGGCGAGAAGGGCATCAACATCTCGGGCGGGCAGAAGCAGCGCATCAACATTGCGCGCGCGCTGTACTTTGACGCCGACGTCATCCTGCTCGACGACCCGCTGAGCGCGCTCGATGCGCACGTCGGCCGGTCAGTGTTCAACGACGCGATCCTGGGCCTGCGCAAGGCCGGCAAGACGGTGCTTCTCGTCACGCATGGGCTGCACTTCCTCCCGCAGGTAGACTACATCTACACTGTTGACGACGGCCGCGTGGCCCAGCAGGGCACGTACGCTGAGCTCATGGCGTCGGACGAGGGCGCGTTCAAGGAGCTCATGGACGCATTTGGCGGCGGGCACGGCGAGTTCGAGCACGCCGCCGATGAGGAGGAGGCGATCGAAGACGAAGGCAAGGGCAAGGCGGTCGACAGCGACGAGGAGACTGCTGCGGGCGAGAAGCGCAAGGGTGCCGGCGAGGGCAAGCTCGAGGTGGGTGGCTACAGAATAAGAGGAGGCGCTGACGACCCAGGGCAAGCTCACCACCGACGAGGAGCGCAAGACCGGCGCTGTGGGACCAAAGGTGTACGGCGCGTACCTCTCCGCCGGCGGGCTGTGGTGGATCCCCGTCGTCGTCCTCATGGCCATCCTCATGCAGGGCTCGCAGCTCATGTCGACCGTGTGGCTCACGTACTGGCAGACGGACAGCTTCCACCGCAAGCAGCCGTTCTACCAGGGCATGTACGCCATGCTGGGCATCTCGAGCGCCTTCTTCACCCTCTTCACAGGCATGTCCATCACCACGCTGAGCGTCAACGCGAGCCGCAACCTCTTCAGCAAGGCGCTGCACCACGTCTTCTTCTCCCCGATGAGCTTCTTCGACACGACCCCGCTCGGTCGCATCATGGGCATCTTCAGCAAGGACGTCGACGCCATGGACAACATGGTGCCCGACACGTTCCGGTACACGCTCATCATCATCTGCATGGTAAGTACGACGCGGGGCAGCTCGAACTAATCCCCCAAGCTCATCGGCTCAATCGTCATCATCGCCATCCACTTCCCCTACTTTGTCGGCGTGGTGGCCGGCGTGTGCATCCTGTACGGCTTCATCGTCTTCTTCTACCGCCGCACAGCGCGCGAAGTCAAGCGCCTCGATTCGATGCACCGCTCGCTGCTGTACTCGCACTTCTCCGAGTCGCTCACCGGCCTCGCGACTATCCGGGCCTACGGCGAGACGGAGCGCTTCCTCACGCACAACGCCGACCTCATCGACCTCCAGGACCGCGCGTACATCCTCACCAAGGCCGACGAAGCGTGGCTCGAGGCGCGCCTCGGCATCGCCGGCTCGCTGCTGATCCTCGCCGTCGCGCTCATGTGTACCGCCGGCGGCGGGTCCATCAACCCCGGCCAGGTGGCGCTGACGCTCAACTACATGGTGCAGGTGACCATCATGCTGGGTGCTTTGCTCCACATTGGAACGATGCTCGAGAACGCGATGAACGCCGTCGAGCGCACCCTGTTCTACTCGGACGGCCACCTGCCCCAGGAGAAGGCGTACGAGCTCGACACGGACCCCAAGGACTGGCCCACCAACGGCGCGATCGCACTCGACAAGGTCGTCATGTCGTACCGCCCGGGTCAGCCAATCGTCCTCAAGGGCGTGTCGGTTGACATTGGCTCTGGCGAGCGCGTCGGCATTGTCGGGCGGACAGGCGCCGGCAAGACGTCCATCACGGTGGCTCTGTACCGCATCGCCGAGCTGCTGAGCGGTACCATCTCGATCGACGGCTTGGATATCAGCACCCTGGGTCTCAAGAAGCTCCGCTCAAGCCTGGCGGTTATCCCGCAAGACCCAGTCCTGTTCAGCGGTACGATCCGCACCAACCTCGATCCGTTTGAGAACTACCCCGACTCGCAGCTGTACGACGCGCTCCAGCGCGCGGGCCTGATCAAGGCCGGCGACCAGCAGCAGCAGCAACAACAGCAGCGGTTCACGCTCGACTCGGCGATAGACGACGGCGGCGCCAACTTGAGCATTGGGCAGCGGAGCCTCGTCAGTCTCGCGCGCGCAATAGTCAAGGACTCGAAGATCATGGTGCTCGACGAGGCGACGGCCGCGGTCGACCTCGAGACCGACGCCGAGATCCAGCGCGCAATCCGGGAGGAGTGCAAGCGGTCTTCCAAGACGCTGCTGTGCATCGCCCACCGCCTGCGCACCATTATCGGCTGGGACAAGATCCTCGTCATGGACGCCGGCGAGGTCGTCGACTTTGCCCCGCCCCTCGAGCTATTTGACAAGGAGGACAGTGTGTTCCGTAGCATGTGTGACCAGTCGCGCATTGATCGCGAGGAAATCATGCGTGCGAGGCTGGATAGCAGTGTGTAAGATAGACGTCATAGAACTTGTAGATGAAGCATTTGGTGGCCGTGGGCCATGGTGTCTGCGGGATGCATGCAACCCTCTCTCTCCGCTTGAAAGCCCGCCTTGCCTCGGCTGCCTGCCTGCCTGCCTTGGCACCCTCCCTCCCTCCCCCTGCCCCGACCCTCTTGGCCGGCCCCACCCTGACTCATAGTCAGCCATGATAAGTAGCCGGTCGCCGCCCAATCCCCGCCACCTTGCCCGCCGTCCAGCAAGCGTGCGAGCGGGAGGGCCGATGGTCCCACCGAACTCGGAGCGAGTTGTCGGCAACGATGCGAACAATGGCGTATCCAGGGTCACCAGCACCACATGGGCTCCAAACTGTTTGGAGCAAGGCAGGCAGGTAAAGTGGTGATAGCGACCTTGTCTCACCACCGCTTGCGTGTCGGGGCAGAGCAGGCCAAGCAAGCATGGAGCGATAGCAAGCAACTGTTACAGTATTTCTCTCACGGCGTACCGGCGCCTCGACGTCGCCCACCCACACAACAGCATGGAGAACAACTGGGACACACTGCCGTGGCACCGCCGCCCGGGCGTCGCCTGGATGTACCCCTTTGTGATCATCCTGGCGCTCAACATCCTCATGCCATCCGGCCCGGCAGCAGAAGAGCTGGTGCGGCTCGCCTGTGTCGTCGTGGAGGCCGGCTCTCCGGGGGCCAACGCTTCAATTCCGATGCCTACCCCGCTGCCTCCGCCCACGCCGCTGCCACCGCTCGCATGGGTCTCGACTTGTGAGTTGTTGACTGTTACTTCGCCATCACTGACAACGCCCAGCCGCCGCACTGTGGAGCAACACGACCATTGCCATCCCCGAGGTCGACCTCGAGGAATGCAAGCACAACATCAAAGTCCAGAAGCTGCTGTCCCACATCAACATGATGACCGAGACCATCAACGGGTTCCTCGCGGCGCTCACGACTGCCGGCTGGGCGAGCATGTCTGATCGCGTTGGCCGGCAAAAGCTCATTGCCCTGGCCATGCTGGGCATCTTCTTCAAGGACGCGCTCTTCATCTTCGTCCTCAAGTTTCCCCAGGCCATGGTCGCGACGGGCGGTTCAGTACTCTACCTCGGAGCGGCGATAGTCGGGCTCAGCGGCGGCGGCCCAATGGCCAACGCGGTCATGATGGCGTATGTGTCGGACGTGACGACGCTCGACACGATGGCCGTGAGCACGGTTGGTGTCGAGACTGCCATCACCCTCGTGAGCATGGTCGCGCCGCTGCTTGGCCCCTTGCTCGTCAAGGTGAGCGGCAACAGGCTCATGCCGTTCGAAGTGACAATGGTGACTTGGCCCCTGCTGCTCGTGTTCCTTCTGTTCATCGTCCCCGAGTCGCTGTCGGCCGAGAAGCGCGCGCATCTCGCCAAGGCTGCCGCGACGGAACGTGCAGCCGCGAGCCAGGCCGAGGCGGCCTTTGACGAGGAAGAGGACAGGATGTACGCCGACGCCAGGGCGAGGCTGCACGACGCCGCCGACTCGACGCATGCCATCCTGTACGCATACCAGCGGGCGATCCACTCTCACGCGCTGCGCCGGGTGGTACGCTGGACGCGTAAGCTCACCGCGCGCTTCCTGGCGCCGCTGGAGTCCCTCACCATCTTCCTACCTCGCCTGCGTGACCCCCTCAACCGCCACAAAGGGCGCGACTGGAACCTGTTCCACCTCGGCGTCGTCATGTTCTGCGTCGCCCTCGCGCGCTCAGAGTCGCCAGAGGTCCAGTACGTCATCTACGTGTTTGGCTGGGGCCAGAACCAGCTCGCGACCCGCAAGTCGCTCATTGGTATCTGGGCCACTGTGCTCATGGCCAGCATCATCCCGTGCTACACGTATGGCATCAAGCCATACGTCCTCGACAGGGTCAAGGCTGGCGAGTCGGTCGACGAGGAGCTGGAGCCGACCGAGCGCACGCCGCTGTTACCCCCGCCGCCGTATACAGTCTCTGTCAACAACACTGCCGAGGCCGATGCCGACACCGACGTCAACACAGATTCCGAGCCAGACGGCCCCGGCGACTCATCCATCTCGACCCTCTCGACTGTCGACGCCGCACCCAGCATGCGCGTCGACTGGGGCTTCATCACCGCGTGTCTCTTGTTCGAGTTTATCGGCTACGCTGCCAAGGGTGCCAACACTGGCGCGAGCACGTACGTATACATTGCTGGGCACGCCGTCGCCATGCTCGGGCAGTGCGCGGGATCCGTCATCCTGCCGCTCGCGCTCAGGCTCGGGCCGCAGGAGCGCACCGCAGGGAGGATGTTCGGCGCGTCGAGCGTGCTGTCGGCGTTCGCGAGCCCCTTCCTCTCGTCCATCCTCTTCAACACGGTCTTCAGGCTCACAATCGCCTGGTACCCGCCCGCCATTTTCGTTGTCTGCGCCAGCGTGTATGCCATTGCGCTGCTCGCCATGTCGCTCATGCGCATGCCCCGCCGCCATGCGCCCACAGCGGGGCCATAGACCTAACCCTCGGCTCAGCAGGGGCCTCCCTTGTTGTATACTAGACGCGACTGCTCTTCACATGTACCACTAGATCTTACGGCCAGGATGCTTACAACTGGTGAATTTATAGTAGTTGAGGTCGATGCATAGACGTGTAGACGCTGTTGTGCTCGCTTGGCGCTGCCGCCAATGACGTCGCAAAATCCCGAGGCTGTCACTTGACTCGGGCATGTCGGTTACGGACCAAAACAACGCTTTTGACTTTCGACCTTTACACTTCTTGCTCTCTTGCCCCTCATCCACGCGGCTGGAACCGCCATTCTTGCGTGGAGACACTTGCAGGTGATGCCCGTCGCGGTCACTATTGCATTTGGTGAGCCCGTCATGCTCTCGTCCACCTCTAACCCCCCACAGCCTCCCTCCCTCCCCCCTACCCCCTCCCTCCCTGCCCGCCATGAGTGCGCAAAGATTCCGCGCCCAGGTCCTCGAAGATTTCAATGAGCATTTCCAGTCCGACGATGTCGTCTTCGCATCCCAAAAGACCAAGCTGGCCGCCGAGCGCAAGATGGGCGTGAAAGTCCAGCGTCCAGACGACGCCCATGTCAACAGCTTTCCTGACCTGATGGAGACCTTCGTGGGCGTCGAACGCGTCGTGCCGACAAGGAAAGAGCTGCCAGACGACCTTACTTTGGCGCCAGCCTTCATTTACACGTATGTCCCTCGTAGTGTATCTGCTGATTCGCCCAGCTGCAAAGGCGTCGAATGCAACAAGGCCGAGGATGGACGAACCCTCATCTTCAACGCTCGTCGAATCGAGGGCCAGTGGTTCACAACGTCGTGCCTCGTCTGTACCGAGCTCAAGAGCAAGCGGTGTGACGTTGTTAACACGCGGCTAGAGCAGCGACGTGAGTTGCGAGAACGCATCTCGAGCTGACCTCCAGCTGGCGCTGAAACAAACGGCCACGGAAAGCGCCCAGCGTCCGAGGACGACGGTCACGACGACCAGGTCGCCAAGCGGCAATCTACACGCACTTCGGCTGTTGGCACCTCATCCGGCTCTGAGGCGGCAAAAGCAGCACCAGCTGCCTCCAAGCCAGGATTGTTCGACAGCCCGTTCAAGCCGGGCCTCCGCGGGGAAAACGGCGGCCCACAGGGCGGTTCCGCCTTGGAAGCTCGCAGGTTGACAGATGTTACTGCCGAGCTGAGGTTCCAGACGAGGGAGGTTGACACGCTGCGCAAGGATCGGCAAGCGCGTGAGGAGAGGATCAAGTCGCTGAAGGCCGAGCTGGAGGAGCAGAAGGCGGAGAACATGGATCTGCGCAAAAGCCAGCAAGAGGCAACAGACGAGCTCAAGGCGCAGGTCGCCGACTTGCGCAAGGCCAAGGACGCGGCTGAGAAGGAGCTGGAGTTATCAGTGTCGCGCCGGCCAGATGGCGCCTCCAAGTCGTCGGAACGGCATACCGACGCGCTCAGCAAGGCCCTCGACGCGCAGGAGAAGACGATCAACATCCTCGAGTCGCAGCTCAAGGCGGCCAACGACAAGATTGCCGACCTCGAGCAGGCTGCCGTTGGTACCAGTCTGCGCAAGGTCACCAAGGCGGTCGCCGACCTGACTGCGCGCTTCGACCTGGTCCGCAACGACCATGCCGACCAGCTCTCCCTGCTCCTCAACGCCCAGCGGGATATCAAGGACCGGCTCGGGCTCGGCGGAGACGACAAGATCACGGCGCTGGAAGACAGCATTGACGAGATTCGCGACAAGCTGGGCATGGAGGACAAGTTGTAGTGTAGCTATAAGTGTATGAGGGGGGAGAGGGGCCCTCGTTGTCACGGTAAGCCACGCGGCTGATTTTCCACAAGTGGACGAGGGAGCTCCGCGGGGCGGGGTGAGGCACGTCGCCACAGCCTGCTATCTTGACAGGGATATTGTGCTGTGCTGTGTACATTGTGCGAACGCCATGGATAGAGCGACCACCGAGGCGAGGATGGCCCGTCGGCGAGTTCTGAGGCTCGAGCTCGTCGGACATGGCCGCGTTCGGCCCGGATGACATCGGGGAGGCAGTCCTCCACCATCCTCCTCCTCGTCCTCGCCCTCGTCCTTGTCGCACACAATCTCTCCGCCTCCAACGCCAGCAAACCCTCGCACAGCATCCCCACGGCTCCCAGCCACTCCAAGAAGCATGACCTGCGCCATCCCATCCTCCGCGCCCCCGCCCTCGGGGCTGATCTGATCCGCGCAGGGCGGTCACTCTGACAATGGCGTCCGTCAAGAAGCAAAGACGACGCCGACTGGCGCCCCGTCCTCGTCGCTCTGACCATTCGCTCCCACCCACACCCTTCTCGCCCCTCCTGACGACGACTCCTACTCACTCCTGACTCCTGGACTGCTACTTGTCGCCTCCCGCTGCCCCCCGCCCCCCGCCTCCTGATAAAAGCCCGGACACTTTACTCGACTCGGCTCCTCCAACACATCATCGCAATGTCCGACCCCGCCGCCGCTGCCGCTGCTCCCGAGCACAAGCACCTCGTCCACTTTGAGACGCACGACCTGCACTCCGACCTCGTGTTTGCGACGGAGCAGACCCTTGCCAACGCGCTACACGCGGCCAAGACCCCGGGAGAGGACATGGCGATTCAGCACTACCGCGAGGCCATTGTCAACAGCTTCCCGCGCGTCATGAACCGCATCGAGGGCATGAAGCGCGTCACTGCGCGTGCGGCCGAGCTGTGCCCCAAGACCAAGGTCGTTCCGGCGTTCGTCTGGACGTGAGTGTGTGGGTTTGCGGACAGGCTGACTGACGCCGCCAGGTGCGACACGATCAAGTGCCGCTCGGCGCGCGGCCGCACGCTGCTTGTCAGCGCCAAGTGCGTGTCCAAGGACAAGGACCACTGGGAGGCCGCAGCGTGTCTCTGGTGCCGCGACATGCGCATCGGGTGCGACATTACCAACGTCCGCCTCATGCTGCGTGAAGGTGAGTCGGCTTGGGCGTCGTGGAGCTCGCACACACGCGACGGACGCTGACTCGCACCCAGACGCCGAGGACATCCTGCCCGCCGCCCGCAAGCGCAAGCGCGTCATTGTCGACGACGACGAGCACCGCAGCAGCGACCGCTCGACCCCGCAGCCGTACCAGCGCATGCCTATCATGAACCGCAACAACGGCCCGGCCACTCCCTCCATGTCGCCAACTTTCAACTCGCCCGCTGCCCAGCGTGTCACGCACGCCGCTGCCCGTGCCAGCTCGTCGCGTCCCAGGAACGGGGGGCACGAGGTCGAGACGCTCAAGGAGCGCCTGGCGCACAAGGCCGAGATGAACAAGATGCTCCTCAAGGCCAACGAGGACAAGGACAAGCACCTCGCCGACAAGGACCGCGTGATCGAGGCTGTCAAGGCCGAGAACGTCGCTCTCAAGGCGCGTATCGCCACCCTCGAGGGCCACAACGCCGCAGACCAGAACCAGAACCACACCCTCGCCCAGCGTGTGGCCGCCCTCGAGACCTCGACGGCCACCTTCAAGCACCGCATCGACGACGTCCACGCCGAGACGCTGGCCGAGCTCACCGAGCACCGCCACCAGCTTGCCGAGCACCGCGAGCAGCTCGCCGACCATGCCGAGCAGCTCGCCCACAACGACGAGAAGTACGAGTGGCTTGTGCGCAACTGCTCTGGCTTTGACCTCGACGCCGACGGCAACTGGGTCAAGACGGCCGAGGAGGGAGAGGACGCCGAGGCGTCGCAGGACAAGGAGTGAGGACCGGTGTTGGGTACACACGATCACATGTTGGTGCATAGACAGGAAGGCCATACCGTGCAGCTCTCAGTCCGTATAACATTGGATAGCTACTTCAGATACATACACATGCATTCACGGTCCGACCCCTATCGGTCAAACTTGTGTGTGACCATGGTCTGAGAGCCGCCATCAAACAGATACACTGCCCTTGAGTCCATCTCAATCTTGGGATCACACTCTGTCGGCAGCCCAAGCTCATGATGAGATGGGAATGCCGAGGTAAGAACAAGCGCGTGAAGTCGAGGGCGAGGGGCTGATGGAGGAGGAGGGGGCATGCTGGGCAGCTTGCGAGAGTCAAAGATGACGACGTGTCGCTCCTGATGTATGGGTTAGCCTTTATCCACTCTATCTACTCTTCACTCTCACAGCTGTCAGCACGGCAAACCGCCAACCATGGAATCTGAAAGATTTGATGATGGAGCTGAATCGTAAAGCGATGGTGTGGCGGCAGATGAAATCGTTACGCTCCTGCACCGGCAGGTCGACGACGCGCTCGAACACTTCAGCATACTGGCGGAGGATAAGAAGAGTGCGGTTCTGCATCCAGAAGAGATCGGTTTTGTTGAAGCTGGTAGGATGGGACCTGTCAGTCGCGACTTCCAAATCGGAAGAGCCACTTACCAAGCACGAGCGTCTCCGTTGTCATCGCGTAGGTGCTTGAACGTTGCCTCGAATCCGCGATCAATGGGGAGTAGCCCAGCAATATTCAGAAAGCCTGTATCTGGTTTCCACGCTTGAGTGTGACTGGGGGAGTACGGGGATTGCTTGAAGTACCGTCCCAGTCGGAGATGGAATGACAAGACCGCTCTGGGCGTGAGGACGCCAGTCGGGGGAGGGAATCGAGCCGAGAGCTGGGTTGTGTCGGACAAGCGAGAGTGTATCAAGGTCACTCCGAAACGGTCGTCAAAGTATGCGAGGCCTTTGGGGCTTAGGAGGACGATATCCTGGACATTAGCCGGAGGCAAGTGTAACGCTCGTGGTCGGCCACTTACATGGGGAACCATGCACTTGATCCCAATCTCGACGTCAGCTACGAATGGAGAGAGGTAAATAAGCGTGGAGCCCTCTTCTGTCACATGGAAGGCCGGCATAACACTACCGTCGGCGGCACGGAAGAAGATCATCCCATGGCCTGCCTGTGGTGAAACGGCCACTGTTGCAAGTGGCACGAGCGAGGCTGCCACCTCCCCCGGTCCTTGGTCGGGCGCGGGGATTTTGACCCGTTCGATGTTGGACAATAGCACGTCGCCATTGTCGTCCTCATGCGACGCAGCAAACCCGTCAACAATGCTGACGTTGGGGTATTCTGAGGCTCGGCATCGTCCGATGCACTGGAGGGTTTTCTGGTCGAGAAAGGCTATGTAGGTGATGCCGGTGTCCGCCGATAGGCCGATTACACCGACTATCCCGTTCCTCGAGTCGGGAATCAAAGTTGAATGGGAATGTGTGCGGAAGGGGAGGCGATGCGACGACGTGCGGACATGGCCCTGATCCCAAGCCTTCTATGTTCGGGCGTGCATAAGGCCTGGAAGTGTGAGTGGGTCCAGAAGTGCGGCGGCACAGGGCTCTTACAATACTCACACAGCTCGCGCCACTTGTGAACTTGCTCCGTTACGCCATTGGGGATCGTCCCTGATACGGCCTCGACGCGATCGGCCTCGTCAGCGCCAGCCTCAATGCATGCACGACGCCACGGGTGCGACGTTGAGAAGAGGGCGGCGCGCCAGGAGCGACAGACTTGATTGACGCTGATGAGCGTAGTGAGGTCGAGCATGCCGGCCACGTGGAGCAAGTTGTCCTGTCCGAGAGCCGTGGGGTCGTTGGGGCCGACGGCGGCGTCGGCCAGCTCAGTACTTGGGGTGGATGTGGGGATCACGGTGGAGACAATGTCATCGGTGTGAGCGTCTTGCAGGTCGCCGACGAACAGTGTGCTGTCGTTGTCGACCACGCCGGCGCGCGGCGCCTCCCTCGGTCGGCATGGCCTTGTCGTCGCGCGGCGTAGACATTAGGAGCGCTGGGCGGATGTGTGCGAGACGAGGGTGAAATTGATGCAGTTCAATGAGGGAGTAGGTTGGTTGAGTGAAGAGTGAGAGTGAGAGAGGGCCCGAGGGGAGGGCTTTTATAGGACACTGGGGCGTGGGTGACTGCGACGCCCCCGTCGCGCTCCTTGTGGCGAATTGATCGTCGTCGAACGTGGCAGTTGTCGCCCCTGCCTGCTCTCACAGTCACCAGTTGCACCTGTGCTGTTTCTGTATGATAATCTCTTTCAATAGCACACACTATACCGCACACTATGACTTTACTGAACTGAAAAGAGGAATATACCCCAACGACATTATGTTGGAAGAGATGGTTGCATGAAGAGACGTCTCTCTTCGAGCGACGCCTTATATCTACAAAACAAGGGAGGCTCGAAGCGCGCGCTCGAACCTCGGTCGAGTCTCGCTTCGGCGAAGCGCGCCGATAAGGCCGCAGCGCACTCGAGTCACTACAACACATTACACGCCCCCCTGATGGCCAAAGTCGTGGGTGAAGAGAACCTTGCGTTCAGAGTCGTACCAGTAGACGGCTCGGGAATCGATGCCGACAGATTTGTAATCACGGCCATCAGCTGGGCTCGTGGGGACATGCGGGATATTGCCCCGCTTGAGAGCCACACCGATGAGGTTTAGGTGTTCTTGCCTCTGAGGCCAAGAAATTTGTGGCAATGGAAGGTTGGGCAGATCGCGGCTGTCGAGAATGACAATTCCCCAGGCCTGGTGTGGCTGAGCAGAAGATATACGTCGTTACTTACTGTTGCAATGGCAAAGCGATTTCCATGGACAGCGATGCTTTGGACCGGGGTTTTGAAATGGACGGCTAGCGTGTGCTTGGCAAAGAATGCGCTCTGCTTCTTCTTGGGGAGGCGGACAACCTCCTCAAAGACCCTAGCGTAGTCTTGAAGGAAGAGGACAATGGCGCCGCCCAGAACGGTGCAGAGATGCTTGTGGTTGAAGCGGCTGGTTATGGTTGAACTGGAGAGTCAGGCTCCTTCCGCAGAACGCGACCCACCGTGGCGACGCATCCAGTACCAAGTCCTTCGATTGAGGAGGAAATGTGGTTTGAGCTGAGTCAAGATCAGTGAATGTCCCGAGTATGCATGTGCCAACCTTGAAGCACGCCATTCGAGCTGAACCAAGTGAATGATGAGGGCGCCATGGACATGGACCTGTCGTTGACCAGGAAACATGCCCCTACACTGACTGAAACGGTGTCAGGTCTCCCATTCTTCTGTACCACCGTCATCGGGAATGTGGCTCGATGTTCTGTTGTGCTGCCGACTCGCACAAGGATGGATGTCTCGTTCTTGGAGATGACGGCGACAACGCTTTCACTCAGGTGTGGGATTCCCTGCGGTACATACAATCAGCATCTGACACCAATTGACCGCATACATGTACTGCACTTACGTCACAGCGCCCAGGAGGTGCATGGAGCATAGAGGAAACCATGTCGATATCCGCGATGAAAGGTGGAGAGCGAAAGCGGACATTGCCATCTGCAGCGTGGACCAACATGATGCCATCCGCCGTAGACGCTGGCACGAGACGAGCAAAGTCCCATGATCGCTCATCCATGTACGCGAGAGGCTGGAGGGCGACTGTAGAACTTGGTGCGACAGTGGGGTTTGCGTCAGTCTGGTGTGGCACGAGCCTGGCTAAGACGAGGTTCCGACCATCCGCGGTAATATATCTGGCAAAGCCATTGACGAACTGCAAGTTATTGTAGCGAACCAGGGAGAAACGACCAATCCGCCAGCGCGTACTGCGTTCAAGCACCGCCAAGTTGTTCGGCGTTTCAAAGTCATCGAGGACGAGCGTGCCGGTCTCGGAATGTACGTGGAAGCCTACCCCATGCTCCAACTCCCAGCGGTCATAGGTGGTACGCACAGTACGATATTGCCAGGCGTTCTCGGTGCGCATGTGGGCGAGAGCTGAGAGTGAGTCGAGGGCAGCAGGCAGAATGGTATTGACTCACCCAGCTCACGCCACTTCTGTAGGTGGTGTTGGGCGGCCGTGTTGTGGCCCGCGAATCTGTCACTGTCACTGTCGCTGTCGCCACCGTCGCCACCGTCGTCACCGTCACCTGCGGAGGGGCCAACCGGCTGGTCCGACTCCGGCTCGTCCGACTCCGGTTCCTCCGACTCCGGCTCCTCCGACTCCGGATCGTCCGACTTCGGTTCGTCGACACCGGCCCGGCGGCACGATGCACGCCATGCATCAGACGAGGCGAGGAGGTTGCTACGCCACTCGCGACACACACCACTTGCGGTAATGAGGTCTTGGGGGCGCAGGAAGCCCGCGATGGTGGTGAAGAGGTCAAAACCGAGGTCGAGGGGGTCGCGGGTCGCGGGAATGGGGGGAGGGCCTGCTGGGGTGGATGGTGTGCCGCTCTCGGCGTTCCTGTTCCTGTCGGTCGTCAGCGGTGAGGTCGACGCCTCTTAGAGAGAGGCAAGGTTTGTGTCCTTACGATGAGCTTGACATGCCAGCGGATGTAGGTGAGTTAGGGGGTTGGGAGCTACGAGATGGGGTGAGTGGCGAAAGGCAAGGCAAGCGCACGCAACATGCCCTTTATAGACACGGGCACACGGTCGATGCCAGGCGGCGCCATGCACACTCGCAGCTGGAGAAAGGATGGGGAAAGGACGTTGACCCGCCGAACAATAAAGTCGTGATGGCTTCTGAAGATGCACGACGTCCTGTGGCACCGCATACGGCGCTGCGTTACCCCATGATGAGGAGTGGGTCGGAAACCGCCACTCGCCACGGCACCCGCCACGAACGGGCGTGACGGCTCGCCTTCTGGCCGGGAGAACCCCACGCTGTCCGTTTCTAACATCTCCCCTCAACTCGGCTGCTCGTTCCATGTGTCTACAGCAGGTAACCGGGTGGCGGGCATTGACATCACTCACTACTTGACTCTCTAGCTCACTATCTAATCGGTCACTCGCTGTGGGCCGCCGGCCTGTGCGCGCCATGCCAGCCAGGAGTCGTGCCGGGTTCGCGACCACGGGATAACTGCCTAACACCGCCAGCGCAGAGGCCAGAGCGTGTTCCAATCAGCCGCCACCCCCTTTTGGCGCGAGATGCACTGACCTTCACGCCGGCTCGCTATTTACATCGCCATTCCTTCCGAGGGAGGGTCGCGATGCTGCTCGCTTCTTGACCTACATACCTGTAGGCACGCAGCGTCATCGGCGACAGCTGCTCCGCTCCCCATCTGACATCGACACCGGTCATGACCTCCTAGAGTCGACGACCTCTACATCGCTGTCCTCCCGCCGCTGCTATCTCGCACTACCTCAGCTGCGAAACACCCACCGTACCCGTGCCCTCGCTTACGCTCACACCCACGGTCCGCTACTCTATATCGAGGCCACCGGACACGGGGACATGCGCACGATGTCTGCCTGCCTGCTGCCCGTCGCCGCAGGGTATACCGCAGCCTTCGGGCTCGCTCGTGGTCGCAGCGCCGACCTCTTACATATATCGGCATGCCGCTGACTTCGTTCCCAGTATCCTCATCGCACTCACCTACGCTTCTGGCAAGCAAGCTCTCCGCAACTCACACCCTCACCCACACACCCACACTCCTTACCCCCCCTCTCACTCACAGCATCATGGCGCCCCTCCTCGCCC
The DNA here is from genome assembly GCF_020906515.1 of Vanrija pseudolonga. Lineage (NCBI taxonomy): Eukaryota > Fungi > Basidiomycota > Tremellomycetes > Trichosporonales > Trichosporonaceae > Vanrija > Vanrija pseudolonga. The sequence continues at coordinate 4,193,171 of NC_085851.1, read as the reverse complement.
TCCTCGCCCTCCTCCCCGCGCTCGCGAGCGCGCAGCACGCGCGAACCTTCACGGTCCGCAACTCGTGCTCGCAGACCCTCTGGCCGTCGTTTGCCGGCTCGGCCAAGCTCGACCAGCCCAGCATCTGGGAGCTCGGCGCGGGCCAGACGACAGTCTTCAACGTGCCCGACAACTATCCCGGCATGCGCCTCTGGGCGCGCACGGGCTGCGTGGCGTCGGCCTCGTCGTCCAATGGGCTCAAGTGTACCTCTGGTGACGACCTTCCCTCGACCCTGGCCGAGTTCACCCTCTCCACGACGGGCAGCTGGACGCTCGACTTCTACGATATTTCGCTTGTCGACGGCTTCAACGTCCCCATCGCCATCACGCCGTCACGTACCGACTGCCACGCGCCGAAATGCGCCGCCAACATCAATGCCATCTGCCCGCCCCAGATGCGCTCCCACGTCGACAGCGACGGCGTCAACCACGCCTGTGCCGGCGCCTGTCTGTCCGGCTTTGGCGACGAGCTCTGGGGTAACCGCGACTGCTGTACCGGTGCCTATGGCGCCGACGCCGCCCTCTGCGGCATCTCCGGTGTCGACTTTTACCACGTCTTCAAGGACAACTGTCCCGACTCGTACGCGTACGCCTATGATGAGCAGTCTGGTGCTGCCCTCTACGCATGCGACACGAAGCAGGGTGCGCCAGACTACGACATCGAGTTCTGCCCCGGCAATGCCGACTTCACCGGTGTCGTCAACGCTCCCCTCAAGTATGCCAACGACTTCGCCAGCGTCCACAACAAGGCTACCACCTGGAGCCAGTCGTTCACTATCCGTCCCAGTCCTACCCTCCCGGCCGGCGTGAGCGCTCCGACTGCCGCCGCCACCACGGCCGCCGCTAGCTCGAGCGCCGTCGCTACCCCTTCGGCTGTCCCCGTGCCCAGCGCTGCGCCTACATCGGACGCTGCCGCCTCGACCGCTGCCGCTGCTCCTTCGGAGATCGCTTCATCGGCCGTCTCTGATGCCTCTCCTGCTGTCCCCACGTCTGTCGTCGTCGTCCCCACCGCTGCTCCTTCCGACGTCCCTGTCTCCGCCCCTGCTGCCCCCGCCGCCTCGGACGCCGCGTCTCCCGCCAGCGTCATTATTGGCACCCCCGTCGCTTCTGATGCTCCCTCTGTCCGTGTCTCGTCGGCCGCTGCTTCCGCCGCCGATTCTGACGCCCCTGCCGCTACCTCCGACTCCCCTGTCGCCGCTGTTTCTGATGCTCCTGCGGCTGCCTCGGGCTCGCCTGTCGTCACTGCGTCGGACGCCCCTGCGATTGCCTCTGAAGCTCCGGTCGTCGCCGCCTCCGGCGCCGCTGCCACTGCTGCCTCGGACACCCCCGTCGTTGCTGCCTCGGACTCGCCCGTCCTCGCCGCCGCCTCTGGCTCGCCCGCTGCCGCTGCTGCCTCGGTCATTGCTGGCGCTACTACCGCTTCTGCCGCTGGCGGTGTCGCTGCCCCGGCGCAGAGCAAGCCCGCCACCAGCCACGCTCACAAGCACCACAAGTGCCACTCGCGTCCCGCCCGTCTTACGGCCCGGGCCAAGTTCTAACCGAGCTGAGTGCAACACCCGGCACGATTGATGCGCTGCTGGCGCACGTCTTCTTGTGAATGGACCGCAATGTATACACTCTTGTGATGTATACGTCCTTGTCTTCAATAACCGCATGATGGCCCTTTGCTCTGACGCGAGGACGTACCGCCAGCGCCAGGCCTTGCGTCAAGATCCAATCACGGCTCCGTCGTAACACGTTCATTTCACAGCCCATTCCTAATTACCTACACCTTTCTCAGTCACACATCAGTCGCAGATCACCAGCCTGGATATCCGTCTAGCCTCGGAACGGCTTGAGAGTGGGGTTCTCGTCTGTCGTCAGCTCATTGCCCATAAGATAGGAGCTAACCTTGGATGTCGTACGAGCTAGTGAACGTCAGCGCTGTCCAAATCCGCCCGCCACCCAACTCACTTGTCAATCGCACCGAGCAGCAGCCTGAGGTAAGCGCACGCACCCACTACGCCACCCACTTCATGAGCCAGACCTCGCGTGAGAGCTCGGCGCCCTGCTTGGCCATCTGGTCCTGCTCGTACTCGAAGCCCATAGTCTGGTCAATGTATCCGCCGATCTCGGGGTCCTCGTCGAGCCACGACAGGAACTCGCGGGCTGGCGTCAGTGCTGCTTTCTGCCTGCCCACGCACCCTTCTCGTCGTCGCCGACCTGGGCAAACTGGTACGCGACGGCACTTGCGCCATCTGTCGTAAGCGGGGCTGACGCACAACCACGCACACTTGGTCTTGGCCATCTCGGCGGCAGTCTGCCTGACGACCTGGGGTAGCTTGTCGCGGTTGTTCTTGACGCCCTTCTCGCCGTACGGCGCGCCGTCAGTGATGACGATGATAAGGAGCGGCTTCTTGAGCTTCTTGATGAGCGACTTGGCGGGCTTGACGAGCAGGGGCTTCAGGACCTTCTCGTCCAGACTTGTGCCCATGGGCGTGCCAGCTGGTTTCGGTGTCAGTGTTGTAGACGGTGGCATAACACAAGCTCACAGGTGTTCTTGGCCCTGTCGACCAGCTCGCCGACCTGCGACTCGGCTTTGATGTTGTTGCCCTCGACGTTTGAGTTGAAGAAGCGCACAGCACTGGTGGGTAAGCACGTGGAGGTTCGAATCACCCACATTCCGTCCTCGTCGAGAAGCGTGCAAGCGGCGGTGATGTGCGCCAGAATGCTGGCGGGTCAGCCCGCTTCAACTGGCCACCTACCTCTTGAGCTCCTCAATACGCGCACCGCCCTGATGCGCCTTCATGCTCATCGAGTCGTCGCACAGCAGCACGACGTCATACAGCGCGACCTTGGCGAGGTCCACGCCGAGGGTGAGCGGGACGCGCAAGCGCTGCGAGATGTTTCCGATGGTGTTGGTCGCGACGAGGCGGCGCGCGATCGCGTCGAGGTCCTTGTCCTTGTAGAACGCGTCGAGTTTTTGCTTCCATCAGCACCGCCGCACACACAAACTCACCTCCTTGACGGTCGCCTTCATGACCTGGGTGAGCGTCGGCACGTCGGCCTTGATGTCTGGCTGGCGCGGCGCAGTGGGCGCAGCGAGGCCGGGCACGGGCGGCAGGGCTTTCGGCTGGGCGTAGGCGTACCCTCCTGCCTGGTGGTGGCCGGGGGGCGGGCCAGACGGCGAGGCATACCCTCCTCCTGGCGCGATGCCCGGCGGCGGGCCGGACGGGGCGGCGTAGCCTCCTGGCGCGGCGCCGGGTGGCGGGGCGTAGCCAGCCTGGGCTTGTCCTTGGGCTTGGGATGCCTGTGCGGCAGCTGGGTGTCAGTGGCCAGCATCATCACACCAGCCTACCTAGTTTTGACGCAAGACCCATTGTGAGTTGAGTTGGATGAGAGAGTGACGAGTGACAAGATGTCGACGAGTTGTTTGTGGACCGGGGCGATGTTGCCAAGCACCGCTTCGAGCCTAGCCAGCCAGGCAGGCACTGACGTCATTTAAATGACGTGGATTTTATGATAACGATAAGATAGCGAGAGGCAAAGGGAGGATAGAGTTTGTCTGGGCGGCCTTGCATGCGTGAGGTGGGCAGCAGGAGAGAGTGAGTGAGCCGGAGGGAGCGTGCAAGGGAGTGAGGAGAAGGGCAAGCCGCAGTTCCCTAGTGTCTGAGCCGGAGTGGCGGAGTGGCAGTGGCGGAGGGAATGCGCTCGCAACGACGTACCTGCCATGCTCGTTGCCCTCCACGCCACGGCAATGTTTATAAAGCGAGCGTAACGGGCGCGTAAGAGACTTCAAGGTTGTTTGGCCTCCCAGGAGGAACGAGAGACAATACGGCCCAGTGTGGCAGTGGACCATCGCGCGTGGCACACGAAACACATCTCAAACGCACGCCAAACATGGCCGGCCTATCGACTTGTGCCGAGCCACTGTCCCTGGGCACTGAGTTGCATTGCGTCGAACAATGACTTCCAGGAGGAGCACACTCACACCTCACCAATGCCTCGCGACTACCCTCTCCACACGAAGCTATATCACGGCCGCTTCACGCCACCTCGAAACCCACCAACCCACCATGCCCCCTCCCACCACCGCGCAGCAAGTCCTCCAAGGCCTCCAACTCCCCGAGGCCGAGCGCGGCCCCCACGACAGGTGGTGCGGCCTCACGGACAATGACTACCGCACGTACTGCCCGGCCGGCGTCACCCCGGAGCAGATGGAGTCCTTCCTCGCCGGCACCCTCCCGTCCCTCGCGACGTTTGCTGCGCGCTGGGACGGACGCATAGCCGAGCTCAGGGAATACCTTGCCGGCGGCCTCCTACACGCAGATAGCAACTTCAACGCCACAAACATACTCGCGGCGTTCCACTACGTGTGCCATGCTCGCCAGGTCTTCATCGGCTTCGAGCTGTATCAGCCCGCGGCCATGGCGCGCAGCGTCGACGCCGCCCGCCTCCCCCTCCTCCTCCCCGATCCGACGAACAAGCCCGGTCGCTCCAGCTTCATCGACAGGCGCGACCTGCTTACCCTGCGCTGGATGTACGCCGACCACACCCTCACGGTGGGCCACCTCGTCGCGGCGCAGACACGCTGCCCCCCCCTCTGGATGTACCTCCGCTCCCGGGCCACAGCCCTCGTCCTCGCCGAGACTTGCTGCTACGTGGCGCGCTTTGGTGTCAGGGGCCTCGCATGCTGGTATGGGTACCTCATCTGCAACGTCGATCCCGTGCACACTGTGTATGAGGGCGGTGAGCGCATAGGTCTGCGGCGTCACACTTGATGAGTCTGATGCTCAGGCGGTGAGCTGACCACCCCGAGGCAATGGCGTATGCGTGGTAGTCTGTATATTTTTATAGAATTATTCAATAGAGGGATGCACTGGATGCCACCTCGTCGAATCCGAGCTGTGCTTCCGCCATACAGCGGAGCGGCCTACTCGCCCTTCTCCTCCACCACAGCCCCCTCCTTCCCATCCACCCCCTTCTCCCCCTCCTCCTCAGGCCCATTCAAATCCACCCCGATGCGCCGCACAATCAGCCATGTAGGCAGCAGCGCTGCGCCCCAAATGGCGAGGTTGACGCCCGCCTGCTCGATGAGCTTGAACTGCGGTATCGCGCTCGTGCCGTACGCGACGGCCTGGGCGGCGGATTCGATCGCGCGCAGGAGGGACGCGGTGCGCACGGCGTCTTGGGGTGTTTTGGCGACTGGAAGCAAGCGAGCGTTAGCGAGCCTGCTGTCAGGCGAGGGGCCTGGGAGTTGCCTTGCCGCGGACATTCGGCCCGCGGCTCCGCCCCGACTCACCATAGTGCATGATAAAGTAGAGCCACATGTAGTTCTCCTGGAAGTTCGTCCCGATGAGGACGTACAGGGCGAACGTGCGCCCAAAGTACGGCGAGTTCCAGTCGACGGCTTCCCGGGTGGGGAAGTGCGCGTTGATAACAAGTGCCCACGTCCACAGGGCGGCGCGGAAGCCAATCACCCAGGCGAAGGATGCGCGGGCGCGGGTGCGGAGGGAGAACTTCTTTGCGTCGAGGAACCACTGCGCGAGGTGAGCCCTGCTTGGGGAAGGCGGGTGCCACTTACGCCCAGAATCACCGCCACGACCATGCACCCCAGCGCCATGACGAACGAGCCCAGCGCGCGCGCGCGCACCGTGAAGTGGTTCGCCATGTACGTGTTGTTGTACGACTCTGGGAAGACGCCCTGTACGATGAGGGGGATGACGAGGAGGAACTGCGAGCACGCGTCAGCGTGCATGCGAGCCCCACCCTCTCCTCTCTGTGTACCCACCTCCTTCGAGACCAGCACCCTCGCTGTCTCTTTGAGCTCCTGCCCGAACCTGAACGGCGTGTAGAATGTCACCTCCTTGCCATCGCGGCGCCGGATCTGGTGCGGACGGGGCAGGAGGAACGCGCTCAGCGGGCCGATACACTGGAGGGCGATGAAGACGATGTAGACGTTGGGGTTGATGGCGCCGGCCTGCGCGCGGGTTGCGTTGAGGCCGAGCTGGGCGGTTGTCAGCGCCCCCTACCACTTCTGCTCCCTCCCCTCACATTGATGGCCCCGCCGATAGCCTGCCCCAGCACGCGCCACACCATCCAAATACCCAACACGAGGCCCAAGCGCTCCTTCTCCGGATAGCTGATCGCCACGGCCGCCTCGAGCGCGTAGAACAGCCCCGCGCTCAGCCCGCACGTCGCGGCGCCAAACACCACGACCCAGCGCACGCCGTGCACGTTGTTCGCGTACAGCCCGCCGACGTACGGCGCGAAGCCGATGCCGCCGAGGAAGAGGGCGACGTTGACGCCGACTTTGTTGCTGCGCGAGCGTCAGCGAGCGCGAAGCAAACCGACCAGAGGCAGCGTCGCCAGGACGTACGTGATAGCCGGACTCAGGAACGCCGTGGCGATCATCAGGCAAAACGTCAGCGCGTTCGCCGCGTTGACGAGGTGCGGGCTCGACTCGCCGCCGCCCCCGAGCGAGTTGACGGCCACCCAGACTGCGGTGTGGTCAGCGGGGCCAAGTTGACGTGAGCTCACTGCCCGGGGCAGTAAAGTTGCACAGGCCGAGCACGAACGCCGCGGCGATGGGGCTGCGCCACCACGCGTCGTCGGCGCGCTTGGTGCCCATCTCGAGGTGCGCGACGGCGTGTAGCTCGTTCTCGGCGGTGTCAGGCTGGGCCGTCGTCATTGTACGGTGTGGTGCTGCTTGTCTTGGACGAGTCGGCTGCCTTTTATCGCGCGCTACAGTAGTGCTGCCACCCGTCAAGCCACTTCACCGCTGTCTCACCCACACCACCCATGTCGTGAGATTGTGTCATTCTTCGCTGCTCGATCGCTGCTAGCGTGTCTGAACCGACAAATACATGAACGGTTGCCTGCGGCTCGTTAGTCGCGACGACGACGAGGAGCGGACCGTGCGACGTTCGCCGTGCGCCATAGCACAGTGCCACGGCCAATGGTGGTGGTGGTGCGGATATCGGCGACTGCAGCTTGGTCCCCGACTTGCCCCCAGCTGCTTGCTGCCTGTGCCATCGCGTGCTCGCTCGTATCGTTCGGAATCTCGAGCCCCTCCAGGGACGGCGATTAGCACTGCGTAAATAGCCGCTGCGCTTTGGTGGATGGCGTCACGGTGCCGTGGCGGTCAGACGGGGTCGGCGCCGAATACTGTCAGTGGCCATCATTGTTCTACTTCTGTCCAACCGACTGAGAGGAACGCTTGCAGCACGTCACATCTCCTCCCTCTTCGCTCATGGTTGTTATTACTAACGTCTGCGAGCAGCGCTCGTCGCTTACAGTCGTGTCCGATGCACGTTGTTGCATGCCGGCCGAGTGGTCCCCCTATCCCCACCTCGCCAATACCGGACTCCCTCTACTCCGGCCCAAAGCTCCAAACCTTGACGCACATCCCAAACTCGGCCAACGCGTCTATCGTCAGCAATGTCCCAAGGCCTTCAACTCACCAGGCGGCGGGAATGTCGGCACAGCCTGCTCGTCTGGCATGTGTCTCGCGCCCTCAAACTCGCCGAGCGCCCAGTACGTGAGGTATAGGCTCCTGTAGTCCATCTGGACGCACGACGCCATCTTGACCGCCTGCGGGTGGTTGCCCAGCAACACATGCGCCTGGAGCTTGGGGCGGGACGAGGCGAGGCCTGGTACCGGGGCAGGCGTGGGGCCGCGGGGCATGTCGGGGAATTGCTTGCCGTCCATGACGACGACGTTGAATTGCTGGCAAGTGTTAGATGAACCGCTGTGCTGCTTCATCTACCCACCGTGACAATCGCTATGCGGTCGCGATAAGTTGTGAGCCACTTGAGCGGTGTGGCCATGCCAATTACAAACGTGTTGAGTGCAATGAACGCCGCGCGCTCCTCCTCGGGCAGCGTGACCGACTGGTTGAGCACGTCGGTGTAGCGCCGGACAACGAACACGGCCCCAGTCTTGGTCGCGCAGACGAGGTCAGACGACGTGAAGTGGCACCTGGGCGTGTTAGCTCCGCAGGACCAATGTGTAGCTACTCACGCGGTAAACTCATAGTCGACGTCCACTTCCTGGTCGGGCCGAATACGAATAGGATGTCTCGCGATGCCGAGCGCGATCGCCGCGTCGAAGCCAGGCTCGCCGCGCACCGCGCCGACGACGTTGGCGCGGCCGATGAGCGCGGGGACGCCACACCCGTACACCATTTCCTGTTCCTGGCGCTGCCGCTCCTCGTCGGGGATGGCCTTGAAGTCTTCTGCGATGCGCAGCGGGAATGCCACTGCTGCGGCGTCGCGGGCGGGCACTCCAACCTGCGGGAACGAGACCACCTGGAGGCCGGTCGCGCGCGAGTAGACGTGCATCTGGCGGCCGTGGCACACGAAGATGTGGTGGTCGTCGAGCTCAATATACTGTCCATCGGCGTCAGCACCACCAGTGACCTTGACACTCACGTTGACTCTTCCCCTGTCCGCGCCGGTGCGCTTGATGACCTGCATAGGCCTCTCCTCCTCCAAATGCCAGATGTACAGCGCCGGCAAGCCACATGCAGCGAGCACGGCACGCGGCAGCGGCCCGTCTGCGTCGTCGACGTGCAGCCTGAACGCCAGGCAACGCACGGGGGGCGAGAGGATGCGGTAGAACTCCATGTGCCCAGGTGGGAGGGGCACACTCGCGTCGCCCGGCTTGTACTCGCCCGGCGGGGACAGGTCGTTGCCCCAGATGTAGTGCGACTCGGCCGTGTGGGCTATTGGTGACGAGCCGGACGCGGGTAGCGCGCCAGGGCGTGACCGGGCATTGTTGTTGCGCCAGACCTCGAACACCGAGTCGACTGTCGTGGCGTGGCGTCAGTGTCGTAGCCAAAGGGAGGGGGCGGACTCACCACTCGTCGCGGCGGCGACATCGTCATCGTCTGACTCGATCTCTGCGCGGTCGAACACGGCAAACCCGCGCCCCGCTTCAAGGTGGGTCCACGACGCAACGCCATTGATCGAGAACAGTAGCTGCGACGTGCTGCGGTCGATGGCGACGAGACCAAACGCCTCGGTCCGCGACGTGCAAAGCAAGACATTCTCGTCGAGAAGCGACTTGATGCGCCACACGGCGTTGGTGGGTGGCGTCAGCCAGCGTACTCGGGAGCGAGCGCGCTTCCATGAAGATTCGAGCTCGGCGTGGGATTTGCCTGCGGTGTGGTGTGAGCGGGTCGTGGTCGTGGTTGTGGTCGTGTGCAGGGGTGACATGCCACACAGTGGTGGGTACAGTCGCCACCTTGCTCCGAGGCCGACACCGTGGCCCCTTCCTCTTCGCCCCTTCCGTTGCAGTATGGCAACACCACCCGCCCGCCCCCCCCCCCCCCACGCATCTACTCACAAAGATAGCGCCAGTTGACGTGCCGCTTCCGCTCAGCGCCTTGACCCCCCTCGCCCTCCGTCTCGCGCCGCAGCAAGGCATAGGGGTTGAGGCGGGCATTGACCTCGTCCCGGTCGGTCAGCCACGCCGCACCGGCCGTGTACCGCTCGCAACTGGACAGGAGAGCGGGCTCGACGTCGTCGGCGTAGCATGCCGCGCGCCAGAGCGCCACTGCGTGCTTGTCCGCCGCGTCGGCCCACGCGCGGGATACCTGCTCTGCGTGGACGAGGTCGCGCGGGCCGAGGTCCGAGAGCACGTCGACAAAGATGTCGTGTCCTAGGGCTGCGAGCGGGTCTGTCGTGGCCATTAGGTGTGAGTTCGGGTCGCGAGATGGACAGGAAGTGGACAAGGAGGGGGGCGAGAGAGATGCAGGATGTGGATCTGGTGGTCAGCTCGAGCGCGTCATACGACATTCCGACGTAGTCACGTGACATGCCACGTGTCTCCCACGCGTCACCCACGCGAGACTCATATCACCCCTGCACCCCGCAACGCGTGAGAACTGAATTACGGCATGGAGGTGTCTCGGGGTGGTGCAGCATGCATTCTTGCTATAGATCACATCGTGACGGCCACAGACACGGGAAGAGGGGTGCTATTCAAATGACGCGACTGGGGCTGCTGCAGGCGCTGAATTGGCGCCAATTCAGAGTAGCGCGCGCGTCGACGAGACTGCCAGCCAGCTGCCAGGACACGAAAAGTCCAGAACTTCCACTGCTGGTAGGGCGGATGAGAACAAGGACAAGGTACAATGTGGGCAGGGGAGAGAGAGATGCAATGCGGAGAGATACAGCAGAGCATGCAGAGCATGCAGAGTGAGCGAGGAGAGAGCTGTACCCGGAGTGCGCGGTATGCATTGCATGTACGCCGTCCACTGAGCTGACTCGCCGTGGAATGGGAAACACGCCTCGCAGTCGTCGTCTGTCCTCGTTCGTCGTCGCCATCTCGTCGCCATCTTGCTTCGACTTCTCATCGGCACAAGCACTCTCTTGCTCTTCATTCTTCTTTCCCCGGATCAGTTGTGCTTCTTGCCCCCACATCATCATCACGCGCTCTCCGTCATGGACGTCTGATCTCTGTGCCAGTGTCCCACTCGCACAAAGCGCGGCCCTCTTATCACACCCGCCGTCACACCCCTCTCGTCGCCGTTCCGCTCGTTCCCACCCCGCCCAGCAACAACACAAACAAACACCCAGCCATCATCACATCTCCTCTCTCTCACACATCCTCTCCATCACCCTCCTCGGCTCACACACACACCATGCCGTCCCCAACGACGTACGATCAAAAGCAGCACAACCAGTATCACAGACACGCACACCAGTATCACCACAACCAGCTGCACCAGCGCCCATCCCCAGGCCACCACCACCACCAACAGCAGCATCACCACTACACGACAGCAGGCGACCGCTTCCCATTCTCAACGTCCACCGCCGCCACCTTGCCGACAAGCCCACCGCCCGGGCTGTCGTCGTCATCGCTGTCGTCGTCGTCCACGCTCATCTCACTCAGCCAGGACATCACCGCCCTCCTCTCCCTCTCGCTCGAGGCCGGCGTGTCGCTCGTCAACGACCGGGTCCGCGCCGCCCTCGGCCTCGTGGGCATCGGATCCCGCGTCAATGCTCCGCCTCCTCGCCGTGCCCTCGAGAGCGGAAGCGGCCTAGCCGTAGTAGTTGTTGGCGCTGCCGACGGTAAGTCGTAGCCAGCCTTACGGCTATCGCCACCTGACTTGGCGCACTTGTCTGACTTATCGCAGCCACGGGCCAAAGTCTCACGCTTAGACTGGCAAAATCCGGCTACACTGTCTTTCCGTTCGTGCCCGTCGCGACGACGACGGCATCCATGAACGGTCCTATCGCGCCGCCGCTATCTGCCCCGCTGTCGACCCTGCTCCTCGCGTGGTCGGGCGTACAGAAGCGCCTCCAGGCCCGCGATCCGGGTCACACCGGCGCGGTTGTTCCCGTTGTCGTCGACGACTCGGACGACGGTTTCTTTACTTACCCGGCCTCGGCGCCACCCTCGCCACCGAAGCGCGGAGGCCGCTTTGCCCACGCCGGCGAGACGGTGCGCGCATACTGCCGCGACAATGGCCTGGCGCTCGTCGCGATCGTTTGCGCCGCGCCGACTGCAATCCCCGGACGGCCGCCGCGCTCGCCCGACATCCCACACACGCTGGCCGATACCCTCCCCACCGATGTGGCGCCGATCATCGACCTGCCGGCGTCGTCGCTTGTCCGAGCCGACGAAGAGGCCCTCGTGGCGCTCTACCGTGCTCACGTGCTCGACCCCCTCTGTGTAGTTCGCGCGCTCGGTGATCTGCTCGCCCAGCCCCGTGGCGCCGGCAGCCCCCACGGCCGTGTGCTGTTTGTCGAGACGTCGGGCTGTGTCGACGAGCTCGAGCTGCGTGCTCCCAGCTTTGGGGCGCCGGCCGGAGCGCCCCAGCTGATCGCCACAGCGCGTGCGGAAACGGCACGGATTCTGCGCAGCGAGCTGGCGTCGGCGGGCATTGACGTGTGTGAGATTGTCGTCGGTAAGTCGGGCAACGGGCGGCGATGACATGAAGAATGCAGATGCATGACGATGCTAACACACCACACACAGGCCCCATGGCACCGCGCCTGAGCCCCACGACCCACGTCCGCTCTTCGAGTGGCGATAGCGACACGGACAAGGCGCTCGCGTCCGCGACGCACCCCGACTATTCCGACAAGGCCGTCGTGTCGCTCCAGCTCCAGCGGGATGGGCCGATCATGTCGCGCCTGCGGACCGTCGCCCGCGTGTTTGCCGTCGACGATGCGCTCGTGTACTCGTGCGTCCGCCGCGCGATCGAGGACAGATATCCACGCTCGCGCCACCATGCCGGGCTCGTGCCCCTGCTCGCGACGGTCGTCAGTGCCACGCCCGGTGTCGGCGTGGTCACCGTGCTCGGCCGCTGGGTCCTCGGGCGCCTCTTTGCCCCGCGCAAGCGTTCGCGTAGGTAACGAGCGAGCGTGCCCAGCGCAGTACAATCTTGGCAGGGGTTGGCACCCATTACATTGTCCATGCCACCTGCTGCGGATGGATGCGCATAGGGGGGCAGCTGCGACGCAAACGCCTTGCAACCGTGACCCGCGCATTGTCCCGACCACGACCCGCAAACATCCCTCCCCTCTCCCCCTCTTCCCACACACCCCCACTCATCACCACCATCGTTCCGCTTCACGCTGTCACGCACGCCCCACGCCCCACGCCCCTCCCATGTCCCCGCCACGCCCCCCACATCCAGCGCTGGCTGTTGTAATCGAGCGCACCGCTCCGCTCCCCCGTTTGTCAATAGAGGCTCGCTTAGACGGCCGCAGTCGTTGTCGTCGTGTTCATGTCCGCGTTCGCACGCACCGTATTATTTCACTGTATCGTAGTGATGCAAAGGAGTGCATCGTGTGTGAGTCGAGTCGAGAGCGGGGCCACGGCCACAGAGGAGATAAGAAAAGCACACCGTTGTCATGGTTGGACGCGGCACGCGGCACGGTAGATAAGGCAGAGGCAGGGTTGACAACGATGAGGCCGACGACGACAACGTGAGCTGCGGGTGTCAGGTGTCAGGTGTCACAGCAGCGCTGCTAGCTGCACTCGGCAGGTAGCAATGCATATGCCGCAGTCACTCAGTGTCAGTTGGACATCTAGTCTGTCGTCAGTCGCCTGACCTTGGTGGTGGTGGGCAGCAACACACGCCGGCATTGTGTCAGCCGTCGTCTTGTCGGGTCGGTACGTCCGACACGGAGGGAGGCACGGTGACACCTCGTGCCGTTATGATTGACGGGGTGGCCGAGGGCGGGTGGGGGGAGGTGCGGCATGCGGCATGCGGTATGGGCGGCTGCAATGTCTGCAATCAATGGCTGCCGTGGCTGCAGTGTGATGTCGAGCTCGCATGGTAGCTTGGCTCGCATGACCGCTCGTATGCAGGCTGATAAGGCAGAAGATGAACAGACACTGTCGTCTCAGGCGGGGACCGCCGCCGCCGCCGCAAGGTGCCGCGCACGTACCCACACGTGCTCGGCCGCCGCGAGTAGTAGCAGGCAGCGGAAACGCGGGCCGGTGGCGCCGTGGCTGCTGCCTCTGGCCTGGGAGTGTGGCTTTCGGCGGCGGCGGCGGCGGCGTCGGTGGTGGCGGAGGCGGTGAGCGGCGCGGCGCGTCGTCGTGGGTCGCGACGAGGGGGGAGCATCGAGTGTTGATCACCACGACAAGCGAGCGGGGTGACGAGGAGCAGCGTGCAGACCTCGCTGCTGCTGCGCCGGCTCCCGGCCGCCGTCGGCGTTAGAGAGTGACGGCGTGAGGAGCGTGAGCAGCGTTCGCCTGCCTACGACGCATGCGTACATGCATGGGCTCACGCACACCACCCGGCCCTCACGCATGCGGCGTCCCGCTATATGTGGACGAAAGTGGGGGTTGGGTAAGGGTGCGTCTGAACCCAAGTAAGCACTGACGTCGGCGTCTGACCCTGGGCAGGGGGAGAAGGCAGCGGGCCTTCCTGCTGCTCTGTGCCTGCGTCCTTCTCTGAGCCTTGGCGCCGGCTGCGGGCTGTGCGTATTTGCTGCGACGCAGAGCGCAGAGCGAGCACAGAGCATGCTTGGCACTCGAGTAATAGAGTGGGCGCGCTTGGTTGGTGCGTGGGCTGCGCTGCGAGATGGCTGGATGATGAGCGCAATGTAATGAGCACACTTTTGACGGCGCGACATTGTGTAGCATGAACCATGATGCAGACTGGACTGAATGCACCATGTGCCGCCTTGCCTGCAGCCAGCTGGCGCCAGTCCCCGACACCGAGGCGACGTCGTTGGTGCTTGCTCGTCGCGAGTGCTTTTGTCTCGATTAGGCAAGAGCCACCAGCTGTCGGCACGGCACGGGACGAGAGGAGCCAGCTTGCCCAGCTGGCCCCTTGTCCCATTTGGGCTCCGAGGGACATTTTTAACCAACCCCTGGGAGTGGGAGCAGGCAGCAGCAGGCAGCAGCAGGTAGCAGGCAGCAGGCAGGCGGATCCACTCGAGAGATCGGTATGGATCAGGACATGGTTGGTTTGGCATCAGGTATGCGCTAGGAACTTGTGTAGGCACGAGACGAGAGTGAGGTAGGGCCGTAGGGTTAGCAGGCAGGTTTAGCAGGCAAAGCAGGTCGGAGGCGACGAGTGTCAGTTTGGCTGCTGGTGGGTGCACAGTAAGTTGAGTGAGAGATGAGGCCATCGACAAGGAGCCGCAAAGGACGAGGATGCGAGCCGGACCACCCGCGAGTCGCTCCCACCGTGCCCACACCACCCAGCCAGCGCCCACACTCGCACCACCCACCCACCCACCCACCGTCCTGTCCCCCATCACTTCTTACTTCTTCATCATCTATCTCAACTCACATCCTTTCTTCTACTTTGCTGCTCGATCAACTCTAGACGCCCACTCGCACTCTCCATCCCCAAACATCCACCACAATGCTCACCAAGGTCCTTGCCTTTGCCGTCCTCGCGGCCACTGCCCTCGCGCAGTACACGATCAACACCCCCGTGAGTAACGCCGCTGCGTCGCAGTGCGGCTTATCCATCGTCGTCGTCCACCCCGCTGACGTCGTCTAGGCTGCCCTCACCGAGTGCCGTGAGTAGATTAACGACCGCAGGCCCGTGCACCCGCCCCGGATGCTGTTACCGAGTCGCCGACGCTAACACCCCCGCAGAGCCCTCGCTCATCACCTGGGTCGGTGGCCAGGCCCCCTTCATCCTGTAAGTTTGTCTCTTGATGGCGAGCAGCGTCGATCGGGCGCTGTGCGGTGCTGGGGACGCATCCATGCCATCCCCATGCCGCGCCGTGCAAACCGCATGTCCCACGCCGCCCCATATACCCACACTGCCCCGCTGGTCCCCGCTCACACGCACCCCAGCTCGGCCATCCCCGCCGGCCAGACGGGCGCCGCCGCCATCGCCAACATTGCCGAGGGCATCAACGCCAACCAGTTCTCGTGGACCGTCAACCTCCCCGTCAACACGGCGCTTACCCTCAAGCTCGTCGACGCGACTGGTAACACTGCCTACACCTCGCCCCTGACCGTCTTCAAGGGCTCGTCGACCGCCTGCCTCACCGGCGGCGGTTCGAGCGGCGGCGCCTCGAGCGGTGCTCCTGCTGCCTCGTCGTCGGGTGCCCCCGCTGCCTCGTCGTCGGGCGCTCCTGCTGCCTCGTCGTCGGGCGCCCCCGCCGGCACCACCTCGAGCGGCGCTCCCGCCGGCACCAGCGCTGCCCCCGCCGCCTCGTCGGGCGGTGCCTCGGCTTCGGCTGGCGGTGCCACCACCTCGTCCGTCTCGCACGCCGCCTCGGGTTCGGGTGCCGCCTCGGGCTCTACCTCGGCCGCCCCCTCCGCCTCGGCCTCGAAGCCCTCGTCGGCCGCCCGCACCGCCGTCGCCGCCCTCCCCCTCGTCGCCGCCGGTGTCGCCGCCGCCTACTTCCTTTAAAGCGCCGGGAAGTAAAGCCTAGTTATGGCTGGTTGGTGCTCGCTCGAGCTTGCATAGCTACGCAACTGGACATGTCCCCGCCTCGCCCTGCCCCCACCCTCCTTCCATTCACGCTGTCATTTACGACAGGCCAGATCCAACATTAATCGTAAATCTCTCTTTTGCTATACTCTTCGTAACGTGACGTGCAGAGATGTTCGCTGAGAGCGAGCGGGTGTAAGCGGTGCGAGCCGCGCAGCGAGAGGCTGGAGCAGATCTGCGCAGAACAACTGCGCCTTGCTGTGTGTGCTGATGATCATGCTGACATCGTCGCGCCCACTGACGCTCGCATGCTTGCGTGTCGTGTGTGTTCGTCCTTTCATTGATGCAGATCAAATCGGCTTTCTCATGCCCGCCCCCGCCTCCAACAAATGTCTCCACATTACAAGTGACGTCGTTGGACGGCTCCCCGTGAGAAAAACACCACCAACCCAGCACTTATGCCCGACAAGCTTATCGGCGAGTGCGCCGGAGCAGGCAAGCGAAGACCAGCCAGCCTCACACCTAGACGTCGCACACTGCACCCAATCCATGTCACATTTTTTCCCCCAGGTGTGCACTCTGTGCACTCCAAAGCACATGGATGAATGTTCCTATGTCCTGAACATTACACTGCGGCACCGCTTTTGCGTCAAAGGAGCTTTGGCTCGGTTGGGTTGCCGTGCCGCGTGCCGTGTGCCTCGCGGTGTCGCTGCTGCGGTTGCCAGCCTTGCCTGCTGCTCCCCCCCCGGTCGCCTCTGACATGTTCCATGGAATGTGGCATGTGGCATCAGACGAGAGCAAGAAGTGCTGCCATCACTTTTTTCCCCTGTCGTCATCGATCACTTTGCTCCTCGTGCCACCTTGGAAGGCGGTCCGGATTAGCCGTATTATGTAAGAGGGAGGTGACACGTGGTTAAAGGGAGGGAGTGAACACATTCGCCACGTGCGCTTTGTTTTGGTGGAGGTGGCCATCAGTGCGGCGTCGCGGAGGAAGGAAGGTTCAGTCCAGTCATTTACGCGTCATCTCATCATCGACAACGACAACAACAGTACCGACAGCGACGACGACCACGGCGATAGCGATACCCCCACACCCGCGCACACCATGGCCGCCGTCCTCGCCGAAGACGTCGTCTTCTTCGACACGGCGTCACTCAACGAAGACACGATCGAGCGGCTGACCATCTCGGCAAAGGTATGCCAGCGCGCCCCTCGCCCCTTCTTCCCAGCTGACACCAGTAGCAACTCGGCGCGCGGGTCACGGACGACGCGTCGGACGCGACAATAACCCTCGCGAACCCGCGCTCGCCAAACTATAACCCCGACGCCGAGCACACAGGCTACCACTGGCTCGCGGCCTGCCGCTACGCTGGCGCGCGCGCCGACCCGGCCGCGCTAGACCCGCTGCTCTTCGTCAACCCGGAGCGCGCGACCGCCAACGCGCCGCTGCTGGCATATGTGAGCCTGAACCTCCAGCGCACGGCGCGCGAGGACGCGCCGAGCGCCCGCGCGGCCGTGGAGGAGCAGCTCGCGCGGCACGGCGCGCTCCTCGTGCCGCACTTCTCGACGGCGGAGCTCGTCATCGTCGACCGCAAGACCGACTTCTTCAAAAAGGTCGACGCGGCAAAGAAGAAGCACGGGCGCGATTGGCAGCGCTTGGGCGAGCGCTTCTGGGTCGAGAGCTGCGTGGCTGCGCGCGAAGTCATGTGGGCCACCGCGCACGAGGTCGAGGAGGACGAGGTGGCTGCAAAGGAGGAGGCCGAGCGGCAAGAGGAGGAGAAGAGGCGGCAGCGTGAGGACAGTTTTGTCGAGGACGACGCAGCGCAGTATAAGCGTGGTCCTGGGCGTCCAGTTGGCAAGTAAGTGGGCTGTGTGAGGAGGGCGCACCGAACGAGCTGAGCTGATGCCCACGCCCACCCAGACCCCGAAACGACTACACGCCGCAAGAGGACGACTTTCTCTGCCGCTGGCTTGCTGCCTTCCGGCCAGACGGCGGATGGATGTCGCGTAAAACGTACGACGCGATGGCGGCGTCGGCCGACACGTTCCCGCTCGCGGCGCGCCACCCGCCCCAGTCGTGGCGGGAGCGGTTCAAGAAGAACGAGCAGCCGTTCCGGAAGCGCGTGGAGCGGTTCAAGCGCGCGCGCATCGACGAGCGGCTCGAGGACGACGAGGATCGGCGCGTGCGGCGCGAGCGGCCAGAGTCGACCAAGGCTGCGCTCGTTGTCGACGCCGATGGGCTCGAGGTGTGGAAGACGAAGAAAGCGCCGGCGATTGGGCGCTCGGCGAGGGTCGTGGCTGCTGTCCCGGGAAAGGTGGTCGTCGTGCCCAACAAGCCGAGGCCAGAGGGGAGCAGGTCGGCGGTGCGCGAGAAGAGCGCGGAGGGTGCGGGCACCGCCCGCGAGAAGAGCACGGAGCGCACTTCCGAGTCGAGCGCGGCGAAGAAGCCTGCACCACCGGCCTCGGCCACCGACGCGGACGCGGACGCCGCCCCCGCTACCAAAAAGGACAAGGGCAAGGGCGTGGACCGGTCACCAGCCGAACCCGCCCCTGCTGCCCCAACGCGCAGCGAGGAGGCCGCCGACAGGCTGCGGCGCATCAACTGGGCGGTGACTCCTGCGCACGACAAGGAGACAGAGGACGATGGCACGGCGTTCTTCGCCTTACTTGCCAGCACCAAGGAGGACAAGGCGGGCAAGAGTGCAGCGGTTGCGAAGCCTTCACCGGCCAAGTCTAACGGCGCCGCGGCGGCGACACCGGGCAAGCCAGCTCCAGTCGAGGCGGAGCCGTCCAAGTTGGCGCAAGTCACAGCTGCGCGGCACGACTTTGACGAGACCATGGCCAGTGCGATCATTGGCGGTGACGAGTCGCAACCTGCAGACGCGCCGTCCCCGGCTCCTGCGGCACCAGCCCCGACGCAGCCAGTATCCACCCAGGCGGAACCCTCGTCGACAACCGCACCGCACGCTACCCAGCCCGTCCCTCCTGGCCAGCAGCGCCGCTCCTCCCCACGCTCGTCCTCACCGCCTCATGGCACATCACAAGACGACGAGAGCCAGGACTCGATCCAGAAGGCCATTGCGGCCGAGTACGCCAAGCGCAAGGCCGAGGTCGTGGCGCGCAAGTCGTTAACTGCGAGCGAGGCCAAGCCAGTGGTCGCCTCCCCTGCCGAGCCAAAGAGCGAAGCGCCGTCCACACCGCCGCGAACCAAGCGCTTGCGGGTGACCGAGCCCCTCTCACCGGCTCGCAGCACGCTTCAAACCTCGCCAAGCATCCATGTCATCGTGTCTCCTGGACGCCGGCGCAGTGTGCCCACGGCTGATGGCACGGGGCGCGTTAGAATTCCAGTCACGCTCGACCTGGACATTGACGTGCGCACGACGACGACGATGGCCGACGCGATGCCGAGCAGCTCCAAGCGGCTGTTAGATGCAACGACGCAGGAGAGTACCCAGGAGAGTGACGCGCCCGTGAAGAAGCGCCGCCACCGCACGCAGACCGAGTCGCAGGTGGAGCGACAGCGCGCCGGCGCCAAGATTGTCACCAACATGCGCGACGTGTACAAGGAGAAGATTGCGACATATGCCACCCAGTACGGCAAAACGGCGAGAGAGCTCTACACCATTGTCAATGCGCTCCCGCGCAAGGGCGGGGACCGCGGCGGTGCCATGTTCTGGGTCGATGTGGAGGCGGGGCTGAGAGACATGTTTGGGCACTGAACGGCGGCGTGGATGTGAAGAAGTTGTACAAGAGCGCATAGTCCATGTTCAAAGATAGCATCATCGTAGGTGAATGGAGTCAGTCACTAACGTCTTCAAGGTCCACGCCACCCCGCGCACCTCGCTCCGCTGGGTGCACTCTCGCTCAGTGTGACAAAATGCATGAAACTTGACTACTACCCAGATCACCGCACACCCGCCGCGCCCGCCTACTGGCCGTTGGCGCCGCCCTCGTACGCGGCCGTGTGGATGGCGACGGCGCGGCCCGAGGGGTCGGACGAGACACCCCACTCCTGCTTGGGGACCCAGCGGACGGCCGTCTCGGCAGCGGCCTGGGATGGGAACTGCTGGTCAAAGATCTCGCGGATCCAGTAGGCCTCCTTTGTGTCTGGGGTCTGGTAGGGGAAGCGCTCGGCGCGCTTGGCAAACTGCTCGTCGGAAATGCTGGCGGCCGAGTATTCCTTCATGCCGTCGATCCACGAGTAGCCGACGCCGTCCGAGAACTGCTCCTTCTGGCGCCAGAGGATCGAGTCGGGGAGGTAGGGCTTTCCGTCGGGGGCAATGTCGAACGCCTTGCGGATAATGTACTTCTCCATCTTGGGCCTGCCGTCCTCGTCGACCTGCTGGCTCGAGCCCTTGGAGAACATCTTGTACTTTGCGTCAATGTTCATGCAGACGTCGAGGAACTTCTTGTCGAGGAAGGGCACGCGGGCCTCGAGACCCCACGCCATGGTCGACTTGTTGGCGCGCAGGCAGTCGGCAGTGTTGAGGTTCTTGACGCGCTTGATGAGCTCGCGGTGGAAGTCCTCGGCGTTGGGCGCGGCGTGGAAGTAGAGGTAGCCGCCGAAAATCTCGTCGGATCCCTCACCCGACAGCACCATCTTGACGCCCATGGCCTTGATCTTGCGCGAGAGGAGGTACATGGGGGTCGAGGCACGAACAGTCGTGACGTCAAACGTCTCGAGGTGGTAGATGACCTCGGGGATGGCGTCGAGGCCCTCCTGGACGGTAAAGTGGTACTCGTGGTGGATGGTGCCGAGCGAGTCGGCGGCCTTGCGCGCGGCAATGAGGTCGGGGGCGCCCTCGAGACCGATGGCGAACGAGTGGAGCTGGGGCCACGAGGCAAGCGGGGCCTCCTCGCCGACAGCCTCGCCGCGCTCGCGGGCAAGACGGTGCTCCTTCCTCAGGCGCTCCTGCTCGGCAGCGAGCTTGTCCGTCTCGCGCGCGGCAATAGCGGCAATAAGCGACGAGTCGAGACCGCCCGAGAGCAGCACACCGTAAGGAACCTCGGACATCAAACGCTTGCGCACGGCGTCCTCGAGCGTCGTGCGGATGAGCGTGTAGTCGACGGGGTTGTGGGGGATGGGCTCGACGTCCGTGTTCCACCACGAGGGGTTGAAGTAGCGCTCAACCTTGCCCGTGTTCGAGTCGTAGAAGTGACCCGGGGGGAACGTCTTGACAACGTCGCAGTCGTCCTGGATGCACTTGAGCTCCGAGGCAAAGTAGAGCGTCTCGGGGGCGGCAGTGTTCCAGCCCCAGTAGAGCGTGGTGACACCGATGGGGTCGCGCGCGGCGATCAGGCGCGAGGGGGTCGTCGACTGGTCGACGAGGACGAACGAGAAGAAGCCGTCGAGGAGGTTGCACACGCCGGTACCGTGCTCCTTGTACTGAGGCGTTGGTCAGCAAGTGTCCACGAAGTGTTCACGCGGAGCGTGGACACGGCGCTAGCACGAGTAGAGCCGGGTCGAGCGAGAGATCGACCGCCACAACAAAGCACCTCGGTGCCTTGGTGACAGCCACACGGCAAAACGCGGCAGCGCGGCGCCGCGGCGTCAATCGCCCCGAAGAGCTCGAGCCGGCAGCGGTGGCTCGCGTGAAATTAATTCCAGCGCGAGTCGCTCGAGTAGGTCAAAGGACTCTGGTGATCGTTCCTCCGCCTGAACAAGTCGGGCCGACAAGGCCAGTGGAGGCAGCCGAGCACTGCCCACCAACTGGGAGAACCCCGTCGAACGCCACGTCCCCGCCCACATCACACCGCTTGCTCCCCCCTCTCGTTCGCTCGCCCGGTACCCAACGCTCGGCACCCGCCCGCCCGCTCGCTCCTCTCGCGTGCGTACTTACCAAGTGCATGATGACCTCGCAGTCCGAGTGCGTCTTGAACTTGGCGGGGTTCTTGAGGCTCTTGCGGAGCGCAATGTGGTTGTAGATCTCGCCGTTGACAGCGAGGACAATCTGCTCGTCCTCGGTGACGAGGGGCTGGGCGCCGGAGTCTATGGGGGGTTAGCGACGGCCACTGGTACCGTGCTGCGGCTGCGCGGGGGACGAGTCGGAGGTCCGAGGGCTGGCTGGCTTGCGCGGACGATGGCTGGTCCGGCCTCCGGATGGAAGCTGCCGCTCCAGTCCAGCCCGCCAGCGCGATAAGCCGCTGCGTGCGATGCCATCGCCGCGCCGCGCCGCGCCGCGCCTCTCCGACTCGTCCGAGCCACTGCGCTCGCCGCGGCACTCGGCACTCGGCCTGCCTGCGGCCTCGTGCCTCGCCTCGCTCTACTCACCAACACCGACAATAGCCAGACGCTCGTGCACCAAGACCGAGTCCTTGGCCGTGTACGTGCCCGACCAGTCGGGGCCGCGATGCCTCTGCTTCTTGGAGCATGCGATCGCGCGGGGGCGGTAGGCGGCGAGGTCGCCCTGGCGGTTGTAGCAGCAGAAGATGCCGCACATGTTGTTTTGCTGGGGGTTGTTGTTGTTGTCAAAGGTGCGATAGACGCTCTTATACCGACTTTTTTCGAGTCGTCGTCGAGCATCTCGCTTGGCACCTGCATAGACGGCGTTTCTCGACGCATCGGGCCGGATGGCAGACAGTCGAGTCATAATCTCGAGCTGTCAATTAGATTCCGTTAATGGATAAAATTCAAATGAGTCACTGTGGCGATAAGCGAGGCATTAGAAAAAGTCATTAGGATTGGTATTACACGTCATTTTTCCACTCGCGGCCATTATCACGCACCAATCAAGTCACAAGCGCTGATAGCGAGCGGGACTGCGGCTGGGCCGAACATTTCCACGGCGACGGAGACGGCCCAGACCTGGCTAGCTAGACCCAGGCAGGCAGGCAGGCGCGGCGAAGATCCGGCGCGCTGGAGGGCGAGGAGAGGCCGGCCGTCGATCCTCGATACGAGGTGCTGCCTGCACAGGGGCTGGCGGGCTGCACTGGCTGATTGAGTCGTACAGTTCGACACTAGCGAGGATCGCGAGCCTGCAGCCCCCGTAGCGGAGTGTGGCGGTTAAAAAGGTGTTATCTAGCGCAACCGACCACACGCCTGACACGACACACGTGTGGCCTTGCGAGTGCTTGTAGGTTGCCGATGACGATGCCAAGGTGTCGGTATGACCGACTGGGTATCCTCGCGCACCTCGCGCTGCGCGCTGAGTGAGTCGCGTTCTCGGGGATTCTCTGCTAGCGGGCCGACTTTGCGCAACCTCAACGTCTCGTTACGAGCTCGACGGGGAGCGCGGTGCGAGCTCGATGAGTCGAGTCGCCGAGCATGTTCCACGACAGCTGAGGAGGAAGCAAGTACTTGCGGAGTGCCGGCGCCGTGGTCGCCGGCTGAGTCGCGTGACACGGTCGTGTGCTTCGTCGGCTTCTTCCTCCTGCTTCGACTCGGCGGCACTCACTTGAACACATCCCGACACTTGGGACGAGTAGCCGCCACCTCACCGACCTCGGCGATCACGCACTAACATGAGGCGATGGGCGCCAGTGCCACCACTGTTGCTTCGACCACGCGAGTCGCGAGTGCGCCGGCGGGCATGGGTTCTGCTCTTCGAAGGCCGCCGTTCGATGTGCCCGCTCCTTCACTTGGCGACTAGCCCCGTCGGCGTCTTTAGAGGCCCGGGTCGACGCCTCGACGATCGTGGAAGACTGTGCCATCTGTGAATCTGTTGTGTGGGCGAAGTTGGCTGAGAAAAAGTTCGGTCGGCACCTTTCATGACAACAGCTGACGATGAGCGACTTCGGCGCGGTCTCACAAGAAGGTACCAACTGAGCTTTGTGGGTGAGAAGATGGAGAGGAGGGAAAGCGGGATGTGGTGAGAGAGCTCTATTGTTGAATGAAGAAGAGGAAGAAGGAGGTGGCTATGCGCATTGTTGTTGTCATCCTCGTCGTCGCCGTCTGAATGATTGTCGCCGACGCCCTCGCTGAGCACATCCACATCACCCTCCTCCTCCTCCTCCTCCTCCTCGCCCCCACCCCCGTCACACATAAATACTCTGATCTCACAAACTCTCATGACCAGAGCGATACCACCCCACACAACCAACGACATGCCTCCTCGCGCCCAGAGCCCAGACTATCCCGGGCTCGTGAACAAGCCCAATGCGCCGTCCCCATCCTCGAAGTCTTCCTCGTCCCCTTCTCCTCCCCCGCCGCCCTCGTCAGCCCCCGCCCCCAATCACGACATGAGCAACTACTTCAGCACGCACCCGCCGAACCTCGAAACGAACGGCTTCCTCATCTTCCCGCGCGCATGGAGCGGCATCGAGACGGGCTCGCAGGTGGCGCTCCACCTGGCTGGCGAGCCGTTGCCTATCTGGTCGGCGTGGAACTGGGGCGCGCGCGAGCGCGAGTTTGCGGCCCTCGCCGCGTCTTGTTACTGGAAGCGCGCGCCGCCCACCCCGCCGCGCGCGGACGCGTACTACCTCCCGTGGCTTGACCGTTCTGTGCGCCGCGACCGCCTGCCCATCATCGCGCGCGAGAGTTACCGCCGGTACGGGCAGACCAAGGCGCAGCAGCGCGAGAAGGCCGCGCTCCAGTGGGTATACGGGCGCGCGGTCAGCTGGGGCGAGTATGCGACCGTCACGGAGTGCTGCAAGCCCCTGTACGACTACGTCGTGCAGCGCGCCCACGCCATCGCGATGGTCGCGCTGCTGCTCACTGCGCGCGGGGCGTCCGTCGGCGGCCACGACCTCGGCGCCATGATGCGCGGGTGGGACGACGCGGCGCGGCGCAAGGCAGAGGCGGACGAGGCACGGGCGTGGGTTCACAATGCGCGCCGCTACACCAACGACGGGGACGACAGAGATGTGGACGACGACAAGGACAGTGGCGCCGCCAACAACCACACCAAGCAGCACCATGCCGAGGGAAGCGACCGCCGCAAGCACCACTCGCGCGCTGCTGCCGAGCCAGCACCCAAGAAGCGCAGGATTGTCTAGCCAGGTGGCCAGCCACGGCCCAACTAGCCTCGCATCCGCCCGCGGCTCCACATGTGCCTCACCCGCTGCCCGCCTCGCCTCAAACCTTGTGCAAATGTTGTTGTTGTTGCGGTTGCCCACCCGGGGACCCCAGTTTCATCACCCGAGACACACGACTGGCTCGAGCTAAACGGCCGCCGCCGCCGTGGTGTCTCGGTCAGGCGACCGACTTGCCCACCCTGTGGCGTGTTCTCGCTCCACCCAATATCCCCATCCCGCGCGCCTGTACCAGCCTTGGCACTCACTGCGCAGCACGCATGCAATGTCGTACCTACGCATGCGTCGCCGTCGGTCGTCGTCGTCGAGCAACAAGCAGCAGTATCGTAACGCATGTCCGCTAGCGTTGCTTGTTGCTGCGCACTCGCCTACTTCGCAGAGGCCGACGAGAGCGGAATGTCCAATGGGAAACTTTGCGCCCACCTCACAAACGCCGACCTGGTTTACCTCGCCTGTGCCGTCCATCGTCTGACCTTGACTTTTTCTTACAACCTGTTTAGCAACAACCCAACTCACTCTCTTCACTACACACAGATAGCCTGCTCTGCTCGCTGTCTACATCTCGACCTGCACAAACGCGTCAACGCCCCACCCAAACACACAAAGGAATGGCCACCTCGCTCCTCGCCCTCGTCTTCCGCCCCCTCGACCCACAGCCACTCGCCGCAGCAGCCTTGTAAGCTGCTCGCCGAGGACAAGGCGGTAGCGTACAGTAGCAGCAGTGCGCACCGCATCATCTCTGGCCACTGCTAGGCCAACCGCATTACTACTACGCATGGCCACTCTCCTGGCCCAAACGCTGCTTCTTTAGCCGCTGCTCTCAACGAGCAGCGCGTCAACTCGACACGATGGGATCCGCCATCAGCACGATCCGCCGGCCGTCAGGCGTCTGCATCGACGCCGACATGTTCCCGCACATCATGGACGCGGTGGTGGCCTACGCCGCCGAGCAGTACGACAAGGACGGCGAGGCGGGCGGCCTGCTCGCCCTCCGCGCAACGAGCACAGAGTACCGCGACAAGGTCAACCAGATCCTCCATCGCAAGCTGGTCGTACGGCCGCTCGAAGAGGGCGCGCGGACGCGCAAGCTCCTGGGCGTGAATGGTGAGTCTGTCCGTGGGGCGGTGTGTGGACGGCGGCGGTGGACGGCGGCGGCGGCGGTGTCGACCATTCAGCCCCGACAGCCTCGGAAGGGCCCCATGGCGCGGCGCTTGCCCGCCCGCCAGTGCCCCGCGCAGCCGGCGTGATGGTCACACGACCAGTCGGCATCAGTGTGCATGCCCTCCATTCGTGATGCTCCTGGCGTCACAAGAGTCGCTTGTCCGCATGCGGTTTGTTGCTCTCGGCGCGTTACACATGACGAGCGTGACCGTCGGACGGACCGAGGCACGCGGCAGCCGCAGCGTGACCCTGCGGCGTGCTCCGCCAACCAGCTCGCTCGGCGCTCCAATAACCAAACAAAGCCAAGCCAAGCTCAAGCTCACACCCGCCACAGCCTCAGCTACTTGGTCCGGCTCAGCAGCGGCAGTCTATTCGCCGCCCGTGGGGCTCGTGATGCCGCCCGCGTGGCAGTCGGGGGACAATGGGCAGCGGCGCAGACGCGCGCACCACTGCGGCTTACCCCGCGCCGAGCGCGAGCGGCGGCTCGAGTCGGCGCGCGTGGTGGCGCTCACTGGCGGGTCGGGCGCGCGCGTCGGCGAGGCGCTCGACGTCGACGCCGGAGCGTTCAAGGCCGTCTCCACGCTGCACATCTACCCCGGCCCAGGCGGATACCCCGAGACGACGCCGACAACCAGCGCCAACACAACCGTCGTCATCTGCCCGGATCCCGCGCTGCCGTCCGCCGAGAACCACAAGCAGACGACGCGGAGCGCCATCCACATGCCGATGGGGACGAGCAAGATCGTGCTTCACGCCGTCGTGGACGACGCGCGCTCGGCGCGCCCCGTTCTCTGCACCCGGCCGCTGCTGCGTACGCGCACGCTGCGCGAGGTGGTCGTGGTCTTAAGCGACACGTTCAACGGCGCGGCGCGGCCCCCGCGTATCGCAGCGCTGGCCCGTACGCGCTCCTTGCCGCTCGCGGTGCCGCGCGCGCGCTCGGCGTCCTCTTCGTCGTCGGTGACGACGCGCAGCTCGCTCGCGTCCGCGGGGGCAGTGGACCGCGCCATCCTCGCCGAGTTTGCAGCATACATCCTCACGCGGGAGCCGCAGGCGACGCTCACGCTCGTCGGGCTGGACAGCGTGGATGCGTCGATGCTCGGTCTGTCGTCGGTCGTCGTGGAGAGCGAGAGCGAGGACGAGTCGGCAGCGCAGTTCACGCGCTCTTCACCCGCCCTCGCGCACCTCCTCCGCCTCGTCCGCGTCGAGGTCGCGGCCCTGCTCGCCAAGCAGGGCGCGAGCCCGTGGTCGGCGGTGATCACGACGCCAGAGCACCGCCGCGAGGCGCACAAGGTCGTGCAGCGCGTACGCTGTGTCACCTGGGAGCGGTACGCTGCGGGGGTGGAGCGCGGGGCGTTATCCGACGAGCGGCCGTTCTGTCGATAGACGATAGGACGTGTCGCACGAGGCCGATCCGGTCCATGCCGAGGTATCCCGCGGGCCCCATAAGGGCCTTGTATGCATGTGATGCGGGTTGAAGTGGTCTCGGTGCGAGTTGCACCACCCAAGCAAGGGGTTGCGGGGTGGAGAAACCCGAAGAGACCGCACTAGTGACGTCGTCGCGGCGCGTTTGCCGGAACGCAAGCTGAGTTTAGCGCGACGGACGAGCGACCAGCGACGAGCAGCACGAGGTCCACTTAAAGGTGGGCTGCGTCGTGCTGTGGCAGCTGCATTCCCCAAGTCACCATGACAACCACGCTCGCACTCGCCCTCCTCGCGACGCGCGCGCTCGCGTCGGCGAGTTCGTCGCCATACACCATCACGGTCGGCTCGACGGGCCCATGGGCCGACCCGGACGACACGCCGGCGCAGTCCTTCATCGACAGCGACGGGACGTACTTCTTCCAGTCGAGCCACGCAGAGTACGGCCCGACCGACGAGCGGGTCTGGCAGTTCTGGAGCGGGCGCGACATGGAGCAGTACACTTTCAGCCGCGACGTGAGCGAGTACGTCGACCCCGCCAACCCGCTCGACACGAACAAGGACGTCACTTGGCGCTGCAATAACAGCCCCACGGGCAAGATTGCGTCGTACGCGCCGTATGTCGAGCCGCCGCCCGGCCGCGAGAAACATGGATATCCGTTCTTGGAGTACACGCAGAAGAACTACTGCGATCTCATGGGCGTTTGGGTGGACCCGGATACTGGGTACTGGTATGGGCTTGTTCGTGGGTACTAGCACTGGCGCGAGCGCAGAGAGCGACGGTGCAAGCAAAGGCTGGGCTCAGTCTGGCTGTCCCCTCTTCGCCATCCTGCCAGACTCGGCTCGGCCCTTCGGCCCCCGCCTCGCTGACGCTCGCGCAGACAACGAGTTCACCGGGCGCCCGTTCGGCGACTCGCTCCACTTTGACCGGATCGACTACGCCGTGTCGAAAGACGGCGGACGCACCTGGGACATCCGCGACGGGGTGATCACGTCGCCCTTCCCGACGGTCCGCGACGACAACGTCACGTTCCCGGAGAGCACGTACAAGTGGGGTGCGGGCGACCAGCGCCTCGTCGTCGACATTGCCAGCGGATACTTTTACGTCAACTACTGCTCGCGCGTGATCGACAAGGGCGACCTGCGGTGGTGGGTCGCGCACTACTCGCACTATGCGCGCGCGCCAATCTCGGGCAAGATGGCCCCTGGCACATGGCAGAAGTGGTACAATGGCTCGTGGAGCGAGCCTGGTGTCGGCGGCCTCGAGAGCACAATCTTCCCCGTCAAGAGCGACAAGGACGCCGGCTACCCGCCCCCCGAGAAGGAGTACGACCCCAAGACGCCCGGCTTTGCCGCCGAGCAGGTCGCCAAGGGGCTCACCCCGCCCACCAGTCCGCTCCAGTGGATGGACGTGAGCTGGAACGCTTATCTCGGGCTGTGGGTCGGCCAGCCGACCAACCCCAAGAGACGCAGCGGCAAGCCGGGCCCCGCGCCGCAGGAGTT
The DNA here is from genome assembly GCF_020906515.1 of Vanrija pseudolonga. NCBI lineage: Eukaryota > Fungi > Basidiomycota > Tremellomycetes > Trichosporonales > Trichosporonaceae > Vanrija > Vanrija pseudolonga. The sequence goes on along the minus strand of NC_085851.1, from coordinate 4,164,226 downwards.
CTACGGCACCGACGACCTCACCTCGCAGAAGTGGCGCCTGCTCGGCGACACGGGCGACGAGTACCTGACGCAGTCGGCGTACCGGTGGCAGCTGGACGCGGTGAGCAAGACGAGCCAGACGTACCTCGGCAAGCGCTTCCGCGCGTACTGCGCCTTCGGGTGCAGTGGCGGCCGGGACGGCGAGTGGGTCGACGTTGCCATCGAGGCTGCGAAGCGGCCTGCTGGGCCAGTCGAGCAGGGCAAGGTGTACAAGATCAAGGCGGGCGGGTTCGCCTTGGGCCAGGGGCGCAAGGCGGTCGTGGCGTCCAAGGACGCGCAGACGGGGTGGGAGTTCCGCCCGACCGGCGACGGGGCTTACAACATTGTCAACGCGGGCACGGGGGACGCGCTCGGCCTCGTGGCCGACTCGCCGGCGCAGCGCGCATGGGGCGCGCAGCTCGTCGTGCGCAAGCCAGACTCGAGCGTCAACCAGCAGTGGTTCGTCATCCCCAACCGCTCCCACGAGGACAACAAGGCGACAGGCACGCTGCGCCTCGTGAACCGCTACTCTGGTCTCGTGCTCGCGCTGTCGGAAGCGTTCGGCGCCGAGACGACCCCGCACCGCTCGTGGGCGGACGCGAGCGGTAGTCCCGTTGGCGGCGGGCGTACCCCCGCCCAGCAGGAGGTCGTGCTTGAGGAGGTTGGCGTGGGGGCTGGCGACGGCGAGCCGGGACAGCAGGTCGTGTTCCACGCCTAATGACGAGTTGTAGCAATGCCGATGAAGAAGAACAAGTAAGCGCTATCCGTCCACGCCGCGCGTTTATTCTCGTCCACCGACCGACTGCGGAGGGACAATAATCTTATCTATCGTGGGAGCGTGTCAGCAGGTGTGACTCCGCGCAGGGTGGCATCGGCGTCTGAGTATCGCTCACCTCGTGCACCCAGACAGTTGCTCTCCAACATATCGGTTGAAGCGCACACTCACACGCACTTCACGGCACCGTCGTCGCCGTCGTTGTCGTCGTCGGCACGCTCGCCGTCTCGTCCTCACCGGCCGGCCGGCCAGCCAGCCTCGCCGATGCACACCGGCCAGGGGCGGGGGGCAGTGCTGACCGAGCCACACGCCCCGTCCACTCCACTCCACCTCCACCGATATGGCGCTATCTCGCGCAACGCGCAGCACGTGTGTGTGGCGCGTCAGGGCAAGGTGTCAGGTTGCCGAAGTTACCATCACCGACCCTCCTGCTCCTCCTCTTGCTGTCCATTCATTGTCAAAGTCCAGACCCCACCGCCCGCAGTATCCTGCGGCCAAGCGACACCTCTACCCCTACGTTTGCAATATCGGCTTTCGCATTCATCACCAGCAGTCGTCGTCGTCGTCCTGCCGCGCGTCGCCGTGCGTGTTGTTGTGCCTGATCCTGCCTGATGCCCTGCTGCCGCTTCCATCCCTTGGCATCACTAGCGCTGACGTGCTATCCGCGTATATGGTGTTTGATGTTTCACTGATTTCCACGCCGTGTCGAGGGCCAGCCGGCGATGCTTGTCAGCGCGCCGGGGTGACTGCCCGAGGCGAGCGTGGTATATGAGCTGGCGTCCACAGCGGAGACGACGACATCACAAACAAACAACACCACAACCCACAGCCGCTGCCATGTCGAAAGCCGAAGCGAAAGAGGACGGCGGGCTCACCCCCGTCAAGCGCGTGTGGTATCGCTCGCCGTTTCTAGCAGCGGTCATTCTCGGCCTGTGCAACTTTTGTGCCCCCGGCCGTGCGTCCCTTTGCTTGCTTCCCCTCGTCGCAATACTGACACCCCCGCAGTATGGGGCGCGATGAACAGCCTCGGCGCAGGCGGCCAGCAGACGCCGTGGCTCATCAACGCGGGCAACGCGTTAACCTTCTGCCTGATGATCCTGACGGCCTTCCTCAGCAGCACGATCACCGACCGCGTCGGGGTCAACTTTGCGCTGTTTCTCGGCGGGGTGGGCTTCGCGCCGTACTGCGCCGCGCTGTACTGCAACAACGTGTTCGGGACGCGGTGGTTCGTGCTCCTCGGCGCCGCGACGTGCGGGCTGAGCGCCGGGCTGTTCTGGGGCATCGAGGCCGCCGTCGCGATCAGTTATCCGGAGCGCTACAACATGGGCAAGTTTCTCGGTATCTGGCTCAGCTTGTGCACTGCCGGCTCGATCCTCGGCGGCGCGATTAATCTCGGCTTGAACGCCACGAACGACAACGCGGGGGCCGTGAATCCCAAGGTGTACCTCATCTTCGTGTCGCTGGCGTCGGCTGGTCCTTTCGTGAGTGGCACGGCGATGGCGCGAGGGTAGTGGTACTGACGCTCGCGCTCGCCAGCTCGCCTTCCTCCTCCCCAAGCCGCACCAAGTCCAGCGCTCAGACGGCAAGGCCGTCCGCCTGTACCGCAACACCCCCCTGCTCACCGAGCTCCTCGTAACCCTCAAGCTGCTCTTCACGCGCGACTACCTCCTCCTCGTCCCGCTCGTCGTGCAGGCCGTCTTCCCCGAGTCGTACACGTTCACTTTTATCGCGAGCCACTTTACGGTGCGCGCGCGGGCGCTGGGGAGCTTCCTGGCGGCTGTGACGCGTATCATTGCGGCCAACCTGCTTGGCGTGAGTGGCCTGGGCCTGCACTCGAAGGAAAGGGACGACTTGCTGACCCGCGCCTCTCTAGCGCTTCCTCGACGCCCGCACCGTCTCGCTCAAGAACCGCGCCCGCTGGACCTTCATCTTCCTCATGGCCACCCGTGGCGGATGGTGGATCTGGTCTACGAGTGAGCCACAACCCTCATCAACCACGCTCACACCGCCAGTCCTCAGCGTCCACTTCCCCACCACCGAGCCGATCGACTGGAACTCGCCATACTTTGGCCGCACGTTCGCGCTGTACATCTTCCTCAACATCACCTTCCAGACGCACTACCTGTTCCTGTACTTCCTCATCAAGAACTGTAAGTCGGTCGCGGCGGGGATGTGCTGACGAGCAGTCGTGCGCCGCGTGGACGACGAGACGCGTGCTGCTGGTCTCCTGCGCGCCGTCGAGTCGGCTGTAAGTGCCCAACCAGCCGAGGTGACAGCCTGTTGCTGACGCCACCTTCCAGTCCCAAGCCGTCGCGTACGGCACCTCCTCGGTCCGCTCGTTCGCCCTCCTCGGCTCGAGCTCGCTCAACTTTGGACTGTGGGGCATCTCGATCATCCCCGCGTGGCTGGTCGTGCGGCGTATCGGCGTGGATTACTTTGGCGCCGAGGACGCAGACGACAACGAGGAGGAGGTGCGCGGTGTGGTCGAGGACCACCGGGTTGCCGAGCTGGAGAAGTAGGGGAGCTGCGTTGGGGTTGGGCAGAGGCCGTACTCTGTCTCATGGATTGTGCCTCGTCCTCGTTAAAATTGTTACCTCGTCTCGTCTCGTTGTGTCGTCACCATCGCCCGCCTGCCCCACCACGGCACGCCGACGCGACATCCGCCGCGGCCTCGCGCCGACATCCGCCGTGCTCACCCACCCACCGTGCACCGCATGGGCACATGTGCTCATCGCGTTGGAGATTGACGAGCGAGGCACAGACGGCGTACGCATATTGCCCCTGTTAGAGAATGGTCTTGGAACGTGAAGCGAGCAAGGCATGTGCACTGATAACGGCCGAGCGAAGCGCCGTGCCGCCATGCCGTCGTGGGCTGCTAAGCGCCGTGGATCGTGGATCGGTGGTGGTCCGCTAAGAGCATGCATGGCCCAAGCTCGCTCGAGTACTCGCCCATCATCTCGAAGGGGTGAGCCAAGCCAGAGCACCCAAGCACGTCAGCAGCTCCGAACGTGCCGGCCGGGGCTGGCTCTAAGCTCGGCAAACATGCTGCAGTGTCCAATCTCTCTCTCGGCCAGGCTTCACATCGCCGGCCCAACGGCCCGCCTCCGAAGCGCCGAGACGAGCCGCGTCGCGGCGCAAACTTTTGTTGTTTTCCAAGGCCGTGTCTGTCCAGGAACACGATGCTCCATTTCCTGCAGGATATCGACCCACCTCGCCCAGTCGCGTCGAGCCCTCTGCAGCACTGCCGACAATCTTCAGGGGCAGGGCCGCAAGAATACGATGCCAAGCGCTAAAAGTTATCACGACATGTGTCGCGATGGTGCGCGGAGGACGGATTTTGGGCGTCCCCCGCCCGACTGGCCCTCTGCGTCGAGCACGACATGCGCGCGTGGGGACGCCTATCGCTCGCTCGCTCGCGCTCCGGCGGTGTGGGTCCGCCCGCACAGCGTAGAGAGACCTCGCCCGCGTGAATCCCGCGGACACGCGGTTAGTTACCGAGCGTAGAGAGCTTTCGCTCGCTCGCTCGGCGCTATAGGACTGGGCTGCTGCAGCTTTGCACCCAGCTCCGTGGAGCAAGCAGCAGCAGCACGCTCGCTCGCACAGGCCAACGAGCGCTAGTGGATATATTATAGGATGCTACTGCCCGCCGCATGCACGGTATCCCCACCCCCATACTGTTGTTACCATGGCAGCCGTGCCATACGCTTCTGACAAGAAGGCCGAGTACCTCGACGCCGAGGTTACTGGCCACGATGCCGCCGCCGGCGCGCTGGGCGAGGCCACGCCGTCCAAGCACTCTCTCGACGAGGACGACGACAACGCCCCCGTCGTCGGGTTCTACGACCTGCCCCTCGAGGAGCGCCGCAAGGAGCGCAAGTTCCTCTGGAAGCTCGACCTCATCTACGTTACTGTTGCGATGGTCGCGTTCGTCTTCAAGGTGGGTTTAGGCGATCGAGACAGCGTGCTGACGGGCAGATTGTCGACCAGAACAACATCTCGAATGCGTACGTTTCGGGCATGAAGGAGGAGATTGGCATCAAGGGCAACGAGTACAACTGGTTCACGACGTACTTCAAGTGAGTGTGGCGAGGACGCGCCACGGACGCGGACGGCGACTGACACCGGCAGCATCGGCTACATCATCGTTCTGTACCCCTCCCAGATCGCCATCACCCACTGGGGCGCGCACTGGTGGCTGCCGGCATGCGAACTGATCTGGGGCGTGCTCACCTGTGTCCTGTCGATCGTGCAGAACTCGAAAACCGTCTTCGGCATCCGCTTCCTCATCGGCATGGCAGAGGGTACCGCCTGGCCGGGCAACACGACGCTCATTGCGCAGTGGTATCTCCCGCACGAGGTGGCTACGAGGTGGGTTGCGTCGCGAGCACTGCGTCTCCACACCCCTCCCGAAGCCAACACCGCTGACAACCCCCAGACTCGCGCTCTTCAACCTCGCCCAGCCCATCGGCGGCATGATCTCCGGCGTGATGCAGGCAGCCCTCAGCACGCACCTGGACGGCGTGCACGGCCGCTCGGGCTGGCGCTGGGCGTTTATTGTCAACGGCGTGTGCACGATCTTCATTGCGCTCGTCGCGTTCGTCTGCCAGCCAGGCATGCCGGACCGCCCGAACCCCCTCGCGAGGTGGTACCTCACCGACGAGGACTACGCGATCGCGCGCCGCCGCGTCGCGCGCGTCAAGCGCAAGGCGCACAAGCCGCTGACCGTCAAGGCCTTCTTCGGCGCATTCAAGTACTGGCAGCTGTGGGCCATCGCGCTCTGCTGGGCGTACGGCTACAACACGGTCCCGTCGAGCTACTTCAACCTCTGGCTCAAGTCGCTCACCAAGGCCAACGGCGCGAAGAAGTACACGGTCGCCATGCTCAACTACCTCACTGTCGCGGGTCAGTCGGTGTCGTTCCTGTCGCTGGTTGTGCTCCTCGGCCTGAGTGATTACTTGGGCGTCCGCCTCCCCTCGCTGGCCCTCCACACCATCCTGAACGTCTTCTCGCTCGTCATCCTCATCATCCGGCCGAAGAACGAGCAGCTCCACATGGCAGGCTACTTTATCAACTATGGCGGCCTCCCAGGCTACCTCCTGCCATGCGCATGGGCGGCAACGTACCTCGGCCACGTGCCCGACGTGCGTGCGGTCCTGTTCGCGACCGGCACAGTCATCTCATACATCAACGTCGCTTTCATCCCGCTCTGGGCGTACCCCGCCTCCCAGGCACCCAACTGGAAGGTCGGAGCCAAGTTCTACCTCGGCTCCATGCTCGTCACGGCCGTGCTGTTTGTTGCCACCGCCTGGGGCCTCCGCTGGGAGGAGCGCAAGCGGCTCCGCGCCGAGGGCAAGGACGTGCCCAAGCCCAAGTGGTACGCCTTCCTCTGGACCTAGTTGGGTCTGCCTGTCGGCGCCAGTGCTGGCTGGGTGTCCGCGCGTTGTTAGATATTAGATCATCAGGTTAGATTATTAATGCAGGGTTATTGTTTCGTATGGGCAGAGAGAGAGGGAGACGGAGGGAGGGAAGGGAGGGTGAAGGGCAAGGGAGGAGGAAGGTGATCAGTCGCGTCGAGTTGCAGCGCCACACGCCACAAGCCTCCAATGCACGCCTAGTCCTCCGCACGCCTAAGGTCCACGTGGTTAACACGTGATTTTGTTCCCGTGGATTCCGGCACTGAGGGCCACGACGGCGACCGGCCGAAGGAGGCCCCAGTTGTGCCCATCGCCATCGCGGTCACTGTCCGCACTCTCACCTCGCCACAAGCATGACATTCGTGTCTTGTATGCTGCTGAGCACACGTCCTTGGCAAGGAGGGAGATACGCCGATGTGCAAAGACGTGACTGACAGACGCGAAGAGCCGTTGTATTACTGAGCCTTAGTTGTGCGATGGCGAGTTGTTGTTGCCCTCCCTCCCCCCCACAATGACCGTAGTGTCTCGAGATACTCGAGCAGCAGCGTCTTTGACGTCGCTGCTGCTGCCCCCTCCCCCTCCCCCTCCTCCTCCTCTCCCTCCCCTCCCCTCTCGTTCGCTCCTCTCTTCGTGCATATCGTCTGCAGCGTCGCTGTTGATCTGGTGGCTTGGGCTAGTCGACATGCCCGTCACCTCGGTTTTTTACTTCCGTACCCCTGTTCCTCTGCTCGTCCGCCCTCGTCGTCGTCTTTGTGCATGTGACCATCGACATCAACCCGACCCCACACTCGCAGTCTCTTCATCAACCACAACGACACTACGGCAACAGGCTAGCGATTCCGACAGCGAGGCTCTCGACACGACCCAGACAGACTCGACGAGGGACGACGCGCCGACGCCTCGTCCTTTTCCACGCACAGGCTGTGCCCCCCCATCGCACCAGCAGCAGCGGCCCATCGCACCCCCCCACACGGCCCCACACCCTCTGCCCCATCCCCAGTCGACACAACACCTCCCCTCACCACACCACCCGGTAGTAGTCACCCGGAAGCTGCCCAACCTGTCGCCGACAGCAGCAGCGACACCCACCCCGCCGCCCCCAATGCCCACCGAGGCCGCGCCGCTGTCCGCCGGCGTGGACGGGGGTCCAAACGCCGGCGCGATGTCGGGGGGCGGCGGCGTCCTCAGCGCCGTTCCCCGGCCGCCGTCGTCGGGCTCGTCGTCGTCCTCGCGCATGCTGGCCCCGCCCAACATTAAATGCTCGCACTGCTGGGCGTTCCCCCTAGACAGGCAGGACGGCATCGTCATTGTCGGCCCGGCCGACGTCGCCACCGAGCGCGTGTGCGCCAGGTGCGTTCGGGCACACAAGGAGGACGCGAGTCCGGCTCGACTCGGAACACTCGGACTCCGCCTAGACGACAACAACTACCGCTGGATCCCGTCCGTCAACCCCGCCGCCGACTGCACCGCGTTCACCGTCTCGGTCATGGACCTCGCGAGCCTCGCGCCGTCACCACCACCGCCCGTGGCCACCTCGCCAAGTACCCCGCTTTTGCCTTTACCCGACGTCGATGAACTGGCGCCTCTGCCCCCGACGTCTCCGCTCGGTATCCCCACGCGCCAAGTATTGTCGCTTTCCATTTCGACCTCGCCGTCGCCCCCGCTCCACTCGAAATCGCTCCCCGCGGCTAGCGCTGCGCCGTGGGCGTCATTCCGCGCGGGCAAGGAGAAAAAGAGCAAAGAAGTTGCAAACGTCGTGCCCGAGCAAGAGGAAGAGTGCGCCCCCAACCCCCTGCTCGACGTCACGCGCCTGCGCGTTCGCTCGTCGACCTATGGTTGTCTCTACCCGGGTTCCAAGTTCCATGGCACCCAGTCGTCGGGTCGCAGCGAGTACGAGGTGGACGTGACGATTGTCGATGTGCACCTCGCCGAGTCGACAGTCTGCGGCTATCTATCCATTTCGCACCTTACCGAGACGCACCCGCAGCTCACCACATACTGGGAGGGAGAGATAATCGGCCCTCGTTTTGGCTTCATCACGGGTACGCGGTTTGGCGCAACGATGCACGACGACATGAGGCACTGGGGCAGGTTTGAGCAGTTCCGCCTCGCGTCTACCAGAGCTGCCGTCGTTCGCCCGGATACCGAGATGCTCCTCCGCGACCCGCTCCCGGACGCGAGCAAGGGCGAGACCCGTCCGCGCGAGCGCGACTTTGTCTTCCTGCGCATCAAGGAAAAGTTCCTCGTGCCCGACCACCACGTTCGCGACATCTCTGGCGCTTCGTTTGCTGGTACGTCAACACCCGTCTGCTGTTTACTCACACCACAGGCTTCTACTACGCCATGATCGATCTCTCGCCGACTCTAGAGATAGACGACTCTATCCCGACCTCGCCTCTTGTTCCCAAGTCGCCGCTGATCGGCACGGCCAGGCGCCAGTCGTCGTCTGGCCCTCGCCCCGACCCGCCGCAGCGGCGCACGTCGTCGGCCGGTGTCGCCGACGCGCGCACCGAACCCGCACCTCGCCGACCCTCTGCCACGGGCACTCGCCCCGCTGGTGTCCGCCGCCAGAGCTCGAGCCGGCCCGCTCCCACCCAGAAGGTCGCCACGCTCTCAGGCGTAAGTCGACTACCCTTGCTCTTGCTCACACCACAGTACTACTTCCACTCGCTCAACCAAGAACCGTTCCAGCAGCTCTCGCTCCAGCACGTCCCCGAGACGCGCCGCGGCAAGTTTGAGCTGCGTTAACGCCACCCCGTCAACTCAACTGCATGCGTCGACGACATTACACGTAACGCCTAGCATCATATCAACATCGACCACACATATCGCCACACATCTTTTGTCTATCCCCCTCGGCTACGCGAATGTACAGGGGCTCTCGGAATACCCTCACTGCGCGTACGCGCGCGCTCACCCTAAATGCTTGTGTAAAACGGCCGTCTGTACGGCCACCACCCCACCTCGGTTGTAGTTTGGCCCCCGTTGTCCAGTATTGAGATCTCGATAGGTTGTCCGTGTATGCATCACTGGAGCAGGAGCACGAGTGCAAGGCGGTGGGGTGGGGCGTGAGTGGGCGTGAGGCGTTTAGCTTTCGGCCGAGCCCTCCGACCATGCAGGGCATGGGGGGTCGTGGCGTGTGGCTTGGGCGGCTGGGTGTGGCAGAGTTACATCAAGAGTCGAGATACATACAGCCTACGAAGTCGACGAAGGAGTTACTTCCGCCTCGGTGATGCATCGCTGCATGGCATAAAAGTCGAACGGGTGAACAGCGAACTGCGCGTCTTCTGCAACGCCGACACCGCGTGGCGCCGGAGCCTCCTCGAGGCGGCGGCGCTTGCTCCCGACCGTCGTCGCGGCGCTCTCCTCCCCGGCCTGGTGCACCACGCTGCCGAGCAGATCGACCACCCAGTGGAGCCACTGCCGGCCGCTGCGGCGCAGGCTGTCCGTAAGAGCATGGTACATGAGCGCCTGGGCGCGCACCGCGACGTACCCGTACAGCGGGGGACAGTTGGCGCGGAGGTACGCCACGTCGTGGGGCGTGCACGGGCGGCCAAACACCCATGACATGGTCGCGACGATGCACTCATCCGAGCGCGGCACGGCCGCCGAGCGCGGGGCGGGTGCACCAGGCCGCGGCTGAGGCAAGAGGAGCGGCAGGCACTCCCTGCGCACCTCGGTATCGAGGAAGGACGGCTCCGCAGGCCCAAGATAGTTTGACCGCCCGGTAGAGTTGCGCACGGCGAGGTTGTACGCGTTCACCGCGGCCTCGAGGTGGAACTTGCTGTCGGCGCTCAAGTACCCACGCGTGAGGTACATTGCGACCGCGGGCAGCGGCGCGTACGCCCACGCCTCGGTGAATGTCGCCACGGAAGGGATGTGGCCCGTGAGGAAGTGGATCATCTCGGCGTGCGTTATGCCGTGGGGAGGGTGCGCGAGGTAGTGCTGTGCTGTGAGGCCGTGGTGCGCGTCGTGGGCTTCGCGCTGCGGTTCGGTGAGGGTCAGGCCTTGTTCGATGAGTTGGGCTTGGGTCGACATCGTGGTGGGTGGGGGTGTTTGGTGGTTGGAGGTTGGAGGAGGAGCTGGGTGCGTAAGTACGTTAGGACGGCGGCGAGTTAAATGCATCGTGGGGCTATGAGTGGGGCGAATGTGATTGTGCTCGAGGGTTGTTGTGTATTGTGGACGACGCGAGTGAGAGTGGCATTGTGGGCGTGAACCAGAGTGGCATTCGCGCTCCGCACATCGACGAGGTGGAGGAGGGAGGGTGCAGCACCCATGTGTGCATGGCTTTATCGACATCGGCCCAAGCCGGCAATGTCACCACAGCAGCGTGCATACAGTGCATCCCAGGCGTGCGGACTTTGCCCCCGCCCTGTCTCACAATAGAGCAAGTTGAATACACCTCCCTCCAGTGCTAGCCAGCCATTGGATTGGGGGGTGCCACATTACGAACGCCACCGCAGTTGCCACGCTCCTCCATATTACATATTGCCTCTTTAGTGACTGGGTCGTCACTGCAAATTCCCAGCGAGAGAACGTAACCCTAGAGTTTCTCCGTCCCAAGCTCCCCGCGCACAGACGGCCATTGGTTCGGAGCAACAGCTACGAGAACAAGCTTACTGCCTTTTTGCGTGGGCCCAGCCCAGCCCGCACGGCCTTCCGTGACCCGTTTCTCCAGAACATCGGGAGGAGGGCGTTGGGGCGTAGGCCCGTCCCATCCCTCCCTCCGAGACACGATCGGAGCGGCCTTTGACGGCGCCACGAGCCCCGGCCGTGTCTCGGACTCGTGAAGATATTTATGGGTGTGGCGGTTGGCCGAGAACAGAGAGCTGCGTTACCCGGGTCTCTGCGAGCCTGGGATTTTAATGAGCTTGAGACCTGGAAAAATCATGAGTGGGACGGGGCGGCGGACAGCAGTGGATTTGGACGCGGGTCGGGATGCGGGTTGATAAGATACAGTGGATTTCTTCGTCTCCTGCCTAATAATGTCTGATGCCTGTGCATCGACGGTCCACTGTACTCTTGATATTTATGCATCACTGGGGACTTCAAATATGGCCACGGGTGGGCTGGGCGTCGGTGTCGGGCTGGGCGTCGGCAGCGGCGGCTTGATATCCTCCGGCGTGGCGGGTTCACGCTTTGGCGACATGGGCTCGTCCTTCACCACCGCATCTGCACTCTCCTCTGATTTCACCACTCCCTGGAGCATATCGCCTTCGTTCGGCTCTGCAGCCTCCCATATCTCCATTGACTCGTCCTTGACACCCGGCTCCTCTTTGACCACGTCGTCCTCGTCGGGTACCATGTACTCCCTCCACAGTGCCTCGTCGTCATCTGCGGCGGGTCCTACCGTGCTTGGCTGCCTGAGACCTTGGAGGAGAGCTTCGGCCCATTTGGGCGGGTTGGAGTGGTGGCCCTGTGGTGGCGGGTAGGTGTTGATGACGAGCGCCGTCTCTTCTGGGGTGCCACTGAAGCTCTGTGTGTTGAACTGAAAGACGCCGGGTTGGGGTACGAGTACCGGTGGCCGTAGCACAACCCTCCCCAGCACGATATCGATGCACACATGTGCGCACGCCAGACCCTGCGCGCGGCGGCAAATGTACTCGTAGAACGAGACGCACAGGTTGCGCACCCCGCGCAAATGTGACACATCGAGCTGGTCGCTGCCGTACATCCAGCGGAGGGCAGCGAGCTTGAAGACCTCTTGCGTGTCGGGTACAGGGTCGATGCAGTTGATCGATAGCAGTGGGAGGCGGTTACGGCTGATCGCCGAGCTCAGATGCTCGATGAACACACTCCCCGTGACGCTACCCCCGGTGCCGGGCCCGTACATCAGCTGGTGAAACTGCGCGACGCGGGCCGCGAGGTGGAAGCCGCTGCCTTCCGGCAGGGGGATGCCGTTGGTGAAGTGCTCCGCTACGTGGTACCACCGATGCCCGTGGAAGCGAATTCCGAACTCGTGGAGAGTGTCGCGCGGGTGTTCGTCCGGGGGGAAGTGTCGCGGAATGGTCATGGGTGGTGGGTTGACTGGCGGGTGGTGGTGAGGACTGAGGTAGTGCTGAGTTCGCTGACGTTCTTGTAGGCCAACACATATCCCTTGGATGTGACCATGATGGCCATCCTAGGCATTGTTGCGGTGCGAGTGCGAGGCTGGGAGTATTAGCTGGTGCGAAGATGAGACTCACTGTGATAACTGACAGCGGAAAGTGTCGACGATGTTGACCCAGTTCACCGCACCGGCGGGGGGATTTCACTTGGACGAGGACTTGTCGACTGGCGCGAGACAGTCACTGAGTCCTTGTTCAACTCTGGTCTGCGAGTGGGCAAGAAGTCTCATCGCTGTGCTCGTATCACCCCGACAACTCGATGAGCAGGAGGAGGGAGGGGGAAGTTTCACGACCGTTCCACGTACCGATCCACGTCCCCCCAACCTCTCCACCTCTCGACTGCGCAGTTTGTCCGAAGTGGCCTCGCGTAATCGACGCAAGTGCAAGGGTGACTCCCACGCCATATTGACATTCACCATTGTCTTGACCCGGGTCAAAGTTCTGGGGCAACTTGTGGTCTGGCCCGGAAGACAGGAGGAAGAGCATGTCGTTTGCGCTGGCGTGTCGGATGTGGAGGTACTCCATCTTTCCTTCGGATGCGGCCCCTCGCCGCGCCGCGGGTGACGCCGTGTAACGCTCCATTGTGTCGGCCAACCTTCGGCGTGCACGATCGTTTTGTCGCCTTAACGCACAGAAGAGCGGAGAAAACCAGATTGCTCCGGCCGGCATTGGCGGGGGGAGTCAGTGAGACATGTCGGTGCGAAGACGAGACGCCACGGAAGCATAAGCATTCGCTATTGTGTCCGCTTTGGTGAGGGAGAGCAGCAGCAGCACTGCTCCTATTGACTATTGATTCGGCGTGTGCACGGATCCTTTCAGGCGGTGACGCACAATAAGATGCCCAGGAGGTGGCCAGATGAGGCGGAAGTGGACTGGGTGACGGCGTGGCGGCAGGAATTCCGGCGCCACGATTGCGCCACACTCTTTTGTCGGCCGCCTCTGACGCGCACATGGTTGGCCGAGAATTGGGTTTGGGGCAGGGCATGGCTGGGCGCCTGCGACTGGGCTGGGCCACGAACCGAGACATGGACGAGTTCATTGTGCATACAACAGCGCATGTATATTCAAGTGTCATTGTCCACTGCCCCTGAGCACAGGCGAATTTGGCCGAGCCGTGCACCACCTGCCAGATCCATCCAGTTAAGGTTCGCGCCACAGGGCAGGCCACTTGTTCGGTCGATCATTGTCGGTGAAAGTCGTGCGCGCGCACGGGAATGCTTCCTATTCCAGGACGCGCAGCCAACGAGCCCGCAAGTTAAGCCCGCGACGAGCCGCAATGGGGGGCGCGATAATCTCGACCCGAGGTCATCGACCCTGTAGTAGGTAAGCCGGCCGTGTTCGATTATCGGCGGATTCACTTCTGGCTGATTGCTGTCTACCCGCGTCATCGTCGAAGCAGGCAGAAGGCATGACGTAACCACCGCGAGCGAAGGATTCGAAGAACCGTGTCGTGGCCGCCGGTCGACCCGTCGGGTTGAGAATGTGCGGTCTCGACGTGTATATAAGATGGTCTGCGATGCTCGTTCTTGCTCCTCACCAAGCCAGCTCTTCCCCTCTTCACTCGCAATGATCTCCACCGCTCTCTTCTCCGCCCTCGCGGCCCTCGCTCTCGCCAGCACCGCCCAGGCGGCCGACGGCTCCTTCGTCATCGGCGAGTCGGGTATCCTCACCGTCTCGCGCATGGACCCCATCACGGGCAACGGCAACCCGTCTGCCTTTGTCAACCAGGCGCTGGGTGCCTCCAACTTCAGGAGTAAGTCGCCTACAGTACACTTGCTGCGTGCCACCTTCACCACTAACACCGCGCAGACTACCTCAACTACCCCACCGAGATCGGCGCAGCCCAGTGCTCGTCCAACAAGGTCGCCGACGACAAGTCGAGCTACTTCTCGCCCATCCTCTACTTTGTCAACCAGGCCTCCGGCGGCCAGCCCGAGACCTACACGCCTCTGGTGGCCAGCAACCGCATCACCTACAGCTACAAGGACGACGGCAAGAAGACATACACGTACCCTCGCGGTCTCCGCGTCGTCTCCGGCAACCCCACCGTGCGCGAGACTTCGGACCGCACCGCCGGCGTGACCCTCAACACCAACCCCGCGGCGGCGGCCGACTACATCACCGCCACGACATGGTTCCCCAACTGCGGCCTTGCGACCCAGGCGCTCGACTCGGCCGACCACTTCTCGCACCTCGCCTGGCCCACCGAGGGCCCCGGCGGCGCCACCTGCCCCTCGTCCCACCCCGTCCGCTACCCCGCCATCAAGTGGGAGGCCAACTTCTACCTCTCGGCTGCGCAGAAGGCCGCCTGGGACACGACCCGCGCCAACATCATCCTCTCCAACGGCGACGTCACCGGCCAGACCTGGCACGCGTCCTTCGTCGCAGGCTGGAAGGAGGACACCTTCCAGAACGTCCTCGACAACTGCAAGGCCGACATCGGCGACAACCTCGCTCAGTGCTCCTACCTCGCCGCTACTCTCCAGGGTGCCGCGAAGGACGACTGCCGTCTCCAGGGCCAGATCCCCGACGAGGACGTCGGCTTCAACAAGCCCCTGACCGCTCTCAAGGGCTACAACCCCCGCTGGGAGGCCTCTGGCGGCAACACGCACGCTACTGGCTCGGTCACCATCCCCGGCTGGGTCTCGCCCTTCCTCCAGCTCTGGGTTCGCCAGGGCCTCCCCGGCGCTTCGTACATCCCCGCTGTCTTCCCCGGCCTTCCCAACACTCTCACCACCACTGCTGCCATCGCTGCCGTGTCTACCACTTTCCCTGGCACCAAGGTTACCAAGTGGGCCAAGAAGCAGGACGGCTCGGTCTACCTCGGCTCGGTCGTCGGTGACCAGCAGGAGACCAACGACAACACTGTTCAGAACAGCGACAACAGCCAGTACTTTGCCGCTGGCGCCATGAACTTGGATGCCTTCAACTCGGTCATCCTCCCTGCTACTCCCATCAACCTCAGGCGCGGAGCATACGGCCGCGGTGTCTAAACCGCGAACCCCAACCAGGCTGATCTCGGCCACGAAAAGGAAAATGTAATGATATAATAGAATCATGAAAGATATGAATCGGCTCTTGACATGAAACGGGGAACACCGTGGTTTGTGACAGGGCGGTTCAAGGCAGGGTTGAGAGGGCAGGGCTGAGGCGGCATTGTGGCGCCGATTGCGCTATTGTCTTCATGCCCCTCCAGCGGCGGCGCTTGTCAGGGAACAAGTGAGTCATTCCAGACGCGTAAGACATGCATACAGGAGGTATTGGTGGGTAAGTACAACGGATATGGTCGACGCACAGCATGTAGTCGCGATCGTTGTTGTCTGAGGTGCTGAAGGCTATGTCCCGGTGTTCAGTTATTTTGTCTACATATCACCGCAATTGCAATTTGTCGCGATGCAACAATGTACCATATCGTACGCCACTACACATTCTTCATGCAGCATCTTTTGTAGAGTGCTAGCATTATGCTCTTCCCGACATCGCAACACAGCCGTCGTCTAAATACCAGGTCTTCCAATGGCCTCAGCTCAGAATCCCCGCCCATCAGAATGGAGACCCACGACGACCAGTTACCTTTCTTCCCCACTGATGATGGGGAGGCGACTTCGATCCCCGCTCCCCGTCCCAGCGTCAACGACGACAATCGCCTCGACCCGATCAGACTGGGCCAGGACGCCTTCCTGCACATGGCGGGACTCCTCGACCCCGCCGATCTCATCGCCGCAAGCCAAGTGTGGCCGGCGTGGCGCAAACTGCTCTTCACATCTTCTGCTCCTTGGCGGACCTCCTGCAAACGGGTCGGTGCCGATGAAGACGACTGCGTTAATGCGGTGCCCGCGTATACCGATGGGCTGATCGGGAACGAGGTTCACAAGTGGTATCAGTTGTGTGAGTGCAGTGCCACATCGCTTCATACGTGCCGTGCTGATTCAAGGCCGCATGTATGTGCGCACCGAGAATGCCTGGTCAGCAGGACGTCTCACCACCACGGTAAGGAAGGTCCCAGACGGGGACAGCTTCGAAGTCGACTCCAGGACAGGTGTACTATACCTTGAAAACGGAGGCACCATTGCCTGGTTGGCGCTAGATCGCAAGACGGGAAAGAGGATCAAGTCCACCGTACCTCCAAGCGGTGACTGGGGATCCCTCATCAAACTGGCTGGCCGATACCTGGGGAGGCAATACATGAGAAGGGGGTTCAAGGACCATTCCCTCCAGGTTTTGAAGGTGGCGCGTCACTGGGCTGGAAAAAAGTCAAAACTCGCCGTTGATCTCCAACACGAGATCAAACTGAACAACGTCGAGCACCCAGTTTTTGGACCTATTGCCATGTCAACGACAAGTGGTCGCTATCCAGTGCCAGTGCTTGGAGTCGTGAGCCACAGTGGGTCAAGATCAGACTCCGGCATCCATGAATGTGACCATGAATGTGACATCTCCCTCAAGCTGTGGTCACACCCGTTTGAAGAATACACCGCCATTCATTTGCAGCAGTGGTCCGCCGATTTTGATGTGTGTAACAGACACCGCCGCTCACACTAACACTTTCAGTCAATTCCTCTCCTCACCGACACTTGCGTGGCATTGGGCAACATGGAGACACAGATCCACAGGCGGGATGGAGGTACAATCGAACTGGCGGCAAACTTCCCCGTGTTCAACAGGAAGCTAAACTACATGGTACTAGCCTCAGTGGCCTTCCAGCTTGATCTTCGGCGACCAAGTCCCAGGGGAAAGAGAGGTCCGAAACCACAGAAGGTCGTTGGGCAGGAGCCAGTGACCGAGTCGGCTAAGCTGCAGGGGCTGCTACCAGGAGAACAAGGATTTCCGTTTGCGATCGGTTCATCAGTGTACGTGAAGTTTGGCGTATGGGACGACAATGGGTAAGAATCCGGAGTGATTTCTTCGTATATGGCACTCAGCCGTAAGACCTTGGTTGGGGGCCGACAACCTCATTTCAGTGGTACCTTTCCGCGACCAACTCCTCGTCATACTTCCTAATTATGTCCGTGTCTTCGAAGCCGTCGTTACTCTCCCCGACGAAGAGCGGGAGGCCTTTCTGGTCGAGCACACCATCGTTGTAAAGCTCAGCCAACCGATTCTCCGCGTGAAGACGCACGGAGACAGGGTGGCCGCGTTGACTGTGAGTTGCAACCGTACGAGGGTGCCTCATTGACAATCTGGATGACTATATCGTGGTCATCGACCAGAGAAAGCTTCCAAGGATGCCACTGCCGAGTGGGGTGGCGAGGCCAATCCTTCCGGTCAACATCATCCACCGACTACCTCTATTCAATGATGACGGCTCCATTCCCGAAGACACGCACGGACGACGGCCGGTCTCCATGGCTATGGATTCGAGGGCTATCTACCTTCTTGACCCTTTGTACGGCGAGCTCATAACGCACGCATTCGACATTCCATTAGGGCCTATTGTCCAGTGATTAAGCGCGGTTGCGTTGGAGGTGGTCGTAGCGATGGACATTCGAGGTTTCTCATATATCATTGTACATGCAGATGCATGCTCAAAGGCTGACAATCGCGACCAATCCAGACGCAGGTCCCAATTGCCTCTGAGTCCACGAGGGGGGATAGGGGGAGGGGGGTGGGGAGAGCGACGGGTGTGGTCTGCCGTGATGGTGCACGCGTTTGATAGGTGATGCATGTTGCAGGTTCAGAGCAACCTCAGATACCCAGACTTGTACTGTGAATACAAGGATCGCATGCTATCCATCACACGTCTTTGTGTCAGTCGTGAGCGACAGACTGGGTGCATGTCGTCGACGGCAAGATTTGGGAAGTTGTTGTCCTGAAGGCAGTGTTTTGTCCGCCTCCTTTTCGGTTGTGCCACTGAAAATGGTATTGTCACGATACGACAATACGCCATCTCATATACTACTGGGCATTGTGCAGGCAACCATCGTTTGTAGAATAATGGCGGCATACTTACATGGCATCGCGACACAGCTTGTTCTCCAATCGAGTTAAAGTCCAGGTCTTCAAGTGGACTCGGTCAGAATCCCCACCCATCAGAATGAATGCTCACACCGACACCACCGACGACCATCAAAGCACTTCAATCCGCCCTCCCCGCTCCACCATCAACGACGGCAAGATCCTCGACCCAATCAACCTGGGCGAAGATGCCTTCCTGCTCATTGCGGGCTTGCTCGACCCTGCTGATCTGATCACGATGAGTCAGGTGGGGAGCGCTTGGCGGGCAGTGCTCTTCCAGACACCTGCGCCATGGCGAAAGTCTTGCCTGCGCGTTGGCGCCGATGAGGATGATTGTGTCGCGGCTGTTGCCGAACGCACCGATGAACACATCACCGGCGACGTTCACAAGTGGCACCAGTTGTGTGAGTTTTAGCCTGGTGGACGCAGCGCTGACTCAAGGCCTCATGCATGCGCGTGCGGAGAAGGCCTGGTCAGCCGGGCGTCTCACCACTACAGTTCAAGACCTAGATATACCGAAGGACCGCTGCCCAGTGGACATCCTAGGGGTCGATTCCAGGACCGGTCTTGTGTATCTCCACTTTTTGGAAGAGGAGGAAGAGTGGATCATAGCAGACCACAAGACTGGCGAGAAGCTCTTGTCCGCCCGGTCATCCGATCTTGGCTTCCTCAAGATTGCCAACAGATACCTAAACTCCGACAGATTCGTGTACGGGAACCACCTAGCTTCGAACCTTCCTGTACAAATCTCCCAGGTAACCCGCCACTGGACTGCAAAGACATCTACGGTCATTGTCGATTGTATAACAAAAATCCCAGTGGGCCTCCCCGTGCCCCTCGATCAGCGACTTGTTATCACACGGGCAATTAAGGGCATTTTTGGGGTCGGTACGGTCGACGAGGATATACTCAACTCTTCGGTTGACCCCCCCACCCAAAGGTATCGACTCTCATTCAACTTGTGGTCGTATCCCTACCAAGAACCTAATACCGTTTATCGGTACCAACTCACGAAGTACTCACATCGCAATTACACGGTACAGGTCATATGTTTGCATCCCTCACTGAATCTCTCAGTCAATTTCTCATTTCAGCGACACCTGTCTAGGTCTTAGCGACGGAAACACCGAAATCTACTCTCTGGATGGAAGCATAGCTACACTGGCTGCCAACTTTCCGGTTCAATTCGAGCGCAGTGTCATTTGTTCACTTGCCTTCCAACTGAATCTTGAACGACAGCCTCCCAAGTACCAGAGAAAGGCCCACATTCGGCATCACAGTTTCCATGAGCCGGTTACAGAGGTGTCCGGCGTACAGGGCCTGCTCCCAGGAGACCATGATTATCCAGCTGCCACTGTTCCAGTCTGGGGATGGGAGCCTTACTCGGACTCAGCGTGGCACGACTTCGGGTAAGGTCTGGAGGCCCAAGTGCCTCCTCAGTGTACATGGCATGCGCTGAATAGTTAGTCCATGGTTCGGGTGCGATGACGAGAACCTTGTCTCACAGTCATCCAATCTCGTTGTCATCCTGCCTAACTATGCTCAGGTCTTCGAGACGGTCATTAATCTGCCTGCCGAGGAGCGGAACGACTTTCTAGTGAAGCGCTCGATTTTATTCAAGATCAGCTCCCCGATACACCAAGTCAGCACGCACAGGAGCAGAGTCGCAATCTTAACCGTGGGTCACAACTTTAGGAAGCTGTCATTGATAACCAGGACCATCACATCGTGGTGTTCGACATGAGGAACCTTCCAAAAATGCCGCTGTCGAGTTGTGCTGAGGATTCACCGAGGCCAACCCTGCCGGTGACGGTCATACATCGAATCCCACTGATTGACGAGGACAACACGATCCATTCCTACTCCACTCCTTCCGGATCTTCTGAGTCCGAGTCTAGATTCGCTTTGGACGACGACTCCTACCAAGACATACGGCGGCCACTGGAAATGGACATGGACTCGAGGGCCATCTACATTCTTGACCCGGCCTACAATGAGCTGATCACGCACGCGTTCGACCGCAAAGTACGTAGTGCGCACGGCACGACGACTGGGCCCTCTTGGTCAGCGGGCATGCGGGCGTGTTCTTAGGACCTGCAGTGGGGTGACAGTCCAACGGCCTCCTCTTCGCCCTGCGGCCTTGGCATCCGATCCACGAAATGCTGGACGGGACGTAGACCTTCCACAGGCGATGGTGCGCAGCATGGTGGTGTTCGTCAGGTGCTACCTGGCGCGGGTCCGAAGCAGATAATCAGCCTGATAACCATGTAGACATCATATCACTTGCAATCATGCGCTCTCCTTTACGTCCTTGAGAGACAGGCAGTAGGAGACAACGAGTGGAGGCACATGTGGGGCCCCCTCTTTACAGTCGCCCGTGTGCGACGGCGCGAAGTGGGTCATGGGCGTGCACGCGTTCGACCGGCCGCGCCCGTGCTCCGAGCCCGACGCCGACATCGTCCTCCGCATCGGCGGCTTCCTGCCCCCCGCCGACCTGGTATCCGCGAACCAGGTGTGCCGCGGATGGCGGGCAGCCCTGGGGAGTTCTTCGGCGCCGTGGCGTGCCGCGTGTGTTGACACGTACGCGGACGGGGCGGACCGCTTCGAGGCCATCCCGCCTGCTCCTGACGGCGTGCCGCCTGACCTGCATACCTGGCGCACACTTGGTTCGTCGGGCACCTGCGTTCCTCGACTGACTCCACAGCACTCAACCACGTCCGAACAGAGAACGCGTGGCGAACAGGAGCGGTACACACCTACACAGTGCCCGTCGCTCACACCCCCACAAACACACTCTCGGTCAACTCCCGCACAGGAGTCATGCTGTTCCGGAGCGGCGCCGGGCCCGATTCCTATGGTATACCTTGCAGAATGCTCGCTGACCGGCTGAAATTCGAGCGCGTCTGCGATCTAAGCGTCGACAGGTATGCCTCGATTGAGGCGACGCACAACGTCGTGGTTCGCACGCGCGACGACGGCTGGGTCATTGTTTCGAACGTGGTCCGCCGCGCCGGCGTTGTCGAGCTCGACAAAGTCGCTCGTCTCCGGCCAGTAAACCGTGCAAGCCTCACGGTCATGGGCACGCATAGCGGGCCCGTTTCGTGCCTCTGCGAGCCGATACAGAGCGATCTACGGGTATACGCGCCCCCGCTGTGGCGCCCCGTCGATATCTTGCGTGCCGGGCGCTCGGGTGTCGGCATGGACATGGAGGTAGGTTGAGCAATGCTGCCACTGCTAACGCCAGTCCGTGTTTCTCAGCCGCCAGATGTTCGCACTCACCATGATGGGCACGACGACCATCTACTATCGCCCCAGTTACGGGGAAATAGAACCGCGCGCCAAGTTTCCGTTCGGCCACCAGAAGTGCGCCAGCTTGGCGTTCGACTTCCGCCTGCAACTCACAGCCCCGGGCCTGCACTACGCCGACGCGATGGTCGAGGGTGACGAGGGGTTCGAGGAGGTAGTTGACTCCTCTGAACCAGCGACGTCTGCCGCATGCTTTAACAACACCGACATGGCGGTCGTGGTCCGCGGGCCCAAGCTGCTCATCCTGCGCAACTACCTCGACGTGTTTGAGGCTGTCGTGCACCTCCCCGAGGCGGAGCGCAACAGCTACATTGCGACAAGGACGATCGCGCTGGCATTCGACCGGCTGGCATCCAGGATCAAGGCACATGGCCACCGCTTCGTCGTCCGCTGTGTAAGTGCCGCTGCCTGCACCGAGACCGCTGACACCCCCAGGGCGCGACCCTCGTCGTCATCGACTCACGCGACCTCCCCGCGGTGCCGCCTCCACCAGGCCCGTACCCCGCTGTATCACTGCATGTCCTCGTCCTGCCGTACCCTCAGACGTTACCCCTGTTCGCCATTGATTCACGGGCAGTCTGCATGCTGGATCATTACAAGAGGATGACGGTGCACTCGTTTGACAATTGATGTGGGGCCCCGCGTCAAGAGGTTCAGATCCAAACAGCGGCGGGGCAGTGAAACGACGGGACAGTCATTCTTCTTCTCTACTTCATGTCAATGCACTCTCGCAGTCTCTTCTTTGCACACTTCACCACACTGCAGCACACATGGGGTACAATGACGACGGCGAGAGCAGCGGAGCAGGTGGTATCATCACCGGGGGGCAGACTGCCGCCCCCGCGCACGTCGAGCTCGGCGCCGACATTGTCCTCCTCATCGCTGGCCTGCTCGCCCCGCAAGACCTCGTCTCGGCAAACCAAGTCTGCCGCACCTGGCGGAGTGCATTGACCGACTCGTCGGCCTTGTGGCGAGAGCACGCCGCGGACCTGCGCGAATGGGACGGCGGCCTCGGCCCCCGCGAGCGAGGTGAGCTCGCCGCCCTCGGCCCCCTTTCTCCTCCGTCCAGCCCTGACTCCAGTCCTCCGGCACGTCCGCACCGAACGCGCATGGGCCACCGGCCGCGCCCGCACCACGACCCACAGCGTCGGATACATGCTCGCCGACTGGATGGACTTCAAGCTCGACGCGGGCTCCGGCCTCGCGCTGATGGCGGTGCGCGGCGGCGCGGCCCTGGTCGACACGCGCAGCTGGACGACGGCGCGCATGCTCACCGACGACGAGTGGCTTAATGTCAACCTCTTCCCTGGTACGCTGGCGCTCACGGACGCCGAGGCGATGACGATCGAGGTGTTCGGCGTCGTGCGGCGTGTCGACGGCGGTGTCGAGCTGGTATCGCAGCACAAGTTCCACGTCAGCACGACGACTGCCGTGATGACGCTCAACACTGTGACTGGGGCCAGTGCGGCGGTCGTGTCGCATGTTCCCAAGGTGGAGGAGGACGGGCCGCACAAGCTGAGCATCCACGTCGCGCCGGACTGGGCGACGGCGCACGAGCACGAAGTCGAGCCTTACGTCGTCTCGGCGCTCGACGACGCTAACGTGAGCACCGAGGTCTGAGCGCCGCTAACCCCAGCTCATCCCGTTACTCTCCGACAAGATGCTCGCGCTCGCGCAGGACGGCGAGACCGAGGTCTGGCCGGCGGGGTACGACGCCCTCGGCGTGATCCCCAGCTTCCCCTTCTCGGAGGTAGACTCTGCAGCGCTGGGGTACCGCGTGCGCCTGGGCCGGTGGGTCGCGCCGCCGGGCGAGGACTGGACGCTCTCCGAGGTCTCGGGGGTCGAGGTGCGCGGGTTCGTGGAAGGCGACGAGGGGTTCATGGGTGTCGTGGCGCCGAGCTACCAGGACACGAACAGCCCCGTGCGGCAGTGAGTTGGGCCACAAGGAGCAAGGCTGACGGCAGCGCGTGCTTCAATGACACCGACCTCGCGTGCGCTGTGGTGGGACACACACTGCTCATTCTGCGCGACTATGTGGCGGTGTTCGCCGCCGTGATCGCTGCGCCGGAGGACGAGCGCGACGCCGTGTTGCGGGAGAACACGATCGCCATCCGCTTCGACGCGCGGATCCACGCGATCAAGGCACATGGCCCGCGCTTCGCCATCGCCACGGACCGCGACGTCGTGGTGCTCGACTCGCGCAGGCTGCCCGCGATGCCGCTGGCTCTAGGCCACGACGACGCCAGGCCCAGCCTCCACGCGCTGGTCCTCGGTGGCGCCTTCCCCACGCAGAAGAGTAGGGGTGGCAAGACGCGCCGCGTGGATGCCAAGCTTGCTATTGATGAGCGGGCCCTGTATCTCTTCGCGTCGGCGGCGAAGGTCGTGACGGTGCATGCGTTTGGCGAGTAGTTGCCGAGGCGGACCACCTGGGGCCCCGCGCCAAGGCGGGAGAGTTGATGTCGCGGGACGGACACGGTTGTAAACACCTCTTCACATTGCACACTTTACCATTTATTGTAGATTGCACTCGTCATGATGGCCGAGGAGGATGAGAGCAGTAAACGTATAGTTAGCGACGTGCGCACCGCTGCCGACCTCGGCCCCGACGTCCTCCTCGTCATAGGGGGCCTGCTCGACCCCGAGGCGCTCGTCTCCGCAAACCAAGTGTGCCGCGCGTGGCGGACCACGCTGTCCACCAGCTCCATCCCATGGCGCGAGGCGTGTACCCGTGCCCACATCGACGAGTGGGCCAGCGGCCTCGGGCCGCGCGAGCGAGGTAACGTTGTCCCCTGGACACCGCTGACTCTAGTCCTGCGCCACGTCCGCACCGAGCGCGCGTGGGCACTAGGCGAGGCGCGCATCTCGTCCCGCGTGCTCGACTTCACTGTGGAGCGATGGGACCAGCTCCACATCGACGCGCGGACCGGCCTGGCGCTGATGCGTCCCGCCCCCGACGACGAGGGCATCGACGATAACGCGCTGGTGGATACGCGGACGTGGACCGCCGCGCACATCATCCCCGCCGGCCAGTACAGTGGTGACGATGCCATATACGATGGGGTGTTTGTGCGCCGCAACCAAGTGGGCGTGACTGCTTCCAACATAGAGCGTTCGCCGTGGTCGGTGGAGCTGGTGCAGGTCTGCACCGTCCCCAAAGCGACCGACACGGCGGTGATGGCGTTCGGCACGGGGCACAGGGCCGCCGCGGGGATCGTCGAGCTCATTACGATCGAAGGGCGTGTCTCCCTCCGCGTCCGCGCGCCGCCCGACTGGACTCCACACATGGTCGAGACGGACACGGACTTTATCTCGGGGGACGATGTGAGTTGGGCAGACAGCGCTGGCGGCTGACCGCAGCTCATCCCTGCTTTCACTGAGACGATGCTGGCGCTCGTACAGAGCGACGGGACAGCGCTGTGGCCGCGCCGCGGCGCCGATGTGGGGGGACGCGCGCCGGTGTTTCCCTTCTGGTCGACCCGGGGCGTGGGGCTCGCGTACCGCGTGAAGGTGGCGAGCAGCCAGTCGGCAGGGCTCGGTAGGGCAGCGTTCACCCACGCCAAGCCCCTCCTGGCCAGCGACAGCGCGTTCGATGGGGTCGTAGATGTCGAGACCTCCGAGCTGGAGCCGATCGTCGAGCTGCCCCCGTGAGTTGTTTGCCGGCGCTCGCTGACCCCACCAGCCCGTGCTTCAGCGGAACCGACATGCTGCAGGTAGCGCAAGGCCTGAGGGGGGACACGCTCCTCGTTGTGCGCGACTACGCGTCGGCATTCGACGACGTGGTGAGGAGCGGCAGCGTCAGGACGGATCAACAGGCCGAGCTCCGCGGCCGGGTGATTGCGCTGCGCTTCGACGGGATGATATACGCTATCAAAGCTTATGGGCCACGATTCGCCATCGCGGTGGTAGGTTGGACGTGCTGGGATCTACTGACGGCAGGGAACCGACGTCGTCGTGCTCGACTGGCGTCGACTGCCTGCAATGCCCGCTGCGGGCGGCACGCTGCCCCCGCCCGACCTGTGCCTGCTGGTCCTCAGCGGCGCTTTCCCATCCCAGAACGACGACAGCATGCGCCTCTCATACCACAAGCTTGCGATTGATGAGAGGGCAGTGTACGTCTTTAACGCGGCGTCGAGGAGCATGACGGTGCATGCATTTGGAGAGTAGTCGTAGCACTCGTACATAGCAGGCCGTCCAAGCGGGGTCCCGTGCCAAGACCTTGACAACAATCGTAGTCACATGCGAGCCCGCTCGTCCTCATCTTGCATCATCATCTCATTCATCCCCCAATGCTCCAAGCCCTCACGATGAGCACGCATCAGGAGACGCGTACCTCGCTAAGCGCGCTCCCTGCCGACGTCGTGCTCGTCCTTGCCGCCCACCTCTCCGCGGAGGACCTGGTGTCGGCGAACCAAGTCTGCTCCACCTGGAGGGCGGCGCTCGCGAGCTCATCGGCGCCGTGGCGACAAGCGCGCGCCCGTGCACGCATCGACGCGTGGGACCGCGGCCTCGGCGCGCGCGAACAAGGTGAGCGCAAGCTATTACGGCTCGCGATATAGCTAACCCCGTGTGTGCGCAGTGCTGCGACATCTCCGCACGGAGCGCGCGTGGGCTGCCGGCGCGGTGCGCACCTCGTCCCGTGTGCTGCGGTACGCCCGCGCATCACCGGGCGAGCTCACAATCGACGCATACACCGGTCTGGCGCCGATGTACGCCTATGATCGTGATGATCATGACGACGATGGCGACCCGCTCAACTACCCTTGTGAGAACGCTCTAGTCGACACGCGGACGTGGAAGCCGGTACGGTTGCTGCCAGACATCTACCGCGGCATTGACTTGTGCCACGGGGTACTGTTCCTCACCCATAGTGACGGGCAAGTCGGCATCTTTGACGTCGTTCGGGGCAGGTCGTCTCCAACTCGAGCTCGTTCCAGTGTACACGATCCCCAAGCGGACGCTGGGGCGCAACGCAGTGGTCCCCCTCGGCACGGAAGAGGGCACACGAGGGGCGGTGGTCTCGGAGGTCGCGCCTCGTCGGGGGATGCAGATGAGGACGGCGCCGGACTGGGAGCCGCACGAGATCAAGGAGGAGCCCGACGACTGGCCGGAGTGCGACGGTGTGAGCCCACTAGGGGGCTCTGGGGCTGACAATAGCTCATCCCCTTACTCACGCCGCACGTGCTGGCATACACCCAGAACAGCGAGACGACAATCTTTCGCCGACACCAGGACACGGAGGTGTGTATCAAGTACATCGCCTCGGCCGCCGTGCTCGCGTATCGAGTGTGTCCGGGCCAGGGGGCCGAGTATCTCGACCTCCCAGGGCTGGTTGCCGGCGAGGCATTCAACAAGGTGCAGGAATGGTCGGATGACCCTGCGCGGGGGTACGTATCGTTTGTTGCCCGTCGAGGCTGACTGATTCCAGCGTGTGCTTCAACGGCACCGACCTTGTCGTCATCGATGGGGACCACAAGCTGAGCATCCTGCGCGACTATCCCTCGGTATTTCAGTGGGTTGCGCGTGGTCTGGAACGGTTCGAGAGCGGGTCGCACTACTTTGTGCTGCAAGAGATGCAACGTGACTTCGTTCTCCGAGCCAACACCATTGCCCTGCGCTTCGATATGCGCATCATCGCGGTTAAAGCCCACGGGCCGCGCTTCGCCGTCTTGGTGGTGCGTTCAGGCCATAGGTGAGCTGACTGACAGTTCCCAGGACGGCGGCGTGTTTGTTCTCGACTCGCGCAAGCTCCCAGCACTGCCGTTTGGGAAAGCTGGCCCCCGGAAACCCTCCCCGAGTTTGCGGATTCTGGCGCTCCCTGGCCCCTCGATACCCGCCCCCGACGACGACGACGATGACGACGACAGTGTTATCAAGCTCGGCCTCGACGAGCGAGCAGTGTACGTCTATGACACCAAGTCATGCACCATGACGGTGCATGCGTTTGGCGACTAGCCGACGCGCGACTCGTGCGACCGTGGGGGTGACTTGCTGGCCGTGGTGGTCGGTGCTCCACGCTGGGGCTCCAGGTTGTTCGGCCCGAACCAGGACACCCCACAAGGGTCGACAACCTCGTCCATGTCATCAACTGTCTCTCTCTTGCATGCATCAACAACCTGATAACGAGTGCCAATGCATACCCCAGGCTGCAGGCCATGCCCACCTGCCCCCCCCCCCAAGCCCTTCGCTCGAGCTATTTCCGCGTCTCCGTCCTTGCTTGCACGTGACATTCCGGCAACCGAGTTGTGCCTGTTTGCCGCGACGGCGACGAGACAAGACGCCATTAACATTTGGAATCGCCCTCCACGACGACACATCCTTTGACATCTACTCCATCCCATCCACAATGACGAGACGCAGCACCCCAGCACCCAAGCCAGTCGTGCTCATCGCCGAGACCCTCTCGCCCGCGACACTCAAGGCGCTCGGCAAGGACGTCATCGTGCGGCACGTCGACGGGACGGATCGCCCGGCGCTCCTGGCCGCCCTGCACGACGCCGACGCGGTGCTCATCCGCTCCGCGACGCAGATCGACGCCGAGGCCCTCGCTGCTGCTCCCCAGCTGCGGGTCGTTGCGCGTGCCGGTGTCGGACTGGACAATGTCGACATCAAGGCGGCGACCCGCGCCGGCGTCATGGTCGTCAACGCGCCCACGTCCAACATCATCTCGGCGGCCGAGCTGACCATCGGGCATATCTTGTCGCTCGCGCGCCGCATCCCCGCCGCGCACGCGTCCCTCTCCGCCGGGCAGTGGAAGCGCTCGGCGTTCAACGGCACCGAGCTGTACGAGAAGACGCTGGGCATCATCGGGCTCGGGCGCATCGGCGGGCTCATCAGCGCGCGCATGCAGGCGTTCGGCATGAAGGTCGTCGCGTACGACCCGTACATCACCACTACTCGCGCGCAGCAGCTTGGTGTCGAGATCCTCTCGCTTAACGACCTCCTCAAGCGCGCCGACTTTATCACGATCCACATGCCCAAGACGCCCGAGACGACGGGCATGATCTCGACCGAGCAGCTCAAGATCATGAAGCCGACCGCGTGCGTCATCAACGTTGCGCGTGGCGGCCTGATCGACGAGGACGCACTCTTCACTGCTCTGTCAACCAACGTGATCGGCGGGGCGGGCCTCGACGTCTTCAGCTCCGAGCCGCCGACCGACAAGAGGCTCCTTTCGCTCCCCAACGTCGTGGTCACGCCGCACCTCGGCGCCAGCACGGAGGAGGCGCAGGAGAAGGCCGGCGTGTCGGTCGCCAAGAGTGTGCTGCTCGCCCTCAACGGTGAGCTCGTCCCCGACGCCGTCAACGTCGCGGGCGGCGCGATCGACACGTACGTCCGCCCCGGCATTCCTTTGACCGAGAAGCTTGGCCAGTTCCTTGCCGCCCTGGCGCGCTCAGCGCCAATCACCAACCTCGACGTCGAAGTCCACGGCGAGCTCGCCGCGTTTGACGTGTCTGCGCTCAAGCTTGCGGCGCTCAAGGGCCTGTTCACCAACATTGTCAGCGGGCAGGTGTCGTACGTCAACGCCCCTCTACTCGCCGAGCAGCGCGGTATCAACGTAAGCTGCCAGTTCCAATTCGCCCCAGCTAACATCCCAGGTCCGCCTCATCACGTCCAACAAGTCGGACGACTACCGCAACGTCATCACGCTCAAGGGCTCGCTGTCGGACGGCCAGCTCGTCTCCGTGTCGGGCACGCTCACCGGCCCGAAGCAGATCGAGAAGCTGGTCGGGATCAACGGGTACGCCGTCGAGCTCCCCTTTGAGACGTACCACATCATCCTCGTGTACCAGGACCGCCCGGGTATCGTCGCCGTCTACGGCAAGCATTTCGGCGAGGCGGGCATCAACATTGCCGGCATGCAGATTGCGCGTGACGAGGCCGGCGGGAGCGCCCTGTCCGTCCTCACGGTCGATTCGCCCGTGCCCGAGGACATGCTCAACACGGTCAGCAAGGCCATCTCGGCGACCACCCTCCACCAGATCGAGATCACCGAGTAGGACGAGTCAGAAGAAGCAGGTTGTATAGACGTTCCATACGTATACCACGCGCGCCGAGGGGGCGTTGGGGAAAAGCACCATGCAGGGGTGCCGGTTGTGAAGGAGCAGCTAACGTTGGCCCCCACTCATCGTCGCACTGGACTTGGGCTGTGGTCTGTGGCACCCGTCACTCACCGCCGACTAACTTGACTGATATCTCCGTGGCGATGGACAAGCTGTGGACCTCGGTGCTCATCCCGGTGCATGCGGTGTTCTACAGCGCTGCAAAGTCGGTTCGCTGCCAAAGGAGAGAAGCATGGAGGGCACGGTGCGCGATACGATGTCACCGCCCCACACCGAGATATAAACGCGCTCCTCTTGCCCAAGCAACCCGTGTCCCTCACATCCTTCGTCCCACAATACCAGCGTCTTCCACTCGCAATGCCAACCTCCACCCTCTCCTCAACCGACCCCCTCACCCTAGGCGAGGACGTCTTCGTCCTCATCGCGACGCGCTTCAACACCGTCGACCTGGTGTCCGCAAGCCAAGTCTCGGTCGACTGGCGCACCGAGCTCCTCAACACCCCTACCCTCTGGCGGCGGGCGTGTCTTGCGTCCGGCGCGGACGAGGACGATGTGCGCGTCACCGCCCCGACCTGCGAGGAAGCAGTGCCAGGTCTGCACCGCTGGCACCAGATCGGTACGCCCCGCCCATCCCGCACAGCTAACACCCCCTCAGCCCTGGCGCACGCACGCACCGAGTGTAACTGGACAGCCGGGCGTTTCGCGACCACGAAACACACGCTCAAGTTCGACCACCCGCTCCAGAACTTCAGCTGCGACTCGCGCGCGGGCGTGATCGCCGTCAACGCAGACGGCAACAACGACTCGCTCCTCCTCGACCGGCGCAGCTTGGCGCACGTGGTGCGCTGGGCGTGGCCGCGGTAGAGATACTCCGACCTGCAGGTGTGCGACGGGCACGCGGCACACATCGTCCAGGACGTCGAGGACGGCCCGCGTAGCATCAGGGTGTGCCGTATCGTGCGCGGCGCGGGGCTGGCGGCCGTTGGCACTGTGCCTGCCTGCCCCGACGAGCGCCACTCGGACTGGAACCTCGAGACCCGCGTGGACGAGCGCGGGACGTCGAGGCTCGCGGTCGTGGTCCACCGCCAGGGGGAGCAGCTCGAGATCAGCGTGCACGACGCGCCGTGGGATGCCGAGGGTGTCCAGCTTCGTCCGCAGCCGACCGACAGGCCAGCCTTTGACGTCGTGAGTCCTGCCGCATATCACCAGCTCACGGTCCAGTTCGTCCCAGTCCTCGACGACACGTGCTACGTCTTCCTCCAAGGCTTCCGGGCGTACCTGTACAACCGGCACGACGAAGCGGCACCCCTCACGACCTGGCCGCAGCTCGAGCTGCCGTCGGGCACACTCGCGCCGCACGCCACAGCGCTGGCGTACCGCCTGCGCCTGCCGCCGCTCGACGACGAGTTCGTGACCTTCTCGCACGCGAACGCATGGGTGCCCAAGGTGGAGCACGTGACTTCGACCGGTATGCTGCCGCGCAACGAGGGGTTCCGCGACGCGTTCGAGGTGCCGCCCAAGTGGATCTCTGGGCCCATTCGCTGGTATGTATGCATCGACCAGACGCAGCTGACGCGCAGGAGCTGCTACAACGACCACGACCTCTTCGCCATAGCGCACGACACCAACCTCCTCATCCTGCGGGACTTCCGCCGCGTGTTCCGCCAGTGTGTCCGCCTCCACCCGGCCGAGCGCGCCGCCTACCTGGGCCAACACACCGTCGTGCTCAACTTCGACGCGGGGATCAGCGGCCTGCGCGCGCTGCGCGACCGATTTGTGGTCACGACCGTGAGTTACTCGCAGGACACACTTGACCCGCAGACGTGGGACCTGTGGGTACTCGACTCGCGCAACCTCCCGACTCTGCCGCTCGCGCCAGACGCGCCGCGCCCCGCTCTGCCGGCGCTGGCGCTCCGCCGTGCTATCCCGCCTGTTGATGGCACCGACCTTAACGACTTTAATAGTGCTTGGAGAGTCTACTCGGACACATTGTTCGACTCGCGCGCCATCTATCTCTTGGCGGAGCGCAACGATACCATTGTCGCGTACGAGTTTGACAAGTAGTCGTGCTTTGTAGAGCAGCAAAATGCAGAGATGGCCTTGACACCTGACGCCCATCATCGTTGACCGACACGGGGTCAATTTGACGAGGTGGCATCGACACAACCCAAGTACCTGTGCGCGGCCGGCCGTCTATCCTTGGTTCACTCACTCACTCTCTTCAACTCTGCACTTGCGTCTCCGCTTGTCTCCTACCACTCCCCCGACCTGGCAGACCAAGCAAGACTCTACACAGAACATCCCCACCCACTCCAGTTCCACCATGAGCCTCTTCCCCCGTGTGGCTGTCCCCGCCGCTCCGACCGCCGCGCACACCGGTGCCACGACGACAACCCAGCGCACACCCTCCGACCCACTCGCATCCCTCGGCGTCGACATCTTTCTGAACATCGCCGACCAGATGAACACGGTCGAGCTGGTCACCGCAAGCCAGGTGTGCAAGGCATGGCGTGGCACCCTGCTCTCATCCACCGAGTCGTGGCGCCGGGCGTGTCGCCGCTCCAAGGTCGAGCAAGGGGAGCCTCCGATCCCCAACGTTGGCGGATGGGACGACTTTGGTCTCACACACAAGATCGGTGGGTGGCGACCGAGTGCCCTGATACTGACACACAGCCATCGTACACGCACGGATTGAGCAGGCGTGGGAGACACGACCCCGGACGGCCCTGGAGCGCCGCCCATTCCCATCCCCTACACACGTCCAAGTCGACTCGGTGAGCGGGACAATCCTAGCCTGCGCCGGAAACCAGTGGACCATCTACGACTCGTGCAGTCTCGAGCGCTTAGTGACGTTTAATGTCTCCAACGCACCTCGTCACCACATCGGCCTCTGCAACGGCGTCCTGGTCTACCCAGCGTTACGCCCACCCGAAGACGGCTTTCCGGCGTACTGGACATTCTTCATTGTCAAGGTCGAGCGAGACCACCCAAACCCCCTACTGCGGCCTGTCCAATTACTTCCCGACACCGCGGGGGTGATGAGTCGTCCGGATGGAGCTTGGGGAGGGTGGACGTTGGCTGCTGGCGGATGGGCACAGCCCCCCTGGTTTGTGTGTGCCCAGGAAGAGGCGCTCAGCACACACCTGTACGTCCGCTCCTGGGACGGTGACAAACTCGGTCCTGCAGTGCGCTACACACACACCTTGCGCCATGTGCAGCCATTCCTTGTGAGTCCTGTGGCGTGTACACGCAACGCTGACGCATTCCCAGCACCTCCGCCTCCCTATCTTCCAGCAAGGCCACCACATGTTCCTCTACCAGGACAGGGCAGTCGTCTACCGCCACCCCCCGGAGGACTCTCCGAACGACCCCTGCAGGCGCATTGCTACCTGGCCGCCACCTACCGGCCCGCTCACCTCCATGGCCTTCCAGATCAACAAGGCCATCTACAATAAGGACGGGCTGTGCATCCTCACCAGGTTTGCATCCTCTGTCAGTGTGAGGGGCGTCCGGGCGGGCAGCGTGGGGTTCCAGGTGGCGATGGGGAACAAGACGGGAACGGCCCGGGGAGCCAAGCTGTGAGTCCAGTCCCGAGGGCAGTTGACACGACAGGGCCTGCCACAATGACCGCGATCTCATTGTGGCCGTATGGAGGACCTGTGTCCTGGTGCTCATGGGCTTCCATGCCACCACTGCTCACCTCCTAACGCTTCCCGACGCGGAGAGGGCGAGCTACCTTGCGAAACGGACCGTGCTCCTCGAATTCCAGCACTACGTAAAGGACATCACGACATACGGTGACCGGTTTGCAGTAGCCTTGAGTGTGAGTTTGGCTTTGCGCGGACACCGCTGATGCGCAGGACGGCAACATCGTTATCGTCGACTCGCGCAAGATCGCGGCCGCCGTGGCATCACCCCAGGCCGAATTGCGCTGTCTTGTTCTGAGCGATTTGTACACGCCCCGTGACTCCAACATACTGCACAACGACGGAGGACGCGTCAACTCCAAGCTGCTGATGGACGCGAGGGCCCTCTACATTGTGGACCACCGGCAGAACAAGTTGACCGCGTACAAGTTTTTCTAGTTGGGGCCCAGTGATAGAGTAAGGCGATGATTTGGAAGGATACGGACACAGTGATCTAGCCTATGGTATGAAGGGGAGAGAATAGTCGTGCATGCAACGCGGTGTGGAGACGTCTTTGTGTTTTTCGGTCATTTTGCTCATTTTTGTTCGACTGCTGAGGTTTATTTTTTGGCATCGTTTGCTTTGTCCGACTGGCTTTTGTCCAACCGCATTACAGTCAATTACAATACGCAGGTTTGATGATTGGAATTTGCAACAAACCGCCTTGTGCTTATGTGCTGTGTGTCCGGCCTCGTGTCACCGCCTTCACATCCTACTTGACGTTGACATTACTCATTCCCGACCTCGCCCCTCCATTCCCATTTCCACAACCCCCAAAGAGCACGACTTGAAGCTCTCCAGCTCTTCCCTCTCTCCTCTCCCAACCACTCTCTCAACATGCCCGATAACACGCCCGCCGTGACCCCGTACAACTCCGCCAACCCGCACGACCGCTTCGGCGACGACCTGCTCCTTCAAATCGTCGGCAACCAGGACCCGCGCGACCTGATCGCCGCGTCCCAAGTCTCCAAGGCATGGCGTCACCTCCTCGTTGACGCCAAGTCAGGCACTGCGTGGCGCAAGTCATGTCAGGAGGCCAATGCCGACGAGGGCGACCACTGCGCTGCCGTTCAGTCCAGTTTCGGTCCCGACGCCCCCGACCACTTCCAGTTCTGGCGCAGGCTAGGTGAGCACCCCATGAGTTGTCCCCGCTGATGCGATAGCATTCCAGGACGCCCGCCTTGCTCGTGCGTGGGAAACGGGCCCAACTGGCAAGGCTATCTACCACAACATCATGTCCGCCATCGAAGACGACTCCACGTCCGGTGTCTTGCTGGCATATGACGACATGGACGAAAGCTTTGCGGGGTTGGTTGATCGGACCACGCTTGCTCCCATCATCCCCTACATGCTTCCTTACGACACCGAGGCTGCCAATGGGTTCTTGATCAGCACTGAAGACCTGGGGCCGGTATTCACTGGCGACGCCATGGAGCACGAGTTCACGATATCAAAAATTGTGCGAGGCCCAAACAGCACCACCGTCACTCCGATGGACGTCGTGCGAGTCGAATTCGGCTTCAAGGACCATTCAAGGTGTTGCGATGAGACTCACGAGGACTTTTGGACCCTCGGGCGGAATACTGGACCTGGCATTCCCTCCATTGTTTGGATCAGGAGTCACTGCAACAGCACCAATGTGTGCATCTACTCACCCCCGTGGACGAACCCCATCAAGTTTAAGTTGGGTCCGCTGCGGGGTGATAACCTCTTCGAGTTGAAGGTTGGTGATGTTGTCTATGAAGGTGCAGAAGTGCTCATTATCTCTAAGGCTTTCCCAATTACTCGTGACTACATTTTCATGTTGCGCCGCTCAGCCTCAATGAGCGGCCTGTACAACATCCGGCCCAGCTCGATGGCGGTGCGGGTTGCAAGCTGGCCTCTGGAATCAATGCATTCCCCGGCCTTCATCTTCAACTTCGGCCGCCCATCCTCGATCCGCGCCCAACTTGTCTCCGATGAGAGTGCGGGCGCACTGGTACTTCAAGT
The DNA here is from genome assembly GCF_020906515.1 of Vanrija pseudolonga. Taxonomy (NCBI): domain Eukaryota; kingdom Fungi; phylum Basidiomycota; class Tremellomycetes; order Trichosporonales; family Trichosporonaceae; genus Vanrija; species Vanrija pseudolonga. Next base: position 4,128,916 of record NC_085851.1, on the reverse strand, counting down.
TCCGGGACACCCCAGGATCGGACGTGAGCGTGACGACGAATCCAAGTACTGTCGGGCCTGGAGTAGCAAGTACCACTTGCAGTGAGTGATTCGTAGTACAACTGATCACTGACACCAACAGAAACGACAACAACGATCACGACCTCATCTCAGCAAGTGAGCACGGCGTCCAGGTTCTGAAGAACTATCGTCAGGTGCTGGCGCATGTGTCTCGCATACCACAAGCGGAAGCGCGACAGCAATATCTGGCTGAACACACCGTCTGGCTTCACTTTTGGTCGGGTGTTCAGAATGTCGCGGGCCATGGCAATCGCTTCACAGTGAACAATGTCAGTCCACACTCCCCTAATGCCATACACTCCCACTGACAAAATACAACAGGCACACGGTCTTTTTGTCTTTGACTCCCGCGCGTTGGCCCGAGCGACCGTCCACTCGCGCGATCGACCAGACCTCCCCGTTCTTCGCATTCGTGTGTCCAGGCGTGACGACGATGACAGTGGAATTTTCATGGACTCCCGCGCAATCTATGTTCACCAATATGATGCTGACATGCTCGTTGTCCACAAATTCGATTAGAAAGAGTTGTCATGATTTAGATTTAAATGTACTTCATCTTTGTGAATCCGTAGGCGCAAAGCGTAGCGTGAAAGCGGCGCTGCCACTTTCACATCAATGCTGCAAACTTGTATTACGTCTCTGCAACAGGAGTGACTGGGAGGAGAAACTGCGGGCAGATACATCAGGATCGGCATTTGCGGAGAAGCCCCCTGCCACCATCCCTGCGGCATCTACCCCGACTAGAGGGCTGGGTGAAGTAGACCCCTGCTGAGACCAGACGACATGCATCTCGTGAAGTGGTACATTGAATGCGCTCATCAAAGCGATCGCACCTTTTGTCCGCCGCGTGCAGGTGAAACCCGGCGCCACATTTGCGTGGCGCCCCCCTCCCCTCGGTCGCAAGGGGATCTCGCTTCATCTGCGTCTCACCTCCACTGAACAATGCCACACCTGCACGGCGAGGCAACGCCCCCGACGATCGTGTGACTGCAGAAGGGCGAGACAGGCCGAGGCAGGTCGAGACCGGATCGGGCGCTGACGCCCCAAAAGGGATGAGGCCAGCAAACACTCTTGACAGTGCTCACCTCACCCAACAATTCGACAACTCTTCATCCCCTCCACGTCGACATCTAACAACCCTCCCATCTCTCTCTCCCTCACGACCTGAACTCGACTCGAGGTTGAAGTGCCGAGCTTCATACCGTATCCAATCACCCAACGAACCAAGGTGCGCCGAATTTGCCCAATACCTTGGTCGCTTGCTCACCCTCGGTAGTGTTACAGCCAAGTCATGACGGACATCAAGTACAAGGTCGTCGAGATCCCTGGCAAGGGCCTGGGCGTCGTGGCCACAGCCGACATCGCCATCGGTACCCGCATCATCGCCGAGGACCCCATTCCTGATCTTGAGAGCCTCCGGACAGAGACCGAGACTGATGCTAGCCTTATGCGTAGCGTCAAATCCCTTTCGCCAGAGAACCAGCGTCTTTTTCTGGGTCTCTCCAACTGTCACACCGATGCGGCGAACAAGTTTTCGGGAATTTTCAAGACCAACGCTTTCCAGTGCGGACTTGGCTCGCCGAATGCTGGCATCTACCCAATCATCTGTCACGTCAATCACTCGTGCCGCCCCAACGCCTTCGCCAGCTGGAACGAGGACCTCAAGAAGGAGACGCTTCACGCCTTCCGTGACATTCCGAAGGGCGAGGAGATCACCATTGGCTATCACCCGTCAATCTTTATGGCGCCCCACGCCCAGCGGCGTGATGACCTCAAGAACAAGTTCAATTTTGACTGCTATTGCGACGCCTGTTCCCTTTCCCCCGAGGAGCTCACGTCCAGCGATGCGCGCTGCACCGCGATTCGCGAGTTCGACGCGTTCATGAACAGCCCTATGAACATCATTCGCAGCAAGCCGGCCGATCTCATCCGCCGCGCCGACATCGTGCTCGCCGTGCTGCCAAAGGAGTTTGGCTCCGAGTACAGCCCTATCGCGATGCAGACGTACCAGGACATTCTTCAAGCGCTCGCAGCCCACGGCAGCAAGTCCCATATGACCTCGTATGGCATGCACGCCCACAAGGCCGCGGGCATTCTTCAAGGCTATGACCACCCGAACACTAAGCGCAACAAGAAGACGGCCATGGACCCCACGTCGCACCCCAACTTTGGAGCCTACGCCAGCCCCATGGGACAGATGATGGCTGCGATGGCAAGGCGATGAGCTCGAGGTGGTGGCGCCGACTGGGAGGAAAGGCCACCTCCCCCTCCCATGAACACGAAACTCATTCATCAATTACGAAAGAAACATTGGAAACCAGGCTCCATTCTGTGTGTCTATGAAAGCACTTCACTTGTCCACGCCTTCGTCGCGTGCCTTCTGGGCGTCGGTGGTGGAGACGTAGCCAGCGCGCGGGAGGGGAACGAGCGGGGGGTACGAGTACCCGTCGGCGGTGTGCTCGTGGCGGGTGCTGTCATCCGCTTCTGTCGCCGCCACGGCATTGTTCATGCTCGGGCCGGCTGCAGCGCTGGACGTGGAGCCGGTGGCGATAGGAGCCCGGGCGGTCTGGTCACCGCCGAGGGGCTGGACAGGGCGGCGGTTGGGCTCCGCGGCGGCCTGGGAGTAGCGGCGCTCGTCGCGCTCGTACTGGTAGCGAGGGTCGCGAGGGTCGTACTCGCGTCGGCCGTACTCATGACGCGCGTCCATAGGGCCTGGGTAGAGTTGGTGAGGCGCGGGAAGTTCTCCAGACCGACGCCGTGGAGCCTCACGGACAGGAGGGTCCTCACGGTCTAGGGAGAACCCAGGGAATGGGACGTGGGCGAAGCTGGGCGACGGGACGACACTGAGGCCAGCACGCTGAGCAGCCGACAACCGCGGGTTGTTCGCGTATAGGCGCGGGTCGGTGCTGTTCGGGGGGTAGAAGCCCACGAGGCGCGCCGCCTCCAGCCTGTCCCACGGCGTGCGGGTGGGCGCGCGCAGACCGAGGCGGTTAATGGCGAGCTCGGCCAGCGAGGGTAGGGGCCCGACGTGGTCGCGAGGATGGGGACCGAGGGGGCCGTGCTCTCCGACTGTGGTGCCGGGGTGGTGGAAGTTTGATGGTCCTGGGGGGACCATGCCGGGGTAGGTCTCGTAGCGAGTATCGGGGCGGGGTCGGTGGGGCTGCTGAAGCTGGCGGGGATCGAGCGGGTGAGGACGGAGCTGTTGGGGGTGCAGTTGCTGGGGATGGAGGTGCTGGGGTTGGTCGTGCCGAGGCTGGAGGTGGTGGGGCCGGACCTGTTGCTGGCGTGGATCATAGTGGTCGTCACGGTGCATGCGCTCGCGACGCTCGTAGCGTTCTCCGTTATGCTGCTGGTGGGAGTGGTCGTGGCGGTGTGCGTGATGCTCGGGGTTGGGACGCTCGTGGCGCTCGTCACGGTACTCGCGGTGCTCACGGCGCGGGCTGGAACTGCGCGTGCGCCAGGTTGGCGCGTTGCGTGCCTCGTCCTCGCGGTCGCGGGGGTTCACGGCACGGCTGCGCTCGTTCTCCTCACGGCGAGCGAGGTCACCGGTGTCGTGCTCCTCAACACTGGCGCCGCGGTGGTCGGGACCAAAACCGTACGCGTCTGGTGACCACAGCGAGAGCACATCTCCGTTCGGAGGCGGCATGATGATGGCCTCGCCGTCACCGAGGGTCTGGTAGATCATCTTGCGGCGGTCATCAACGTCAAGAATCGGCCCCGTCATCTCGACGGCACGCAGGTCCTTGTGGCTGCACTTGCCCTTGCGGCACATGAGGCACGCGAAGTGGTCGGATCGGCGGCGGATCTTGACCACACACGGCCACGCGTTCGATTGGCAATGTTGGCACGCCTGCGTGGTGGGCAGGAGCCAGTGATCGCCGTCCTTCATGGCGCGCAGCTGGGGCGTGAGTTGGGTCGGTCGGGCGGTGCGTGACCAAACATGTACGTACGATGATGGCGATCTTGGGCTGCAGCGCGTGTGAGAAGCAGCGCACGAAGGCGACTTCGTCGCTGTTGAGGCCGGACAGGTCGAGATCCTGGTTCGTCCGGCGGGGGACAGGCGCGTGCGAGCTCGCGCTGGCGTGTGTGTGCGCGAGGTGGGGCGAAGGCGACACCGAGGAGTCGGAGGTTTCGGTGAGGTTCTGGGACTGGTATTGGGGGTACGCATAGGTGTGCTCGGATGGCCCGGCGACTTAGTGCTCGGTGTGTCCTTGGTCGACTGGGTCGTGGGTCTGCATGGTGGTGGTGGTGGTGTTTGGTGTGTTGGAGAGTTGGGTTGGGTTTGGAGGGTTAAGATGTGTTGCGAGGGTTGAGTTGAGTGAGTGGGTGAGAGTTGTGGATGTTGATGCGACCTCGAAGGGCTCAACGGGACTGCTTATATCGATTCTAGGTGCGAGGTGCCATCACCAGACGCCTCGAGGCCGCCTGCCACAACAACCGCAATATCCACCTGGGCGCCCCCGCCACGCCCATTGTGGCAATGTTGCGACCCGGTCACGGCGTGCATGGCCGGTACATGTCCACCAGTGACCAGGCTCATCTTCAGCTGTGTCGCTGCACAATCAACCTCGCTGCTATCTCCTAACATGCGTCACCATCCCGAAGCCACCATCATGTGAGAGCCCATGATTGTCCTCCGAAACAACCAAACACTCCAGCGCCGCCATCACTTCCCGCCGGCATTGTCATCTACTTGGGCGCGTCGTCCACCAAACAATGGGCAGGGGTGCATCACTGACGTCGTCATCCTAGCCATGCTTCATACATGCACAACGTTACTTGCACACCACTGACGCGGAGGTCCGTGCACAAGACGGACGCCGCACAAGGTGCGTGAGCGCACGGTGGTGCCGTCGGTGGCGGCGGTGGCGGCGGCGGCGGCGGCGGACGGCAAGATGATCGCTCAACACGCCCCGCTGTGGGCATTGACCGTCTCGCACCGACGTGCCTTGCACCTTGCCAGCATGTCGCACAGCCTCCTCAGAACACAAACATGTCAGTGGACATTGTTTCGTTGTCTCATTCTCATTCCACATCATCCACCCCACCACCATGCTGCTCTCCACACTTGCGCTTCTTGTTGGCAGCATGCTCCTCGCTTCGCCTGCAGCCGCTCAGACTCAATACTACACCACATATAACATCTCCTTGTCCGACACGTCGCCCATGATAGTATACAACCCGGCACTCAATCCCGGCGGGTCAACCTGGTTCTCGCTTCCTCCACGATCATGTAACCTCTCGTTGTCGTGCCATTCAACCTCGTTTCCGGGGGCTGAGGTCGGGATCAACTTCGAGGGTATTGGGGCCTTGTTTCATGTTTCTGGGCCGGCAACCATAGCTGTCACAGTCGACGGGAACCCGCCGTTCAACTTGTTGGTTCCTGGAACGGGGGCGGGGCCAGACGCAGGCCTTGTGCCGTTCGACATGCCAAACAGCGAGCACACCATCTCGCTTACCCTGCTTGAGGGTACCTTCTCGCTCTATAGCGTCATTATCACAGTAGTCGTTGGCAGAGCTGGGTAAGTCCGTGGCGGTGATCCTGGCTCATCCTCCTCAGTGATCAAATTAATTCCAGCGCGCTCTCTCTGGGGGTCGACGGCCTGACTACAGGTCTGACCCTTGACCCCGTCGGCGAGTGGTATGATGCTGGAAACTATACCGACCATTGCTCGGGCAGCTCATCGGACGTCGGCTGCCTGCACCCGGGGCCACGCCTCACGACAAACACAACAGGAGCTGGGTTGGGTTTCAGTCTGAAACCCGGCACCTCCGTCGTCCAGCTCATTGGCAGGGTCGGAAACCTCTCGGGTGGATACATGGTTATCGTCTCGTCGAAGTATTCGCCGACCAAAAAGACGACCCTCAATGCATGGAACCCCTTCAGTGCCATGCAGGACGACGTTCTCTACTCGTCTGTGCTAGACTCGACAATGGCCCATGGCCTGTCAATAATATTTCTGGGTGGTCTGCAAAATGCGACCTTTGAGCTGTGGGGCTTCATCCTGGTCACCACCATCCCGTGAGCAGGAACCCTACACGACCTGCTAACCCCAAGCAACAACGCAACAACGGATATCACGTCGAGCGTCACAACGGACGGCTACTATTCAGGGGGCAACAATGGCACTGGCCAACAGAACGGAAAGACTACAGGAAGGCTCTCTCTCGCCCCCATCGTCGGCAGAGTCGTAGGGGTGTCGCTTTCGTACCCCACTCACACCCACAGATAGGCGCTCTTGTCGCAATCGGCCTCATAGTCTTGACCATTTGGTTCTTCCGCCGTCGCGAGCGCAGGATTACGAACCTTCTCCAGGAGTTTGGAGTAAACAACGGCAACCGCCTGAACATGGTCGAGGGGGAAGAAGCGCATGACAACTCGCAGACGGGTGAGTAGGAGCGCTAGTGATCGTCGCCACGTCCGCTGAGAGCCAGCCCAACACTCTGCCGCGGTGCTGTCATCGCCTCCTGGAGTGCAACATCAAGAGGCCCACATTACGCCGTACCTCCCCACCGACCGAACCGTCCGCCAGCGCACCCAACACGCGCGGCACTCGTCTGGTAGCAAGACAAACCAATCCGAATTGCGACTGGCACACCACTCGCACGACGCCGAGACTGTCGAGGTTAGGCTCCAGCGGTCCGTGCCCTAGCGACGTCCCTATATAGCGCCGGTCTCCTGTATCTACACTCGTCCATCGCTCTATGTACCATTGACGCCATCTCGTCTGAGATCTCAATCGGGGAGGATGATGGCCCAGAGTTTGGTCGCCCGGTTGCGCAGGAAGTGGACAGCGGAACGGTGGTTGTTCCGCCTTCGTACGACCCGTCTTGGGTTGCCGAGCTACCAGGTGCCCCCGCTCCTGACACGGCACCCAAACCTGAACAAGTCAAGTAGCATGTGCTGTTAAACTAATCGATATTGTCGTGCTAGGTCGTTGATTGTCCTGTTGACGGACTTGGGTTGGGCGTTGGGGTTTGGGTTGTTGGAACGATGGACACTACATAGGTGTTGCACCTATTCGAAGAGGACTTAGACTTCGATACCTCCTTCATGTTACTATTTCACCGAACAACAGCGGTCGGTGTTGTGATACGCGTCGAAAGCTGCTGCATTCTACATTGTTTGTAACTGCCCGCGTCCGTGCAGCCACGCCACGGCCGGGGGATGCCGCCGTGGCGGCCGCCACCGGCCAGATGTCCGCTCGAGATGCTCCGCAGCGAGCATTGACCGTCTCGCACCGACCGACGTGCGTTCACCCTGCAAGAAGCACAGCATCAAGCGCCTACAACATCCCAACGAACGTCCTTTGATGCATTCTCGTCTCTACATCCCACTCTTCACCATCATCACCACAACCACCACAATGACGCTGCGGGGCCCACTAGCGCTCCTCATCGGGATCCTTCTCGCTGCCGCGCCGGGAGCGGCGCAGAGTCAAGACGCCGTTAGCTACAACGTCACCCTAACCGACATGTCGCCAATGATATCATACACCCCACCAGTCGTACCAAACTCGGCCACCTGGAACTCGTTGCCTCCGCCGACGTGCTACGGCTCACTGTCGTGTCATACGACCTCGAGCAAGGGCGCAAGTGTGGGCATCAGCTTCACGGGGACGGGGGCGTCATTCCTAGTGTCAGGTGTTGCGACCCTCAGCCTCGCTATCGACGGCCGCCCCTCCTTCAACTCAACCGTTCCTGCCGCCCGGTTGGGTGCAGGCCCGGTGCCGGTTGGCGTGTCGGGCTTGAGAAACGGCGCGCACACCGTTTCACTCTCGTTGCTCGACGGCTCACTGTCATTCTACAGTGTCGTCCTCACCGCTGTTGTCGGCAGTGGGGGGTGAGTCCATGGGGATGATTCTTGCTCATGTCATGTTCCACAGTGCCCAAACAAAGCCCGAGACTCTCACTGCTTTGGCAAGCGGAGCCCCAAACCCTGCATTGTCCCTCGACGCCATCGCATCGCAGTGGTACGCTACCGGCAACTCTTCAGACTTTTGCTCGGGCAGTGCAATGGGCGGTGCATGCGTCCACTCTGGCCCGCGCCTGACGACCAATACGACAGGCGCTACCATGTCCTTCATGCTACCCTCGAATACTTCCATCGTCCAGCTTATTGGCAGTGTCGGAAACCTCATCGGCGGGTACACGGTGACCCTGGCGCCGCCACCGACATTTGGGACACAAGCTCTCACCCTCAATGCGTGGAACCCAACATTCAGCACCATGCAGGACAACGTGCTGTACTATGCGGCTGTGGATCCAGCAGCACAATACAACCTCTCGGTGACATACCAAGGCGGTGAGCAGGGGACGACGTGGCAGCTGTGGGGTGTGTCCTTTGTCACTGTCACTGGGTGAGCCGGACCTCCCTTTGCGCAACGCTAATCCCTAGTGGGAATGGCATCCAGAAGAATGACACGAGCGTCAGCACACCAGGAAGTGGCGGCGGGAACAATGGCAGTGGTTCACATAACGGAACCACCACAAACGGCTTGTCGACGCCGCAATTGTCGGCATCGTCGTAAGTCCGCGTGATCCAATTCCTCTGACACGCATAGATCGGGACTCTTGTGGCAATCGGCCTCATCGCCTTCATTTACTGGTTCTTCCGCCGCCGTGAGCGAGGGGCTGCAAACCTGCTCCAGGAGTTTGGAGTAAGCAACGACAACCGTCTCAACATAATCGAGTTGGAGGAGACGAACGGCGACTCGCAGACTGGTGAGTCCAAGCGGAGAGCCCACCCTTCCACCTAACATCTAGGCCAACAAGCAGACGCGCTTCTGTCCACACGCCCCGCGACGGGATCACAGCAAGTCTACGTTACGCCTTACCACGCCGGCGACGCCCTCACCAGCGGGACACGGACTGTCGGTGCCCCCACCCATCGCACGCGACGATCGTCTGCGCAGAAGTCCGACTTCAGGCTTACGAACTATTCGCTCAGCACGGACAACTCGCTGGGCGAAGATGCCGGTCCCGCGTTCGGTCGGCCGCTCGAGCAGGAGGTGGATGGAGGACGTGTCGTCGTGCCCCCGTCATATGACCCGTCTTGGGCAGACGACGGTGAGACGATCGGAGGGGTAGCGGCTCCTCAGACAGCGGCGAAGCCGAAGCGAGAGAAGGAGCAGCTTCTGGTAAACTAGTCGTTAGTGTCCTGTGCCAGGTTAATGCATCATCCTGCTGAATGGGTGGGGCGCGAATCGGGGGTTAATTCGATGTATTCACAGTGCTGACTGAAGGGCTTAGTGCTTTGAATTTGTTGACGAAGCGTTGTCGTCGGCAGCAAGTGGGCATGCCGCCCCAAACATCCGCCCCCACGACACTTCTGAATCCCGAGGCAGCGATCACAAGCACATCCATAACTGCACAAATTGCAGATGCAGACACCACCCAGGTCCCACCTTTCAAATCCAACTCTCACCCGTCCATACTGTCACACTCGATCGCGCCAAGCTCCTCAAGCATCTCTCCCACCGACTGCGGGGGAGTCATGCGCTCCACAACCACCCTAATGGTCTTGGGTGCCTCGCCGTCGTTGCGGGCCCAGACACATCGCTTATCGTTGAGCTCACAGGCTAGACAACACAATGAGGCGGTCTTGACTTGCTGTCCGTTATGACCTTCGCCCTGAGTCCAGAGCTCGACCTCGGCATGGAGGCAGCGCGAGCCTGACTTGGTACAGCAAACACACGGCACCTTCGCCTCATAGAGGTATGCTGGAATCGGGGTTTGACGGGTGTATCCATTCCTCTTGTTCGACACCTGGTTCAGCAGCTTGATGATGTGGTGGTCCAGGTGCGTCACGCGGTCGAAGAATTTGCAGTTGTAGTTTGCCGTCAAAGTGTCCTCGGTCACACCCCGGAGCTCGATGGCGTAGCACCGCGGGCAATCGACGGCACATGGAGCGAAGGTGTAGTATGACCTGTTGGGGTCCGAGGTGTCGCGGCTACCAAGGGCACGCAGGATGAGGTTGAGCTTGGCGTAGGTACCGCGGCCGGGGTGCTCCATTGGAATGATTGCCGTGGGTGGCTTGGAGGAGCTGGAAGCCTCGGGGGCAGTGTTGTCGCGCTCCATGCTGACTGTGACCCGGCTCCCTGGAGGATGTGGTTGCCACTTGTCACTCGTACGCAGGTGGGGAGAGGTCACTTGCGTGCCCTTGTTGGCAGTCGTCATGCGGGGCGCGGCCGCGGCCGCCTCAAGCAGCGCCTCCATCCGGTTCCTAAAGCCGGCGGGCTCTTCGGCTTTGCCCTTCTCCTTGTCTGAAGCAACCTTCGGCGCCTCCGCTGGCATGGAGCCGCGGGGAGGGGCCACACCGACCGGTGGGGGGACGGGAACGTTGCCCCCGGGAAGGTAAAACTTGAGCAGCTTGTCCTCCTTGCCCTGTGGATTCTTGGGCCACAGGGTGAGCACCGATCTTCCGTCCGCCGGCGGCGTCTGGATTGGCTTGAGCTGAGTGTCGAGCGTGACAAAGGCCTGAAACCGGACACTGCCAGCCGACACTCCCTCGCTCGCCAGGTACCTGTAGTGGCGCAGATTGGTGTGGCTGCACTTGAGCCCCGAGGTGCACGCGACGCAACCCCACTTGTTGAGCCCCGAGATGCGCGACACACACGGCCAGTTCATCGCCTGGCAATTCGAGCACGCGGCCGCGGGGGTGAGAACGAAGTGGTCGTTTCCAGTGTCTTTCATTGCAAGCAGCTGTGGTGTGGGTGGAGGTGGAAGAAACTGCGTTAGCAACAGAAACGAGCTGAGAACCATACTGAACCACTCACGACAGTAATCAACCGCGCGTGCAAGCCCGGCCGAAACCCACGCACGAACTCTACCTCGTCGGGAGAGAGTCCATCGAAGTTGGCTCGGGTAAACTTTGCGCGCTTGCGCTTCGGCCCGGCGTCCTCGTCCTCCCCATCGGGCTCAGGCGACTCCGAGGCCTCGCGGGGACGAGTGGTGCGGGGTCGGAGGATCGAGGTTGCTTCGGGAGTAGTTTGCGACGCTTGCGAACGTCCGGGGAGGTCGGGGTCGTAGTGGTGCCTATGTGAGGGGCCAGCAGGGGTGGCGTACGGATCGGGGACACGGGTCATCACGCGTCCTTGTGTAAAGGGTGTGTAGTCGGTGTTGAACGAGAGAGCGGGAAATGGTTGGGGTCGGGGTATTAAAGCAATGGCGGGTGATCAAGCGGTTGAGACGTATGTTGAGTGACTTGTGATCAAGAAGGGTGGAGGGACGGGTGCGAGGACGGGCGCGTGTATGTGCTGTGGCACTTGGAACCAAATAATTCGAGCGATTGCTGTGCCCCACGCCCTACTGATGACTCGTGGTTGAATTGGATCACTCCCAATCGCAGGAAAACAACACAAACAATGCCACAGACACATCACTATGTACTCGTTGTCATCACTGGGTGCGGGGTTGTGCCTCACTTTTTGCCCATCAACCCCGAAGCCAACCACAGCTCTGGGCAGGAAATGAATAAGGACCACAATTGTCTCTGTTCACTCCTCACCAACCAACATCGACAACAATGAACCCCAACCCGAACTTCAACCGACCTCAGCACCGCCGCTCCCCGGCCATGACGCTCCCCAACCCCTCCACTCTCCCGCCCGACCCCTTTCCTGACTGGAAACCTGAGACGGAAGTGCACGACAACCACGGTCGTGGCATGGCCAGGGCCTGCGAGTCTGGTCGCGTCGTGAGCGACATCCGCAGGCAGCAGCCCAAGGCTTTCCGCTCGCGCAGCCACGGCTCCAAGGAGGACATCGTAAGTCGCCACCGTCACTATGCTCCGTGCTGATTCCAGAACCGCCGCATGGTCCACATGTCCCGGGAGATGTACGAACTCCTCAAGAAGATCCAGCGCCTGGAGAAGGCTCTTAACATCCGCTTCTGGAACCGCAACCGCGAGGACAACGATTGCCTCCTCTCGGCAATTCATCTCGAACTATGCGCGTTCCACATCAAGCTCGCGGCTACGATGGACTCTGTGGGAGACCAGCGGCTTATGGCCGATTTCTATTTCGTCCTTATGGAAACCAGGCGCAGAAAGTTTTCCCTCTGGAACGCCTTGTTCTGTGACCTAACCAACACGATCAAGACGGTCGGCGAGCATCTCGATGTGCTCGGCGAAAACTTTTACGGTTTGATGGCCGACGCGGAGGCGTACGCCGCTGCTTCTAAGTCTCATTGATTCGTGGGCTGTGCCCCGGTCATTGTCTCCACAATATGTTTCTGTTCGTTGACTAGTAGTCGTATGCAGCCATGCTCTATTCAAAGTTCTTGCCTCAGGATTGCCTCACACTGTCAAGCTTCTTCACCGTCCCCTTTGTTCTCCGCAACTCTGCGATGATTGATGGGTATGTCGATGCGAGATTGTTCTGACATTGATGGGCGTGACTGAGATGGACTCCGCCACCTGGAACCAAACATGTCGAAGCTGCGGCGCCGATCACAAAGTCAACACCGCCACAGATCGCATGTTTGGTGCTTCCAACTTCCATCAACATCTCATCAGACCATCATCATCACCAGCCTCAGCAGCATCGAACTGCAGTAACGACCAGCCCCCCTGACTGAATATAAAGCATGCCTCTGACCTCCCGTCCCCACTCCTTCCACCACCTCACAAACCCACAACCGGCAACCATGCTTCCCACCTCCTTCTCCATCATCCCTCCGACCGAGGACCAACCTGCCCTCCTCTGCATCGAGGTGAACGGGCACAAGACCTTCCTCCCGTGGCTTGTTCGCCTTGACGACGGAGACGAGGTCACCGTGGCCGAGTTTGAGCCGGCCATGACGGCGGCAGTAAGCTGGGCAGAAGAGGCGGCGGGCATTCGTGAGGCGTGTAAGCCGCTTGAGGGCGGCAAGTGGATCGTCCTCGACACGCACAAGACCCTCCTCGTGCGTCCATTCCTTCTGCTACTGCACCCAGCTGACCCTGCCTCAGGCCCGCTCACTCCGCCATGCGGAGGTCGAGATCCAGATCATCACCAACGGCCTCGAGCACATCACTGAGGCGCACTACGCCCAGTTCTGGCGTCTCATCCCCAACTCGCTTACCATGTGGGCGATGTACACCAAGCTCGCCAAGATGTTGTCCACGGTGCGCTTCCTCCAGGCCCACCTCGCCACTCCCTGTGACAAGGACTACGAGGAGGAGCTCGCGAAGATGTGCGTCCCCTGGCCCATCACCCACACCAAACTCGGATACTGGGCCGCCCTGCGCTTCGATGCCGCCGGCGCGACGACCAAGATGGCCGAGCTCATCGAGTCTGTCGGAGAGAAGGTGGAGGTTCTCGCTGCGGACGTCCTCCAGGTCTGCGCACCCGCCCTGCTCAAGTAGGCGATGTCGAGAGCTGCGTGTGTCTTCATAATTTTCTTTTTCTCTTACTCGCCTCACCAGGCTCGAGTTCATACATGCCGATGTTGTCATCAGTTCCATCCTTATCCCGTAGTGAATCAGAAACCGTAGCAAGAACATTCATCCCGAGCGCTTCAGCTCTAATTAACTGTGGTGAAGGACAGGAACGTCACCGCCGTCGGCTGGAGCCTTGGCCTTCTCCTCAACATCCTCCACATCGCGCTGCCCAGCGATGTCCTTGTTGGCCGCAGGTCCACGAGGGTACTTGCGCGTGAGGTAAACAATCGCACCAGTGATGACGAGCTGCGGTGTCAAAGGTGTTCCTTCCGCGGAGGCTTTCCAACTCACCGACGCGGCACCGGTCGCAATGGTGGCAATCTGGCCGTTGCGGAACTTGGGGGCCTGGGCCTGCGGCCAGAGGGCGATAGCGTACCACAGGTTCCAGACGTTGCTAAACAGGTTCATCGAGTAGAGCGTCACCGCACGGAGAATGTCGTCGTCCTGGCACATGGTGTTGGCCCAGGCGAAGTTGGTCGATTGTCCAGCGTAACCGAAGCCGGCTGAGCGGGTCAACTTTGATCTCAAGTGATGTGCCCACCAATGAGGTACGCGAACCAGTGGCCGGCGTCTCCAATGTCCCAGACCAGCAGCATGACGGACGAGATGAAGACGGCGAGGAACCTGATTGTCAGCACATGGCGACGGAGGCTGGACTTACATGATCGGGTTGATGATGGCACGACTGCCCGTGATCGTACTGACGATGGTCAAGACGTAAGTTGAGACAATGGCAATCGTGGTAAAGATCGAGGGGTAGTAGTTGACCTGCTGGAGCGAGTACCGTCCCGTGCTCTTGAGCCAGAAGATCATCTCGCCGTACACGCCAGTCTTCTCGTAACTGGTCGCGCTGACGGCGAAGAGAGCCGAGAAGAGGTACCAGCGCCAGTCGGTGACAATGTTGCGGATCGCCTTGGCAAAGACCGGCCACGAGAGCTTGACTGCCTCCTTGTTTCCAAGTCGGGATACCGCGAGCGAGCGTTCCTCGGCCGAGAGCCAGACTACATTGTCAGTTGAAGCCTTCAGGGGTTGCAAGGAGTCAACTCACAAGCCTTGGTGGTGTGCGGCGTGTCGGGGAAGAAGATCAGCCCGTAGAAAGCGACGGGAACGGTGATAATGAAGTCGATGATGAACAACCACTGCCAGGCCTTGAGGCCGTTCTTGCCCGCCAAGCCGTCGAGAATAGCACCCTGCATGACGCCGCTGAACAGGCTGCCGACGTTGGCCGAGGCCACGAACTGGTGGCTTAGCTCCGGGTGAGTTTTCTCTACCCACAATCGCTGTCCTCGCGCCGAGCTCGACCTCCTTGTACCACGAGCCATAGATGTACTGGGGGATGTCAGCCGGTGACCCGCAAGTCTAACCCGCTCGACTCACGTGAGAGCCGGAGAAGACCGCGGCCTCGAACAGTGCCTGGACGAAACGCAAACCGTAGACCGACTGCACATTCTTGACGACTGACCGTCAGCCATGCAACCCACACCGAACTCACAGGCAAGGGCGAGCGTGCAGACCGACCACACGATCATGCAGGTGAAGAAGGTGTAGCGGACGGGAATGCGGTTCGACGAGAGGGCGATAGCGGCGGGCCACTGGCCCACGAGATAGCCCGCGGTCCAGCACGACCCGGCCAGGGTAAGTTGGCTGCCCTTGACTTTGGAGGGTCAGCAATGCGGTGGTGGTACGATTTGCTTCTGATACTCACAGCCCACGTCTTCAGCCATGCCCGAGACATACTGAGGGGGTTAGCGACGGCAATGCATGTCGAACCCACGGCGTTGGTCAAGTTGGACACATCTGGAGCGTCAGCTTTGCGAACCGGACAGGCGGGTGGTACTCACCGAGAGCGAGGACAAAGTAGGCCAAGCAGGTGAACGACAGAATAACGACGTCGAGCTTGAACAGCAGCTTGCGCTCGGCGCGGTCGGTGGGGGGCGGGCTCCACAGCACGGCTTCGATTCTGCGTAACAGCGACGGCATGGTTGGTAGATGGCTTGGGGGGTGAGCAGGCCTTAGTGCCTCCCTCGCGTGGTTATATTGCTTTTCAATGTCTCACGCGGAAGCCAAGGTGACCAACGCTGGAAATAGCCGCTCGTTCGCGTGATCACGCAGTGCCAAGACGCGATGGCTACACTTGCCAACTCTGTGCCGCAATCCGTCCAACTTCCGAGCAAGGAAGTACTGAACATGGGCCAGAACACCTCGCGCATCGGTCTACGCCATCGATGCACAGAATGACGCTGCATGCGTCCGCAGCCTCGCCGAGACCGAGCCGCTGCGGTGTGCGCGAAATAGACCGGACAGATAAATGATCCTGAGGTCGGCCAGCTCGGTCCTGACTGTTACCTCGTCTGACGCACCGGCGTTCGCCTTTGCGCAAGTACTTCGGGAGGGAGCTCAGGCTGTAATCTGGCGTCCACCTGGCCGAGGCCCTCGAACCGGGAGAAGGAATCGAAATCGGCAACGACGAACAACCCTGCTTATCTGCTCTCCATCCCTGTCGGCCCTGCCACTGAGGCATATTTCGATTTCGGACACCCCTGAGCCGAGACGAAAAGCAGCAACTTGTTTGATAGCGCTACTTTCCATATCTCTGCATATCGCTGTCAACAGCCTAGCTCTGGGCGCTGCTGTTGATATGAAGGCTGGATTACGAGGTCATTCGGAAAGCATCAGAGCCTCGTCGCCAGCCTACGACCTCCGCACCGATCCTCCGACTTGTGCCAGTAACATTCGCCGCCTCCTCGGCGCCGTTAGACCGCCGGCCCGGCATGTGCAGAGGGCAAATGACGGCTAAAGGCAAAGTGCCAATCCATTCGGATAAGCACGGATGAGCACGTCACCGCGAGCATCACTCACCGGCTGGCCGTCCACGCCATCGAAACGAGTCTGTTCATCACATGCATCATGCTCAGAATACACAGGGTGACTGTCGGTGCACTGCCCGCTACATAGGGTTCTCAGGGAAAGATATGGCGTAATACCACGACTTGCATTGTATTCGGAGTGTTGAATCCAGTATATAGTGCTTCAAGGACATCCCTCGCGCGTATTGCCGCTCGACCACCCCCAACCTCTGTCACTCCGCAAGCAATGTCAAACAGCAAGACAAAAATCCACGCTGAGAACGAGGTAGCCAAGGCGCATGGCATCTTCCACCCGGCGGCAGACGCCGGTGCATCGTCCAAGCCCCTCCTCGTCTTGATCCATGGCACAGGCACCAACGCGTCATACTTTGACAACGAGCTGCACTCGTGAGTGCACACAGCTGCGACGCGACTGACTTTGCAGCATTCCGGCCAACTTCAACAAGCTCGGCTACAACGTGCTCAACGTCAACCGGCCAGGCTACGGCACCAACCCCATTCCCAGCACGTCCCGCCCCGTCTTTTCCACACCGCCCCTCTATGCGCAGCTCATCAATGACGCATACGACAACCACCACAAGGGCTCGGATGGGGTGATCCTCATCGGCCACTCGCTCGGCGCTGCGACATCCCTCATCCTCGCCGCGCTCGAGGGAGATAACATCCCCCTTCGCGGCGTGTCGGCCCTTGGTGTCGTTCCAGCCAAGACCCGCCCAGATTTGTCACTGTTCGAGGGCGTCTTCTCCGATGCCAAGGTGGAGAGACTACCATTGCCAGCCGAGCCTAGCGCACAGGACCTGAAGTTGTTCCTCGGCGTACCAGATTTCTTCGACCTCGCCCACCTGCCACGACTCGAGGGGGTATTCGAGGGCGGTGAGTCAAAAGACCAAGCCAAGGGACCAAGCTGACACACGTAGCGGTCAAGCATGAGCTTACAGAGTGGACCGACCTCGCCACCTACGAGAAGTTCGTCAATGAGATCCTCCCAGCGGTCAAGGTTCGTCGCCACCAATGCGTTGCTGCCATCATTCCTAACTCCCGCCCAGGTCCCCCTTCAGTTCCTCGCCGCCGAGATCGAACTGCACTGGCAATCACTGGAACAAGCCCAGCCCATCTTTGACGAGGTTGCCGCTCAGTTCACTGGTGTGCCGCGCATTGACAAGGAGCTCCTTCCCGGCGGTGCCCACAACTTCGAATTTTCCACCAACTCGGCATTGTTGCAGAAGAAGAGGGAGGAGTTTGTCAACAGCTTGACAAAGAATGAAGTCTAGACAATGGGGGCGGAGCTGGGCCACGGTTTGTTATGCATTTAGGCTCTTGTATAGTCACGATGCTGCTCCATTGTGCTATTAGCAGTGCCTAGAGCCATCCATAACCCTGTCCTGATCAATGAAGTCCATCTTAAGGAGCTGCTCGCACCCGGCCGCGGTCCTGCTTCCATCACTTCCACCCCATCACCCACATTTGACTTGCGCACATGGCGATGGTTCGCAGCACGAGCTGGGGCTCCCATCCCGATATCGACTGGAGTAAGTGCGGCGATCGCAAACCCGATCACTCACCGCCGTAGGTGTCGACCACAGCGACGACGAAGAGTGGGAAGAGGAAGTAGACTGTGAGGGCGAGAACGACAACGGCGCCATCCGGGAGTACTTCGTCATCTACGGCCCCGAGAAGCACCACTTGGCCGAGTGTATCCTCTACTACCTGTCGAAGAAGCTGGACGACATCATGGATGACTTGGAGCTGCACGTCGACATCCACACTACCGGCCACATCAAGTCGGACCGCGAGTGCGTCGCTTTATGGCGCGAGCAGGAGAACACGTCGTTCCTCGAGGCTCAGATGGACGCGTTTGCCGTCAGTGTGCGCACTATGTACAACAACGCGACAACTGGAGAGGAGCGGGTGGTTTTCCATCAGTTCTGCTCTTGGGGTCGTATGTGGCACGAGGTCGTGTACCCATATGGTGCTCCCGAGTGGCCGCGCTTCCCCCTGCTCAACATGGAGGCCGTCATCATCACCGCGAGTAAGGAGTATGTAGGCGCATAAACACCATCCGTAGATCAATGCAGTTCGTTCGCTACAAACAATGGGTCCAAGGCGGGGCGAGGGGGGGCGAATGTGTGATGGTAATGATGACAACACCTCGCCTTCATCATTGCTGGGCGTCGTAACTATACCACTGCACCGCCTGTGTTGTGGGTCCCATCAAAAATCATCAGTGGCAGTGGCATCAGCTGCCTTCACGGTCCCATCACCTTCTCCAATGCCTCGCCACCAGGAAGGTATAACTTGGAGCCCGTCTGGACCAACTTCAACCTCACCCTCACCCTCATCCTCACCCTCACCCTCATCCTCACCCTCATCGCACCACTTCCACTTCACAGTCGAAGATGGTGTACTCCTCCCTCTCCGCGGCGGTCGAGGGCCTGGCCCAGACAACCAGCCCTGGTGCCTCAACCCCCACCGCCAACAACCGGTTCGCGGCGCTGCGCGACCTCGGCGTTGGCGTTGGCGTGACCTCGCCCCCGTCCTTGCGCAAGGGCAAGCACCAGCGTGCGCACTCCCTCGGCCGTCTCAGCCTCCAGGAGTTCTTCAACACGGACGACGAGACGCTCGCCAACAGCGTCCCGTCCACTCCCAAGAGCGAGCTCAATGGCCGTGCTGCGCCGTTTTCGCCCAAGCACCTGCGCTCGGCTTCTACCTCCGTGGTGTCGCCCTCCATCAGCCAGGTCTCCAGCCCCGATCCCCGCCTGTCGACCAACGTTGGCCGTGCCCAAAACGCTAAGACCATGAAGGGCACGCTTCACCGCCGTGTCCGTTCAGAGTACTACCAGAAGTCGCCTATGGGCGACATCACCAACAGCGCCGACACTCCCTCGACTGGCACCCCCTCCAAGGACACCTGCCCTAAGGACACCGACATGGTGAAGCCTTCGGCCACCGTCTCTGCCGACCAGCTTGAGATCACCAAGCGCCGCAAGGCCAACGACGGTCATCGTCGCTCTCTTTCTGAGCACTACAAGAGCCCTCCGCCTACTGGTTACACCTCGGTGATCCAGGGTGCCACCAAGCTCAAGCACAAGCGTCACGCCTCTGTGCGCTTTAACATCCCGCCCATCGACGAGAACGTCGATGGTTTCGGCGCCGATCCGGCCCCCTCCTCCCCCCCGCGCCAAGCCCGTGGTGCTTCGACGCCACCTAAGAACACGACGGCCTCGCCCATCAGCGTGCCTGTTGGCAAGACCCAGGGCCTCCGTGTCGATGTCGCCAAGGCCAACCACGAGCGCAGCACCGACCTGGCGATCGAGATTGAGTCCGTCGCCGACACTGTGGCGGAGAAGGGCCCCGCCTCCCCTCTGACTGGCCACGGCATGCTGCTTCCCGCAGCCATGCCCTCGGTCAAGCCTGAGGTTCAGAGTCATCTCTCCGTGCCCTACAACATGGGGATCGCCACCGCTCTCGGCGTCAACACTCTCAACATTAACGACAACGGCATCACCGGCACCCAGCAGGCCTTCGGCCAGCCCAGCGTCCACCCGCCGCCGGGTCGTCACAACGTGCCTCAGGCCCATGCTGTCATCGCGCCGCGTTTCGGCCAGGCGTCTGTTGTCCGCCAGCCGTACGGCCCGCCTAACAACATTGTCGAGATCGACAGGAAGAACTTTGAGGCCCGCGCCTACTATCCCCTGGCCGCGCCTAAAGCGCCGGTCGGTTCCTATGTCGCTCCCTACGCGGGACCGTACATGTGGCAGAACGAGTCTGCTCTCAACTTGTCCCCTCCGGTCCTGCCTGCTCCCAACCATGGCGTTGGCAACAAGAGCTTTGACAACCCCGACCACGTCCCTTCGGCGGTCACGAAGCCCCCGGCCGGCCCTTATGTTGCTCTGTACCCCAGCTCGCGTGTGTGGCAGTATCAGCCTGGTACCAGCCACTCCGCTTCGGTCCAGGCTACTCCCCAGGGCAGCACGCAGAGCAAGGTGCAGACCCAGGCAACCCCCAAGTCCTACTTCACGGAGGAGACTTGGAAGATGCCCGCCTCCGGCCCTTGCACCTTCCCGCTGTTCCCCCCAGGCCACAAGGCTCCGACTGGGCCCATCATCGATCTGACTCCAATTGAGAGGCTGGTGAGTGACTGCTGCCTGTAATACCGAACTCAGCTAACTTGTTCAGGTCCTGAAGCTCACCGAGGAATCGGCCAGCATCGAGAAGTTCATGGAGGACGTCTTCATTTTCGGCGACAAGCTCCGCTTCCGCTACTACTTCGAGTCGGACGAGCCCAACTATCGCCTCCATGGTCTTGTCAACACGCTTGACTTCTCTGTTCGCAACCTCATTGGAATGGTTGAGGAGTGCGACAAGTTGCTTGGCTCTACTTCAGTGCCGTTCCCTGCGATCTCACCCGAGATCCGGTGGTCTAAGCATGCGGATATGCTCCTTCATGGTGCGGAGGAGACTGCACGCCAGCTCGAGGCCAGGAGTGCGTCCCTCCGTTTCCGCATGGAGGGACTCGTGACGCTGGTCAAGGCGTGGATCCAGCAGCAGACGTACACTGGTCAGCCGAGCTCCTGGTGAGCTTCACATGCCTTTTCTGTGCCTCTGCACGCCCGTTACACTCTGGTTCCCTCCCTATTGTTTTGATTTCCATACAGATTCCTTGAACGTCTCAGTCGATAGTCCGTTTATATAGTTTGGAAGCGCACCACGCTGCAGCATGCCACATAGTACTCCTACATCGCCCAGCCTCCTGTTGTGCATTACTAAACGCAGACCATGTCGATAGCACCGCAAGTGGCGCCAGAGCTTTGGGTGGCTGCCACTTACCACCACTCATATCAATGATGGTGATGTACTGATGCATTCTAGTTCTTGAGATCACTTTCAACTGATCTCACCATCAATGCCAAACACCGAGGGCAGATGTGGTATTTGGCGCCCATCGACTCTCCAGCCGGTCGACCTTAAAAGCTGTATCACACCAACATCTCTCCTCTTCATCCTTCAACCACCTTCCTCCCACAACAAACTCAAGAACCCTCATGTCGCGCATTCACAACATTACCAGCATCATGAAGGAGACATCCTTCGACAGCGACACGTCGTCGAGCGAGCTGTCCGGCACGGTCGTCGACACCCCGTCGCAGGAGGACTTCGACCTCTCCATCGTCACCGACGGCTCGTCGAACGAGGACAGCCCCTACCGCCAGCGCAACTCCTTCGAGCCCGACGAGGAGACGTTCAAGCAGATGATGGCCGAGGCCAAGGTATACACTTCCGAGATGTACACTCCTCCTCGTCATCCTCTCCCGTCCCGTGCCAGGGAGAGCTGTGACACCCTCGAGACCTTCTACCGCGCCAACCCCGTCACCGAAAACCCGCCCACTCCAGCCAAGACCAAGCCATGGACTCCGTTGAGGGTCCGCAAGCGCACCTCTGCGCCCGAGCTCGGCCAGAAGAGGTCGTCCCTCATTGTCCGCAACGTCGAGCGCCACACGTCCCTGCAGCTTCATCAACCTACGAACTGGGAGATCTATGCGGGTGACTCCCCCACTCCCACCCCTTCCGAGGCAGACAAGGAGACGACCCAGCTCGACCTTTCCGTTCTGCGCATGTCTCCGCCGGATGACCGTGTGAAGCCCTACCTCACCCGCTACAACCTGGTAAGTACATCGTGTCAAGTACCGACGCTGACGGCAGAATGTTGCGGTCATCATCAAGTACCACGACGTGGTCGTCTTCATCAACGACGTGCGCAACTTCAAGACCGCCGTTCGCTTTCGCGTGTGGAAGTGTACCAGTTGCCGCAAGTCAGACACCGCGCTTATCCGCGAGCTGGACGAAGCATCGCACTTCGCCTGTGTCAACATCAAGCGCTTCATCTTCCGTCTTGAGGTTCCCCTCGAGACTGACTTTGAAGTCGTACTTCCCAACAAGAAGATGACTCTGGCCAAGCTGTTTCGCTTCGACACTTCTCGTGCCGCCGAGGAGCTGAGCACCAACAGCCAGGCGCTATGTGCCAGCATCCGCAAGCTCCACGGGGAGATCTGCGAGCTCCTCGAGGGCGAGGGTGCCCAGACTCAATGAGTACTGGCTCGATTCCATATCTCACTTTTTCCATGCATCTCAATCTAGTTACCAGCCAAATAGGAACCAGATGTCGTATACACACCTACATTTCACTTCGTCGCCCCAGCCAGTTTGGTGCCAGTGATGGAAGTGGCACAGCATCACTCGGCTGCTTTTTGTTTGTTTGTTTTATTTTTCACCATTTTCCATCAATTAAGCAACCATCATTAACACGATGCACCGAGCTGATGATGTTGGCCTGGGTCACCATCAACTCATCACTAGAAGCAGCGGTTTTGAGGATATAAGATGCCCCGTAATGCCCCACCCTCCCTTCCTCTTCAACCCAACCGCAGTCCAAGATGTCTAACAGCACCTTCGACACCTCGAACCCGAACATCTCGATGACCACCGACACCACCGACACCACGGTCTGCGGCGACAACTCTTTCGAGGGCTCCCAGTCCTTCAACAAGGAGTTCTCGTACATCATCCGGCTGATGCGTATGGACGGTGCCGAGGCCACCCAGTACACCCCCACTCGCGACTCGCTGGCCATGCCGTCCATCCATACCCCCAAGCCCTCAATCACTTTCCTCAAGGACAACCTTGTATGTTGCTCTTCTTGACGCCACTAACGCACCACAGGCGCGCAATCTCGACCACATCGCCAACGACATCACCGGCCTCGCGTGTGACCTTGAGCGCCTTGCCGCCATCAACCGCCTCCGCTTCTGGACCCACACCACCCAGGAGAACGACTACCGCTTCTTCATTGAGGTGCTCCAGCTTTTCGTGGTGAAGATGGACAAGAAGGTCAAGGCATACCAGGCGACGTATGGCACCGCCACGTCTGACCAAGGCCCCTTCTCGAAGCGCATCATTCGCCACCACCCGGTCGGGGTGCGGCGCTTCATCAGCTGGGACGTCGCCGGCACTGCGGAGGGCCTTGCGGCTCGCGTGGAGTCGCTCCGCGATGACATGCTCGCGATCCAGGACTGCGTTTACGCTGTCATGGACGCCGAGGAGACCTGCATGTAGCTCGACGGCAGGGTCCTTGTGTAGCTATCATAACGTCCATGCATCTTCCGTATCGTAAGCCGATGAGTATGTGTCCCGCCCCTTGCACATCTGTGTGAGGCTCCCACAATCAGTATTGTCCATGTCCCTGATGTTTGAAAGCCGAGCATTGCCCTCCCTCAAGTCGCTTTTGTCCACTGCAGTCACACGCCATGAAGATTTCTACACTATGACGAGCGCCATCCAGGCTGCTGCATCATTGACAGAGTGACCTTAAAGGCAAAGGATACTCACCCTTCCTGACTTCACCTCACTTCTAGCCAAGATGTCAGACCCCGCCAGGCGCAACAGGTCCAGCCGCTCCAGTAGCGTTGACAGCAACCTCACCCACTTCAACAATGGCACCACCAGCTCGAACGCTCCGACTCTTGGCTTCCGTAGCAACGACACTCTTGCCATCGTGAAGGGAGTCCAGGAGTACATCAATGCCAAGCTTTCCCATGCGTGTGCGGCGAAGCACCTTGAGCGCGTCGCTGCAGCCAGGGCGGGCGGTAAGATTCTCGTGAGTCTTCCACTCATATCATCATCTGGCTCACTCCGCAGACATACGTGAACGCTACCACGATCACAAAGGTCAAGCTCCGCCCACTTGCTCCCGAAGACCCGCTCACCGCCTCGCGTGTGACCTTCTGGCACCGGCCCGAGAACAAGGCCCACCTGCAAGCCCAACTCGACGCCGTCGTCGACAAGGTGCTCGATACCGAGGATACGTCAACCTATGGATCCGTCACTGTGATCATCGTTCCCATCAACTACCCAGGCACGAATTACACGCCGCGCTTCATCACGTTTGAGGTCGAGTGCGAGGTCGTTGTCGAGCCGGTGCGCCCTCGCCCCGATGCTGCCGGGTGGCCCGAGATGCCGTAGTCACTTTTGTAGCCTTGCATGAAACTCTGAACTGTGTGCGCTTTGCCGGCTGAGACAATTGAGGACGTATTTCATCGGCGCGCCACTGATCGTCGGTGGCAGATGATACAGTATGTGCACAATGGCTCGGCCAAACACATGGCTGACACTCCTCGCACCAACAGCACACGGCACACAGCACACAACATACACCACACAACACACAACACACGGCACACAAAAAGCTCTACCCCCGCCCCCGAACCCCGGCCGCCAGTCTCCTTCCTCCTGAGACCGGTTCGGATTCAGCGAGCGGGCTCGAACCCCCAACCTGCAGTCGTGGCGGGTGTGCCCCGGCGGCTGGTTAGACCGCTGCTCCACGCACTGCTGTTGTGCTCGTGGCTTGGCCACTTGGCTGTGGCTCCGCTCGCTCCGCCTCGCGCCCACAACACGGCACACAAAAAGCTCTCCTCCGCTCCCGAATCCCGTTGCCAATCTCCTTCCTCCTGAGACAGGTTCGGATCAACAGCGAGCAGGCTCGAACCCTCAACCTTTGCAGACGTGGTGGGTGCTTCCCGCGGCGGCTGTTAAACCGCTCTTCCACGCGCTGCTGGTGGTGTCGGCGTCGCACACACGACTTTCAGTCACTCGCCACCGTCGGGTCCATCTCCTTCCTTGCCTGTGCGCTGATCTTCCTCCCGGCCATCCCTCACGTCCTGCGACGCATTGGAAACCACCTCACCCTTCACGCTCCTTCCCAATCACAATCAATGGTGTAGTCTAATCCCAGGTAGTGCCCCGGCAAGGTTAAATGAGAACCGGACCAGGCGTACATGACCTGCTCACCCCTACCCACAAGTTCGACACCACCATGGCCCCCCGCCCCCGCCGCCCCCGCCACCGTAGCCGCAACTCCCCAAGCAGTTCTAGTGACCCCGATCCCCTGCTCAAGTTCTGTCTCCTTAACCCTGGCGTCCACATCTGGGGAGGTGACGGCAAACACGTTCTCTCGGGCGCCGTTTACGAGTACCTCGTCTTTAAGCAGGAGAGCACCGCCTATCGCAACGAGGACGGGGTCCTGATCAAAATCTCGCCCGATTACAAGGTTCGTCATACTTGTACTGGTGTACAGTACAGTACATGTGCTCCAAAACGCCGCCCAGACTAACCGACATCCCAGGCACCAGGTATCATCATCACCATCGACATCCAGAAGGACGACGGTGACTACAAGGACGCGGTGGCTTTCTGGCGCGAGCCCGACAACAAGGCCTTCCTCACCGACCAGCTCGCAGCCATCATCCAAGCCCTCGGCGACATGTCCGGCACCGAACGCAATCCACGTCTCCAGGTCGACATCAAGTACCCCGCCGACGGCGCCAACGTACCGCCCGGCGCGCGCTTAACCAAGTTTACGGTGACCTGCCAGCTCCAGAGTTTCTGACTTTCGCTACCGCTCAATTGCGAGTCGGGTCCAGCACCACTCGCATAACGTAGTTCCGTTCTCCTTCTCGTATCTCCCTCCGCAGCCTCTTCCGTAGTTCTGTTCCGTAGTTCCTCTCCGCCAGATCAATGCATCACATGTCAACGTCATTTGAAGCTGCTCGCTCCGCTGGTACATATCGGGCCTATGAACACGCATGGAAGGCGGAGCGTCACTCACCTCGGGCTGTAGTTCGGACGCTTTGCCACTCTTAACCGCGACCATGGTTCCGCTGGCTGCCGATCCTCCCTACCCCTGCACCCGTCACCGCCACTTTCGCCGCAACCCTCTGCCCCCTTCACACTCGCCCCCGCTCTGTCCATTATACTCGGGCCCCACTCGCATCCGGGCCCGTCGTTCATTCGAGTCGAGACAATGATAAATATGCGAGTCTGAGACGAGGGCTCACGTCCTCCGAGCAACCAAGACTCCGTTATACAACCTCACGCCACCACCGTCGAAACATTACTTTCACCCTTTCATCATGCCGTTCCACCTTCACCCTTCGAGGCTCCTCATCCGCGACAATACCATGGCAGCGATGACGGACGCGATCTACCGGTACCTCAACGCGGAGTACGACTTTACCCACCTCCTAACCGCGCAGCAACTTGTCGATCTATCCCGCGGCGGGCGAATGGTGCGTCGATGGATCGTAACTGGAGTGGAGTGGACACTGATGTGCCTTTGTCAGTGCCCTCCCATGTCCATCATATGCCAATTCGATCCCACCAACGGACCCCCAGAGTCCACGGTCGCTTTCTGGCGACAGGAGGGCAAGACTTTCTGGCTGCAGACCCAGCTGGGCCAGTTCGTCGCGTCCGCCGAAGCGTATCGGCCATTTTACACGGCCAGTCTAAACATCGTGGGCAGTGGCGATGTTTACCCGTTTGCACATGTGCCTGTCTCGAAGTTTAAGCTTATCGTCCACGAGCGGGGCACTTGACGGGAGCTAATGTTCGCCTTACATGCTGCATGGTGCGGCCTGCTTCCCCAACTTCCTTCCGTATCCATTGTCACTTCGCCACTGCCTGGTGACCTTGAATCTCTTTGTTTTAGTGTGGATGCATCATTGTCAAAGACGTGATAAGAATAGAATTGCATCGTAAAAGTGGCAGTATGTCTATGTTTGCTCCCCGAGGGCCGAAGTGTGCGCTGGCCATATGCTTGTACAGCACATGGCCAAAGGGATGGTTGTGTTTGAACGGTCCACCAAGACGGAGTCGTGAAGTTGATAGCATATGAGCGGTAGAGAAATAGAAACGACGACACTGTGCCTTTTATACTAGTTGGATTCTACCTCCAACACACCATCCGGTGGTGCGATGGGGTGTGTCGAGACCTCATCAACAAGCGCACGCCGGTGCGACCCGGCCTGCCAGTCACCTCGCCCCCCAGCAAAGCATTGTGGCGCACTGTATTGATGGACCGCAGTTCAATCACTCGCACCCTGCTGCACCTCGTCTCTCTCGAAGATAAGACAGCCCACGACCACCGGCCAGCCTCCTCCCCAACCAACCCCCAGCCACCACCATGCCTCCCTCTACCATGACTCCCCCGCCCACGCCCCCCACCACCATGCCCACCACCACCACGCCCACCACCCCCACCACGCCCACGACGCACCGCCCAATCTACGCCGTCCCCACCACCAAACCCCCGACCCTACACCTCCCCAGCACCGCCACCACCGGAGCCGACTTCTCGCTCCAGCTAAGCCTGTACCTGAACGCGAAGCGCACCCGCCTCTCCCCGAACCGGCAGGCGCTGTCCTTCTCGCCCATGGCTGAGCGCGACGTCGCGCTGGCGCAGGGCGCCGTGTGTGGCTCGTACAAGGTGAGCCGCGCCCCACCCTCCGACTTACGCCCAGATGCCATACATCCACGCCACGGCGCACTTCGACTCCCCGCTGGCCGAGGCGCGCGCGCTCGCCTTCTGGGCCGACGAGTGGAACTGCGATTACCTCCAGTGCAAGCTTGACGTCCTCGCTGGCGCGCTTGTCGACCTCGGCGACAGCGGAGTCCAGACGCGCATCACGATGCTCGTCACTTCGCCCCAGGCGGACGACGACGCCGACCTGTTCCTCGAGTCGTTTGTCCTCTGCTGCCATGAGACGGTCGTCACCCTCACCGTGTTTGAGCACGGAGGTGTCACGTCGTCGCCGTGATCTTGGCGCACTGGTCTGCCGTTCTCTCGTCAATTCCGTAGTCCCTTTTCGTTCCCAGTAAGCGTTCAGTATGCCAATGCAGGACATGCGGCCGTCACGGAGTCAGAAGCCGCGAGGGATCACCTACCTCGGGCTTTGTGCTAATGCTATACATGATGCGCAGTACTACAATGATGAGACCAAATGACAATGACAAATGCAAAATCTACCTCTTGACCGGGGCTGCTGCTCGGGAGGCTGACGCCTTGGGCTTGGGCTTCTTCATGAAGAGAACGTTGTTGAGGTTGGGTGCGGGCTTGGGTGTGGTGGGTCGGGATGGGGGACGCGAACCAGCCTCTGAGGAGTGTGCCGACGATCCGTCGCCTAAGCGTGCACGTTTGTCACCATGTGGCGACGCAGCACCGTCGCCGGGACGCTTCACGCCCATGGCTGGCGGCCCCGCGAAGAACGGCAGCGGCTTGGACGGCTTGAAGTTGTCCACCCTTGGCTTGGGGATGGGGACGGACGTGCGCGGTGTGTCGTCGATCCTGAAACGCTCCCTTGGCGGGGAGGGCGCGCGCGCGGTAATGCTGGCTGGAAGGGCGGCTCGGCGCGCAGCCTCCTCCTTGGTGTTGTAGGCGTCTGGGAAGACACCCTTCGGGCGAGGGATGCGCGGCGCCGGAAGACGAGGCCCGGTGACTGGCTTTGGTGGTGCTGCGCTGGAGCTGGACGACGCGCCGTTGACACCGAGGTACGGGTTCTTGAACAGTTCACCCTCGCCGCGTGCCGCAGCCGGCTTGCGGGGCGCAGCGACCGGCGGGGGGATGTACTTGCCCGATGCGTGGGTGAGCGCAACGCGTGCACGCGCAGCATCGTTGCGCGCCTTGGCAATGGCAGACTGAGCCCTGTTCTGCGGAGGTGGGGTGGGCTGAGAAGCCGAGTAGCCGCGCCGTGTCTGCGAGAGCGACTTGCCCTTCTTTGGCGCGACAAAAGTGTTGAGCTTGACGATCTTCTTGGACTGGCGTTCGGCCTCCATCTGAGCGTAACGCTCCTTGATGCGCGCTGTTGCTTGTTGCTTGCGGTTTTCTGCATCGGCAACGGCTTTCTGCAGAGTCAGTTGGGGTCCATAACCCGCAGCTTACAGCAAACATCCTCCGCCAGCCCGAGGTGCGCGGCTGGCCCTTGCGCAGCCTGCATTCTTGGTAGTAGACGGGGTACTCGGAGATGACGAAGGCCTCCCACAGCCAGTCGGTGTCCTTGAGAATGTGCTGGGTGTGTGAGTGGGACAGGCAATATGGTGTTGTGCTGCACTCACCGGCGACGCCTCCTCAATCTCGGACAGCTGTGCACGCGGAAGGTGGTCAAGCAGGTCGGCCACCATCGAGTACTCCAGACCACCGATGTCCCAGATACGTCCAGAGTTGGCGCGCACCACTGCATGTTAGCTATACACGCTTTACTTGCACCTCACCCCTCGACGCATAGTTGCGCAGCGTGTCGGGGCCATCTTCGACTGCGGGCAGTGGGCGGTTGCGCATGTCGCGCAGCTCGAGCAGGCGCTGCTCGGCAGTCAGGCGCACGGTTGCCGGAGTTGCAGTGATGGGAGTGCGCGGAGCGGGTGCGGTCTTTGTAGGTGATGGAGTGCGCGAGCGCTTACCGCCAACTGCGACTGGGCGTCTCGTGTCGAGATTGGCCTGAGTGAAGGCGGGTGGCAAGTCCTCGTCTTCTGAGCCAAAGAGGCCGTCGATGGTCTCGTCACCGTCCGATTCCTCGGCGTACTCGAGATCGTGCGCGTCTGGCATTGAAGGTGTGGGTGTGAGTGGGTGTGAGAAGAAGAGGAGAGAGAGAGAGAGAGATGATAGAAAACGAGAAACGAGAAATGAGAATCAACGCACTTATCCGTCTCCGTCATTGTGTGTCCTACCTCCACTTTTGAACGCCAAACCACGTGGCTTTTGGGCCCTGAAATCTGCCTGCACCCAGCATGCCCCGCTACCATCAACGCGACATGGACTGCATGCGTACAATCAAGACGACAAAAGAGGAATGAATCAATGGGGGTAGATGCAGCAGCAGCGTGTCGAGCAGCAGCGTGGCAGTCGCAAGCAGTGCTGGAACGGAAAATTGACGATAGGGACAGTGGAAAGTGGTGCAAGAGTGATGGGCGGTGACGGGGTGGGTGGGTGTCTTGATGCAGTCGGGCGTGCGATGGTGATTATGGGTGCTCGGTCGGATTTACATGACTGGAGAGGGTGAGCAGAATTTCCACAGCGGGTAGAGCATAGGGCTGAGGACAGGCAGTGCCGACGTTGTTCCCAGCCGCCAACGTCCCTTCCCCCGACTCACTAGTGCAGCAGCTCTCGTCCTCGGGAGGCGCGTATGGGTCCTCGCCCTTTCCGAGCGGGCCCCAAATGGCAGGGAGCTGGGGTGTAAGCGGCTTCTTGGAGGCATCTTCAACAACTCACGAGAGGGTCATTCGTCTCGCGGCAATAGTTGATGAGACTGGCGTCAGATACCCCTTCGAACTCGTCGACCTACCTCAGACTCGACAGCGAGACCATGACGCGCGGCCGGGAGAGCTCCTCGCGCAGACGGTGGTTGTTTTCCACCAGGCGGCGGAGCTTGAGTTCAGACATTGTGATCTTGGCGTTACGGCCGGACATGTTGTTGTGAAGGAGAGTGGTTGGTGGGGAGGTGTGGGGCACGGGAGGAGGAGGAGACGGGCGGGGCTAGGTCGAGGATGTTCGGGCGGTACGAGTCAAGAAGAGTGTTGTTGTTGCTGTTGTTGTAGAAGTTATGTTCGACGTGACTGACGAGAATGTCGACGACAAACCTGTCGGCGTCGCCGGGTCTGTGGGCGGGCGCGGCGCTTGGACCACCTCTTTGTCGCTCACGGGCCTCGGGGAGGCGTCGTGTCGTTCCTCCGACGGGCGCGCGGCGATCGGGGCGATGCGTGGGCCGCGGAATGTACAGTGGTACGTTGGCGACGAGTGACCTCGGCGTGTCGAGCTACACGCGGAGGCATGTATCAGCGCATGAGATGGTGCGCTGCTGTCATCGTTGCCGCTTGACGTTGCTTGCAACGCGCCGTGGACGTCTCGGGCCCTAGACGCGTGCGTGCCGAAAGCCGCCACCCCGCCACTCGGCGCATTTAAAAGGCTTCCTTCCTTTCAACATTGTCACCTTTGCTCATCCTCCCATTTCCTCTCAACTACTACCAACACCTTCTGCATCGCCCTTCACTCAGCTCTATCTCTCCCCGTATACCCCTCTGACCCCCCCTAACACCCTCTAATGCCATCTCACAAGCACAAGCGTGAGCGCTCGCGCTCCCATTCACGCCCGCGCGCCCGCGACGAGGTGCGTTCCTCGCCTTCCTCGCCGCCGCTGGAGGCTAGCAAGACACGCCGCGGCAGTCGCGCATACCGCGAGCCCAACGACGATAGCAAGTACGGCAAGCGTGCGCACGATGAAGACAAGTACCACCGTTCCCGCCGCCGTCGCTACTCTAGTGAGGCCTCGGAGGAAGCCTACACCCCGCGTCGCTGGTCGAGGGAAGACGAGCACCGCGACCGCGACCGCGACCGCGAGCGGTCCAGGCCCAGCCGTCGGTATGAGGGAAGGCAGTCTGGCCTAACCGAAGGCTTGCCTTCCCTCAGCAATGAGCAGTTTGCCCAACTCCTTGCCGGGCTCCAGCGCAGCGCGCAGTCGGCGGCGTCACAGCTTACGGCTCACGCCACCGCTGTGCCGGTGACGCCGTTCAAGGTTGAGCCACCCACCGGGCTGGTGCGTGCCCCTCGCGAGGAGGAAAAGGAGGAGGACTGGGACAAGATCAACCAGGAGGCGTGAGTTGTGGTCTCGTTCTCGGAGCTAACTCTCAGTGACGACATTCTCAACGACCTCGAAGGTAGCTCGCCTCCCCACGAGAATCGAGCTGACCCCAGATGAGGTACAGGAGCTCCTGACCAAGGTCCCAGACAGCACGACGCAGCTCAAGGACCTCCCTCCGATGTTTGACGCTCTCATTGACGTGTTCAACGGGCTCGCGATTGGGTAGGTTCGTGTGCCTCGTATGAACCTAACGCCGCAGCCAGCAGACAGACATCTTGCTCAAGACGCACAAGGAGACCCGCGAGAAGATCGCCCAGCTGCTGGCAAGCGCGCACGACAAGGCGGTGGTGATCCAAGTGAGCTGCGCTGATCACACCTGAGCTGACCCCAGGCCAAGGCCGCGGAGGAGATCGCGAAGATCGCGCCAGCCGAGGAGGAGAGGGTCCGCCTGATCGCCGAGGCGCGCGAGGACTTTACCAAGATCCGTGAGTGGGGTTGCTTGAATTCATCCTCAACCCGACTCACTCCCCAGTCGCGGCGCAGGACGCCCAACTCGCCGGTCTGCGCAAGGACCTCGACCGCGTCGAGGCCAAGGCATTCAAGGAGGTGAGGTGACCCGGAGACAAGCTGCTCACCTCTCAGGTCGTGAAGCTGCCCACCGCGGAGGACATCAAGAAGGCCGCGCGCCGCGAGGCATACCGTACCATGGCGGAGAAGCTGTAGGGTGGGAGGTGAGCGAGTCAGTGTACATATCAGTGGTCAGCCAGCGCCGTCGTCAGTCCGAGTGTAGCCAGTCCGCCAGTGTGGTCAGTCCCCAGCCCCATTTCCATGTATACATGCGTCTACTTCAGCCCCAGCCCGGCCCAAGGCGCAGCGGCGTACACGGCGTCGTACCGTCTGAGCACCGTCGTCGAGATGCCGGCCGACTCGTCGCCGAGGCGCCACAGTCCGATCCCCACAACGCCGACGAGCGTCGCGACGATCCCACGCAGGCCAATACGCCTCCTCGACCCGACCTTACGCGGCGCGGCGCCCGCGCCAGCGACCTCGCCATCGGCCCCCTTCTTCCCCTTACCCAACAACCTTTTCGCCCACCCGACGACCTTCATCCCGCCCACAAAGGCATGGAACAGCCCTGCACCCGTCAAGGCGAGGTACCCGACCGTCATCCACGGCCGCGTGGCCACGGCGTTCGCGACGAACTCGAAGCCGAACTCGCTCGGCGAGAGGGCGGACACGGGCGGCGCGGCGTCGGCAGGGATCAAGCGGTGCAGCAGGAGGTGCGGGAGCACGAGCGGCAGCAGCGCGTAGCCTAGGTACTGCTGTGTGCTGAGCTTGCGCGGGCCCGTCTTGGCCGCGATGAGCGCGCGCCGCGCGATGCTGGCGGCTACGTGCAGCCCGAGGGGCGCGAACACGGCGATAGGTTCGAGGGGGAGGTAGTATTCGCGGCCGATGAGCTGGGCGACGAGGTGCCGCGTCAGCGGCGCCGAGCTGGGCCAGGAGCTAGCGACTCACCATGGCCCCATCCGCACCGGCCAGCCCGCCCACGGCCGCCGCGATCGGCGCGGCCAGGTGCACCGTCAGAAACACGCCGAATACCGCCGCGCTCGCGTTCTGCGTGTGCGTGAGCACGCGGAGGAGGGTGCCGCTGGCGGGGGCGGGGGCGGGGGCGGCGCGGCCGTCGGGGGTTGACATTGTCGCTGGGTCGTTGTTGTTGTTGTTGTTGTTGCGGAGGCTGAGGTTTGAGACGCGCTTGATAGGTCGTCGCTCGGCGGCGCGTTCTGCTCGGCGCTCGGCACGACGCAGACGTCATACACGTGTGGTCGGCTTGGTTCGTGGTGGGGCCGCGGGGCCGCCGGCTGCGACTGGGTGGGCGCGCAGCATGAGCCCCTCGCTCGCCCCCGACAGGCTGTATGCATACACGCGTACTCTGTCCGCCTCCTACTCCACGGCCCTCTAGCCCCTCGCTATGCATACAAACCTGCACGCCATCCAAAGGCTTGATATCACCACCGCAACGTGCTCCATGCCCATCCAAAGCAAGCTTACGTAAACAGAATTAAAATCGCTTCAACGTGCCTACCCTGCACCACCCACCTCCACCACGCCAAAAGAATTGCAAACGAAAGCAACAACACACTGTCTCCTCTCGACTCCACAGCACAATGACACCAGCATACAAGACAGGCGGCGACGACCTCGACGACGGGCTCGAGCTCGACCCGGACCTCCTAGCATCAGACGACGAGGACGTGGGCGACATCTTCTCCGCAGACGAGGATGACGCGCCCGCCCCCGTGTCGCGGAAGCGCAAGGCCAGCGGCGATGTCTCTGCGGCCGCGGTCGCCGACGCCGAGGGCGACGTCGCGATGCTGCCTGTTGAGGGGGACGCGAAGAAGCGTCGCCGGGAAAAGGACAAGGCGCGGCGCGCAGCCAAGGTGCGTGGTGCGGGCGGGGTGGGAGTAAGTGCTGATGACGCCTCAGCGCGCCGCGGCCGCAGGCGACGACGGACCCATCGCCGACCCGTCTTCGCTCGAACCCGCGCAGCTCGCCCAGCTGCTCCTGTCGTCGGCACGCGCGACGTTCCCCAATTCCACGCCGATGGAGATTGACGAGGTGGTCGTTGGTGGTGAGTCAAGCCGCGAGCCGCGAGCGCAGCGAGCGGCGAGCACGTGGGCCGACGGCCTTGCGACGTCGCGACCGATTGCCTGCACCGCGCCGCGCCGAGCTAGCCCTTGGACTGGTCCCCGCTGACACCTCTCCAGAAGACCGCCTCCTCGCGCCATTACCTCCCACATCCACAGGGAGCGGCTTCGAGCCCCTCGTCCAGCGCCTCGATGACCGTGGGTAGCCTCTTCCTTGCCGTCCTCTGTGCGCTCGCTCGCACAGCTGCGATAGACAGAGCTGACCACCCCTAGTGCTGAAAGACGCGCCGAAGAAGCCTGCGCCCGGCACCCCACGCGCCCTCATCGTCAGCCTTAGTGGGATCCGGTGTGCGGACGTCGTGCGTGCCGTGCGCGATGTCAAGCGGCCCGGAGGCGAGGTGGCCAAGGTGAGTTGCGTTGTGTTGCTCTGCCTCGGCGCGGGCTGTACTGCCGCCGCCTGGCCGTACAGCATGAGTTTCACGCCCCCGCGCACACCTCGCTGACGCTCGGTGCGCGCGCTCGCAGCTCTTCGCGAAACACTTCAAACTGGTCGACCAGGTCAAGTACCTCGCCAAGACCCGCGTCGCGATCGCGGTCGGCACGCCCGCACGCGTCGCCAAGCTGCTCGCCGACGGCGCCCTCAAGGTCAAGCAGGAAACCGTCGTCCTCTTCGACATTGGCCACCGCGACTCCAAGAACCGCACCCTCCTCAGCCTGCCCGAGGCGCGCGACGAGCTCTGGAAGTCGCTCCTCTCGGGCGAGGCCCGCGCAGCGCTCACTCGCGCCCGCGTAAAGTACACCGCGTTCTAGAGCCAGCCAGCTTCAACCGCTTCCCCTCCGCCCCTCCGCGCTCCGCCGATACCCCCACCACGATACCCTCGGTTCAACCCGCCGAGCTGCTGCATAGATTACCGCGGTTTCATGTGCCGTAGAACCACATGCTATTCCTGACGCAGTCCAGACTGTTTGTTGTTGCATTTGCAGTTTGCAGGCGCGTCGTCGCGGCGCGGCACGTTACTAGTATACAAATTTCTCTACACATTCAAAAGTAGTCGTCATACTCCATCTCGTCGGTCGCCTCGGCAACACCCATTAACCCCCGGTTGGCCAGCAGCCCGTTGGCAATCGACTGACGCGGCTTGAAGCTCTGCCGTCGCGCCTTGCGCTCGTCGCCCGATGGCAGGCCGCCAGGCAAGCGTGGACGCTGCGGTTGTGGTGCAGGGTTGAAGACGTCGGGTGTGGCGTGCACAGGCGCGTTGGCGCGTGCAGATAACGCAGGCTGGCCAAAGCGGCGCATGTTGGAGCCGGAGCCACCAGCAGGGGTCGGTGTTGCGGGGATCAATCTCCGGCCGTTGGGCAATCTGCTCGCTGTTGTTGATGTGGACGCCATGGACGCGACTGATCCTCCAGACACAACGCGTGGCCGCTTGGCACCTGCACCTGCTGGTGTGGGTGCTGTGCGTTTCCGAGATGTTGACGGTGCTGCGCCAGCACGCTGCCCCGGAGCAGGCGTCGCGCCGCGTGGAAGCGCAGGTGCCGCGCCCATCCCCATCTTTGCGCGCTGCATCCGTCAGCTGTTGTCGCGTCCATCACAGCTCACCTTCTTTGCCTCCTTTGCCGCCTCCTTCGCAGCCAGGGCATTCTCAATTGTGTCGACAACGCGCTCTCCGGCAGCGAGGAACGGTTGCCCGTGCTCGGCCTCCCACACCGGAACGGCCTTGAGCAGCTCTGCTTCGATCTGCGACGACGTCAGCTCTCGTCCCAACCCCCGCACCCACCTTCGGCTTGAGCTTCTCAACCCGTGTGCGCATCTTGGCCTCTTCTAACATGGCCTTGCCGCGCTTCTTAAATCGGTTCGGGTCATTGGCATTGGCCTCGAGCTCCTCCTCGTTCGCTTTGAGTACGAGCCACTCCTTGACGCGGTGGAGCAGCGGCCCCATGACTTCTACTCTTGCCCGCAGTCTCGCCGCCTCGTCCTCGTGTTCCTTGAGCAACTCTTCTGTGTATTCGTCGTCAATGAACCCGCCAAACTCGCACTTCTCGTCGTCGCTCATCATCAGGCTGTCCTGCAGCATTTCGATCTCTCTGCGGACGCCAAGGACGAATGATGAGAGAGACGTGCGGCGGATCCCGAGGACGCGCTCGAGTTCTTCCTCGTACTGAGGTGTCAGTTGTGGCAAACGAGCTCGCAACTCACCGCCCGGATCGTCGACTCGCCGCTCCCCCGGTTGCTCTCGATAAACAAGTCGATCACATCCTTGGGCACTTCCAGCCGTGTCCACAGCGGCTCGATTTTCTCATACAGTTGCTGGATTTCGTCGTCCCTGCGATCCTTCTCCGCGATCCACTGGTCGTCAGCGAGCACCGGGCAGCTCCACCCACAATCTCGAGAAGCGTGTCGGCCCAGTTGGTGAGACCGATCTCCGGCTCAATGCCGTCCATGCCTTGAATCTCGACGCCGTCTTCCTCGCCGCTTGGGACAGGATTTCTCGTCATGATTCGATCTAGCGCGCGCTCGTATCGCTCGTGCGCGCCCGGTGTTTCTTCGTCTTCGCGCGGTGGCAAAAGGTGTTCAGGGAACTGCCCGAGTCCCAGTGGTGGCATGACGAGCTCGGCATGGTACCAGATAAGGTCGTTGAAGTTGGTCTCGAGGTTGCGTAACCGCACGTCCTGGTGGTTAGCGGGATACATCGCTGATGTCAAACCCACCCTCTCAGCCAATGCGCGATCCAGAGCGGCCTGTGTTGTAGCCAAAACGTCCTCCGACACGTCAAGCCAGCACTCGTTGCGCAGTTCGGTGCCTGTCACATTGCTGGCCCGGCGACCCGAGGTCCGCTTGTTCGTGTTGGTCGTCGGCGCGAGAAGGGCCGGTTGAGCCGCAAGGGCGGCCGCAGCTCCCAAGCTCTGCCTAGACGCCACCCTGGATGGAGCTGCAGTCACAGGCGCGCTGCCCGGTACTGGTTGGAGCGGGGCGGGGGACTCGAATCCGGGTCCGAGAAGGATCGACAACTCGCTCAGTGTCTCGCGGAGTTCTATCGTCAGCGCTGCAACCAGCACCTCCTACTCACTTTCAATCTTCTCCAGCCGTTCTTCATAGACGATTTCCAGCTCATCAGCCTGCTTGATGATACGTTCGTGCTGCTTTGGCAATGGCTGTGGGGTTAGCTCGGCACTAGAGGCAGTTCCGCGGCCGCCGTTACGCCTAACGTGTCTTCGATCGTGAGTGAACACACGGCAGTTCACCACGCCGATCAAGGTGGTTGGATGACACCCAGATGACCCGCGCCGCACACATGGCTACCCCACTGGCCCTCCCACCTTCCCTCACAACCAACTCACCTCTCCTTGCTCGCTCTCGCGCCGGACAGCAGCCGCGACGCTCCTCCCGCGATCCCCCAGCGCGCGCGCCAGAGAAGACAACACGCGCTTCCCGTCGGCAATCCTTGCCTCCCATACAGCCACTTCGTCCTCTCGTGACCGGACGACCGAGACGATTGCGTTGCGGACAGCCGCGTCGATCCGTGCCTGGTCCTCTGCGAGCACTGTTGGGGGTAAAGCGAGCTGGGCGTGGAGTGATTTCAGGAGCGGTATTTGCTCTTCGATGTAGGATTGCGCGTCCATGATGCTCTGTCGCGCATTAAACGAGTGTGTCGATGTTGTTTGTATAGAGAGAGAGAGAGAGAGAGAGAAGAGTGCAAAGTAAGGGTGCAGTGTCGTTGTTGTTGTCCCCCTTTGTTGTTTTGGCTTTTTGATCCCGCCGCACATCGAGAAGTCAAGCTCGTGAATTCTTATTGGATCCTCCCTTTCTGCCACGTGGCGTCGTCACTGCCCCCAACGGCGCCAGTCCCAACCTTGTTGGTCGGCATGCTCGCATCGCATCTCTGTCTGTTGCTGTCTTGCATCTCTCTTGTCCTCTCCCCTCTTGCTTCTCGTCAAGACGCTTCTTTCTACAAGACGTCTTTAGGCAGGTAAAGAGCTTCTCGACACACACCCGAGCTCGCAAGCCCTAAAAGCACGTCGCTTCAAAACGACAGCACCCAACAAGCCGCACCCGACACTCCTCGCCGCACACGTTTGCTCCATTCCACCACAACCACCATGTCTAAGCGTCCATCAGCCAAGCCCAAGAGTCCCGCTACTCCACCCCTGTCGGCTCTTGAGGAGAAGCGCAAGCAGCTGCATCAGTACCAGGATGACGATGGACACTTCTCGCTCGTTAGGTGAGTCTAAGCTGTGGGGTGGGCGATGGAGCGCTGGGTGGAGTGGCTGGGGGTAAGGATTCTCGCCAGCCCAGGGAGTGTATGGGAGATGGGCGGGCAGTGTCTTGCTTGCGCAGTAGGGCACAGGGGTGGGCGATAATCTCGAGAGCGCAGCTTGCGCTTGGCGGACGTGCTGGCAGGGAGCCGAGGAACGCGAGACAGCCCGGAGGAGCCATCGAGTCGGATGGGTTGGAACCGCTGGACGAACAAATCCTGCAAGGCAATGCAGTGGCGATACGGCTCTCTGCTTGCACGATCGTCACTCGCGCCGGCTGCTCGCAACGTTTCTCCGAGCTCGCCCACGCCACCGCCGCCCTTCCTGCCCTCACGCCGCGTCACGCACTAGTCGCATGCCACTAACGCACCCCAGGAACTTCCGCCTCGCCGACCTGATCACGATCATGAACGGCGTGTGCGGCACGCTGTCTATCCTCTTCTCAGCGCGCTACCTGATCCTGTCGTCCAACCTGCCCGCGCCGCCCTCAGACCTGGCCGTGCAGTCGCTGTACCTGGCGCACCTGTTCCCCATCCTCGGATGTGGCTTCGACGCGCTGGACGGCACTGTCGCGCGCTGGATGGGCGGCGGCTCGATGCTGGGACAGGAGATGGACTCGCTCGCCGACCTCGTGAGCTTTGGCGTCGCCCCCGCCACCCTGGCATTCACTCTCGGCCTCCGCCGGCCCCTCGACGTGCTCGCGCTCCTGCTCTTCGTGTCGGCCGGCCTCGCCCGTCTCGCCCGCTTCAACGCCACGGTGGCGCTCATCCCCGCCGACGCGTCCGGCAAGTCCAAGTACTTTGAGGGCCTGCCCATCCCCTCCAGCCTGTTCCTCACCGCCTGGATGGCCTTCTGGGTCCGCCAGGGCTGGTACGTCCTCGGCTCGGAGGGCGGCGACGTGCCCCTCGGCCTGCTGCAGGTCTTTGGCGAGTCGCGCTGGGGCCAGGTCCACGTCGTCTCATTCGTGTTTGCCCTCTGGGCCGCGGCGATGGTCAGCAAGACGCTGAGGGTGAGTGCGACGCGGCTGCCGTTTCCACCCCGCATCCGCCCACTAACACCTCCAGGTTCCAAAGTTGTAGGGAACGAGGCGACGCACACGACGACGACGACATATACACACACACGCGTTAATGAGTAGATAGGACCGACCCTATGTGAGCGGTGGGGCCTGTAGCAGTATGGGATTCAACATCATGTCGCGGGGCCTTGCGGGGCCGTGGGAGGGGCGTCGCGACCGGTCTGTCGATCAGCACGCGCGTCAGATCAGTAGGCAACGTGGCCCGCGCCTGCTGCCCGTGTAAAAGTACATTGGTTGCACTCTAAGCTCTACGCGAACCCGACCTTCTTCTTGGGCTCCTCTGTCGCCACCGCCGCGCCCTCGGGGGCCTTGGCCCGCCTCCTGCGCGCGCGCTTGGCCTTGTCGCTCGCCTTGATAGCCTCCTTGGCCGCGTCCTGCGCGTCAGCCCTGTCCTGTACACGTCACACGCACCAGAGCCTTCTCGCGCACCTCGGCCTTCTTGCCCTTCTTCCGCTGCGCCGCGTTGTCCTTGCGCGCCGCGTCGGCCGCCTCGCGCCCGCGCTCCCTCTCCGCCTTGAGCGCAATCACCGCGTCCTTGACCGCGGCCACGGCGTCGACGAGGTCGAGCAAAGCGCCCTTGTCCTCGAGGAACACCTTGCCCTTCTTTCCACCGCGCCCGCGCACCCTCTTGCGCGCGGGCTCGGGGGCGGGCGCGGG
This sequence comes from Vanrija pseudolonga, assembly GCF_020906515.1. Taxonomy (NCBI): domain Eukaryota; kingdom Fungi; phylum Basidiomycota; class Tremellomycetes; order Trichosporonales; family Trichosporonaceae; genus Vanrija; species Vanrija pseudolonga. Next base: position 4,088,477 of record NC_085851.1, on the reverse strand, counting down.
GGTGCTCGCCTCGGGCTTGCTCTCCGCCGCAGGAGCAGGCTTAGCCGGCGCGGCAGCAGCAGCCGATCCCGACGACTCGGCCTCGGCGGCAGCTGGTGTCGCTGTTGTCCCGTCCACAGGCGCGCCCTCCGCACTCTTTGGCTGGCTGGACCTCCGTCCTCGTGGCTTCTGGCTCGTCAGTCATCGCGCCAGCCAGCTGTCAGCGTACCTTCGGCGCCTTCGCTGGTCCGTCGGCAGCGGGGGCAGCGGCAGCTGGTGCCGGCTTGGCGTCGGCCTTGGGTGCCGCGGGCTTGGGAGCTGCGGGCTTGGCCTTGCCGTTGGCGGGCTTGCCATCCCCCTTGGGCGCGGGCTTGCCGTTTGCAGGCTTGCCGTTGCCGTTCGCCTTGGCCGGCGCGGGCTTGCCGTTGTTGCCGTTGCCGTTGCCCTTCGGCGCCGGCTTGCCGCCCTTAGCCTTGGGCTGGGGCTTGGGCGCGGCCTTGGCCGCGGGCGCGGCGCTGCTCATCTTCTTGCCGTCGTCGGCGTTGGACGCCTTGTTCGAACGGGGCCGCTTGCTCATCGTCGTTCGTTGATGGTATGGTATGTTTGGTCCGAGAGAGCAGCGACATTGCAACCCCGCAAGGTGGACGCCGAAATGCTGCAAAATTATTGCCTCCACCGGCTGGCTCGCGTGGCGACCACGTGGACTGATTGACTGACTGAACGACTAAGCGTAAACCTGCCAGTCCCACTGGACCTGGCTGCCCCAGTAGCTGTCGGGGCACGAGCCGACGGCGCCGCCGCCAATGCCGTGGACGTCGGTGCCGGACACGCCGCTGCCCGACGTGAACTGGTTCCAGCTGATGCCCTGGGTGTTGACGAAGCTGCCCCAAGCGGCACTAGCCTCGGCGTCGAGGGCGCCAGGGGACGGCGAGGTGCCGAAAGTGGGGTAGATGTCGTCGCCGTGGCAGACTTTGCCGTTGCAGAGAGACACGCCAGCGTTGAGGGGGTACTTGACGCCCTGGGTCCACTCGGCGACGTAGACCTGGCCGCCGGCGCCGGCGTAGTTGGCCGCGAGCGAACGAGCGGGGCAGCGCCACGCGCCGTCCGACACAACGTGCGAGAGCGTATTGCGGAGCGTGTCGCCCGAGTCGGTGCTCGGGAGGGGGTACGGGCCCGAGGGCGACGAGAGGGTCGCCGCGCGGGCGGGGTCGAGGATGGTGGCGAGGACACCGGTGTAGGTGGCGGCATTGAGGGGGACGGCGTTGGGGAGGCCGGAGGCGACGACGCCGGCACCCTCGTCAGCAGTGTTGGTGATCAGGAGGGGCGTGTTGGCGGGCGAGACGGGCAGCGTCGACGGGTCGCTGAAGAAGGCCGCAGTGGGGTCCGAAGGGAGCGTGTTGGTGCCGTAGGTCGGGCGGATGGCTAGGCGTCAGCGTTGCCCCGCAAGATACTCACGCTGCTGGTGCGGCACCCCGGCGATGAAGTTGGGCGCCGAGGAGATGGTGGCCGCCTGGGCCGCCAGGATGGTCGAGAGCGGGTAGGCCTGCCACGCGGCAAGGGTTGACGCGGAGTAGGGCGCGAACACGCGCTGCGTGAAGAAGTTGGCGCGGACCTTGGTGGTGGTGGCGGTGGACGAGAAGCCGTAGTTCTGGGGCGTTGTCAGCTGGGCATGCCTAGTAAGAACAACGCACAAGGGGGTCCGACTGGAGGATGGCGGAGCGGAAGAGCCCCTGGGCAGCGGGCACGCCGTACAGCGCTGGGGATGGTCAGTGGCGCCTTTGGCTGACAACCTACCGCGGATGAGCGACGCGCCGGTGCTCTCGCCACCGAGGGTGATCTTGCTCCCGTCGCCGCCGTAGTCGCCAGCGCGGGCTTTGAGGGTGTTGAGCGCGAGCACGATGTCGCGGAGGCCGAAGTTGGGGTCGGCGCTGGCGGGGGACTGGGCGGGCGCGAGGAAACCGAGGGCGCCGAGGCTGATGCGAGGTCAGTGGCTATCGTCGATCACATAGCCATCGCCGACTCACCGGTACTGGATCTCCGCGACGACAATGTTGGCGCTCGACGCGAGCTTGGCGCCGTCGAGGCCGGGCGCGGCGTCCGAGCCAAAGAAGTACGAGCCGCCGTGGACCCTGGTGCGCGTCAGCATGCTCTGATGCCACACTCACCAAGCGAGGACGGGGAGCGCGCTCGCGCCAGACGGCACATAGAGGGTGAGGTAGAGGCAGTCCTCGCTCTGGCTCGCGCCGGCGGTCGCGCCGCCAGCCTGCGGGCAGCTGGGCGCCACGGACGCCGTGTTGCCGTACCTGTCCTTGTCAGCCTTCCTGCACACCTTACCTACCGACGCAGAGGTGGCCACGGCGTCGGTCCAGCGCGCGGCCGTGCCGTAGCGGATGGCGTAGCGGCACACCGAGCCCTCGGCTGCACCGTTGATCGAGGAGCCGTTCCAGTTGAGCGTGCACGCCTGGCGCGGGGAGGGCGCGGCGGACACGAGGAGGAGGGCCGGGAGGAGGGCGGCGAGGGAGAGGAGGTTCATCGCGTGTAGGGCAGTTTGAGGGGGCGGGGGGGGGGAGAGGTACGGTTGGGGAAGACTCTGGAGCAGTATGGCCCTTCTTATACTGCGTCGAGAGAGGGGGCCGAGGGAGAGACAAAGGTAGGAGGGAGGAGCGTAAACAACAGCGGTGGGGACCGAGGAGGACGAGGACCATGACGCCGCCCCACAAGTAAAGCTACTCGGCGTCTCTCCTCCGCTACCCCTCTCCTCGCCTCACGTCTCCTTTCGGCGCGTGTACTCCCCACTAACGCTCTTGTACGTGTCTATTCGCGTCGCTAGACGAGTGTGAGTGTGGTTCTTGGCGCGCCACGAACGTACGTGCGCCGATTTGATTGGATTCTGAAACGTGGCGGTGGGAGTGGTCGTGGGAGTCGAGGTGTGCGCGTCTGCCGCTGGCTGCGAGGCCTGCTCTGCGCGGCACCGGGGCAGAGGCCGACGTCGGGCGTGCGCTGCCCAGCACGTGCTCGTCCTCGTCCGGCCCGCAGAGCAGGCCGAAGCCGACGGGCAGGCAGCAGCGACAACATACTACCACGTCCTCGACTGTCCTCGCCGCTCGATGCCGACGCCACACGATTAAGATTTGATTGGATTCTGAAACGTGCGAGCAAGCAGTCGTCTCGACGCCACCCCCTCGACTTCGAGCAGTCGCCACACTCCACGTGGTCAAGTAGTAAAGTAAAAGGTGTCACATATAGTTTATACGTTTGGTTCACCGGACAGTGGCGGGGGCAAGCAAAGGACTGACCTGTCTGCAAGTGCCTCCGCTTTTAGTGGCTCGGTTGTTCACGGCCAGTGGTACTTCCGCACGTGGTTTCCACCCTCCCGCCAAGGTTCCTTACAGAGGTTGATACATAGTTTGGAAGAATGCATGCAGTGTAAACGCCCATACCGTGGCTTCGACGAGATCAAAGGAGCTGCTGTCGCCGCCCAAACCATCAAGCACGACATTTGACCATTCTGGAGGGCGGCCGACGGCCAGTGAGGACCACGACCAACAACACTTGTTCTTGTCCAAGTGGAATGGGGCGGGTGTAGAGTAGCGTTCAAGCCATGAGGCGGAGGTAGCTTTACAAACCGCACGCAGGCACCTTTACTAACCCAACCGAGACACCTTTCCATGCCACGCGACAATGCGAGGAGATGGAACGTTGAACTATGCGCACGCAGAGGTATTGGGCACTGCACAAGGCAACAAAGGACGTATGTACATGGTTAAGTTTTGGCCTGGCCGGCCGCCAAGCCAACAATGGCAATATGCTCGCCCACTTATGTGCCACCCCCCCCCCCTCCCCACAGCCATTGTTCCAGACGACGCCACACCACCTGCCGGAAGTATCGAACAACCATGTTTGCTGGCCCAGCCAAAATCTTAATCTGCACGGGGCTGCAGAAACTGGGTGGACGTATGTCGTTTGGTGGTCTGGGTGGTACGATGCCGTGTGTTGTTGAGCAGTACAGTCGCAGTCGAGTGGGATGAGTTAGTGGCATGGTCGTCGCGTGTGCGTTTGCTTCGACCCTACCACGGCCGACGCGCACTTTTCCGCCCCCAATCCCCCAATGTCCCACCCCCCTTAACCACCCACAGTTACCCATACCCCGATTGACTCAGATCAGGCCCGGATCAAGATAGAACAAACTTACACCGCACCCATCATTGTAGATAAGAGGCGGTGGTGGCGGGAATCCGATCTGTCGGCGGTCAGACGCCACGAACACCAGAACGACGCGCGTACAAGTCGACCAAGTGGGACATGCGCACCCCGTTCCGGGCCCCTGCTGAGCGTGTGTACAGAACACATGACAGCTGCGGATCGTACTCCCCGTTGTAGCGACGGTGCCGGCCAAGACGGACCGCGACGGCGCCCCCGGCCACCCGCCGACGCCACCAAGCCGCCGACTCGGACGCACGGCAGACGCCACATGCCTGATAAATAGTGGGGATGGCGCTTGATAAAGGATGGCGGGGGTGCCTCTTCAACAGACGCAGTCTACAATGAGCATAGCTGTGCCGTGGCTCGGTGTGAGGCATGGATCTAGCTTGGGATGAAGTCGCACGTCAAAGGTGTGTTGCAGAGGTGGGGGACAGCAACTCCCCCGGCCTGGAATCGACCGCCGAGCCCGTCGCGACAAGGTATAAGAAGGCGCCTGTTGGCCTCCCCCTCCTCCTCCAACCCAACCACCACACCCACTCCACTCCTTCACAACCAACTGCTACAACACCCCATGGTCCGCTTCTCTGTCCTCTTCGCCGCACTCGCGACACTCGCCTCGCGCGTCGTCGTCGCCACCCCCATCGCCGAGCGCCAGACAGGCTGCACGCTTACCTGGAACGGCTCCACCATCACGGGTTACGCCGATGGCTCGGAGGGCGTGTGTCGCTACACTGTGCGCTATGGTACGGCGAACCGCTGGACCGACTCGGTCGCGACGACGTCGTAAGTGCAAATCCCAGCTGGCAACTACGACTGCCACGCCGGTGCCCGCTCGCTCGCTAACGCTCGCTCGTGAAGCCTCGGCACCACCAACGCCCTCCCCCCCTCGTGCCCCCAGATCTCGGCGAGCGCCGGCAACCCCCTCTCGGCGGCCACCCAGTCCGAAGACTGTCTCTACATCACGCTCTACGTGCCCGCCGACGCGACCGCCACGTCGCACCAGCCCGTGCTGGCCTGGCTCCACGGCGGCGCTTACACCTTTGGCTCGGACTCCGCTGCTGGCTTTGACGGCGCTGGGCTGGCCGCTAACGGCGGTATCATTGTCGCTGCGATCCAGTACCGGTAAGTGTAGGCGTGAGATTGGAGGCAAGAAACAAGAGTGCTGACGCTCCGCCCCAGCCTCGGTGTCCTCGGCAACATCCCGCCCACCGTCGCGCCCTCGGGCACCGACCCCAACTTCGCGCTCCGCGATGTCCTGCTCGCCATCAACACGCTCCGCGCGCGCCACAACGACTTCTACGGCGACAACTCGCTCATCACCCTCGGCGGGCAGGACTCTGGCGCGTCCATCATCCGCGCGCTCTGGGGCGTGTCGGGTGCCGTCGGCAAGTTCTCGAGCATGATCCTCCAGTCGGACCCGCTGTCGTACGGCTTCGCCTCCACCGCCACGACCAACTCGCTCGCGACGCTGCTTGCCTCGCAGCCCGCGCTCTCGGGAAGCACGCTCACCACGTTCGCCAACTGGCAGGCGCTCCCCGTCAGCACCCTCATCGCGGCGCAGAACACGCTCGTCAACACCGCGTCCGCCACCATCGCCGGCCTCCCCATCACCGGCGCCATCCGCCCCACGTGGGGCGGCACCACCCTCCCCCAGGACCCTACCCGCCTCCTCATCTCCAACCCTTCGTCGCTTGCCATCTCGCCCGCTTCCGTCCCCCTGCTTATCACCAACACCAAGAACGAGGCCGGCAGCGCCATCCAGTACCTCTGGTCCACCCCCATCACGCTCAACGCGACCCGCTACTCGAATGTTCTCGGCGCGCTCCTCGGCTCGACTCGCGCCACGACCCTCCTCGCCTCGGGCTCGCCCTACGCCCTCCCCACCACCGACTCCACCGGCGACATCATGCGCCAGACCCTCGAGCGCACCATCGCTGACGGCGCCTGGCGCTGCCCCGCCCGTACCCTCGCCAACGCCTACGCTGCTGCCGGCGGCACCGTCTACGTCGGAGAGTGGACCAAGGGTGTGACTTACCCCACCAACGCTGTCGGCTCTGGCGCCTACTGCACTGGCGGCGCCGTGTGCCACTCGGACGACATCTACCCCCTCTTCCAGTCCGCCCCGAGCCCCAGCGGCACCACCCTCCTCCTCGAAGAGGAGGTCAGCAACGTCTGGACCAACTTTGTCAACGTCCTCCCCGTCGGCAGCTGGTCGACCTTCACTGGCACCACTGGCGTCACTGGCACCAACGTCCACGCCATTGGCAACGGCACCATTGGCGCCTGCCCTTCGTCCTACTGGGGCAGCACTGTCCAGTGGGACTGGCAGATCTACACCAGCTAGGTATAAAAGACCTACTAAGGCTGCACCACCTAGGTATACAAGACCTAGGGGTTTTCGGTACTCTGAAGCAATGAATGATATAGTGTATCAGGAAATCTGGGGCGGAGCGCGGCTGGGTGGTTGGGAAGACTAATCCAAGGCAAGAGCATCCCCGAAGCTGACTGACTCGCAACCATACATAGGTGTGATAAGAGCCCAGGTACGATTGCATAAAGGATATGATATTACGGGTGGCGCGAAGATGCAGTCGTTCGAGGGTGGGGGGGTCCCGGGTGTTGAGGGAACAGTGGAATGTGGTGGCGAACAATGCCAAACACATGGAAAGTTCTTCTCATTACTTGCTTGCGGGTTGGCATGTGGATAGCCCGACGCTACTCGACACACAGAAGCCGAGTGGGAATGGATCGCCACTCCGCCTACGCTTCGGTGTCGGGATCGGCATTGCGCCCAGCGACCTTTGCACCACCATGGACGGCGTACGGCCCACCAGTAGGCGGCTTGATGGCCCCACCCTGCCAGTTCGGGCGGGGCTGGTGCCCGCCCACGCTGGGGATCTCGGGGATCGGGTCGAGCTCGTCGGCGGCAATGACGGGGTGGTAGCCGTATTGCGGGCGGTGGAGGATGCCGGGGGGTAGGGGCTGGGGGTTGAGCGGGGCGGGGTCGCGGGCTGTGGCGGGGGTCAGCAGGCGCGGAAGGAGGGGAGGAAGGCAAGTGCCATGACTTACGCTCAACGGGGAGGCATGCGACACTGGCCAGTGCGGCGACAGTGGCGAGGAGGACAGCGATGTGCATGATGATGATGATGGAGGGGCGATTGAGAAGGCAGATGCTGAGGGCGTATATATGTTGCATCGGCGTGACGTGACACTGCCACGATCACCGCCGAGATCGACACCGCCACAATCCGCCAGATCTCATGTCATACACCACGGCGAAGCATTCCAGCGGGCAAACAGAACATGTACCGCATCGACACGGAACGCACTATCAGACACAGCTACTGTCATACTGTTCCAACCCATGCCCGCGCCTGCTTGCCCGGAAACGTTCATTCATTCATTCCGGCCAATTCTGCCACTACGTTCTGATTCCTCTCTTTTCCCGTTCCCTGACCTCCATGTCCGTTCGGCGATACGCCTCAACCGACCAACTGCTCACTGCTTGGCGGCGATTGGAACCTCGCCAGCGCCGAGGACAAGCACCTTGGTGAGCGTGAGGGTGGGCAGGGCGCCGTTGAAACTGCTGGCCGTAGTCTCGGCGTTCCCGCGGATAGCGAGGAGGCCTGGGTCTATCCCCTCGTCTCTGTGCACGTTGTGGCTCTGGGCCAGAGGGACCTCGAGAAGCGGGAGGTACGGGGTCGGGATGGACTTGCGGGCGTCGGCTGGGCCCCAGAGACGGCTCTTGAGCGCGCTGCGGAGCTCTTCGAGGGCGGCGATGTCGCTCTCCTTCTCGTTTATCAGCACGTGCACCGAACCGCCGCCGCCGCCGACAGCGTTGGTCGACTCGAAGGCTACGCGAATGTGCCCGCCCTTGTACGCGTCCACAACCCCCTGAGCCATGCGCTTGACCCCCGCCTGCGACGTGTTGCCGCAGTTCGACCCGGGCAGGATGAGCACCCCGGCCTGCGGGTACTCGGCCGGCTTGGTGTATCGCTTGTTGTCGGGCACAAAGCCAGGCTCCTTGTCCAGAGCGTCCGAGTAGATCTGCAACGTCTTGAGACCAATGACCTTTTGGATGCTCTCGATCTTGGCCACCTCGGCGCTATCGGGAACGAGCCAGACGGTGTACCCTCCGCCGCGTCAGCCAGGTTGTGCCAGTGGCCATCTCATCTCCGTGTCATCCAACTCACCGCCGGACCCTCGCTTGAGCCTCGAGCCGAGGTGGGAGAAGTCTTCGTCGTCGGAGTCGTAAGACATGTTGGGGTGGAGGGTAGTAGCGATTGAGGTAGGTGATTGAAGGGAGAATGGGGCTGCGTCCTGCCCCCCGGCAGCCCCTCATTTATACTGTAATGTTGCCAAAGACGATGGCCAACGGGAGACGTCTCACACTCCCATGACCAGTACCATCTAGCTTTAGGACGTTGGAACCTTATCGATGTCGAACAATCGGCCATGACGCCAGAGCAATTGCCGCTAGAGACGCTCGCCCGCCCCGATGGTGGTCGCATCCTTGGTCTCCTCAGGGCCACACACACGCAAAGCCCGCCCCGTCAGGAGGTGAGGTGACATACATATGTAGGGCAGCGAGCGAGTCACCCGGACCTGGGCAGTCTTGGCATCATATGCTACATGCCTGTGGCGTCATATGCTGCGGGTGGCACAACTGCAGGTAGCACCAAGTCAGTTCAAGTCAGTTAATGGCTCGTTGCTCACCCTAGTTGCCGGTGGCACGTGGCGGTATGGGTTGTCACCGCTGCGTTGTAGGGGCGGGGCTGTAGAGTGAGGTACATACAATATAGCACCGAGACCTGCCCTCTCGAAGGCTGACCTTAATGGTCTCAAGAATGAAGGTTGAGCACCTGTGGTGCAACGCGTCAAGTGCGGACAGAGATCGAGAACAGGTCGGAATGTTCAGTCACAAGGCAGTTGGGTTCACCCGTGGAATGCCACATGATTCGTCGCGCGTGGTCAGTCAAACTCAAAACCTTACTGCCCCGGAACGAAGCTCTGTCGTCATGGGAAGACGATTAGTGTTGTCAGTGTATGGTCAGATGGCATGTGTAGATGCCCTGCGTCACAGATATCGACGGACGCCCGAAGCTGGACTCGGGCCCGCCGGTTGTGTGCGGTGGTTGTCGTGGCAGATGCGACTCTGCAAGTCACTACACATTACTTCACGTTCCGCGTTCAGTATTCTTGCTGCCACTTATGGCGACCGAGCACCGTGCAGTCCTTCACGAGCAAATCCATAACACGGGCCAGCTATTGCATACTCCATTATCCAGTGCTCGCACGCGCGCGCGCGCCTACTTACCCGGAGGCTCAGGCTGGGGGTTGAGCTGCACAAGCGGGGGAAGGGTGCCGACGACAATGCCGTGTGCGCGGCCCGGGGGGTCCGGCTGCGGGTTGAATGGCTCGGCGGCGGCGGCGCGCACGCCGTGCTGCCTGCCCGGCGGGTCGGGCTGCGGGTTGAACGGCTCGGCGTCGCGCACACCGTGCTGCCTGCCCGGCGGGTCAGGCTGCGGGTTCCACGCCTCGGCGTCGCGCGCGGTGGGCGGCGGGTGCGCGGCGACGTGGGTGTCGCCGACGCCGCCGTTCCACGCGGGGGCGGGGGCGGGGGCGGGGTCGCGTTCTGGCGTCAGTGGATGCAGTCGGTAGGGCAGGACGTACCGAGGACGGGGAGGGCGGTGGCTATGCCGATGAGGGCGAGGGTGGCGAGTACGACGATGCGCATGGTGGCGGTGGACAGTGTGTTGTGGAATCCGAGTCGCGAGGCGGGGTATTTATGTCGTTGTCGCAGTGTTCTTCTGATCGGCGCCTCACTGTCAGTCAGATCTCGGCGTGTTCCACTTTTGCCTTTTGCACTGGAATGCCTGGCCAGATTGTTGTTGAATAACTATATATACTTGTCTCAGATCTCAGATCTGACTCGACAACAAGCAGTGCGCTCGGTGCGCTCGGTGCGCTCGGTGCGTGCAAGTAACGCGGCGGCGTTGTCTGACGCGCACAGAGCATGCCGCGGCTGTGTCCAAGCCTTGACTGACGCGCACAGAGCAACTGTCCCGGCGCCGCCTCGAGACCAGCTCTGCATCATCATGCTCGCTCACTACTACACAGTATGGTACAGTCGTCACTGTCATCGTCGCCGTCGTCGTCGTCGTCGTCACAAGTCGTAGCTGCTACCTACACATCCTTGGCCCTACGCAAACCCCATGGGCGTCATCAACGTCGGGGGCCCTTCACCGACACCACACAATCCGGGACTAGGCATGGCCGGCGCGCTCGAGCTGCCCCCGGACGAGGCAGACAGCGCGCGGCGGAAAGCCTTGCTCACGCCGCCAACGCCGCCGGTGATGTCGGCCAGCGACGCCGTCTCGGCCCCGTCGTCGTCGACGCGCTCGAAGCGCTCGCGCTTCTTCTTGACCCCGATCACGGGGCGCCCTGCGGCGGCGCTAGGCGCCTCCTGCTCGACCCAGCCGTCCATCTCCCCGCCGACCACCACGCCGGGGAGACGCACGCGCCGCCCGTCGGGCGTCGTCGCGTACCGCGCTGCCGATGCAGCAGTAGGCGGCGCCTTGCTCCGCCGCGGGACGTACACTGGCACCGGGGCCTGTGCCCATGGGTGTGTGAGGTTCGCGAGCATTGCCTCCCTCGTGTCGATGTCGACCGGCGACGGTGGCGCATAGTCGACGTGAACGACGTCGACCTCGACGGCGACCTCGTCCTCGTCGATGGCTTCATACTCTGTTTCGCTGACTAGTGGCAGCGCGGCGGTGACGACCAGCGGCGAGGGGGTGGGCGACGGCGTCGGGAGGATACTGCGGTCAGCTGCTGGTGTCCAACAAAGCCAACTCACCTTCCTGACGAGGCAACGCGCGAGCTGGGACCCGGACGTACCGCCTCGTACTCTACGTCCACGTCCATCGGCTCGTGGTCGCGGTAGTAGTCGTCAAGGTGTCGCAGCCCCACCATGTCGTTCGGCGTGTGCAGTGGAGATCTGGGCAAAGGGAGGGGGGGCAAGACGTCAAAGTGGAGTGCTGGGAGCCGTCGTGGAGTGGCGAGCCAGCGTGTGCGTGCTCGCTGCTGGTGCTCGTGCTTGTTCGTGTCGGTGTTCTCGCCACTGCTTCTGCTCATGGTTGGTGTGTGGTGCGAAGACAAGACGAGAGTGCACGGTCGCTCTTTGCTATGACCGACTTGAGGTGGTGCATGCTCCTCTTTGCTCCTCTTCGCTCCTCTTCTCTTTCCCCAGCTGGCATTGACGGCATGAGGTGCATCTGCACTACGTCAGGAGGGTGTCGGGGCTCGTCGCAGCGTCATGGTGGTCAGTGAGTTAGGGTGCAGTTGGTGGGTGGTGGCGGCGCGGCGTGCGCAGTCTATCAGAGCGAGGGCCGCGACGAGGTCTGTGAGCTCATCATCGACCACCAGCTTGTCTGGGGGTCCGCAACGAGCCGTGCATGTTTCGGCCGCAAACCGGGGTAGGTACTTGCTGCTGCACACTCCTCCTCCTTGTGCATCATGGCTTGATGGCTGCATAAGAGCGTGCATGCTTGCGTGCCCGATCTCAAACACCAATCTTGTTGCAGCTTGTGTGGCCCCCAAAACCCACAGAAAGGCAAGTACGACGTGGTCGCACTACAACCACTCACGATCGCCACCAAACCCGCCGACGACGCCAGCGACGTGGTCTGGTCGTGGTCTGGTCGTGGTCTATCGGTCGCTCGGTCGCTCGACCGGCGAATTGCGCAGCGTCGCGGCGTCATCCTGCGTCAGGATGCTGCACAGTGCATGCTCGCGCGAGCTTGGGCCACTCGCGCGAGCATGAATCGTCGTCGTTATCGTTGGAACTGGGAAATGAGGAATGGGCAAGTCGCGACTTTCTTGATCGCGACTGCTCCACAACCTTTGAGTCGCACATTGTCTCAACTCGTGCATCAAGTCTCATGACCGACCGACTGACCGACTGAGCGGTCACCTTTCCTTATGTGACCCATCATCACAGGATGTCCCCCATCACCGGGTCTTCTACCGGCACGGCTGCCTGGCATCCGACAGCAAACGACGGAGCGAGGCTGCGATGCAACACGCCCCACCTCGCTCGACTCGCATCGCGCATCTCCGGGCGGGTCCCACCCGATACATAGATATCAGCTGCACACGAGCGGCCCCAGCCGATATCAGCTCGTGTCATTCCGTCCCGGGGATAGAGTGGACGCCGGTAGGCCGGAGACGCCGACTGGGTGGACGAGGGGTGGACGAAAGATATCTTTGGCCGGGGTCGGGTCGTGTCCGACACGCCGCGGGCGGGATGGCTCCAAGGGCGGGTATACAAGCGAGATGGCGGCCTTGGGCCGACAACATCCACTCCTTGTGACTTTCATGCACAGTGTCGCTACCTCGCGCTACATAAACGGCATGCCGACGAGCGGCAGTGTGCAGCATGCACGCCGCAGCGACGCCGACACGCACGCACGTACTTACTCCGACGAGCTGAAACTTGCTTGCTTGACCTTGCGCCATAGCCACGACGCCGACCGCGACGTCGCGAGCTTGATCGAACTCTATCTCCTGCAAACACGACGCCCAGAAAGAGTATGGGGCACCCCGCACGCGACACCGACAGCCCGAGCACAGATACCGCGTCGATGAGCTCGGCCACGACGTTATGTACACGGCGCGTGGACACCGAGAAGGACAAGGACGTCGAGGCGGGCGCGGTGTTGACTCCACCAACACCCTCTTCACCGCCGACGCCAAAGGCCGAGGAACGTACCCCCGACGGCGCGATCATCGTCGACTGGGACGAGAATGACCCGGAGGTGGGTCATATCTCACGCTCACTTCAGTGGCGGTGGCAGGTGGCAGCTGACGCACCGCCCCAGAACCCCCTCCACTGGCCCGCCTGGCGCAAGTACATGACTGTCGGCGTGGTCGTCTTCATCACCGCCCTGACGGCCATGAACGCCACCAGCGTGGGGATCATGGCGACGTGGGGGGTGCAGTGGTTCGACACGACGTACACTGGTTTCGAGCTGTCTCTGACCATGTACCTCGGCGCGCTGAGCATCACACCGTTGATCCTCGCGCCGATGAGCGAGCTGTTTGGGCGCAACGCCATTTACCAGGTCACGAGCGTCATGTAAGTGTCCCTGCCGAGAGTGTCGCTAACCCCCAGAACCGCCCTCCTCTTCATCCCACAAGCCCTATCCCGCTCCCTGCCCGGCCTCCTCGCCACCCGGTGGTTCCAGGGCATGGCGTCCGCGGTCGGCAACTCGATGGTCGGGGGCACGATCGCGGACCTGTTCAACGCGCGGGACCGGGGGCTGCCGATGAGCCTGTTTGTCTTCTTCACTTTCGTCGGCCAGTCCGGCGGGGCATGTTTCGGCTGGATCGGGCAGCGCGCCGGCATACAGTGGTGCTATGGCGTGCAAGGCGTCGCTGCGGGCGTCAGCGTACTCATCAACATCGTGTGCCTGCGCGAGACACGCGCAGACGTGCTCCTCGCGCGCAAGGCTGCGCGGCTGACCAAGCAGACGGGCGTGCCGCACGTCGCGCGCTCGTTCGGGCCGAAGAAGAGCATGCTCGAGATGCTCACCATCACGGCGATCCGGCCTCTGAGTGAGTGCCATGACCATCCCCCTCCAGCTCGCGGCTGACGCCGCTCGCGCAGAATACCTCGTCACAGAGCCCATCGTCACCTCGCTCACGCTGTGGATCGCCTTCAACTGGGGCTGCATCTTCCTCGGCACGTCGTCGACCCTGCTAGTCTTCGCGCAGTACGGCTGGAGCCCCGGCCTGCTCGGCATGGTGCTGCTGACCACGCTCGTGGGCGGCGTGCTGGGCTTCGTGACCAACTATCACCAGGAATACCTGTACCGCCGCGCCACAGCACGCAGCGCCACGGGCCGCGCCGCGCCAGAGGTCCGCCTCTACTGGGCGGCCGCGGGCGGGCTCATCTTCCCGCTGAGCATGTACGGCTTTGCGTGGACCGGGCGCGCCAGCATATCCTGGGGCGTGCCGGCCATGTTTCTGAGTCTGGCGCTTTGGGGCGTGTACATGATGTACGCGGGGTTGTAGTGAGTACGCGGCGTGGCGAAGCGAGGCAGCCGCAGGCTGCCGAGCTGAGCCAGGGGCCGACTTGCCTCCTCCGTGCTGGGTCCGCTCGCTAACTCTCGTCCAGCAACTACCTCGCCGACGCATACGAAACCTTCTCCTCCTCGGCGCAAGCGTCCCACTCCTTCGTGCGCAACCTCTTCGCGGCGACGTTCCCGCTGTTCGCACACACAATGTACAAGAACCTGGGGTACGAGATTGCCTCGACGGTCGTCGCGAGCGTGAGCTTGGCGCTGGCGGCTGCTCCATGTCTGCTTATTGTGTACGGGCCCGCGCTGAGGAAGCGGAGCAAGGTGGCCAGCGCGCTCGCGGAGCACTACTAGGACACTGCATACACTGGGGGAGGGACAACTGTATCTGTATCATTGCATTGCATCGTCGCGTCTATCTTGCCGCCCCGGGCCATCCGCCGGCGCTTACGCAGCCGCCCCCACCCCACCTTTGCGGGCCGATAGCCGCGCGGAGTCTCCGATCAGGCTTTACTCTTGGCACCTGGGTTCCAACTTTGTGCACATATATCTCGCCCATTCGCGCTCTGCAAGGCATGTAATACCCCCAACTCAACACGATGGAAGTGACAGAAGCGAGCATTGCAGAGCTGCGCGCGGCGCTCGACGAAGGCAGGACGACGGCGGTGGCCCTCGTCGAGGCGTACCTCCGGCGCATTGCGGCGTGTGAGTGCCCCTCCTACTCTCATCCCAGCACTTCCCGCTCCCCCGCTCGCTCGCTGACCTCGCCAGACGACCACCACGGTCCGCGCGTCAACTCCGTCCCAGTCCTCTCGCCGACAATCTTCGCCGAAGCGCGCGCCTCCGACCTCCGGCGCGCAGCCGGCACGCCGCTGTCTCCCCTCGACGGAATCCCGTATACCGCCAAGGACAGCTACAAGGCGGCCAACCTGCCCGTGAGCGCCGGCTCGCCCGCCTTCGAGCACCTCATCGCGAGCGAGGACAGCTTCGTCATTTCCCGACTACGCGCGGCCGGCGCCATCCTGCTCGGCCTGACCACCATGCCGCCCATGGCCAACGGGGGCATGCAGCGCGGGCTGCACGGGCGCGCGGAGAGCCCTTACAACGGCGCGTTTTTGACATCCGCCTGGGCGAGCGGCAGCTCCAACGGTAGCGGGACCGCCACGGCCGCGTCCTTCGGCGCGTTCGGGCTCGGCGAGGAGACGTGGTCCTCCGGCCGCGCACCGGCGAGCGCCAACGCGCTCGTCGCGTACACGCCGTCCTGGGGCGTGCTGTCTATCCGCGGCAACTGGCCCCTCGTGCCCACGATGGACGTGGTCGTGCCCCATACGCGGTCAATGGGGGACATGCTGGCGGTTCTGGACGTGATCGTTGCCGACGACAACGACACGCGGGGCAACTTCTGGCGCGCGCAGGACTGGGTGCCCATCAAGCCCAGCTCGCAGCTGCGCCCGGCAAACTACCCCGCCTTGGCGGCTGCGACGAGCGACCGCCCGCTCGCAGGCAAACGCGTAGGCTTCCCGCGCTGCTTCCTAGGCGGCGACGCGCACATCCCCACGCGTCCCAGCGTCATAGCCCTAGCCAGCGCCGCGGCGGCGCACCTCGAATCGCTCGGCGCCGAGGTGGTCTACCTCGACACCCTGCCAGTGAGGGACAGCTACGAGGTGCGCGATGGCAGCAGGGGCAAGGACTGGTTCCAGGGGGGCCTGGCGCCAGCGTACGTCCCCGAGGCGTTCTGGCACCACGAGCTGGTTGACCTGGCCGCGTTCGCGCTCGACGACTTCCTCGCCGCCAACGGGGGTACCCCGAGCACTTTCGCCGCCGTCGACGCGGAGAAAGTGTTCCCTTTGCCTCTGGGCCAGATAAAGGGCGACTACGGCGACGACATGGAGATGGGGCACTACGTCGGCATTGTAGCGAAGGGCGTGCGACCCCCCGCCGACATCCCGACGATCGGCGACGGCGTCAAGGGCCTCAACCGGGCGCGGGTCGAGCTGCTCGAGGCCTGGATGGACGAGAACAACCTGCACGCCCTCGCGTTCCCCACGTTGGCGGACGTCGCGCCGGCCGACGCAGACGCCAACCCCGCCTCCCACAGCATCGCGACGCGCGACGGCACGTGGGTCGCCAACGGCAACCTGTGGGTCCGGCACCTCGGCGTGCCGACGGTCAGCGTGCCGATGGGGCTCGACGGGGACATTGGCATGCCCTTCGGCCTCACGTTCGCAGGGAGGGCGTGGGATGATGCCGCTCTGCTGGGGCTCGCGGCCGCGTTCGAGGGCGGCGTTCCGCGCCCCGTGCCAGGCCGCACCCCGGCGCTCGGGGCACCCCTGCGCGCTGAGGGTGGCGCTGCCGGCGTGGAGGGCGGAGCTGGAACCGACGGCGAGCTCATCCTCGCTGTCGAGACCGGGTACGGCGCCTCGACCGTCGAGTACACCATCTCCGGTACCGCCCCCGCCCCCATCACATCCGCCAGCGTGACCCTCAACGGGCGCGACGTGCCCGTCGTCGTCGACGGCGCGTGCTTCACCGCCCGTGGGTGGGTGCCTGCCGAGGAGCTCAACATCCTCCACTCGCAGTACACGCGGCCGTATGGCCAGGTCGTGGTGGCCACCGTGCGCTGTGGTGCTGCCGAGCTGGGCGCGTACACCATCGTCAGTGGGCGATAGGGTGGGGTCTAGGAGGGTCACACCGTAGCAGCTTGAGCCCCCGCGGCAACTCGCACGCTTCGCGTGCTCGTAGCCTCGCTCCTGTATTAAATGCATGCCTAGGTATCCGGACGCGCGCTACTAATGAAAATGAGCAGACATGTCTGCGGCGGAGCATGTATGTAGCTTCCGCGGGGTGTGGTTGTGGGGTTGTTGTCATCGTCGACGACGTCGTCGTCGTGTCGTCGCGCTGCAGAGTCGCAATTGTGGCAGTGGCGCTCGCGCGGCACACGTCGCAAGTGGCACTGGCGCACTCGCGGCTGACGCCGCTCGTGACTCTCGCGCTTATTGCACATCATCAAGATTGTGCGCCGCCACCAGCTCCTCGGCACTGGCAATGACCTTGTCCACTGGCCACCGCTCCTTGGTGTACTTGAGCGAGAGAATGTCGCCGACCTCGTCGACGGCGCGCAACAAGAGGTCAATGTCGTTCTTGGTGTGCGATGCAGAGAGACAGAAGCGGACGCGGGAGGTGATGAGGGGGGTGGCGCTGGGGGGAGTTAGCGGGTACACACCGACCGTCGACCATCGCCCGCCGCCGGCGGCGACGGGCTCACACCACACTCACGGATACGCGACAATAACCACAGCAATAGGCGTCTTGTCAGGCCCGACACGGTTCAGCATCATCCTCGAGAACATGCCCATCTTGCCGGGGTTGAACAGAAGCAGCGGGATGATCGGCGAGTCGCGGTGGCCATAGACGATAAAGCCGAGCTTGCGCAGACCAGACGACAGGTAACGCGAGTTGAAGGCCAGACGTCTGAGCTTTTCTCTGCCCTCGGTGCCGTTAGCCATGGCCGGTGGGAGGGTCATCCAAGAGGGCAGGGCCTCGCGAGAAGTAGGGCCAAACGACACGCTGCGGCTCCACACCGACAGCGCCGACGAGTCGTCATTGTCAAACGCCTCGCGGTCAAGCGGCGGGTTGAGCGGCGGGGCGACACCCATGATAGCCGACATGGACGCGATGATCTGGACAAGAATCGGCGGGGACATGGCCTCGGCGTACGCAAACGCGTGCGACTTGACGCGGAGCGAGTCGATAATGTCCTTGTTGCCTGCAATGTAGCCGCCAGCGGCGCCAAACGACTTTGTGAACGTGCCCATGAGAATGTCGACCTCGCGGGGGTCGATGCCAAAGTAGTCGCAGACACCACGGCCGTTGGGGCCCATGGCGCCAACCGAGTGGGCCTCGTCGACATACAGATAAAACTTGTAGCGCTGCTTGAGGTCGAGAAGAACAGGGAGGTTGACGAGGGTGCCCTCCATAGAGTACAGGCCTTCGACCATGACGAGAATCTTCTTCCAGGGGCGGTGGGTACGGGGCTGGCCGTGGGCAACAACGTCACGCAGCAACTCCTCGAGCGCCTGCATGTCGTTGTGCTTGAAGGTACGGACCGAGGCGCCGGAGAGACGCACACCGAAACGGATAGACGCGTGGTTGAACTCGTCGGAAATGACCAGACATCCCTTGTCGACCAGCGCGGGGATGGTGGTCGAGTTGGTCGCAAAGCCCATGGAGACAATCATCGAGTCCTCGGTGCCCACAAACTGAGCGACGAGCTTCTCGGCCTCGTTGTGAAGGTCGAGCGTGCCCGAGTCGTGGCGGGTAGCGCCGCCAGCGACGCCGTAGCGACGAATTCCTTCCTCGACGGCATCGGCGCAGCCGCCCGACGAGGACGCAAAGCCAAGATAGTTGTACGACGAGACATTGAGCGCGCGCGTGACCTTGCCCGAGAGGTGGAACGTCTCGTACTCGTCGTTCGAGTAGCGGTCGAGCAGCATGATCGTGCGGCCGGGAACACCCGTGACGGGGCGCGAGAAGCAGTCATCGAGCCTCGACTTGAGACGGCGCGTGTAGAACGAGTCAAAGTCGGAGTGAAGCGCGGCGTACCCGTTGTAGGGGAGGAGATGCGAGTAGTGGCTGGGGTAGAAGCGCTTGCCGAAGAAGTCGCGGATGTGACCCAGGACGATAAGCAAAAGGTAGGAGAGGTACGTCGTGAGCAGGACGACGAACGGCGCGTCGGGCTCCTCCTCGAGCGTGACCGGCTCGGCGGGGTTGTACTGGGACGTCCAGCGCCAGTTGGGGTTGTTGTCGTGGCCGAATTCCGAGTGCTTGAAGATGCTCTTGATCTTGACGAACGGCGTCTCGAGGTACGTGCGGTAGAGGCGGGCGAGCTCCTCGTCTGACGGGGAGCGCGAGAGCGTGCTCGACGTGGACGCGTACGACGAGATGGTGCTCTGGTCCGACGCCTCGTCTTCCGCCTCGCCGCCCGCACCGTCGGGGACGTACGGGCTCGAGTCGTACGTCAGCGCTGCGCCGGCCGCGCGCGGGCGCGAGAGCACGTCGAGCAGCGCGCTGCGCGCCGTCGGCGGCTCCTTGGACACGACGGGCTTGGCCGGCGACGAGCGGAAGAGGCGCGACGCGGAAGCCGAGCCGTTCGAGCTGATGCTCGCGGTCGAGGTCGGCGACTCGGGGCGCGCGCGCTCGGGCGACGCCGTCTTGGTAGTGGTCTTGGACGCCCGGGTGCGGGGCATGGTGCGTTGTTGGTGTTGTGGGCTGTGGGCGTACGTCTGGGTATCTGGCGTCTGGACTCTCTCTCTGGGTTTCTGGTTTTCAGGGTCCCCGGGGGTTGATGAGCTCGTCTGCTCGGCGTTGCTCGATGCCCGTCGTCGGCTGCGTTCGCTAGCTGGCTGGGACAGGCGTGCTCTTGGCCTTCGTATTGGTGTCCTTGTCGGTGTGCTGCTGCTGCGTCTTGACGCTGTGAGGTGTGATGGCGACGAAGGGGAGATGGGTGCGACAAGATGTTGACGGGCGTGGAGTAGGGCAGGCAGGGTGGGTGTGTCGCGCCGCGTCGACCCACCCAGCCAGCGCGCACCCCGCTTGCATCGACCGACGTGGGTCCTAATTGACTGCCAATTAGGAAAATATACTCCCGCCACTAGTGCATTACAAATACCCTATTACAAATCCCGCGTGGTTACGTGGGAGGCGAGAATAGCGGCGGCCGTGGGGTGACGACTAGTGGGCTCGTTCAGCGGTGGGTGGGTCACATGCAGTGAAGCAGCCACTCTGCAACTTTACTGCTCCACCTCCTCGTCCTCTATGCATGCGGCTCACGCCGCACACACTCCCCACGCAAGCTCAGCGGGCTCACAGCAGCCCCCGAACATCCGGCGAAAGCCCGCTGGACGCGCGTCGGGCACTCTCCGCTGGCCCGTGCAGCGGCGCCAGGCGCCTGCCTGCTCGCTCGAGCCGCGCGCCAGCGACACGCTCCACTATTGTCCCGAGTCATGATGGCTCCTCCTCCTACTCGTCGACGCAGTGCCACTCGCCTCACTCCCGTGCAGTGCTATTGTCTGCGTGGCCGGCACGCGCGGCACTTCGTGGGAGCGCGCTGGAGCGAGCCAGCAAGAAGCACGCTAAATGAGCCGCGCCGCGTCGTTGGCCTCCTTCTCACGCTCCCGCGCGCCGGGCAGGCGTCTACTACCCCGTGACTCGCTCTCCTCGTCGCGTCTTTGCTCGCACACCGCTGCTACTGCCACGCCGCTGGAATCGTAACTCGTGCCGCGTAGATCGTCGCGCGTATGGGACTGGCGCGCGCGCGCGCTTGCTCGCCTCGCTTGGGGGAGATGTGACGACGAGGGAGGACCACGGCGCTGTATCCCACCCACCACCCGTTGCCGTGCTGTCTGGGAGCGAGCTCGTCGCCGTCGTCACTCAAGCAAGCAGCGCACGTGCATACACCACAAAACAATGTCCACTGCCCACCCGTCGCTGGCAGCACGAGCTAGCAAGAGCTAGCTCGAGTCGCTGCCAGCGCGCAGCCCACTCGCTCAAGGAGAGCTCGCGACCACCTTGGATAACGCAGCGAGATTTCCGTCTCGGTACGCCCTGTCGAGTACGAGCGGTGACTGCGCCAGTACGGCGCGCCCGCTCGATCCCATTTTAAGCGTATCGATTGTTGGGCAGTCAAGATGTCGAGTTCGCGACTTTTGGTCAGCGTGCAGGGCGTGGCCGCCGGTGCGAGCGAGCCAAGCAAACAGGGACTCTGGTGCGCGGACTTTTTGTGGCTCGCCTCGTTGTGGCGCTTTCAACCCGTCTGCTCGATGATGATACAAGATGCAAGTAGTTGGTATGGTTACAATTGTTGTACACTTCTAACGGATGCACGGCGCGGCCCTGTACTCCCCCCTACCTCAGCTTGACCCACCCCGCGTCGTCAACAACCACGCCGTTCGCCATAGCCCAGAGATGCACGCCGCGCTCGCCGCGCGAGCCCTCCATACACAGCAGCTTGGCGGCCCAGTCGACGCTCGTGCCGGTATATGCGCGTTTGAGCAGCGCGCCGGCCGTGGCCCGGATCTTGGGCGACGCCCACGCGAGCAAAGCGCGCTCGAGCGCGTCGGCCGGCTCGTCCGCCGCGCCGAGGTTCCTGTCTGCGTGTCCGCCTACCAGGCGCGAAAAGAGCAGGGGGTCAAACGATTCCGGAGCCATCGCTTTCGCGGCGGTGCGCGCGAATTCCAGCTGTGCGGGGTCGACGAACGGCGGGGCGCTGGGCCGCCGGCGGGGCGGCAGCGCGAGCGCGACATAGGTCGCGTGGTATACCTCCCTTGGGGAGTGGACGAGGTGGTACAGCAGCAATAGAGACGCAAAGTGCGTCCGGTTGTTCGGGTGCGGGGACGGCGGCGAGGGCGCCGTCGGCGTGAGGGGCGGCGAGTCGTCGAGCGTGTTGGGCGTGCTCATTGGCGCTGATGTGCCATTTGCCGGCGCAGTCCGGCCGTTCGGCGTGCCCTCCCCGCCGTCGGCACCGTGCTTGGCTATTCTCGCCTTCTCGGCGTCCACGGCGAGGTACAGCCCCGGCACGAGCCCGCTGAGCGCCGAGAGCAGCTGCGGCGCATTACGCGCATGCACGGCGTACTGGACCGACGATTCGAAGACTGCACACGCGCGGTGTTAGTGGGCCTTGTTGCTTGGCGAGGCGACGCGTGCTCACTCACCCTCAATCGCAAAGTCGTCCAGCCGATGGCTCGCGACGACCCCTTCGCGCAACTTGCGGAAGAGGAGCACCAAGCTCTGGAGGCTCTCGAGCTCGCCTTCGCTCCCCGATCCGGGCGGGTGCTCGATATGATGCCTATGGATCTGGCGGGCGTCAGCTCACCCCCACAACCTACACATACTCTTTCATCAATATATGTCCTGAAGCGGCGCTGCACGTCGAGATCCTTGAGCGCGTCGCCGCCGTCCTCGAGCCCGCCAGAGCGCGAAACACTTGCAAGCAGCTCCATCTCGCCCGGCGGCGCGGAGAACGTGCGTCTTGTCGGGCGCATCTCGGCCCCCGGGGACGTGTTAGCCAGCACGCTGAGGCCCGGTCGCGGGGTGCGCTGCTGCAATGGCACAGGCGTACGCGCTGGGCTTGGCGCCGTGCTGATAGAGAGCAGGCGCGGTGTCGTCGGCAGGGGGACGGTCGGCGTCGGCGTTGAGCGCGGGTACACTGCGCTGCTGGCGGGCGGGATGGTCGTGCGCCGTGGCAACGAGTTGGTCGAGCTTGGCGGCCGTCGATGGCGCTGGTCGCGCGTGTCCGTGCTCGTGCTCGTTGCTGAGCTGCTGCTGTGCACGCTGGCCGAGCTCACCCGCCCGTCCGGCAGCGCGGCGGCACTACCCCGCTTGCGGAGATGCGGGGGCGTGTACATGATGGTGGGTAGAGTGACAACAAGGCAGGCTGATGGACGACGAGATGGATCTTGTCCCGAACAGGCCGGGTCGCGGGCCTCGGCGCGGAGAGCGAGAGGGTGGGCGGCGTGGGCCGGTCACGTGATGCGGCACACGCCGTGTCCCTCGTTGTATAAGGTTAATGAGCCTGTCGACCACCATCACCATCTCTCATCTTGCATCTCCCTCTCAACGCCCGCAATGGTTCGCATGCGCGTGCAGGGTTGGGACCCAGTCCTGTAAGTGGGCAGCAGAGCAAGCGACGCGCAGAATGGAGCTGACACGCGCAGAATCATATCCCAGGTGGGTTGTGGTGCCGTTGCCGTACCCGCCGCCCTCGTGTCCTCGACGCTGACCTCGTCGCCTTACCGCTGCCGGTTCTCACTGTCCCTTGACCTTTTGCCCCGTCTCTGCCCACCGCCCTCGTCGCCCTTGATCCTGTGGTGGACGTGGGATGCGTGTGGTGCGCATATTGCCGCGATTGTGCATGCTGCTGCTGCTGCTGCGCTCTTTATCCGACTACCGACTGTGCATAACAACTCCACCTCGACGTCACAACGAACGCCGAACACCACATCACCACAACCCCCACCACATCACCACAACCCCCACCACACCACCACCACACGACAATGCTGCCCAACCTCCTCCTCCGCGACCTTCTCCACCGCGCCCTCCGCCGGCGCCGCTCCTAACAGATCATATGCCTCCAAACAATCCACTACCTGACCCTCTCCTTCCTCGTCCCGCCTCTCCTTTCGGGCCTCACAACACCCGCACTGCTCACCTACTCCGGCGGGCCGAGCACCACCGGCCACATCTTGGACTGGCGGGAAATGGCCGCCCGGCCGGCGGTGCCGGTCGACGGCGCGTGGGCCAAGCTCCGCGGCGCTTGGTCGGGCGGGAAGAAGGTCGGCAAGGCGAACGACGACGCCGCGGTCGACGAGACGGATTATGGCGTCGACGAGCGGCGCGGGTGGTTGATTGGCTTGGCTTGGATCGTGGCGTGTGCGGTTGAGTGAGTCGCGCGGCGCCGAGCCCGCGAGCGCAGCGAGCGGGCGAGGCGGAGGTGTGGTCTAGCGATGGCGAGGCCAGCGTTGTCGTGACGCTGTGCCAAGTCACTCGCCCACCCTCACTGCCTGCTCCCTGCTCCTTCGTCGACACCCCCCTAACGCCCACACCCAGTGTCGTCCCACTATACTACATGATCCGACGCCCAACGGCCATCCTCGACTTCTCGCTCACCCTCAACTTTCTGCACCTGCTCGTAACGTGCTACTACGCCAAGTCGTTCCCGACGAGCCTGTTCTTCTGGGTCGTGCAGGCGCTGGGCGCGATTTTGATGATTGTGGTGGGGGAGCAGGTACGTGGCGCTGTGGAGAGGGGACCGCAAAGTCGGGCGTTTGCCTCGACTCGCGTATCGCCGCTCCTTGCCCAAACCCAAGCTCTTCTCCCTCCCAGGCTCGCTCGCTGACGCTCGCTCTCAGCTCTGCGTCAAGCGCGAAATGTCCTCCGACCTCGACGTATGGAGCCAGGACGAGACGCTCGAGTTGACGGAGCGAGAGCGGACAACGACGTAGAGATGCACGTGTTTGTGGTTTGTCGGCTGGCGGGGCTAGTGGCTGGCTGCGAAGATAATATGTGCGATAGAGGAATGACGCGTTGGTGGAACGTGCTCCGGCGTGCACTCACTTGACGCGCACTCGACGTACAACAGCGGTGCTGCTGACTGACTCGTAGTGGAGCGAGCCGAGGCCCACTGCCCACTACTTGCACTGATGCATATTGCAGGTTGAATGCCGGCGCGGGACGCCACGACCCAAGAGGCGGTGCACTCCCCCACCCCCCTCGGCGCCGCCGCCTCCTGCCACTTTCACATGACCAGCCAGCTCTTAGCTCGCTCGCTCACTACCCGGCGCATCGCATCGAGGGGGGTGGGTGGGGTGGGTGCGAAGAATGCAACGCTGACGCGTCGTGTTGTGTCGTCGTGATAGTGGTACATGCAGCGTTGTACATTTTGCAGAGCAGCAAACGCGACCAGGCAGCGCGCAGAGGAGCAGCACGACAAGGCGACAGCAGTCGACCCGACAGAAAGACAGAAGACAAGACAAGAAGCAAGCCAAGCCAAGCCCACCCACCCCCAACAATGACACTCACCTCGGCCATGTCAATCTTCCGCGCACACACCCTCTCCGTACCCGCGACCGCGTCGCTGCTCCACACCTCTCTGCTTGTCCTCTCCTCCGGCCTGGCGTTCGGCAGCATCATCTGTGCCGGGAGCACGCTGGGGAACTGGTACTGGGCCAACGAGGGCGTGCAGGTGGCCGTTATTGTGTGGGCTAGTCTGCTGCTTGCGTTCACCGCCGTCGTGTAAGTGGGCCCTGCCTGGGCCGTGTGGCCGTGCTCGCGGCGCGCTACTCGGTGCTGACCTTCCAGCCTCAACACGCGCTACTTCCGCTGCGAACACTGCCGAACCCCCGCGTACGCGAAGACTGGCGTCGAGGTCGCCGTGCAGGGCGTGCTCGTCGCGTATGGCCTGAGCGTAGCGACGTGCATTACCGCGTTGCGGACGTGGCGCGAGGGGTGAGTGCGGCGGCGGCAGCGAGCTGCCGCGCGAGCCAGTGCCACTTGGCAAGCTGACCCACCCCAGCCCAACCCACATCCTGACCTGGATCTCCGCCCTGCTCCTCACCGCAGCGCTCGTGTTCGAAACGCTCTTCACCCTCTCGCGCCGCCAACCCCTCCCCGCGCCCTCGGCGTGGGGCCAGACGCTGCGCGAGCTCGAGACGGCGCAGGGCGTCTGGCTGGAGGTGCGCAGCGAGGCGGGCTCGGCTGGCGAGGAGGCTGAGCCGCGCGGCGTGTGGGTCGCTGAGGGCCATGGGGGGGTGGGGAGCGATAAGGGCTCCGAGGAGGCTGCTGAAGTGTAAGCTGGCTGTTAGGTGCCGACGGTGTGAGTTGCCACGACGGCGTGAGTAGCGACGCTGCGGAGTAGCCGCGACGTGAGTGAGTATCGACGCCGCGACGAGCGACACGACGTGCGGAGCAAGGGCAGTAGGCCGCCCGCACGAGACAGTAGAAAGATGCAGCAGCATTACACGACGACGATATCATCGTATCGGCTGTAGCGCCCAACGCCAACTGCCGGCGGCTGCTCGATAGCCGCGGCTATGAGATGAGACGGTGCGTGTCTGGCCAGGGCTGCCCGGCTCGGCGCAAGCGCACTACACCGTACTCGCCGAGGCTGTGACCCGTGTATCCGTGCTGCTTGGCGCCTCCCTCGCCGAGATCTACACCGCGCCGGTTCCCTCGGAACGGCCGACGCCGGTACTGGTTCAGTTCACCCCGCCGCTGCCGCCCCTCCCCGGCGCCACCAACCTTGTCTCGTGCCAATCAGTTGCGGGCTGCGCGGCGCTCAGCTCAGTTGAGTTGAGTGACGGCTGATGACTGAACCCAACTCAGCCCGCCGTGAACCAAGCTTGCCTCGGCCAGTGAGGCAGTCAGTCAGCCGCTGTGCGAGCTGAAGCCAACTTTGTAGCCAGAGCCAACCAAGCAGACGCAGCCCGAGCCAACCTTCCCACCAGCCAATGTGAACTGGCAATTCGTATGACTCACTCAATTGGAACTGAGCGGAACTCAACCTTGGTTGCCTGCCACCCGCCCACCAAACCAATCTTACTTGTCCGAGACAGACGGAGAGATCTGTCTGTCTGTCGAGCGAGCTGATGCAAGCCCGATCTCACCCACCCTCACCCACACCCACACTTCGCCTCGGCTCACGGCGTCGGGCTCGGCAAACCCGGCGTCAATACGACCCACGCCCGCACCGCACACGCCACGCGTGCCTCGAGATACTTAGATCCAACGACGTCGGAGCCCCTTGTGCACCTAGCTTGCCAGATCTGGCCGAGGCACGCGCGGCGGGTGTGGTGTTCAGGCGGCGCGGCGGATGTGTGAGAGCGAGCTGGCACCGACCGACCGACGACCGAAACCAAACGAAACGAAACGTGACGACGACGGGGCACGGCGGGTGGCCTTGCTTGCCTTGCTCGCCTCTCGCTCGTCGCCCTGTTACGGCACGGTTGTCGCCAGATCCAATGCACGAATGCTCCCCGAACGACCGACGTGGATGCTGCTGCTGCTGCTGCTGCTGCTGCCCGACACCCGCGGATGCGCTTGTCAAGCAAGGGTGTTTCATGTGCCCGTGGTTGTGCCGGGGCTAGTTGGTGTCGACTGTTTCAACCCGACGGACAGCTTGCATGGTGCTTGCTTGTTTGCGCTGGTCCGATGGGCAAGGCAGGGCAGCAGAGCGCGGCATAAAACTGCCCCCGACTCCCAGGCAGCACACTTCGTCACGATGTTGCCTCATCCAGGGTGGTGTCGCCTGGCTGGCTGAGGTGTGCCCGCCCCGCCCGCCAGGTCAGGTCCGACAACCAGCCGAGCCGAACAACCTTGTGTCTCCTCGTTGCTGGCTGGGCTGGCTGGCTGGCTGTACCTGCTCCTGGCTGGCTGGCTGGCGGGGTGCCTGGCGACACGGCACGGGTTGGTACGGGTTGGTGCGAGGCGAGGTGTGCACCACGCTGTGCACTGTAATCAATCGTCATGATCAATGCGCGGCGTCGGCCCGACGGGGCGGAGCGGGTGCGGCGTGGAGCGGCGTTGGGCGCGCGCGCGGGCTCCGAGAATGCCGCTGATGCATGTGGTGTTGGTTGTCGACTCGCTCCGAGCTGGTTGGTTGGTTGGTTGGTTGGTTGCCGGCTCGCTACTCCCGCCGCCTCAGAGATTAAGCTCACGCTAAGCTCGAGTTGGGTGATGCCACGGCGGGCGGGTGGGTGCGTGGGTGGGTGGCCTGGGTGGGTGGGTGCCTCGTGTCGTGGGTCACTCTGCGCGGGTCATTCAGGCCCAGCATTTCAGGCAGCAAGCAGCCTGCCTGCTGGCTGTCCAGGTCCGCACTGCAGCCACTTTGCCCAGTTTGTTAGCTCGGTGCTGGCTGACTTGCCTTGCTTGCCGGGTTTTGCATCATCATGACCATAATCAAAATGCAGCAACTGGCCCAGGCAGCCAGCCAGTCCACGACGGGCTGGTTCCTGGAACCTCAATTATCACGCCCAGTCGTCGCCCCCTTGCCCCTCCCCTCCCGCAAACGCGACGAATCGAGCCTAGTCACCGCTAGCTGCTGCGCAAATGGCGCATTGGCGCGCATGGCAGCGCATGGCATCACACCAATGCATGGGTACTGGCGTCAAATGGCTAGCGTGTGGGTGGGTGCTGCTGCGGAGCCTTGTTGGGCTGCATGCTGCATGCTGCATGAATCCAGCGGGGGCGGGGCAAGGCAAGGAAGGCGCAGGGCGACGAGCAGTGTGCGTGCGTGCCATTGCAGCGTCCTTCTTCCTCGACGACGCCCGGCCGAGCCTAATCTAGTCGTCGAGATGCTGGCTCCTGCCTTCCTTCCTCAGCCCCCCGCCGCCGCCGTCGTCGTCACTTTTTTTTTTCACCCACCGCGTGGTTGCTGGTTGCTGTCGCCGCCGCCTGAATATTGTCAGCCAGGGGGGGGGGGCACCTTGCCTCGGGGGCCTGCCTCGTTGCCTTGCCCCCCTCGCCATCGCCCGTCCCTGGTGCCTTACTCTACTATCAAGGCACGCGTCTCGTGTCGGCCCTTTGTGTGTCGCCCCTCTCGTTGCGTCGCTGCCTCGTCGCTCCTTCCTTCCTCGCCTCCCCCCCTCTGCCCCTCATATCGTGCCGTGTTTTTCGTACCTTGCGACACGTCGGATGCTTGTAGAGCGACAGTGCCAGACAGCGCCGACGCCGTCGCCGACCCGAGTGTGCTACCGTGTGCCGCCGCAGTGCCCATCGCGTGCCGTGCCGTGTGTGCCCTCGCGGTCCTCCCCTCCTCGTCTCCTCCCCGGAATGTCTCCCCCTCCCCCCTCCCCCAGTTGACCCAGTCTACCCATTCCTTTGACGCGATGCTGTTACATTTTGCGTTCCAGGTCCCACTGTAGTAGCTGGTGCTGCCGCCGCCGCCTTCCTCCTTCCTCGCCGCCGCTCGCTTCGTCACTAGTCCAACCTTGTTTTTTTTCCTCGTCCCCTCGCCTCCTCATCTTGCCCCTCTGCCGACCTGTTCCTCGCCCATGCCCCTCGCATCCCATCCCAACTGGGTGTGTTTGGTGCGTATTTTGGGTTTGGCACCATTGGCGCACCAGCAACGGCACTGCTGCCAGACGACGACCACCACGACCACGACGACCGACGCATGACCCATTTCAACCTACTTGCGCGTAAATCGATCCAGTGACAACCCATTGTCGTTGGTTGACGTCGTCGACGACGGAGACGACAACGACCTATTACTACTACTGCTGCGACACACACACACTAGGTTGAAACGAAACCACGCCCTCTTTCATCAACGCTACTCGCTTCAAGGCTCCTGCTAGGCTCCCCCCTCCCCTCTCCCATTGCATCATATATCATCAAGCGCGCGCCAACGGGCCGCATACCTCGCAACGACCAACAGACCCCACTTGTCCCCCTCTCGCTCGACCTTGACTACAACACTAGTCTCGCCTCGACTCGACTCTCCCTCGCCCCCTCGACGTGACCAACGCGTATATCATCGACGCTAGACCCAGACCCCTCGGCCAAACTACGCCCCCCACCACCACCACCCATCATACCACACCTACACCCCACGCCGACGTCGTCTTCTCCGTCGCAACTTTTGACCTTGTTGTTGTTCAACCCGCACAAGCTACGCTACTACTTGGCACTAGCTCGTGTCCGCACACGACGAGTCCGGATCCAACGAATACCCGTTACCTCATCGCGCCGTTTGCCCACTTTGGACACTAGACAATCGACCCGTCCGTTCTGGTCTGGCCTCTGGCTGGCTGACGATCACTTTGCAACAACGGAGCACCTTAAATAGCGCGTGCCCAGCCTTCGCTATAAACCACCACCACATCACACCGCGTCGCCCTTGCCCCCCTCCCTTGTTTGCCGCCCATCGCAACAATACTACCCCTCACCCAAACCATCTCATGTCTCCTCGGTGACTCTTTGCTCGACAACTTTGAGCCTTAGCCTTAGCAGCACCACGCCACCCGCGAACGCGTCGACCACCACGCAACGCCCGACAGCATGGTCCTGGATATTGTGGTTCAGTCAAAGCACAGCAACACTGCCAGAGTGTTTCCTCATTCAGGTGAGTGACCGCGTAGTGGCGTACAGGGAAGGTGGTAAGAGGCGCGGCGTGAGGCGCGGCGACGAAGAAGGACAAAGGTCGAAGTAAAGGGTGGAGGCGGCGGCGGCGGCGTCTCGCGTCGCCGGCCGGTTTACCTCTCTTGTTTATTGCTACTGCTGGCGACGCCGCATGCAGTGCGTGCACGCGCTGCATCGCAACGCACGCAGCACGAAACGCACGTATGCCAAGCACGCACGCGCATCACATTTGACCCCCTTCCCCACGTGGAGCGCGTGCATTGGAATGGCACAACGCACATCGCACCCCGTAAATCTCAGCACACCCCGCTCACACCCACCCCGCAGGCTTCTTTGGCGTCACACCGGTCATCATTGCTGGCACCCTGCACATGAAGCTGCCTGCCGAGGTCAAGTCGCTCCCAATCCGATCAATACAAGTCGCCGCAACATGCTACGAAACAAAAGACCCTGGAACCATCAGATCTTCCGCTGGCGAACACATCCTGTGGGAGAAGCGGAGATATGTTTGGCAACCACCCCCTGGCCAAGTCGAATCATTGATCACAGAGGACTGGGACATTGACTTTAGAATATCCATCCCGCCCGAGGCCGCCGACTTGACAAAGAGCACCCAGCTCCTGCGCGAGTGGAGGGCACAATGGCGGCTCGAGATTTTAATCGAGCACAAGCCCATCAAGTATGTCGGCGAGGGCATCAGCCGCCGCTTCACCCTCAACCTGTACAACCACCGCACCCCACCCCCCGCCGCCACCCCGTTCCCCACTGGCGGCATTGCGACGTCCGGCAAGGACCTGGCGTCGACCTCGCACGTCTTCCTTGCTCCGCCAACAAGTGCCTTTGGCCCTGGCGACAATGTACCTCTTGCATTTGCGGTGCGCGTGGCCGACCCGTCCACCTCGGTGCGCAAGGTCCAAGTGATCCTCGAGCGCCGCCTCGAGGTCTACACCCTCGACCGAGGTACCTCGGGATCACGCGGACCATCACCCGACGACGACGACACGGGTAGTATCGCGCCGCCAACAACGCATAGGTCGCACATCTCCAACCTGTTCAACCGCAGTTCCTCCCCACGGCGCTTGAACGCCGCTGCCAGTGCGAGCAGTGGCAACCTCATCTCCACTCAGGACTTGGAGAGCTACACGACCCGCGCGTCCGTCGCCTCGACCACCTTTACCACGTCCACCCGCCGCCCACCAAAGGTCGAGATCCACAAGGTTGGCGTTTCCGAGTGCGAACTGACCAGCCGGGGCGAGAGCGGCTCGTACTGGGCTGTTGGCAACATTGCGCTGCCGCGCCGCCTTCCGAACGGAGGGGCCTGGGACATTGGCGAGTCGGGAAGCACGCCGCTGGCGCGAATCTCGTTCAGCCTCTACACCAAGGTGTGGGTCAAGACCAAGAGAGGCAGCTCGCCAAAGGAGACCGTGTCAGCTCCCGTTGCTCTCACAATTGTCGGCGTTCCCGAAGAGGACAGAGCAAGGGCAGCACAGGCAAAGGCGACCCGGGAGGAGGCTCGCGCCGCGCTGGCCGAAGCCCGTACTTCATCACGCGCCCACCTCAAGCCAGCCAGGCGCACCGGCAAGAGCAGCAGCCAGCTGTATCTGCAGGCTGGAGACGTGGACATTTCTTCCGAGCACATTGCGTCCATTTCGCGGGCGTCGTTACCGCTCGACAAGAATGGGCGGATGGCGTCGCCAAGCGCGTCGCCGCCCGACAGCACGCCGCCCGTGGCGTTGAGACCCATACTGTTACGCCACGACGGCGACGGCGACCACATCCGGAACCCGCACTCGACCATCCAGTTTGTACCGGCGCCCGACGCCATGCCGGTATCCCCCGCGTCGACTGTGTCGTCATCTCGCGGCGGCAGCGGCGGCGGCATCCAGCTCCCGTCCCTCCAGTCCATCTTCCCGTCCGAGCTCTACCCCTCGCCTGCGTCGCCCCAAAGGTTTGCGGCCCACGAGTACACTGGGTCGCCCCACTCTCCCACCGCGCCGTTACTCCCTGTCCCGATGGAAATCCTCGACTCGGAGCAGGGGCACGACGAGTCGTCGTCGTCTTCGTGGCACGAGTCGCCGCACGACTCGTCGTCGTCTTCGTCTTCCAACTCGCAGTACCGTCACGCAAGGACGGCTATTGGCGGGCGGCGCATTTCATCGACGACGAGTGACGACGAGGAGCAGCCGTTGCGCAACCGTCCCCGTCTTGGCGCTGCCGCCACACCGCAGCGGCCCAAGACCCGCGCGCCGCTGCCGTCGCTTGACGCGCTGGGTTTCGGCCTTCCCGCTCTGCCTGAGGACTACCGCCCGCCGTCGAGCCGAAGGCCGCGTACCGCGCCGTCTTTCAGTGCGTACTCTGCCTCTGGCATGGCGCGTGCTCCGCCCCCACCGCCCCTGTCCGGTGCCATCTCGCACGACATGGGCGCCATCTCGCACGACGCGAACAAGACGCCGACGCAGGAGTACCCCCACCCCCAGGCATTCTCCGACTCGCGGGCGCCGTCCAAGCGTCCGTCGACGTCGGGCAGTGTCTTTTCTCTGATGCGGACGGCCCCGCCGTTTGGCTACTCGTCGTAGGCGCCATGTCCGCCAAAATTTCCCCACCTGTTCTCCTCCCCCATCGTTGTTCCATTGCATGCCGTCTGGCCACTGTTTCATTTAAGCATTTGCATGTATCTAGAGTGTGTCGAAGCCTAGTGAAGCCGAGCGCAGCGAGGCGAGCGAGGCGGGAGGTGCGGAGGTGTGGGGGCGAGGGCAGGTAGCGGGGTTGGCTGGAGTCGGCAAAGTGGTCGAGTCGGGTGCCAAGTGCCACTCTTGACTCGGAAGAGGGTTAGCCGGTTCCGACGGGCAAGTGACTGCACTGATGACTTGGGG
Source organism: Vanrija pseudolonga (assembly GCF_020906515.1). Taxonomy (NCBI): domain Eukaryota; kingdom Fungi; phylum Basidiomycota; class Tremellomycetes; order Trichosporonales; family Trichosporonaceae; genus Vanrija; species Vanrija pseudolonga. The sequence goes on along the minus strand of NC_085851.1, from coordinate 4,055,704 downwards.
GCCAGCAACAACAACACGTCTCACCATCTGACACTGTTCAGCGCCAGAATGCCAGTAACACGCAGCGCAAGCAAGCACGGCGGTGCCGCCGCTCCCAAACCCCCTCCCCGTGCGTCGCCGTCCAAACCCAAGCCCAACCGCAAATCCGCGCCCGCGTCCAACCCCACACCCGCGGCCGACGACGAAGCCTATACATTCTTCTACGGCTGGGCGAGCGGCCCGCTAGCGCCCCTAAGCCAATGGCACGCCCCCTCCCAGCCCTTCCACGATCCGCAGTATCCCGGGCGGCACTTCAAGACGGCAAAACACTACATGATGTTCCGCAAGGCGCTCGTCTTCGACCCGGCGCAGGCGGACGCGGTCGTCGCGGCCGAGACGCCGCGCGAGGCGAAGGCTTTGGGCCGGGCACTGCCTGGTTTCGATCGCGCGCGGTGGGATGAGGTCGCGGACGAGGTGGTTGAGACGGGCAACTATTGCAAGTTTGGCCAGTGTGCAGGGCTTTGGGAGGTGCTTAGGAAGACGAAGGGGACGCTGGTTGAGGCTAGTCCCCGGAACAGGATCTGGGGGATAGGTTATGGACGGGAACGGGCGCTGGAGAATCGGGAGAGGTGGGGGACTAATCGGTATGTCTGCTAGGTGGGGAGGTGCTGACGCTGCAGGATGGGGTTGGCGCTCACGCGCGCGAGGGACCGGTTGTTGGCTGAGCGAGGTGTGGCGACGGCCGAGGCGGAGGAGATGGAGAAGCGCGAGAAGGGGGGCAACGACGCCGAGGTCGGCGACGACGACGGCACGAACTAGACTACGATGCATGCTGCTGCTGTCAATAGCACTACTACTGCTGCTGCCCTGCCTAGAGGCCATCTCGCGTGGCTCAGCCACGCCTCCGCGCCGCCACGCACGCCAAGCTCATCGCCGCCCTCGAGCTCGGCGTCTCGCGCTGCGCGCTCACGCCGCGCTCACTATGCGTTGACGCACTGGCTCCGCCGATGCTCCCAATACGCAGCCCGCATCCGATCCACCTCGCTCGCCAACTGCCCAAAGACAGCACTCGCGTCCGCCAGCTGCCCGCCCTCGGCGAGCGTATCAGCCAGAAACTCGAGAGCGAGCGGGACAGGCAGCGGCGTGTCGACGCTCAGCGGTCCCTCGCGGGTAGGGTAGCCCAGGTCCAGCTTTGCGGCGGGGACGGGCACGGCCGCGCCGGCGAGATACGGCGTGAGGGCTGGCAGGATCGTGTCGCGCGGCGCGTTGACCGCGCGGATTATGCCCCGCAGGTAGTTCCACGCCGAGGCGTTGTGCGGGATGCGGTGGATCTCGGTGAGGGCGTATCTGTGCGAGCGTCAGCGAGCGCGTAGCGCGAGCTGGCGAGCGGAGTGCCGGCGGCACTGCGACCTTCGCTCCGCTAACTCATCCCCCAAGCCAACTTACTCGATCTCCTCCCTCCCGTCATTCTCCAACCCAACAGCCCCCGGCCGCGCAACGCGCAAGAACCAGCGCCACCCCCACGCCGAGTTATTCCGCCCATCGGCCGCAATGAGGCCCTCGCACCAGTCGAGCTCGTCGTCCCACTGCTGCGGGGAGATGCGGCCCAGGTCGGAGAAATGCGAGTACAGCCAGTGGATGTATGTCCATGTGTGGTAGTTTTTCGGCTCGGGGATGAAGGTTGCGTGTACGAACTCGATCTCGGGGCGCGGGTCGGCGGGGGAGGCGTGCGAGATGAGGGAGAGGCGGTGGTGCCTTCGTGAGCGAGCGCGCGTCAGCGCGCGAGCGAGGGAGGGTATGGGGGCACGGAGTGAGGCGGCAGTCTCCTTAGGCATCGCTTGCCTGGAGCCTGACATCGCCGGGCCGCGCCGCGCCACGACTCACCAAACCTGGTACGACTTGAGATTCTGAACCGCGTACTCGTCGAGAAACTTGAGTTCAGCGGCCACCGCGTCGTCGCCGAGCGCGAGGACCGTCTGGAAGCGGTACTGCCTGCGGGGGGGTGCATTAGCCGTCATCTGCCTGCTGCGGCGTGCCTCCCGGCGCTACTCACCACACCGTGTAGTGCGCCGCGTTCAACGAAAGCAGCGTCCGCGTGAGGTCGAGGACGCGGGGCGACTTCTCGCCCGAGGCGACGACGGCGCGGAAGTAGTCGCTTGCATCTTTGTCTGGGGGGTGGGGGTGGGAGTGAGCAGGGCTTGGGGGTGAGGTACTGGACGCTGCCGGGCTAGCGCCCGCCCGCCTCCGCACTCACACTCCTGCGTGTACATGATCGGCACGAGCGCGTTCGGCGCGTCGGCCTGCGGGATGGGCGTCACGTCTGCCCATTCTGGGCGCTCGCCGAGGGGGATGTAGGTCTGCGCGACGCGAGCGGAGCGAGCGGCGTAGGGTGCGATGTGGTGGGGTGGCGACAGGTAAAGGCAGGAGCGTCGTCGTGACGGCCAGTCGCGGTGTGAGTTGGAGATGATGCCGTGACGATACGAGCGAGGAGGTTGGATCAGCATGACACTCGCTCGCCGCCCTCGCCGTACTCACCATTCTGTTCTGCTCTCGCTGAGTGATGAAGACACGACGAGATGGCAAGAGAAAGGACGACGAGCAGAGTACAATGCTGCGTTGCTGCTCGTCGTCGTCGAGGAGGAGAACAATGAACGACAAGAGTGACGCACGGGCGGGGCGGAGAGCGGTGGATCTCCGTGCCGTACCGAACATGACGCCGACGCCGAAGCTGGCGGCGCGGCGATCAGCGAGCAGCAAGCATCTGGCAACTGTACATATCGCTTCTCGGCGTCGAGCAGCGCCGACAGACACCATGCACCTCGCTCCCGCTACAGCCTGGCACGCCGTCTCGCGCCGCTCACCGCGCGCGCATCCTTCCACCTCGTCGCTCGTCCCGAACAATGATCTCATCCCCCCTTGGCAGCTTCGGTCGAACAATACGACGCTGACCCGCGCCAACGCCCACATGGCACCCCACGCTGCTGCTGCACAGCGCACGACTCCAACTACTGCTGCCCCACACTCTCATACTGATTCTCGGTGACACGCGGTGCGCTCGGCCCGGGCAGGGGCCAGTGCGGCGGCGGCCACGGCGCAGTGTGGGACTGACTGACCGACTTGAGTCTTCGTCTCAACGGCTGTCTGTCTCCTTGCTTGATTGCTTCAACACCACCACCACCACGACATGCCGCCGCGCAAACCCAAGCCCAAGCCCCGCCCGAGCCGACCCCGCAAGCCAAGCTGCACGCCACACCTGGTCGCGCACTCGCTCCTCTCGCGCCCCGACGACCCCAAGAAGCTGCGACACGCGCTGGCAACACTGCGCTCGCGCGCAAAGCTGCCCCCGAGCGCGGCGTACACGTGCTGGCACACCGTCGCGTTCCCGACGCCCGACCTGCGCCCCGGGGAAGAGCTGCGCGCCGCGCCCGAGGCCGCGGCGTGGCGGCTCACCCACGCCATAGTTGCGCCGGGCGGGCTCGCCAGCCCCGGCTCTGGCTCCTCCCCCGTGTCGCCGGTCGACGAAGCCGACACCGCCCCCGACCCGCTCGTGCTCTCCGCCGCCCTCGTCGACGTCCTCCTCACCGACGACGAGTTCGACGCCCTCGACGCGCTGTACCCGCTCGTCCCCGGCGTCGACGTGACCGCCGCCACCGCTGACGGCCCGCACGCGTACGAGGTGCGCGGGGAGCGCACGACAAACTACCTGCTTGACCTGGTGGCGCGGAGCCTGGCGACCGCCGCAGCCCACTCGTGCGTTCTCTTCGTGTCGAATGGCGAGCGGCACGTGCGCGTGTCCGGCCTGCGCGGGTACGCGTTCGTGTTCGGCGACGGCGCCGACCAGACCCCTGGGCCAATGTTTGATCGGTCTATTGGGTGGCGTGCGGGCGGAGAGGTGGTCCGGCCCGGCGCCCACGTCAAGCTCTTCACGGCGCTGCTCGACGCCGCGGTCGAGGTCGTCAACCAGGGCGCCGAGGTCGAGTAGCGAGTAGCCACCGACGACCGACGCGTTACACCGCACGTCACGTCGCTCGCACCGCCGACCGCCGCCCGAGCATCGCCGACGACGCCTCGCCGTGGCGCCGAGGGTTGAACCGCCACCGAGCGCCACCGACGCACGACGCCGCTCGGCCGATCCCGCATGTGTCGGGGCTTGGCGGGCGCCGCGAGCACCCGCGCACCAACGCCCGCTTCTTGCCACCGCCTGCCTGCCAGCGTCCGTGCCATGCCGACGAGAGGGGAGGGGTAGGTGGGTGGTTATAGCTGCTTGATATCCGAGGACAATCTCACTTGCCCTAGCCCCACCTCTCGCCTCACCATGACCCACACGCGCACCCGCCGCATCACGCTGCCCCTCGCCTCCCCGCCGCACTGCAACATCCTCACCTCGGTGGTCGAGGACGCGCGGCACATCCAGGACCCGACGACGCTGTCCGAGTTCCTGGCGCTCGACGAGGTGCGCGAGCACCTCGACTGTTCGCCGTGGCTGCGGCGCGGGTTCCAGCCGGCGTCGACAAAACTGCCCACGCCGCTCACCTGGGCCATCACGTGCGATAGCGGCGACGGCGAGGACGAGATTGCGAGCTGTGCACTTGTCGAGGACATCAGCGACGCCGAGCTCGACTACCTCGACGCCTGGGCGCTCGTCAAGACGCCCCACGGCCCGCTGCCCTTCACCGTCGGCACAGAAGGCGAGTTCACGTTCCGTACCTCTGGGCAGGCAGTGTTTCCCTACGAGCGGGGCCACGCGGCCCTCGCCCTCGTCGCGCGCGGCATCGCGCTCTCGGCCGCCCTCGACGTGCCCGTGTTCCTCAGTAACGGCCGCCGCACGTTCCAGTGCGATGCGCGCGACGACGCGAGCGTCATGACCTCGCGCACGTTCGGGACGCGTGCCGACGGCGCCACGGTGCGCGAGGACGTCGATCACGAGCTCAGCCTGTTCGCGTGGCTTGCCGGCCAGGCATTCGAGGTGCTGCATAAGAAGTAGGCGTGTCCGAGAGAGGGGAGTCGAGGAGAAGGGAGCATACATGTTGTAGTTGAGCCTGCCTGTTGTAAGATCTGCTCTGCTTGGCACCGGCGTATCCCGGCCCGGGACCAGCCGACCGCCACACGGCGCCCGCCGGGGGCAGTCGCGTGGTGAAGGAGAGCCTAGTCGCGCGACAACGCTGCACTACTCAGAGTGGCACTCGCCGTGCTCGATCACGCCCAATGCTCTAGCAAGGAATGGACTGGCACTGGGCCCGCTTGGCATGCGTGAGCGTGATGACTGTGGCATTCTCCGCAGTCACATCGAAGTAGCCGGCACCCCTGTGCCATGATGGCTCTCTCTCCCGCCGGCAAACGCACTCCCCACCACAAACTGCGGATGGCATGGCATCTGAGCAGAGATAGCCTCCTCGGTTCCCAGCAGCATGCATCAGATCCCAACCCACACGATTCGCAGCCATCTAGAAGTTCTGGTCGTGCGGTTGCGGCAAACGTGAGAATCTGCACAGGGGAAAGGCACATCTCCTCGGCCAAGCTGCCCGCGCCAAGAGAAATCACTCACGCCGTTTCCTGGCTTGGCAAAGTGTTGGCGTAACGTAAACAACTGCGCGTGGCGATGCTGCCTAAAATTCAATGTGAATGCATGGTGGGGTGCGTGCATGTGCGCATGTGCGAGGATGCGGAGCTACTGCTACAGCGCCCGCCGCGAAAAATGCATTGTCCGTGGGGAGGGAGGGAATGGAGGGTGGGTGGCTACAAACAGAGCTTAGAAGAGGGCAGCGGCAGCAGCGACAAGCACAACGAGCGCCGAGATGGGCGCGACGGCACCGGCGCCACTGGGCTTGCTCGAAGCGCCGGCCGACTCGCCAGCACGCGAGGCAGTGTTGGCGCCGCTGGCGCCCGAGGCGCCCGAGGCACCCGACGACGCAGCAGCGTCGGTAGGCTTGCCGGTGGCGATGACGCTCGAGGGAGTCGTGACGGTCGCAGGCGTGGTCGTGGCGAGGCCAGTGACAGCGGCGGCCGAGCCCGAGCCCGAGACGTGGACAGTGGGCGCCGACTTGACGAGGAAGTTGGCGGGGTCGATGCCGTTCGAGATGGACGAGAACGTCTGGCAGTTGGACGTCTTGGGCCAGTACGCGGGCGCGCCGGGCGTGACGAGGTCGCCGACCGTGTACTGGGGCGGGTTGTTCTTGTCGGTCCAGCGCTGGCGGAAGGTGGAGAAGTCGCCGTTGGGCAGGGGGTACAGGCCGGGAGGGGCGGCAGGCTCGCCCTCGCAGAAGGTGAAGGTACCGTTCGTCGAGTACAGGTCGGGGATGGCCATGACGAAGCGGCAGCCCATGATGTCGAGCTTGTGCTCGCACTGGAGGCCAGAGTTGACCTTGTCGGTGCCGGCCGTGCAGATACGGAGACAGAACTGGTCAAACGACACAAACGACATCCACTCCTCGTAGAACGTGTCCTGGCCCGTAGCGAGGTTGGTGGTCACGTTGCCGCCGATGGGGTTGCCCTCGTTCTTCTCGCCGTGGGGGTCGAGCTCTCCGCCAGTGTCGCCGGCGGGGATGTTGATGCGCGTGCCGTCCCAGAAGCCGTGGATCTGGACGTAGAGCGGCGTCTTGATGACGTGCGCCGAGTGGATCGTGCCGTCGGGGATCAGGCGGGCACCGTTACGCGGCTGCGTGCAGTAGGCGACGACCGAGGGCTCGACGTTGCCGATCAGGCTGTCGGGTCCGGGCTCCATAGGGCCGTACATGCAGAAGTCGTCGACGCCGTTCAGCGACAGGAGACGCGAGAGCGAGGTCTGGTTGACCTGCGCGCCGATGGGGTAGAAGCCCGGGCGTTCGGGGTTGGTGGGGCCGTTGGGGAACTTGGCGAGGACACCGGGCGCCTGGGGGTTGGGCGTGCCGTACGAGTAGTACGAGGGAGCGCCGGTAGGAGCGTTCGTGATGGCCGGGCCCCAGGTGCCGGCGCCGGCGTCGGCAGCACCAGTGGCGACCGTTGTGCCGGCGGCAGCAGGAGCGGTGGTGACCGACGAGGCGGCGCCACCGGCAGCGGTGCTGGCCGTGGTCTGGCCGTTGACGAGCGACGCCGCGAGAAGGAGCGTGGGGGGGACGAGGGCGAACATTTCACACAAGACGATGGGGAGCCGGCATGGTGCGGCGGGCACGACTGGTCCTTTATACTCGCCGCTGTCTGCGCGCGACTGCGACGCTCCGCTGCGCGTTGCAGTGTTTGGTTGGCTTGACCAGCTCGACGTTTGCTTGGCAAAACAGCGGCACGCGCAAGTGCAACACCTGTAGCAAGGGATAGTTGCCTGCCGCTGGCTTGGCTTGTTCTCGGCGCCCAGATTTCTGCGATCTGGGGCAGGTGGAGCCACCACAAGAGACAGGGTGCAACCAGGGTGAGGTAGCCGTGTGGCCCTGGTTGCCGACGACGTCACTCACCTTTTGAAAAGCAGCCACTCCACCCATTCAGCGGGTGGCCCAGTACATTAGGAACGGGACACGGGCAAGCAAGTGGCTTGGAGCTTGGCGGCACTGGTCCGGTAACGCTGGCCTCGACTTCTGCAAGGAGGTGTGAGTTTCGTGTGGTGCATGTGCAGCGGCCGTGGTTTGTTGCATCAACCCATGAAACAGTGCCGTTCTAACAGCCTTGCTAGGTTAGTCTTCCCAACGGCTGTTCCGGCTCGTGAGAGGTGGGCACGACGCTTGCCTGACGTTAGCGGCTTGGCAAAAGCTGACGACAACAGGATTTGGTTGACATGCACTCTCTGGCACCAACAAGCCGGTGCGACTTTCTATTCAACCTCTCGGCCAACTGGAGTCGTCAGCTTAACCATGGATCCAGACTCACACTACTCTTAATACGCAACGCCGACCTGCATCCTTGCCCATGCAGTGGCCGCCATCATCTCACAAAGACCGAAGCCTTGTCCAGCGCGCACGGTGCTCGCGTCGCGGCGGTAGCCAAACGTCTCGGACACGGCAGGGCAAGGCTGGGTCAAGCCGTCCCAGCACACCTGGAACGTACGCTCCTGGTTTGACACGAGAACGGGGCACCCGAGCTTCTTTGCCGCGCGCCCGGCGTCGACAACGATGCCCATTATGTGGTCATAGCTGGCTTCGGCAGCCGCGACGGCTTGCTTGGACATTCCGGTAGTGTCCGGCGGGACGGCGTGGCCCAGAGACAGGCTCTTCCAGCACCTGTCGATGTGGTCGAGATCGTCGTCGGTGAGGGACTGGAAGACGATTGCCGCGCACGCCACGCGACGACGGCGCGACTTGACAGTGTGGCGCGAGGGCTCCGGCGAAACGGTGTACTCCTCCAGGCGGGAGTAGTCGATCTCGGGTGTGGCGACAAATGTCATGCCGAGGACGTTATCGGACGGCGTCATGAGCGTCTGGAGCTGCTCCGCGCACGCGGCCTGCATCGACCCCGGCGATGTCCAGGTGGGGGTGGGCGAGGGCACCTTGACAGCGGGAGGGGCGGGCATCTCCTCCGTGAACGTAACGACGTGACTGAGGATAATGACATTGGGGTCATGGATCTGCTTGCTCGCACCAGCGGGGGACTGCACTGTCGGCTCGGCGTCCTCGGCAACATTGCAGTGGTGGTATAAGCGGACCTCGGGACACGCCTGCGGGGGGATATCGGCGCGGAACTGCGCGCTCTTGACCAGCAGGACCAGCTCGACCGGACTCATGAGGGTCGGCATCGTCGGCGTACGGGGACGAGGGAAGGGCAGCCGTGCCGGGCGCGACGAGTCGACGACGGGTGCATGCGACGCCGAGACCGAGCGCGTAAACTGGCGTGGCTGGGTCGACGCACGGAGGGTCGAGGGCACCATCGACATGGACGAGCCGCGCACGCGGCTGTGCTGGGTGCCGCCCTGGCCTGGGATACGGCGCGGCGGGGAAGGCTGGACGCCCGTGTCAACGCGCAGCTCAGGGCGGGTACGCGGGGTAGGGAAGGCGATCATGCCGACGACGCTGCTCGAGGCGGGGCTCGTGGCGGGGCTGGGGGCGCCGGCGCGGGCTTGACGCTGCGGCTCGGGCGAGGAAGCCACGCTTTCGTCGCTGTAGCTTGAGGCTGCCGAGCTGCTCGACGTATAGTCGGTGCGGACGGAGGCGGAGCGCGCTGGCGGGCTGTGGGCTGGCGTGCTTCCTATCGAGGAGCGCGGGACGAGGTACGGCAGGTTGATTGAGCTCTCGCGATGCGGCGAGGGCGAGGGCGGCGAGGAAGATCTCGATGGCGGGGAACGGTGGGACTCGGCGGTGGCGAGTGTCGAGCGCAGGCCGGAGGGTACATGATACCCGCGCGGCGGGGGGCTGTACATTTGAGCAGTGGGGTGAACAAGCAAGACTAGTGAGTAGAGTAGAGTGAGGAGGGTGTGAAGAGAGGAGAGAGGGGAGGAACAAGACGACGAGGGGTGGTGGTGAGAGGGCAAGATGTGATGTGATTAGGGGTCAACAACAATAACAATGGCACTTACTCTTGTCACCTCGTCTCACCCTCACTCTCTTACATCAGTCTCAGCATGGCTACACTACACAGTCTACACATACAAGCTACTCTACACAAGGCTCTGCCTACCTCCTCATGGCCCAGAACGCGTCGCCGACCATCAACCCAAACACGCCGTCGGTCCACGCCGCTGAGGAGCGACGGCTCCCACCACTGCCCGGGCGATGTACCTCGACAATCTCGCCGACTTCACGCCCAGCTTCCTCCTCGCGCTTGTCCTCCACGAGGGTCCCGTCGGCTCGTGTGCCGAAGCTCGCGCTCGCCCCGGCGGCGGCACAGCGTACGCTACGCCGCCCGTTGGACAGCCACACCCCGAGGCCGAGCGCGCGCGCCATGTCAATCCCGTCGTACACTAACTTGAGGGCGCGCCACCGCTTGTCGGTGTACGTTATCGCCTGGCGACCGCTCGCCGTGCTGACGGTGAACACTGGCACCGTGGGCGCAGGCGACGCGGGGATCTCGCCACTGATCCCCGCGCTCGGGGGGAGGAAGAGCGAGTCGAGGAAGTCAAAGTCGGCGTCGGTGAGCGTCTTCGTGACTACCGCGCCGGCAGCAACGTGGACTGCTGGCGCCGTAGGATCTGGGGCGGCATCGTCACCGGCGTGTTCGGGCGCAGAGTACACGATGGCAAAGGACAGCACGCGGGGCTTCTCGCGCGCCGGCTCGTCGGGCAGATCGGGCACTGGCCAGTTACTCCGGAGCCAAGGCTTCGCACCCGGCACGAGCAGCTCGCGGAAGGCGGGGAGGGCGAGAAAGTGCACCGTCTCATGCACAGACGAGAGGCGAGTGACGTGGGCGTTGAGCGGGTGGATAGCACGCGGCGGGACGTGAACCGGCGCATGTGGGCCGTGTGAAGAGGGCGGCGGGGGCGCTGGAGAAGCCGGCGGCGGTGGGGGCGGCGGAGAGTCGGAGGGCGGCGGCGCTAGCGGGCCCAGACGAGCGGCGAGCGGTAACGGCTCTGGCTGCTTGCGCTTGCGCTTCTGTGATAGCGGCGCCCCCGTCTTGACACTTAACGCGGTGAGGGGAACTCCGGTTGGGGTGCGTGGTGGGTGCGCCGCGGTCTGGGCAGGTGTCAGCTTGGACCAGGCGGCGTACTTACAAAGTGTGGCCGCGCCGGCAGGTTTGCTGAAGGAGGGGGTTTCATGCTGTTGTTGTTGCTGGCATTGTGCGCGAGTCGTCAAGAGTGATAGAGTGAAGTTGAGAGTGGAGGGTGAGGGGAAGATGATGGACAAGGGGACGTGCAGGCTGGGTGATCAGTGCGGAGAGGGCGGCGCTGGCTGGCCACGACGACGACGACAACGACGACGAGGACAACAACGACGACAATGACAATAACATTTGCTACACACACAATGACAATACAACCCACATGGAAAGACGACAACGAGCACACCACCGCCTACAGCATACACACACGCCCTTGCCCCTCATCATGTCGGCGCCAGTCCCCAACAACAACACTCGTGCTCTCACGCCACCCAGTCTCGGCGCTGACCCTTGCGCGGTCGAGCAGACGACCATGGGTCTGCATGGCGAGCGTCCGCCAGAGGCCCATCCCGCGCTCCTCTACTGCGCCGCCGCCCGCGCCGGCCACAGGACCCACCGGCTCACCTCCACGCGTGACGCCAAAGCTCGCGCCGACGAAGTCCGAGTTTGCGAGCACATGCCGGTGGCCATTCGACACGACGACCTCCAAGCCTAGCGCAGCAGACAGGCGGCACGCGTCATGCTTGATCGTCAGCGCCGAGGCATAGGGGTGCTCTGTGGCGCCGCCAAAGACGGAGCGACGCGGGCTCGTAGCGGGCGGAATGAGCGCCGCCGCTGCTGCCCCTGCGCCGTCGAGAAAGTCGAACTCGCCGTCCCCGATACGGTCGCTCACGATCGCTGCAGCCACAACGCGGGGCGAGCCCCCGCTCCCGGGAAGATGGCACACGACCGCATAGCTCAGGTGCGTGATATGTCTTGTGTCTGCTGCGAGCGGGCGCACGAGGGGGCACAGAGAGACGGGGTAGTTCTGGAGCAGCGTTGGCCGGCAGTTGTCCTTGAGCGGGGTGAGGAACTCGGCGTTGTGGAGGAGGTTCAGGAGGGCTCTCGGGGACGAGAGGTGGGTGCTGCTAAGGAGGTAGACAAGGGGCGTGTCCTGGTGTCAGTCAAGCTGTGACAGGGTCTGCAAACCTACGCAGGAGGGGTGCGAGTCGCGCTTGGCGACAGCAATGGGCATTGCAAGGGTCTGCAGGGGGTCGGTTTTGGCTCGCACAACTGACCTGACTGACTTACCATGCGTCGAGAGCCAAGCAAGCAGGCACTGCTGCACTGCACAACACTCGGTGGGTGAGTGGCGGGTGAAACGCGAAACGACGGGGCAGTGGCCGCAGCAACAGTAAATACCTGCCGAGGTGGTCGGTGACACCTCGCTTGTCACTGCTGTGCGCGTGCCCACCCCCCTTCCACTTCCCATTGTTCACGCGACCCAAGCTCCATTGTGCGTGCAGCACGGACGGCCTCGAGGAGTGGCGCAGGCGCAGGTTTCATCCTTCGCATGACGCTGTGGCGTGGTGCGCGTAGTGCGCGTGGTGGCTGCTGGCGGCTGGGGGCGTGCGAGAGTGGCGTGTTGTGTGGCTTCGGGAAATGCTTCGGGACAAGTGCTTGGGCGGTGCTGCGCGCTTTGCATCCTACGCCCATGCCGTCGGAGCGACAGGGTTCTCGGAGGGCTGTTTCTTGACGCCTAAGCATCTGGTCTGTGCCCCCGAGCTGCTCAAGGAGGGATGCACTCAAGCCGAAAGTGGCGTTGAGGACACAAGGTGCGTCCACTAACACAATAAGTAGACCTTGCCACTGCCACATAATCGACCGCCACCGACCATGAACCAGCCCGGTCGGGCGTCTGTCGGTATCTGTCACGCACGGCATCTACAAATGCCATCTGAGCAGACACTAACGACACTACTCGTCTTCCCATGACGACAAGATTCGTTCCGGGGCACTAAGGTTTTGAGTTTGACTGACCACGCGCGACTCATCATGTGGCATTCCACGGGTGGACACAAGGCCAGGTGACCGAACATTCCAACCCCTCCGTCCTCGACTTCTGTCCGCTGACTTTCGTTACTTGGAGGGTTGCAGCACATGCTGAACCTTCATTCTTGAGTGTATTGATTGAGGTCGGCCCTCGAGGCGGCAGGTCTCAATGCCGCGCTGTACCTCGACTTCCTGTCCCACGGCTTCAGTCCAACCCGGCGACAAACCAAGCCACCGGCACATGCCTCCGTAGCTAGCGCGAGGAACCATTCACTCGGTGCCGCAGTATATGACGCCAAGATAGCCCAGGTCCGGGTGACTCGCTCACCACACCACACATGTCACCCCCCGACTGGGCGTGCTCTGCCTATGCCCGCGAGGAGACCAAAGTTGCCATCGCCATCGGGCCGTGCGAGCGTTCCTCGCGGTAATTGCTTTGGCGTCGAGCAGGCAGCACATGGCGGATTGTTCGACGCCGAAATTTTCCGAAATCATCGAGCTAAACGGAGCTGGTCATGAGAGTGTGAGACGTCTCCCGTTAGTCACCGTCTTTGGCCGTATCATAAATAAGGAGGTACCGGCGAGGGAGGGCGGGGGCCACAACTCAGATCCCACTCTCCCTTCAATCACCTACCGCAATGGCCGACTTCCGCCCCATCATGTCTCTCCCAGGCGGTGACGACAACGGTGGTCCTGACTTCTCCCACCTCGGTTCTAGGACGGACAGAAGGCCTTACGGTGAGATGAATGACACCGAGAGAGCCACTGGCACAACCGGACTGACCCAGGGCAGGGTACACGGTCTGGCTCGTTCCCGAAGGAGCCGACGAAGTCGAGAGCGTCCAGAAGGACATTGGTGCCAAGACGTTCCAGGTCTACTCGGCAGCTCTGGACAGGCTCCCTGGCTCGGTGCCGGACAACAGGCGATACACCAAGCCGGCAGAGCAGCCGCAAGTTGGTGTGCTCATCCTTCCCGCGTCGGGGTGTGGCAGCTCGTCCCCCGAGGGCGTCAAGCGCATGACCCAGGGCGTCGTGGACGCGTACAAGGGCGGCTACATCCGCGTGGCTTTTGAGCCGACGAACAATGTCAGCGACGACGGTGGCTCGGTGCACGCTCAGATAGACGAGAAGAAGAGCGACTACGCCCAGCTCGACGAGCTGCGCACCGCGCTCAAGAAGCGTCTCTGGGGCCCGGCAGACGCCCACACGTCCGTCCCGACCCCGTATGTCCCCCTCCTCGAGGTCAGTCTGGTCGAGAGCTACCCCTCGCTCGGAGGCGACATCAAAGACAGGGGCCTCGTTGCCGTCCGCGAGCAGGCCAACCAGACGGCTAGCGCTTTCAACGGCGTCCTCTCCGCCCTCACACTCACCAAGGTGCTTGTCCTCGGCGCTGGTGAGGTTCCAATCGCTCCCAAGAGTTAGTCGAGCCAGACAACGAACCATGTAGTTGTGGAACTGTCCCATCAGAACAAAAGAAAGAATAAAAGAAGCAGCAATGAACGAATGATGCGGCAGGCATGTAGGAACGGCGTCCAGGTGATTATGCGTCATCGGAGGCGCGGCTCATAGACCTCGAGTCTCACTCAGTGCGGAGGCAGCTCAGGCCGACGGGGTCATACTGAATGGCGGTGCTTTGACCAGCTGAAACCATGACGACTTGTATACAGTCTGTAGCAACTTCGCAACCGCCACAACGGGCGAGCCCAATCCTCTTCGGCGGCTTCGGGCGCCGGTTTCTGTAAATGTCACGCTCGGCATCTACAAACGCCATCTGACCACGCATAAGCCATATGACTACTACCCACGCCGGAAGCCATCTGACCACAAACTAACGGCAATCCCACTACATACAAGAGAACTGGTCATATATGACGCGTGGGCGCAGGCTAATGCTGTTTCCGCGGCTATAAGGTTTTGGGTTTGGACAGATGTGTCATTGCATGCCGCGGGCCCGTAGCACCATGTGACCAAACATTCCGTCCGTCCGTCCTCGATGTTCAGTGCTCAACAATACTCACGTTGCCATCACATGCTCTACCCCCTCGTTCTTCAGAACTCAAGGTTATTTCGTCTTCGAATCACATGGTACCCTGCTTTGGGCCTTGAGGCTGCCCCTCGGGAAGGGGAATCTCAAACTGGCCGTCTGCTCACTTACAGTCTCGCCGCTACTACCCACGCCTGCACATGCCTCCGCAGCTAGCGCGAGGTACACTCCCATTCACGCAAAGGCGCACTATTCAGATGGACCAATATACGACGCCAAGGTAGCGCGGGTCATGCATGGGTGATCGACCACCATATCATGATCGGTCAGGTGGCTCCCTCGCGCAAGGCCTCTGCGCTCCCGGCGACGGACCACGCGTGCTCTGTCACCGCGAGGATGAGCGGACAAGCGCTCCTCACGGTACTTGCATTAGTGTCCAGCGGGTAGGGCAAGACGAATTGTGCGGCATTGACAAGACTCCAAACCCCTGGAGCTAGGAGGGTGCTCGTCACGGGAGCTTGGGAGGTCTCTGGTCGTCTAACGTCTGTGGAGGCATATAAGGAGCTGCCCGAGGTCGTGTTCAGCACCCACCCTCTTCTCCCAACCACCTCATTCACTACCCCAACTACTACCCCGACATGTCTACCTCCGACGATGACGAGATCGGATACGGGTCGCACCGCCCGATCGAAACACTGGAACCTCAGCTCGGCTCGAGGTACAGCAGCCGGGGACAGGGTGAGTGGGATGGTACAGAAGTGAATCGTCAGCACCAATCGTCTGACGCCACACGCGCAGGTTACTCGGTCTGGCTCGTTCCCGAGGGTGAGGAGGAGGAGGCGCTCGTCGGTGTCCAGAAGGCGATAGCCCTCAAGTACTTCCAGATCTACGCCGACTCCCACGCCAAGCACCCTGGTGCCACGCCCAAGGATAAGCAGTACACCGAGCGGCCGACCCTCCCCCCGAACGGCGTGCTCATCCTTCCGGACTCGCCGTGTGGGAACACATCGGACAAGGGCATCAAGATGATGATCAAGGGCGTGCTCGACGGGTACACTAGTGGTCCCATCCGCGTGACCTTCAAGGATACAAACGTCGTCTCGGAGAACGGCGGCACCGTGCACGCCGAGATCAAGGAGGAGCAGGATTATGCTAAGCTTGACGAGCTCCGCACCTTGCTCAAGAACCGTCTCTGGGGCCCCGCCGACGCGCGCAGGTCCATCCCGACGCCGTATGCTACCATCGTCGACGTCAGCCTCGAGGAGGGGAAATTCGGCCACTCCAACATGGACCCCGGCATGACTAGCGTCATGGTGGAAGCCGAAAAAATCGCTAAGCGGTATGGCGGCGTGCTTCCCGACCTCACTTTAACCAAGCTCCTTGTCGTCGGGGTTTGTGAGTTCCCGATCCCCGCCAAGAAGTAGTCAAGGCAGAAATGTGGCACACGGACGCGAAAAATTTGTGGAGAAAGTTGTTATGAATGCCCTTTTGCGACTGCCTCCAGCAGTGCCCAGGGGAGTGTAATGTCATTTCTGTGCTCAACCGCTTGTGCCAATGCCGCGGCATGATGCAGCAAGGGACGAACAGTCATGGGGTTACTTCCCAAGCTTATAGTGTCATGTGGCTCATTGGCGCACATGCCAACTGGACGTAAACCTAAAACTCAGGACGACAAGTGCGGATCTGGCGACGCGTTCCTAGACTCTGGCGCCATCAGCCCTTCTGTGATGGCGGAAGTCAGTCTGATCAGCATTGACACGGGCTCCCTTCGGGGATGCGACAACTGTGCATGTCGGAGGTTGCCGAGGCGATCGAGACATCAGCAACGTGTGCGCGCCCTCCCCTCGCTTCCGAGCGGTAGCGCTGGAGCTAGCTCCTAAGTTGTCATGTGAGTGTGTGAGAGGTCCCAGGTCGGCCAAGGTGAGTGGATAGCAGGTTATAAAAGCATCCCCGCGGCCGGTAGTGTTCAGCACCCTTCTTCCCTTCAAGCCTCTATCTCCCTTGTTAATCTCCACTCTGAGTATGGCGCCTCATCTCGGCTCGAGGACAGCACCTGGCCCCGGCGGTGAGTTGGTACAGCAGCGCTCAAGATCACTGTGCTGAGGTCCTGCAGGTTACTCTATCTATCTCATTCCGGAGGGCGATGAGCTCGAGAGTGTCATCGGTATCCAGAAGGCCATCGGGATCAAGACCTTCCAGATCTACGAGGACCATGTGAGAGGCAAGCCCGGTTACACGGCAAAGTACGGGCCGTACACCAAGCCGGCAGTGTACCCTCCGCGCGGGATTCTCATCCTGCCCGACTCATTGTGCGGCAACAGTTCGGCTGAGAGCGTGCTCCGCATGGCCACGGCGGTCGCGGAGGCCTACACTGGGGGCCACATCCGCGTGACCTTCAAGGACACGAACGTTGTGGGCGGCAGCGGCGGCTCGGTGCGCACCGAGATCAAGGAGAAGGAGTTCGACCACGAGCAGCTCGACACGCTCCGAACCGCGCTCAAGAACCGCCTCTGGGGCAATTTCGACAACAACAAGAAGATCCCCACCCCGTACCTTCCGCTGCTCGAGGTCAGCCTCGACGACGGCAAACCGGAGTACGACTACCCATGGGCGGACGACGGGGGCCTCACCAAGGTCATGGAAGAGAGCAGCAACACAGCCAAGCGGTACGACGGCGTCGTCCCCGACCTCACGTTGACCAAGGTGCTCGTCGTCGGGAACGGTGAGATTGGTGTCGCTCCGATCCCCGCCAAGAAGTAGTGCAGGCAGAACAGCGCGAACAGTAGTGGTGAAAATGGAATGAATGTTTATGCCACCGATGACGACGGCGTTCAGCGCAGTCTGGAATGTCAGTCCGGACGGAAACGCTTGTCTGTGCCGCGGTAGGCCGCGGCTAGCACGGCATGCAGTTGAGAGCCCAAGCTTGTTCGTGGCCCTGGTCAATGTGGCGCACATGCCAGTTGGCCACTAAGCTAAACCTGTGTCAACAGGCGCGGATCTGGCGACACGTTCCGCAGACCCCGGGCAGACCGACATACCTGGTGGCTCGACGTAAGATCCGCTGCAGGCATGCCACGACCATATGTACCTGTCGCGGGTGCCGACCGAGCCGCCCTGCAGCACGGTGGTCTGTCGGTGTGACATGGTATCTTCCGGACGGCCTTGCGCATCAAGGCCATCCAGAGGTGTGCCGATATCGGTGGCCCGACCCGACTTGTAAGGATATCAACGACAGCGTTCTCGGGCATGAACCAGGTGGAGACCCCAGCAGGCTAGCTGTGCAATGATGCCCGGTGTCCGTCCTGCGTAACAAGTCCATCATCCCCAGCCTACAAAATCTACGACGGCGTCAGCTCATCCCAGACGACGCTCGACCCACTATACAATGCGGAAAGGCTTCGCCTCGCGGCCCTCCTGCCGATCCACATGGCTCTCCTTGAGTATATTGCATATCGTGCACCCGTCGACGTAGAGAATCTGGTTGGTGACCTTATCGTGCCGCAGGTGGTTCGAGTGCTCGACCTCTGCGCGCGCCGCGGCGTCGGAGCGTGCCCGGCGCTCGCACACCTCACACCCGGGCACGGGCACAAAGTTCCATGCCTTGGCGTTGGCGTCGGGGGTGTGTGCGTCGTGCGTGAGCTTGACGCTCGCGCGGTGCACGTCGTTGTCGCACAGCGAGAGCGCCTTGGCTGCCTTGCGCGGCGCGAAACCCTGTGCGATGAGCTGTTCGAGCTCCGGCGTCGACTTGGGGGCTAGGAGGCGCTGGAAGAAGCCTGGCTGCGACTGGACTACTGACATGTTGGGTTGAGAGCAAGGGAGACAGAGCGGCGTGCAGTGCTGCTGCTCGGTATTTATAATGTTGAGGGGTCTTGTTGCCCGATTGTTGCTCGTTTCCGGTCAGGCACAATATGAGGGCAAATGGTGGCCTCGGACTGGTTGCCGACGCGCCGAATGGCTTGGCACTCGAGCACAGCCCCGCACTTGGCCCCGCATGCTCCATGTCCGAAGTACACGGAGCTTCAGGATCTGCATACACTCTATGTACATTCTGAAGCCGAGCGATGTACGTGCTCAGAGGACATAGGCCGCCAAGGCCGCCACAAAGACAGCGAACGCAGCCACACCGTTCCTTCCTGCACCGCTCGTCGCGCCACCGGGAGCAGCCGTCCGTGTTGCCTGGGCGCCGGTGACCTGGGTCGGTGTCCTCGAGACCGGGGTGAACGTCGTCGTCATGGACAGCTGCAGCGCCTTGCTGGGCTCGTTGGTGGGGACGGGGAACTGGGTGTATACGAGCGGCTGGGTCACAGGGGTGCCGATGATCGAGCACGCCGACACCACCTCGCTGAGGCGGAGGACCGACTCCTCGCCTTCTTTGCGCTTACCGGCCGAACCGCCAAAGTCGCCCGAGTTGGCCGAGGTGAAGCGGCACTGGAAGCACGCGCCGAGCGCGTCAATCGTGTCTTGCTGCCTTGTCAGCAGGGACCATTACAGAGACAGGCACTCACGTTGCAGACACGCTCAATGGCGCTGCAGTTGGTCGTTGTATACTCGGACTCGAAGCAGATGTACTTCCGGCTCGCGGCATACAACTGCTTCTCGTAGTCGCGGCACAGCCACTTGCACGAACGCTGTCGACCGCTGGCCGAGGGGGGCAACGGCGTCTTCCTGGATCGTTAGGGGACGCACTACATGTCAGCACGTACGGTGCAGGTTCTGTGAGTGTCGGCGTGGCGGCCCACGCGTAACCAGCTGAGGCGCAGGCAATGTCCAGGTCGACGAGCTTGGCGTCCTCGTTGGCGAACATGCTGCTGTCGGCTGCGTCGAGGAACGCGCCGTACTGCAGGTCGATGCTGCATTGGCTGCACTGGGACAGCAGTGTGACGTTTGAGGGCTGAAGGTGTGAGCTGAGGGTTGCGAGGGAGGAGGCGTACCGCACAGGCAGATTGACATGCCAAGTCGTTCTGCTTCTCATTTCCGGATCCAGGCCGAGGAATCTTGCACTTTATGCCCGCATTCCCATTTGCAGAGCACGCATTTCTGTCACGGCCGGCACAGTCGTTGGGGATGGCAGCATTGGCCAAAACGGCCAGGAGGAGAACAGTGGTGAAGATCATGTTTGGAGAGAGTGAGTGGAAGCAAGTAGTACTACACTCTAGAAGGGGTGAGGAGCGGGGTTCGCGTTGTTTTTAACTTGTCTTGGAGCGCGAATGCCAAGAGATTGCTGGGTGGAGAGCGGCACGGCGTGCATTGCGGGCATGGTGAAACATCGCCGCTGGCTGCACCTCCGAGACCCCACTACTGCCGAGCCGAGGAAGGGCCGAAGTGAGCAGTGCATCATGCGAGAGGACGCTCCAGGATTCGGCTCGTCCACCACCGCTGCGGCAATTGCCACCAGGCAGGGCGGTCAGCTGCCTAAGGAACAGGAGGTGGACCGCGATTGTCTGGGACACTGGCCGCGTGTCGGCATCTTCGGCGTTGTCAAATCAGTGCATCAACAGATCCGTGGATCTTATGGTTTGCAGCGGCATGCTGGCCAAAATGTTGGTGCACGCACCGCGCCTCGGCCATTCAAATGATAAGATATGCCCCCACAGCCGCCGCCACAACCGAAGCCACGGAATGCCACCTGGCGCTAGTCGCACCCGACGCAGGCCTGGCAGTGGCGGTGGACGTGGACTGGGACGGGCCCGTCGCCGTCCCCGTTCCCGCGGCGCCAGCCGACCCCCATGTCCTGGTAGCCGTCACCTGCAGCGCCTTGGCCGGGTCGGTGGGTACCGGGAACTCGGTGTACACCACGGGCGTGGTGAACGCGGCTCCTCGGGCGTTGCACACCTGGACGGCCTCGTTGAGAATGCCGACGTTTTCGACGTTGTTCAACTTCTTGTCGCCGCTGTTGGCCGATATGAAGCGGCACTGCGCGCACTGGCCGAGCCTGTCGATGGTCGCTTGCTGTCGTGTCAGCCGAGCCCAAGCACCTTCCAACTCACATTACAGAGCTCGTCGAGATTCTTGCACGTTGCGCCAGGCTTGCAGCCGAACTCCTGTCGGCCCTTGATTAGCAGCTGGTCGTTGTTGGCGCACAGCCACTCGCACGAGCGCGGGCGTCCGCTCATCGAGGCCGGCAGCGGTGTCTTGCTGTTCCGTCAGAAGGTTCGGGGTTCAACACGTACAGTGGCGGCTCGGTGAGCGTCGGCGTCGCCTGCCACGGGAATCCAGCCGACGAGCACGCGACGTTGAACTCGACGTATCCCTTGTCAAACCATGCAAAGTCGGCGCTGTCACCCGGTCCTTCGGCCAGGATGGGGTCCCCCCATTTGTCGAGGCTGCACTGCTCGCAGCGGCTGTAGAGGGTAACGTTGGTGGACTATGTGTTAGCGCGACAAGGCGTAAGAGCATACAGAGCAGGCTTGTTGGCATGCCGCGGCAGCCTCTGGACTTCCACTGGAATAGTTGATGACGCAAGTCTGGTGGGCCCCCTCTCGGATAGCGGGGCACGCCGAAGCGCTGTTCGAGCAGTCGTCGGGGAATGCGGCACGGCCAATGCTTGCGAACAGAAGCGCAACGAGGATCATGTTGTGGGTGAGATGCTGGGACAGACATGGGACCGAGGTACCTCTGTACATATATGCTGGTTTACATGATACACGTGCGATACAACATCCGACCGACATGGACAAGACTGCCAAGAGAAACGGGCATAGAGCCGGGCACATGAAACTGTATTCCCTCGCGGCAACTTGCATCGCCCTGTTCCTGTCCGGTCCTGTCCTCTCTCCAACGGAGATCGCAACATACAGAGTGCATAACGGTAAGATTGTGCTGGGAATTGCAGTACGCATCGATGCTTATGATTCCAACGGGAGGGATGATGCGTGATATGGTGCCTCGCCGTCTGGGACAGGGGGAGGTGGGGGAGCGGCGAGGGACGATGGCAACCGGTACAGCATGCGCACGGCCGCTGGCGCCGCCGATGAACCCAGCCCGAGTGCCATGCACCAGCTCTCCCTGGACCCACTCCACGCCGCCTCCTTCACAGCAAACACGCTGCTGCCGCCACAACGCCCGCCACAGCGACTGGAACGGCTGTCCTCTGCGCACCGCTCACGCCCACAGGGTTGCTGAACGTGAGTGGCGGGTCTGAAACTGTCGGGGTGGGCGTCTCATATTTGGTGTAAGTCGTTGTCGCTTCGACGTGCATCGCGAGCGCGGGGTCACTCGGGATCGGGAACTGGGTGTAGAGGGGGACGTTGGAGACGGGTTTGCCTCGGTCATGGCAGATCTGGATGACCTCGTCGAGATGCTGGCGCGCCTGCTCGCCGTCGGATGTGCGATTTCTAAAGTCTCCCTTGTTGGCCGAGGACAAGCGACACTGGAAGCACTTGGCTATCGTGTCGATATTCTCTTGCTGCACAATAGTCAGCGAGTCTCCCGAGTCCAACCCACCTGGCAATTGGTGTTGACATCACCCTCCGAGCATGAGCCATACCGCCCACATTCTCGCCGAAAGATATCCATCTTGTTCTCCGAGTCGCCGCAGAGCACCTCACACGACCGAGGGCGCCCCGCCTGCCATGCCGGAGTAGGATGCCCGAGCGGCGGCTCAGTGAGCGACGGCAATCTCTCCGGGGCGAGTTTGAGCTTCACACATGCTTTGAGCAGCTCCAAATAGCTGCTTTCGGCTCGGGCAAAGTCCGTGCTCTCCCCCGTGCGCTCCCCGTACTTCGATTCCGCGTCCCAGGCGTAGCTGCTCTCCAGCTTACACTGACGGCATGAAACATAGCCTGTTAAATTCTGGGGTTGACGCGTGAGTACGGCAACAGAGGAAGGATTCTACTCACCGCACAAGGCGTTTCACAATATGTCAATTCAGCGCGAACCGAACAGTCGATGTAGGCCGGGCAATTAATGGTCGCGAACGCCTTCGATGAGCAGTCCTGCTGAGCGCTGGCGATCCCGGCGATAAGGACGAGCGTGGCGACGATGATCATTGTGAGGATGATTGGGGGAAGTGGGGTCTTCCCAAAAGTCCCAAACAACTCTTTAAGCAACAGACGATGCCGATGCCAAGACATGGGGCGGGGATCATGACCGCAGACCGCAACACGGCACCCACTTTGGCCATAGTAATGTCCGTCATATGCATGTGCCCTGCCCTCCCCTCCCCGAGATCAACTACAATTATCCGAGGCACACACCGACTGCCACCACCGCCACCGGCAACGCTGCCCATCCTGGCGCCAAGCATGACGCACCACTGCCCTTGGCCGGGGCACCAGTGGGGCTAGCAGCAACGAAAGTGGTTACCGCAGTGACGGACAACGCGAGCGCGGGGTCAGTCGGCAGGGGCCACTGTGTGTACAGTGGCCTGTTGGTGATATTGTGGCCGAGGACGCCGCAGCCTTGGACCATCTGGTCGAGTTCTTGCCGTGCCATCTCCTGATTATCCGTCTTGTTCGCCCAATCGATCGAGCTGGCAGATGAGAACTGGCACTGGTAGCAGGCTGCGCGCTGGTCGAACGCCGTTTGCTGGCGTCAGTCAGCTTGCTCGTGCTTGCGTGGACTCACGTTGCAGACTGCCTTGTTGGCCGTGTCGCAGTCCGCTTGGGTACGGTTCGCTGCTGGGCCGAGGCACTTCTTGACGGCGTCCAGGGTAGGAGCACCCTCGTCATACACTTGATCACAGACCCATGTACAGGTGCGCGGGCGGCCAACCATGTTGGCCGGCAAGGGCGCGGGCCTGAGCGAGTGTGAGCTGAGCTGAGCTGAGCTTGCCGATAGCATAGCCGAATGGCCGGCCGCTCGGCAGCGCACAGACTCACAGAGGTGGCTCGGAGATGTTCTTGGCGCCGGATGGGACGCCAACACTGTGTCTGCAGATCATGTTCTGACCACGCACATAGGTCGTCGCGTTGTCGTAGTAGTAGCTGTCGCCGGTGTATATGTTCGGGACGGGTGGATAAGGAGGTGGAGGCGGCTTGGCGTATTCGATGTCCAGCTCGCACTGGACGCAGTCGACGAAGAAGTTGTAGTTGTCGGTCTGGAGGCGTCAGCGGGGTGTGGCGGGGCTGCACTGTCCACGTACACTGCATGTGGTGGTGCAGTTCTTGCTACCGGCGTTGTGAAAGCAGTCCAAGGAGCGTAATACGACATCGGTACACTTTGCCTTGTCGGCGCCAGTGCAGTCGATGGCGGAGGCGCGGATGGCGGCAAGTGCTAGAACGAGCGTGTGGATGAGCATGGTGGGTGCGGTGTGAAGAGGGCTGTTCGGCCAACGACCACAACCTTGATATTATGTATGGATTCCTGTGCTCGATGCCAAGTCACACTCGAGGGAGGTGCGGATCCAAGCGCCACAAGGGACGACAAGGGACATTTGCTCGACACGGACCTGTCCTGTCCTGTCCTGTCTGTAATGAAAGGCGCGGATGCACCCAGTTTGACCAATCGCGAAAGGCCAACAATGAAGGCGGGGAGCATTCTTTCGTTCTGGCGGAGAGCGCCGCATCTTCGGGAGTCGTCTTGAAACACTCGATGACGCCAGCACCAGGCATGCAATGTAGCAGGTAAGTTCGCTCCCGACATGCATGTCGCACAAATGCCGCGCGGCACTGTTGTCCCGCCCCGCTGACGACGACGACAGGGCACAGTGGCTTCGCGCTCAACTCTTCTCGTTGTTACGCTTATATGTACTAGCCCTCAAACCGCCCAATCCCAATGAAAGCATAAATCCTAGCCGCCGCGCAGAGGTGTGGAAAGAACAACCCGTTATACTCCTCGGAATCACGGCAGGTGGACGGCGACAGCCGCCGCCAACACCACCCACCCCGGTGCCATCGCCGAAGCGCCGTTCCCCTTCGAGGCCGGAACACCAGTCTGGCCACCGCGATACGTCGTTGTCGGGGCGGCCGCATACGCCAGCGCAGGGTCGCTGGGTATCGGCCACTGCGTGTACAGTGGCCTGTTGACCAGCTGATGCCCGAGGACCCCGCAGCCTTGTACAAGCTCGTCGAGGTCCCTGCGGGACTTGGCTTGCCCGGTCGTGTCGTTCGCGTAGCCGGTGGAGCTGGCCGAGGAGAACAAGCACTGGTAACAAGTTGCACGGTTGTCAAACGCCGGTTGCTGCGGCGGGTAAGCCAGTCAGCTCCTAGCAGCAACCAGCCTCACGTTGCAGACGTCCTGGTTTGCCTTGTCGCATCTTCCTGCTCCCTCTCTTTTCCTGAAGGTCGGACTACTCAGACAGTCCTTGATCGCTATCGTGTCGTTCCAGCCTCCTCCGGGCCCGGCGTCATTCACGCGGTCACAGAGCCACGTGCAGGTCCGCGGGCGGCCGAAGAAGTTGGGCGGCAGACGGGCAGGGCTGCGCGTGAGCTCCGAGGGCGACGAGTACCTACAGTGGCGGCTCGGTGATGTTCCTCGCCCCGGCGGGAACGCCGACGGTCCGCCGGCAGATTTGGTACAGCCCCCGCACGTTGCTCGCCGCTACGGCGTAGTAGTAGCTGTTGCCGGTGATGGGGCTGTGGCCTTCGACGTCGGAGGGAGGGCGGGTCTTCTTCTTGTACTCGAGGTTGACGTTGCACTGCTGACAGTCGACCAAGAAGTTGAAGTTGTCGCCCTGGAGATTTCAGCGAGGCGAACCTCGGGAGCAGGGATGGCGACATACAGTGCAGACCGTGCCGCAGTTGTTTGTGGGGTCGTTAACGTGGTCGGTGCACTCCACGGCGGCGTCGAAGAGCGAGGTGCACCGTGCCGAGTCGGTACCGTTGCAGTCGATGGCCACCGCCTTCTGCTGGGCAAGCAGTGCAAGCGCCAAAGTCACAGCGATGAGCATGTTGTCGTGGGGAAACGCACATTGCTCGCTGTCAGCTGAGGTGCAATACATAGTCCACATGGTTCAGTGCCAAGACAATCCGCAGCGGCGGCGTGCGGCTATCATGCCCCACAAGGCACCGCAGCCTCGAGTCTCCACCTCGGATGCAACGCCGTTCGATCGGTCCGAGAGGGCTAGGTTGGATCCAAGTGACGGCAGCGGCATTCATAGCGTACGGATGCAACGGCAACAACAGTTTGCTATGGATCCAGCGCCCAGAGCATGTAAGCACCCACTGCGGCCACAGTGACCGCAAACCGCGCCTGCCCCCCTCTTTCAGCACCACTCGGTTTCGGCTTCGTCGTCCGGAACGGCGGAATCGCCGTTTGCGTGAATGTCGAGCTCGCAGTGAATGCTAGGGCCGGGTCGGTAGGCAGCGGCCACTGGGTGTACAGTGGCCTATTGACCAGCGGCATGCCCATCAGGCCGCACCCTTTGACGAGGTCGTCTAGTTTTCTGCGATCAGCCAGGGGAAGGCCGTCGGCGGCGAAGCTGAGATCGGGGTCGAGGTACGCCGTGTACCCTGTGCCGGAGAAGCGGCACTGGTAGCATGCGGCCGTGTTGTCGAAGAACGTTTGCTGGGGCCCATCAGCAGCGTCATCGCCACCGAACCTACCGAGCACGCCGCGCGACAGTCCTCTGGCGCTTGCCTCCCAATGATGCAGTACGTGAAGTTGGTCAAGGGGCCGTCAAAAAGGTCGGTCTGGCGGCATATCCACTCGCACGAACGCGGCCGACCGACCAGGTCCGCTGGGAGGGGGTACGGCCTGGGTGAGCCACTTGTGTGGGGCAAAACTCACAGTGGTGGCTCAGTGAGGTTCTTCGCCCGGTCTGGCACGCGCCCCCCGCGCTCGCAGCTGTTGTACAGTTCGACGAGACGGATCTGCGCCTGGTCGTACTGGGTGCTCCTGCCGTCGAAGTGCCTAGTCGAGTTGGCCTCGTACCACGCCCGGGTGTAGTACTTGGCGATGCTGCACTGCAGGCAGTCGACATATAGGTTGTAGTTGTCGACCTGGGAAGGTCAGTGCCGTTCGGCATGCCAAACGAACGGCGCATGGCTCAGGACACTTGGTGGCGACGCCGCTAGCGTACTCCATTGCGCACCCCTCGGCATTGTGGGTGATGGCGTCACATTGGGACGTGTCGTTGCAGCTTATCGCGGCGGGGGCGCCGGAGAGGAGCAGGGCGACGGCGATGGTGGCTGCTGGGTACATGACTGACGCGCTGGGTAGAGTGTTGTGACATGCTGCTGCTTTGGCACAACGGTTGTTGTATATGGTCGCTGAACTGGGTGATTACGCCGCCATGCTAGCCTGTTCCCAAGACGAACCCGACCATGTGGGCCGCTAATAACCCACAGACATGGACTGTCATTTTCATTCATGCCTTCACGTCGTCATGGAGATTCGGGTCACTGAATCACGTTGTGCCACAGCGGCGAACATCCCGAGAACACGAAAGTGATATCACAGCAGATTGCCTCAAGAAACAACTTTGCACCTAGCACAATTATGTGACTGTCGCGCTATAACAATAAGTGGACCGCCACCACAGCAGCAGCTACCGCGACCCCCACGCCAGCTGACACTCTCTGCGCCGCATTGGGACTGGGGTGGGACGACGTCTTGAACGGCGGGACCGACGTGTAAGTAAACGTCGAGCTGACGGACAGCGCGAGCTCAGGGTCGCGCGGCACCGGCCACTGGGTGTAGAGCTGCCTGTCGACCAGGCTCATGTTGAGCAGTGCGCACGCCTTGAGGATGAAGTTGAGGTCCCCACGCGCGGCCTTGCTGCCCCCGAAACTGCCGGGCTGATCCCAGCGCCACGAGTCGTAGCCTATTGACGAGAGGCGGCACTGGTAGCACGCCGCGCGGTCGTCGAAGAACGATTGCTGCTCCGGTCAGAGAGGGCAATTCGGTATGCACGTACGGTGCAGATCGGCGCACACTCTTGGGGGTCTCTATGGCATCGAGGCAGTACGTGAGGGTAGTCCATGCCGGGTGCATGTACCGTCCCTTCGCGTCGGTGGGGCGGCACATCCACGCGCACGACGCAGGGCGGTTCACGTCCCCCGGGGTCGGGTCATCGCCTCGCTGCGTGGGTGTGAGCTTAACCCACAGGTGCACTTACAATGTCGCCTGCGTGCTGTTGGCTGCTGCGGCGTCGGGCACGTGTCCGATGTCCTGGCAGGTGTTGTAAAGGGCCACGGCGGTAATCGTCCTCTTGTCGAACTCGACGGCGGTCGCCTCGAATGAGTTTGCGCGGCCAAAGTCCTGTATGTCGCAGCTGTTGCAGAGGTCCAGCATGGTGTAGTTATCCGTCTTCGGTCAGCAGTGCCATGTGCAATGTGACACGTACAGCGCATGGGCCGCGGCAGAGCGGCTCGATGCTGGGTGCCAAGGCCCGCGAGCACTCGAACACGCGGGTGATGATGTCGGAGCACTGCGGCCTGCTGGCGCAGTCTATCGAGACGGCGGCAGCAGCCCCTTGGAGAAGCGGCAGAAGGAGCGCGATGGAGAGGGCGGCGGGGTTCATGATGGATGAGGAAGTGTCACCATGCACCCACCGCCATCTATGCAGTTGTTGGTTGATGTAGGCTGTGATTATGCAGGTGGTGATGCCAAGACTTCGCATGATGGCCGCGAGGGTGACACTCGTGACCTGCGGAGCCCAGCATGGAGAAGTTGTGCCCGAGAGCATGGGTTCTCCGCCATCATCATCGTTGCAGACCCGTCTGCATGCCGAGCGTATAGGGTGATCGATCACAAGCAAACCAGTAGAGCGACAACAACACCACCAACCCCAAGCGCCACACCTGGACCCAGACCACCACCGTATCTCCGCGGGGCTCCGCTCCGCCCAGTCGGCTTGACACCCAACGTAAACGTCGCCGTCGGCGCGACAGACATTGCAAGCGCCGTGTCATTGGGCACCGGCCACAGTGTGTACAGCTCGGGGTTGTGCAGCGAGTAATTGAGCACCGCGCACGCCTGGACGATCTCGTCGATGTCGCGCCGGGAGGCCTCCATCGCCGTGCTGTTATGCGTGAAGCCCCAGTCTGCTTCCGACGCAGAGGACATGCGGCACTGGTAGCATGCTGCGCGGGCGTCGAGGAAGGGTTGCTGGGTGGCGCAGTTAGTCGAGTTCTCGCGACGACGTACATTGCACACGCTGGGCGCCGCCTGGCACTTCGCGTTCTTCGCATCGCCCGACGCCCAGACACACCCCGCGACCGTCTTGATCGGCCCGTCCAGGTCCGCACGGGTATCCATGCACATCCACGCGCAGGATCTCGGCCGGCCCGTCACGTTGGCGGGGGGTTGTCTAGTCGTCAGCCCGAGGAAGTCGGTACACGCGGCGCCAGCTCTTCTCCAGGCCGCCACACACACGACTCACGGGTTCCCGTGACTAATCGGCTCCGAGATGTTCGCCGGGTTGGGCGGCAGCTTCCCGGCCGCCTTGCACGCCGCGTACAGCCGCGTGACGGACCACTGGGCGGCATCGTAGGCCGAGCTGTCGCCCGAGGTCGCGTACGCGGGGTTCGGGCGCGTGTAGCTGTACAGCAGCCCGCACTGGATACAGCCCACGATAGCGTTGTACCATTCTGGCTTGGGCGGGTCAGCTTGGGAGTGGGAGATAGGCTTACGCTGCACGCATGGTCACAGGCGCTCGTGTACAGCATGCCTTTGACGTCGGTGCACGCAGCGCCTTTCTGCTCCACGGCGTAGCAGTCTTCCTTGTCTGGGCCGCCGAGGCAGGTCACTGCCACTGCTGGTGGGAGGAGGAGCGCGGCAACGGCCACGGTGGTAGGCTTTAGGAGGTACATATTATTGCTTGCAGAGCACAGAGCAGAGCTTGTGAAGGCCCACCTTAAGTCTTGTTGTGCCAAGACCTCGATCTACACAAATGAAACGGGCAGCGGCGATGATGGCCACCACTGACGTCGAGTGCCAAATGACCTTTGCATCCGAGCAAGTGCGCCGTTGCATTCCAGTCACATGTCGCGTTTGGTGCGAGACGCGACCGCAGCGTCTCCCTCTGCGGTGACGATCCATCCCCACAGAGTGTATCCGACAATGACGGAATGTTGTCGACCTCGATATCCGGCCCCCGCACGTGTGTGGTGCCACTCATGACGCCGATCCGCCACCTCCTCTCACCCACGGCACACAGCACACAGCACACGGCACACAACACACAAAAAGCTCTACCCCCGCTCCCGGATCCCGGTCGCCAGTCCCCTTCCTCCTGGGACCGGTTCGGATCCAGCGAGCGGGCTCGAACCCCCAACCTGCAGTCGTGGTGGGTAAACACCCCGGCGGCTGTTAGACCGCTGCTCCACGCGCTGCTGCTGTGCTGGTGGGTGCGTCTCTCGACCAAGGGCCCGCTGCTGCGCTCGCACCACGAAGTCGGTAGCAAGTACTGACATGAGGCCACGGCGCCGCGTCACCCTCACGCACTCCCCCTGATCACAGTGCAAGATACATGGATGCCACAATACCCAGATCAATCTAATGCCAAGATCACTCTATTATACTTTGCTGATCTTGTCCGCGTTGGGCAACACCTCCTTCTCGTCGGCTGCCGTGTCATGCGCCGCCGTCATGTCGCTCGCACCGCTGACGCTCTTCGGCTTGCTCTTCGACCCGTACGTGCCGAGCCCGCGGAGCATGATGGCGGCGATGATGAGGGCGGTGAAGCAGGTCGCCGCGGCGAACCAGAACGCGCCGTGTAATCCGTACACCAGGCTGTCGAATGCCGACTTGCCCTGCTCGAGGTGCTTGGCCTGGAGGTTGGTCGCGATGACGGACGCGAACGCGAGGCCGACGGCACCGCCGAGCTGAACCATGGTCTGGAAGAGCGCGCCGGCGACCGACTGCTCCTCTGGCAGGGCGAGGGTGGACACGAAGATGGATCCGACGGCCATGAGGAAGTCGGCGCCCAGCACACCGAGCCACATGGCGTTGAATGCCTCGGCCCAGTAGATGGAATCGGGCTTGCAGATTGCCAGCAGCACGTTTGCGAGGCCGGTCGCGCCGACGCCGATGCAGATGAGCAGCTGGTTGTTGAAGATGTGGATGATCTTTGCCACGATGATGTTGCAGATGATGCCCGACACTGTGCAGGGCAAGAAGCGGAGCATGGCGCCAATGACACCCGTGCCCTGCACCTGCTGGTACCACAGGGTCGCGTTGTAGAAAATGGGGATGAAGCCGATCCAGGTGATGCACCCGATCGCGTACGTCGCGGCGAGCTTTCCGCGCGAGCGAGTCCACAACGCGAGGCTCATGAGCGGAGGGCGGGTGGTCTTGGTCTCGACGTAGTGCTCCCAGAAGAAGAAGGCAGCGATGAACAGCACCGAGAGGATGAGCAGCGCGATGATGTACGGCGTCTTCCAGCCCTGCGGCGCGCTCTCGCCGTCCGAGATGCTGAACTGGAACAGCACCAAGCCGATCGTGATAATCGCCGCGCCGATCCAGTCGATCCGGCGGTCGGGGTCAAGCCCGCGGTCGGAGAGGATCGTCAGCCAGCCAGCAACGCCGCAGGCCGCAGTCGCGGCAGCGAGGACGTAGAGGGATCCGCGCCATGATGTGCTGCTACGTCAGCCTTGCTCGAACCCCACCCATCACAGCACAGAAACTCACGAACTGTACGCGGTGAGCAAGCCGCCGAGCACCATACCCAGCGCGCCGCCGATGGGCGCGCCGGCGCTGAAGCTCGCGAACGCCGTGGCCCTCGTGCGGCCAGAGAACGTGCTCGCGACGACGCCGACCGCAGAGGGGATGAAGAGCGCACTGCCCATGCCAGCGAGGGCGCGGGTGACGACTAGCGCTGCGGCCGAGTGCATGAACCCGCCGATGAGCGTCCAGATTGCGTTCCACACGAGCCCGACGACAAAGCACAGCTTGCGGCCGTACACGTCTGCCACGCGGCCCGACAACAAAAGAAAACAGCCGTTCGTGAGCGCGAACGCCGAGCTCACCCACTGCAGCTGCGACTCCTGCATGTGGAGGTCGCGCTGGATGTCGGGCAGGGCGATGGAGAGCGCCATGCCGCCCGCGCCCGAGATGGCCATGGCGATGGACACGGTCGCGATGATTGCCCATGTGCGCGCCGTGGAGATGACGAGCTCTGGCTCCGGGGCCGGCGGGAGGCCGGCGGCGCTCGCCGCGCCGGCCGACACGACGGCGGCGAGCTCGGGGTTCGCGCACACGCCCGACGCGCCAGCGACGCCGGCATAGCTGTGCGAGCTGAGGACTGGGACCAGCGCCGCGCCGGACGTGAGCCGCGGCGAGGTCGGCTTGTGGTCGTTGTGTGTCTTTTCGGAGGGCGATGATGCCATTGTGTAGGCAGGTGCTGGGTGAGATGGGCGAGGAGATGAGAGGGATTGGGGAGAGGGATGCCGCGCGTCGTCGCGGCCGTTCACACCGTCCTAGGCCATGCAGATGTAGTTGAGAGCGACGAGGCAAAGCAACGTGATGAGGTAGTTGCTGTCTCGGGTTACTTGCACGACCAATATACCTCGGCTCTCGGAAACTGCCCGCGGCGAGCGAGCACTGATTATTTTTCATTTCACCTAGGCCTTAGGCGCCATCCCCCTCCCGCTCTATTCAGCTAGCTCCGGCATAACGCTCCACGCACGGCATATGCATGCTGCAAGCAAAGCGAGGCGAGCAGCAGCCGTGCGCCGCAGCAGCATGCGCGCCGCATCTCGGCTGGGTCGCCTAGTCCTAGTGGACAACGAGTCGCTGCGAGCGAAGGAACGAGCGTGCCTCGATCCGAAGCGAAGTATCAGTCATGCAATGAATGCTCTTGGCGTATCTGGGTGGGGAGGCGGGGGTGTCACCTGGTCACCTGGTCCAGTCTCACTCAGTGGCACCGACCCACACCGCGTCCACAACATGCCTCACCTCACCACACGCAGCGAAGGAGCGCCTTCCACGCCGACTTCCGACGCGACGAGCAGAATGCATTTTTTTCGACACCAATGCGACGCGGCACGCCATCACCGGCTGCTGGCGGGCGGGCGACAGATCCGTGTCCGCAATGCCACGGCGGCTGGGCAAGACGCCGTGCGGGTTTCGGGGATCACTTCCGTGTCTCCTTCGCCTGCCAACGGAGCGACATCGGCACCCAATGGCGCCGATGCGCCGAGTGCGGCGGGCTGCTCGACTCGACTCGTTCAGGATACGCTCGCTCGGCGCGACATGCACTCGCCCGCCGACCACCCCCCAACATCCAGACCTACAGTACATCCAGACCGCCGGCCGGCCGATAAGATACTCGTCGGCCGGGGCGGCAGCACCCTGAGATATGCGCCGATTCCAAATGCTGACGAAGGATACTCACGCCCCGGGGACTGGTCTGCACAGTGACGGCCACAGAATGCATAGCTACAAGGGTATGTTTGGCGGGTTGTGGCGAGTTGGCATTGCTCCCTCCGCCTTGCCGCCTTGCCGTCGACCTCTGGCACCGGCACTCTCTCCCTCTCTCTCTCACGCCGACGGAGCGGCCTCCTTCGCGCGCTGCTTGTTCGCGGCGTCAATGTCCCTCACGAGGCCCTTGACGCCGGCCGCAAACTTGGTGTACTGCTTCGGGCTGGCCTGGAACAGCGCGAACGCGGGCGCGATGTGCAGGCCGTTCTCGTCCTCGAACACGGCCGTTTTGACGGTGTCGCCCTTGAGGCGGGTGATGAGCGCGTAGATCTCGGGCGCGATGGTCTCTGCCGTGCCGACGGACACGAAGACGCTCGTCTTGCCCTTTGCGAGGTGGTCGAACGCGCCTGCCTCTGCGAGCGCGGGGCTCACGAGCAGCGAGCGCTCGCCCTCGGCCGTGAGGTAGCGCACCAGCGAGGGGATGTGGTACCGGCTCCAGAAGGGCTCGAGGTAGTCGATCCACGAGGCGGCGGGCGGCGTGAAGCTGCGCGTCACGTCGACCCACGGCGAGCAGAGGGCCAGGCCGCCTGGGCCGGGGGCGTCCCACTGCCCCAGCTGGGTGGAGACAGCGAGCGAGAGGTGCCCGCCGGCGCTCTCGCCCGCGATGATGACGTTGTGCGGCTCGAAGCCCAGCTCGCCAGTGACGTGCTCCCACGCCGCGAGGCCGTCCTGCAGCTGCGCCGGCCAGGCAGAGGTCGCATCCACCGCCTTGCGGTACTGCGCGGCTGGGCGAGGTCAGCGAGCGGCCACGGGCAGGCACAATATCTTACCGTACACGCGCACACGCGCATCCCGCGCCAGCTGGAGCGCGAACGGCGTCCAGAGCGGGTGGCCCACGACGTACGCGCTGGGAGGGCGGGTCAGCGTTGTCTTATCTCCAGGGTCCAGCATCCACCCACCCGCCATGGAAGTAGATGATGATCTTTTCGCCCGGCTGGGCCTTGTCGGCGCCCTTGCCCTTCGAGCCGTTGGGGGTGAGGATGAAGCCGTACGCCTCGGTGGGCTGGATCTGGGGTGGCGCGCTGGGCTGGCGCTTGGCGGCAGGGACAGTGACGTTGGTCGTGGACACGGTCTTCTCGATATCGCCGAACGGCACGACCGGGCGCGCGGGCTTGTGGCTTGCCTCCTTCTTGCTCTCCCGCGCGAGGAGGTACGGCGTCAGCGAGCGGCTGTACTTGACGATGCGGGAGAGGAGGAAGAGCTTGAGCGGGATCGGCGGGCAGAAGAGCAGCCAGGTGACGATGTTGGCCGGCGTGGTAATCAGCGCGACGAGCACGCGGACCAGCGCCTCGACGACCTGGCCGAACGTGCGGGGGATGCCGTTCGCCGACGGCTTGGCGCTCGCGCGGAACGTCGACACGGGGTACTGCGGGACGCCCATTGTTGTTGTTGTCTGTGTCGTGGATGAGGAGGGGTGGAGAGTAGTGAGCATGTTAGATGCCCATGCTGGTGTGGTTTGTAGCGTGGATGCTGGTGGTCCATTCACACTCGGCATGGCACGTCGCCACCGGCATTCATTCCTGGTAAGCGGTCATGAGCAGCAAGACGCGTCGAGGTGAGGCAGGTCTGGTTAGTAGTTACTCGGGCATATGGGCCATTTGCGCAATCCACGTGCCAGACAACGTTGAATGACCTCAGCGGCGTTAGTAACCGCCCAGCCCCGCCCCGCCCCGCCCCACCAACAGTGTCTCGTCGTCTCGTCGGTGTGTCGTGTGCACGTTGTGTAACGTACTGGAATGATGCAGCAATGCGAACGAGTAAATGTACAGTACACGAGTACGGCTAGTGATCGCCAACGGTAAGTACATACATGGCCCTCCTTCCTTTCACTCCAGCCCACAAACGCCGGGCGGGAAGCCACACCGCCGATCACACACCGGCCCTCTTGTCGGGGGCGGTGGAGTCTCCTGTCATCCAGCTCGGCACGCTGGCCGCTGGGCCAGCTCGACGCCGCGAGAAGAGTGCGTGGAGGCGTGTCTCAGTACCCCAGCGTGGAGGCTGTGTCCATTTCGCCAAGGCCAGTAGCTTGGAGGAATCGAGGTCCATGTCGGCCCTTGGCAATGGCCATTCATGGACGCATGCGCCATCAGTCATACTGTAGGCGCACCGCACCGCCAGACGCTAGGATCGGGCGCTGGCGCTGAGCCAGGCAGGCTACCTCTGATCACGACCACTCGACGCCCGCTCGATCGATGCCGTGCGCTATCTGTCATTCTCGGACCGACATGCGAGCGGAACTAAGGCGGCGCCACTGCCGCGCTCGCGTGCCCGCCATAGCACAGGATAAGACGTCCGTTGCCGGCGCTGGCTCAGCCAGGCGAGGCTGCCGCGTCATGCCGAGGCCGTGAGCTTCAATTGCAGCCCCCCAGCCTGTTCGCCCGCAGTCACCCCCGTGGCCCGGTTGCCTCGTCGCCCTCGGGCCGGCCGGCACCTCGTCTCTGTCGCGCCCGCCGCTCCACCCCACTCCTGCGCTGCACGCATCAAGTCGCCTGCTGCATGCGGCGGTCGTGTCTAGCTCTGGGTACGCCGCTGTCGCCTCCCGTCGGCATTCTATATACTGTGGCGTGGTCGTCGTCGTGGCCGGCCATCGCGTTGGTTGGTCGAGTTATTATGCCTACTCGTTGAGGTTGTAGATCTTCTGGATGTCGGCAAGGACCGAAGCGTAGTCGATCTCGAGGTCCTTGAGGAGGCCGGTGCGGAAGTCGAACACCCAGCCGTGGACGATGGGGAAGTGGTTCTCCTTGTAGCTCTGCTGGACGGCCGCCGTCTTGATGACGTTGCGGGCCTGCTCGACGACGTTGAGCTCGACGAGGCGCTCGTAGCGCTTCTCGCCGTCCTCGATCGCGTCGAGCTCCTTCTCGTGCAGGCGGTACACGTCGCGGATGTTACGCAGCCACGGGTTGAGGATGCCCAGGTCCTGGGGCGTCATGGCGGCCTTGACGCCGCCGCAGCCGTAGTGCCCGCACACGATGATGTGCTTGACCTTGAGGTGGCGCACGGCGTAGTTGATGACGCTCATCGCGCTCAGGTCGAGGTTGTTGACCATGTTGGCAATGTTGCGGTGGATGAAGGCCTCTCCCGGCTCGAGACCAGTGATGACCTCGGCGGGCATGCGCGAGTCGGAGCACCCAATCCAGAGGTACTCTGGGCTCTGGCCCGCCGCGAGGTTCTCGAAGAAGTGCGGGTCCTTGGCGAGCTGCTGCTGCGCCCACTCCTTGTTCTTCTCGAACACGCGGTTGTGCGACTGCTTGAGGTACGAGTCCATCGTGGAGAATTTAGCGGGGGGGTCGGCCGGGGATGAGGTGGAGGTGTGAGTTGATGACGAGCAGAGGCGGACAAGGGATGGACGCGAGGTTGCGAGGCGCGAAGCAGCAGACGAGATGAGAGGACGAAGAGATGAGCGAACGTTCATGAGGCGGCGGCTGTCGTCGGTCGTCGGTGAGGCGCTGCTGCTCGGCGAGGGTCTGATAAAATGTCGTGGACGTCGACGACTGATTGCGCGACGAGTGAGGGGGGCTTGGGACGTTCCGATAGCCCGTCATCCGCCCCATAAAAGCAAAGTCAGTGAATGGTCAATTTTGCTTCCGCCACCCAGGGAGGGGGTCAGTCACCTCGGTCAATCACATTGCATGCATCGCCCTGACGGCGACGGAGACGGCGGCGACTGGTTGGGCAGATGGGCAGGGCGGAGGGCTGCAGCAGTGAGCGCGACTCGACCCTCACGCGCCTCGCCTCCTGCCAAGAGCCAGCGAGGTCTGTTGGAACTCGAGCGGCGGGCGGGCGCTTGCCGCGGCTCGTTTGGGGCGCGGGGCTCCGACAGGCACTCTGTGATGGGGTTTGCTGTCGGAAACGCAGAGGGAGGTGCTCGGCATTGATGGAATTTGGAAGAGACATCAATGTGGGTATCATGATGGACGAAGGCAGGGTCGAGGACGATGGAGACGATGAAGAGCTTGTTTGAATGCCCACCGTGCGTCGTTTATAAAGGTTTGAGAATCGTCGTGCGTGGTGGTCTGAGCGCAGGTCCAAGCCGAAACCTCGACTGGCTGGTGGTGCACGGCTCGTCGTCAATGCAGCCGCTCCCCGCAGGTCGTCACGCAGTTGACTGCTGCCCACAGTCGTCGCCATTGCTATTGTCCCGTCCGCTCAAGGTTGCCGCCCGAAGACAAGACCACTGCCTGCCCATGAACAGACCTGGTTACTCACTAGTCTCGTGCATCTCTGTTGCTTGACGCTCATGCTCGTGGTTGACGCTGGCTTGTGGCTTCTTCACACGCTCACACCTGCTGACCTCACCACATCTTGCGCTTACTGACCACGCTGATTAACAACATGCACATACCGCCTGTAGGCAAATATAAAGATACGGACCATCTCCCTCCTAGCCAAACGACACGGCCACCCCCGACTCCTCCGCCAGCTTGCGCCAGTCGACGTACAGCGTCCCGTCCGGATCCCGCTTCCACACCTCGAGCAAGAGGTTGATGATGGTGATCACGCTGCGCACGCCAGTGCGCTCGCTAAACTTGGTGAAGATGTTGACAATCTCGGTGCGTCCCGCGTCGTGGCCGGTATACACGCCTGCCAAGAACAGGGGGAACATCATCTGCGACTCGTGCGGCGTGCCGAGGATCAAACGGAGGTTGTGCATTAGCCGCTTGGCGATCAAGCGGCTTTGCAGGTCGGACGAGCCGGCACGGAGCACCGTATGCCGCAGGTACAGCTCGGCCGCGCTGCGGTACACCTCGATCGCCACAATGAGGTGCGACCGGTCCGTGCCGATTGGCAGCTGGACGAACACGCCGAGGGGGATAGCAACGGCACGCAGACGTGCAAGCAGCGCCTCGTGCTGCCCAACCAGGTCGGTGAGCTCGCGGTCCTTGTCGTCCGATTCTGGCAGATCAAGCGTGGCGGCTACCTTGGTCGCGAGTGTGGAGATCTCGGTCAGCAGCTGCGCGAGGTGACAGTCAGCGGCTAGTACTCGGATGTCGGCCGCCGCCCAACTCACGTAGAATATCCGCCGCGTCGCACCCATGTACCCGTCAATCTCGACATTGTTGTGGTTCAGGATGCGGTCATAGACCGCCGGCCACTTCGGGCCCCGGGTCATCGCCATCACAGACAAAATGTCGTGATACGCCGTGTTGTACGCCAGGCTCTGCCACGTTGGCGACGACTTGAAGTCGACCGACGCGAGGGCCTTCTCCAGCATCCCGCGCGCCATGGGCAGCCGCCGCACCCAGCCCTTGCTGTCGCCGCGCACAATCTCGACGCCGCCGAGGATGATCAGCGTCCACATGTACTCCTCCCGCTCGTCGTTGGTGAAGTCGCGCGTGACGTCGAGCGAGTCGATCTGCATCTCGACCGTCTCGGCCGACACGCGCGCCACGTCGTGGTACGGGTGGCCGGTGCCCGCGCGGTGCGTCGCAGCCCACGCAATCAACGCGCACATGACGAGCGGTGACCGCTGGACGACGGGTAACAGCTGGTCGAGCACGGGGTTGTGCCCCGGCCCACCGAGGACGGACAGGACTGGCGAGAATGACGTGACAAAGTACTGTGGCGGCGTCAGCAGCGCCTCGCACCCCACAGACTCACATCATACAGCGTCGGCAAATGCTCGAGCACGGCAGCAGCAGTGACCATCTTGTTGCTCGCGAACACGCCGTGGCTGTCATACCCCGGGGCAAGGGGGACGCCATGCACGCCTCCTGCCCACGCCCCTCCCGTCGCCCCGTCGGCATGCGATGCGCCGAGGTCGAGCTCCAGCCCGCCCCCAGAGCCATCAAGCAGGGGCCACGCCCACGCCTGTCCCGACTCCGCGTCCCCAAGGGACGCAAGGAACTGGTCCAGGGCCGACTCGTCCTCCCCCTCGGCCCCCTCGTCGTAGTTGCGCTCCGGGGACGGCTGGCGCGCGGCGCGGTGCCACTCGGGCGATGTCTGCGTGTGGGGTGGGGCGGTCGCTACACCGGGGCTCGTGGTGACGGTCGTGTGTGTTGGTGGTCCAGTAATGTCTGCCGAGGCTGCAGTGCTCGATCCGGCGTGGGGCGGCTCTTCGTTCTCCACTGAGTCACCGCGAGCTGCCGGCTGGTCAATAAAGGAGCTTGGTACACGCCCGCGGCCACTCACGCAGCTTGCGAGTCCGCCCGTTCGGCTGCGGCGAGGGCACGAGGTCGCCCTTTGCGTTGCGGTACAGCTTTGGGAAGACGCACGGTATGCCGAGGCGGGTGCTGGGGCGTTAGTGTCGGCGTCGGCAAACATCGGCTCGGGGGCAGCGTGGCCGCGGCGAGGAGTCCGGAAGTGCTATGCACGACCGTTGGCGCAGTACTCACCATGACCCGCAGACTGGGCGCGCCGAGTCGCATGCTTTCTGGGGACGAGTCAGCGATGTGTGATGGGGGGCGAGGGGGGGGGGCGATATGGAGGAGGTCTCACGACGTCATCCTCGCCTTGAGGTTGAGCCTTACCTTTCTCCTGCGGCAAGTGTAGCATCCCGCGCGTGAGCGCTTTCGCTTTGCCGTGCTTGATGGCGAAGTTGATGGCGAGCCGCGCTCGGGCGCTGGTGATGGCGACTGGGATATTCTTCGTTGTTGTGGTGGCATTGTTGCGAGCGATAATGATAGCGGGTGTCGAGTGGGCGGGTAGTTGGAGTTGGACAGTGTGGAGTAAAGTAGTGGACAGTTGGAGGGATGCAAAGTTACCAGTTGCTAAGCGCGAGATAATGGCAGAGCACTAACCGCGCAAGATGGGGCAAGTTGCTGATCTATCAAGGCGGCATCTGCTCCTCCTCCTCTTTCTCTTCTAAACTCCACGATCCCGAGAAACCTGCACGACAATGCACAGCTGGAGAGACCCGAAGCACCGACAGACCGCATGCATGTGTAAGCCTATGACTGAAGCGAGTCGAGACGATCGAGACAGAGGCATCACATGACGCCGAGCGAGGGCCTGGCTGGCTGCTGCCCACCAACTCACAAGCTTTGACTACCCCCAACTCATCCAACTCCTTCACACATTGCCCATCTCTTCATTCTCCGTCGTCGGCCCACAGCCAGTCTTCCAACACCCCCCGCTCCTTGTCTCCTCTCCCAGACATCCCGGTGCTCGCCATCATCTCACTCCGACACGGAATGCAAAGCCACACAAGTCCAAGCCAGAGTGTGCAGATTTCGGACTCG
The DNA here is from genome assembly GCF_020906515.1 of Vanrija pseudolonga. Lineage (NCBI taxonomy): Eukaryota > Fungi > Basidiomycota > Tremellomycetes > Trichosporonales > Trichosporonaceae > Vanrija > Vanrija pseudolonga. Next base: position 4,015,738 of record NC_085851.1, on the reverse strand, counting down.
CCGGCTTCGAGGCTTGAGTGACTTGCCACGTGGACCACGTGTTCCTCCCGGCATCGCGGAGTAGCCGCCGGACTTGCTCGCAGTCCGACACCGCGGACAGCCACCACCTCGCTAACACTGTGCATGTCGCTCACGTCCGCCTATGCACGACTCGGACTGACCGGGCCACTCCGGCACGCTGCTTGGCTTGGCCCGCCCGCCCCCGCGGACCATGGCACGGAGTGAGCGAGCGCTAAGCGGCCAGCCCGTATCACCAACTAGCCGCCGCGCGTTCGACTTTATATTAACGCGAGCTGCTGGCTGCCTTGCTGATCATCAACTTGTGCCTCACTCACGACGCTGAGCAAGCAAGCATCTGCTTAACTCCACCTGTCCCCCCCTCCTCTCCATTCTCCCCGCCACTTCCTCCCCCCCTCCCCACCCTCGCCATGTCCGCCGCCACCTTTGTCTCCAAGGACGAGCTCCGCGCCCGTTTCTGCTCGGCCCTCAGCGCCATGTACCGCGCCGAGGTGCCCCTCTACGGAGACCTCATCGAGCTCGTCGACGACGTCAACGCCGAGACTGGCATCAAGCCTGAGGGTGAGTGATTGGAGGCGGCGTTGAGGCGAGCGAGGCGGCGAGAGATAAGAGTGGAACTGGCAAGAGATAAGAGTGGCATGACGCCACAGAGTGCCTCACTTGCGCACAAGCCCCAGCTTGTTCATGCACGAGCAACCCACGTCTCCAGCATTGCTGGGAAGCGTTCTGCCGTGTTCTTGGACAACAGTCGCGCTCGCGATCGCGCGAGAAAACGTCGCCGTGGCGAGTCCGCGACAGCGGGCTGATTTTGCGGAGGCCCCGCACCTCCACCGCCGACGCCGGGACTTGGCTTGCCGTGGCGCCGGAGTTGCTCTCGGCCGAGGAGTCGTCCATGAACCCCGCTCACACGCGCAGACCGCCTCAAAGTTGAGCGCCACGGTGCCATCCGCCTCGGCAAGCCCGACGAGCTGGCCATGATCGCGCGCCTCTTCGCCCAGATGGGCATGGAGCCCGTGGGCTACTACGACCTGTCGCCTGTCGGCGTTCCCGTCCACGCGACTGCCTTCCGCCCCACCGCGCGCTCGTCGCTCGCGTACAACCCCTTCCGCGTCTTCACGTCGCTGCTCCTCCCTGAGCTCCTCGAGCCCGAGCTCCGCGCCGAGGTCGAGGCCGTGCTTGCCAACCGCGACATCTTCCAGCCTGAAGTACGCACACTCGTCGCCAAGTCGGAGTCCGACGGCGGACTCGTCGAGGCCGACGCTGCCCTGCTTGTCGAGAAGGCCCTCGACACTTTCCGCTGGCACGACACTGCCCTCGTAACCCGCGACGTCTACGAGCGCATGCACGAGGCGCACGCCCTCGTCGCCGACATTGCCGCCTTCAAGGGCCCCCACATCAACCACCTCACGCCGCGCGTGCTCGACATCGACGCCGCGCAGGAGGGCATGTCGCGCCGCGGCATCACGCCCAAGACCATCATCGAGGGCCCGCCCCGCCGTGCGTGCGAGATCCTCCTCCGCCAGACGTCGTTCCAGGCGCTCACCGAGCCGATCAACTTCCCCGGCGGCGGCTCGACCTCGGGCTCGCACCGCGCGCGCTTCGGCGAGATCGAGCAGCGCGGCCAGGCCCTCACGCGCAAGGGCCACGCGCTGTACCTCGAGCTCATGTCCAAGATCCCCGCGGCGGTCGACAACGCGTCCCACCAGAAGGCGCTGGGCAAGGTGTTCGAGGCGTTCCCAGACACTTGGGAGGAGATCGCCGCGCAGGCGCTCGGATACTTTGAATACGCGCTCGTCGGCGCCGCGCCCTCCGCGCCCAAGGCACTCGCCGAGCTCGTCCGCGACGGCGTCGTGTCCCAGACGCCCGTGACGTACGAGGACTTCCTCCCCGCCTCGGCGGCCGGCATCTTCCAGTCCAACCTCGACTCGCCCGACTCGCCGGGCAAGCGCTCGCCTTCGCCCCCTGCACGCAACGCTACCCGGGAAAAGTTTGCCGCCCTCCTGCCTATCAAGCTGAGGGATAGCTTCGCGCTCCACGAGGGGATCCAGGAGAGCTCGATCCGCAAGCTCGAGGAGCAGCTTGGCTGGAAGCTGCCTGCGTAAGCAACGGGTGGCGTGTATTCGTATAATGTATTACATGCAGGCATTGTATTGGCATCGGTGTGGGGTTGCAGGGGGCGAGTGCGAGTCGGTGTAGGTGTGTTATTGTGCAGTGTAGGCGGGTGCGAGACCACGCCGAGCCACAGCCAATTGACCGAGTCACAAGACATCCAGCAGCGCGTGGAGCAGCGGTTTAACCGCCGGGAGGTGCATCTCCCACGGCTGAAGATGGGGGGTTCGAGCCTGCTCGCTGTTGATCCGAACCTGTCTCAGGAGGAAGGAGATTGGCAACGGGATCCGGGAGTGGGCGAGGAGAACCTTTTGTGTGCTGTGTGCTGTGGGTACGACACCGAGCGGAGCCACAGCCAAGTGACCAAGCCACGAGCACAACAGCAGTGCGTGGAGCAGCGGTCTAACCAACCGCCGGGGTGTGCACCCACCACGACTGCAAGGTTGGGGGTTCGAGCCCCCTCGCTGAATCCGAACCGGTTTCAGGAGGAAGGAGACTGGCGGCCGGGGTTCGGGAGCGGGTGTAGAGCTTTTTGTGTGGTGTGTGGTGTGTGGTGTGTGGTGTGTGTGTCGCTGGTGCGAGGTTGAGGAGGACGGCATCGCCACACACCCGCCATGTGGGGCACCAACAGTGCTGCCTGCAAAGGCTCCCCTATGAATCCCTCTTGAGAGCACTCTTCGTCCATGGACCACCTATGTTACCACCTATGCATTGCATTGCTCTATGCAATTGTCGACGAAAGCAAGTCTACTGCAACCAGAGTGGCACACACAAACAGTGAGATGTCGAGTCACGTGACAAGATGACATCGCGGAACTATTTTTTCCGCGATTTTGGATAGAGATGGAGGTTCACTCAAGTTGCAGCGACGAGCTGCAGCACCAACTACATCACACACCCCTTCTACCTCGACAGCGACAACAAGCACAGAGAGTAGACAATGGTGCGATCATATATGCGCCACGGCCCAACACAGGTACGTCTTACCCCGCTCCCCGTTTCCCCGGACGCACCAGCTCACTCACTGCGCAGGCCTTTGGCGTGGTGTGTTCGCCGACCGCCAACGCTTCCTACGACGGGCGGTACGCGTACGTCGCGGGCTGGGAGGACCTGCTCGTGTGGGACGTGAAGCGTGGCGAGATGGTACGTTGCTCTCCTTTGCCGCAGCCTTACTGACCCCAGGTCTCAATGTGGCATGCTACGGGCGTCACCGCCCCTGTCACGGCTCTCCAGCCTGCGCCGGTCTCGTCGACCTCGGGCTCCAGTACCGCCGAGCAGACGTTTGCCGTGTCGTACACGGACGGCTCGATCCGCCTGTGGTCGTGGGAGCCTTCGTCGCCGTCCACCGAGGCCACAGAGGTGGTCACGTTCAACGGCCACAAGAAGGGCGTGACCTTCCTCGCGTGGGACGGCGAGGGCAGCCGCCTCGCGTCGGGCGGGAGCGAGGGCGAGGTCGTCGTGTGGGACCGCGTCGCCGAGGTCGGACTCTTCCGCCTGCGCGGACACCGCGGCCCAGTGACGAGCATCACGTTCGTGCCCCACCCCGAGCTCGGCGCGGCGCAGCACCCCGGGTTCCTCGTCACGACGAGCAAGGACACGTACCTCAAGCTCTGGGACCTCAGCACACAGCACTGCGTCCAGACTGTTGTTGTCGGCCGCGGCGAGGTCACGTCCGCCGCTGTGACGGAGGAGGAGGAGGGCGAGGGCGAGGGCGACAACGAGGAGGAGGTGCATGGCCGGTGGGTCATCTTGACGGGGAGCGGTGATGGCGAGGTCAAGGCGTGGAGTTTGAGCAAGGCGGCCTTGGTCAAGGGCTTGAAGGAGGAGAACGGCGAGGTGAGTGGCTCGGGGGACTGGGTGAATGTAGTGCTGACGCCGCCGCCAGCTGGCCAAGCTCGTCCATTTCCTCGGCACCGTCCCGCTGCCGGCCTCGCAGCACGCCGTGACGCAGCTCGCGTTCCACCCCACCCTGCCGTTGATCTTTGCGCAGACGTCGGACAAGACAACAGCCGTCCTGCGCGTCCGGTCCGAGGAGGAGGTCGCGGCCAAACAGGCGCGCAGGAAGAAGCGCGACCGCGAGAAGAGCAAGAAGAAGAAGGGCACCGCCGCGACCGAGGAGGAGGCCGAGGCCAACGAGGCCGCCGACGCCGAGATCAAGTGGGAGGACCGCGTGACGACGTGGTGTGTCGTCAAGGCCAACGCCAAGGTCAAGTCGTTCGCCATCGCGTCCGAGACGACGGGCAAGAACGTCGGCCTCCTGCTCGCCCAGTCGAACAACAGCCTCGAGGCGTACACTATCCCCGTTCCGCAGGGCAAGTCCAAGCTCGCCGACGGGTCCGAGCCCGAGCCAGTCAAGGTGCACTCTGTCGAGCTGCCGGGCCACAGGCACGACGTGCGCGCGCTCGCCGTGTCGAGCGACGACCAGGTGCTCGCGTCGGCGGCGAGCGGCACGCTCAAGGTGTGGAACCTGCGCACGACGGCCGTCCTGCGCACAATGGAGTGCGGCTACGCGCTCTGCTGCACATTCCTCCCTGGCGACCGGCACGTCGTCGTCGGCACCAAGGCCGGCGAGCTGCTCCTGTACGACGTGGCCGCGAGCACCCTGCTCGCGCGGTACGAGGCGCACAAGGGCCCCGTGTGGAGCCTGCATGTGCGTCCTGACGGGCGTGGGCTCGTCAGCGGTAGCGCAGACAAGGATGTCAAGTTCTGGGACTTTGAGATGCGCGAGGACGGCGAGGGCGAGCGGGTCGTTAGCCGACTTGGTGTGGAGACGATTGTGAGTTGGTGTTTGTGGGGCTAAGTGCTGACGGGCAGTATAAGAACAAGCAGCTCGCGCTGGTTCATGTCCGCACGCTCAAGATGACCGACGACGTGCTCGCAGTCAAGTACAGCCCTGATGGGCGGTTCCTTGCCGTGTCGCTGCTCGACTCGACTGTCAAGATCTTCTTCCAGGACACGCTCAAGTTCTTCCTCTCGCTCTACGGCCACAAGCTGCCCGTGCTCTCGCTTGATATCTCGTCTGACTCCAAGCTCATTGTCACTTGCTCGGCGGACAAGAACGTCAAGATCTGGGGCCTCGACTTTGGCGACTGCCACCGCTCGCTGTTTGCACACGACGACAGTGTGATGCAGGTTGGGTTTGAGAAGAACAGCCACTACTTCTGGACCGTCGGCAAGGACGGCCTTCTCAAGTACTGGGACGGCGACAAGGTGGGTGCTTGTTGGAAGGTGCTCTGCTAACCCACTCAGTTTGAGCTCATTCAGAAGTTTGAGGGCCACCACGGCGAAGTTTGGGCGCTCGCCGTGTCCCAGCAGGGCAACTTTGTCGTCACCGGCTCGCACGACAAGAGCATTCGTATCTGGGAGAAGACGGACGAGCCGCTGTTCCTCGAGGAAGAGCGCGAGCGCGAGCTCGAGGCGGCTCACGACGCCGACCTGGCCAACCAGCTCAACAACACTGGGCTGGCTGACGACCTTGACGAGGACGGCGAGGAGGGCGCGGGCGAGGTCGAGGCTGTGCAGAAGCAGACGGCCGAGACGCTCATGGCGGGCGAGCGGATCATGGACGCGCTCGAGCTGGCAGACGCCGAGCGCACCCTGTTTGAGGAGTACGAGGCTGAGAAGGCGCGCCTCGGTCCAGCGGGTGAGACGCTCCCTGCGCCCACGCGCTCGGCCGAGCTCGTCGCCCGCGGTGTCGAGCCCGACGAGCACGTCTACAACACGCTCGCCAAGATCCCGGCCGCCAACATGGAGGACGCGCTGTTGGTGCTCCCATTCCGCCAGGTGGTCAGCCTGCTGGCGTACCTCGACCAGTGGGCGCAAAAGGACCGCGATATCATCCTCACGGCGCGCCTGCTGCACTTCCTCATCCGGACGCACCACGCGCAGCTGGTCGCGAACAAGGTGATGCGGGTACAGCTCGTGTCGCTGCGGACGCACGTGCGCGCGGCGCTCCAGCGCCACCGCACGCGGATGGGCTACAACCTTGCGGGGCTGCGGTTCCTCCGTTCGCGGTGGGAGAGCGACCGGACAGCGGGGCTGCTCGAGCAGGAGGGCATGGACGAGGAGGCGGTGCGCAAGCGGCTCGACGAGTCGCGGGCCAAGCGGAAGCGCGTCGACGTGCGGGCGTAGGCGTGGCGTGTATGGTGTAAGGTGGTGGCGTGGTTGGTCGGTGACGTGCATCTGTTTCTCCCATCGCATAGCATGCATTGTTTGGTCTAGAACATGGCTGTGACTTGGCACTTACCGTCGGCAAGCCGTAGGCTCGAGCCCGCCTCGTGGCGTGTCGTGTCGGACAAGCGCGGGTGGGTCGTGGGTGCTTGTGACTGACTCGGCAATCTCTACACGCCACTACTCGTGGCCATGATCATCAGCTGACGTGCAGCGTGCGGCATGTATGTCGCGATTTAGCCTCTGCCGAGGAGACAGCCGAAGCGAGCCGTCGTAGAGCGTAGAGCGAGGTAGAGGGGACCTGACCTGTCCCGGCGTTTATCGCCGGCGGTTATCGGAAATTGTTTGGTTCACCAATTATGATCTTCACCAATTAGTTTCTTCACCAATTAACGTCTTCACCAATTACTTTGCCATGTTTCACCAATACTTTTCTAGTCTTCATCAATTATGGCAGGGCGACGAGTGGAACACCTCCACTTGATGTGCTACACGAATAAAGAAGCCGGCCCGGTCGTCGCCGAAGCCAGCGCCAGTGCCGCATGGATGTCCCTGTCGTGCTATGCAAGTGCCGCTGCATCTCCGCCGCGAGGGCACGAGGGGGGCATGGGGGCATGGACAGTTCCGAGACTCGCGACTCGGGCGCGCGCGACTCGAGTCGTCTCGCACCACTGTTCGGGTCGTCTGCAAGGTTCCCACCAGCCCCTGGCCTGGCCGTGGGACCTGGCTAGCATTAGCAGGCAGGCAGGCTGGCCTGTGCCGATCACGAACCCGTTCACGTGTGCGGCGGCACAAGGCTTGGCCCGCACGATTTTCCAACGACGGCACACGACGCAGCCGAAAAGGTCAGATAATGGCATCCCGGGGCGGAAGCGAGCGACAAAAAGGTGGAGGCAGGGCGATAACTCGTGCTGCTCGGGTATGGCTCCGGCGCCGAGTGCGGTGCGGGTCACCCGCCGGGTGTAGAGTGGGTGTGGTGGGTGCGGGCGTGGGTGGGTCGATTTGTGGCACTCTGCGGCGGCGCGGCCCAGCCAGGACATTAAAAGCAACACGAGTCGTGATTTCGCTCGTGACGTCAACCACTCTCTCTCCACGCGCTTATAACTCGCCGCGCGACAACAACACCATGCGCTAACACCCTTTTGTCCATGTCGACCGCCACTGCCTCTTTCGTTGCGCCGTTTGACCTCAGCTGCGCGTGGTTCGCGAGCACGATGCAGCAGCAGCAGAGCAACGATGGCTCGCAGACCCCACCACCTACCACCGACACAACCACCGACGTCGACGCGCTCCTCGCTTCCGTGTTCGCCTCCATCCCCGACTGTGAGTAGGCTCCGCTTCCCCTGGTACGACGGCGCCGCTCACGCCCGCATAGTCACAACCTACCCCCGCTGCGAGACGCTCGCCGACTTTGCAGCGCAGAATGCATTGCCTATCGCCGGGCCGTCGTCGCAGCCGATGAGCAGCCTGCCATTGCCATTGTCGCTGCCGACACTACCGTGGGACCTGGACTTTTCGACGCTCCCACCACTACTCGACACGCCAGCATTGAGCAGCTCGACACTAGCCACTACGACGACGTCGAGCGCGACGACGAGCGCGGGCGCAGCAACACCCCTCACGTCTGCGCTGCTCTCGCCCGATGTCAGCGCATACGACACCCGCGCGGCCAAGTGGGCCGCCGTGCTGGCCCGCGAGCCGGCCGCGGACGCCGCGTTCGTGTACTGCGTGATCACGACCAAGATCTTCTGCCGCCCGACGTGCCCCAGCCGCAGGCCACTAGAGAACAATGTCGACTTTGCGCGCACCCCAGCAGAGGCAATGGGCATGGGCTACCGCGCGTGCCGGCGGTGCCTGCCCGACTGCCTCGCGAGCGCGAGCGAGACGCGCCAGGTGCTGGCCGTGGAGCACGCCAAGGCCATCCTCAACGACTGCATCGACAATAAACTCCCCGTGCCCAACCTCGCGGCGCTGAGCGCACAGGTCGGCATGTCCAAGTTCCACTTCCAGCGCACGTTCAAGCGGCTGGTAGGCGAGAGCCCAGACACGTACGCGCGCAGCTTGCGGAGCCGGCGGCCGCGGTAGTGGTCTCCGTGCTGTATCTCCATTCGCCGCTTAACCGGCCGGTGTGTGTGCGCGCCCTTGGGCCCGCCCCGCCACCCGCAGACAGACAGGATAGACCGTCGCGCCGCCCAGCCCTGTACGTATGGGCAGGCAGGCTGTGCCCTCGCGCCAGCCAGCCATTGTACGCAGCCAGTCGTTCCGATGCACCGTTTCCTTTCCGTTGTCGTGACCACACCGTGGGCGGCGCGTGTGCACTTTTTTTATTTGGCTGCTCCTGCAGTACAAGCTACTAGCTACTAGCTACTAGCTACTAGCTGCCGGAGTCGCCGGTGCGAGGCAGTGGCAGTGCGACAAGCGGCCACACCCGATCAAAGAGCAACGTTGCCGTGTGGCGCGGCGCGGGCTCTGCACAGGGGGTGATTTGGCATGGCGCGCGCGGGGCGTGTGATTCGTCGAGCGTGGCGCTGCGTGGCCGTTGCCACGACCATAGCGTTGCTTTTCTTTCTTGCTGTTGTTCTCGCCTCTGGTGATTATCAATCTCTCTACTACTGCAACCCTCGTATCGAGGCGCGGTCGACGCTCCTCCATTTTGTCCGTCGTCTGGCACGCTCGACGTCGGTATCCTGGCTGCCTGCTCGATGCCTCATCCCGATATCGGGGCCTGCCTGTCTTTCACATTGCCCCCGCCAAGAATTCCCAGAGACTCAGAGGAGACTTAAACCACGAATCAAGAAAAGCGAAATGTGACAAGACAGTAGAGACGCAGTGTCGCGCCGCCGCATCGCCAAAAGCGACATGGAAGTGGTCTCGACACCTTGCGCTCAGAGGTTGGTTCGGCCTCCATTACCCCGCCCCGCCCGACCGCTCCACTTCCGTCCTGCACGACTCCTCCATCCGCGTGGGGGAGGGAGGGAGTGGGGGAGGTGTTGCGTGGTACTTACTGAGGGCCGGGAGGGACAAAGGAACGATCGAACGAACACGACTCGCACTGCCTCCCTGCCCGCATGCCACTCAAGCCTCGGCCGAGTGCTTGCTATTCGGCTCCTCTCCCTCGCACCTGCTTGCTCCGCCACATCGCCCCCGCTTCATGAGACTCGTGTGTGCAGTGTACTTTGAACTTCACTCTCGGTACGTGACAATAATGGGGACTGATGGGAGTCGGGGAACGCAACACAGAGCGACGAAGGGGGGCTGGACAAACCAACTCAAACCCGCCACTCGTGCTCGACCCTCGCCCTGCTACTTCTTCCTTCCACCCTTGTGTTGTTTCCCCTTGCCGTGCTCAATTGTTGTGTGAAAGTACTCACTTGGGGTTGTGGGAGTAGACCTGCATTAGCCCTGACGACAAGGCAAAATGGACCGACGACGCAAACGGCACCCGCCACTCGACCGCGACCGTGCTACGTATCCGGCTCCTCCTCCCTCCCGCCACGACTTGCCTACTTGCGAGGCCTTGTCCGCGGCGTATATTGATGCCTGGGCCCGCTTGTGTCGCGTATACAGATAATTTGGGTCTGGGTGGGCTCGAGTCACGAGGCAATATTTCACTCGTTGTTCCGTGTGTCGCTCCTGAAAGCCCCACGCTGACGCCAGCTTCTGCTATACATATGTAACAATACTTACTACAGCCGTGTCCCGACTGCATGACTCGACTCGTCTTATGTCAAAATCGACTCGCGTGTTAATCAGTTTAACCCCAATCCAGCCCATGCCCCGCCCCGCCCCCTCTCTTCAATGTTCAACGGTGCATGAGACGCTATTAAACGCTATTATGTGATGACAATACTGTTTCGAGCAGCAGGAGCCAACTCGGTCTATTTATTGGGTGGTGGTGGTGGGGGTTGTGGTGTTGGGGGTGGTTGGGTAGTGACCCGGAACGGCGACTGCTGGGCTAGCAGCCGGAACGTGGACAGTCTGACCAGCCACGGGCGCGCCGTGGTCGACAGAAGGCACACGCGTCACGTCGTGGTCGGCGTCGGCAGAGCGGTAATCGTTGCTAACAGGCAGCGCCGAAGGCTTCTCGCTGCTTGGCGAGCCGTCGCTGCCGGCCACGGTCGAGTCCGAGTTGTCAACAACCTTGCTGTTGACAGGAGCAGTGTTGTAGTTGTTGCCGTAAGCCTTCTCGTTGGTAGTAGGCTCATAGATGCCGGTCTTGTGTCCGTCGTCAGTCTTGGTGACCTGGCGCGAAGCACCGCCGAGGTTGCTGGGGGCGGGAGCGAGGTCCTCCTGCTTCTCCTGGGCCTGCTTGCTCTTCTTGGGAACACGGGCGAGCCAGTAGAGACCAATGGCACCGCAAACGTTGAAAATAATGTAGACCCAGATGAAGCCCCAGTCGCGCCAGCGGTTCGAGTACTTGATCTCAAAGGCGCTGAGGAAGACGTTGGTGTCCTTGATGGGGCAGAAAGAGCATCCCGACGTGGCATTGGGGTCCTGAAGGTAGCCGCCAGCCGCCGCAATGTAGGGGGCCATGTAGGCGCCACATGAAGCACCGTTTTGGGGCTGGAAGTGAACGTACTCAATGTCGGCACAGACGACGTTGGTGTTGGCGACAGCGGTACCAAGCATGCCCTCGACAAAGTAAGTGAAGGGGGACACGCGCCACATGAACTTCCAGAAGCCGGGGAGGGCCGAGCCGGAGACGAGGACACCGCAGAAGACGAGGCAGAGCGAGAACATGAGGTTGGCAATGTTACCGGCCGTCTCGGCAAGCTCGATACCAGCGACGATCATGGTGGCGAAAGTCGAAGTGAAGAGCATGAAGACCTCGATGAAGAGCCACATGAGAGCACCGCGCTCGTGGACAGCGTGAGTCGGGATAGCGTTGCGGTAGTAGCCGATGGGGTAGTACCAACAGAAGAAGAAGAGGGTGCCGACGAAGAGCGACCACGGAACCTCGACAATAATGTTGGAGAGGATGAAAACAATCCAGCCGTAAGTCTTGGAGGGACGCTCACGGACCTCGTACAGCGCACGCTGAATGACGAAGTTGGGCATGATCTGCTGGACGAGCTGGCCGAAGATGGTGAACATCATGAAGACGGAGAAGAGCTGGTTCTGGAGTCCCTGCTGCGAGTTGGGAGCCTTGAAGAAGGAGAAGCCGATGAACAGAGCCGAGACGGTGCAGAGAGCAATCTTGGCCCAGATGTACGACGGGGTGCGCCAGTACTGCTGGAAGACACGGCGCATGACCTCGAACATCTGGACAGTGAAAGGCGCGGCAAACTCGGAGTAGGCAGCCTTGTCGACGCCGGTCTTGGATTTGTCGCCAGCGGCCTGGCCCTCAGCCTTGAGACGAGCGAGCTCCTCGCGGACGGCCACACGCTCGGGGGACGCCTTCCAGGCCTCGTGCCAGTCAATGTCGGAGTGCGAACCGGGGGCGGCACCAATGGCAGCAAGCATCCACTCGGCAGGGTTGGCACCCTTGGGGCACTTGGGGGCACCTGTGCGCTCAAAGTAGTCGATTAGGATGGACGACTGCTTGCCGACCTCGCCGTAGTAGACGGTGCGGCCACCCTTGGCAAGGAAGAGGAGACGGTCGAATTGCTCGAAGAGCATGGCAGAGGGCTGGTGGATGGTGCAGAGAATGGCCTGGCCGTTGGCGGTAAGCTTGCGGAGGAGCTGAAGAATGTTCCACGAGGTCTGCGAGTCAAGACCTGAGGTAGGCTCGTCGAGGAAGAGAAGGAGGGCAGGCTTGGCAACAAGCTCAACACCAATGGTGAGGCGCTTGCGCTGCTCAACGTTGAGACCCTCACCGGGGACACCGACGACGGCGTCGGCGTAGGCGTCCATCTCGAGGAGCTTGAGGACCTCCTCGACGTAGGCGTACTTCTCGGCGCGGGGGGTGGCGGCGGGCTGGCGGAGGACGGCAGAGAAGCGGAGAGCCTCACGGACAGTCGAGGTCTGGAGGTGGAGATCCTGCTGCTGGACATAACCAGTCTTGCGCTGGAACGAGATGTCACGAGGGAAGCCGTCGACGAGCATTTCACCAGTGACCACACCCATGGTGACACGGGTAGCGAGGACATCGAGAAGAGTAGTCTTACCGGCACCAGAGACACCCATGAGAGCAGTCAGGGTACCAGGCTTGACCCAACCGTCAACATGGTCGAGAATACGGCGGGGCTCGCCCTTGATCTTGATGTCATAGACGACGTCCTTCCAGGAGAAGATGGAGGTCTGGCGCTGGATGATACCGTCGGCGACATCATGGGCGCCAGCGTCCTTCTTGGCGCCACCAGCCTTGACAGCACCCGACTCCTCGTCACCCGACTTTCCGTCCTTGAGGGCCTTGGGAACCTGACCACGAGGGTAGATGAGGATTTCACCCTTGGAGCGGGCGGCGCTGATGAGCTCGGTGGCGGCGAGGTAGACAAAGAGGAGGCCGAACATGAAGCCGAAGATGATACCGACGTTGCGCCACTTGTGCGAGTGGTAGTACTGGTAGGCAGTGTTGATGTACGTGTCACCGTTGACAGTCGCCGAGCCAGTAACAGAGCCGACAGTCGAGCAAACAACGCCAAGACCCGAGGTGGGGTACCCGGGGCCAGCGGGTGTGAACGTGTCACACTGGAACTCGCGACCGTGGAACTCGTTGACCATGAGCGACTCGAAACCGTAAGCGACAGGGTTGATGTAGTTGATCCAGCGCGACCAGCCGTGCATCGAGGGCACGGGGAGGGCGAAACCAGCGTAGATGACGATACCGAGAATGATGACGGCGGCGGGAGCGAGAGCCTGGGTGAGGGAGCGCGAGAGCGAGGCGATGGAACGGAAGAGCATCGACATGGTAAGTGTCATGATGAACGACACAAACAGGAAGTAGAAGAAGGGTCCGGCCTCGCGACGAAGGTTGGTCATGAAGTAGAGGATGAGGTTGAAGACGATGCAGTTGAGAATCTTGTAGGGCATGTCGGTAAGCATTGATGCGAATGCTTCAGCCGAGGGGTGGTAGAAGGCATACTGGGCGTGCTTCTCGACAATGTTACGCTGAGCGTAAAGAGTCAGAATCTCAAGGGCAGAACCGAAGGCGTTGATGAGGACAGCAAAGAAGAGCAGAGAGCCGCGAGCGTAGAACGAGTTGGTCGTGGGCTGGAGGTTGTAGAAGACGGACGAGATGATGAGACCCATGATCGAGTTACCGAAGAGCTGAGTAAAAGTGAGCGACGGGTCGGCCTTGAGACGCTGGAAGCCACGGCGGAGACAGAGATTGATCTGGCCATTGTAGCTGAGCGTGTAGGGCGATCCGGGGCGGATGTGCTTGGACTGCTGCGCGCGACGCGAGGCAAGGAACTTGTCGTAGTGCTCGCCGTTGGTGGGGTACTTGGTGTCAAAGTCGGTGATCTGCTGCGTGAGGGCAGCAAAGGTCGACGACTCGCGCCAGCGGGCGGCAAACTCCTTGGGCGTCTGGGGCACCTTGGTCTCAAAGCCCTCGCGGGCACGACGCTCGCCGGGGGCGGTGAGCGAGGTGAGGAAGTCGGGGGTGGTTTGCTGCTCGGGGCAGAAGAAGCCCATGTCGACGAAGAACTGCTTGGCGGCGGTAGTGGGACCAAAGTAGATCTGCTCGCCCTCGTAGAGGACACAGACCTTGTCAAAGACATCGTAGGCGGCCTGGGGAGCCTGGTAGATGGCGACGACCGAGGTCGTGCCAAAGTGGTCGGCACCCGAGCGCAAGTTCTTGACAAACTCGATGGCGTTGGCAGCGTCGAGACCACGGGTCGAGTTGTCCCAGCACTGGAGGGGGGCACCGGCGAGGGCAGCCTCGGCAATCGAGACACGCTTGCGTTCACCACCCGAGACACCACGGATAAAGTCGTTTCCGACCTTGGTGTTGATAGTGTGGCTGATGCCAAAGATGGACATCATGACGTCCCTGATGGAACGGGCAAACTCGTCGTGCTTGAGTCCGAGAGGCGGGTGACGGGGTGCACGGGCACGGGCAGCAAACTCGAGCGTGTCACCAACGACAAGGTTGGGGAAGTGCACGTCCACCTCGGCAGTGTAGATGGCCTCACCACGGAACTGGGAGTGCATCTGCTTGGGCGTGATACCGCGGTAGTTGATCTCGCCCTCGTCGTCGAGGTAAATGCCGTTCATCTCGCCCGCAATGGCCTTGAGGAGCGTCGTGCATCCCGAGCCGGGAGGGCCAAGGACGACGAGCATCTCTCCCGCGTCGAGGACACCATCGATGTTGTCAAGGATTTGGACCTTGCGCTTGCGGCCCGTGACCAGGTCGCGCACCGTCTGCAAGCCCGAGAGAAGGATGTTTCCGACGGTCTTCTGGTAGTCTGCATCGATGTGTTAGCTCGATTAAAGGGTGTACGCAAGTCTATGTGGTAGCGGGAGATGTGACACATGACGGCATCCGCGGCAATGTGGCCGGTATGTAGCCATTGGCGCCGTAGCGCGTGATAGAGTCAGGGGGGGGGGGGGGGGGGGATTGGGTGGAGCTTTGATCAGAAAAACAGCCGGCTCCACAACAAGGACAAACAACAACAGTCACGGTTGATGACAATGACCGTGCACACGTCGAGACAAGCATCGTCGGCGCCATCATCACCGTCGCGGTCCCCGTTGTGGCTGTCGCTGTTCCCCCGGATGTACTGGCGTGGCCAAGACCAGGGCTATCGACATCGCGCGGTGCCATGTCCGCCCCCGCGATGGGACTGCGTCATCCGGCCCTCCCCTCCCCTCCATCAACCTCTCCCTTTCGCTTGTTTGCCCACCCTAGATGCCCTCTGTCGGGGATTGAAACGCCGCAGCCATTGTTGTGATAGCGCGCTACTACGGCCCTTGGGCCCCAATAGAGGCCAAGTGGCTTGCGGGGCTTGACAACAGCCGCCCTAACAGACCAGATCCAGAACAACGACCGTATCACGGGTCTTGCCTGCCTGCCACCCCTCGTCGATCACACCCCGGTCGCCGTCTTCGTCCCCGTCTTTCTCCCACGACCTAACAAAGGAGGAAGGAAGCATCACTCACCAGCATCAGAGCCGAAGCCGTGCACGCTGAGATGGCGGTAGGCGATACCCGCCGAGCGGGAGGGGCGGTCACCGCTGGCCTGCACAAGGCGGCGGGTCCACTTCTGGACGTTGAAGTTGTCAGAGTAGGGGTCGAGGTCGCTTCCGGGCTCGTAGTCGAACAGGTCCTTGCGCTCGACGTTGGTGTTGGTGGTGGTGCGGTTGAGCGTGTTGCGGGTCTGCTCGCGGGTGATGGACTGGCGCGTGATCTGGCGGGCGAGGCCGACGACCTGCTCGCGGCGCTCAGCCTGCGGCGTGAAGTACTCCTCGGTCTCCTCAAAGTCGTCGTCGCGGGGGCTGCGGAACCCGATCGAGATCTTGCGCGCGAGCGGCGAGCCGGGCGACTGGGTGATCGACGAGCGGCGGCGGCCGGTGCCGTCGTACGCCGCTGTGCCGTCGTTGTTGGACGGGAAGGCGCCAAACGACATGGCTTGGGGGGTTTGGTGGGGTGGGGGCGCGGGGCAGAGGGGGGTTGTTTACAATATAAGGGGCTGGGAGGTGTGTGTGTGTCGTATCCCAACGTCCTAGGTGGGTGCCGTCACGGGCGAGGTGGGTTACCTTTACTACTGTTGTGCGTGCGCGTCTGGCAGCTGGCGCAGGCAGTCTATAGAGGATGGGGGAAGACGATGGGTGTCCAAGAGAGGCGCCTGTTTGCCTTTAATACTGCGGCCTTCTTGGTCGCGATAATAATCGTCAGGGGGCCTCGGGGGGGGCGGGGGGGGGGTTTGCCTCGTTTTTTCCCTTCTTCGAGCCAAGCCAACGTCTTGCCGAGCCCCAACACCGCAGCAGCAGCAGCACCTGGACTGACTGTATACCATCCATCCGTTTGCACGCAAGCGTCATCGAATCGGCCATGGCTTTGCATGCCGTCAGTGACCGACGGCTGGGCGTTGAAGCAGAGAAGTCGAAGTCACTGCCAGCCAGCCAGAGCGGGGGCCACTGTTAAACTCTCGGCCCCCGACGGCGCGAGCTCCAAGGAACAACATTTGTCAGGGATGTCGGCGACGGCAAGTAGCAACTCGACGACGACGTCCACATGATGGATCGCTTTTCTAAATGGACCTATTGACGGCTATAGGTCTACGGGGCAAAAGGCTTGACCCCCCCCCCCCCATTGTAGCCCGGCTGGAGCATGCTGCTATTCAAGCGGCTAGAGTAATTTGTTGTATAGCAAACTCGAGGCAGGCAGGCGGCGAGGCCAAATGACATCAGCAACGGCCACTGCCGCCACGCCCCAGGGTCTCCAACTCCCCGCGCCGACCACTCCTGCCTCGGCTTTCCCGCCCTTGTGCTCGTTTGTTTTGCTGCTAGCTCCACTTGGACTGATGTCATGCCACGCTGGTCGTTATCGCCTGCCCACCACTTGCTACACGACCCGTGCTCCCTGCTCCACACGACGTAACGTCGTAGAGGAAAGGCAGTCATGCGAGCAGCTTGAGCAGTAAAACGTGGTGGCACTGTCGTTGCGTGCCGTGTTCTTCGACTGGCCCGGAATGAGTGCTACAATGTTTACTTGTGTTGACAGACTGCCCTCCGGTATGGCCGAGGTTGCTCCGGGGATTCCGGCCCACGTCGTCCCTCAATCGTCCACAATCGTCCCATCTAGGCCGCCGGATGGCAGGAAAAAGCAGCTGGTACTACCCGCCACGAGCTGCCAACTGGCGATTCCCTGGCCGCCAGCGCGACGCCAAACCCTGTCGACTGCCCGTGTCTGAGTGATAGCAGGCAGACAGGGCAGCATGGCCGCTAGTAGATCCATCGTACCGTGGCATGCTGACTCCGCGAGCCGAGGCAAGTTCTCGCCCGTCGTGAGGCGCACAACCAAGCAAAGCAAAGCAAGTACACCCCACGTTGGGCGCTCGCGTCGGCGATGCGGCGACCATGCCGCAGACTGCGACGACGACGACGAGCAGCACGACGCCCTGTCGAGCCAGGTGCTCTACTCGGTAGCAAGCGGCGCGGCGTGCCCCCAAAATCTTGTTTGTCGTGATCGCCGTCGGCGAGCAGCAACACTGATCGTGCGACGCGCAGCGCAGCACGCACGAGGTACGTTCTGTGCTTGACTAAGGGTGCGAGATACCGGGGGTGCCGGTGGTGCGGGGGTGCCGGCTTGCCGTGCCGCCCGCCGGGCGCCTGGCAGCGGCGGAGATCAGGCCCTCTCCGCTCCGGCCACGACGCCGGCGCTATCGGTGCCCACAGTTCATAGTGCGCGATTATCGACATGCAGTGCACCATGCAGTACAGCAGCGCCTGGCCAGCGCCCGACGCCGAGGCATGCCGCATCACCCGGCGCTTAGATCGGAGTGCCAAGGCTGACGGCGCGCTGGGAATCGGAGCAGTGCCACTGCCGCCCGCCGGGCGCCGGGCCCGGCGCCGGCCCTCCAGCGAGGGTCGGGCGGTCGTCGTCCTGCAAACAACGCTGAGATATCAATCGATCAAGATAGCAAAAGGGCACTCGGGCACTGCTGCACTATCTCTGCGCCGCGGAATGACAACGTGGCGCGGTGCTCCAGGCGACGTGGGTGTCGCAGCCTGCCCCGCCCGGCGGGGAGAGACGACGACGACGACGTGGCGCCGGCGCCCGGGGGGGCGGCTTGGGTGCCGCTCGCCGCGAGTTTTCGCTGCCCCCCACCGAGGTGGCCTGTGGCCAGTTCCAAGAAATGCTTCGCCGCGTCGGGCCCGTATCCCCTTTTCCCCGGCCTCGTGACCATCTGCTTATATTATCTGCCTATCTCGACGGGTGGAGAGTGGTGATAGAAAATAATTTTGGATCTCAGTGGTGGCGGTGTGGTGGTGGGGCGGCACGTGACTGGCTGGTGAGCCGCCGTCGCACCCGCCGTCGCTGTCGCTTGATGTCCCGCCCGCGCCACCGACACCGAGCGCCTTGTCGACAGCGAGCACAGCTGCACGGCGCTTCGGGGTGTCGATTCCACCGCAACACTCGCGACTACCCCGCATGCACCGCGCGCGACCACTGACACATTGACCGCTAAAAGTTTTTCACCCCGCGTCGTCACCATGTGCTCTGCTCGGCTCTGCGCTGCTCGGCGCACAGGCTGATCGCCCTTCGCACCCATCTCGCACCTACGAGCACCTCTAGCCAGCGCGTGCGCTCGCTAGCTCGCTCGCTGGCTCGCTAACCTAGCCCGCCCTTCGCCGCCCCCGCACGCCGCGCCTTCCCCGCCAACGCTCCGCCGACGCGCCGAAACACACGCTCCGCACGGCCCACCCACCTCGGGATTTGCTCGGAATCCTCCCCGTGTGCGCGCCGAGGCCACAAACGTTGCACCCACCCACCCCGCAGGTCGTGTCGGACATGTGGGTGCTCGTCCCCGCACGCTCGTTACCCCGGCTACCCCGCACCCCCTATCCCACCTTATGCCAGCTTATGCCGACTCGGGGGGCCACGTGCGCCCACGTGGCCGGCCGGGAATGGGCGGCGCTACCCGGCCGACAGCGGCGGCGCTCTAACGCCCGTTGACTGGCACTCGATGGCCACCTAGAGCCGAACGAGACATGACTACCCCGCATTCCAGTCTCGTCGCGTCGAGGCGGTCGCGGGCTGGCCGGACGGCCGGCGCCGTCCGCGCAGACAACAGTGGAAGTGGGAACGTACGCATGTTGGTGCTGGTGTAGGTGTATATAAGATGGAGGCTGGGGCGGGGGGAGGGTCCGTAACCCCAACCAAGAAGACAACAACAGTGAGTGGGAAGTTGGCAGAAGCAGTGGCGATCGATCGATAGATCGTGCCTGCCTGGGCCGAGCCGGTGCGCGGTGACACACAAGCTGACTGACCCCGCAGTGACTCTCGGTGTCGCTACCCCCTCTGTTCCTACCATCGGTATCAACGGCTTTGGCCGCATTGGTGAGTCGAGGCGTGGTGGGCGGTGTGCGATGGTGGCATGGTGGTGGCGAGTGGCGGCGATGGACTCTGCCTGGAGCTCGCCATCACCCTCGCCCTCACTTCATCACCCACCGCCACTGCCACACCCCTCTCCCCCAGCCTGGCAGTACTGACGCTTGCTTCCCCAGGCCGTGCCCTCTTCCGCATCTGCCTGTTCCGCGACGACATCCGCCTCGTGGCGATCAACCACACTGCGTCCACCCTCGAGCACCTGCTCACCGCGATCCGGCACGACTCGACGCACGGCCCGCTGCCGAACCAGGCAGAGGTCACCATCGCGCCGGCCGACCACCCCAACATGCTGCCCAAGACGGACAAGAACCCGAACCCGCAGGCGCTGCTGTACCGCGGGCGCCTGATCCACCTGTTCTCGCAGCGCGACCCGAAGAACCTGGACTGGTCCTCGGCGGGCGCAGAGTACGTCATGGAGTCGACGGGCAAGATGACGCTTGTCGCCTCGGCCAGCGTGCACATCACCGAGGCGAACGCCAAGAAGGTCATCATCTCGGCGCCGTCCAAGGACGCGCACAACCTCGTGTACGGCGTCAACCACCGCGACTATGCGGGCGAGGACGTGGTCTCGAACGCGTCCTGCACGACCAACTGTCTCGCGCCGCTTGCTTCCGTGCTCGACAACGCGTTCGGCATCGAGAGCGGCATGATGACGACGATCCACGCGTCGACGGCCTCGCAGAAGGTGCTCGACGGCTTCTCGACCAAGGACCTGCGTTCCGGCCGCTCAGCAATGGGCAACATCATCCCCGCGTCCACGGGCGCCGCGCAGGCCGTCGTCCGCGTCCTCCCCCAGCTGGCAGGCAAGTTCCAGGGCATCAGCGTGCGCGTGCCCGTGACCAACGTCTCGCTCGTCGACCTGACCGTCAAGACGACGCACCCGTTCAACAGCAAGAAGGAGCTGATCCAGGCGTTCCGCGACGCGGCCGACACGCCCGTCTCGCGCGGCGGCGTGCGCGGTGTGCTTTCTGTTTCCGACGAGAAGCTCGTGTCCACCGACTACCTCACTTCCTCCCTGTCCTCCATCATCGACGAGGACGCATGCGTCATCCTCGACGAGTTCACCGCCAAGATCATCGCGTGGTACGACAACGAGTTTGGCTTCTCGAACCGCATGGTCGACCTCGTGACGTACATGCACTCGCACCCCGACGGCGAGCACCCCAACGTGCGCCGCAACTCGGTCTCGCCGGTGGTCACCAAGTCTGCGCTGCCAAAAGTGTCCAAGGGCGCCAACGGGCTCGGCCTGAACGGCGTCCACGAGGTCCCAGAAGAGGCCATTGTGTAGAGTGTTTTGTTTGCTTTAAAATCGTAAAATCTAGTTTTGTTCTGATGTATCTAGTAGGCACGTGTACGAGCAGCAGCGCGCAGCGCACAGCAAGCCGGCGTAGCCGGCGAGCGAGCAAGCGTGCGGTGGAGCGGACTGAGCGCTGTTGAAACTGTTGCTGTGGTTGACGTGAACGGCGTCAGCCAGTGGCGGCGTGCGCCCGGCCCGAGCAGAGTGGCGCCGAACGTGTCCGAAGTGTCGTGTCGCCCCATCTCTCTGTGCGAACGAAGCGTCTCCGAACCAAGGTGTCGTGTTCTCCCCAACACACCGGTTACGGTGCTGCACCTGGCTTCCTTGCGCACGAAGCGTGCGTGCGATGCGATGGGCACAGCACGCACCTCCCCCCTCCCCCCTCCGTCGCCCGTCACCCGGCTCGCACCACCGCGCCACAAAGTGACACTCGAGGGGGACGCCACTCCGTGGTCCAAGCAGCAGCTGCTGCTGCTCCTACTGCTGCCAATCACTGTCACTCGGAATGATGCGTGACTCGGAGCGTCGGTATATCATCGAGCGGGCAGCCCTTCCAGCGCTACTCCTCCTCGCCGCGAGTCCACAGGTCGTCATCGCTGTGTCGCTTGTCGCCATCTACCTGCTGTCTCCGCCCCGCAAGCCCACCATGTCGTCAACAAAGGTATCCCTGTCCCTCGCCCCCTCCGGCGCAGCCAGCCGCGCCCCGCTCACACCCCCAGAACCCCCTCGCAGTCATGCTCCGCCCCGTCGTGTCGACGACGGCGCGCCCGAGTCCAAACTGGCACTTTGCGTCTGGCGCCGCCGCCCCCGCTGCTGCCCCCGCGGCTCCAGCAGCGCCGGAATCCATCATCCTCGACTCGCCTTCGCCCTCGTCCCCCACGTTCGAGTCATTCGACCTCACCGTCCCCCCGAAGAACCCCCTGGCCGTCGTCGCGGGCACCGCCGAGGCCGACGCGGCCGGCCTCGCCCCCCTGCTGGCGCTGACGTCCAACCCCGCCCTTGGGCAGTTCAGCGCCCACCTCGCGTCCGCGCTCGAGGCGTACGTGTCCGCCACGGCGCCTGTCGAAGCCTTGCCCGGCCTCACGCCGGCCCAGCGGCTCTTGTTCCTCTTCGCTAGCCCAGCACTCGCCGGTACATGGGCCAGCCTCGGCGACATTGCGACCACGCTGGGGTCGCGGCTGGCGGTGCGGGATGAGAAGCGCATCCATGCGTGGGGCGCGTCGCAGGCGACCAGTGCGCTCGTTTCGCGGTATCGCGATGAGGTGAGCAGGCGCGGCGAGGCGAGGCGCGCAGCGCCGAGCCGCGGTGGTGGTCGTGATAACTGGCTGACGACACAGGTCGGTTCATTCGTCACGGCGTACGATACAGTCGATGCGCTAGTCACCGACCTCGCAAGTGACAATGAGCAGTGAGTGTGGCGTGGTGTGGCACCGGCAGTTGTGCCATGCCGTCCCCTTCCCCGCGCGAGCTCGCGCTGACGCGCTCGCTCCCCCAGATACGCCCTCGCAGTCCTCACCACCTACGTCGACGCGCGCCTCGCTGCCGGCTATACACGGGACACGGCGTCGCGCCAGCTGTCGTTCGTGCAGCAGAGCGTGCGGCGCTATATCGCCGTGTTTGCGGCCGCGAGGGAGCGGTACGCTTTTGCCGTGCTTACGTGGTAATAGTTGTGTGGCGGCATGGCACAGTGCTGTGCCACACTGTCTGTCCGTACACACCCCACTTCGCGCCCGCACACATAGAATCTAGTCGTCTCCGTCACCTATGCAGCACCAGACATTGCCGAGGCGAAACACCGAGCGGGGCCGTGCGCTCGGCGCGGGCGTCAGCGCGCACGGACCCGCCTCCACGCCATGTCCACGGCGGCGTGTCGAAGACGGCGGCCGTAGTCAGCGCGGGCCAGCTCGGCGCGACGGGCAGCGACGACCAGCGCGGCGTCGAGCTCGTCGACGTCTCGCTCTCCTCTCACACACACCATCGCTCGCTCTCACCAGCCCACACACACTCGTTCCCCCTCGCAGCGCACAGCCCCGTGCGCCCTCCGCCATCCGCCCGCCCGCCCCACCAACCCATGCCCCAGCCCCAACACCTCCTCCTGCCACTACTAATCTTCGCTCCCCTTCTCCACGTCCCGTCCCACGACCGCAACCTGTGGCTCCACCGCTCGTTCAAAGACATTGCCTTCAACGTCGACAGCGGTATCGCACGCCTGCCCCTGCTCAACAGGCTCTCCAGTAACGCCGGCGCGCGACTCAAGCTCCTCCTTGTCGACACCGTCCCCAGCCTATCGCCATGCCCTACGCTCCCACCCCAGCGACGCGGGCCGCGCTGAACTCGAACGTAAGTGCGCCGCCGAACCGCGCAGCGGTGAGGCCGGCTTGGCCCCTCACTCGCGACCTCGCGCGCTAACGCGCGCTCGCTCGCTCGCAGTACCTCAACATCTTCACCGACGGCCCCCCGCCCGCCCCAGCCCCGCCAACCCGGCGCGCGTCCGGGCCAAAACCAGGCGTCGTCGTCCCGCGCCTGGTGAGCACCGACTGGCCCTTCTCCACCCGCCCAACGGCAGCCCGCGAGATCCCCACGCCGCCGCCCCCGCCCGCGCCGGCGCCGAGCCAAGCGAGCGACTATACCGACGCCGACAGCGCCGGGTCGCGGGTCGTCAGCCCGCGGGCCGTGAGCTATGGCTCGCCGCTCGCGACGGCGACAGAGGTCAGCGACGACGACGCCGAAGGCGAGACGACGACGACGCCGCGCGTGCGCACCGCCACGCTGCCGCTCACTGCGCTTGCGCACGCCGAGGCTGACGCCGCCGTCGACACGTCGGCGGGCTTCGCGACGCTCCTTTCGCTGCCCGTCCTCTCCGACCCCGACCTCAGCACGGCGCTGCACCACCTCGCGTCCAGCCTCGAGGCGTACGCGAGCGTCGTGGCCTGTCGCCGCGCAGGCCCGCACGCTGCGAGCGCCAGCGGCCTCCTGGTCGGGCGGGACGGGAGCCTGCTCGGCCCGGGCCGTAGCGCCACGGCGGCGCCCGACGCGCTCCCCGTCGTCAACGCTGGCAACGTGCACCCCGCCGCGGTCCCCCCTGCGCCAGAGTACACCCCCGCGCAGCGCCTCCTCTTCCTCGCTGCCAGCCCGGCACTGGACAGCGCGTGGGGCCCGCTCGTCGCCCTCGTCCGCGCGCTCGAGGGCACGCTCGATGCTGCCACCGAGCGGGGCGTCATCGCCGAGCTGAGGGCCGAGTTCATGGGCGCCGCGGCGCTGCGCGGCGTGCTTGGCGCCGTGCCGCCCAACTCGCTCGCCTCGGTGTCGGCGCACGACTCGCCAGAGGTCGTCGACACCCCCGCGACGACCGCACATAACGTCGTGCAGTATGCCCGCGTGCCTAGTTTCCCCGATATCCGCCAGTAGTAGGCCGGAGGCGGTAGACAGACAGAAAGAAGAGCCCGGGCGCGGGGCGAGAGCACAGCACAGGCGCGAGAGACTCTGCACGTGGACACATGGACATCGCGACATCGTATAGTCAGTCAGTCATAGCATGCACAGATACATTAGGCGGTTAGGGGTGGTGGGGGGTTGGTGA
This sequence comes from Vanrija pseudolonga, assembly GCF_020906515.1. Classification (NCBI taxonomy): domain Eukaryota; kingdom Fungi; phylum Basidiomycota; class Tremellomycetes; order Trichosporonales; family Trichosporonaceae; genus Vanrija; species Vanrija pseudolonga. The sequence continues at coordinate 3,991,568 of NC_085851.1, read as the reverse complement.
GGGGTCGGTGAGATGGTCGTGGTGGCAGATCAGGCAGTCAGAGTCGTGAGCAACGACGGCGGAGGGGCTGTGAGCGACTGGTCAGCACACCGCCATCGTCTCCTCTGCTCCCTCTCCTTCCGCGCCCCTCACCCCTCACCCCGCTCGCTTCGCTCGCGGGCGCGGTGCTCGGAAGTGTCCATCGCCAGAGGCATTACGTATATACAGATGAGGGCATAAGGGTTGTTGTTGTGGTTGTTGGTGTCGTCAATGCAGAGTCCGTCACCTCCTGGGTGGGGATGTAGTTGGGGAGCAGCAGCAGCTTAGCGCCTCAGCATGCCAAACGTCGTGATGAGGACGATGAGGAGCGACATGAAGATGGACAGGCCGGCGGGCTCGCCGAGCGCCCTGATGGCGCCAGAGCAGGTCGTACAGGTCCATTCTGGGGGCGTCAGTGGGTGTGTAATGCGATGAGCGGGTGGAGGGGGTGCGGTGCGTGGCGTGGAGTCATCGGCCCAACGCTCTGCCCCGCTAGCCCGGCTCCCTCTCCCTCGCAAACTCGCCCGCTTCGCGGGCTCGAAGGCTCGCTCTACTCACGGTCAAGCGGCACCGGCGACTGCGGCAGGTACATGCCAAACTTGGTCCCCGTGTACGGGCTAAAGCGACCCGGTCTCGCGCGCGCGCCGGGTCCGCCCTCGTCGTAGATCTCGAGCTGGTACGTCGCGACCGCGAACGCCGGCTGGCCGGGCACCTGCGCCCACTGGTACGGGTTCCACACCACCTGCGTGCTGTCGCCCTTGATCGTGTTTTGCGTGCCGTCGGTCGGGCCGACGGGGTACGTGTTGCCGTTGGCCGCGCACGACGCGATGACGGTGAGGGATGTGGGGGTGACGCTGGGCGTGTGAGCAACTGGGCGGGCTGGGCATTGGGGCTGCGCCGGCCAGCGCCCGAGACAACTTACACCAAACTCGTCAGGTTCCACCTGAACGTGATATACTCGCTAGGGTGGATCTTGTAGAAGCTCTGCGAGGCCGTGTTGGGCGGGTCGATCATGAGGATGCCGCCGGCCGGCACCGAGTCGGGGATCGAGATGGACGAGGTCGACGAGGTCGACGCCGACGCCGACTGCGACTGCTGCGGGTTGGGCGCGGGGGTTGGGGAGGCCGCGGCGCCGTTACCGCCGCCAGCGTTGTTGTTTCCGCCGTTGTTGTTGCCTCCGCCGGGCGCCTGGCGCGCAACGACGGTAGCGTACGCGTTGACCATTGTGCGTGTTGGAGTTGAAGAAAGAAGTGAAGAAGAACGGGAGGAGGCTAGTAGCCGTCGGCGTGTTTACTCGGGTGCGCAGTAGCGGCCTAGAGCGTGTTTGTGCGTGTTTGTGCGTGTGCGTGATGCGTGGCTGTTCAGCCAAGAGTCTATGTCTATGCAGTGTCGTTGAGCGAGGTCAAGGTATCGAGCGAGAGAAAAAGGAAGAGGAGGACGAAGCAGAGTGACAATCAAAGAGAAGACTTGTTTCGTGGTGTGAAATCGTGAAACGAAAGCGATGCCGCCGTCGACGACGACGACGACGACAACAGGGAATGTCAAGTGGCGGCGGCGGCAACGAGGCGCGGGCAACGGGCTGGACCGCTACGGCTGGCTAGCAGCACGACTTGCTTCATACCTAGACCCTCAGAGGTACGCCCTTCAGAGCCGATGCATCGCGCCATGTACCGCTGCTCTGTACATTCACTACCATGCTCGAGCAGCAGCAGCTACATGGCCTCATCACATGTGAAGATCGATCTTCAGGAAACAACCATCCCCTGCCCTGTGGCACTGTTGGTGCCGTCGAAAAGGCTAGCAGGGTAGCGGAGGGGGCGATTTAAGCTCGGCGCTTTTGACTACCACGCGAGTGGCACGTGGAAGCCACGCGCGTGACCGTGCCTGGATCAGATTCTGACTGTTCGCTGGCCTGCCGGAAGCCTGTTCGCACCGACGTCGACGTCGTCGTAGCTCGACGGCCTACGGCGAATGATGACCCGGCGAATGGAGAGGAGCGAAGAGCGTCCGAAGGCCAACAGGGGGCGAATAACGTACTGTGCATTGAGCAGCAGCAGCGGTGTTCGTCGGCGTCCAGAAAGAAAGAAAGAAAGAACAGAGCGCACGACTCCACCCCGCCCACGCCTCGCCCACACCACTGGCCCAGGAACCACTACCACAAACCCCGTCTGCCACCCCCCAGATCCGCGGGAGTGGTGAAACGCTGTGCCTCCTCACGCTGGCCGTTCCGCACGTTAAACTCACCACCCCAGAGTTCTCTAGTCATGTAGCGCTGTAAACATGTCACTGCGGCCGCAACAACCCTCAAACGTGGCCCCCGTGGAGTCGACAGCCCGTGTTTTGTTGTCGGTTGGTACGGCTGGAACCAGTCTAGCTTGTTGCGGCGCTGGAGGCGTGGCACTACACTGATCGACTCCCGCTTGTCCACTTCTCTCGTGCTGGTTGATCTATGCATAGTGTCACAACAATGCTGGCAGGGGGGCTGGCCCACATGCTACTACTAATGATGGTGGTGGTGGTGGGTGGTCGTGGTGGATTATTAAGCTATAGCGACAATGCGCGGGGGCGGGGCGAGGCGCGACGAGGCGGGGCTCACGCCACGGCAGCTGCGCGGGAGGCGGCATGAAGCATGCTCCTCAGGCCGCTGACGGGGCACTCGGTAGAGGTGACAGTGGCGAGGGCATGAACTTGCTCGATTTTGACAGGGGCCGACGAGCGGCGGCGGAGGGCGACCTCGCTGGGCTTGCGGCTGAGGGCAGGCCTCGACTCATCGCTCTCTGAAGGGAGGTGCGATGTCTCGACGAAGCGTGCAGGCGCAGGAGAGCGTGTCCTTCTTGTCGCACCGGCACCGGAGGCACCGCGCAGAGCAAGCAAGACGCTGTCATCTGAGCGCCAGCCCTGCTTGCGCAGGGGCGAGGGGGAAGGCTCACGGCGCTCACGAGGAGTGCAGTCGGCGCCAGAGCGGCGACGGCAGAGCTCGGCAGCAGAGGGCGAGCGAGCAGCGGGAGGAGCAGGGCGACACGATCCAGCGAGGATCTTGGCCGGAGGAGGCGAGCAGTGCCTTGTGCACGACTTGACCTCGCGCTCGTCGTCGCGGATTCTGATGCGGATCTTGCGCGCTGGGTTGATGGGCACAACCTCGATCACGTCCGCATTGTCATCCGTGGTCGAGGCATCGTGCTGCACATGGGCGGCAGCGAGCGAGACCTGGCGACGCTTGGGGGTGGTGGTGAGGATCGGGGCGGGCGGCTGGGCATCGGCAAAAGGCGACCACATGGGACACCACGCGCGACGGGATTGCGCCGCGAGGGTCAAGCACTCGTCGTCGTCATCCTCGTCGTCGTCGTCGTCCTCTTCCGAGTCCTCAAACCCGTCCTCAGAGTCTTCCTGGTAACCCGCGTCGTCAGACTCGGAGTCGAACTCGGGCGTCGCAGCGTCAGGAACTGGCGAAGCAATCCTTGGCGAAGCAAACTTTGGAGGGGTCCTCCTCGAGCTCGCCACACTGGACAAGGTCGTGTCGGCCCCGGCGGCGGGCTTCTTTTGCGGGCAGGTCACTGCAAACTTGAGGCACGAGCGGCGACGGGACACGGACGCGCGCGCCGGCGACGAGTCGCGCTCGCGCTCACGCACAGACTCGAGCACGGCTTCGAGGGCGAGCGCGTGGGCCTTGCTGCTGGCGTTGGAAGGGCGATGGGAATCTTCTGCGCCGCTCGCGCCCGAGCTACAGCGACGGAGAATCGGGCGCGAGTGGGTGATGCCGCTCGCTCGGGAAAACGAGTTGTACTGGCTGCCGTTGCCGGTCGCCTGGGGTGACAGGGCGGAGGGCGAGGCGCAGGTCGAAGGGCCGGCAGACACGGATCCCGAGATGGAACGACGCGACTGGCTCTGAATGAGCGAAGTGAGGAGGGAAGGCGAGCGCGAAAGGACGCTGTGGTGGTCATTCGAGTCGGAGAAGGCCTCTGAGTCGGTTGAAACCAGCATCGAGGAGCAAGGTGCGACAGAGGAAGGGGCAGAAGGCACAAACACGGGCACCTTTGCAAACGTGAGGGGTTCGACAATGGGGCAGGGGAGCGTGGTAGCACGCTGCGGCGTGATTGCCGTAGCGCGCACACCGGCGCGGGCTGCCTGGGCCGTAGTGACCACCGCTGGCGAGTGGGCCTGGTCCGAGTTGTAGGTTGCGGCCAACATTGGCGAGACCGCCAAGTGGTCAATGTTGTTGCTGGGCGGAGCGAGGGTCATGGTGAAGCGAAAAACAAAAGTGGGTGTGTATGAAGTAGTCTTCTAGCTGTGCAGGAGCAGCAGCAGTAGGAGACTGTAAAAGGGTGGGTATGGGGGGGTTGGGGGAATCGTCGTGAGCTCGTAAGCTGTTGAGTGGTGAAGGGGGGGTCGTTGGGTAGTGGCGGTAACTAGAACATGGTGTGTGGTGTGTAGGTGGCGGGGTGGCGGAGGTGGTGGTGGGTGGTGGGGGGAGTCGAGTGACGACGTCAACAACGACGACGACGGCGGCGACGAAGGTATAAGTTGGAGAGCGGGGAGTGGAGAGTGGTGAGTGTGTGAGAGGATGAGACACAAAGTAGTTGATATGGGCCTTGTCGTCGATGATGAATGCAATGGGAAGGGGAGGAGGGGGTCGCTGTGGGTTGGTTGGGGAGGGGCAGAGGAGGCAAAAGGGGCAACAAAGGGTGGGCGGGGGGGGCCAACGGAGGAAGGCAGGGAAGCAAGCAAGGAAGGGGGCCGCAGGGGCAGCCAGCATCGCAGTGGAGCTTGTTGGCCCAAAGGGAGTTTCAGGCACGTCCCTGGCAACAAACCCACTGCTGCTACCACCGGCAGCATCCGGCGCGGCGGCGGCAACGACTTTGTATTGGCCCATTGCGCCCATTACAAACTGGAATTAGCAACAATATACCCCCGCTAGTCCCCAAAATTTAACATACCCCGGGGGCCCAGTTTGATTTCTGGAAGCAGGCTACAGCGTAGTGTGTTACCAATCCGCGACTAGCAAGGGTAACCAGTCGTGTGCATGGGATGTCTGGCATGTTATTGGCCGACCACCACCCCAGCCCCACTAGGGTAATGCAGGCTAGCCATAGGGCTTGGTCTTGCATACCTTGAAGGAACGAGGGGGGGGGCCATTCCACCGCAGCAAGAGCAAGGTAAGCAAAGAGCCGCTTTGCCAAGTGGTGGCCAAGTACCGCCCCGCCTGCCGAGCCCACAGCAGCGGGCTCTCAGGCAAAGCCGCCCTGCACGGCCCTAGTAAAAACAGGAGCGAGTCACCGCCGTCTTAGACATCCAGCGCCACCACTGTCAAACGAATACCCAGCGCCTTGTCGTCGCAGCATTCCCACTCAACATTCCACCTTTGGGCGACGGCGCCGCCGGGCGCCGCACCGCGGCGTACGCCGAAAGCACGAATATGAGCGAGCGAGCGAGCGTCGACTGCGCCCTCCGCGGCCGTCGCCGCTGCAGCGGTCGGTTTCCGGCCAACGCCGAAGCATGCATGCATGCACGACTCGCAACTGTATGACGAAGCTGATCTGGTCAGTCTTTTTTGTTTTTCCTATTTTTCGCCGCCCCGCGGCCGTGCCTGGCCGTACTTTTTTGGTGCCGTCACCGCCCCAGAGTGGTGGATCCGAGCGAGAAGGGCGATGATGAATGGGCCAAGGATGCCGAGCCGGCGGGGCAAGCGCCGACACAAGGCCAGTTGAGACAGACATGCGCCGACCGAATTGGGGCGAGGAGAGGAGAGGCGAGGCAGACGAGACGACAGGCTGATGCTGCTGGCTGAAGCCGATCCGAATGCGGTCGCTGTGGCCCAAACTGGCAACACCCCCCAAATCCACCCTGCCTGGGTCAGGACACGCCCAACGTCATGCCTGTATCATCAGGTGGGCCGCCAGAGCCTAATCTAATCCAGTCAACGACACGACATCTAGAAACAGAGAAAGCTTAGGTTAGGTTAGGTTGGTGCGAGCGATTGATTCCAGTAGTGGGCAAGCAGCGTTAAGCTGTGGCAGAGTGACGAGATGTGGCGGTGATGAGCGATCGTAGCTGGGCAAGCGAGAACGAGGTGCTGCCGACCTCGTCGACGAGTGACAAGGCGTAGTAGGGCTGACGGACACAAGGTATGGGGGTCGATGTATCAGCCCACGCCAACGTCGCAACTCACCGACCGAGCGAGCGACAAGCCAAGGCGCAAGTCGTACCAAGCGACTCACCGCTAACACGTCCACGCGTCCGCGCGTCGGCAAGCGCCTCCGTCGCGCACGCCCAAAGTCACCACCCCGCCCACACGGCCCAGTTGCTCGACTCGCGAAACGCCACCAGGCGCGCGCGCGGCGCTCGGCGCGTCCGGAGCGCGTAGCGAGGTGGCGCCCTTGGCACCTCGGCGCGCGGCGTCAGGTACTGGTGTGTGTGTGGTGCGCGTGAATTGAGACAGAGAGAGAGCAGGCCGTGCCATCTAACGAGGGCAGTACAGGCTGGCTGAGACGTGGGCTTGGTGCTGGGGCTGGGGCTGGAACAGGGAGCCTGCAGAGGCGACTTGTGGTCGAGCGCCCGGCGGCTACGGCGGCTATGGCTTGTGGCCCCTTTGGCAGTCGGCCCCGCTCAAGCGGAAGCGGCGGCCAGCAGCCCGTCTGTGAAACGTGTGACTGCTGCAGGGGCGGCTCGAAGCTGTCACCGCTGCCAGTGACGTCGAGGCATGGCACAGTCAGTACCCGGAGTGGCGCCGTAGGTGGAGCAAAGGATAACCGGCATTGCTGAACACCTGGGTCGAAGTATCGGCGCCATGAGCAGGCAGCACTGCCTCGACGCGCGAGGAGCTGTTGTGGAGTGAGCAGACAAAGTGGCGCGGCGGCCGTACCGCTGTCGCTGTTGGTATGTTCGTCGAGATGATCCACTCAGGCGGCCCGCCGAGCGATGCTGCACGGTTAGCCGGCTCACATGGCACGGAAGCAGCGTCCACGCCGCTGCACGGTCAACGGTAACGTGGACCAGCTCGCCGCCGCCCTAGACCACCCTAGCGACCCAGATCGACAGGAGAGCACGGGCAGGGCGCGGCACGCGTGCTCGCGCGACGGACGAGGCCGAGTGAGTGTGTAACCTGTCACACACTCTGAGCGCGGACGCGGGGCGAGGGGAGGGGGGTAACGCCACCCCGGAGCTGGGCTGGGCGGGGGGTGCGTTGGGCGCCGCGGAGGGTTTTGCGTCTGCCGTCGCCATGTTGGCGTTGGACACTGACACTGGAGCGGTGTATGGTTGCGAGGCACTGACTGACTGACTGACTGACCGATACATCCATTCGAGGTCACCAACCAAGCTACTACCAAGCATTGACTTGACCGACCAGGCAGAGGCGGCGAGTTCCCCCGCCCCCCGCCACGGCCGCCCAACGCCCACCGGCTTCCCACGCCAGACGAGCCAGCCAGCAGCTGACCTCCCTCGCACGGACCGCGCCCGCGGACCAATCACGCGCCGACGGAGGTGTGCTTCGGCGCCACCGGCGCGGCGGGGGGAGGGGGGCGGAGTGGTTTCGGGCTCGTCAAGGGTGACGAGCTCATGGCCTGCGAGCGGGGTACGATGATGTCTGTCGAGTGGCCCTCGCCATCACCGACGGTGGCCACCAACATCACCTGGGGCTAGTGGCACCCCCTCCCATCGAACCACTCTTTCCTCCCCCCACCAAAAGCCAGAATAATCACACGAAAGTCGACATAATCTCTTGTTGCTTGCTCGTTGCTTGCTTGCTCACCTTCTCGCGGCTGGTCTGCAGCTCTGGCAGCGTTTCCTTCTTCTTACACTTCATGTCGTCGTCGTCTTCATCTTCAGCTTCAAGCCTTCTCTCCCTCGGCGAGGTGAGCGCGCCCAACGACCAAACTGACGCCAGCCACTCGCCCTGGCTTCCCTCCCGCGGCCACATCCCACCGCGGACGCGATAACGCACGCGGCGACAGTGCTCCGCCGGCATGGGCGAGCAGGCGAAGGTGTCGTGAGTGGTTCTCCGGGTGGATGCTAGCGGACGAGGAGAGGAGAGGAGCTTACTCACTCGCCAGTATCTTTCCGACCTCCCATCCTTCTCAACCCTCTTACCCCCGCTCCTCCTCGACCCGCGCGACGCAGCAGACTGGCACCAGGCGCACGGTACCCAATGGACACAGGCGGATTTCGACCTCGTCACGTTTCTTTGGTTGTGTTTCGGGGACGTCGGGCTTGTCGAGTGGTTCGGGCCGGCGTGGATTGTTAGTACTACGGGCGAGCTGGCCAAGCCAGCGAGGCTAGTGAGAGGGAGGGATGCGGGGTTGGCTGGGCGACAGCGACGCGAGATGGATGTCTCTACGGGTGGATGCCGGCCTGGATGCTATCTACGGCTGGCCGCATGCTCGAGATGGCTGGTTGTTACCACCACCACCACCTCCTCCGCAGGCACACAACGCCCACGCCCCCGTCACCGACGCCACCGCACGCGCCGCGTCCCAAACATGAGTGCGCACAGGCCGGGTGACAAGTCGTTGGGTGCTGGGTGGCGCGTGGTGGGGCCACATTCGTGTACCTCCACTTCCTGTACCTCCACCCCCACAAACACCGCTCACACACACACAGCCGTCCGCCCCACGCGCACTGGCAGGCCTAGTGCGCTTCCACGGCGCGCACTTCACCACAACCCCGCGCTCGCCTTCCGCTTTATCTGCTCTCCTCGCGACGGCCGACAAAGGGCTGAGCACGGAGCTCTACGCCGGGCTACTCGCCAACCCGCTGTTCCGGGCCTACGCGCTGCCTCTTGGCCCGCGCGCGCCGCTCGACGGGTGGGTCAGCGCGCTGTTTGACGAGATTGGGTTCGTGCCGCAGCGCTTGTCGGAGCTCCTGGCGCTGTTCGAGGGGAGCGCTGGCAGCAGCAAGGGGAGACAGCTTGATGACGATAACGACTTTGGGCCGTTCACATACCGCCTTGATGTGGTTCGCAGGTTTTGAGTGTACCTAGAGAGAGAGCGAGAGCGAGAGCGCGTGTTGTTTGTTTACGATTATGCACGTTGTATATAGCCTGCTGCTGTGGATACTGTCACCACAGGTCGGGGCTTACAGTTGTGGCGGTGGCGAGTGACTGAAAGTCGTGTGTGCGACCCCACCACCACCAGCAGCGCGTGGAGGAGCGGTTTAACAGCCGCCGGGGGATGTACCCCCCACGACTGCAGGTTGGGAGTTCGAGCCCGCTCGCTGAATCCGAACCGGTCTCAGGAGGAAGGAGACTGGCGGCCGGGGTTCGGGAGCGGGGGTAGGGCTTTTTGTGTGCCGTGTGCCGTGTGTGTTGTGTGTGTTGAGGTGCGAGCACGTCGCGGATCGGCGCGCCCGTACCTTTTTGGGGACATCTTATCGCCTTGTGTAAGCTCCCTCGATGCTCTTGGGACACGCCCATCCCTGGACCCGCAGTGCCGTCACAGCCGCTGCCACTCCTCACCCCAGCCCGCCACTCTGGCAGGACGCAACGCATGCATAAAACCAGCATGAATATGGATACGCCTAGATGTCTAAATCACCCGCCACTCCACAAGGCATCCGCAAATTGCAGTGTCACGCGACAGCGTCGCTACGTGTTACTGGAGAAGATATGATGGCGGCGAGGGCTGCCGCGCGGAACAAACGCCCACTACGACCCCTCGCCGACGAGATTCGACGTCGACGACGCCGCGCTCCCATCGATGAGGTTTCTCGCGCCTAACACGCGCCTCGCCAACGCGCCGACGTTTGCGTCCGCTATAACCACATCCGGGTTGAGCTCGACATCAAACGCCCACTCGACGAGCTTGGTGATGCGCTTGGCTTGCTCTTCGTCCATGACGACGAAATCGTCCGGATCCTGCAGCGTATCGTCCAAGAGCGGGTCTTGGTTCTGCGGCGGTGAGCCGGGTGGCACCGCGTCGTGTTCGAGCGCTTCAGCCAGCTCGGTCATAGCGGCTGACGAGCAGAGGAAGGGGCGCTTCGGCGACATGGGCTCATCTGAGGCCGACGCCGAGAGCGGGGTCGCGGGGCGCGTGGACGCCGCGGTGCCCGACGCAGACGTGGCGACGGACACGGGGGCCGAGGCCTCGCGGATGGAGGCCGCAGCCGAGGGGTGGGACTCGGTCAGAAGACCGAGGCCCGAAGCGCGTGACGAGCTCCCCGAGAGAGCACGGCTGGCGCGCTTGTTGGTCTGCTTGTGGTTCGGGTTGAGCGCGAGCTGCTTCGCCGAACGGGGAACAAGCGACGGGTTAGCATTGAGCGCGAGCACGACAATGTTGAGCACAGTGTCGCGGACGGCACGGTACGAGTGCTGCTCTGACGGCTTGGTCACTGAGGAGTTAGCTAGTCGCGGAATCGAGTAACTCACCAAAGATCTCGATCGGCGAGATCATCGACATGACATTGTGCTTGCCGCCGTGGTGGTAACGCAGCTCGTACTGTCCCGGAGCCCAGGGGAGGCGGTTGCCGCGGAACGTGACGGTGCCAGCATCTCCCGTGGAGATCTCCTCGCCGGGGGTGAGGACAGTCTGCTCCGAGCCGACATACTCCTCCTCAAAGATTGGAACCCACTTGCCCATCGACGAGATGTTGGTGACGAGCTCCGACTTGACCGAGCCGACACGGTAGATGCCGATCCAGTCCTTGCGCGAGTGGTTGGACGGTGCGGTCCACGAAACGCGGATGGGCTGGCCGACATGGTAGCGGGGAACAGACGAAGCCGACGACGATGAAGCCAGGTTGATCGAGTAGCGCGACGTGTCGTACTCGGAGATGTCCTTGGCCACGCGGGTGACGGTCATGCGCTCGCGCGACGACTGGATGAGGTTCTTGGTGTCGTTGGCGAGCTCAACGAGACGAGGGCGGGCGTTCTCGAAGAAGTCTTCGACAACCTCGGTCACCTTGACCTCGACCTTCTCGATAGAGTCGCGGACTTCGTCGACGTAGCGCTTGATGTTGGGGATGCTCTTCCTGCGGCCAAGGCTACGGCCAAGGGTCTTGCCAGCCATCACCTTGACAGTCTTGGTAAGACCACCGTCCTTACGGAGGCGGTCGCCGTAGAGGCGCTGCATGTGAGGGCCCTCAACGAACGAGAGGAACCACCAGTGGCTGAGGTGCGAGAAGAGAGCGAGGGCAAACACGAGGCGCGAGTTGGAGATGAGGGCGAGGCCGAGGAAGGCGGCACCGCCGAGGCTGCGCTCGGGGTTGTTGAGGAAGCGGTAGATGCCAGTGTAGGCGAGGCGCGACGGAACCTGGTCAAAGAGGAAGAAGTCGGAGTAGAACCAGCCAAAGTCGCCGAGGACCTCGCGGATGGAGGCAGCCGACCAAACGTGAAGAGCGATGAGGACAGCACCAAGGACGTGGCGGAGGATGGTGCCGCTGACAGTCCAGTCGCTGGGCAGGTGGTACGTCTTCCAAGCGAGACCGATGAACGAGACGTAGGTCATGACGAGCGAGATGTTGTAGCCGAGCTGCCAGTTCTGGAACGCCTCCTCGGTGGCACGCTTGACGACGGCCTTGTCGGCGCCAGTGTCCTCGTCGGCGTCAAAGTTGCCCTCAACGGGGTAGGGGTAGTTGTTGAGGTAGTGACGGACGAGCCAGCGGGTCTTGGACTGCGCGCGGAGCAGAAGGCCGAGGCCGTACGAGTGGAAGGCGCGCCAGGCGAGGGCGTGGAGGAAGTGGGCAGCAAGGCCGAAGCCAGCGGGGAGAGCCGGGACAAGCGAGCAGACGGCGTAGGCGACGAGCACGACGATCGCAAAGTCCGAGGCACGGAAGATGTCGAGGCGGTCAAAGATCACCGTCGGCTTGCGGAAGAAGTACTGCGTGAGGTCGTGGACCGACATGCTCTTGCCGCGCGCGCGACGGAGGTTGGATGAGCCGGTCGGGACAGTCGACACGCTGAAGCTGTCCTCGACATGGGCGTGGATGAGACGTTCCTCCTCCTGCTCAGGCAGCTCGGGAAGCTCGGCCTCGTTCTCCGTCTCGCCGTCGGTAGCCGCGGGCGTGGCGATCTCAGGGGCGAGCGCATCGGCTGTCTCGGCGGTGATGGCAGTCACCTCGACCTCGAGCGGGATACGAGCGGCGAGGGGCTTCTTCTCGCCACCATAGGTACGCTCGATGTGAGGGTTCTCAAACCAGAGAAGGAAGGCAAACTGGGCGGCGTGGGCAGCGAGCGAGACGAACAGGACAGTGTACGAGCCGACGACGATCGAGAGGCCGTAGTATCCGGCGTAGCCGACCGAGTACATCGGGTGAGGGGCAATCTCGTAGACGCCGTCGAAGACGAGGTCGTGCTGCATGACCATGAGCCAGAAGGCGTCTCCCCAGTACCAAGCGTAGTCCTTGACGACGCGGTGGGCGTCCATCTTGACCCAGAGGTTGAAGGCGATGAGGGCCCAGCCAAACACCCAGCGAAGGATGTGGGTAAAGACGCCCTGGTTAGCCGGGAAGTTGAGGTTGGCCCACGCAAAGAGCGAGTACGAGACAAAGTCACTGTGGCGTCAGCATTGGTGAAACAATCACAGTGACTCACTTGAGGAGGACGATATCGACGAGCTGGCGGAAAATGAGCCACGAGTTGTACTCTTGCGGGACCGACTCCCAGGTGTACCCCTCACCGACCTTCATCTCGAGCTCGCGCTTCCACCATTTAGCCCACTCGCGGCCCTCTGCGCCGCCCGAGGTGGAGTTGGTGTCGAGCCAGCCCCACTGCTTGAGGGAGCGGACGACCCACTTCTGCTCGCTCTGCTTGCGGAGGACCCATGCAAAGCCGAAATCGTAAGCCGCGCGCCAGAAGGCAAAGTAGACGAGGAACAGGGCCGACCTGAGCGTCGGGTAGCCGGCAAGCAGGAAGAAGAGGGCGGGCTGGGCCACGAGCGAAAAGGTCGTCCAGCGCGTCAGGGACGAGCGGGTGAAGGTGTGCAGGAGCGTGTGGACGAATGAGTGGGTCGTGGGCACGCGGAACACTGTAGTAGCCGGATTAGTCGCGATAACAAGTGAGACATTTTTCTTCTTCTTCATCGCCGCGCCGCGACACCCGACGCCCCGAGCACCGCGAAGTATGACCGTACGCTCGCGACGCCCGCCTACGCGCATGCGTCGACAATCACGCGATTTGGCGATGATCGCCACGTCGATGCGCGCGACACGAGCGGCCGCATGGCGACAGATAGGCTAATGGCGTCGTGCAGGCCGAATGGGGTGGGGAGGAAGGACGAATTGGCGCCCACGTCGGGCTGTGGCATGGCGTGCTCGGGGCAACGGCGGCGAGAAGGAGCGCAATCTGCACCAATGTAACATGCACAGAGTGGTCGTGTGCATGCGGTTGCGTGCGTGACACCGAGTTGCCTCGGCTCTGCTTTCCCCAACGCTCGTCGCCACAACAACCCGCCACCTTCCTCGCCTTCCTCGGCTTCCTCCAGCGCGCTCGGCGGCAAGCAAGCTCGCAGAGAAGTAGTCACTCCGCTGCCCTCCCTCCCCGCTGCGCAAGCGAGCCGTCACCGGCCGGCCGGCGCCTCGCTCGTCGTGCGATCAAGACGTGTCCCTCCCCAACCCAACCAGTACACCCGCCTTCCCCGACGAAAACAAGACACGCACCTTTACCGTCGGGCGTCTTGCCCCACGTCACCTCTGGCGCATCCTTTGCCTTCTTATCGTCTGCATCGTCTGCATTGTCCTCGTCGTCGGCCTTGTAAGAGTCGTCGGACGACGACGTAGTCTTGGTCGTGTGCGCCGCCGTGGGGGTGGTGGCGGCGTTGGGCTGCTTGCGGTTCCTGAGCCCGGCGATGGGGTCGTTGAGCTGCTGCACCGGTGTGGTATCGCCGTCTGTGCCGCCGGTTGAGGGCGGCTGTATGGTAGCCATTGCTGTCCTTGCTCTTGTTGAGAAAGAGTAGGACTCGAGTGGAGTGGAATAGTATAATTAATGGGAACACGTATTATCGGTATCCGGGTCAACCAACCCGTCACCGTGGTGGCTCGCGTGGCCACTTGTCGTCGTCGGAAAGATAGCCTATAGCCTGGCTGGCGCAGCGATGGCGACTTCGCGGCGGAGACTTGACGCCAGCCAGCCAAGCACAAAGGCACACGACTGGCTCATGGCCCACGGCCCGCGGCGTGCATGGGGCAGGGCCAGGCAGGGCGCGCGGTCAGTCTACCAATGTCCGCGCCTCCGCCCCGCCTGCCGCCATCCGATTTGCGGCCGCCGACAAGGCCGACAAAACGCAAGGGGTTAGTCTCAACGGGAGTATTTCCACGTGGTAAAACCCTTACCTAATCCGGAGCCCATACGCATTTTCCTGACATTTTGTTGTGGAATTGTGGTCGAGCGACAAGGGGGCTGACTGCATCCATCTTCGACATCGTCATAAGCCTTTGCGAGCTGCAAGAGGGCCGCTCGACTCGCCGCAATGGCACTCGAGACAGAAATGGTCACGGCAGGAGACGCCCAGCCACCAACAATACTCGCTCCAAAACCATTAAAGCCAGCAGCCCCAGCTGCCCTTCGCCTCATCTCGCCGCCAGCCTCGCCCATTACTGCCCCTTCACCAGCCAGCACCAAGGCCAAGTCGCCCAAGGTCCGCACACCCAAGACGCCGGGCACGCCCTCGCGCCCACCATCACGCACCGAGCGCCGCTTCCCGTGCCCCCACCCAGGATGCGACAAGGCGTACTTCAAGCCGTCCCGCCTGGCGGAGCACGAGCTCACACACACCGGCGAGCGGCCGCACAAGTGTGACGAGTGTGGACAGACGTACCTCCGAGCCTCGCACCTCGCGGCCCATCTCCGTACCCACAAGAACGAGGAGGACAAGCCCTTCGTGTGCGATATCGGCGACTGCTCGTGCGGCAAGAAGTTTTGGACGGCCACCCATCTCAAGCGGCACCAGGAGGCACACGACCTCGCCGACGTGCACGAGTGTGAAGTTTGTCATGAGACCTTCACCAAGACCCACCTTCTCCGCGAGCATGTCGCAGAGGTGCACGCCCCGAGTGGGAGCAAGCCGTTCGCTTGCGCCCACCCCGGCTGCGGCAAGTCGTTCGCCATGAGGCAGCAACTCCGGACACACGAGCGGACGCACGATGGTGAGTGTGTGCTTAGGGGCCAAGCTGACATCTAGCGTCGCGCTATACCTGCTCTCATCCCGACCACACTGAGAGCCTGCCGACGTTTCAGACCTGGACTGCGCTGCAGGTCCACATGCGCGATGCGCACCCTCCCGCCTGCCCACACCCGGAGTGCAACGGCCGCACATTCAAGTCGGCCAAGCACCTGCGCGCACATCTCAAGGTCCACGCAGATCAGGAGGCGGATCTTGCCACGCGCCCGCTCGACGAGATCGATACGCTGCCACCCGTGCTCGCCGACGGTCTGTCCCGCCGGCAGAGGAGCAAGCGGAAGCGCGAGTCGCTTGCAGCTGCACCGACCGACGCCGTGCCGGCCGATGGGACGGACGACGAACACGACCAGAAGGACGGCGAGTACGTCCCCCCTGCCGAGGAGCCCCAGCCCCCGCGCAAGCTCGCCCGCGTGCTCGGCGGCGAGGCAGGCAAGGAGTGGTGGTGCAGCCACCAGGGGTGCGGGGCGACCTTCAAGACGCGGTTCGCGCGCGACGAGCACGCGTCGAGCACGCACGCGCCGAGCGCGAAGCACAAGTGTCCCGACTGTGGACGGGCATATCGCCGCCCAGCGAGCCTGAAGCGGCACATGCTGGTGTGCGGGCAGCCCGCGACGCCCAAGACGCCAAAGGAGGCCGTGTCCGAAGCCGACCTGCTCACCGGCGCGGCTGGGCTCCCGGGCGGCGCGATGCACCGCCGCTGGGTGTGCCCGTACCACGCTGAAGTGAACGGTGTGTACGAGGACTGCGACGCGCGCTTCTTCCGCGTTTACGATGTCCGCCGCCACCTCTCTGCCGCGCACGATGTGCAGCTGGATGACTTTGGCGTGCGCGAACTGCTGCTCGCGGACGGGCAGACGGGCGAGGACTATGTCGTTGTAGAGTATGCCGAGTAGAGTTGTACTCTAGTTGTTGCTTGTTAATTAAGGATGTATAGCATTGTATCGGCGCACGAGGAGATCGGGTGCAGGAGGGTTGAGTTGACATCGTTGCGCTGCAGACTTGCGCTTGACTTGATGGCACACGACACGACGCAAGACCCACGACACATGCGAGAGGACACACGACATGCGACACGACAAACGACACACAACCACACCACTTCCCCATCCACCCCAACATGCTGGTAGCAACGACGTGCATCTAATGGCGCGGCAGCTGCGCCAGCCCTGGCCGCGACATCCGCCCACGGCGCAATGTCACGACCATCAATATCCCTCCTTGCGCGACCACTCAGTCATACAGTGCATCTCCCAATGCGATAAATGGTAGCAGCAAGGAAACACCCGTACGCTTACGAACGGGGCTTCTCCTTCTTCTCCTTCCAGAGAGCGAGGAGGCCGACGCCCGAGACCTTGACGACCTTGAAGCGGACACCGGGGATATCACCCTTGGCCTTTCCACGGCGACCGAAACCGGAGATGAGGACCTCGTCGTTCTCGTCGGTGAAGTTGAGGCAGCCGTCGTTGGGGACGAAGGCGGTGACCTTCTTGCCGTTCTTGATGAGCTGGACACGGACACACTTGCGGATAGCCGAGTTGGGCTGCTTGGCCTCAACACCGACCTGGGGACGTTAGTTGGGTGCTCGTCACGACGCGATGGGTGTGCTGGCGGCTTGGGCAGGCAATCCTCTCTCTCTCTCTCCATGGGCAGTCGGTGGTCGTCCCTCAAAAGTTTCCCGCCGAGGTCCAATCCAACAGCCTCCCACCAAACTCCAGCTGGTTTCCCTCCCAGCGTCCTCGTCCCTCCCTCGCCCATGCCTTGCCCGTGCCAGCCAGCACATTCCCTTCCCAGCCTCACCTTCTCAAGGACGATGCCCTTGGCGTGCGACGAACCACCGGTGGGCGAGGTCTTGTAGAACTTGCCGAGGGCGCGCTTGTTGTAGTCCTTGTCGGCCCAACGGTTCTCGCGACGCGACGTGCGGAGCTTACGGGCGGCCTGGAGACCACGAGGCTTGTTCGCTGTGAGTGGGTGTGGGAGGGGTTGTCGAGGGGGATAATATCACGGCCACGGCGCGATGAGATTTGCGATTTTCGAGTTTTCCGAGGTAGCGAGCACGAGCAAGACGAGAGCGGGGCCGAGGAGCAACGAGGAACGCGCGGTCAGCATACTGGTGTCTTGGTTGTTGTCGTCGTCGCTGTCGTCGTCGCTACTCACAACCCATTTTGACTGATTTTGATGGATGAAGGAGTAGAAGGCGTGGTCAAGTGGCCAAGTGGTGGTCCGCGGCAGCAGCAGCAACGGTAGCCAGCAGCAGGACCAGGACCAGCGAGCGACCAGGCAGGTGGTGGGTCTGCTGGGTGTGGCCTGGCTGTGCAGGCTGGGTGCTCGACTACCACCCCAGGGGTGAAGGGACGGAATCAAATGAAGTTTCGACACGGCCGGCGTTTTTCGGCAATTCAAAGATGTTAGGGACTTTTGTGGCAGGTCATACCTTCACGTGGCTTTGATCCCGTCTTCACTTCTTCGGAGACAGCCGTGTCTTGACCTCCACCATATGGCGTCACTGCTGCGGACGATGGGCAGAATGATGGGGGGTGTACCACGCTTGACCTGGATGCTTTCTTTCCTCACCACCCCTCTGTCTCCCTCTCACCTACTATCGAACAGGCTTACAGACAAGCCTTGCACTATGCCGCTAGACTACTCCAAACTCAACCCGGCCAACGACACGCACTTTGCGCCGTTCGCGAGCCGCCGCTCGACGGTCTACTCGACAAAGGGCATGGTCGCGACGTCGCAGCCGCTGGGTGGGTAGCAGTCACGAGCCGTCCTACCTACTGACCTTTCAGCCGCGCAGGCGGGCCTCGAGATCCTCAACAAGGGTGGAAATGCGGGTGCGTCGGCTTGATGAGAGGGTAGCTAGCTGACTCGTCAGCCGACGCTGCCGTCGCCACTGCTGCCGCCCTCAACGTCACTGAGCCGACGTGTACCGGCATCGGCGGGGGTGAGTGGGTCCTGGGTACTGATTACTCACTCCAGACCTCTTTTGCTTGTTCTACGATGCTAAGAGCAAGACGGTGCGGGGTATTAATGCCTCGGGGCGCGCACCTAAGGCTCTGACCCTTGAGTATCTCCGTGGTCAGGGAGTGACAGGTGACACAGTGAGTGTTTCTCCTTGGCAGGTGAAGCTGTGTAGTTCGTGGCTTCAGCTTCCTTCCTTTCGAGGAGTAGACCCCACTCACACTCCAGATCCCCCTCGACAACCTCAACTCGGTCACAGTCCCCGGCGCCGCCGCCGGCTGGGAGCTCACGGTCAAGGAGTTCGGCTCGGGCAAGCTCACCCTCGCCGAGGTGCTCAAGCCAGCAATCCGTCTCGCGAAGGACGGCGTGCCGAGCCACGAGATCAACTCGCGACAGTGGGCCGGCGGCGAGAAGCTCGTCAAGAAGACGAGTCCTAACTGGCGGGAGTGAGTTGAGTGATGTGAATCGATCAACTGACGCCCAGGATGATGCTTCCTGATGGAGTGAGCTATGCATTCATTAGCATGTACCAGCTCTAACCCCCCAGACTCCGCCCAAGCAGTCCAACATCATGAAGCACCCCGAGCTTGCGCGGACGTTTGAGGCGATCGCGGAGCACGGCGCCAAGGGCTTCTACACGGGACGCATTGCCGAAGGTGGGTGGCTACGTTCCGCCCATTCTGACCCATCAGAGATCGTCAAGCTCATCCAGTCAGCCGGTGGCGTCATGACACTTGAGGACCTGGCAGAGCACACCGCCGAGGTGGTCGAGCCGATCAAGTACGACTTTAAGGCGACTGCAGACGACCCGGGACTTACACTGTGGGAGGTAGGTGTTGGGAGGGGCTGGTTGGCGAGTGTCGGAAGCCCTACCCTACTCACACCCCAGTGCCCACCAAACGGCCAGGGCCTGACCGCCCTCCTCGCCCTCGGCATCATTGAGGCCGTCGAGCGGGTCCACGGCGTCGACGTCCTCACCCTCGAGCACAACAGCACGGAGTACCTGCATGTTCTCATCGAGGCCTTACGTCTCGCATTCGCTGATAGTGGGTTTCAACTGCACGTGGTGACTGACCCATTCAGCTCAGTACTACGTTACTGATCCTGCTTTCGCCTATGTTCCTGTCAAGGAGCTCCTGAGCAAGGTGCGTAGAGATGGCTCCAGAATGGGTCACGAAGCCACTGACGCATGGCAGGAATACCTCGACAAGCGTGCTACCTTGATCGACTTGACAAAGTCGGGCAACCCGAAGCACGGCTACCCCGTCAGCTCGTCCGACACCGTTTACTTGACAACGGCAGACAAGGAGGGAAACGCCTGCTCGTTCATTGCGTCGAACTACGCCGGTGGGTTGACGCTTTCGACTGCATTGACCCACGCTCACACCTCAGGCTTCGGCACTGGTGCCATTCCCGCCGGGTGCGGCTTCACGCTCCAGAACCGCGGCTCCGGCTTCGTCCTCCGTGAAGGCCACCCAAACAACGTCGCGGGTGGCAAGCGCCCCTACCACACCATCATCCCAGCGATGGTGACGCACGGCGATGAGCTAGTGCTCAGCTACGGCGTGATGGGCGGGTTCATGCAGCCGCAGGGACATGTGCAGGTGCTGTTGAACCTCCTGAGGGGGTACACGCCCCAGTCATCCCTCGACGCGCCGAGGTTCTGTATCTCTGCTGGCCTACCAGACGCCGGGACTGCGAACGCTGCCGCGGCAGGTGATGTCAACTCAGAGATCTGGATCGAGGAGGGCGTCGCGCCTGAGGTCATTGACGCACTGCGAGGTGAGCGGAGGTGTATTTTAGTTGAGCGAGCACCTCACTCACACCACAGCCCTCGGTCACGACATCAAGCTCGCCACTGGTTACACCCGCCGCATTGCAGGCAAGGGACAGGTCATCTTGGCTGTGCGGGATCCGTCTGGCGCCAACGTCTGGGCTGGTGGCTCGGATCTGCGCGGCGACGGTGCGGCAGTTGGACAGATCTAGATGGGATGAAGTTGTTGAATCTTGAGTGCGAGGACCAAGCTGTCGTGGCCTCACCTTGTTCTACACGTTTGCCACTCACATCGAGCAACTCTCGTTTCTAACGTCTCCGCCACCAGTCACTCAGCGCAAGGTGCTGCACTTGACCGTCACCGCGATCATCTCAGCGCAGTATCAGACCAGTGGATGCACTTCCCCTCCCCCAGGCGATTCAAGCAGTGCGGCCCACCAGTGGATCGACGCCATTGAAATGGAACTGCGAAAACCCCATTCCCAACTCATATGTTGGTTAGGCATAGCTGGTTAGCCCTTCGGGGTCGGCCCTCTTGGGTATTTAGCGAGGCAAGGTACATACGGTGAGGGTGCAGGTTCGATCCACCTGCGAAACGTTGTGCCTACGAGTCCGATTTAGGGCAATCGTTAAATCGTCCGTGAAGCCCATGTTGGTAGGACTGCCGCTACGGCGGAGCCCCCCCCAGGGAGCGAACCCCGCATATGTTTTTATTGTTGTGTGTGTTGGCGGCTGAGACATGTCTTGCGCAGCCGGCGGCGAGTACGCCGAAGTCCATCCCTGTAGGGATTTATACAGCTCCACAAAAGGTACTAGTTATCGCTGGAGTCGTCGGGCTATTATATCCCAACAATCCCCCTCCACTCTCCACTGAAATGGTTGCCCCTCTTTCGAAGACTTGCTCAATGTTGCCGCTGCGCCGCGCTGCTGCTCACTTGGTTGAATTGGAGGCACGAGGGCACAACACAGCTCTCTCGCTGACTAGAAGCGTTCTCGTGCACGTGAGGTTGAGGCCACGTGCTTCGGTGCGACCACTTTGTGGGGTGTACGTGAGAGTGGTCGAATGAATGGGCTTGTTTGGCGTTAAAGAGACAGTGGCAAACTGGTGGGACGAGGCGCGAGGGGATGAGGGCGCTGTGCCACAGCTCGCGGCTGACGACGATTTGTCAAAGGCCGCTGTTACAAGATATTACGCCTAGTGAGCCAACAACAGCATGCTGCAAGCATGTCCGACCCAGACGGCCCTCGATCCATAACGCCTCACCCCAACAGCAAGCCACACATCGCTCAATGCACAGCTCACCAGTGGGCTCGGGCTCGCCCAACGATCGATCCAATGTAAGGGAGCGAGTGGCCATGCACCTGCGAGAGAAGGAATGGCTTCAACTTCATGGCGCAATGGACCAAGCGGGATTGTGAACTGAAAGAGGTGATGTTGGTGCACTGGGCGAACAGGGGTCGAGGTTGTTGGTACATTACAATGTCGAGACGTGTGATGCTTTGTGGGCGGAATCGGTGTTGGTTGATGACGAGTTGGCAGGGGACCGACCGCTCACTCTGAAGTCGGGATTTAGAGAGAGTTGGGGTGGGCCAGCGGCCATGGTCAACCTGCACCAGTTCATGCCATTGGAGATGCTGCCTGTGACAGTTCTGCAAATATCGGGAGAGCTCGACGGACTTTGGGTACACATTCCCTGCCAAAACACTCGCCTCGTCCATTCCCGCATTCCCCCGCCCCCAATCCTCATTTCACCATCTCATCCCATCATCTCAACTCTCTCAACCACCCACACCCCCACAATGCCCTCCCCACCCCCAGTCCCAGCACCCAAGCCCAAGCCCAAGGCGCGCACACAGGCCCTCGTCCTGCTCCCACACACGCCCCAGCCGCCGCTCGCGGTCCTCTTCAGCTCCGCCCAGCCCTATCCCATCTCAGCCGGCGGGCCCCGCGTCGCCGTCAGCCGCACGCCGCAACCTTCCCCCGAGGCAGACAACAAGGTCAAGCTGCTCGCCGAGAAGCGCGCGCTCGAGCGCGCGCTCGCGCTCTACCTCCAGCAGCATGGCGCGCGCCGGTTCCCAGGCGGCGTGCCCCATCTTTCCCCGCTCGTGCTCGTCCACCCCGCCCTCCTGCCCCAGAACGCGGAGTACGTGCCCTTCCTCCGCCGGATCACGCGCTTCGGCGACGACGGAAGCGACGTGCCCGTGTCCCTCCTCATGCGCGTGCAGGGCCCGCATCTGCCGGCTGTCGATATGGCCAATGACGAGGTGAGGGCGTTCGTCGCGCAGTTCGAGCACGCTGTTCGGCCGATATGGTACCGGTGAGTGGTGACATGCCCGCCTGCGAAGCTCACCACCCACGCTCAGCCCACCGGCCGGAGTGAGCTGCGACAACTGCACCTCGCACACCAGCCCCACTGGCCAGCTGGACCGAGCGCACAGCTGCGCCTTCTCGTCGGTGTACGAGCCGCTGCGGCACCCCGACTCGGATGCGCCAGGGATCCCGCTCACATGCGACCTGTGCCACCTCGACGGGGTGGACTGCCGCTTCTCGCTCCACCACGGGGGCGGGTATCACGCGGGGGTCAAGCTCTACGCTGTCGTGTTTGAGCGCCGTCGCGTCGCGTCCCAGATGGACGTCGGCGAGATGGTATGGTGGGAGGGCAAGGGGCCCGGCGGGGGCGGTGGGGGCAAGCCCACCGAGGAGAAGGGCAAGGGGAAGCGCAAGGCCGAGGCTGTCGTGCAGGTCAAGACCGAGTACGGCAGGCCCCGCAAGGCGGCGTCAGTCGTCACTATCTCAGACGACGAGGACGCGTTCGGCATGGTATGTGGCAACGTGGCCTCGCTGACGGAAGACCCCTTACTCCGAGCCCTCCACGAGCGCATCAACGGCCCTCAACACCCCGTCGTCAACCGCCCTCAACACTCCAACACCAACATACACCCCCGCACCCGCACCAGGACCGCTGAGCCCCTCCTCAGCTGCGAAGCTAGGCAACGCGATCGACGAGGCGATGAGGAAGACGGAGGCGGTGGAGGCCGAGTACGCCGACAAGATCGCCCGCGCCGCATACCTGCTGCAGCAGGCGCACGACACGGACGCCGAGCTGCGCAAGGCGGCCAACGAGTGGCGCGAGCGCGAACTCGCCAAGATTGAGGGCGAGAAGGACCGCCGTGTGGCCCTCGCGCGCGGTACCGGGGTGAGGTATGAGGTTGGCGAGGGGCCCGCGTGGCGCGGCCCGCTTTGGCGCGCGCGTGGTGAGTGAGTGGCGTGTGGGTGGTTGTTATATTAGTATACAGCTCGAGCTGTTGTTGTCATAGTGTAGTGCACTGTATCCGCATGAACGCGTCCGTGTAGAAGACCTCTGGAGGGGCAAGTGGACCCCCCCCCCCATTCTCCACCTCCTCGTCTCCTCCTCCTCATCATTCCTTTCCCACCTCACACTGTCCTTCTCCTCACTCCTCTCTCCAGCGACACCCTCACAATGAAGACCCTCACCGTGCGACACCCCGCCCACACGCCCCACGCAGACACCCTCTACCCGCACCCAACGCAGCGCTATCCCCTCAGCGCAGGCCTGCCGCGCATCGCGGCGCCATGGTTCCGCCTCCGCCCAGTCGAGGAAGACAACCACGAATTACACGCCGACGAGTGGGCGCTGCGCGACGACCCCCTGTCGCCCCTTCGGCGCGGGGAGGCAGCCCTCGCGCCGCGCGTGCTCACGCACCCCGTACTCCACGACGAAGTAGTGCGCCACATGCCCTTCTTCTGCCCGGAGCCGCTGGCCCACATCGGAGCCAGGCAGCGGCACATCGACCCACAACTCGCGCTCAAGCTCGGCCCGCACGCGCCTTCCCTCGACACGTCGAACCCCGAGGCCGCGGCGTACCTCGCGGAAAACGCGCACAAGATCCGCCCCCTGTGGTATACGTGGGTTGCTGTGGATGGCGTCCAGGCTGACCCACCCAGCGGCGCACTCACGTGCGACAACTGCTTCCTGGGCAGCGGCGAGGACGACGACGAGGCGTGCAGCTGTACCTTCTCGGCCATCTACGCGCCCATCCGTGACCCCGACACCGCCGAACCCAAGACCCCGCTCGAGTGCGATAGGTGCCATGCGACCGGCGCAAGCTGCACCTTCACCTTCTCCGCCGCGCAGGGATTCGCCGAGGGCGTCAAGCTCTACGCGCTCATGTTCGAGAGTCCCGGCAAGATGGAGACCGAGGACAAAGTGTGGTGGGAGGGCAAGAGCAAGGGCAAGCGGCTGCTCGCGCGCTCCGACCCTATCCCAAAGCGCGTCAAGGTGCTCGACGCCGCGCCCGCCGCGCTGCCCAAGCTCCTCTCGCTGTCCAACTTTGCCCCGACCCCGCTGCTCACCAACGCCATGATGGACCCCGTCGCACGCTCGCTGCAGCTCAACCGGCTCAAGCTCGAGCGCGACATTGCGTCCCGCCGCACCGCTGCGCGCCGGGAGAAGGCCGCCGTCGAGGCCAGCTACGACGAGGTCGTTGCCCGCGCGCGGCGTGACCTCGAAGCCGCGCAGGCCACCTACGACGCGTGCTGTGCCGAGGCTGCGCGCCTGCGCGACGAGAAGATTGCGCGCGTGGAGGACGAGGCGGGGCTCAGGGCCGAGGTCGAGGCTTTTAATGACAAGGTGCGCGCGTTCGCCGTGCCGTTTGAGTGTGTCGCTGAGTAGCGCGTGAGTGACGGCGTGTGTCTGTATCAGTAGATCAGCTCAGTTAGCAGTAGAGTTAGCATGTGAGCGTGTGTGTCCCCGTCACTTCATACCTGCATGGTCCTCGACCTACAAACATCTTCTCTCCCATACAACAGCTTACAGCTTGGACTGCGCGGCAGTGCGGATAAGAGCACGGCCGTTGGAGAGCACGGGCTTGCCGCCAGCACCCTTGGTAACAAAGAGGATCTCCTCAAAGCCGTCCTTGTCGACGTTGCCCGTCTTCCACAGCTCGGTGGTGAGCTTGTCTCCGGGCTTGACGGGGCTGGCAAAGCGCGCCGAGTACTCCTTGAGGTTGGCGGGGTCCGAGCCGCCGACGGCGCGGAGGAGGTCGTGGGCGGTCGAGTTCCACGAGTAGAGGCCGTGGATGATCTCGCCGCCAAAGCCCATCTTCTGTCCGGGCTCGGGCGTCGCGTGGAGGGGGTTGTAGTCGCCGTTGAGGCGGTACAGGAGGGCCGTCTCGCGGGTCGTCTGGTTGGAGATGGTCGCGTCGGGCGCGCGCGACGGGATGGGGTAGTTGACGCCCGCGGGGCCCTTGGGGCCGCCCCAGCCGCCCTGGCCGACGTAGAACGACGACGAGAGCACAGTCGCGTACAGCGTGCCCTTGTCGTCGACGAGGTCCTGCTGCGTGTCGACGACCGACGCCTTGCCCTTGTCCCACACGCCGACGACCTTGTTCTTGATGTAGAACTTCTTGCCGGCCGACGAAGTGGGGAGCGGCTTGAACACCTGGATCGAGCGCTGGCCGTCGACCACGCGGCGCGGGTCAAACTTGGGCACGCCGGGAATCGCCTGCGTAAACTTGGAGCCGTAGAAGTCGATCACCTCCTGGGTGGTGCCCTTGAAAGCTGGGGTTGTTAGCCTTACTCGGCGAGGGGTGCGTACGAAGGATGATGGGGTAGGTGGGGAACACGGCGAACTTGGGGTTGAGCTCCTGGGCGGTGTCAGCGGTTGTGCTCACGCAAGGGAGCGGGGGTAGCGGCGAGGCTCCTACAGCTCGTCTTGGACTGCAGGCCATGCCGAAAGGCGTGTGACCTCGCGCTACGCTGCTGTCACTACTCACATAGAGGAGGTGGAGCTCGTCGGCCGTCGCGCCGATCGAGTTGGCGAAGAGGAGCGCATCGCGCTGGAGCCAGCTGACCTCCTGGGGGTCGTACTCGAATCCTTGGCCTGGTCCGGACATTGTGCGTGTGGTGGTAGTAGTGCTGTTTTGTCGTGCGAGACGGAGTGATGTGGGGATGAGAAAGGTGTGTTGTGGGGAAGTGCGGCTGGTGCTTAAGAGGGATGCAGCAGTTGCAGCAGTGAGGCGACGTCGCATGACGAGCGATGCCATGACTAGTCGGCCGGGCCGGCGACGCGAGGGACCGGCTGGGACCGTAGCCGAGGGGGCAGTCAACAGCCAGCGGGCTTGACCGTGACCGAGGACGTGCGGGGTTCTTTTACACGCGCAACAAGCAGCAGAAGCACGGGCGGGGATGAGGAGGGCAGAGACGGCGGCGTCGTCAAAGGTGAGGTTGAGAGCGAGTGAGTGTGCGTCTTCACGATGCATGTGTTGACGGCGATGCTTGTGTGCGTCGGCGCTGGCTACCTGGCTGGGCGCTGGCTGAAACGACGACGACCGCGGCTGAGCCGAGATTATTTATCAGCGCCCTGACGTCAGCACTGGCAGTTTGTTGGCAAGGATGCCTTGCTGATGGCGACAGACACACACTGCCGGATATGCTGGCGTACATGCAGATGGCGGATAAGATGGCCATACTAGCCATGGGCGCCGTGGAGCCCGGTGGGGGTCGGGGATGCACACATCACAGTCTCCAGTAGCGCGGCTAGGCTCACCGGCGACGTGCGTGACCCAGACAGGCCTTGCTTGGTCCCCGAGATTATCATCCGTGGGGAGTTAGTTGGCTGCATTCCGCCCCCACCAGCCAAGGCGGCGGCGGCCGGGGTGGCCTGGCTCTAGGTATGTGAAGAGACAAGAAGAGGCAGCTGTGATGCTTGGATGTGGCTCTATCGTTGCGGAGCTCGAACAACAGTGGCGGCCAAGCTCAGCCACAACACACAGGATCCTTTGACATTCAACCAACACTTCCAGACAACTTTACTCTGCTTCCATTTACCACCGCGCAGCACCGCACCTTGTCGCTAACCCCACCCATACCCCTACGACCCGAGTTGTCGGTGCAGCTCCACGGGCCGCGCGTAGCGCTCGACTTGACGAGCTCCACGCCGGCGCCGTACGCGCCGGCAATGGTGAAGAAGAGCGACGCGACCGCGATGAAGATGTTGACGGCGAGGAGCGCGCAGCGGCGGGGGGTGCGCTCCGCCGCGGGCGCGTGGCGCCAGTTGTCGTGCCACCACATGGCGGTGTAGGGGAGGAGCGAGACGCCCGGCACGACGATGGCGCCGAAGAAGCCGATGATGGAGCCGAAGTTTGGGATGGCCGACGCGAAGACGTACGCGACGAGTGTGGTGCCCAGCACGGTTGAGAGCCACACGATCCAGTGCTTTGCCGTCGGGTGCGTGAGGTCGTGCGTTCCGTGCAGCACGCGCACGAAGATGTGCTTTGCGCCGAGCTGGGGCGGGTGAGTGGCGTCGTCACCCGACACTTACGTGGGTGACGATTGTGAGCGAGGCCAGAAGCGCGGGCACCGCGAGGCCGTAGCAGACCTTCTTCATGAGCGGCCCCGCGGACCCGAGCGCCGGAGTCGAGACGTATTGGCCGCAAAACGCATACACTACGCTCCCGAGCACGAGGTACACGAGCGTGATGAGCGAGATGGACGTGAGCATGGCACGGTTGTACCCGCGCGGGTCGCGCATTTCTGCGGCGATATTGAAGCTGTGTGTGGCGTGAGCGTCGTTCATGGCCCTTGAGCCATACAGCGACTTACTACGTCGGAGTGGCAGAGTAGGCGAACAGGACCTATGTAATGTCGTCAGCGGTGCCTCTACCCCACGCACAGTGCTGATGGCCGCCATAGCCTCCTCGAACGTCGGCCTGCCGACAATCTTGAACTCCTTAGTCCACGGAGCCGGAGGGCGGGGCGCATCCGCCGGCCGGCCCTGGAGTCCGACGCTGATAGTGAGGGTGAGCAGCGCGGCCATGAGGGACGCGATGCCCGCCCAGCCGAGCCACGTAATGCGCGAGAGCGTGGGGATGGCGCCGAGGAGCGCGCCTGCGGCAGCGACGACGGCAATGAAGACGGCTGTACACGCCCCGTGCGAGCTCATGGCGTTGAGCGCCGCGGAGAGGGAGACCATGGCGCCGGACGCTGCAATGACCATTACTTTCGTCGTCAGCGGAGTTAGGTGCAACAGGTGCAACACTCACGCATGTAGAAGAAGACGTAGAGCACCTCCTTGGCCCAACGCCCGCCGACGACGAAGCCCGCTTCCGCGACGCCGTACACCTCGGGATGGTTGGCCTTGAACGGCCCGATGGCCGCCGCGGAGTCTAACAGCGTGTCAGCGTACCTAGCGCCGTGTGCGGAGGTGATGCCACGCACACGCAAACATGCAGTGGAGCACAAGGATCACGATTATCCCCGGCACGATCCCGAGTACCTGGAACACGAAGGGGATGGAGAGCACGCCGAGCCCGATATTCGCCTTGGTGATGAGCGCGAACGCGCCGAAGGTGGTCACGGAGCGGTACGACTGTGCCGCCGAGTCGTCGAGCGCGCCGAACACGCCGTCGACGGCGGCATCGGCGGTGCCGTCCTTGTTAGAGGGGTACGTTACATCGACGTCGTCTGCTGCGGTGATGTAGACACTGCCGTCGTGCTTGCAGTCGGGGTCGGTCTTGGTCATGGTGGCACTGTGTAGGTGGGGACTGGGACGCGCTGTTGTAGGCGAAGATATATCGCCACAGACGCGAACTGCGACTGCCACGAAGTGCACTGAGACCCGTCGGTCGTCAGCTCGCGAACCCGGCAGCTCGACTTGGCCGGCGGCCAGCGTGGCGTGGCACTTGCCGTACCCGCGCAATCTCGGCTTCATCGGTATCTGGGCTACATCGCCACAATCACAAGAGGCCCGCCGCGATCGATCCAACCCCACAGCTGCCGCCAGTCGGCTGCCCACTCGCCCCGCTTATTGTATACCCAGGATTCGCCGGCGATTCGGGAGAAGGAAGGAACATCCTGCCTCCTCCACCCTGGGCGGGGTGGTGGCTCGGAACGGCGCCCTCGGTGCCACCATCGGTGCCGGGCACCGGCCTCACTTACCTTTGCGTATTTCCAGCCCCGAAGGCATGTGTACGCTCTCTTCTCTGGGGACGTAGGCTGCCGAACGGGCAACACGCGCGTCGGAGTCGCCGACAATCGCACCTTGACGCGGCGCCAAGGTGCCTGCCTACAACGCACTGTACAGCTCAAGTAGCAAGCATCTTCGCTTGGCCGGGTAATGCAGCAGCATCACTTGCTTTAAGCGACCCCGTGTGCCCCTGGGGATGAGGATGTCCGGCATCGACCCGGAGATTCCCAGTTTGCGGTGGGTTCGGGCTCGGCGCGGGCTACTTCCGACTTTCTTGGTGTTGCATATGCCCCTGGGCGGGGTACTCTTGTCTTGTCTGCAGTCTATAGGTGCTGATGTCGTCCTTGGACTGTGGGGCGTTTTGAAGGGAGCCTTGGTCACAGTGTTGATGGCTCCAGGCAAGGTGCCACGCCACAGCCAGTCAGAGAGCCAGCAAATTCACCTCCTACACCCGGCTCTGCCTCGCTCCATACTTCCCACCACGTCGTTCGGGTCTTTGAGAAACCACCGACATCCCCGAACGTAGGCCGTACATGCTGCATGCAATTCTTGTCAGCGAGAGCCCGAGGACGCGCGCAACGCGCTGCCTCAGTGGCGCAGAGTGGCCAGTCCTCGGAGCCAAAAGCGCGTGTCACCCACGCGAGCCAATGACGTCGTTGCGTCGCCACTTTCCTCGCTCTCATCGCGCCTATCGGCCGACTTGTCACCAACCACCACCTCAACTGAACAACAAAAGCTCATCAGCATGCTGCGATCACTAGCACGAGCGAGCGTCCCCGCGCTCTCTCGAGCCGTGGCTCCCACAGTACAGGCATCACGCGCCGCCACCGCCCGACCTGCCCTCCTCCAGCTCCGCGCGGCGTCCTCCCATGCGACGCCGCACCTCCCACAACAACAACAAGGCGCGGACCTGCGCTCGGCCGTCGAGGCCGAGCTGTCGACGCTTCGGTCCAAGATCGCAGGAATGGGCGGGGGCGCGTCGCCCGACGCGGCGTGGTTCCGGCCTCTCTCGCGCGACGAGACGGCCTTCGTCAACATGGGCCAGGTGCCCTCGAGCCCCGGGGCAGAGGTGCTCGCGCTGCTCGACCTCGACCTGCGGCCTGTACCTACTACCCTTGGCGACGGGGACAAGCGCAAGACCGTAACGGGCGGGGTACACGTCCCGCTCCTCGCGCACATGGGGCACACGGAGCCCGCGGTGCCGTGCTACCCCCTGCGCGACCTGTTCGGCGCGCGTGCCCCCCGCGTCGTGGGGCACATTCACGACGTGCTCGGCGCGCAGGTCGCGCGCAACAGTACCGGAAAGGGCGAGGCCGCGCGCGCCGAGCTCGAGACCGCCGCGCGCGACGCGAGTCTTGTAGCCGTCGTCGTGCCAGCCGACGGCGCGTTCCGCGACCTTGCTATGGGGTCCGCGCTGGCGCTGTTCCGCCTCGCGCTACACGAGGGGAACGGGCAGGAGGAGGCCGTGTTGTAGGAGCTGTTGGGATGTATGGTGGCTGGTTTTTGACGGCACGCGGGACTGACTGCTAACGGAGGACGACTGACACGGCCGAAGCGACGCACGCGACGCCGCCGCGCAGGACTTAGCCTTGGGAGCCAGTCTCCTCACGCCGGGCCAGGGGCCCGGCGCCTGCGAACACCCACGATGAATTCGCATCACCTGGCAAGTGTGACAGCCCCAGGTCCGCGGTTCGAGCCCGCGAGACATTGCGACCCCGCGCCGGGAGGGGTCGGTACTTTTGCGTCGTGCGGGTTGAGGTGTGTGGGTGCGTGGGCTGTGCATGTGTAGTGTGGGCTGTGTATGTGTGGTGAGTGTGTTGGTATGGATGGAGAGGTGGGGTGGGAAGTCAAGTATAAGGTATAAGGCTGTGGCAGTGCCGCTGGTCGATGTCGCCTCTTGCCGCGCGAGTCGTCCGTAGCCACACGGCCGAGCTCCTCGTGACGCGCGCCCAACACCGTGCATCTCCTACTCCCCCAACCCAGCCCTATACTTGGCCGCAAGCGCGACCATCTCCTCGCCATACACATAATGCACCCCCTCGCCCGGCTCGAGCGCAAGCTGGGCAACGGCGGCCCCGACGTCGGACGCATCAATGCCATACCGCACGACGGGCAGGCCGGCCCAGCGCAGTGTCCTGATGGCGTACCCGAGGGCGTTCTCTGCAAACCGCGCGTCGGGCCTATGTAGGCGTCAGCTTTGTTCGGCCTGTCGCCGACGTACCGGCCAAGCAGCACACCAGGCCGCAGAATAACGGTCCGCTTGAACCCCATCTCGAGCACCGCGTCCTCTAGCAAGCCTTTGATGCGAAGATAGCCAGAGTACGAGGCGCTGTCCGCGCGCCCAGACGACACGAGGATGATCTGGGGTCAGCGCGTCCTTTCGTCCGCTGCGTACCGTCTCGGCGCCGTCCGCGTGAGCCCGCGCAGCAAGGTCGCGATTCAACACGTAGTCGATCTTCTCCTGCCCTTCTAGACTCCCGGCCGCCGCGCGCGTCGTGCCCAGGGCGGTTATGTACACTGACCCGTTGTGCGCGAGCGGCTCTGGCGCGCCGACAGCGTCCGCGAGGCTGGGCTGGACGAGGGCAGTGAGCGTCGTAGACGTGTTCGCGGGCGCCGGCGTGGGCACGGCGCGCCGCGTGAGTGTCGTCAGCGCGAGCTTGGTCGGGCTGGATAGGAGGGCCGAGAGCGCTGCTGCGCCGACGAGGCCTGTGCTCCCGACGAGGGTGATCTGGGCCATGGTGTGGTGTGGGTGAAAGCGAGCGTTCTGGGTGTTGATGCCGTTTTGTGAGGAGGAGCTTCGTCGCTGACGTCAGTGCCGTGACTGTCCTCGGCAGCTCGCGTGCTCGACGCGTCGTCGACCTCGATGACTCGCAGTCCAAATCCAAGCCACTCCGTACCGCCATTCAGGCAAACGAAGCACCAACGACAGAGATGCAGTGTATACATGCCCCACGCCCGCGCTACCTCGTATCGCGATTAACCTCCTCGATCTGCGCGAGCTCCGCGGCGCCAATCCCGCCCTTGGCCAGAATACGCCCCAGCACCTCGCTCTTGCCCTCGACATAACTGTCCATATCGATGCCCTGGGTGCTCGCCAGGCGGTACTTGGTCGCGGCATACTCGTCCCGCAGCGCGTCGTCGGCGCGGAGCACATCGCGCACCGCGAGGTGGTTGCGCAGTGCGAGGACGCCGTCGACACACAGATACAGGTTCACGCGTGGCCCACTCGCGGCCGGTGCGGCTGGGAGCCGGAACGCCTCGCGGCTCGGCACGCCCTGGTCCCCTCTGTGCTCGTACCCTGCTGCTTTGAGCACGCTTATCCCCTGCGCGAGGTCGGACGCGGCGACGACAATGTCGATGTCGAGGATCGGCTTGGCCGCGAGCCCGGGCACCGAGGTAGACCCGACGTGCTCGATCGTGATGGGGAGGCTTGGGGGGAAGAGGGCGCGTAGCCGGGCTGCGATGGTGTCGAAGGATTGAAGCCAGGTCGCGTCGTAGGGCACGACTTGGATCGGGGCCATCGTGGTGGTGTTGTTGGTTGCAAGTTTGTCGACACCAACTTGCCCTGAGTTAGCGACAAGATTAGACCACTGAGCTGGCTGGCTCGCTGGCTCGCTCGACTCTTATGCATATGCCTGCTGCTGTTGCTGATACATGACCCCCGCAAGACCCCTCCCCCTGCTCCCTACAGATCAAACAGGTGCAGCGGGACGCGCTGCGCGCCTGCATCCGGGACTTCAATGCTGCGTACCTTGTCGTCAGCGTGTGCGGGTGGCTCTCCCTCACCTGGGTGAACGCCCGCAGGCCCTCGACGCCGTTGAACCGTCCCCATCCGGACGACTTGCACCCTCCATGCGGTACGAGGGGGGAGTCGCCTGGCGTCTGGTGCGTGTCAGCTTGTTGTCGCCGCCATGCCCTCACCATCGTGTTGATGTGCACCGCGCCCGCGTCGATGCCCCTCGCGACGGCCCTCGCGCGCGCCACGTCCTTGCCCCAAACGGCCGCGCTCAGTCCATACTCTGTATCATTCGCAATCTGGACCAGGTCGTGGATGACGCTCGTCTCGCGGCGCCCC
Source organism: Vanrija pseudolonga (assembly GCF_020906515.1). Classification (NCBI taxonomy): domain Eukaryota; kingdom Fungi; phylum Basidiomycota; class Tremellomycetes; order Trichosporonales; family Trichosporonaceae; genus Vanrija; species Vanrija pseudolonga. The sequence goes on along the minus strand of NC_085851.1, from coordinate 3,958,649 downwards.
TCGTCCGGCACCGCGACAATCGCGAGCGTCGGCCCGAACGACTCCTCGGTGTACAGGCGCATCTTGCGCGTCACCCCGCCCAGGATGGACGGGTAGACTTTGCCCGGGGGCAGCGACGCCGCAGAGCTGGGGAAGGGGAGGATGTTCTTCGCGCCCTTGTCCAGCGCGTCCGTGACGAGCTTCTTGATCCGGTCGCCTGATGTCGCGCTCGCCACCCCGCGCGCGGCCTTGCCCTCGTAGCTGCTCCACTCTTCGCGCAGCGCCACGACGAGCGCGGGGTACATTGTTGCCGGGACGATGACCTTTTCTGTCGACATGCAGATCTGCCCCGCGTTGAGGAGCGCGCCGGCGATGACTGGGCGTGCGTTAGCGTTAGTGATGCCCGTCTGCACGTACTATTGCTCGCCGCCACATCGAGGTCCGCGTCGGGCAGGAGCACGAGCGGCGCCTTGCCCCCCAGCTCGACGATCGCGGGCTTGAGGTGCTCGCCGGCCGTGCGTGCGATGATGGAGCCCACGCGCGTCGAGCCGGTAAAGTTGACGTGGCTAGGCGTGTCAGCTTGCTGCTGCGCGTCGCGACCACCTCCGCCTGCTGCCCCCAAGGCACCGGTGCCCCGCCCCTCGCCGCAACTCACCGCACCCGCTTGTCCGAGATGAGCACCTGCACGAGCTTGGGCGCGTCCTCCACCGCGACATGGAGCACGACGAGCGCGTCCTTCGGCACGCCCGCCTCGTGGAGGAGCTGAGCGACCAGCGTCTGGGTGTACGGCGTCGTCTCGGACGTCTTGAAGACGACCGTGTTGCCCGCCAGCAAGGGGGTGACGGTCGCGCGCATCATGAGGATCGTGGCCTGGTAGGTCAGCTTGGCCACGTCCAGACTCGCTACCCACCGCATTCCACGCCGCCATGGCGAGGCAGACGCCGTACGGCCTTCGCTCGATAGTGTACGTCGCTGCAGCGTCAGCTCGCTCGCCTCCCCCAACTCACATCCGTTCGCCTTGACCTCCTCGTCGGCGAGCGCGCGCTCCGCGACGTCCGCCAAGCCCCTCATGAAGGCAGGCACGTCGAACACGCCCAGCCATTTAGGCGACACGGGCGTCTCCGCCTCGTTCGCGTCGTCGATGCGCCGGCGCCAGCCCGAGCCGTCGTCCGCGAGCAGGTCGGCCGCCTTGCGCACAATCTCGGTGCGCTCGGCCAGGCTCGTCTGCCGCCAGGACAGGCTCGCGCGGTGCGCCGCGCCGATGGCGGCAAACACGTCCGTCTCGGTCGAGCGCTCGACCGCGTGCACTAGCCCGTGCTGCGGGTGCACTACGTCGTACGTCGTGAAGTGGGCCGGCTGGTGCCCGTGGATCAGGTTGCGTACTGCTGTTTGTGCCATTGTGCAGGTGGGCCGAGCAGGAAGGGAGGGAGAGAGGAGGGTGGTCGGGGGTGCCTTTGTTTATGTGTTTCTCTGTTGATCGGCGATGCGGCGGCGACGACGACGCGACGCTGGGAATCACAAGGTATGAGATGGGCGACGAAGGTCGTGGCCCCACAGTTTAGTTATGAGATGGTGGACGTCGCCAACAACATCGTCGTGGGCTCTCGCTTCTCGACATGCATCACGCGGCGCCAAGCAGCGGCCCATTTGCATGCGTCGCGCGTGGGTGGTCACCTGTCCTTGCAAGTTAGATCTCGCGGCGCATGCTCCTTTCGGCGCGCGCGGCGTCATGCGGCGGCGCGTGGCTCGACCCATGACCGACTTTTGCGGCGCGCGCGGCGACCGACGACCGCGTGCACGCGCGCCGTGTAAACAAATGCTGACGTCATGCTCTACAGACTACTACATATACTCGTCGACCCACCCCCTCCACATGCTGGCTCTCGTTGTTCTCGTGCTCGTGCTCGGCTCCATGATACTATGCTGCGCCTTCCAATACTTGCTGCTTCGCCCCACCCCTCAGGCCATCGTCTCGTTCCACCCAAAGCCGGCGGCAAACTTGCCAACCTGCTCGTTGTGGGCGGCGATAATGTCGGCCGCCGACTGTTCGCCAATCACGAGCGCCGTGTTGCGAAGCTCGTTCAGCTCGGCCACCGCCGCGTGACGAACGTTGCACGCGCCCTCGAGCCCCTTCTCCGCCTCGGTGAGCGCCGCGCGCGCCGCCTCGACCTTCTCCGTCTCAGCCTGGACCTTGGCGTCCGCCTCGCTAATGTGCTTGTTCGCCTTCTTCTCCTTCTTCATGCGCTTCGCACGCGCGCGGTCAATGTCCTTGACGATGACCTCACGGCGGCGCTTGAGACCGTCACCAATCTGCTGGTGCATTAAGTCGTCAAAGTGCGAGTCGATGCCATCGGTGAGCTCCTCAAAGATGCGGAGGCGGGGCAGGTTGGGAATGGTGATGTTGTCGGGGCTCTTGTCACGAAGGCAGATGCTGCAGTGGCAGTCCTCGTCGGTGCTCTGGTGGGCTTGGGTCGGATTCTGGGCCTGGCTCGGTGTCTGCGCCTGCGTCGTAGGAGGCTGGCTGCGCGCCGACGTCTGGGTGTTGGTAGGTGGGGCCGGCGCAGTGCTCTGGTGGGTGTTGAACAGGTCGCGCAGGCGGTGGCGCTGCAGCGTAGCTTCGAGTAGAGAACGCCCCGCCGCTGCAGCCGTCGGGGTGACGCGCTTGACCATGAGACCCTTGCGAGAGGCGTTGGAAGATGGCGGGGCAGACTTCTTGACAGGAACATTGCCACCACTGACGTTGCCTTTGTCCTCCTCGGGACGGCGGGTGCAAGTGTTCGTGGGCGTAGCGAGGGCCCCAGTGGGCGGCGTCACAGTCTTGGGGGTAGCGGTCCCCTTGTTGAGGCTGATACGGGGGCCGAACACAGGGAGCTCGATCGAGTCGAGAGGGGGAAGTGCCAGCGGGGTGGTAAAGGTCGGGAGGGCAATCGTCTTGGTGCCAGTGATGTTGAGCGTGGTCGGCGTCATGTCGCCGCGCTTGGGAGCCCCCTCGCCGCGACCGATCTCAGGAGTGGCCGCCGCGTTCGGGCGAGGCGTCTCGCAGATGAAGCACATCTCCTTGTCAGAGTCGGAGTTGCGGCCCAAACACACGCCGCATCTCCAATCGGGACCTGGGGCAGTAGCTGGCGAGACCGCACCGCCAGCCCCACCAGTGGATGGCTTGGCGGTCGGGCGGGGGGCAGAGCTGCTAGGCTTCTTGTAAACCATGACGGGCGACCACTCCTCAACATCAGGGGGCGTGACGACCTTGGGAGTCGGCGCGCTCGAGATGGACGACTTGCTGCCGCGACTGGAAATTGCGGCGAGGAACGACGTCTGGCGAGGCTGCGGAGTGGGCTTGCCCGCCGTAGCGCCCTCGTTTCTAACCTCTGGCGCGTCGTCATCGCTCAGCTCGTTGTCGAGGTTGCTCTCCTCATCCGAGTCGTGCGAGCGCTCGCTGTCGTCCTCGCACGACGAAGCGTCGTGACCGCAAATGCCGCAGTCACACTCGGCCTCCATCTCGCTGTCTTCCTCGCTGTGCTCCTCGTCGTCGTTAAAGTCGAGGTCCTCGTCCGACGCATCCTCGTCCTCGTCGAGGTTCATCTCCTCGTCGTCGTCGGAACACGCCTCGAAGGCATCGCTCTCGCAGTCGATGTCGATGTCTCCGTCGTCCTCCGAGTTGCAGTTCTCCTTGCCTTCGTCCCCGTCCTCCTCCTCGGAGGTGACGTACGACTCGACTGCAGAACGCCCCTTGTTCTTGCTCTTGAGAATCTTGGCCAGCTCGCGCTTGGAAGCACGGAGCAGCTCGTCGTCGTCGGTCGTGTCGCCGTCCTCGTCCGAGTCGGGGCAGAGGGACTGGATACGGGGAAGGACGAAGCCAACAGTCGACTGCTGCTGCTGCTGCTGCTGTGCCGTGTCCGTGTCGCTGGCGTTGGCGTTGTCCTTGTTGCCCGTCATGTTCTGTGTGGGTGAGTGACGTGTGACGGAAGGGAAGGGAAGGGTGACGCCCTCGGTCCGTGCGCACGTACCTTGTCGCCTTTGTCACCACCGCCGGTGCGCTGCTGCTTCTTGCCACCCGCCGAGGTGGTGGGGTACGACATGATCGAGCCCTCGGTGGCCTCCGACATGGTCGTCGAGAGGGGGGAAGACGAGCGGCGCATGCTGTCCGAGGGGGGTAAGGGCGTGAGGTCCATTCTGATGGTGGTAAGTTGAGTGAAAGGTGTGCCTCACGAGGAGGACGGTTGGTGGGTGAGGTGGATGAGGGGGATGATGAGAGAGGAAGAGTGAGGATAGAGGATGTAGGTGAGAGTGAAGGGGGCTGATATAGAGTGAGAGTGAGAGTGTGAGTGAGAGAGTGAGAGAGGGTGAGTGAGTGTGTGGATGATGCGTCGACTTTGGACGCCGGCGGGGCGCAAAGGAAGCAACAACACCCAGTGCGGATGCGGGGGTGGCAAAGTGGCAACAACAGCGACGACCGCATCAGTCGTCACATCGACGGATTCCGCATGCAGCAGCCCCTCGCACCGCTGCTTCCAAGTGCATAGCGCGACATGCTGTAGGTCAGTGTGCATGGGAGCGGTTAGCAATGATGCGACGCTGCGTCCACCTCCTCGCGACGAGGGCGGTCGGCCGACCAACCCAGCCGAGTCAAGTATCCATGGGTACAAGGTACAACCTACAGGCTTTCTACACTCTACGCGCCCGCCCACCACTTCTGGTTGTCGTTGTCGTCAAAGCACTGCCACGTCTGCAAGACGTTGCCAGTGACGAGCGACCCGTCAGTGAGGTCAAGGCACTGCCCGGCCGTCTGGAGCGCGATCGAGCCGCAGCGGGTGAAGGTCCACGACTGGGCCGGCAGGCCAGAGTAGCACTGCCAGATCTTCATGCGCGTGCCGGACGCAGCCGGGTTGCCGGCGTCGAGGCAGAAGTTGGAGCCCGTCACCTTGATGGCCGTGCTGCCGGTCGTGAGGTCGAAGCGCTGCTTCGCGGAGCCGTCGCACGACGCGATGATGACTGGCGTGCCGTTGGCCAGGGCGCCGTTCGCGACCTCGAGACACTTGCTCGAGTCGCGGGCGGGGTGGATCGCCTGGCCTGAGGGCTTGGGCGCCGCCGTGGTGCTCGAGATGGGGGGAGCAGAGGTCGTGGACGAGGTGGGAGGAGCAGAGGTCGTGGACGAGGTGGGAGGAGTAGAGGTGGTAGACGAGAAGGGAGGGGGAGAGGTGGTGCCGGTGCTCCCGCTGTTGTCCGCCTTGATGAGCTCGGCGGCGCGCTCAGCCAGGCCGTAGAGCACACTCATGAGGTGCGACGAGACCTGGATTGGGAGGGTCGAGCTGTCGACGACACGGAGGCCGTTCACGCCATACTGTGAAGGGTTAGCTGTGTCCGTCCGACGAGCAAGGCAAGACGCACCACGCGGTTACGCGAGTCGACGGACCCGCCGAGGTCACGGTTGATCATCGCGGCCGTGCCAATGGGGTGCCAGTTGGAGCGGTAGTTGTTCTTGGCCCAGCCTGCCCAGGATGCCGCGTCGCTGCCGACCTGGCCACCGGGGGAGCGCTCGCCAGTGACCTGGCTACTGAGCGGGGAGCCAGTCGACAGAGTCCTCGTGAATCGCGAGGAGGCGCCGATGGCAAGGGTGTCAAACTCGTTGGAGAAGAAGCGAGGGTCGATGCTGAAGCTGCCACCGTACGGGTTGCTGTCAGTGACGCGCACCGAGCCGCGTCCAAACGGCAGGAGGAACCACGAGTCGTAGCCGAGGGTGTCGCCTGGAGGCATGTCAGTAATGCGCCAAACGAAACGATCACCCACTGTAAGAGTAGTCGTAGCTCTCCGAGACACCTGCGCCCTTGTTCAAGATCCAGTCACGCTGGATACCCAGGATCTTCTCGAGGCCAGCGGCCGAGCCGAACGCTCCAGCGGTGACAGCCTCCTGGGCGTACGTCGCAAGCTTGGTCTGGAGGAGGTTGGTCGCGTCCGTCTGCTCGCTCCCGCTAAAGATGTCCTGGAAACGAGGGAAGATGATCGGCTGCCCGCCGAACCCGCTGTTACCGCTGAAGCCCCAGTTGGTCGTCGTTGTGACCTGGTCGATGAGGTTCTGACCAATAGGCAGGTCGACGCGGAGCTGGATGTTGGCGGTCTGCAGGAAGTCGCGGGGGCCGATACCCGACTGCTGGAGGATGACGGGCGTCTTGATCGACCCAGCGGCCATGATGACCTCGAGGCTGCCCGACACGGTGAACGTGCCCTGGCTCTGGTCGCGGAACTCGACGCCCGTCGCGCGGGGCGTCGAGTCAGAAGACAGAAGGACCTTGCCGACGTTGGCGCCGGTGAGGACTGAGGGAGCGTTAGGGTGCTGTATTTCCAACGAACTCACTCGTAAGATTGGGACGGTCCTTGCCGTAGATGTATCCACGGTCTACAGTCAGCTCGGCGCGCGCAACCAAACCCACAAGCATCGATACGCGTGTTGTCCAGCTTGGTGTGCGCCATGGGTGCCAATCCAGCGGGGTTACCACACGTGTTGTCGTTGGCATACGGGAGTCCCTTGTTCAGCGCAGTCTGGTTCAAGTTGCGCTCCAAGTCGCCCGGGAACTCAGAGTTGAGCGACACCCCGATGGGGCCGCTGGTGCTGTGACATGCCGGCGAGTAAGTCACGCCCGCGGCCGCGAGCGCGCTCGACGGGGCGGAGTAGCCCTCTGCGCGGAGCATGTAGGGCTGCAGCGAGTTCCAGTTGAGGCCTGGGTTACCGAGCGTCTCGAGCGCGTCGATCTGGACGGCCGTCAGCGGTACGCTACTGCAACCACACCCACCTGGAAGCTGTGGGGCTTGCTCCATGCCAGGCCATTGATGAGCGTGCTCCCGCCGAGGCCCTTGCCCTGGCGGACTGTCTGGGGCTGGCCGTTGGCCGAGTTCTGGTTGACCGTCTTAAACGCCCAGTCGATGGCCGTCTAATGCGTGTGTGAGCGGCGACAGGTAGGGCAGGCAACTCACGTCAAAGGCCTTCTGGTACGCCGACGCGTCGGTCACGTCGGGGTTCTGCTCCTCGTCCTTGCCGGCCTCGATGACGAGCACCTTGCGGCTCGCGTCCTCGGACAGCCGGGTCGCGAGCACGATGCCCGTCAGGCCGCCGCCGACAATCACATAGTCGTACGTCTGGCCGTTGACCGTCGAGCCGTCCGTTATGGGTGTGACGGCTGCTGCTGCGCCGGCGAGGTGGGAGAGGAGCGCGAGGAGGGGTACGAGGGGGAGGATCATGCTACTGGTGGTGGTGGGTAGTTAGTATCTAGAGTTGCGGGGGAGTCGTTTCGACCGCTCAGAGTATGTAAAGGACTCTGGAGTTGTCTCTGTCGTCGTGGTTGCCTCGTGGAGTGCATCGCATCGCGCATCGCCCATCTCGCGCGTCGTCCTTTGGGCAGTGTGCAGTGGCAGTTGTTGTTTGTTTTGGTTGGTTTCGAGCTGAAACGCGGACGACGCAGGAAAAAAACAGGGGGGGGGGCACGAGCCTAAACCCATTTTGAGTTTTTGACGTCACTTCTACCACTACCCCCCAGTTTGTTTACGTTGAATTGATTTTGCTCATTTGTGTCAGCTAAACAGCCACTTGTATCAAGCATACTGGCAGAGGGTGGGCGGTGGCATGCGGGAGCCGCACTTAGCGCCGACGCTACACCAGCGGAGCGGGCAACATGCATACCCCTGCCCGCTCCTCTCTTCTTGCGCCAGCGACAAACAGTCTTCACTACTGCCGCGCCGCTCCCCACCATGGCGACGACGATAAACACAGCTCTTAGTTTAGCTCACGGGTGGCGCTGGCCCACATGCTTCCAGTGGCGGTTCCAGAAAACCGTGCCTCATTCCTCAGCGGCTCCGAACCTTGCGGCGGTTCCAACTTGACAACGCGTGCCTTTCTCACGCGCCGACTGCCGCATGGCAACGGGTGACACTGGTGACACTGATCAACAACACAGGTAAACACCGCTGTTTGTTGACGCTTCTGATGCTTGACGAGAGCTAACGCGAACGGGAGTGGTGCAGTTCACTGCCCCGTCGGACAGGCGACTGGGCTGGTCCAAGAGCTGCCACTGGAACCACGCTGAGCACAGCCGCCCCGCCTCGAGGAGCAGGCTCGTCGTAGCCCACCTGTCCGCGACATCCCAAGTGAACCCAGCTCGCCAGCCAGGTGATCGCCTATCAATTACCTCAGAAGCGGCAGTCAGTAGCCGTCAGTGACATGCCATAGCCGCCTATTCCATGCCACTCGATCGCTTGATAAGGTTCAGGTCGTCGATCCGCTACTTTGAGTCAGAGGCCAGCTTGAGGAGCGACCCCACCTGGTTGACGGCGGCCTTGGGGTTGTCCGCACGTGTGGCGGCCGACTCGTTGCGAACGTCCTCCAGCGGAGTGGATTCACGCTTACGCTTTTGCTGGGTGCCTCCCGAGGCAGTGTCTGATGACCCACGTTGGCCACGCTTGGCCTGGTCCTCCGCATGCAGCTGCGGGATGGTGCCAGAGTCAAGACCATTGTCACCATCCGAGACAGAGGCCTGTACATGCGCGCTGTGCAAGTCAGTGGCCCCAGAAAGGGACGGCAGAACGTGCGTGGCACCGCCGTCACTAGTGACAGCTCCACGTTTGGGGCGCTTCCGTCGGCGCTCCTCAATGCCACTGGCAGGCTGGGCGGTGCTCGGCGCGTCCCACTTAGCCGGACGACGGCGCTCATCGGGGTTATCAAGCACCGTAGGCGACGCCTCCGTCGCAGGGCCCTTCACCATGCCGGGCCACCAGACCATTTGCTCCAGTGACATGTCGCGGGTGGGGTTACTGACGAAGCGCGCGTACAGCTGGATCCTGCGGAAGACAATCTGGCCCTGCCCCACGGTGAAGGTGCACGCCTCGTTGACCTGCGCGCAGCGATAGCAGTTGAGCTTGTACGCCTGCACACCCTGCTTCTTGTTCACGCCGCCGAGGTTGACGAAGAAGCACGGGCATGGCTCGTCTTGGTGGTTCTGGGCGATGGACAGGCAGCGGTCGCATGGGATTTGGCCTCTGTTGTGGTTAGCACGAGCAGGACTTCGGACGAGTGGCAATGTGGCAGTCATCCAGTGTCACACAGCTGCCCAGGCACCTGGCGTTTCTGCTTCACTCCCAGCCCGCACGCCTCGCTCGGCGGACAAAGCACCGCTTCGCAAGCGCCAGACTCACTCATACAGGTATGCCGCCCAGTCGTGGACGTGTTCGTCGATGTACTTCTGCGCCTTGTCGTCCACTGGTTAGCGCTGCTTGTTGAGCGCGAACCGCCCCGAGGCGGGCTTGTTGAGCAGGTCGATCACCGCGCCGCCCTGCATACCCGCTAGACGGGGCAGGGGCTTGAGGAAGGGCAGCAGCCAGGCAAACCGCGGATGGAGGTGGAGGTGGCCCAGCACCGGGTCCATGAGCTTGCGGGGGCGGTCGAACAGGTCCTCCTTGTAGCTGCGGTACAGGTTGTCGTCGACCCACAGGACCGGATAGCGGTCGTTACGCATGTCGTTGTCGAGAAACTCGGCGACCTCCTTGTCTGGCACGCCCACAAGGCGCGGATACTTGCCCCCGTAGAGGTCGCGCGCGGACGGCGGCTTCGTGAGCGCGGTGCGGCGCCCCTCTATCTTGTGCAGGATCGGGGGAGCCTTGTGCTGCATTGTTCGGTTGGCGTGCAGGATGCGAGACATGGTGTGTTGGTGGAAGGAGTACAATGTCAAGAAGGCGACATGAGTCGGTGGTGGGCGGTGTGTGTGCGTGTGTCAGTCAACGTGTCGGTCAACGTGCCGTCCCACGCTCGCTCCGACCCACTCGATCTCGCACCAAAACACACACTCATGGCGTGCACACACACGGATGTCGTGCACACAGCTCAGACAGCACATCTTCTTGGCATCTCAGACTCTGCCGTCAATGGCAAGCGAGAGCGTCAGTATAGGCCAACTGGCCCGCAAGCATGATATCAGCATCTTGTGCATGCAGCTGCACCCAGCTTGAATCGCTCGCGCGGAGCTAACAGAAGCATGAGCGCGGTTGTGTGGGTGTGTGTGGTGTCCAGGGTCAGTGGCGCCGCCACAACACACAAACACGACGCACGCACCACACACACACACCACACACACCACGCACCACAAAAAAGCAACTCTCCTCCACCCCCGGACCCCGGCCGCCAATCTCCTTCCTCCTGAGACAGGTCCGGATCCAGCGAGCGGGCTCGAACCGCCGCCGTGGTGACCAACGGGTTGGCGGTACTACCGCCCTTTCCGTATCACCACGACTCCCACCGTCTGGTGTGTGCTGGTGACGGGTTGGGTCGCCTAAAAGCAGATCACATGACCCAGCGCCATGCAGTAATACTTTGGCGCGGAACTTGGGATTCAGCGTGTCTCGTCTGTCCCCACGTCCTGAGGGTTCGGTTCAACAACACAATGACACAGAAGTGGATACTGCTCGTGACATGGTGGCCGCTGGATCACTCGTCGCCATAATTTTCCGGATTGTAGAGCCCCTCAACGCAACGCAAATTGAGAATAGATAGCACGAATCGAGACATTCTTAGGTTTCCTTCCTTGAGAGACAAAACAAAAATCATGCTCCTGCAAGTTCCCCACTACCCCGCACACACACACACACGCACTCGCCCACGAGGCACAAAACAGCAACTCGCCCTACTCCCGAACCCCGGCCGCCAACCCCCTTCCTCCTGGGGCAGGTCCGGATTCAGCGAGCGGAATCGAACCACTGCCGTGTTGAACAGAGGGGAGGAGCAGAAGAACTGCTTTCCCATGTTCACCACTTCGACACCGAAATGCGATGTTTTCGGTCAGGCTTGTGTGGCTATAACCTCCGCCCACGCTGCTAATCGCATTCGGTGTGTAATGCCTTACCAGCGATCTTGGTGCTAGATGCAAGCAGAACGCGGATGCCTGCATTTGTGATTAGACCTGACCGACCACCGGAGCCCAGGTGAAGGTGGGCTGCAAACCTTGGAAATTCAGCACCACCAGGACCAGAGAATAAGTGCAGTGCCCAACAGTCATGCAGCGCGTGCTTCCAAGAGCGTGAAAAGACAGTAAAAATGTGGTCGAAGGGCTCACACTCGTATTCATTACCCCTGGCAGACGTGTGGAGGTGTGTGGAAGGGGTGCGAAAGGGGTGGGTGCGAAAGGAGCCACACGGCACACACATGTGTGCATCGACAGGCAAAAACGACTCTCCTCCCCGCCCGAACCCCGGCCGCCAATCTCCTTCCTCCTGAGACAGGTCCGGATTCAGCGCAGCGAATCGAACGCCCGCTGTGAGGACCAGAGGGACGTTGCAGAAGTACTGCTATTCCGTGGCCGCCACAGCTTCACACTTGTGGTGCGATGTTTGGTGGCAGCCAGCGTCCGTTTTGATCTCGTGTCGAAACGCCCCCGTAGACTGCATTCGTAATTTCCAGTCTTTTCACATCGTGTCTCTGTCCACGTATTTACTGGCGGCATGGTCGACACCACATCCAGAGTCTGCAGGCGCGTGGCCGAACTGCAAGCCGACGTGGGTAAAGTGCAGACATGGTCATCTATGCGAGAAGATGCTCAACAGCCAACTGCTTTGTCATGTGCATAAAGCCTTGAACCAGCTTCCACATGGTCGATAGTTATGCAACGTACCGCAACGAAAAAGTTGCTTACCCGCAAACGTGCGTGTGTCTGGGGCGTGCGGGGCCAATGTGGCACACAAGTGCGAAAGGTGCCACACGGCCCGTGCGGTGTGTCTGCAACACACACACACGCAAAAGGTTCTCCTCGCCCGCTCCAGGACCCCGGCCGCCAACCCCCTTCCTCCTGGGGCAGGTCCGGATCCTGCGAGCAGCCTCGAACCCCCGACCTGCTGTGGACAACAGGCCTGGGCACCCGCTTAGGTAGGCGGGTGTGGTGCTTGGTTGCCGGTTTACTCCAACATGACCCACACACTCAGCCAGCGGTCCACACACAAAGCCACGTGTCTCTGCTTTTGTGAGAGTGACGAACGGTGCCTTCTATCCAATGCATCTTTGGCGATGCATCCAAGTTATGGGTCGCAAACCCAGCAGCCACCGCTGTACAGACGTGCTTCCAAAGACAAGGACTCTACGATGGCCTATATCCTACCCACCCTCAGTATGGCTTGGCACGCGACTTGTCGCGGGAGTGGGTCGCCTTTCCAGGTCCAGTGCTGGAGTGGGCCGCCATGTTGCCACCGCGTAGCCATGGCAGGTCAACCTCGGGGCCACGAGACTGTCGGCGCTTGGTCTTCCTGCCACCTGCAACGGGAGCGTACTTGGTCTCGATGTTGCCGGATTGCGAGGCCAACTTGCGCTCAGCGACGGTGACGGGACGCGACACCTCCCCTTGCTTCTGTCCCTTCCAGTACAGGAGACGTGTGAGCCCCTCGCCCTCGGGGTAGAGATGCACCCTGGCATGAAGGTTGACTGACCAGAAGGTGAGCGTCTCCTGCGCAACGCTAACTTGCACGAGAGAGAGTTGGCGGCGCAGTTGTAGCAACCGAGGTGATACGACGTCATGCCAAACACCTCCGTTTCGGTCGTGAGGCGGCCGAGGTTGACCATGAAGCATGGGCACGGCTTGCCGGGCTTGTCCTTCACGGCGCAGTTGTCGCAGGGGAACTGTGGTCTTCCGGTGAGTTTCATTACGCACCCGGTACTCACTCGACAAGATACGGCGGCAAGTCTTGGGAGTAAGACTCGAAGTGGGCTTGGGTCTTGTTGTCGGTGTTGCGTAGCTTGTTGAACGCGAGCGAGGCCGGGGACGGGCCGCTGCCCCCAAGGGACTCGAGGATTGCCGCGCCCTTCTCTCCGGCGAGGTGCTCGATTGGCCTGAGGAACGGCAGAGAGGGCAGGTAGTGCGGCTGCAGGGCAGGGTGCGCGACCACCGGGTCGAGGAGGTATGGTGCGCCGTCGGCGAAGTACATGGACCACAGGGCATCGTCGACGGTGATCACTGGTGTCGCTGGGCGAGAGGGCATGTCGACTAAAAGCTGATTAAACGGGCAGCCGTTGCCCGACGGCAGTCCAGCTGCGGCAGGGTATGTCCCGCGCTGAGAGTAGAGCGTATTGGGGTTCGGTGTGCTCGTGGCGGTGCGCACAGTGAGTGCGTGTGTTGCGTCCGCGGTGGCGGAGCTCATCGCGACTGGTCTCAGCTTGCTTTGGGGGGAGAAGAGTAGAATGCGAGTGGTGAGACCCAGTGAAGGAGAGTGAGGGGAAGGAATAGAGACAGCGGGGGGGTGGTAATGCCGAAGAACTGGTACATAGCCGCCAATCAATCAATCAATCCATCCACTCAGCCTGTCCGCCACTCGCACCAAAACACACAACACACGCCGCCACACACACACGCCACGTCCGCATGATTTGTTTCGCGGCCCTCTAGCAGGACCAACGTGGCCGACCTGGTCACTGAAGTAGAGCTGTATACGGTGTGGATGTAGTATCGTTCGAGCTGCTAGTTGCAGGCCGGTGCTTCAATGCATGGGATCTCAGCTCAGCGCAGCTGCTGTACCCGTGCAAAAAGGACAAAAATGAGCAAAAAGAATCAACCCCCGGCAACCACTTCTCACCAGTGCCCACGACCGCACGCCGCCGCGCTCGACTCCATGCCGAAAGTCGAGTAGCACTAGCAAAACGACAGTTGTTGAATCCATGTTGGAATCGAACCCCCGCCGCCATCAAGAGTGTTTGGGATGGAACACTCCTCTCGGCCCGCCCCTCTGCCGGAGCCGGCTGGTGATCGTGTCGTCGCGGGGTGGGTTATGACCCCCTCGCTCGCCGCCGTCCGACCCCAAAGCAGCACGTGGGAGTGCGGGGTCGACGCGCTGCCAAATCGCCCATGTCGCAGCCCACACCGTACACGCGCGCTCTGTCGCTCTGCTACACTGCATTCAGTATGTCGTGCTTCGCACAGCGTCATAACGTCTTCAACACCAGGCCAACCACTCACAATGGCCGAAAAGCCCCACCTCCCACACGGCACCCGCACCCTCTTCCGGCGCCGCGTCGACCCCCCAGTCCCAATGAACACGCTATACGGCGACCGCCGCCCCGGCACATACCCGCAAAGCGCAGGCATCCCCGCGCCGTTCGTCGCAAGGTGGAACGAGCGGTTCAACCCCGAGCTTGACCCCGACCCGCACATTTACGTCGCCGCCGACGTGTGGGAGACGCATTTCACACCGGGGACACGTTTCTCGGGATACTTGGTCGACGCGGCGCTCGTCCACCCGGCCCTCTTGCCCTGCTTTTCGCCTCGTCTGCCGTTCCTCCGCCCGGCCAACTTCTTGAGCGGGGCATTTGGCGCTGGGGTGCTCGACCTTCTTGGCCAAGCTTCGGCTGCTCGTGAGGCGCTGAATGTCCTGCTTTCGAGCGACGCAGTTACCGCCAGGTATGTGAAGAAGTTTCGTAACGACCTGCCGCCGTATCTCTTCGAGTGAGTGCCCCTCTCGTCGACGATGAAGCTGACACGCCCCAGAGGCCAGCTCAAGTGCGATAGCTGCATCGAGCTCGGCAAGACGTACAACTGCCCGTGCATATTCGTCAACCTCGGCCGCATGACCGACCCTCGCACCCATCCGGGAGTGACCGGGTACGCGCTCAAGTGCTTCAGCTGCGCCGAGCTCAAGCGCCGCTGTATCTTCTCGTTACGCTGTGTGTTCTCGTACGGCGAGGTCGTGCTCCGCGGGGTCGAGCTGCATGCTCGCGTCGTGAGTCACACCGACACACCCGACCTCAAGCTCGGAGATATGGTGTGGTGGCCTGGACAGAGGCCGGGGATCGAGGTTTATGGCCTGGGTGGCGAGGGGGGTGCGGAGGCTGTGGACGCGGCTGAGTGCGACGAGGCGCCTGCCGAGGAGAAGAGCGAGGAAGGGCCTCATAACGGGTCGCACGCTGGTACTACGGGATAGCTAGTTATTGCTGGTCTACTTATTCGCTGTATCAGCCGCGAAATGAATGAAATCAGTGGCCGCAAGCCGAGACGCCTCACGAAGGCGGCAGCGTGGCACTGCATTCGCGGCGGGCTCGCTGGAGAGTTTTCCGCGGCTCCACGGACCGCAAAAGGAAGAGTTTGACGCCATACCGCGACGTACAGTCAGTAGAAGCGTCGCCAAAAATTAGTCACGTACGTGTCTGTCCCCACACACACAAGGCAGTGTTCGCACCCACAAAAGGAGGCACACAACCACTCCCGAACTCTCATCGGCCCCTCTAACGCCAGGGGATGATAGAATTGCCCAGCCCGGGATTCGAACCCTGGCCTCGCTCAGCTGTCCAGAGGGAGACAAGCGTGCAAGACGCTTGCTCCGTGTCCACCACTGCTCCTCCGCTACCGGTAAACGGATTGTCAGTTCGCGCGGGCGGCAGCCTATACCCTGCCACATTGCCAATTGATCCCGATCACAACGCCACCACAACTGCTGATACTCAATCCATGTAGCAATGCACTGTACAACAAGCTCTAAAACACCCAGGCACAATCGTCGGCGGCAAGTCTATCTAACAGTGAGAGGCGCGCGTGTGCTGCTACCCGCTGCTGTCCGCTTCTTGCCGCCCGCGGCTGCCTTGTCACCATCGCCGCCGGCGCTGTTCTCCTTGTCCTCATAGAAGCCGTTGGCGGAGCGGCTGGCCGTGCGCTCGACAACCGAGGTACCGTCGCGGAAGCGTGCACGGAAGAGGACGTTGGCGTTGGTGAAGAGACCCTCCTTGAGCGAGACGACGATGAACTGGCTGCCCTTGAACCGTGTGCGGAAGAGCTGGCCGATATGTTGTGTGTGCTGCAGGTCGAGCGCGGCGTCAATCTCGTCAAGAATGTACATTGGCGCCGGCTTGAACTGGAGCAGAGACATGATGAGCGAGAGCGCGATGAGCGATCGCTGACCGCCCGACAACTCGGTCAAGCTCGCCTTCCAGACGCTGCCGAGGCGGACCTTGACCTCGAGACCCTCGGTCAGGTCCTGGCCCTCGGGAGGCTGCAGCTTGGCAAAGTTGCCAGGCAAGAGCTCCTCGAAGATGAGACCAAAGTCCTTGTTGACCTTCTCCCACGTCTTGAGAAGAGCGTCGCGCTTGTAACGGTCGAGCTCGGCGATCGTGTCCTCAATCTTGGACTTGTCCTTGAGCACGGTCGCCATCATCTTGCGCAATGCCTGCTCCTTCTTCTCGACGTTGTCGATCATGTTCATGACCTTGGTGTTGATCTTGCGGCCCATGCCCTTGTGCTGCGCCTCGAGCTCTCGGCACTGCTCACGAGCCTGGTTGAGGTTGACGCCCGCAAAGTCGTAAGGCGATCCAGGCTTGCCGAAGAACTGGTGCTCATCCGGAATCCACGTGAACTGCTTCTCGAGATTCTCCTTCATCGCCTCGGAGGAGGAGCGCTCCTTGGTGACAAGGACAAGGTCATGGTCGAGCTTCTTGAGGGCCAGCTCGGCGTCGACAATCTCCTGGCGCTTGGCTTTGAGGTCCTTCTCGAGGTCGGCCATCTCCGTGTCGAACGCGACAAGGACGGCGCGCTCCTTCTTGAGCTTGGCCTCGGCAGCCTTGTAGTCGGACTGCTGAGAAGCGTAGGTCTCGCCGAGGGCCTTGAGCTCAGCCTTGCTCTTCGAGTGGGCAGACTCGGCCTCCGTGATCTCGGCCTGTGCAGCCTCGACGTCAGCCTCGAGCTGCTGGAGCTCGAGCTCGGCAGTCTGGACCTCCTTCTGGCGCAGCTTGACCTGAGTAGTCTTCTTGCTAAGCTCCTTCTTCTTGCTGGCAATGTCCGCCTTGATCTCCTTGAGCTTCGAGTCCTTGTTGTTCTTGAAGTCATCCATCTCCTTCTCGAGACGCTTGCAGTCGGCAGCGGCAATCTTCTGCTTCTCCTTGGCCTCGCTGACAACTTCCTTCAGCTCGACGAGGGACTTGCGGGCGGCCTCGACCTCTGAGATGATCTGCCAACGTTAGTTTCGATACGACTGCTGTACCCACCTTGGTGGCGTTACTGCCGCTGACCTGCTCCTCGAGCAGATGGACGGCGTGAGAGCAGAGGTCAAGCTCGCGCTTGTCCTTGCGCCACTGGTCGATGACCTTCTTGGCGCTGGCCAGCTCGCGCGAAGCTTCCTCCAAAGCCTGCTTGTGCTTGTTCATCTCGCGCTCAATAGCACGAAGTTCCTGGACCTTGACGAGAAGGCCAGAGCTTGAAGGAGCGGCACCCCCGGACAGAGTGCCAGAGGGGTCATAGACGTCGCCGTCGAGGGTGACCGAACGCACGCCAATAGCCTTGTTGAATGTGACCGCCTGGGCCGACTCCTTGTCCTTGCAGATGAACACGTCGCCAAAGACGTAGGCCATGGCGGCGCTGACATCTTCGTCGTAACCGATGAGGTCGAGGGCCACATTGGCCTTGCCAGGCGCAAGCTTGTTGGCGGCTGCAATCTTCTCGGCCGACATGCGGAAGGCGTTGATCTTGTTGAGGGGAATGAGGGTGACACGCTTGCGCAGCTTGCCCTTGTCGAGGAGAGCCGAGCCGACCTTCTCGTCCTCGACGACGACATTGTAGAGCTTTCCACCAGCGCAGATCTCAAGAGCAGTGGAGCTTGCGAAGTTGGCCTTGTCGAGGTCAACGAGGGTGGCGACAAGACCCTTGACCTTGGAGCGGTCAAAGTTGGGGTACGGGTCCGAGTAGGTGAAGTCGATGGCGGCGAGACGCGACTTGAGGTTGTCACGCTGCTCCGAGAGCTGGGCGACCTTCTGACCGTGCTCGGCCTGGCGGGAGAGGAGCTCATTCTCCTTAGTCTCGTCCCATCCAGCAGCTTCAACACGGGTCTTGAGCTTCTCTGCGTCGGCGCGCTTGGCCGCGAGCTCCTTGATGAGCCCTTCACCCTCCTTCTCAGCCTTCTTGGCGCGCGGCTCCTTCTCCTTGAGCTCACGCTCAGCGAGGCCAATCTTGACCTTTGCCTGCTCAGCCGCCGTACCAGCAGCAGCGAGACGGGCCTTGGCCTCGGCTAGCTGACCGAGGTAGCCACCAGCATTCTCGTCGTCGTTGGAAGACGAGGAGACACCGGTGAGGAGAGTCTGGAGGAGTTCTTCTGTGCGAGCAAGCTCGGTGGCACCGGCGTCGTAAGCCGCCTTGAGCTCTGCGAAAGCAGCAGAGTCCGCGGAAGACGACTTGCGGCCATTGTCGAGGGAGTCTTGCAGGTCCTTGGCAGACTTCTTGGCGACCTCGATGCGCTTCGCGTCGTCCGCAACTGTGCTCTCGTGGATCTCGAGCTGGGCCTTGGTCTTGACGAGTTCACGGTCAAGCGCATTGACTGCGTCGGTGAGGCCCTGGACCTTTCCGCCCTTGGCCAGTTCCTGACAAGTCAGCTACCATCCCTCTCAGCTGACGAACCTTTGTCCTCCTGGCCTCGATGTCCGCGAGCTCACTCTCCATACCCTTGCACTCGCGACCACCGCGCTCAATGTCCTCCTTAGCGACCTCGATGTCCTTCTTCTTCTGGTTGATGTTACCAGCGGCCTTGTCGAGCTTGTCGACAACGAGCTTCCACTCGTAGGCCTTGACGAGGCGGGTAAGGCGCTCGAGCTCGCTGGTCGCCTTCTGGTACTCGAGGTACGACCTCTTCTCGGCGCGGAGCTTCTCGAGCTTGGGGTCGATCTCCTCACGAAGAAGCTGTGGCATCGTCAGTTGTTGGGTACTCCCCTTACTCCCGCCAACTGACCGATTCAATCTCCTCGACCTTCTTGTCCTTCTTGGCCATAGTCTTGACAGCCTTGTCCTTGCGTTCCTCGAACATCCTGGTGCCCGCAGCCTCCTCGACCATACCGAGAATCTCAGCCGGCTTCATGTTAAGCACCTTGGTGATCTTGCCCTGCATGATGAGGAAGTTGGGGTTGTTGATGTTGAGCTGCACCGACTGGAACAGGTTCTGGATGGCCTGCAGAGTCGACTTGTGGCCGTTCAAGAGGTACTTGGATACGTTTCCGACCGCAATCTGCAACGTTAGCTGAAGCAACTCAAGGCCAGCTTACCTGACGGGTGACTGTAATTTGCGCTGCATTCTCAAAGCCGACAGGGCTCTTGGAACGGTCCTGGTTGTTGAACACGATCGTGACGGAGGCCTTGGTGATGCCTGCCTGTCCACTGTGATTGATCAGTACTCGGTCACTGGGCGCAGCTCACCGCTTGTAGATGAGGTCCATGAGGTTGTTTGCGCGAACCTGAAGAATGAGCTGCTGTCTCGAATATCGTGGAGCTAGCTCACCGACTGCATGTTGGTGATACCAAGCACGAAACAGATGGCATCGAGGATGTTGGACTTTCCCGAACCATTGAGGCCGGTGATGGCATTGAACGACTCATCGAAGTCTAGCGGGGTGTCAGCGCGCCTTCATCGCAGCAGGCTCCGAGCCAAACACACTTGAGATGGTCGTCCGGACAGGATACGACTTGAAGCCTGCGGCATGTCAGCGTGGTGATTGACGAGCCTGATCCGTAGCTCACCGTCCAGGATGAGTTCTTCGATCCTCATCTTGGTCGAGGGCTTGTGGTTGTCGTGGTCAGTCGAGAGAGTGTTGTTGTTTTGACCGTGCGTGCGCGATCATGACCGGGGTGTGCTTTGTGTTGACAACAAACCAGGCGCGTGATACGGAGCAGGGGAGTCGGAAATGACACGTATTGGGACTTGGAGATGTACGATATAAATACTCCCGCTACCATTATTCCACGTGTAAAGTCGTTGTCGTTTTGCCTCCGCCCAGAGCGACGTGGCGACGTCTGCAGGAGACCAGGATCACAAAACCAAGGTTTACACTTGTGTCAGCACGAATAGAAATGCTTCTAATCGACAATAACAAAGCCCTCTATTAGCCCAAAATTTCTGAAGCACACCTCGACTACCCTTTTAGTATCTAGTGTTTGCCCCGATCTGACCCTGTGGCTTATGCTTGTGCAGTCAAAAGTCCCTGCCAGGCTATGCAAAGTCCTTCCTTCGCTCCATTTTCCGCGACCTAGACCCACTGCAGCGGCCACCACCTCGCCCCAACTTGCGCGCTTGCGCGGTTTGGTGGCTGCAGGTCATGGCTTGCCCGCACCAACTCGCATACAGTACGCGCAGGTTTGACGCTGGACGAGCCGGGAGCCAAGGCGAGACACAAACGTAACACAAACACGAAATGCGCAGCAGCGGAAACAGCGGGGCGGGGCGGGCTACACACCGACCGACACGGCGTTGGCTCGAGTCGCGCGCTTGCGACACGGCGTCTGAACATTGCTGCGTTGCGCCCTCCGCTCGCGCCGCAGCCGGACAGCGGGCCGGTCGGGGCTGTTTCGTGGCGCCGCATACCGTGTCAACAAACAGCTGTGCAGTTCCCATGAGTGTATCATGGAGACGAGCGCGGGCCGCGGTGCATCAGTTACTGGGAATGCATGGTAACTGATAGCGAGGCGAAGGAGCAGCGCGATGATTGCAACTTCCGACGGTTTCCCCTTGCAATGCCGTGATGCGCGGACCTTGTTTTTATGGAGACAGCGCCAACATTCCCTGGTGCTTGTTGATATCGTCAAGTCGCCAGTGAGTGGCGTCGTCACCTTGAACCACTGTTTGCTGCTTGCTGCTGCACAGTCCAACGTCCGTGCGGCGGCTTGAACCGGCGGTAGCGACGGCGAGGGCGAGCTGTGCTGGGCGTTTCACTGCAGCTGTCATTGGGTGGATGGGCATTGCTGTGTTTACGTCTGTCTGACACGAGACGACCCCAAAGCTGGAGGGGCGGCGGTGGCTCCGGCTTGCAGGTTTGTGGTGGACGTGGTGGCTTTATCGATTCCTGTCATGGAATGCTCGCTCGCTCGCTCGCCCGCTGGAGGATGGCCAGATACCTCGCCCACTATCCACATACCCCCGACCCTTGCTCCTAGCAGCTGCCCTGCTGCAAGAGCCATACGTCGCCTGTCTACCCATCCCTCCGCTCGCCGCCACCTCCCCTCACTCCCTTCAGGTGCTTCCGGACTGCTTCCTGTCCATGTCATGTCGGATACGTCGGACATGGATCATCTTGGTAGCAGGCGGGCGCAGAGGGGGGCCACTGGGGGCCACTGACGAGACGAGGCGTCGAGGGAAAGGTGAACATGGTTTGCCTTGCCCCCGAGGCCCGAGGAGGAGGCGTTTGCGAAAACGGGGGCAACGGGGGAAGAGGGGGCGCAGTGAAATGAGATCAGCCAAAGTGTACTGATTGCTTCTGCTTCTGCGAGCCGCAAGCCTCCTGCGCCGCCGGGCGCGTGTTAACAGTTCCAGCGTTCCCAGATGCGTGTCGCCCCGGGCAGGCGGGCGGGCGGGCGTCAATACGACGCGGTCCATGTCGCAGTCAGTCGCGTCGCAAATGTTTGTTTTTGGACACGACTTGGACTAGTTGCAGTCAATACTAGTTTCAATCAATGGGCAGTCAGTCGCCTGCTGCTACGGACCACTACAACCAGGCGGTGTAGGAGAATTTTGGGTGCTGCTGATGCAGAATGACATGGCCAGTCTTCCCTGAGACCACAGTGCCAAACCCTTGAATAAAGAGACCTCATGCACATTGCTCATGCACCGACGCGCGCGCCGTTGATGAACGTGAATGTGCCCAGCTCAAGGAGGCGTCGGGCGTCGGGTGCGGCGGCGGCAGCGGCGCGCACGCACGCGTTGTGCGCAGTGAAGTGTTTGGTTGCCCGCCCTGACGCGACGAGGCGTCGCTGGATGAGATGGATGATGAGTGGACATGATAGCACGCGCGGAGGGGGGCACGGGGGGGGCGTATCTTTGCTCGTGCGCCCCGGATCAGGGTTGTCATGGTAACCCTGAACCTCTTGGCCCACTCTGCTCTTCCCTTGGTCTCCCTTGGCGCGCACGCCCTCTGGCCCGTCACCCCCCCTCCGTGCGCCCCCTTCTCTCGCCCGCCTGCCTGTGCTGAAAAATAAGGCTAACACTTGGCTTCTGGGCGACGCGCGCCTGGGCTGCTTGTTGCTTCTGTTGCTGGCTGTCGCCAGTGTGCCCCTGGCCCTGACTGGAGACTCTGGGCTCGACAATCCTGCCTGCTGCCTGCACTGATTCAATTCCCCTCCTTGGCCTTCATTTCACTCGTCCGCGCTTTACAGAAGTTCGCGTTGGCAGTCAGCCAGCACCAAGTCGCCGCCGTCTCCGCCGCCGCCGCTGCCGTCGCCGTGCAACCACCAACAATCTCTCTCGACATTGCAACACGACGACGCACAGCTCCGCGCCATCATTTCCCAGCCTGACATTTCTCAACCGCCCCGCCCGTCTCCCTCTCTCTCCCTCCTCCTTCCCTTTCCCTTCCTCCCAGTTCGGACACTAGCACTGCAACTTAAGGCTCGACTTCATTGCCGCTCGCCGCCGTCGCTGCCGACCGACTGACCGATACCCACCAACCCTTGCTCGCCTTCCCTCTCTCACTCGGCACCGACGCGACAAAGCTACTATACCTCCTACCAGAGGTAACGCCAAACGCGCGCGTCAAACTCCCCCAGGACACCAAATCTCGTCACTACCTTCCCTTCCCTTTGGCGACTGGCTCACCATCACTCTCTCACCATCTCACGACAACGACGTGTCTATCAAAAGCGCTGCAACGACCAACCGACCGACCTGACGCCGCCGACACAGTCGTGAACACACCACCTCTTACGCCTGCAACGACTCTTTGACACGCGCACTGCACGCCATCAGCCCCCTCTCTCGCCATCCCCTCTCTTCCCCTCTAGACCCTCTGCCCTCCGCGCAGCTATGCGGAGAGGGTCAAGCACGCCCTCGTTGCGTTGGCTGCGACCATCACACCTCCTGGCACTAGCCGTCTGCGCAGCAAGTGTAGCCGCGCACGTCTACAATGAGACTCTAGACCCATGGAACCTCAACAAGAATCAAGGTCAGTCTTGTGGGACGGGGGTGATCGTGCCGGCAGCCTAGCCTTTTGCTGACGCGCATGTGTTCTTGCTCGCTCTGCTTTGTCATTGTACTCATACAGCTGCAAATGATTCAATCGACTACACTACCCCCAGGAGGGATCGCTACTTCCCATCGCCACAAAACTGGAGGGTACGTGCAGATTGCGGTGGCGCCGTGAAGCTTATCGCTGACCCGCGGCCATATAGTCCCTCCCAGCATATACTCTCCTTATCGACAAGTGGATTGATGGTGACCCGACCAACAATGACTTCTTCAACCTCACGTACGAGTACGACTGGCGAGAGACTCAGATTCGCACCGGTGGCGATGCCATGGGTCTCCTCGACGAGCGTGGCCTCGACTACATTCAGAGCATGGGCTACAAGATGATCTACATGGCCGGCACCGTGTTCCTCAACATGCCCTGGCAGTCGGACGGATACTCGGCGCTCGACTTTACATTGTTGGACCCTCACTTTGGCAATCTCACTGCTTGGCAGCAGTTTATCGACGGCGCACATGCCCGTGGCATGTACATCCTCGTCGACTTTACTGTTGGAACCATGGGTGACTTGATTGGTTTCAAGGGGTGAGTGCCCTGCAGTGATGGCAAGGCCGTGAAACTGACTGCTCTTCCAGACATCTCAACTCCTCGACGCCGTTCAACACGAACGAGTACGAGGTTGTCTGGAAGGACCCGGCCTACGGACCGTGGGGAATCGACCACTACCCCGACTGGAACTTTACCAACGTCTACAACGAGAGCTGCGTCTACCCGACCTTCTTCACCGACGATGGCTCGATTGTCGACCCCGGAATCCAGGGCTGCTACGAGTCTAGTTTCGACCACTACGGTGACATTGAGGCTTTCGGTGTCTTCCCCGACTGGCAGCGTCAGCTGGCCAAGTTCGCCTCGGTCCAGGACCGTCTTCGCGAGTGGCGTACCGAAGTGTTAGACCGACTCAAGGTCTTTAGCTGTCTCTCGATTGAGGCGCTTGACATTGACGGCATTCGTATCGACAAGGCCACCCAGGTTACTGTCGATGCCCTCGCCGACTGGGCCAACCACACTAGGGCCTGCGCCGCTTCGTTCAACAAGACAAACTTCTTCATTCCCGGCGAAGTCACTGGTGGTGACACGTTCGGTGCCATCTACTACGGTCGCGGTCGTACCCCAGGAATGCGCACCACGTACGAGGAGGCCTTGAACTTGACCCAGGCAGACAACACAAAGTTCCTCCGCGACGAGGGCTTGGCCCCTCTCGACGGCTCGTGCTTCCACTACTCGGTCTACCGTCAGATCTGCCACTACCTCGGTGTGGACGGCCAGCTTTCCGTCTCCAATGACATTGACCAGAACTTTGTCAACGGCTGGAACATGATGTTGACCAGCAACGACTTCCTCAACCAGCAGACTGGCGACTTCGACCCCCGTCACATGTACGGTGTCGCGAACCAGGATATCTTCCGTTGGCCGGTTTTGGAGAACGGCACCCAGAAGCAGCTTGCGGGTTCGTTCATCACCCACCTGCTACTTCCAGGCATCCCCCTGGTGTGGTACGGCGAGGAGCAGGGCCTGTACATTATCGACTCGAGTAGTTCCAACTACGTGTACGCTCGTCAGGCCATGGTTGCCAACCCCGCTTGGAAGCGTCACGGCTGCTACAAGATGGGAGGTGACCAGTTCCACCAGCTCGGCTACGACGCGGCTCTCACCGGCTGCTACGACCCTGGAGTCGCTCTCGACCACTTCGACCCCACGGCTACCACTCGCCGCGCTTTCCGCAACTTCAACCACATCCGCGAGAACTACCCCGCGGTTCAGGATGGCTTCATGCTTACTCAGCTGAGCAACCACACTCATTGGCGCATTCTGCCCTTCGGTACGGTCAGCGAGTTTGGTCTGTGGTCGTCCGTTCGTGTTCCCTCGCAGAAGCAGCAAGGCAGCAATGGCTTCAACACCGATGGTCAAATCTCCCAAGCGGTCTGGATGCTGTACACCAACGAGAACGTCTCGATGAGCTACAACATCGACTGCGGTGGCCAGGACCCGATTCGGTCGCCATACGCCGTCAACGGCAACGGCTCGTCGATAGTCCGCAACCTCTTGTCCCCCTACGAGAATTACACGCTCCAGAACACGCAAGAGTCGTTCTACAACAACGGTCAGGCTCCTTACCGTGGCTGCATTGGTTCCATCAACCTGCAGCCTTACGACTTCAAGGTTCTTGTTCCCCTCGACCAGTGGGTTCCACCTCGGCCCACATTGTCTGGCTTCTCGCCCGGCCACGACCAGCGTGTCGTTCTCAACGGCGACACCATCCAGATTACCCTCGAGTGGGATGAGGAGATGGATTGTGACAGTGTCACCAGAGGTGTTAGCCTCCTCTTCACCGGAGACACGAGCCACGGGACGCCAAGCATCAGTGGCACTCCAAGCTGCCTCACCCTTCCTGACCAGCCTCCTACCGAGCTCAATGGTGTCGGTCCTTCGAAGTGGCATTGGGTCGCCAACATCACCAACGCCGCCGAGGGCATTTACAAGATTGAGATTGCCCCCGTCAACTCGCAGCGCAACCCTGCCACCTCCACTGGCTTCAAGGACCACCTCATGTTCCGCGCCGGTCTGCCTTCCAACCAGTTTGTCTTCCCCGAGAATGACTACAACAACTCGATCTTCCACAAGGACGGGGACACTTTCACGCTCAACCACAATGCGTGGGGTGCCGACATGTTCCGCTACTCTGCCAACTTTGGACAGTCGTGGAGCCCATACCAGCCCTACGAGGCGTCCACTACGCTCAACGCCACCATGTTCAAGGAGAAGAACAACTGGTGGAAGGGTGAGCACGTCATGGTCCAGTACTGGTCCAAGGTTGCAGGCACTGCGGCCCAGGTCGTTCACGCCGATTCGCCGGACTACAAGGGCTACAACCGCCGCTGGCCTCAGGTCCTTCTCAGCGGTCCCTTCAACCAGTGGGGTTACGACATTGGCGTTAACGCGCACTTCAAGAGTGTCGGCGATGGCATCTGGTCGATGCCTATTGCCAGTACCTGGCCGAACCTGTTCCACATCAACATCTGGAAGTTTGACGATTACTACTATGGCGACGCGGATAATGATGGTGTTCTCGACCGTTACCCTCCCAACTCCCTTACGCCAAACTACCTCAACATGACCTACCCGCCGCGCCCTTATCTTGCCTGGCAGGTCTTTATTGACGACGCAAGCGGCCGCTGGAGCGTTCTTCCTCTCGGCCACGAGCTCGTGTCAATCATCGCCTTTGCACTCCTCCTTACCATCCCCATCATCACCGCCTTTGCGGCCGCAGCCATCTTCCGCTACTCGTTCTACTCGATCAAGATCAACAAGTGGGGAACCAAGCCGGCCAAGGAGTCGAGCAACTACTTCCCAATCGTCGGCGCCGCCGCAGCGCACCACGACAAGAAGGAGGGACCCGTCTCTGAAAAGCACCACTCGGTCATCTTGCACGAAAAGGTCAAGAAGCCGGAACGCATTATCGGTTGGCCCGAGGACCCTACCAAGCGTCGCAGGGTTCTTATCGCCACCCTCGAGTACGAGATTCTCGACTGGGCCGTCAAGGTCAAGATTGGTGGTCTTGGTGTCATGTCGACGCTCATGGGCAAGGCCATGACCGACGTTGACCTCATCTGGGTTGTTCCCAAGGTCCAGGACATCGACTACCCCCAGGGCGACTTTGCTGAACCCATCGAGGTCACCATCTTCGGCGAGCCCTACCTCATCGAGGTTGAGACTCACCAGGTCGACAACATCACATACGTTATTCTCGACTCGCCAGTGTTCCGTGCTCAAACCAAGTCGGACCCCTACCCCCAGCGCATGGACGACCTGAGCTCCGCCATTTTCTACTCGACCTGGAACCAGGCTATTGCCGAGACGATCCGCCGCTTCGAGGACATTGACATCTACCACATCAACGACTACCACGGTGCCCTGGCCCCTCTCTACCTTTTGCCCAGGATCGTCCCCGTCTGTCTCTCGCTCCACAATGCCGAGTTCCAGGGTCTCTGGCCTCTCCGCACCAAGGACGAGATGAAGGAAGTCTGTGCCGCCTTCAACATTTCCAAGGAGGTCTGCTCCAAATATGTGCAGTTTGGCAACACTTTCAACCTCCTCCACGCGGCCGCCTCTTTCATCTCGCACCACCAGAAGTCGGTTGGCGTCGCTGGTGTGTCCGACAAGTACGGCAAGCGTTCATGGGCTCGTTACCCCGCCCTGTGGACGCTGAGGAACATTGACTCGCTTCCCAATCCCGACCCTACCGACATTGCCGCCCTTGACGAGCAGCCCGTTGCCGTGGACAAGATTCAGGTCGACCAGGTCGCCGAGTCCAAGAGGCCGGAGCACAAGCGTCAGGCCCAGGAGTGGGCCGGTATCAAGCAGGACCCCCGCGCCGACCTCTTCGTCTTCGTCGGTCGTTGGTCCAAGCAGAAGGGTGTTGACCTTATCGCCGACGTCATGCCTGGCCTCCTTGACAAGAAGTCGAACATTCAGCTCATCTGTGTCGGCCCCGTCATCGACCTTTACGGACGTTTCGCCGCTGAAAAGCTGGCCCGCCTCATGGAAATGTACCCCGACCGCGTCTTCTCCAAGCCCGAGTTCACCACTCTGCCGCCCTACCTCTTCTCCGGAGCCGACTTTGCCCTCATCCCTTCGCGTGACGAGCCCTTCGGTCTCGTCGCCGTCGAGTTCGGTCGTAAGGGCGCCCTTGGTGTCGGCTCTCGTCTCGGTGGCCTCGGTCTTATGCCCGGTTGGTGGTTCCCTGTGGAGAGTAGCACGGCGACGCACATGCTCTCGCAGTTGACCAAGACGATCAAGCTTGCCCTCAAGTCGACTCCCCAGGAGCGTGCCATTCTTCGTGCTCGCTCTGCCGTTCAGCGTTTCCCCGTCGTCGAGTGGCGCCAGCGTCTCGAGGACTTCCAGCGTCGCAGTATCACTATGTCGCGATCGGTTGCCGGCGAGCATGCTTGGGGCTACGAACAGTCTGCCAGCCATACCCTTTACGCGTCCGGACAAAACGACAGCTCGACGTCGCTTGGTACCTGGAACCGACCTGGTACTCCCGACTCTGGCTCTGGCGCCTCGGCCCCCGGATCACCTCGCCCTGACTCAAGACGCGTCTCTAGTGGTGTCAACCTGCCGCCCGGAGCTGCTAGCCCCGGTGGCGGAGAGGCAACATTCACTGGCAGCGACTACCACCGTCGTTTCGAGGACAGAAAACAGAACCGTGGCTCGGGCGAATCGTTCTACGACGAGGACCCCAACGCCGCTGCCATGTACCAGGACCCACTCGCAGCTTTGGAAGGCAGGCCGCGCGGCAAACCCAAGTTTGGCTTTGCTGGCGACGACGAGGCCTCAAGTGTGGTTTCCTCCGACCATGGTGACCAGAGCATGAGCATGATTGCGCCATCTACGATGTCCGAGACTCCAACTGGCCATGCCTACGACAGCTTCCTTGCCGCAGCCAACCGACAGTTTGCCAAGACGACCGACGGACGAAAGCAGCCCGACCCGTTCATGGAGCGTCGAATGAGCACCATGAGCACGGCCTCATCCACCTTTGTCCCTAGCCGTCCGTTCAGCTTCACCTCGCGCGTCTCCTCCTTCGACTCGATCTCGAGCATTGTCGATGAAAAGAATGCCTCGCCCCTCAACAAGGCTATGGAATCCTTCACCGACGCTGACGGCGAGGTCTCGCAGACCTTTGTCCAGAAGCTGCAGGGCCTCTCGGCTGCCAACTCAAAGGGCGACCTGTGTATCGAGAAGTTCCTGATGAAGAGCGAGAAGCAGTTCTTCAACGAAATGAAGAAGGAGAAGCTCATGGCCATGAGCGTTCGCTCGCGTGACTCGATTCACGGTGGCGGTTCCTCGCACCAGAGCACCATCGACGGCTTCCGCCCAGAATGTACGTGCCGCTAGTCTTTCGTCGCGCTAACCTTGTACAGCACCGCAGGGTCAGTACTCGCTGTCCGGTCACAGCCACCCCGAGGACTACTACAGCTCTTCGATGATGTACGACGAGCACGGCGAGCTTGAGAAGCCCATGACTAGGACGCAGGTGCTCATGGAGCGCTCGATCTACGGCTGGCCGCTCTACGCCATTGTCATCTCTATCGGCCAACTTCTCAGTGCTACCTCGTTCCAGCTTTCGCTTCTCGGCGGCGCGAACACGCAGACAGCTACCGACCTCTACATCATTTGTGCCATCTTCTGTGTCGCGACGGTGTTCTGGTACACGCTGTTCCGCATGCGTCCCTCGGTCTACGTTCTTGCCATCCCCTGGCTGCTCTTCGCCATCGCCTTCTTCATGATCGGCCTCCCCGCACTCTACGGTCCCTTCGTGGCACCTCGCCAATGGCTCACCAAGGTTGCAACGTGGTTCTACGCCATCGCCTCGTCTGCCGGCTTCCTGTTCTTCGGCCTCAACTTTGGTGAAGAAGCTGGTGCGGCTGCCGAGATTTGGATTATGCGCGCGTGCATTGTCCAGGGTCTCCAGCAGATCTGGGTGTCGGCTCTGTGGTACTGGGGTTACACGCTTGTGGGCCAGAACGCGGCGACGTACAACACTCCTCGCGCCATCATCTGCGTCACCTGGCCGCTTGCCGCCGTCTGCGTCGCGTTCGCCTACCTCATGTTCTGGGGTCTGCCCGACTACTACCACCAGATTCCGCCCTACATGCCCAACTTCCTCCGCACCCTTGTACGCCGAAAGCTGGTCATCTGGTTCATGATCTCGGAGATCCTGCGCAACTACTGGCTGTCGCCGCAGTACGGCCGCAACTGGCAGTTCCTGTGGCGCGAGGCCCAGGTCCCGAAGTGGTCGGTGGTCATCATGCTCGTGATCTTCTTCATCGGCATTTGGGGCCTGCTCATGGGAGTACTCATCAAGTACGCAAAGGTGCACTCGTGGCTCCTGCCCGTGTTCGCAGTGGGCTTAGGCGCGCCACGCTGGGCCCAGATGTTCTGGGGTATCTCTGGCTTCGGCATCTACGTTCCTTGGGGAGGTGTCGCTGGACCTTACATGTGAGTGGGCTACACAATCAGATAGAGTGCAAGCGCTGACAGACCCCAGTGGCACCTGTGTTTGGCTCTGGCTTGGTGTGCTCGACGCGATCCAGGGCGTTGGCTTTGGCATGATCCTGCTCCAGACACTTTCACGTCTTCACGTGTGCGCAACGCTGGCCGCGGCGCAGTTTGTCGGCTCGGCCGTGCTCATGATTGCACGCGCCACGGCACCTGACAAGAATGGCCCAGGCAACGTGTTCCCCAACGCCGCGTTCTGGTCGCCTTCTACGGGCGAGAACAACCCTGTCGCGCACTGGGAGTTCTGGCTCTGTCTCGTGTGCCAGCTGATTATTCCTTTCGGCTACTTCAGCTTCTTCCGCAAGGAGCAGCTTGTCAAGCCATGAGCAGTGTACGAGGAGCAGAGAAGGGGAGGAGGAGGTAGAGACGACGACGACGGGGTGTGTCTGTGTGACTTAGACTATAGCATGTGTTTGTGGGCCGCCCGACACGGACGACGACCCACACGACGAGATTACCCTCACGAACCACGTTCAATCCAATGGACCTTTGCGCACCGATACCTTAGTATTGATATGCACAACTATCTGCAACATGACGAGGGGGTGGGCGAGGGCGAGACGGGCGAGGATGTATGCATGGCACGGCGACGCAGAGTACTTAACCACTGCCCAGCGAAACTGTGGGAGTTTGACGCCGGCCGCCCTGTCATTGGGTGAGAGGGTGGTCGCGCGGCCCCGCAGGCGGAGTGACACCCGACCCATCCACCGACAGGCAACCCGAACAACTCTGGTCATCTTGTCTCGTCAACAACGCCCATCACAACATCCATCCACTGCACCACAACCGACATGACCCCACTCTCCCCCGTAGCCTAATGACAGACCTGCTCACGGGCCTCGCGCCGCGCCCGTCCACGCCAGTTCCGGGCTTCTGGCGGGTCCTCGCGCCGGCCGTCGTCAAAGTCCGCGTCTTTGCCCTACCGCCGGCGCTGCCTCCGAGCAGCAACGAGAGCGAGGTTGAGCCTCCTGCTGCTGCTGCTGTTGCTGCTGCCGCTACCGAGCTCCCAGCGAAAGAGGGCACCCCGGCACCCGCACCCGCCCCTACGCCCAGCACGAATGGCCTCGCACTCCCCGGCGGCGCGCAGCGTGCGCCGACCCCGCAACCTCCATCACAACCCGCCGTACCCGCACCAGCACCAGCATCAGCACCTGCGCCGACCGCTACCGCCGGCGCCACCGCCGCTCCCCCCGCACCCGCCTCGTCGCCCCGCGCGCTCGTCGACTCGCTCCGGCACGACCCGTTCGAACGCGCCTGGCGCACCCTCAACTCGGAGGGCATGGACGGCGTGGCCCCCGACGCGGCGTCCGCAGCGCGCGGGCTGCTCGACTCGGCGTGTGCCGTCGTCCGGCCCGCGAGCGGAGAGCGCGGGCGCGAGCTCTGGGTCTTTGGCGGCGAGGACGAGCTCGCGCTCGACGGCCTGACCGGTGCGTGTGGCCTCCCGGGATGCTTACTGCTTACTGACGGCGCCAGAATCCGACCCCCCCGCCCCCATCACCATCGCATCGACCGTCACTTGCCCCGAGCACGGACACTCGCTCGCCTGCCTCTCGCCTGCAGCGGACGACGCCGGCGCCCGCCGCTCCTGCTCGCCGTCGTTCACGCCGCCCGAGCCCGCGTGGAGCGTGTTCAAAGCCGCCGTCGGGGAGAAGCTCGCGTGGCGGCTCGGCGCGCGGCTCGCCCTCCTCGCACCCGAGGCGAGCGTCGCCTCGACCCCGCCGTTCGACGTCTCACTCACGCCTGTGCCGGGCGCGCTGCTGCTCACTGCGCGCCCGCAGCCGCTGGTCCACTGTGCGCCGCGCCCGATCGGCGCAGCGTTCAAACCTGGCCGCGAGGCGGGCATCGAGCCGTACGTCCTCTCGCCGCTCGCGCTGCCTGCGCTCTTGCTCGCCCCGCACCATGCCACGACCGCGCAGGACGCGCGCCTGGCCGCCGCGTTCGATAGCGCACTCGGCTGTGGTTGGCGTTCGGGGCGCACAGAGGCGCGCATCGCGGCCCAGGCCGCGGGACACCGGCCGCAGCCCGACTGGGCAGTGTACTTTGTCCCGCTGGAGCAGCGGCCCACGCCTGCGATGCTGGAGCGCATGACTCCTCTGCCGGTGGCAACGAGATGGCGCGGCGTGCAAGGTGTGCTCACTGTCTGGCCGACGCACCTTACGCGCCCTCTTGCGCCAGAGCGGAGGGTCACGCCGACGCGGCCGCCTCAGCCTGGCCCGGGGCTCGGCACGCCGGCCGACCTGCTTGGCTTTGCTGTCGGTGCATTCGACGTGCTCACAAACTACATCGAGCCGCCTTCCGACGACAGCCCAGAGGATGACGAGAACGAGCTGCCGGGTGACGAGGTCGCCGACGACACGAGCAGCAAGAGAGAAGAGGAGGGCGCGAGCGAGGGTGACGACCTGTTCTCATCCCACTCTGACTCGCCCGTGCCGCCGTCCATGGCCGATGTGGACATGGTGGACGGGGAGCAGGAGTCGCAAGTGCCCGACGACGCGACGAACGCGGGCGACGACGCGATGGACGAGGACGCCAAGGAGCTGTTCTCGGCGTCCGTGTTTTCGACCCCGCGCCCCGCGCCTGCTGCCGAGGAGGCGGAAGACGACGACCTCTTTGGCTCGGACACGGGTGGTGATGCCGGCCTGACTGTGCCGCTGCCGAGGGAGCCGTCCACCCGCGGTCCTAGCAGAGGCGTGAGCGAGACGGGCGAGGTCGACATCACCGAGGACGACTTCAACTTCTTCGACTCTCCCGCTGTGGAGACGGTGGCGCTGGAACCTGTGGCTGAGGCCAAGGCCGAAGAAGTCGACAATGCGACGACACCAAAGGCCGAGGCCGCGGCGCCCGAGGTGCCGGAGGTGAAGGAGCCAGAGAGCAAGCCTGAGCCTCCAACCGAGCTGTCGGTGACCTTTGCGGAAGAAGTCCAGGAGAGCGAACCGCCCAAGAACGACGAACCCGAGATTATCGAGGTCGATGTGGTGGCAGAACCCGAGCGAGAGGCAGACCCCCGACCAGCCAAGAGGGCACGGGTATCCGTCGACATGGTACCTCCAGAGTTTGCGCCATTGACGCTGGGTAAGCGCCGACGCGCGCGGTTCGCGTACGGGCTCCCATCGCCTTCGTCGCCGGTGGACAACCTCCGCATCGAGCTCGTGGAGCGGTTGCGCGCGTCGCAAAAGCCACAAAAGTACAACTACTCGTCTGGGTGGGACCTGGACACTGACGAGTCGGACACGGAGGACGACTCGGCGTTCACGACAGGCGCACCGCCGACCCCGACTTCTGACACCATGGGCGACGACGGCACACCAGCACCCCGCCAGTCGAGCGACGCGTTGCCAGCGCCTGTGGGCGACGACGAGGTCGAGTTTGACGGCACGGTGTGTGTCGGCAGCGAGTGGACCAGCTTGAAAGATGACATTGGCGCCGCCGAGACGCTGGCACGAGCGTGGAACCCCGTGTGGGTCGACATTGGTCTCGACATCCCCTCAATTTACCCCCCCTCGCCGCGGTCACCGCGCACCCAGCTGGACGGCGACTTCCTCGGCACGCTCAACATTGAGGCGCTGGCCAATGCGGTCGTGCGCAACCGCTTCTTCCGCTCCGTGTTCGATGCCGACACGGCGACGCACGCGCCAGTCCGCCTTCCGGGCCCGCTCGTCAAGTCTGGCGTCCAGCTCTCCGAGCTTGCCGAGGCAAAGGCCCCAGACGCCGAGTCCAAGTTCCCTAGCTACACCCTCCCGAACGCCTTCGTGAATGTTGGTTACGGCTCAAGCATCATGCGTATCGGCGCCGCGGCGCTGAGATACTGGCGCGAGCTGGGCCTGTCACCCAGCGGCGGACCCAAGGCTATCAAGGCCTTTGTCGTGTGCGAAGTTGGAGATGACGCCACGGCCGTAGCCAAGGACTTCCTCAGGGATATTTCAGAAACGTATGAGGCGTACAACCTCGGAACGCATACCGCCGGCGAGGACGAACTGGCGACAGACGGAATCGTCTCCATTGCGCCGTCTGCCATTGCTGACGCTACTGGTGGGTTTTCTGGTCTAGAAAGTGCTAACCCTGCAGTCAAAATCCGCGCACGCGCAACATCACCGACCGTCATCTACGTCATCTCATACAACCAAAGCCTGTCGGTGTCGGCCCTCGCGCCGCTTCTGGGATCGGCGTCCAACACGTCGTGGATGTACGTTGTCCCCGCGTGGTCCATCAGCGTGGCCAACCTTCCGGGCATGGCGTTCGAAGTGTACGATCTTGTCCCGCGCGAGATCCGCCGCGTGACACCGCACGGCAAGGCGCTGGACGCGCCGACGGCATGGATGCCATACCACGCATTCACGCTTTCGCCCGACCCGGCGCCCAAGCCCCAGCTCAGCATGGCTTGGCCACAGCGTAGTTTCGACGTGCTCAACCGCTGGCGTCTCGTCCACGGCGCATACACCTTCATCCCTTCTCTCGACATCCTCCTCATTGCCGTCGTCGACACGAACGGCGACGCGTGTACACTGCGCGCGCTCCGCCTCGAGGGCAAGGGCTCGGCGCGTGAGCGTGTCGCTGCGGCCTGGGACGTGTTTGCACAGTTTGCCGCCAGGGCTGCGACCGAGTGGCGGTTGGTCATCTGCAGCTATGGGATCATGCCCAAGGACGAACTTGACGCTTGGCGTGCGCTTGCAACGGGGCGCCAG
This sequence comes from Vanrija pseudolonga, assembly GCF_020906515.1. Taxonomy (NCBI): domain Eukaryota; kingdom Fungi; phylum Basidiomycota; class Tremellomycetes; order Trichosporonales; family Trichosporonaceae; genus Vanrija; species Vanrija pseudolonga. The sequence continues at coordinate 3,923,939 of NC_085851.1, read as the reverse complement.
ACGCCCTTGTCGATCGTCATGGTGGACCCACCAGCCCCAAACGGTGGCCCCGTGCGCTCGCGACCAGCTGTCGCCAACATTCCGCCGGCGACATTTGGCGACCCATCAGCAACGATCGTGGACGAGACCCTCGCCGGGTCATCCGTGCCTCTGTCGTACCGGCCGCCAGTGGACGTTGTGTCCAGCTTGACGGGGGACGGCGCGATAACGACGACTCTCTTCCCGCTCTCGTCGTTTGTTGTTGGTGTCGCGACGCCGACAGGCACGTCAACAGCCTCGGCGGTCTATCATGTCGTGTTCGACCGTGGGCTGCCCAACGTCAGCAGCGACCCGCACGCGCTCCTTGCGCCAGAGTTCCACCGCTTGACATGTCTTGGTCGGAGGCGTTACGGCCTGGACGGCAGCCTGCCGATCCATCTGGAGAGCGTGGGGGCTGCCCGCCGTGCACTCGAGGCGATCGTTGCCAACGCCCCCGCACCACCAGAACCAACACCAGCCAAGGTTCCTACCCCCGCGCCTGTCCCCGCAGCCGTGGAGAAGGTCGTATCTGTCGAAGATCTCGCGCGGCAAGTGTCCCCCGTCGTCGCGGCGGCGGCCGCCGCAGTTGTTGGCACGCCTGTGCCCAGTTAGCCGCGGGGTGCGGCTGCCCCACCATCACACCATCACGTGTACATTGCCACAGCCCTACCCATCGGTTCGCTTGCATGCATCGTTGTATAGTATCGCGTCATCACTGACGACACTGAACTGTTGTCTGTCGCTGCAAGCCGAGCCGCGACATGCCGAGTGAGCGACAGGCAGTCCGGCCGGAACGATAAGCCATTCTGTGGGGTTGTGTGGAGATGGTGGGCGTGGATTTCGGATTTGCCAGAGAGAGTGGAGTGAGCATTCGGCATGCCATGGCCATGGCGGTGGGCCACGGCTGGCGACGGCACACTGGCATAACTGATAGGCGAGCGACCGAGTGCACGCGAGCGAGCGCACGCACGCACGCGGACACGGTTCGGGCAGAGCACGGTTCAGGCAGGCGGCAGACGGCAGAGCAAGGAAGGCAGGCAGGCAAGCAGGTCGCTTGTGTTCTCCACTGCTTACCAGGGCGCAGCCACTCCACACCAGCCAGGGGGACGAAGGCTTGGCGCCACCGTACCGGCCCCCCGGGGCGGCATGGGGCCCTTGAGCCGTCAGTAGCCGCCTGGCCTGGCCACGGACCGTGATTAGGCCGCATGCGTGGCTACTTCCTGTATCTGTGCCTCTGGACGGATGTTTGTCGGGTCAAGGTGGTGTTGGTTGGGTGACCGTGGCGGACTTACTGCCCCAGTGAGTAAATGGGTGGGGCACCGTGCCGTGTCGATCCCGCAGCCATCGCCGGCGCAAAGACGCAATGCGTGTGTGTGTGGATGGGGCCACGATGCTTGCTGCCCGGGCCGATATCGCAGCTGAGTGCGATGCGACGGAGACGCCGCCGTTCGCCTGTGTCGCTATACGAGCGTCGGGCCGGACCGCTCCACCCACCCAGCCAGTCAGTCTCTGGTGGACGTCGCCGAGACTACTGGCCATACCATGTCCAAGACCCCGGACCGGGCGGCGCGGGGCTAAGCGCCGAGCCCAGAGAACGGGTAGACGCCGAGACCCGCATGTGAGCCAGTCTCTGTCGTGGACGTCGCCGAGACTGCTCATCCCAGCCACAGCCAACTGAGGCCAGCCAGACATGATGCCATGCCATGGCCAAGACGCCGGGCCGAGCGGGGCGGGGCTAAGCGCCAGCCCCGCACTGTCAGACGCCGAGACCCACAAGGCTCGACGACCGCGCCGACGTCGCGCCGCCGGCCCGCTCGACTACGTGTCGCTTGCTTGCCCATCGACCGTCGCTTCGGCGTAACGTATCTAATCCACAGCCGATGGGCTCCAAGGAGCTCCAACTGAACCGTGCTCGCTTGACGGAGCTTGGCACCGGCGCAAGAACCGCGATATCGGCCGTATGGCGGTCGGTCGGTCAGTCGGCCCAGCGAGGAGCAAGGGAGGCAGGTAGAGTCGCCGACACTCGTTGCACGGCGCAAGGCTTATCGGACCGGCTGGTGCCGCTGCTTCGCGAACCGCGCTGTACCGAAGCGCGGCATCCGTGGAATTGATCAGCTGAGGCGAGTACGGCAGGCAAGGCAACTGGCGGCATGTCTCCGTCGTGGTCGTTGTGGAAGCAGAGGACTGAGGGCACAACTGATCGCGTCAGGCGAAGTTCCCCCGCCCTGCTTGGCACTGAACCGTGCCACTTCCATCCTCTGGCAATACGCTGGAACGACGGGCCGACCCTAACGCCCGTCAATAGCCGCGAACTGCCACCGGCTCAGCCAGTGCAGGCAGCAGTCGCGACGCGCTGCGCTGGGCTCGGCTGCCTGCCCACACCGCGCGCCCTGAGATCCACCGTCCAGGCTGGACATGTGAGTGGCAAGTGGCGGCCCTGGAAGTCTTGGCGCGGGGCCAAGTTTTCCAACTTGACGGTCGGTCGTCGGCTCGGTTGTGCTTACTCCCTGTCAGCGCTCCGGACCATGCATTCGCCCAGGAGGCGGGGGAAGTGCGGTAGATTGCGGCGAGCAGGCAGGCACATGCGCAAGCAAGCATGCAAGGTCGCCGCTTACACGCGCGAAGCTATCGGCCAGCCGGACCGACACTTACCCTCCCCTCCTCACCCTCCCCCGCGCGCCCCCACCCGCCCCGCCAGGGCTGCCTCGGCTGGCCTCCAGACCGATTGATAGCAGCCGCCAAGGCTCCACTCGTCATCAGCGCGGTACATAAGCGGCGGGGAAATTTGTCTCTCCCGTCATCAATCAAGGCGGCGGTCGCGCTCACTCAATCACACAACAACTCACGCGACACCCACAACACATCAACACATCATCGCATCACACCGCATTCACGACCCAGCCATGTCTGCTGCTATTGAGAAGCAGGAGCTCAGCGCGCTCGAGCGCGCGTCGTCCACCGACGCCGGGCTCAAGCGCACCGTCAGCACCGCGAAGGGTGCCGGTCTCGGCGCCGACCTCGTCGGCGACGAGCGTATCGAGCTGACTGAGGAGGATGTGAGTGGCTAGATCTGTGCGTACTTGCACACCGCTAACGCCGACCCCAGGACCGCCGCATCCTCCGCAAGACCGACAAGATCATCCTCAGCGTCCTCTGCTGGGTCTACTTCCTGCAGATCCTCGACAAGTCGGTCCTCGGCCTCGGCAACGTGTGGGGCCTGTCCGCCGACACTGGCCTCTCAAGCAAGCAGTACTCGCAGATGGCCATGATGAACGCCATCGCGCAGCTCGGGTGGCAGCCGTTCAGCTCCTACATCATCGTCAAGGTGCCCGCTCGCTACCTCCTCACCTTCCTCTGTTTCGCCTGGGGCGCCTCGCAGGCGTGCATGGCCGCCGCGCACAACTTTGGTGGGCTCGTCGCTACGCGTTTCCTGCTCGGCCTGTTCGAGGCAGGCTGTCTGCCGCTGTTCGGCGTCCTCACCGCCCAGTGGTACCGCCGATCCGAGCAGCCGATCCGTGTGGCGGCTTGGTACTCGACCAACGGTCTCGCCACAATTTTCGCCGCGTTCGTCTCGTGGGCCCTCGGACACGTCAAGAACGACAACATCCACGCATGGCAGCTCCTGTTCATCATCGTCGGCGCGATCACGGTGCTGACCGCCCCGTGGATCTGGTGGATGATCGACTCGGACATCCCCTCCGCCCGCTTCCTCACCGAGACTGAGAAGGCCCAGGCCATCGAGCGCCTCCGCGCCAACCAGACCGGCACGGGATCCAACGAATTCAAGTGGAGCCACGTCTGGGAGCTCTTCTACGACGTCAAGTCGTGGCTGTGGCTCGCCATGGCTCTCCTCCTCAACATCGGCGCCTCCGTCACCAACGTCTTCGGTCCAACCCTCATCGCCGGCTTCGGCTTCGACAAGTACAAGACGACTCTTTTGAACATGCCCTTTGGCTTCTTGCAGTTCGCTGTGATCCTTCTCTCGTCGTGGATGGCCCAGGCGTTCCGGATCAAAGGCGCGGTGCTCGCGGGCTTCATGGCGCCGGTCCTCATCGGCTGTGGCCTCCTCTACTGGCAGAGCACTGGCGCCCACAAACAGTCGATCTCGCTGGTCGGCTACTACCTTCTGTCTGCTCTGTTCGGCGGCAACCCGCTCATTGTCTCGTGGATGATGGCAAACACGGCCGGACAGACGAAGAAGACGAGCGTGATCAGCCTCTACAACGCCGGCTCTGCCGCCGGAAACATCATCGGCCCGCTCCTCTTCTCCTCGGGCAAGCCGTACTACGTCTCGGGCCTCAAGGCCGTGCTTGGCATCTTCTGCGCCATGCTCGTGTGCATCGGCCTCCAGGTCGCCGCCCTGTTCTTCTACAACAAGGTGCGCCAGAACCAGCGTGTGGCGGCCGGCAAGCCAAAGTACATCAAGGACACGTCGATGGAGAGCAAGTACGTTGCCTTCGGCCAGGAGGACGAGCAGCACGAGGGCGACGGCCCCCGTCTCGGCCAGAACGCCCTTCTCGACATGACCGACTTCAAGAACGACGAGTTTGTGTACCTGTACTAAGAGAGGTGGATGTGGTAGTGTGGCGCCACGAGGGGGGGATAGGGATAGGACAGAAGTAGGAAGAAGTTTATATGGTTCCAGGGTACAATGCACGTGCATGGTGTGTTGCTGAGTGGTACTAGACGCGTGTATGCGGTAGCATGGAGTGACTGACAGCATGGGGCGACTGACAGCTGAACAACAGCATGGGGCGACTGACAGTTGAACACGTTCCATGCACCCCACCGCCGTGTGGTCTGATCGCCACACTCGTTGTCGCCACACTTGGAACCGCACTCACCGCCACATTCACGACCGCACTCACCAGCTCGCTGAGCACTCACCAGTGCTGGTCCGAGCCACTCTGATGTCAGCGCCAAGTAGTCTCGATCGCAATGCCGAATCCCCACAAGTCGCCACCCGACGGTGGCATGGTTCGCAAGGCGTCCGTGCAAGGGCGAGGGAGCACCGCTCGGCTCGGCTCGAGCAGGCACACCTGAGGTTATGACTCGCTTTCGCCGCCGCTCGTTGCGTCTTCTCTTCATTCTGCACTGCAAACAAACAACCATCTCCCCGACCTATTAACTAATGGAACCACCCCTCGACGCCGCGCTCGACGGCGACGTTCCCCCGCAGCCAACGTACCCCGCAGACCATCCGCTCAACTCGCACTGGATCGTCAAACTCGGGTGGCTCGAGCGGCTGAGCGAAGATTGGAACACCTGGTGGCCGCAGGCGAGCGAGCGGTTCACCGTCCCCTTTGCTTTGGATGACTTTGAGCCTGATGACGGCGGCAAGGTGCCCCAGGTCATCTGGGACACGGAGCAGGCGAGCAGGTGCCTCGATCTGTTCAACGGGCGGGTGCACTCGACGTGCGTCGTCGTGAACAACAACACCATGCTGAGCTGTGTAGGTACCCCACGCAGGTAGTCCTCGCATTCGTCGCTGCAACACTGTGGGCGCCGCAGGGGGAAGAAGCGCCCGTCGAGAGTGTCGAGACGGCACTAAGTCACCTGGAGGAGAAGGTACGCGCCGCCAAGCCGAGCCAGCTCACACCCAGCACCCGCAGTTCATCGAATCCTTCATCAAGATCAGACGGCACTTCGGCCTCCGACCCTCGCCGCACCTCTTCATGAAGTCACTGTGGGACACATTAGGCGGGCCAGGTTGCCTAGACCGCATGATGCCGGCGTACCCCGCGCGCTGGCCGACGCTGTCCCGCGGCGTGCCGACCGCCGCCCAGTCGCTCGAGAAAGCTGAGCGCCCGCCGCTCCCGGGCGACATTGACGACTGGAAGCACCAGCTCAAGGCGATCCTCACGCGGTCGACGTACGACATCGACGAGTGTGAGTGGCGCCAGCTGCTCCCCCACCATCAAGCTGACGCTCGCCAGTCGTGGTGCTGATCAAGCGCTACCCCGGCTCCGAGGTGGACGGGTACGTTTCCCTTTCCTTCGCCACTCACCCACTCCAGATTCGTCCTCTCCGCCCTCTACTCCATGGTCCACGACTGGGGGTGGACGGACAACCACTCCGAGTTCCAGGAAGCAGTCACGAGCCTCACCGAGCAGCTCGGGCGGCGCTTCCTCATCCCGCTCATCCGTATCCGCTTCCACTTCAACCTGATGGAGGGGATGAACCGGTACACGCGCGAGCTGAGCGGGAGCCCGTATCTCCGGCGGATCGACGAGCGGCTCCTCGTCGACCTGGTCCCGGACTCGATGCCGCCGCTGGTGGAGGTCGCGCCGCTCATGAAGCGCACGCCGCCGTCCTCCCTCGCGCCGGGCGGGTATCGGCGCACGCCGTCCTCGTCGTCTTTGCTCGCCGTCCCCCCGTCTCCCGCGCCGACAATCTCCCGCCTGCGCGACCGCTCCCCCTCTCCAAGCCGGGGGACCCGCCGAAACTCGAGCCCCACGCGCCCAGAGGTTGCTGCGCAGCCGCCGTCGCTGCCACACGTCAAGCCGACCAGCCAGGTGCCACATCAGCGCTCGGCGAGCGGCACACGCCGCTCCATCGGACACGGGCACCAGCGGGTACACAGCAGCGGTGGCAGCTCGGTCGCAACCATCCGATCACAAGCACAGGCGCAGGCGGGGGCACAGTCGCTGGCACACGCACCAGGCCACACTTACCCCCCCAAGGAGGTGCCAGCGCGTATCCCGTCCCCTGCTCGTCCTCCAGTAGCCCACACCCATGCCCAGCCCAAGACCCACTTTCCAGCGTACACTGCTCCGACATACTCGTATACCCGAGGCCGAGGACTGAGTCATAGGGGTTAGTGGGGTTAGTACAGCCTAGTCAGTAGTAACTTCCACCCCACACCTTTGAGTTAAGGATACATTGCACGCATTTATCTAGTTACATATGGCAAGCAAGCTTCCCGCTCAGTCGTCGTTCTCGTAGAACACGAGAGTCCTGACCTCGATGCTCTGGCGCGGTTTGGCGTCCTTGGGCGTGTTGGGGTCGATGAAGGCCGTGTGTGGCGTGAAGCCCGCGAGGCCCTTCTCGCCGCCGGGACGCTCCTCACTCAGGCTGTCAAAGCACTTGATGAACATGACCTCGTCGGGCGTCATGTCCTTGACGTAGTAGAACTTGTGGCCGTCGACCGGCTTGACAGAGTACGTCTCGCCGCGGACCTCGTAGCCGTCAGTCGACTTGAGCGACGCCTCGTCCGGGAGCACCTCCTTGCCCCTGTCGTCGTTGTCCTGGCCCTCCTTGCGCTTGGGGTACAGCAGGTCGACAGGCTCGAGGTCGCGGACGTTGGCGGAGCGCCAGTCGATGACACCCAGTGGGAAATCAGACGCGGCGTGCTCGAGCGGGCGCCAGACATTGATCAGCTGGAACCGGTGCTTGAGGAGCTCGTCCACATCCTCGGGGGGCGCGTGCCGCCTCACGCGGGCCTCGGCGGCCGCGGGCGTCTGGTCGACATGCACGCTCTGCACGGGCTGGCGCGCGGCAGCAGGGTCGTGAATGCGGATCGTGTGGTCGAAGGGGATGATGCGCGTGACGCGGCTGCCCGTCTTCAGGTTTGCGCGCAGTGCGCGCTCAATCTCGGGGTAGTACTTTGCCAGCACCGTATCGTCCTTGTCGGCAAGCACGGCGGACTGGTCAACGGCCGAGGGGGAGGTGTGGAACGCAAAGCCCGTCTTGTCGACGTCGCGGAACTCGTCGGCGTCCTCGCGCGCATTGTACACTGGCCTGTCGATCCAGATACGCTCGTACGAGGTTGCCTCGCCAGTGTCGACCTTGGCCCACGGCTTGACGCCAGGCTTGATGGTCGTCGGGTCGAGATACCGGAACGCGGCGTGCGTCGAGGGCTGGGGGGCGGCGGTGACGGTCATTGTGCGGGTGGTTGTGGGGCGAAGGAGGCGGGGGAGGAGGCGGTTCAGTTTGATTACTAGTGAGCCAAGTGGCGATGGTGTGATAGAGCTTCGGTGGTTGGTGAGACAGTGGTGGGAGGCTCAAAGTTGTTGATGGCGAACTTTGGTCGTTAGCTGCCTTGGTCTATATACCTGTCGAGTTCGGTACACCTCCACTAGCACCTCCACTCGTGATGTACGTCTGCATGACGGTGGGTTGACTCAGGCTCACTCAGCATTGGCAGCATGAGCGTCAGTCTTACAGAGCCCCGCATCCCCCCCATCGCCCCCATTGCGTGCTTTGGCGGCTTGTTGCGGCTGACATGCCGACGTCGAGTTGGCGATAACGCGGCGGATCGTCTCCGACGAATGTCGGTGATGTCACGGAATTTGTCAGCATAGAGTGCGGTTTGGATCCCGGCGAACCACGTGACTTTTCTATTTCGTTTTGATTCCGCTAATGCCTGATGCTATTACATTCATGTCTTTGCATTAGGCTTGAGCGGTATGCCGCTATTGTGACGGGACGGGCGGAAGTGTAGGCAGGATGAGAGGCGTGGATGAGACGCAGGCGTTATCTAACGGTGCCCCAGCTTTGCCAGGGTGATAGTGGGAGCAGACCGACGATCAAAATGGCCGCTCAACAACGATTTTGATCCCCTATCGCAGTATGGTGGTCGCTGAATACTCATGGCCGCAGGACGCCACACGCCACGCTGGCTGCACGTCCCACACACGTCGGTGGTGTGCCTCTCAACGCGCCACTGATCCACTGCGGCTCACGTGAGCCGCGCGCCCTCACCCATGCAGCGACCAAGGGGCGGCCTCGGCAGTGCCCATATCTCGACGGATGCCGTGGGCCGTCGTGCTGCCGCGGGCAAACTAGTGGGCCGACGACGCCGAGGTTGTCCGTGACGCGTGGCGGCGCACAGAGCCACCAGTGTGGCGGACGTGGCAGCGCGCGCGCAACCCGCCAAAGCCGGCGGTGCTGCTCGCGTTTCAGCATCTGCACGAGCCACATGACCACATCCCTTGACACACACCTGGGCTTATGTATCCCTCTGCACTGCGTTTCAGGCCGCTGTTGTTCGCCTTGTGCCCCTCTCGCGCTCCCCTCGATGGCGCGTATCCAGCCGGCCGGATCGACATGACCCGCGCCACCACCACCACGACAGCAACCGCCGTCATCGCCGCGCCTGGCTCGTACTGCCGCGCACTGCTTGGCTCATCGCGGCGCATGACGACCATCGTGCCCACCCTGCTGGCACTTGCGAGCCTGGCATTCCTCGCCCCGTCGCTCTTGTCGACGGCCGCTTTCGCCCTCGAGCTCGTGGCGCGCTTCTACGGCTCCCGCCTGCTGCTGCTGCCGGCGCGCCCCGCGCACCCCCACCCTCACCCTCACCCCCAGCGCCCGCACCGCCCGCGCCACCACCACTACCTCGCGGCTGCTGGCGTGAGCTTTCGCGCTCGTGCACACGAAGCGTTGCAGGTCGACATTGAGAAGCGATCCCAGCTGCTCGTGTCGCCCGAAATGTCCCGCATCGAGCCGCCCAAGGCGCCCAAAGATGCGAGTGTCCCATGTTCCGTCTCGGCCGCATCTCACGTCGTCGTCGCCCAGACCAAATGGTATAAGCGCATCATCCCAGGCCTCGCGACGACATTCTTCAACCCACGACAACAACCCACCCCCCAACCCCCGCAGCTTCAGCTACAGCTACCGCTACCCCAACCACCAGCAATGTCCGTCCTCTACCCCCGCGCCGCCAAGGACACGCCCGACATCGACGTGCTGTACCCTCCCAAGGGCGGTGCGAGCTACCCTGTCGCTGCTGGTCTCCCCGAGTCGGCGCGCAAGATGCTCCCCGGGTCGATCGACGACATTGTCGAGGGTCAGCCCAACTTTTACCTTGCGAGCCACTACGCCTCGACACGTATCTTTAACAAGATCACGCGCCGTGTCGTTGTCGGTGGTGCGCCGCCCATCCCCCCTGCGCGCCGCCGTCGCCCCTTCCCTGTCGTGCTGGTTCACCCTGCTCTGCTCCCCGGAGCCGTGGAGAAGATCCCCTTCTTCACTCCCGTCGACCTCAGCCGCATCCCCCCGCCAGTGTACCGTCTCCTCGATGCCACCAACCGCATCGCCAACGTTGTCAACGAGAACCTGGCGCTCGGCAGCCCCGAGGTGCAGAAGTACCTGTACGAGTTTGACGGTGACCTTCCCCCCTTCTTCTTCAAGTGAGTGTTGAGTCGTGTGTCGTGTGACGTGGGGTTGTGGGGTTTGGGGGGCAGTCACGCACGATGAGCCAAGCTTCTGAGAGTGATTCTGCAAGGTGCTGCTGGTTGGGGTGTGCCGTGGCCGGGTATGACACGGAAAAAAAGTCACCGGGCGTCTCAGCGGATCGCATCACGCCACGGAGCGCCGTGGTATCTGTGCGTCGGGCGCCCCCCAAGAGGCACTGCTCGCTTCTTGTTCTTACGTCGCCCACTCCTATCGTTCCTCTGCTGATATCTATCCAAGGGGATTGAAGGAGTGTGACCGCTGCGCCGCCGACCCAGACCACACCGGCTCGTGCGTGTTCGCCACGCTCGGCCGTGCGGCGTGGTCGGCGACCCCCGCGTTCGCCCTCCGTTGCCTGTGGTCGATTGCCGACAACGAGCCCACGACCTTCTCGTTCAAGACTTCCGAGGGCGTCGAGGTGAAGAACGTCGAGCTGTTCGCCCGCATCATCGACGAGCCCACGAAGGCCGCCAACGGCGACGACAAGCCCGCGCCCGTCACCTTCGAGTCGACCGTGTGGTGGGACGGTAAGGACCCCAAGCCTGTCGTCGCCGACAACAGCCACTACAAGGGTCCCCAGACCAAGGGCGTCCCCGCTGCCGCCAAGGAGGAGAAGTCGACCAGCCAGGTCCAGGTGTTTGTGCCGCTCCGCCCCGAGGTCCAGATCGGCGTGCCCTTCAAGGGCAAGGGTGTCGGCACTGGAATCCAGTCGCTCGCCCCCGAGACGGACAAGGAGGACGCCCACGACCCCAAGAACCTCCAGGTGATCCTCAAGGATCAGTCGAAGCTTGTGAGTGGGGTGGGGGGTGGTGGCGGAGGTGGCACGAATGGACTCTTGGATGTCGTCGCTGACCCACCCCCAGGGCCTCATCACCGTTCCCCCCGTCCCGACCTTCACAGAGAAGGTTGAGCCCGCGCTCCCAGTCCTCAACCTCGCCGAGCTCGTCGTGGCGCCCAAGGCGTCCGCGGCCCCCGCTGCCGCCCCGAGCCTGGTGCGCGACCTGGCGGCCGTGTTCGACTCGCACGCCGAGAGCGCGCGCGTGGCGCTCACGACGAGCGTGTACCACGCGCGGGTGGAGCACGCGTCCAAGGTCGAGGAGGCGCGTGTTGCGTTCGAGGCGCAGATCAAGGCCGCCGACGCCGGGTACATCACCAAGGTGGAGTCTGCGCGCGCCGAGCACGCCGCCGGCGTCGAGGAGCACAACCGCCGCGTGCGCGCCGTCGCCGCTGCCGTCGGCCAGATTGGGCTCATCGCTGCCAACTAGGGACTTGTAGGCGCATGTATATAGATGGGTTGTTTTGCATGGACGCTTGGTGACGACAGAGAAGAGAGGCACGGGGAGCGTGCCCCGACGCACTCGTCATGCCGACACCACCCTGCCCGCAGGACGAGCTCGAGCCCGCGCTCGACATCAGAAGCCATCAAGCGGTGTCAGCATTGCCCGTCCTCTCCTCCCATCGGCACCACCAGCTGCGTTCCGAGGTTCTTCTTCTTCTCCTTCTCACAGCAACGCAGCTTCACAGCCAACTGACCACATCCCGCGTCCAGAATGCTGCTGATCCCCTACCTCGCCACACTCGCGCTCCTGGCCTGTGGGTTGGTAGCTGTTCGCCGCTGATAGCTGACAGCAGGCACGACCGCGCAACACGTCCCGCGACAGAGCGCGGCAGGACTGACGCTGGGTGCGACGACGACACCCGCCGCCTCAGCGTCCTCAGAGCCCTCGCGCTCGGCCGTGGACTCGGGCAGTGCTTCCGCGCCAGCGCACACGATAACGTGGTCCGGCTCCGCCTCGGCACGCGCGTCAGCGCCGCAGGCATCGCTCAACGCATCGACAAGCATCGTGTACGTCACGCCGCCGGCGGGCAACGGCAACAGTACCGTGACGGTGACTGTCAACTCTGCGACGACCGTCGTGTCCGCGAGCGTCGGGGTGTGGATACCCAACTACAACGCGGGCGCAGCGGCGAGCGTTGTCCCGCCGCTGTCGCTGGCCCTCGGTGCCGCGGCTCTCGTCATCTCATACTATTTCTAGCCCGCGGTAGAAGCAGCTGTATGAACCTGGCCTGTGCGTAATGGTGTTATCATTCATCTAATTGCTACTGCTCTACTGCTCTAGAGGGCGACGAAGGCGCCGAGGGCGGCAACACCGAGCGCCACGATCGACTGCGACGCGGTCGCGTACCCGAGCGAAGGCTTGTTGCTCGCCGAAGCCGAAGCGGAGGGTGCCGACGCCGAAGGCGACGCAGCACCGGCAGCGGCGGAGCCGGTGCCCGATCCGGAGGCGGCGCCAGACGCGGGGCCATCACAGTGGTAGTGGTCGTTGTGGAGCACGCAGCCGGTCGACTCGGCGGGGGGAGGGGGCACCGACTTGGAGGCGGAAGCCGACGCGCCGGAGGCAGCGGCGGGGACGGTCGTTGTCTCGGCCGCGTGGTCGTGGTCATCGTGGCCATCGTGGTCGTCGTGCGCGGTCGAGTTGCCGCCGTCGCAGTGGTAGTGGTCAACGTGGAGCACGCAACCCGACGAGCCGGCCGGCGGCGGCGGGACAGACACGGTCGGAGTCGCGCTCGCGCTCGCAACACCCGCTGCGGGGCCGTCGCAGTGGTAGTGGTCGTTGTGGAGGACGCAGCCGGTCGACTCTGCCGGTGGCGGCGGGACGGACTGCGCGAGGGCCTGCGAGGCGAGGGCTGCGAGCGAGAGGACGACGAGGGCGGGGCGCATTGTGCTTGCTTGCGTTTTTGGTTGAGCAGGTCGAGGAGCCCGACGCGCCGCCTTTATACTCCACTCTGTGCGGCGGACGCCGTGGCCATCTCGCCGGTCGACCCCGCGTGCCGACAACCTAGCGGTGTCTTGGCGCGACGTGCCAAGCTTTCTCGGAGACGAGTGAGGACCTTTGCAGTGGTGCGTGGTGGTGGTGAGCGGGGGTTGGGTCAGTCGCGAGCGTAATGTGTGCCGTCAGTCGGCGCGTCGAGCAGCGTGCATGAGTGCGCGGCGACGAGGATAAGACAGACGGACTCGAGGAGCCGAGCACAACGAAACATGAATGCAATGCTGCGCTCGCAGTTGTGTCGGTATAGTTAAGTTAGTGGTGTGGAGGAGTGGTGGGATGGAGGGAGGAGTGCCGCTGAATCGGAGGACCCGAGCAGTCAACCATGTCGGTGGTGCCACTCGGTACTTGGTCTTGGCACTGATAAGTGGCCCAGAGGTCATGCGGCGAACAAGACTTCTTTCATTCATTCGTTCCTTTACATGTTCCTCACCGCCGTTCCGAGACTCCGAGCCAACCGCCGGGAGGGGATTATACACGTCGTACGCGGACGCCGCAGCCGGGCACGCCGGTCCACTGCCGACGCGCGACGCGCCACGCACCCCCACTCCGCCACTCACACTCGCCTACAAATCAATCTCAGTCCCGGGCCACGCGACGTCGGAACGCCAGTGATGCGTGTTGACCGGGTCGAGCTGATACACATTCACCTCGAAGAAGCGGTTGTGCGCGCCACAGCGAAAGTTCTTAAACCTGGCGGCGCGGGGTCAGCATTCACCTCACGTTGACGCACGAGTTGAGTTTCTTAAAGTTGGCGTCCACGAGCGCTTTCTCGCCGACCTCGACAAACCCGGCGTCCCCGGGCGTGAAATACCGCCTGCTCTCGAGCGGGCCGTAGTTGACCTGCCGCGCGAGCTGGACCGCGAACGGCGCGGAGTCGAGCGCGGGCGAGGTGTCGAGGTCGATGTCGGGGTTGGGCGAGGCCCACGACATGAACTCTTTGAAGAGGCGCTCGTGGGTCAGCGTCTTGGGCCGGTACGGCGTGATGCTTGTGCAGCAGAAGAGCGGGGCCATGGTGTGTGTGTGGGGGTGAGTGGCGAGTGGCGAGTGGCGAGGGCAGAGGGATCACAGCGTCGCGGCCTTCCTTATACCCCCCGTGTCCGTCCTGCTGTTCGACAACGACGACGGCTAGTGTGTGAACCCCACAAGCCCATACCTTGCCGTGTAGGTGCATAGGTGGTAACTCGCTCGTGCTGGTTGCGGTCGCGACGCAAGGATTCCTGCATACCACACCTCCATGCCGCTCTCTCGCCGTCGTCCACGGGGACATACCGCACTTGGATTGGGGGCTCGGACGATGACAGCAGCGCGGTGTGGCCAAGGCAGCGAGCGCATCACAGCTGTCTTGCAGTAGATACATAGTGAACGTATCCCCCCTGGCGTGCCCCTGCGTCCGGTAGAGCTGCACTGCGAGCTTCACAGTGGCTTCGTTTGGGCTGGGCTGGCGAAACAGCCGACGCGAGTGCCGCGGGTCCGGGGCCAGTGGCACCCCGCTCTCAACACCTCGCTCCTCTCGCTCCTCACAAGCCAAGTTGCCCCAGTCCCATCATCAATCCAGCAGTATGCGCAGCTCCTCGACGCATGGATCCGGCTCCAGTCGACGCCAGCCCCGACCGACCGCCGAGCCCTTCCCCGCACCACGGCGGCACCCCACACCCTGCTGCGCCACCGGCGAGCCAAGCCCTCCACCAGCCAGCGAGATCACCCCGGCGTCTGCCATCGATCTCTGTATAATTCCCGTCAGACGTCCAACTCGCATCATCATCTCCACGTAGTCTTCCCACCGCCATGCTGATGGCCATTACGCTCCTCTCGGCCATCATCCACGCGCTCCTCGCCGCCGGAGCGCCGTCCCCGATCAAGCGCGGCGCCGCCCTCGCCTCCTCGCGCGCCGTGCTCGCGCCGCTGTGGTCCGATCCGAGATGCAGCACCCACTGCACGATCACGAGCGTTGTCGACGCGAGCTGCTGGCAGGCCGACGAGCTGTGTCTGGCCGTGTGCGACGTGCGTTAAGCTTTCCCCTCCCCGCTGACCCACACCCAGACCACAGCCTTCACGGCCCTCCTAGCCTGCCTCTGGTGTCACCGCGACGCGCGCACCCTGCCCCCCTCAGCAGCAGGCGCTTACGTCGACGCCCTCCTCCTCGACTGCAGCGCGCTCGGCACGCCGCTGCGCGTGGACGAGGCGCTCGCGCGTGCGCTGCTCCGCGTCGGGTCGAGCGAGGCAAGGCTCTACGCCGAGCTGTATGCCAGCGACCGGCTGGTGCTGCCCGCTCCCGCTGGGGTCGACTTGGCCGAGCTGGGACTGCTGGCTGAGGCGGCACCGACGGCCAGCTAGGTTGTCGAAGCTGGGGGACACAAACAACGAAGAAAAAACGCCGTCAGAGGCCCTGTGGCGCCTGGCGACGCCTCGCCGCCTCCACTCCTTCTCTTCTCGGCTCACGGAGAGGCGTCAGGGAGGTTAGGGGATCGACTGTGCGCGCTGCTTGCGTCGGGGGCCAGCTGGCCGGTTGGGTCGCCCGAATCGCCCTGGGAACACTTTGGATCTCAGTCATCGCATCGGGGACACTTTGGATCTCAGTCATCGCAACGCAAAGTGGTGAGCGTCGCACTTCTCCAGACACGCACCGCAGTGTACTATAGCCATCAGCATAAGTAGAATCATGGACAATAGCAGAATGCATGTAGGGTCGGTCACCTGTGGTCCCTCCTCCTACCTTTTCACCCTGCGGGGCGAGCGAATCAGCGCCCATGTGCCACACCCCTTGTCGTCAGCTCCAAAAACGCAAAAGCTGGATCTGCTCCAGCAGTTGTACACTAACGGTGATTCGAACACCGGCCGCTTCTTAACTACCAGAAGATGGAAGAGAAGCATCCTAACCACTAGACTATTAGTGTGTTATTTGGTGCTGTTTGACGGGTTCAGGTGGTTATGAGCAGGGGTGGTGGCAGAGGACATCGCAGCTGGCTGGACCACCAAACGTCAGTGAGTCCTGGCACCTCCGATAGCGATCCCCACGAACAGCGTCCCAATCATTCCATCTCCGCCCCCGCTCCCTCCCCCTCCCTCTCCCCCTTCCCCATGCCCACCAGAGCCCGGATATGCGCGTTAATGCGCTCCACCTGCGCCTTGTGGCTCGAAAGCGCGGCCACCACTCTGGCTTTGTACTCGTCGCACGCGCGCTCCACGTTGGCAAAGTACACCTCGCTCGCGGCGTCGACCTGGACGTTGAGATCATTGCGTGCGGTACAGATTGTCTTGCCCAGGACCTCGCGGGATCTCTTGGCGCTCGCCTCGAACGCGTTGTGCAGGTTCTGGAGGAGGAGCGGGTCGTCGGCCTCCTCGAACGGGAGGAACTCGGAGATGTTGAGGAGCATCGGCGGGGATGGGAGGATGTGGAGGGACGCGGGGGTGGGGATCGGGGTGAGGTCGGCTGTGTGTGTGCTGGAGGGTGTAGTCGGGCTTGTGTGGATCGGGGTGGGTGGTGAGATGTGCAGTGGGGACAGACGGGTAGGTAGTGGTGAAAGGCGCAGTATTGGCTCGCCGAGAGGGGCATGCTGTGTGAGAACAGACTTGGGTGTAGGTTTGACTGACGCCCTTGGCGTGTGATGCGGAAGCCAGGACTTTGCAAGTGGTGCAACTGTTGGGGTATCTGATATGGAGGGTGTCCGTTCCCGTGGCGTCCAGTCAGCACTCGAAGGCGTAAAGTGGATCAATGGGGTGTGCTGGGTAGCACCGAGGTGTTCTGTTCCGTCAGTCTCATACCCCGCCTGGCCGACTCACCATGCAGAGCAGTGGTAGTAACTACTGCTGAATATTGAGGTGCCGAGAGGGGACCGGGGTCCTCCTCCATTGGGCCGTGAAACGAGCCCCTCGTCTTTTCTAACGACGGCTCACTACTGTAGTGGTCGTCACGGTGATGCCCCCTTCCCCCGTCAAGGTCCAGGCCCAACGCCCCGTCGCTCTCAGAGGAGGAATGCCAGTCGAGGGGCGTCGCCTTGCCTGCCCACCACACACTGTCGCCCACATCGACAAGTCCATGCGGGCCCCGTAGCAACGCGTGGAGCTCAACGTCGCGTGCCACGCCTCCCCGCCATCGGAAGGAGAACCGGCAAGCCTGGCGCAAGTTGACGCAACAGAGACAGCGGAGTGCCAGGGCCGGGGTGTCCGACTCGAAGGCGTCCGGCCCAAACGAGACGAAGAGGCAGCTGCCGGCGCGCCCGTGGTCATGCGAGCAGTTGTCACACTCTATCAGGCCTCTGGGTGGTCAGCGAGCAGCGACAGCGGCAGGCGACCCGGGCTCACTTGTACCAGAACGGCGGGAGACACCCTTTGAATTCGTGGATATACCGCATGACTGCGGGGTTCCAGATGTTCATGTATGGGTTGAGCAGGGGCCAGAGGTCGAGCGTCGACTCGAGCAGGCGGCCAGTGGGTCCTGCGACGTCGACGTCGGTGAACTCTGAGACGCGGGTGAGGAAGGGCATGATCTGGACCACGGCAGGGTGGACCGCGGGGTGGAGGAGGACAGGGTCCATGAGGCGGCGGACGCGGGTGCCATCATGGTGGTTCGGCGAGGTGAGCACGACAACGTTCTGAGATGGGACATGGTACACGCGCGTGAGGGCATACAGCCGCGAGATGGAGAGGGCGGGCGCCGGCAGCCGGAAGGTGGATGGCGATGGCGGTGTGGAGCGGAACGACGTGTGCGGTGTCTGCTTTGTGACCGCGAGTGCGAGGCATGGCAGGCCCGCCGAAAGGGGATACTCGCCTCTGCTGGCTGGGTAGAGGAGGTCGAGGGGCGGCCGCTCGGCTGGCTGCTGTGTGATGAGGATTGTGGGCGGGGGGTGAGATGGGGACGCGTAGCGTTGTTGTGAGACTGCGGCTGCTGCCATCGCGGCTGGCCTGGGTTAGGAGTCTTGTGAGTGTGTGGGTGGGTCGACGAGACGAGACGGTGAGGCGCGACATTGTCTGGTGAGCGGCGCGGCGCGGGGTGGCGTGAGCGCCGTGAAACAGCCGTGAGTCCCCTTCGCGACCCGACCGCCGGCGTTGTGGCTGGTGGTCTGTGCAGCAGCGTGGTCGATCGTCAATCTGGAAGCTGGCAATCATGATGCACGGGGCGTTGGTCGACGAGCGAGAGTATGCAGAGGGAGTATGCAGAGCTCACAAGTCACTGGCATGTTAGATGTGACTCGATACGAGCCACGAGCCCACACATTTCCCATTTACGTTCATTCCCAACAGCCGATTATCCCATCCCACAGCATGTCGCAAGACACCGACGAGCCACGATTCCGAACCTGAAATCATGTCGCCATGTGTCGCGTCGGTGCCATCAGCCAAGCCACCATCGTGCTGCTGATTCATCGCGGGCGGCCCACTTCCACCATTGTTGTCGTCGAGTCGAGGTCTCGGCGCCCGTCAGATGCATGGTCTCTGGCGATGATGGTAGGGAGGGGCATAACATCCCGAATGAGTCGCGACAAGCACGGCGGATATTGTCGACTCCGTCCCAAGCTCACAGGAGACATCCGCTCCTACGGCGATCTCCGGCGGCCCCGTGCCGCCCCACCTTGCCGACTCGTGCTCCGTCGACCCACTTAAACGACCAATCTCTCGCTTACACTGATCCCATCCACCCCCACTCCCCCATCTCACAATGACCACCGACGCGCTCCCCACCTTTGCTGACGTCGAGGCCGCCGCCAAGCGCATCGAGGGCGTCGCGCACAAGACGCCCGTGCTCACCTCGACCACGGCCAACGCGCTCCTCGGCGCGGAGGTCTACTTCAAGGCCGAGAACTTCCAGCGCATGGGTGCCTTCAAGTTCCGCGGCGCGTACAACACCCTCTCGCAGTTCACCCCCGAGCAGAAGAAGGCCGGCGTGATTGCCTTCTCGTCTGGCAACCATGCGCAGGCGATCGCGCTGAGCGCCAAGCTCCTCGGCATCCCGGCCACGATCGTCATGCCGAAGGACGCGCCGCCCGCCAAGCTCGCCGCCACGCGCGGCTATGGCGCCGAGGTGGTCACGTACGACCGCTTCACGGAGGACCGAGACGCCATCTCCCGCCGCATCGCTGCTGAGCGTGGTGCGACCGTTGTGCCGCCATACAACCACAACGGTGTGATCACCGGCCAGGGAACAGTCGCGTACGAGCTGCTCAAGGAGGTCCCAGATCTCGACTACATCTTCGCCCCCCTCGGCGGTGGTGGCTTGCTCTCGGGCACGATCCTCGCTGCCAAGGGCCTCGCGCCGAACGCCAAGGTGTACGGCGTCGAGCCAGCTGCCGGGGACGACTTCCAGCAATCGTACCGCAAGGGCGAGATTGTCAAGATCCCAGTCCCCAAGACGATTGCAGACGGTGCGCAGACCCAGGCGCCAGGCGAGATCACGTTCAAGATCGTGTCGGAGGGCGTGGCGGACATTCTCACCGCCACCGACGAGCAGCTCGTCGAGTCGATCAAGTTCTACGCTGAACGCCTCAAGATTGTGGTGGAGCCTACTGGCGCATTGTCGCTCGCGGCCGCTCGCCACGCTGGCATCGACCTCAAGGGCAAGAAGGTCGGCATTATCATCAGCGGTGGTAATGTCGACTTGGTCAAGTGGGGCAAGTACTTGAGTGAGGGCTTGCCCAAAGAGGAGTGAAGTTGGGTGGGATGCACAGGCATGGCTTTGGCGGCGAGCGGGTCGCTCCTGATAATGCTCACCACCGCTGACGCGCTGACGTGTTGTGGCAGAATGACCCACAGACGCGTATCGACGACTCAAAGTGGGTGCCCCCCTGCCCCCCTGCGCCCCTTCCTTTGGACAAGAGCGTCGTACCTCCTTTGGCATGATCTGTGCGCCTGCTGCGCCCCTCACACAGTGCCCCCTGACCATACACACACACCACACGCCATGCCCCCGCCACTACTGCGCCCCCGACCTGGTCGCCGTCTCGTCTCGTCATGGCATGCCGCCTGCCTGCCTGCTGCCCGCCTGCCGTCGCTCTGCGCCGCATCCAGGCGGTTGACGTGTCAAAGGACATGCGTGTGTGTCGGTCGCACAGACGTTCGGCGCGACACTCGACACACGTCCCACCACGACGCCCTCGTGCCGCTGCGCCGCGCGCCCCCCCCCCCAAAGTTGAATCACCCACCACCCCCCACCTCTCTAACTTCTCACCCAACCCAACCCAGCCCCCGCTCACCCCCGTCTTCCTTCTTTGCCTTCCTTCTTCTTCTTCTTCTTCCCTTTATTCCCCGACTCACTCTTCTTCATCCGCCAATATCTCCTCTCTTCCTCCAACACCCATCATCAAGCACCTCACACCTTGCTATGTCTCGACCGCCGCCAGTCACGTACGGCAGTCGTTCTGGCAAGCGCAGGCCCAGCTCCGAGGCGCCACTTGCCGCCCTCGCTGAGTACGCCAAGTCGTCTTCCCCGTCGCCGCCGGACCGCCCTTCCTCGCCCTCGCAGGACCTGGGCGGGTACGGCGAAGAGGAGCCTGTCGAAGTGCCAGACGCCGACACCGCCATCGCCTCAGAGCGCGACGCTGGGTCAGACGACGAGCCCATGTTTGTCTCGGCGACAAAGCCAGCGCCAGTCGCAGCCGCAGCACCAGCGTCCAACGCACCCAGGATTGTCTTCACCGTCAACCCCGAGTTCCGCACTGTCACCGCCAAGGACACTTTCGGCGCCCGCGAGGTTGACTATCCGTTCTGCGCCGGGCTTCCCGCCGTGGGCGGTCCGTACTTTGACGGCAGAGACCCTCGCTGGGCCAGCCCCACCGTCTCGCTGGACCGTAAGTCGTACGTCACTGGCAAGTTTGTTGGGCACGATGGCGACACGTACCACATCCAGAAGGGAATGGAGAAGCGTGTCGACGGCGCCGAGCCCCCGATGGTGCACTTGGTCCCGCCGGCGTACGCGCACCCGGCCATGCACCCGAACGTGCTGGCCAACTGCGCTCCCTTCCTCGCACCCGTGAATGAGTTTCCGGCCAACAGCAACATCTACCCCGTCTTCGAGACAACGCGTGGCATTCGCGCGAAGTCGGGCATCTCAAGGCCTGCATACGATGCCAACCACGCGAATCACAAGGACGATGCTATGCCGTTCTGGGCTGAGTACGTTGCCCGTTGTTTGTCGATCTGAGGTCACCAACTGACTTGTGCAGGTGTGCTTTTCCCTGCCACCGATGTGACACGGACAAGTACGACAACTCGCCTCTCAAGCAACCTCACTACTGTGCAGTCACTACCTTCCAGTACCAGAATGACCCGGGGGTGCCACCCAATGCTCGGAGGTTAAAGTGCCAGAGCTGCGTGGCTGCTTCGCAGACTTGCCTCTTCGAATTCATGTACAAGGAAAAGCTCATCCGAGTCGAGCTCTACGTGCTCTTCTTCGAGAACAAGGACGCCCATCCAACGGACATGCTAGAAATGCTTTGGTGGAAGGGTAAGGACAGCAACAACTCCAAGAAGGCCCCCTCAAAGTCGGCCAAGAAGACGGCGTCAAAGAGGAGTCGTCCGAGCGGCTCGGCGGGCGGTTCAAAGAAGAAGAAGGCCAAAGTGGAAGTGGAGGAGCCAGAGGTGGACCACGACGGCGACGACGATGCCGAGAGAGACTTCGAGATGGAGGACGAAACCGGAAGCAGCGCCGCCGGGCCGAGTGGCCTGCGATCCGAGAGCTCCCCTCGCGCTTCCTCGATCGGTGATGAGGGTTCCATGATCAACTGGAAGGTGAGTTCTTCCGTGCCTCATCAAAGAGCTTCGGCTGACGACGCGACAGGACTACATTGGCAGCCGCTCAGAGTCAGACATTGTGGAGCCTGATGAGCCTCTCAAGGGCGATGATGGCATGCCTACCGACCGAGCTGCCTCGGTCCACCACCAGCCAGACCACGCGCCCGAGCCGACAGTCGAAACCGCCACCACTGCTGGCAATGGTCTCAACCTCGCTGTCGACAACGCAGGGCTCCCCCAAACCGCCTCCTCCACTCCGGTCGAGGGCGAGACTGCCGTCAACTTGGAGCAACGCAACGCGCAGCCTCGGCAGTCCCAGCACAGCGAGGCCACACCGGCCGAGGACAAGCAGGCGGACAGCCACGACAGCCCCGATGTCTCCGCCACGGCGAGCAAGCCAGTCGCCACTGATGACAAGGCTCACACCGCCCTCTCTCGTATCACGACGCCTATCGCGAGCCCAACGGATGAGATCGCCCGTGGGGACGGAGACATGGCCAACACCGTCCACCTCCTGGACAAGACCAAGGCGGCCAAGATTGCCCTTCTTCAGGCCGAACTCGACGCCGAGATGGCGGGCCACCGCAACACACGCAGCCTGTTGTCCGACGAGGCCCAGAAGGAGTTCGAGGCTGGAGTGCGCGCCTTGCGCTTGCAGCTTGATGCGAAGTTGGGAGAGGTCGCGGTCAGCTGCGATGCGGCGGAGGAGGCATCCCGGGCCAAGTTCAACACCGGCGTCGACGACGTCGACAGGCAGATGGCGAACTGCCTTGCGTTCTTAACGTAGTAGTAGAGACGAGTACATCTGCCGGGCAGGCACAGTATATGAAGAGTGTGCCTGCTGAGTATGGCTGCTGCTTCAACGCCCTCGGCACCGTTGTGCTACGGCCTACAACAAATCGCGTGCAGCAGCTCTCTGCCACGACGCACCTTCAGCGCCTACAGTCCCCTTCCCCTTGACGACGCTGGTACACGCATCTGACCACAAACCCTGCATAGCTATACGCTTATGTGTTTCCTAAATAATAGTTTGGACTAATCTTTCGACCTCGTGCTCAGTCTAAGCTCCAGCGGTCACAGTTTTGTTTACTCGGTGAAGCCGATGCCAGTGGCCTTGGCGCGGTTGTCACCAGTGACACCGGCCTTGGTCTTGGCGAAGGGCCAGGTCCAGGTACGGATGTGCTCGGGGTCGATGCCGTTCTCAAAGGCGTCGTGCTCGGCGGCGATCTGGAGGTCCTTGAGACGCTGGCGGATGACCGAGGTGCGGTTACGGAGGTGGGGGAGACGGTCGATGGCGTCGATGGCGAGCGTGTAGCGGTCCGTCTGGTTGCGGATCGCGAGCTCGAGCGGCGTGTCAATGTTGCCCTTCTCCTTGTAGCCGCGGACGTGGAGGTGCTGGGCCGAGCCGGGGCGCTTGTAGGTGAGCTTGTGGACGAGGAAGGGGTACGAGTGGAAGTTGAAGATGATGGGCTTGTCGTCGGTGAAGATGGCGCTGTACTCTCTGTCGGTGAGGCCGTGGGGGTGGTCGTTGTGCGACATGAGCTTGTACAGGTCGACGACGTTGACAAAGCGGATGTTGAGCTCGGGGATGTGCTCGTGCAGGAGGGCGACGGCGGCCAGCGCCTCCTGGGTGACGACGTCACCACACGAGGCGATGACAACGTCGGGCTCCTCGGTGGGGCGGACCGACGCCCACTCCCAGATTCCGACACCCTTGGTGCAGTGGGCAATGGCCTCCTCCATGTCGAGGAACTGGAGGTGGTCCTGCTTGTCGGCAACGACAACGTTGACGTAGTTGCTGCTCGAGAGAACGTGGTCCATGACGGACAGCAGGGTGTTGCCGTCAGGGGGCAGGTAGATGCGGACGACCTCGGGGCTCTTGTTGGAGACGACATCGAGGAAGCCAGGGTCCTGGTGGGTGAAGCCGTTGTGGTCCTGACGCCAGACGACGGCAGTGAGGAGGATGTTGAGCGAGGGGACCTTGTTGCGCCACTCGACCTCGAGGGCCTTCTCGATCCACTTGCAGTGCTGGTTGACCATCGAGTCGATGATGTGGATGAAGGGCTCGTACGAGTTGAGGAGACCGTGGCGGCCAGAGAGGACGTAGCCCTCGAGCCAGCCCTCGCAAGTGTGCTCGGACAGCATCTCCATCACACGTCCCTCGTGGGCGAGGTTTCCTCCGTCGTCGTCCTCGGGGAGGTAGTCGCCGAGCCAGACCTTCTTGCCCTTGGCGTAGACCGAGCCGAGCTTGTTGGACTCGGTCTCGTCGGGGCCGAAGAGGCGGAAGGTGGTGAGGTTGTCGCCGACGACATCACGCAGCCAGCCGGCCATGGTGGTCATGCCGTTGGCGAACGTGACACCGGGGGTGATGTTCTCGATGGCATACTTGCGGAAGTCGGGGAGGCGGAGGGCGCGCTTGCCGGCGGCATTGGCGACGGGGTTGGCCGAGATACGGCGGTTGCCCTTGGGAGCGAGCTCGCGGAGCTCCTCGATCAGGCGACCGTTCTTGTCAAACACCTCGTCAGGCTTGTAGGCCTTGAACCACGACTCGAGGAGACGCAGGTGCTCGGGGTTGCTGGCGACGTCGGGGATGGGGACCTGGTGCGCGCGCCAGTAGCCCTCGAGGTGGTGGCCACTGACGTCACGGGGCGCTGTCCAGCCCTTGGGCGAGCGCAGGATGATCATTGGCCAGCGAGGACGGAAGGCCTTGCCGGTGCTGCGGGCCTGCTTCTGGTACTCGCGGATCTCGGACACGGCCTGCTCGAGAGTCGCGGCCATGGCCTGGTGCATGGTGGTGAAGTCGGAGCCCTCGACAAAGTACGGCTTCCAGCCGTAGCCGATGAAGAGCGCCTCGAGCTCCTCGTGCGAGATACGCGAGAGGACGGTGGGGTTGTTGATCTTGTATCTGAGTAGGTCAGCAGCTGCACCGAGTTTAGTGACCTACCCGTTGAGGTGGAGAACAGGAAGGACGGCACCGTCAGTGATGGGGTTGAGGAACTTGGTCGAGTGCCACGAGGTGGCGAGGGGGCCGGTCTCGCTCTCACCGTCACCGACCATGGTGAGGGCGATGAGGTCGGGGTGGTCAAAGACGGCACCGAAGGCGTGCGAGATCGAGTAGCCGAGCTCACCGCCCTCGTGGAGGGAGCCGGGCGTCTCGGGCGTGGCGTGGGAGCCAATGCCGCCGGGGAACGAGAACTGCTTGAAGAAGCGCTTCAAGCCCTCCTCGTCCTCGGTGATGCTGTGGTACACCTCGGAGTAGACGCCCTCGAGGTACGACTGGGCGAGGATGGCGGGGGCACCGTGGCCTGTTGGGGTATGGCGTCAGCGGCCGTACGTCGCTACGTCTCTACGTCGCCGCCCTCGTCGCCACTGCAACTGCACCTACCAGGACCCGAGACGAAGAGCACGTCGAGGTCGTACTTCTTGATGAGGCGGTTCATGTGAATCCAGGTGAACGCCTGGCCCGTGTCCGAGCCCCAGTGGCCGAGGAGACGGGCCTTGAGGTGCTTGGGGCTAAGCGGCTCCTTGAGGAGCGGGTTGTCGCGGAGGTAGATCATACCGATACAGAGGTAGAGCGAGGCGCGGAGGTAGGCGTCCGTCTTGCGGAGCTCCTCCTCGGAGAGGGGCTCGCCCTTGACGGTCGAGCGCGCGATGCCGAAGGGGGTGAGCGAGAGGTTGATGTCTCCCATGGTGAGATGTGCTGGTGAGCCGGGGGAATCGGATGGGAAGGCAGAGGAGGGGGGGTGGCATGGCTGGTCATCGTCTTATACCCCATGGTGGGGAGCTGGGAGGGGGGCATGGCATGGCATGCGGCAAGTGTCTGCGGCGGTAGAGGAGCCGTACGCCCACTGCCGCATTCTCTGAGTGGATACGACGACGCCGAGGGCAGAGGCTCGAGGGTCTGGGCGCGCGCCGTGCAGAGGCAGGCAGGGAGCGAGGTTGCAGTAGGCAGAATGAGCGAGGTGGCGGCCTACGCAATGAAGGAAGCGTGAGAACGTGCGCCAGCGCCGGGCGCCACCGACCCACGGCAGGCCGGGGCGGGGCGTGCGTGCAGATGCGAGAGCGGTGTGTTTATGCGGCGGGGCGGGTGGGCGGCGGCCGTCGTGGGTCTGACGCATCGCAGCTCTGGAAAGATGCAGCTCGCAGATGAGCACGCAGAGCACGCAGAGCACGCAGAGCACGCAGAGCAGCAGCAAGTCTCAACTACGCCACACCACAGGGACCACCCAAAGCTTGGCTGATTGGCGAGAGAGGAGCGGCGGCAAGAGTCGGAGATCAGCGTCATAACCCTCGGAGCAGATAGCACGGCGTGCTACCGGCTTCATGTGCCGCTCGATGCTCGCCGCCGCCAAGGAACACTGACAGACGCCACAGCCACCGCCGCCGCCGCCCCCGCCACGGCCAAAGGCGTCCGTATCCGAGGGTAACAAGAGAGCAGTAACAGGCGGCGCAGACGGACAGACGAAAGTCGTTTTACGCCGCCGGTCCACGCCGCCCACTGCTGCCAGTCCGCTGCTGCCAGGAAACAAATCCAAGCCTCCCGTGCCTGCAACTCGGAATGACCGCATCGACGCGAATCTGCTCGCTCTGCTGCAGCAATCCGCCGAAACCTCGTAAACTGCTCCCCAAAGCCCCAAAGACGCAGCGAATCGCTGCCGACGCTGCGGTGCGCACGCACGCATGCACGGTTGCACAACGCATGTGCCATACATTTTGTTCTGCACGTGCAGCCGGTGTGCACTGCTGCCTGCCCCCTGCCCCTCGGCGTCCCTCCCGGCCCGGACACGCTGCCGGGCCAAGGATAGAACCCAGGGCCGTGACGCCGAGGGAGAGCGGGCACCCTCTGTGCCTGCGGCGGCGAGTCAGCGAGCGAGCGAAGCCGAGGCGAGGCGAGTTGCCCAACTAATCGGCGCCGAAGCGCGCCTACGTACGCACACACACACGCTCCGGCGGCGGCCGTCGCCGAGGACCGGAGGGGTCGTGCCCGAGCGGCTCGCAGTCTCGCCGAGCTGCGTGGGGGCCCCGGGGCTGCCGGCGGTGGTTTCTGGCATGACGCGATCCGAGCGTTGCCCATTGCAGAGAAGAAACCCGCCAGTGCGAGGTCTCGACGTCCGCAGGTTTCTGCCCAGCGTACATGGCAAGCTCGCAAGGGAAGGCGGCGGCCAGCCAAGATCGACAGACAGCCTGACTTTCGCCCGCGCACTCTCCTTGAATCTCGGCGCCTCAACCGCCTCACTCCGCCTCAGCTCGCTTCGCTTCCTCCCCCCTCGCAATAGGTGCGTCCGCAATCCCTCGGCATGGAACCGTCGTCGCTCGGCGCAGCGTCGGCGCCGCACATTCAGCGCGCAGACTTGGCGATGGAGCGCTCCCTGCCGAGCCAGGTGCTATTCTTCGTCGCGGCCGCTTCGGCAGGTACATATCTGCATGTCCCGCCCGCCCGGACGACCGACCGGACTACATACATACCCTATGCATATCGACGAGCTCGCCGTGTGCGTGCTGTGAACCGCGGAGCGCTGGATAGGCCAGGCGGACGGCCGTGGGGCCCCAGACAAAAGTTGACCTCCACTCCACCCTCAACTGACCGAACAACCGTTACTCATGACTTTGCGTTCCCCACCACACGCCAATGGTCCGCATCTCGATCCCAAACCTGCCCCCCTCAACAGGCCCACGCATCCTCACGGGGCTGTCCGTCGCGCCGGTCCCAGAGGCGGTGGCGCACCTCGCCTCCTTTCTCGCTGCTGGGCGCGGAAAGACGCTGGCTATCACTGGTGCTGGGGTTTCCGTCGACTCGGGGATTCGGGCGTACCGGGGCAAGGAGGGCGCGTACTCGAATCCGAACTACAAGTGGGTCGCGGGCGGAGCGAGCGCGCCGGAGGCTGCTGACGTCCAGGCCGATTTTCTACGGCGAGCTCGTTGAGGACTCTGCGCGCGGGGAGATGTTCAGGTGCGTCGGCTGGGCGATTGTCGAGGTCCTATGTAGCTGACGCCCCAGAAAACGATGTACGTCGTGTCGAGTGAGCTAGAGTCGCATACTAACCATCCACGAGACTGGGCGCGCTCATTCCTCGGCGTGAGTACCCCCGCTACGCGTCCCTAACGACCCAGTACCCGCCGGTCCGCGACGCGCTCCCGAACCCAACGCACATCTACATCGCGTCGCTGCAAGCCCTCGGCCTGTCCCCGGGGCTGATAACGCAGAACGTGGACAACCTGCACCGCAAGGCGCTGGCGATGCTCGAGAGCCGCCTCGGCACGCCGACAGGCGACCAGCCTCCGCCAGGCCATGCCGCGCCGCTAGGCCCGCGCCCGATCCTCGAGTTGCATGGGACGCTGGCGCGCGTGCATTGCCTCCGCGAGGGGCACGAGCAGACGCGCGACGCGTTCCAGAGTGCGCTTGCGAGCGAGAATCCCCAATGGGACGCCGCGGCGAAAGAGATGGAGGAGACGGGCAACAAGCCGCGCACGAACCCCGACGGCGACGTCGAGCTCCCCGGCGCAGACTACACCACGTTCCGCGTGCCCGAGTGCTCGGTGTGCGCGGCGCACCGGAAACACAACAGCATCGTGCGTGTGTGCATTGGGCATGGATGGCTGACGCCCGCGCGGCAGATCAAACCCAACGTCGTGTTCTTCGGCGAGACGCTCCCCGAGGGCGTGAGGGACGCGTCGTTTGCTCTGGTTGAGAACGCGTCCCAGCTCCTCGTGATGGGCACCTCGTTGGCAACGTACTCTGCCTTCCGGCTCATCAAGGCCGCGCGCGAGCAGGGTAAACCCGTGCTCATGATCTCCCAGGGGCCGAGCCGCGCCGACGGGCTCGACGGCGTCGAGAAGATGGAGCGCAAGGCCGGCCCTGTGCTGCGCGCTTATTTGGACGAGGTTGTCAGGTGGGCCAGAACAAGGACACGGAGGAGTGAAGCTCACGCCGCCGCGCAGGACTCGCACAGGACCCGAGGTCGACGCCGTCCGCGCCGTGCTCGACGCTGGCGTTACAAAACGCCCGCCCGACGTCGAGGACAGCCGCGAGCATGTCCAGTACCCCCCGTAGCATACAGTACACATCGATGCATTGGTAGAATAACAGTGTGGGGGGTGATGTATGCAAAGTATGGACACGAAACGGTGCGTGCGATGCGTGGAAAGGGGTCGTCTATTACGCCAGGTAACGGTACACGCCAATGTCATTTGTCCGTTCAAGGTACTCGCGCTGATTGTCAGTTACCCCGGTAAACCTTGCAACTCACGTCAATGAGAGACTCAATGCGCTTCTTGATGTTCGACATGGATGGCACGAAGCGCGCGCTCAGCTGGTGCGCAACCTCCGAGATGAGGTCGTTGTGCGTCATCGTCTTGCGGTTCTTCATGATGCGGACAATGCAGGCCTGGAGAGTTAGTGGGTACGTTTGAACAGCCGTGTATCACCCACCTCGATCTGGTGTCGCCGCTCCTCGTCGACCATCTCCTGCGTCTCCTCGCGCTCCTTGGGAGTCTCAACCTTGGACGCCACCTGCATGATCTTGATCCTCGCAAGCGGCGACGTAAAGGCATCATTGAAGGAGAAGACGTCGGTGGGGTTGACCTCACGGCCCTTGGGCGTCTTCGTCAGGACACGGAACTTGGCACATGCGAGGGACTGCAGGGTGCGCTGCAGGTCGGCGTCGGCAAGACCAGTGGCGGATTTGATGTCCTGGGGGTTAGCTTCTGACGCGGTTGTCTAACCCACGTTGTAAGACAGCGTCTCGTCGTCCTTGACATCCTCGAAGAGGAGCAGCACGACAAGCGCCTGAGTTGAGAGATTGAGATCATGCGACCGCGCCTTGAAGCGCACGCGCACATCAGCTGTACCCAGGTTCGCCTGCCACGTAAGGCGACGACCAGTATGCCGGCCGTCATAGTACTTCTGGTACAGGTCTGTTGCCTGCGACAAGGTCGGACCAAAGGTACATGTCGACGCTGCGACCACTGGCTGAGGCCAGTAGCTCGCAGTGAGAACGTTGACAGAGATGTCGAAGGGGAGTGTCGCGTTGCTCTTGCCCATAAAGTTACGGAACGAGTTGGCAGACTCGGCGCTCAAGCGCATGTCGGTGAACATGCCCTCGAGCTTCTGCGTGAACTGGAAGCCCATCTCCACCTTGAGCTTGGCCACCATTCCACGCTCCGCATCGTCGCTGGCACTGCGGCCGTAGAGCAGTCGCTTGGCCAGATGGTTCTTGTAGTACCTCTCAAACTTGTCCTTGTCCGAGAGGAACCTGAACAGGATGATGGTCTTCTCCAGCGCGACGTCAATCTCGTCCTCTGTCTTGGCCTTGGCACCCTTCTTCAAGTGGTCGTCGATGAAGAGGGAGAGGAACTCTGGGGAGCGCTGGTTGGCATTGATGAATGACTGGAAGGCTTCGTTGATGGACGCCTGGATCTGCTTGTCGCCGCCGAAAGCCTGCTCCAGGATGGCATCAAACTTGTCCTTCAGGTCGTGGACATCCTGCACCCAGCGCAGGCCCTGAGATAATGCCGAAGCAGCGGCAGTCGGCGCCTTGGCCTTACCCTTGCCCTTGGGATCAGGCTTCTCGTCCTCGTCCATGCCTCCGG
The DNA here is from genome assembly GCF_020906515.1 of Vanrija pseudolonga. NCBI lineage: Eukaryota > Fungi > Basidiomycota > Tremellomycetes > Trichosporonales > Trichosporonaceae > Vanrija > Vanrija pseudolonga. The sequence goes on along the minus strand of NC_085851.1, from coordinate 3,893,601 downwards.
TGCTGGGGCCGGCATCCTGCTCCACCCTCGACGCGCCGTCGTTGATGGCCTTGCCGTACGACTCGACGCTCTCGCGCAGTGCCAGGCGCAGTGCATCCTTTCCACCATCGTCGGGCACACGGAGGAAGAGCGTGTACAGGCGGTGCAGGTCGTCGTAGCGGTCGGCCTCGAGCATGGCGCCGAGCCCTGATCCAGGCATCTTCATGATAGCTTGCAGGTGTGGTGTCAGCAGGCTGCCAATCAGCAGCCCGTCCAGCTGCTTCCACGTAAACGACGACAAGTAGTTTGCCGTCCGGTTGGCCTCCTCCGCGAACCGAGTCTCGACCTAGGAATCAGCGTGTGCCCCAGTGCAACACCACTCACGTTGCGCAGATATGCCGGGGCGTCTCCCCTCTCCAACATGGCAACCGCCTCCTGCCCGTAAAAGTCCTTACTCCTGCGCAGGAACTCGGGCTCGAAGGACGTGACATAGACCGTTCTGCCTCCCATCGCCTCGGGGTTCTCGAGGCGGAGGAGGAAGTCGACGCAGTCGCGAATACTCGAGCGCTGAATCGCCTCTCCATCACGCTCAAGCTGCACCAGTGACAGAAGAGTGCCGATTAGGTGTGTATGGATCGGGTGCTTGCTGGATCGCACGATTTGGGACAGGAAGAGGTCGCGGCCGACCTCCTCGACCATGGGCAGCCCGTTGGTCATGGCGTAGCCCTTGTTCTGGACATGTAAGCCCAGCTCTGTGGCCGCGTCCTGCCAAACCCTTAACCTACGAGGTACGCCAAAACATGGTTCATGGAGCGCATGGCCTGCACATGGTCGTCCCACACGCCCTTGACCGCCCGGAGGAACCTGTCGCCTTCAACGGCTCGCTCGATGGCCTCCTGGCCGCCACCGAGCTTGCCGGCCGTATGCGCGCCTGATGCACGAGGGAAGGCGGGAACAATGCGCTCTTCGGCGAGGAGATCGAGGTGTTCGGTAATGAGCTCCTTGACACCCTTGTAGAGCATCGGGCCCTCTGGCGACGTCGTCAGTGGTGATTCGAGGCCGAGACAACGGAGTACGCAAGGCACAACAGCAGATAATTGTGCCCTGCAACATGGATCCCCCGCATGGCACGATCAAATGTGCGTGTGCTGCATGCTATTGCCATGCTGGAATGGGCATGCTGCCCGTTCCGCGCAGTTGTGCCACTCACCCTTGAAGAGCACCATGTTGTAGGCATAATTGAAGGTCTCTGCGAAGAACAGGGTCGATGTCTTGTGGTTGAGAATGGTGCGCAGTGCCGCCGACAGCTTGGCCCAAGTGTCCTTGATGCTGACTTGTTTCTGCACATGTCAGTTTGTGGTGTTGCCTCGTCGAGTTGACGTGGCCCCGAGGGGCCGAGTGGTTACTGACTTGGACCTTTGGTGGTGCGCGCTGGCGGGGGTGTGTGAGTTTAGGCTTCTGCTACGTGACAGTGTAGTAGTGGTACGTACAATCTTGTTCTGTGGCCTGCCCCTCCGGGCATTGCCCAGTGACATTGCCATGGCGGAGAAGGGGTTTGAGATGAGAAGTGTCGATGAACGGCGGCGGCGAAGTGATTGGGGACAATGAGAAGATGCGAAGTGTGTGTGTGTGTGATGGCCCACCCAGTCAGTCAGTGTTGTCGCCGTCCACATGTTATCACCTGGGCGACGCGAAGGCATTGACGGGATCAAATCCACGTGGCTCAGATAGTGACTTTGAAACCACCGGCCGACCCGAAGACGACGCCCGCACCCACGGCGCAGGCAAAGTCAGTTTCGACTTTGCACTCTGCAACCCATCTCACCGGCCATGGCCTCGTCGGCCAACGCACTCTACGTCCTCCGCCTCGTGATAAACGGCGGCGAGGGGACACTGCGCACGGCCACGGCACTCAGGCGCTTCTCCACCGCCGCGCTGTCAGCGAGGGACCATGCGCCAACGCTCAGCCAGAGCAGGGCATACGCCGCCGCGCCGTCGTCCTCGCTCGCTGCCACGCCCGACTTTCTCGAGCCCGACAACGAAGAGTATGTCGGCGCCGAGGCATTCTTGCCCACGCGGCAAGGACACCCGCACGCGCCTATCCCGTGGCCGACACTCTTCTCGCACGAGACGGGCGCCAAGCCTGCCCCGGCCCGCCCGTGCGACCTCCTTGCTCGCCTCGTCGCCGAGAACAAGCTTGGCCCGGCGCGTAAAGTCCATGACGAGCTGCGTGCGCTCCACACAGATATCCTTCATCGCGAAATCTATCTCTCTGCGGCCGTGTCCTCGCTCGCCTCGACGCCAGAAGGCCGCGCCAACTTTCTCTTTTGGATGGGCTTGATCCCCAACCGCCCCGCGACGCCTGCGACCCCGGTCCTCAAGAACACCTGGCACCCAATCGTGTACCGACTGATTGGAGAGCACTCGGAGGACCTCCAGTTCATCTCCAACTTCCTCACGCTGGCCGGCAAGAAGGGTCTCCTGCCTGCTGTGCTTCCGTCGCTCATCACTCCCCTGGTCGCCATTTGCCCTCCCCATGTGAGCGAGAGGATTTTGGAGAGCGCGATCGCTGCCTATCTCTCTGTGACGGTACCAAAGACATCAACTTCGGCAAGAGCGGACAGGAACCGAACGAGAGCAACGGACCAGGTGACTGGTTTCTGGAACCGATACCTCCGAGCTCTCGCCATTGCCGGCTGGGACGAAAGCGCAAGGGCGCTCCTCTTCTCGCCGCCCAAGGGCATCAGCTGGTCGCGCTTCTCTCGATCGGTGGTTCTGGGCCAGGGACTTGAGCGCCGCGACACGGCGGCCGCTGCACGCGCCGAAGCCGAGGAGGAAAATCCGTTTGGCATCCTCAACAGGAACAATGTCCCAGCCCTCGCTATCGGGCTGCGCCAGGCGCTCAACTCGGACCAGCTGCCCCATGTTTCTCGTCTTGCCGATCTCCAGCGCCAGCTCCTGGCCCTCCCAAAACGCACCTCGCTCATTCGCCGCTTCCGAAACCGCTTCACCCGCCCGCCCTCGACACCTGCCGGGCGCTCAACGCCCACCATGCGCGAGGTGTGGTGGTGGCACGCCGAGATCGTGCGTCTTGCGCAGGATGGCCGGCCTGAGGATGCCATCAGGGTCTTCAGAGAGCACTTCCTCTGGGTTGGCCTCCCGCCCACCAACGTCGCCAAGTCCGATGAGCCGAGTTACGGCTTCACACGCCTCGTCCCCTCTGCTCGTATCAATACATCGGTGCTCCGCTCTATCCTGGCGCTTCTCCCAATCGACGAGCTGTCGGAATACCAGCAGCAGTACCTCCGCCTGGCTCGCAGCACGGCGCCGTCGCTTCAGCCAAACGAGTACACGCACCTCGCGTTCATCCGCGAGATGACGTACCGCCAGGGACCTGTTGCGGGCACCACTGCACTCCACGCCATTGTCGAAGCCGGGCTTGACCCTGGCGCGCCGGCGTGGAGTGCGCTGGTGCTGAGTCTCTGTGGTCGCGGCCAAGTCTCTGGTGCCATTCAAGTTCTTGACGGCATGGAGAAGCGGGCCAAGATTGGCGACTCGGGAATCCGCATGCCACTCCCCACTGCGCGCACATATGCCGGTGCCATCCGACTGCTGATGCAGAATGGCCACCGGACTGAAGCCCAAGCTCTTCTTGTCCGCTTGAGGGACACCTTGGGAAGCGAGGAAGCCGGCGGTCGCAAGCGCAAGATCTATGCGAGCGCGTCCGAGGCGCTCAAGGCCAAGCCAGCTCCTGTTGCTTCTGCTGGCAACCCCAGTGACGAGCTGGACCGCGCACACGGTTAGAACCCCACAACCACTCCATACCATCACATCATCACCACGCCATCTGCATGAATTGTTTTTGTTGCATGATAAAAAATGCTATGCCTAGTGTCACATCTCTCTCCGACTTGCTCTACGCCTCCTGGGGCTTGGCCTGGGCCTCGCCAAGCTGGCCACCGACCAGCGCCTGCATCTCAGCAATGACGCCCTCGTACGCCTCCTGCCTGACCTCGGCAGCGCGCTGCTGCCTCGCGTTGAGGGGCATGCCGTACTTGGCCTCCTTGGGGGGCTTGCCGTACTCTGGCGCCGACTGGCCGCGGAACTCCTGGTACGTCTTCCCGATGTGGTCGGCGGCCTCCTCGGTCCACTGGGAGCGGATGAGCGTGGCGGCGATGACGTCCGAGGTCGCCAGGCCGTTGGCAGCGAAGAAGGTGCGGATGTTGAAGCCGTCACGCTTGATCTCGGCCGAGGGCGCGGCGTCACCCTGCTTGATGACAATGAACGCGTAGCGGTGCTTGCCGGTTCCGCGAGCGGGCGCGAAAGGCTCGTACGCCAGCACCTCCTTACCGGCAGCAGTGAAGAGGTTGACCTCGTCCGAGACGACCGACAGAGGAATGTCGGTCTTGGCAAAGTGCAGGCGTTCGACGAACGAGTGCGTCTCGTGGCTTGGTGCGTCGGCGTCGATAACAAGCAGGGTGTACTTGGCCTCGGGGGTCGCCGAGCCAGTCACGCCAGCGACGGGGTGGTTGAAGAGCTGGACGGTGACCTCTGGCGGGGTCGCAAACTGCTCGGACGACTGGATCGAGCCGGCCTCGATGCCCGCAATGCGGATGGCAGCGGCCGGCAGGTGGTCGGCCAGCAGGTCGGGGATCACGCCGAGCTGGTACACGCGCTGCATGATGAGGTCAAGCTCTCCCTCCTTCTTCCACTTGCGCTCGGCGAGGTTACGGAAGACGGGCTGCGCGAACAGGCCCTTGCCGCCCGTCGTCTTGAATGTCCGCCTGATCGCCGGGTCGTTGACGTACGCGTCCACCTCGAGACGCGCTATCCTCCGCACCTGCTCCGGCGTGGGCTTGGCGCCCGCCTTGGCCTGGAGCTTGGCCAGGCGCTCGCGCTGCAGCTTGTTCTCCTCGGCAATGTATGCGAGCGCGGCATCGTACGCTGGCTCGGCGCCGGCGGGGAGCGCAGGCTCAAAGGCGGCGGGGGCGGGGGCGGCAGACGTTGACTCGTGACGCGACAGGATGCGCGAGGGGCCCGCGCGCGTCGAGATGCGCGTGGCTGCCCTGGTGAGGAGGCGAGGGGTGGCCATTGTGGTGTGTCAAGTGTCGACTGTAGCTGTTGTTGCAGTCGTCGATCAAAAGTCACAATGCCTGGCTGGCTGCTTCGTTTCCGGCGCCTGCCGAACCGACTTTTTGAATTAAATCCCATCAGTTTTTGTCGCTTTTGTGTGGACCACAAGGGCGGGGGGCAAGTCACGTGACAGTCAATCTGGTCGCCTCCCTTTCCCCACTCCGTCAATCGTCACCCCTCACACCCACTCCTCCGCCTCTCCGTCCCTCCCTCCTTCGCACCGCGCGTCGTCTGCGATATCAACAACGACGACGACGACGACAAACAATAACAAGTCGCCTACGACAGCGTAGTCTCTTGAGTCATCCTATATCCAAACGGGGCAAAGGCTGCTTGCGTAGAGTTTAAATAAAGCCCATTACGCAGCAGCAGCTACGAAAGCCCAACCAACGCAACACAACAAACCTCCCTCCGCTCCAACCTCCCCGACTCACGACCCCCTTATACCCCACCTCTTGCTGGTTGGCCTCACCAAAGGCAACAGCGTTCCCCAGTCCCGCGCTGCACGTCGCACGAAATGCCTGCAGCGCAGAACGGTAGCCTCGCTCCCCCGACCACACTCAAGCGCCCGCGGACCGACCCCCCCTCACCTTCCTCGTCGAGCTCCCCAAAGCGCGCCGCCTCAGAAGACCCAGTCTCCTTCCTCGATACGTCGTTGCCCCCCTCGCAGGCCCCACCACTCCACCCATCGTCGCCCTTGTCTAGAATGGACGTCGAGGACGAGCACGAGTCGGCAGGCGAGTGGGTCTCTAGAACGGGCCGCGTGAGCCTCAACGAGAACGAGCACCCCGACACAGACGCCGACATGGCCGACGCCACTGCCGCCGGCCCGCCAGACCTCAGGTCCACGCGCGAGCTGTACAACACTGTGATGGGTGAGTAGCGTCCCAAGACTCGTGACCGCGTGGTGTTGCTGGCCGCCGGCCCCCGCGCTGACAATGCAGCGGCCTTACCGCCACCGTTCACCCCCTGGGCCATGTTCCACCTCCTGCCCAGCAGCTTCTTCTCCGCGCTCCAGCGCCACGCGATGGGCGATGGCGGAGAGCCCGTACCTCCCCTTAGCCTCGAGTCTCTCCTCCCGCCAGGTGAGACTGCGATCGAGGTCACCGAGCTCTCGCGCCCCGGCGGGAGAGGCACCCTCCGCCCCTCCAAGACCAACCTCTGGCGCATTCGTGCCGGCCTGGTCGAAGACGAGGACTTTGTCTTCCTTGCCTCAGAGGGCTGGAACGCAATCGTCGACTTTTACAGCTACCCCAGCGACCACCCCACGCTGCCCCGCTTGTGCCTGCCCAGCGGCCGTGTGGAGATTGCCCCCAACGTCTACAAGCTCCACCTGGTCGCCGCAGCCACCACGTCGATCCCAGTGCCTCCAGCATACCCACACCCTCCCCTCCTCATCACTGCTCCGAGCAACACTACCCTGCAAGAGCTTATGATGTTTGCGCGCAACGCGTTCCCGGGCAAGGTGTCGGTGGGATCCCCGCTCAGGCTGTGGGTTGTCGATGACGCGCCCAACACACTCGAGATTGAGGCAAAGGAATTGGTTACCCTCGGCGCGCGTGAGCCGGCCTCTAACCAGCCGAGCCACCGCACGACTCTTGCCGACGCTGGCCTAGCTGACGGCGACTCGATCGCTGTCGAGGTCAGTGTCGCCACCGCCCCGGGTGGCAAGACACAGTGGGTCCTGGCCAAGGACGGCACGGGCAAGGCGATCGAGAAGCCCGTCGCGGCCGCCGCGCCTGCTCCCTTATTCTCCAAGCCTGCCCACTATGCTGGCAACGCTACCTCGAGTGGATCTTCGTCGTCCAACAACCTCCTCGCCTTGGCCACCACCGGAGCTGCCGGCAAAGTTCAGACGCGCTCGCAGTCGCGCACGCGCGGCAGCCACGGCCTTGTCGGCTTGAACAATCTCGGCAACACGTGTTTCCTGGCGTCAGCCACGCAGTGTCTTAGCAACACCAATGTGTTGGCGGAATACTTCCTCTGTGAGTAACAGCAGTTGTGGAACTGGCAGGACCCACATGGCTAACACCCTTAGCCGGTGTCTACCGCGAGGAGCTCAACCCCGATAACCCTCTCGGCATGCACGGCCAGGTTGCCGAGGCATTCGGCGAGGTCATCGAGAACCTCCACAACTCGGCACCCCACTCCTCCTTCTCGCCCCGCAGGCTCAAGGCGACCTGCTCGCGCTTCGCTCCCCAGTTTGCCGGCTACGGTCAGCACGACACCCAAGAATTCCTTGCCTTCCTGTTGGATGGTCTTCACGAGGACCTGAACCGCATCAAGAAGAAGCCCTACATCGAGATGCCGGACTGGAAGCCGGGAGGCGGCGACCGTGAGCTTGTCGAGCATGGCAAGATTTGCTGGGACGGCTACAAGAAGCGCAACGATTCGGTCATTGTCGATCTTTTCCAGGGCCAGCTGCAGAGCACGCTTGTCTGCCCCGAATGCCACAAGGAGTCGATCACCATGGACCCATTCATGTACCTCACTGTCCCGCTGCCCATCGCGCAGACGAGAACCTTCAAGCTCACCTTCTTCCCGAAGGATACCGACAGGCTGCCTATCAACGTCCAGCTCTTGATTCCTGTCAACGCATCATTCTCCGCCCTCAAGGACAAGCTAGGCGCCTTGGTCGGCGCCAAGGGCTCAAACATTGTCGGATACGACTTCTGGAAGGGCATGCCCTACACTTGGTGGAACGACTCGGACCCCAACAGCGAGGCCAAGGACCATGACACCGTCGTCTTCCACGAAGTAGGCGCCCCTGTGGTTGTCAACCACAAGGCTGCCGGCACCCAGCCCACGGATGGCTCTGTTACTGTTCCCGTCTACACTTTCATCCGCCAGGAGCAGCCCCGTTCGTCGTTCTCGCGCGATCCGTACCCCAGCGAGGGCAGTCACTACCCGCTCTTCATCACGCTTTCAAAGACGGAGGCAACCGACCCTTCTGCTGTGCGCGCCGCCATCATGCGCGCCTATTCTCGTATCGTCAAGCCTGAGACCAAGGCGGAGCTGTGGGTGTCGGCCAACTCGCCTCATGCCAAGGAACTCGACGATGACGACGACCATGTCACCGACATTTACGTCGACGGTGCCCCGCGTTCGTCGACGGAGAGTGGGCGTTCGAGCCACCGTGAGCACCTCTCACCCCTGGCTCCACTAGCGACACTGGGCAGCAGCACTGGCGACCTCCCGCGCACCCACAGCTCGGTGTCGGTTCACAGCCAGTCAGGACGTCTTGTCCCCCGTGGTGACCTGTTCAAGGTCCACGTTGCGGACGCGTCGTCTGCCGACTCCCACGGCAGCTCCATGAGCCTCTTCAAGACTACCAACAAGGATCCGAGCATCCACAACTTCTACAAGGGCCATGCGCAGGGCGCCCACAACCTGTGGTCGTCGCTGGACAAGCGGAGAGCTTCGAAGCGCCCAATGCTCCAGCGCATCTCATCGAGTATCTCCAACCTGGTCGGCTCGTCACCCAACTCGGACGACGAGGGTGAAGATGCGGCACCGATTCCCACTCTTCCGGTCGTTCGACCTGGTGAGGCAATCTTCGTGGAGTGGAAGCAGGAGGACTTTGACGATTTCTTCCCCGGCTGTAACAATGGTCCTGTGCTTTTCGAAACCGAGACCATTGTCGACCCTGCGATCGCCAAGGAAGCTGCCAAGAAGCGTGAAGGCCGAAGCATCACGCTTGATGACTGCCTTGACGAGTTCTCCAAAGAGGAGACGCTGGGCCAGGACGACCTGTGGTACTGCCCCGTGTGCAAGAAGCACCAGGCTGCGACCAAGAAGCTCGATATTTACAAGGCTCCGGATATCCTTGTCATCTGCCTGAAGCGCTTTGGCAGTTCGAGGCAACTCAGAGACAAGCTCGACCACCTTGTCCAGTTCCCTGCCGAGGGCCTCGACCTGGACGAGCGCGTGGGTGAGCGCCGGGTCACCAAGACACTCAACCTCACGCCCGAGGAGGCGAAGAACTATGGCATCGAGCACTCGACCGAGCCGTACATCTACGACCTGTACGCTGTGGACAACCACTTTGGTGGTCTCGGCGGTGGCCACTACACGGCCTTTTGCCAGAACAAGGAGGACAGCAACTGGTACAACTTTGACGACTCCCGGGTGTCCAAGACCAATGTCGACGCGGTTCAGAGCAGAGCGGCATACCTGCTGTTCTACCAGCGCCGTACTGAGCGCCGTATTGGTGGCATCTCGAGAATCAAGGCCGAGGAGGCGAGCAGAGCTGCCACACCGCTGCCGTCTGCGCCCGAGTCGCCCGTGATTGCGCCGAGCGTTCCCGAGTCGGCCATGGTGAGCTCGTTTAACAGCGCGCCGGGCACCCCAGCACAGCCTTCGCCAGTGGTATCCAGCTCGTCTACACTGGACTCGGATGACGACAGGCCGCTTGGGCTAAGCGCGTCGGGCGACCTGCGATCTGTTGGCGACAAGATTGGCTTTGGCAACACGGCGTGGACTGCCACGACCACGCCTGCGCACCGCCCCTCGTTACCGACGCCGGACTCGAGCGACAATGACGAGTTTGTACCGGTGACGGAGAGCTCGACTGGGGCCAGTGCGCCAGTTTCTATCCACCTGCCAAGCACGACGGCGTCTGGCGAGGCGTCCGAGTCTGGCCTGGGAGAGGAGTACCATGTTGTGCGGGAGAGCGACGCGTCGACTTCGGATGCCGAGATGGTCAGCGTGCCGCGCAGCCCGCAGAGTGAGTAGGGGAGGGTCTGCAGGGCACATAAGTGCTCTGCGGTGCCCAAGGGACAGCCTGCGCCGTTGAATCGGCGCCTGGAACCCGACTTCAGAACCAGTACACGACACAAGCACAGAAAACCACAAACAAGCCAATAATTCTTGCATGCGGGGTGGGGGTTGAGGGGGCGGTGGAGGGACAGGGAGTAGAGTCGTAGCTCGTTGCAGAGTTGCATGTATATCGTACGCGACGAGGTTGGGGGTGGTGCAGGCAGGTGTGGTTGGGGCCTGGGACTCATGTTGTTGTGACCGGTGTGGCGGTAGCCGAGACTGACTCGGTCGTCCGACTCGGTATAGATATCCGCTGACACTGTCTTGGCAACAACAGCATCACACCTCACTCCACCGATGCCACCAGCGCCGACACTGCAAGGTGACAACGGCATCGTCCTCTCAGCGCTGCACCAGAGCGACCTGGGCTCCCTACACGAGCTGTACGCAGCAAACGAAAGCAGCCTGAACATTCCCTCGCCGTACACTGCCGCCGACGCAAAAGCGACCCTCGACTCGGCGTCGAGCGAGGGAACGTACTTCTGGGCGATCCGATCAGACAACAAGCTAGTCGGGACCGTCGCGCTGCGGTTCACGCCGGGCGCCATCACCGCCGACCTAGGCGGCATCGTGCTCGCCTCAACTCACCGCGGCACGGGGCTAGCGACGGCTGCGGCCCGACTGGCGCTCGCCCACGCGTGGGACGTAGGCTTTGATGCTGTCGAGTGGGAGTGCCTTGCGGACAATAGGCACAGTGTGGCCCTTGCCCAGAGGCTGGGGTTTGGATTCTACAGGGAGGGCGTGAGCTCGTCCTCGCTGGAACGATATCGCGGTGTGCCGGCCGTGTGGGGCGTGCTGAGGCGGCCGTCTGGCAGCGGGGAACGGTAGCCCCGACACTCGTGCTGTCGCCGGTCTTTGTGTACCATCTAGCGCTCCATGCATTATTATACAACTGTTCCCTCCGTGACGCCTAGTACCGCCCCGCGACCTCGTTCCGGCGTGCCCTCTCGGCGCGCGCGACGACCTCCTCAATCTCGACCAGCTGCTCGTGCACGTCGACAAAGAGGTCCGACACGGTCGTCGTCTGCATGAGCGCGAGCGAGCGTCAGCGAGCGAGCGAGCGGTCGCGCGGCTGGCCGCCCGCGAAGGCAGGCAGGCCACTTACAAATTCAGTATACCGCGACACGAGGGCCGCGACGTCTGCGCGGATCTCGCCCACGTCCTTCTGCCGCCTGTGGAGGGTGGCCTGGCCTTTCACGAGGGCAGGCTTGAGCGCGACGATGTCTGCGGTTTCGGCCGGGTGTGAGCGAGCGTCACTTGTCGACGAACCCAGGCCCGGAGCAAGCATGGCGCCGTGCCGCACCACGCCGCGCCCACCCACCTTCCAGCTCGCCCGCGCCCGCGACGCCACGCCCGTCCAACAGCCCAATCTCGCGCAGCCCGCGCTCGGCGTCGACAATGTCCGCCTTGGCCTCGAGCACCATCGCGGCCTTGGCGCCGACGGGTAACAAGTCGCGCGGCTGCACCGCCGCGTTGTTGTCGCCTTCGGCACCTTCCTCCTCTTCCTCCGTCTCGTCGGGCAGACTCAGGCGCAGTAGCGGCGCGTACGCGTCGTCTGTCGAGCGTCAGCGAGCCCCCTGCGCTGCGCTGCCACCTGCCAGCACGCACAGTTGTCGTAGAACTGCTTCAAGGCCGGGTTGGACCCCACGACCGCCTCGAGCTTCGCCACCAGCGCCGACACACGCGCCGTCAGCGGTTCGGGCGCGGCGTCAGCGTCGGCGTCATGCGGCTGCTGCTCCTTTACCGGCCGCCGGCGCGCACGCTGTCTCGCGCGGGACACGGCGTCGGTGGGCTCCGCGGCTGCTGCTGCTGCTGGCGCGCCGTCGTCGGACAGGTTGAGCCCCGCGAGCTGGGACGCCGGGACGCCGCCGACGCGCGCTTCTAGCGCACGTACCCTCAGCTCGAAGCCGAACGCCGTCGAGTCTGGCTGCGGTGTGGTCATGGTCGTTGTTGTGTTGTTGTTGCAAGCGGTTCGCGTCATGGCCACCCACCTAGTCAACGCGACATCAAGGACACCATTTGGTCCCGCCAAATCTCGAACTCCCTGCGTCATGGCCAAAGCCTTGACAACCAGTTCACCCAAGTTGGCATCTTACAAACCACCGCAACACGACAAAAGCAACCATGACCGCGCAACAGATCGCCCCGCGCCCCCTCTTCGGCGGCGCGATCGCCTTTGCCGTCCCGACGAGCTACCACGACGCGAGGTGAGCGGGACCGAGCGGAGGCGTCACCACTGCTAACCCTCCCCGCCCAGCGACATGCGCCAAGTCCCCGACACGCAGGAAGTCTTCCTCTCGCACGAGTCGGACACGAGCGTCATTGTTGAGATCCTGCAGTCGCCTACTGAGGGGGACGCGGGGCGGGATTTGTACGCTGCTGCCAAGTGAGTGAGCTGCGAGCGAGCGCCAGCGCGCAGCGCGAGCAGCGGCGCCGCGAAGTGGCAAATGCCAGTGGCAAAACTCTGCTTGCCCCCCTCTTCCCGTCGCACTCGCTAACGCTCGTGCTCCTCCAGGTTTCACTTCGACTCCATAGCGCACGACAATGCCGCGCTCTCCTCGTCGATCCTCACCCCCGCGCCCGCAACCGCCACCCCACCGCAAGTCCTCACCGCCGCCTCGGCCGAGCAGCTCCCGACCCCAACCCCAGTCATCATCACGGGCCTGCAGACGATCCACAAGTTCTCGCACGACCCCACGGGTGCGCCGCGACCAGGCCACGAGGGCGACACGCCGGACCGCGTGTGGATCGGCGTCGCGCTCTGGCGCTGCTGGGCCGACGTGGGCGGCAGCAAGAAGCGCGCCGACGTCGTGGGCAGCGTTAATGTCAACCTCAGCGCCGAGGGGGGCGAGGCCGAGCAGAAGCGCGTGGAGGCTTGGTGGCGCGAGAACGTCGCTGGGCTTCGTGTCCTCGACTGGGGACTCATTGGAGACGAGTAGAGAGGGAGGGGAAAACATCGAAACGAAAACAAAACACCAAAAACGAGGACCGAACACCAAGACGAGGGCCGGGCCTCGGCCACATCAGACGGCTGGTAACAACACCATGCCACCTGCCACCTGCCACCTACCATAGCACTACGTAGACACAACATGCAACACAACTGCCACCACCTGCACTGCACCACCGCAAACTCTACGCATGCATGTCTACACGGCCGGCGCGGCGCTCCGCGCCACACCGTCTTTTACTTCTTCTGCGGTGTCGACGGCGCAGCCTTCAGCCGCGCGCCGGCGTTGAACGCGTTGACGGCCTTGTGGGCACGTCCAAACGAGTCCTCCTTCTTCACCTTGTAGATGCGGACAATCCAGTTCTCGGACGTGAACGCCTCCTCAATCGTCTCGAGGTTCTCGTGGGTGCCCTTGGCGGGGATGCGCTGGCCACGGACACGGTCCTGGGCCGGGTGGCCACCGTAGAGCTCGGGGAAGCTGGCGCGGTTAGCGACAGTCAGGTTGCAGGCTCGCTTGCGCTGCGCGCAAGCTCGCGCCACACTCACCGGTGGTACGACATCTTGTACATGAGCGACTCGCGCATCGTCTCGGACGCCCGGTCATCCACAGCGTACTCGCCCCGAGGGGTAAAGTACTTGTGCTCCTGCACCTCCTCGGGCCACTCGCCCTGGGCAATGCGAACCATCCACAAGAACTTGTTGATGTCGTCGCCAGAGTAGCCGAGAAGGCCACCAAAGATGACGAGCACGTAGTCAACGTCGTGCTTGCGCAGGATCGGGTAAGCAATGTCCTCGTTGGAGGACATGGCCTTGCCGACAGTCGCAATGTGCGTGTTGTTCCACGTGTTGTTGTCAACAAGCGTAGGGCGGTCGGCCATGCCAGCAATCTGGTAGCCATAGTCCCACCACGACATGACAACAGCGTCCTTGGGCGTGTTCTGGCGCAGCCAGTAGTAGGCCTCGCGGAAGTCGTCGATAATGTTCTGGCTGCCGTCGGGGTTGCGCGAAGACAGCACAACTGAGGGCGACGAGTAGGCGCTCGACGTGACGTACGTGCAGTGGTGAACGAAGATGGCAAGCATGAGCACGATGGTCGAGATGACGGCGAAGCGCGAGTCGAGGCCAAAGATGCCCCTCGACTTCTTGCCGCTGAGGATACCAGAGAACTCGAAGGTCTGGTCCTTCTTGTGGCTGGGCTTCTTGCCGCCCTTCTTGGGCGCGGCGACGGGTGCGCCAGTCTCGTCCTCCGACGCCTCAGGGAGGGTGGGGTCAATGTACGCCTCGAGGAGCTTGGAGATGGCAATCGAGGCGGTGACGCAGACGACGGGCGTGAGGACGAGCATGAGCTTAGGGAGTCAGTAATAGTCCGATGCCCACTCCCCGCCGACTTACTCGAACCATCACACCCGAGAAGTACGAGCTGAACAGGGCGTAGATGATGATGAAGACGTGCTCGTCACGGAGCTCCTTGAACGCCCAGAAGACACCGGCGGGGAAGACCCAGATGAGCATCTGCAGGTCGAAGAAGTAGGCGGGCCAGGCGGTCGGCTGGTGCTCCGAAACCGAAGCAATGATGGGCATGTGCACCTTGGCGTAGCCAGTGTCCCAGAGCGAGTAGAAACGGCCAGTCCAGGGGGCGATCCAGCCCGAGAACGTGAGGAGGACGAGGGCAGTGAACGAAATAACAAAGACCAGGACGACAAACGCGCGGAGGAGCTGCTGGAACTGCTTGCCAGGGACAAGCTTGCGGACGACCTCGACAAACGCGATGAGCTGGACCAGGCCGAATGTACCGAGAGCGGCCATACCCTCCGACGTACGGATAGGCAGGAACTCGACGAAGGGCACCTGCATCGACGCGACGGTGCCGAGGACGTACCAGGACGAGTAGGCAACGTAGATGCGGTGGTTGTAGCGGCCCATGAGGATCAGGACAAAGACGTGCAGAGGCACAAGGTTGGTGATGAACACGTAGCCACCCCACGCGGCGACCATCCAGCCGTAGAACAGGGCAGTGACGGTACCCCACCAGGCCGAGCCAGTCTTGAGGGCCTTGATCCAGAAGTAGAACGTGGCCATGAGGAGGAAGATGGCAATGGCCTCGTTGTCGTACGAACCAGCGACCGAACGCGAGATGTAGCCGGGCACGATGCCGATGAAGGCGGCGGCGAGGAGACCAGCCGAGGGCGTGGCCATCTCCGTGGTGAAGAGGTAGGTCGCCCAGGCGGTGAGACCCGAGAATCCGGGCGCGAGCAGGACACACACGTTGCGGATGTCAACAGGCATGTTGATCCAGCGGAGGAAGCTCCAAATCAGGCCAGAGGTCACCATGATACCGGGGTAGACGGTGCCGCCAACGGTACGGCCAAGGGGGTACCATGCGGTGGGGTCAAACCAGTTCCAGAACTCGTAGAAGCCCTCGTTGACGAGGACCTTGGTCGCACGGCTGGGCGTCAGCTGCTGTTCCATACTTTCAGCTTACTAGTTGAACCAGGGGTCAAACTCGTGAATGACACTCTCGAAGCGGATGACGGCGAAGAGGCGAGACGCGACGGCTGCGCCGCAGATGAAGGCGAGAATCACAAAGCGCAGCAGCGACTGCGTGTTGTCGATGGTCGACTTGGGGACATGCGGCAGCGGGTACGCGTACTTTGGCGCGTGCTCGACGTCGGCCGAGGTCTCTGGAGCCGGCGTTGGTGCAGCAGCGGCAGCCGCGGCAGGCTTGGGTGCTGCGGGCGCGGGCGACGCTGGCGCCGCAGCTGCCGACTTTGACTTTGGTGGCATCGCGTGTCGGGGTGTCGAGGGGGAGAGAGAAGGGGACCGGGGGCTGGAATGCGCGCGCGCCCTTTTGCTGTCCTCTTGCTTTGTGCCGTGTAAAGGACAGTCGGAGTGAGATGGGGGTTGGTTGAGTGGTTGGCTGTGAACTCGACGTCAGTAACGTGCACGAGGTGGTGGTGGCAGCCACCCACCCACTTGGAACCGCCGGCGTCGTCGCGACTGACGTGCCAGCGAGACACGCGCCAGGGGTGGGGTGGAAGTGTTACGTAATGGAATATTTGCGTGTATTTTTATTAAACTCTCTAGGTGATATTGATCTATCTACTCCCGCTATTTCCATTGGGATTTGGGGTGTGTCTGTTTACTGGATTTGACAAGATTGATTTGTGGGTGGGCGGGGTGGGCCATCGGGGCAAGCGGTGACGTATTTCCATTGCATTGCTGGGCAGGGAGCAGGGAGTGGGGGGGAGTCGATGACGCCGATGATGGAAAAACACTCCAAGCGCGCAGTCGTTTGCCGTCGACCAGCCAGGTGCAGTGGCCGCCGCTGCCGCCGCCGACGCCGAGCCATCGCATCCTCTCCTCACCACCAACGTCGCTCCACCCAACCCCCCCCAAGCCACATCAACTCTTTACTTATCTCTCACTCTCACCTTCCCCCCCCCCCTCACCACGTCGACAGTAACGCTGCATCACTCACCTTTTTTTTCGATTTGACCATCGTCTCATCTCTCTCTTCCAACGCAGCCCGCCCGTCGCCGACAACACCGCCCCTCACAACCGAGACCCAACCCGCCGGCGCCCGTATCATCGATTATTGTGGCTCCCCGGTTCCTCGTCGAATCTTGGCGCAACCTTCCCCCCCCCGTCCGCTTGACATTCCTTTTGCACATCCATTCCAACTCGGACATCGACGCCATCACCATCACTCCATCTCCGTCACCGACGCCACCGTCCCCTAGCCCATCATGGACGCCCTCCGACCGGGCCATGCCCATCGGAGTAGCAGCGACCGTCTGCTCAACAACTATCTGTGAGTCTTGAGCCTCTTGGGGCCATGATGTTGACACTTGTCAGCGACTCGCAAAAGCATTTGACGACGTCACTCCTCACTCTTCTATCTCACTCCCATTCTTCGACTTCCTCGTTGCTGGCGTACACGACGTCGTCGCCGGGCGTCCTGCTCTCTGTGCGACGCGCGGTACGCTACTCGGCATTCGAGGGCCCCATTTCTCCCTCGCTCCACGAGCCAGCTGCTGGCTCGACCCTCAGCTCGGTCGACACGGGCACGCCAGGATGGGCAGCGTACATCGCCAGTCTCGAGCAATTCCGCAAGGACTTGAAACAGATCCATCTCCTCGAGGAGGAGATGAGCCGTGTCAAGCGTGATCGCGAGATTCTCGTCACTCGTCTGATCAAGACAACCAAATCCCGACCTACAAAATCAGACATCAAGGAGATTGCAAACTCGTACACACAGCAGTCCCAGGTCATGTCGTCGGGCGGGTCGACCTACTCGGCAGAATCCAACATGTCCGCCGACCGCAAAGAGTCTAAGCGGGCCGGCAAGCTCGCCGAGGCCCAGGCAGAGTTGCTCGGCTGTGAAGAGCACCTCCGTGCTCTCGAAATCCGCATCGAATCGGAGCGCAACAAGGTCATGTACCGCGGCCTGGAGGAGCGATTCCGCGCCATGGAGGTCGTGGCTCAGATGTGGCTTGCGCAGGCGCACCGTGGCCTCGAGGATCTCGAAAAGCTTCCCAACCTCCCTGTCAACGCCTACGAGCTCGACTCCAACGGCTCGCTCGCCCCATCACAGTCGGCGTCCCAGGTGGGAGGGTATGACGACCACGGAAACTCGCCCAGGCGGCCGATCCGGCTGCATGACGCCAATGGCCCAGGTTCGATCACGGACAGCATCCAGGAAGAAGAGGAGGGAGAGAGCTCTGGTGAGGAGCAGCAGGGAACCTTAGTCATGCACGAGAACCGCCCGACGCAGAAATCCGTCAACGGCAACCCCTCAGCCCCGGCCAAGTCGTCACCTCTCAGCCCTCAGCATCCTCAGCAGCCCAACTATGCCGCGCCGTCCGGCCCGCCGCCGGTCAGCTCGAACCAGCACAATGTCGGTAGACGGGCAGTCAGTGAGGTCGGGCACGCCCCTCGCCCGTACAGCCCAGTCAACCACGCACCACTGAGAAGAGCGCTGTCCAACGGGCACCAGCCGATCCAGCGCGTCACCTCGCCGGCTGGCTCCAGTGTCCGGAGCAGAGGGGGAAGTACGCGGAAGCGCGGATTCTTTGCTGCAATCGCCAGATTCTTCAAGGGACCGAGCAAGGGCTCCTCTCACCACACCCATGGCCGTGGTGGTGTTCTGAATCGCCGTGATGGTCGAGAGTCCCCTCCTTATGGTGCCAGCCGCCCCTCCAGCAGCTGGCAAACAAGGACCAACGACAACCTCAACCGCTCGCGCAGTGTTGGTAGACGCACCCGCAGTGACTCGAGCTCTGACGAGGACGACATGCGCAACCTCGTTCAAGTGTCCAACCATGCCAACCGTGACAGCGGATTCTCGGTGGCGGATATTGGGCGTGTGCCGTACAACCCCAACCCCAAGGCGAACCCCGTGGCCATTACGCGGTCGGCGTCGACCAAGTCAAAGTCGACTGTCACGGCACGCAGCGTCGCATCCGGGGCTGCGACACCCAAGGCTCGTCCCACGTCACAGGCAGGCACTGCGGTGTCGCGGTCCAACACGGTCAAGTCGACGGCGTCTACTGTCAAGACCACAGCCACTGCAAAGTCTTCGGGGACGATCAAGTCGACGACCAAGGCGAAGCCCGCTGCAGCGAACGGCACGACGGAGCGGAACAGGAAGAATGGAAGCATCGCCCGGTCCGCCAGCACACGGTCGAACGGCCCGACGATCATGTCGATCATTGAATCCGCACCGCCGCCAATGCCCGACGTGCCCAAGGCGCCGAGGTCGCTGGTGAATCCGCAGCTTGAGCTCGTTAAGGCGCCAGGTTCGTCGCTTACCGGCAGCGCGACAATGCCTTCGATGATCCTACCATCCCAGGTGATGAACGGTTCGGTCCCCCGCACTAGAGACGCTCTGGGTGACGAGTTACGCCCCCAGGATTCTATTTCCAGGTCGAACAGCTACAGGCGGCCAAAGTCAACCGACGCTCCACGTGAGGAGCCTCGTCGCCCAGTGTCGCCCCTTCCTCCGTCCAAGAGCCGCCAGCCGCCGCTCAAGTCTGCTCTGCGGCCGTCCAGCCCTTCACCCCTGTCACCGTCCGAGCCACCTCCTGTGATCACGACGCTATACTCTATCTCAGCGCCTGGCCCAGTCGAGCTTCCTCCCGATGAGCCGCAGCCACGGCCGTCTATCGGTAGCTCGCGCCCGTCATACTCGTCCACCGCCGACCAGACCAGCATTTACGAGTCTGCCGTCGAGGACGACTTCCACGACTTCCACGACCAGCCCGAAGAGTCGGATGACGACGAGTCGACAGAGCTCGGTGATGGCGGATACCAGGTTGTGGAGAACGATCGCTTGAGCAAGTCACCTGAGGAGGCGCCCGCGCCTATTGCACATGCCCAAGAGCCGCTTCCAGACCTCCCGCCCCACGATGAGGGCTCTGGCGTCGTGCGCCGCAAGTCTGTGCGCATGAACCTCCCCGCCTCGGCCAGCACCGAGCACCTGGACCACACCAAGGGTGTGTTCGTTGCGCCCGCCGAGGCCTTCGAGGACCGACCGTACGACCGCAGCTACACTGCGCCGGAGGATGAGGACTCGCCGCCCGGTACCCCACGTGCCAGTGGGCAGTGGAGCACACGTATCGGCCACCTACGCGACGACACGAGCGAGGAGGAAGATATCGACCCGGCGTACTCGAAGGCGCGTCGCGGCCTGATCCGAAGCCACAGCAACAAGTATGACGACAAGAAGGCCAAACGTTCAAGTAGCTCCAAATCCAAGGGGAGTGTGCGTGGCAGCCTGTCGAAGAAGAAGTAGGAGAGGCGGTAGTAGCAGCAGCAGTAACAGTACCTACCATTCACGATCTTTATAACACGCCAACAATACGCAACTATTGTCATTGCCCGCTTTCATCGCACACACAGGCACACCATGCACTACCGTGTAGTTCTTGATACAGTATAGTTTTGAACATGCATTCATGGCATTATGGGGCGGTGGTGGGCGGGGAGGGAGGGGCGAGCGTGTTGCGCGGAGCCGAGTCGAGGCGCCACTAGTCTGCTCCACGGTTGACTCGAGTCGTGTCAATGTGCGTGCGTCGAAGCAGCGCCAGTGAGGCGATAAGAAAGCGCATTGTCGCTCAAGTCAGCTTCCCTCCCATCTTTCTTGATGTTGACATTGCCCCCAATGCTTTGATCTTCCTTTGACCGACTGTGCGTGAAGAGTCGACACCCAACCAAGCTGTCACATCCTCGCCGGGAATGTCGCCCGCGCCAAGCAAGGCGGCACAATGGCCAGGCCTCGCCAGGCGACTGGCGGCCGCCCTCCCTTCTCGCCCCAACCCTGCTCGTGCTCCTGATTGTCCTGTTCTGCTCTCACTGACCGCCCACGACCACCTCGGCACAAGCATGCACATATGTACGCCCGTCCTCGAGCTCGACACGGCCCACCCGACCACCGCCCGTAGAAGCTCCCGTCTGTCTGTCGCTCGCTTCGCTTCGGGCACTCGGGCAAGGCTCGGACCGAATTTTATTGCTGCTTGCACCCACGCGGTGACGATAGCGTCACTTCCCTTCCCCCGCGGCCATGTCCGACGGGCACCACGAAATGACAAACACTGTGGAGTGGGTGGCCGCCGCGCCGCCGGAGCAGCAAACGAGCCAGGCAGCCAGCCAGAGGAGCCAAGCCTTTGTGGGCAGGTCGGCCGACCTGGCTGGCTGGTGGCGTTTGAGCCGAGTGACGCGAGACAACGGCTGGCTGCGACTGCGCAATGATGTTAGCGACAACTGGCACAACATGGCTCCATCGGCCAACACAATCGCTCCCACACTTTAAACACTTGTTACTACAACGTCGAGCCACAGACAACGACGACGACGACAACATCGACCACGAAACCCAACCAACGACGCTGTAGACGACGACGACCACCACGACCACGCACGCAGCTCACGACGCTCCCTCACTCACTTACGAAGGCCCCAAGGCACTATCGTCGCCCGCCCGATAACAACCCACCAGCATGCCTGCTGCCGATCCGCCGCGCACGCCCCAGCCGCGCTCAGCGAGCGCCGCTGCGCCAGTACAGCGGCGCGCAAGCGGCGACCAGCGGTGGCCGTACCAGTCGGCCACTCGGCGCTCGCAGTCGCATACCCGCGCACACACGCAGCAGCCGCTCTGGGTGCCCTCTGGCTCGTCGCTCAACCCGGACGGGGTAGAGAGCGGGCTGTACGAGCGGGGCCAGTACGAGGCCGCCGCGGGGCTAAGCGAGCCGTCGTCGCCGTCGTCGCGTCCGCTGCCCAGCGACCAAGCCCCGCCGCCAAGCTATGTCCAGGCCGCCCGCCCCCGCCACCTGCGCTCCGATACGACCGACACGGCGGGCACCACCGAGAGCTTTGATAACATGCGCGGACTGCGTAACCGCGCGGCGTGGCGCCGGCCCACGCCCCAGTGGGTCCTGCCGTTCGTGCTCGCCGTTACCGTGTCGCTGGGCATGACCATGGCCGCGAGGGCAGAGCTGTACCTCGACCTCGCGTGTTTGGCGCACCCGCCCCGCACCTCGACAGGGGTAGTGGTCGCGCTGGGCGAGCAGCAAGCTGCGTCGGCCCACGCCGCGCTCAACTCCTCGTCTGTCACCTTCCCCATCTTCCCCGGCTCGGCGCTCACCCCCGGCGCGGGTGAGGTCGGCGCCCTGCTCTCGCCGGGCGACAAGTGGTTCCTCGAGGCCCAGAAGGACATTTACAAGTGGCTGCACCATGTGCCTCCGCCGAGCCCAACGGTGCCAGAGCATGGCGACCCGCTGCCCATCCCATCAACACCGGGCGAGGATCAGCCCGTGCCCTCGCCCGCGCCCGCGCCGACGCCCGCCCCCTCCAACCCGCCGTACTCCGAGATCGACCCCGCGCTGTGCAAGAAGGACCCGGGCGTGCAGGCCGCCGCGGCGCGCCTGCTCATGACGCTGACTGTCATGGCTGGGCTGCTGTCAGCCATCACGACGGGCTTCTGGGCGTCCATGTCGGACCGTATTGGCCGGCGCAAGATCCTCGCGCTGTGCGAGTTCGGCCTGTTGCTCAACGACGCGTGCTTCCTCGTCATTGCCACGTACCCCCGCATCGTGGCCCAGTTCGGCTTCTACGTGCTCCTTATCGGCCCGTGCCTCGACGGCCTGCTCGGCGGCTTCTCGACTATCACGGCCGCGATCAACGCTTACATCGCCGACGTGACGGGCACGGGGTCGCGCGCAAAGGAGTTTGGACGCGTCATGGCTGCGCTCATGGGCGGATTTGCTATCGGCCCTGCCCTCGGCTCGGCGCTGATCAAGGCGACCGACAGCATGTGAGTAGTGTATTATATCACCGCCCGCGACAATGCTTACAACAACACAGCCTGTCACCGTTCTACATCTCCGTGACTACTCACCTGGTGTCTACCATCCTCATCCGTTTCCTGCTCCCCGAGTCGCTGTCCTCCGAGGCACGCGCGGTTCTGACGAAGCGCGCTGCGGCAGCCCGCGAGGCCGCGCGGCAGGCCGAGGCAGCCCAGCGCCGGTGGGAGGACTACGGCGACGACAGCGACGAGGAGGACGCGCGTGACGCCGCCGCCGCCGACTCGAGCTGGAGCCGTATCTCCGCCACGCCGCGTCGTACGCGCACTGCGCGCCGCGCCGTCGGCGCCTTCCGCCGCACGTTCGTGAAGGTGTTTGGCTTCCTCCGCCCGCTGAGCGTCTTCCTCCCCTCGGAAAACGACGACGGAAGCACAAACTGGAACCTGACCTTCATGGGCGTCTTCGTCTTCTTCACCTCGATGCTCATCGGCGTCATGCAGGTCAAGATGCAGTACATCTTCTACACGTTCGGCTGGTCGGCGAGCGCTCTCGGCCCTTACATGAGCCTCGTGTCCATCTGCCGTATCACCGTGCTCCTCGGTCTCCTGCCCCTGGCCATCAAGTTCCTCAAGCCGTGGTACGAGCAGCGTGAGGTGGTTGAGGAGGGCGAGGCGGCACCGCTGCTGGAGCCAGCGGGCAGCGACGAGTCGAGCCCCGACACGCCCGACCCAGCCGCCAAGCCGTCAACATCCCGCTCCGCCGCGCTCGACTACCTCCTCGTCCGCCTCGCCGCCTTCCTCGAGATGATTAGCTACATCATCCTAGCAGCCAACACTGGCGCGTCATGGCAGATCTTCCTCCTCGGCTCGGCAGCGACGGCGCTCGGCGCACCCGGGAACGCGGCGGCCAACAGCCTGGCACTGAGCTTCATGCCCAACGCGCGCGAGGTCGGCCGCCTGTTTGGCGGCATCTCAGTCATCCACGCCATTGGCGCGACGCTCCTCGGCCCCATCATCTTTGCCAACCTCTTCGCGGCGACGGTCGAGACGTACGCCGCGAGCGTGTTCATCCTCGCGGCGGTCGTGCTCGCGCTCGCGCAGTTTGTCGTGCTGTTCGTGCGTGTGCCCAAGGCCGTGCGGCGAGTACCGGCGTAGGGGGAAGGGGAAGGGGCTTGACGACGATTCTAGACCGGCGCGTACCTGCCACATTCATTGGCCACGGCCACCCACTCCATATAGCTACAGTATATTCACGTGTAGAGTTAGTAATGCAAGATTGCGTGTAGTGTGGCGTGGGGGTGTGGTTGCAGCGTGTGCATGCTGTACTGATCTGATTGTCTACTGCCAGCCACGCCCCGCCTAGTGATCATCCTCGTCCTCGCCAGGACACCCGCCAGGCCCATCCATCTCCTCAAAGCTAGCATACTTCGACCCACACCAGAAGCAGAAGAGGTGCTCGGTACGCAGCTGAGAGACGAGGAACGCGAGGTGTTCCTGCGGCGTGAGGGACAGCACGCGTTTCGTGCCCGACACGAGCGAAGGCCAGTCAATCTCGGCTTCGTCAGCGCCAGCCGGCGCCGGCTTGTCCTCGTCGTCGTCCTTGGGCGGCGCGACACCAAACCTGATATCCTCGTCCTCCCCCTCGCCGCCGCCCAAGTCAGACAGCATATCGCGGCGCATCTGCGCCCTCAGCCGTTCCGCAGCCGACATGTTGTTCTCGCGCGCGGACGCCGCCACCGGTACAGGGAGAGGCACCTCCTCGAGCTCTTCCGATGCAGAGCGCGACGACACCTCGTCCGGATAGATCAGGCGCAGCAGCTCGCGCGGGAGCGCGGCGGGGTTGCCTGGCTGTGCCCAGAGCGGGTGGAACTGTGCTGTCAGCGCCGCGTACAAGGCTTGCCAGGCTCACCTTGACGCCCCTCGCCTCGTCCATCTCCTGCAGGAGCGCCCGCGCCTTGCCCGCGTCCCGCTCGGCCTTCTTGGCCGCCGAGTCGGCGCCACGACGGCCTCGGAACGCGTCCGCGTCGGCCGCGAGCGCCGCGTGCCGCTCTGGGGCTAGATAGTCGGGGTTCGTGCGGCGCGGGTTTAGTAGTGGTGGCGGGGACGGGCTGCGCGCCGCGAGGCCTTTACGTCCTGCGTCCGTGGTTAGCGACAGACGCATTGTCAAGTCGGCGCAGAGGAGGCAGACTCACCAGCCCACATCGAGATCCGGATCGGCTCGGCCCTGCCCCCTGCCGTGTCCGCCTGGCGCGCGCCGAGCCCGGCACGCGGCGCGTCGTCGTCGTACGCTGCCGCCTTCGGCGCCCGCTCGGGGCTAGCGCTCCGCCGCCGGCCCAATCCCTCGCCGACCTTCCAGCCCATCTTCATCATAAGCCCCATCGCCTTGGCCTGTCCGCTGCCGCCGGCCTCGGGCTGGGCGGGCGTGTCGAACAAGCTCGTGTTCAAGCCAGCGTGCCTCCGCGCGGCCTCCTCCTCCCGCCTCGGGGCGGCATTGTCCGCGCGCACCTTGCGCTCGGCCTTGAGCGCCGCGTGCGACCTGCGCTGCGAGTACGTCTTGTTCGCGGTCGGCGCTTCGACGAGGAACTTGTCCGACATGAAGTCGTCCTCAGAGTCGGACATGGCGAGAGGTTGGGGGCGGGGCGGGGTGCAGCTGAGGCTGGGAGTGGAGGGTGCGTGTACTTTGGATGTGCTGGGTGGCGTGGAGATGACAGTGTGTGCTTGGGTTGGAAGCTGGTGGATGTAAGTGATGAGCGAAATGGAAGTTGTTGTCCGGACGAAGTTGCCAAGTTGGTGTTTTGGGTGGCGACTGATTTCGGCAAGGATCAGTGGCTCTCGCGTGGCTTCTGCTGAGACATCTAGACATCCCGCCACCGTGCCACCATTACCACCCTGCCTCCAACTCTTTGCCCCCTCGCCCACCGCACCGCCGCCTGCGGCAGCGGTGCTCTTCATCACCGCCATATATGCATAGCTCAGCACCAGCAGCAGCCTAGTCATAATATCTACTCGTCGTGCGTTACCAATGTTCTCTCTCTCTCTCCTCACAGGACAAGGCTCTCTCTTCTGCACAGCGACGAGGGTCGGTGAAAGGGTCGCGTGCGGGGCAGGCGCCGGAATAGTAGTAGTGTTGATGGATAGTGTGTGTAGTGTTGTAGTGTGAACAGTCGTGCGGTGCGTGATGTGTTGTGGTCCGGGAATTGGTACAGGTGACGAGACAGTTTGGACAATCCGATAATGCAGTGGGGTTGGGGATTCTTGATGGGTTGGGGTGGCTTATTCCATGACAACGTCGCCCTCGATGTCGATGGAGCCGATGGTAGCGCGGGGGGAAGGAGCAAAGCCCCCACCACCGAGGACGCTGATGAGCCAGCTGGGGTCCTCGGGAGCCAGCGCCGCGCCGCCAGTGTATGATCGCTGGACGACCGGGTGCTCGACAACCTGGGCGATTGTCGGACGTGCCTCAGGCACAGCCTGGAGACAGTTGACAATGAGGTCGGCGAGCGCAGGGGACAGCGGAGAGAGGTCGAGCCACGCAAAGTTGTTGTCGCGCAGCGCGTGCCAGCTCGGGCCGCCGTCGGGGAGGTAAATGTTCATGGCCGATTCGAGGACGACGAGGCCAAAGCTGAAGATGTCGGCGGCCATGACGAACACGCCGCGGAGCTCCTCGGGCGGCATGTAGACGCGGTCGCCCTCGCGCTCGAGCTTCTCCTCCTTGATGATGGTACCGACAGAGCCGGCAAGACCAGAGCCAGCAATGATCTCGGCGGGTGAGATCCTCGGCCAGCGAGTAGCGAGACCAAAGTCGGCAATCTTGAGGCTCTTGTCGGCGCCGACAAGAATATTGTCGGGCTTGATGTCAAAGTGGATGACACCGTGCGAGTGGATGTGGTTGATACCGTCGCTGAGGTCGCGGACGAGCTTCCACACGCGTCCCTCGTCCAGTCGTTCGTGCTCTTCGCCGAAAACAGCGAGGAAGGCCGCAAGCGAGCCGACGCATGCCTCGGTTTGGATAAACAGCTGGCGGTTCTGCTCCCAGGCGTCGACAAAGTGGATGACGTGGGGGTTGGGCGGGTTCGACAGGTGACGGAGAATGTCAACCTCCTCGAGGTGTCGGAGGCGCGCCTTGACACCGTCAAAGACACCGCGGGTGCGCTTGACGGCAAAGATTCCCTCGCCGTGGCGCTCGCGCACCTGGAGCACGGTCGAGAATGCGCCCTTGCCGAGTGGCTGCATGGAGACGAAGCGCGACTCGAAAATGTCCTCCTCGTCGGGCAGGTTGCTGGGCGGGGCAAGGGGGTGCGACTGGCGGTGGCTCAGTCTCTTGTGGCTCTTGGACTGGCCGAATGTCGGCAGCGATAAGCGAGGCACCAGACCGTCCTTCTGGACCTGGACGGGGGCCGCGTTGTGCGAGGTGGGAGCCTTGGGCGATGGCGTAGGGGTGGTCAACGTCGACGCTTGCGTCAGGATCTTGCCCTCGCCGCCGCCCTTGGTCGGAGTCGACTCGTCCTCGCTGCAGTCGCTGCTGCCAATGGTGCTGCTGATGCGGCGAAGAATGCCCAGTCGAGTTGGTTCGCCGTTGGCCTTGCGGGCAGAGCCAAGTGGGACCGTTGGGCTCTGCTCATCCGTGTCCATGGCGCTGTCGGGGGACGAGGTTGCCGTGATCGTCAACTGGGGCACAGAAGGTGACTTGCGGGCCGACGAAGGCGTTGGAGAAGGCGCAGAGAGCGAGGGCATTGGCTCATTGTACACGACCTCCTGCTGCGTCCCAAGAACGGGGTGCGACAGCGACATTTGGATTCGGCCAGATGACCGTCCGCCAAAAGCCTGCTTCTTGACGGGCGTGTCGGGCATGGTGAGCTTGTCGTCGTTCTTGCCAAAGGCAAAGCTAGAGACGCCTTCAACGACAAAGTCAAACTTGCTGGCCAAGTCGGTGGGGGCCTCGATGGGCGTCTCGATTGGCCGGTTGCCCAGTGATCTCGCTCTCTTGACCGAGTACTCGACCTTGGGAGCCGTGTTGATGCGAAGCACAGATGGCGGTGGCATCTTGGCGCGGTCCTCTTCAGCCCCGGGGAGCGAGCCAGTCGAGTCGCGGGGCTTGAACTTCTGCTTGATGCCCGAAGCCGCGGCCTCGAACACCTCGGGGTTGGGCTTGACATTCTCGAACAGAGACTCAGCGGAAGGTGGTGGGGTGATGCTCGATGATGAAGCCGAGGAGATGGACGAGTTCGAGGTCGCAAAGTCGGGCATGGAGACTAACCCGGCGGAGAGCGAGAGCGAGAGGCCCGACTTGTGGCCAACCGAGCGCGAGATGGACTGCTCGCCGGATGCTCTTCTGCGCTCACGACCGGAAAAGCCAACGGGGGCCGGCCCCAATGACGATCTGGCCTTGCGCGCATGCATGAAGGCGGTGCCGAACGGTGAGTCCTCCATCTTGTCAACCTGGATGTCACCAAGTGACACTGCCTTCTTCTGGGCGAGACTTCCGGATCTTGGCCGAATGGGGTGCGAGATTGACAGACGAGGTATCCTCGACGAGTTGTTGCGGGGCTGCTTCCAGGGGTTACAGTCCTGCGACTGGGACGCGCGGAGGCTCTGGAACAGGGGTGTTGGGGGCGCATGGTGGTGTCTCTGAGCCGAGAGGATCTTGTTTGCCGTCGGTGAGTCATCCATGTCGCTCTTGCTGTGGTGGCGAAGCGTGGGGCTGGCCGGTGGTTCGGGGGAAAATAAGTCGACCCCGCTACGATTTCTTGCTGCAGCCAGACTTCTGCTGTGTCCTGGGACATGGCGAATCGGGCTGTCGTCGTCTGCGAGATGAAGTTTTGATGGGGGGATCGCCGGGGTGGGGCTCTCTGCGCCCGGTGACGACGACGAGTCGGACTGCCGGTTCGGCGTCAATGCGGCCAGCGCGGGACGGGAAACTGGTGAAGAAAACTCGTAGGCCATCCCAGCGCGGGGAGACGGAGAGGGGGAGAGCTTGTGCTTGCCCTTGATGGATGAGTGGGGCGAGCGGAAACTTGTTGGGGGCGCATGGAACGGGTTGGGCGACTTTTGCTCGACCGGCGTGTATAAGTCAGCGCCGAGTGCGCCAGCACCGCTCCGTGGTCCCTGTGCTCCCAGATACCAAGTTGTTGGCCTGTGCGAGGCCGAGAGCGGCTTGCGTGGCCTGATTGTTGTTGCCGAGGCCGCCATTGAGCTCTCTGCCATGCTGGTCATGGTGTCGTAAGGCATGGCTCTAGAGGCTTCTAGGCGACTTGGGTGGCGGCAAGTTGAATGAAGAGATGTTCGCCCCGAAAAGGGGGAATCGACAAGGACGCTGAATGTTTGCAGCACCGTCTGCGTGTGTCTGGGTGCGATTTGAGGCAGCAGGGGGCAGAAAAGTACGGGTGGCGATAGTGGATGGGTCGAGAAAACTTGCTCTCGTTGCTCGCCAGCGACGGCGGCGCGCGCGCGTTGTTACGACGTGTCGTGTGCGGGCGGAGGCGCGCGTGTGTCGGACAGCGTCGGGTGTGTTATGCACGGGCTGTACCTTTAGGGCGCGTGCGCTGTTGTTGATGTTGTCGTGGGGAGCTAAGCGTGGGGGTTGATGGACCAAAAGGAAGAATGGGAAGAAGGTAGATTGATGATGGATGTTGTAGATGATGGGATGACTGTGTTTGCGACTAAGTCGTGGTGGGTGTGGTTGTGATGGAGGGAAGACAGGGAAGGCAAGGAGGGGTGGGGGGTTCAAAAGCCAGGCGCGTAGTCGAGGTTGCGTGTTTGTGTCCGTCGCCTCTGCTCTCCCGCCCTGCCTCCGTCGTCGTCGTCGTGGTTGACTTTCCTACGCCACACGTGTAAAGGCACCAATCAGAAATCAATGTGGCAAGAAAGTGAATTGACGCCAACGACTCCCAACTGATGAGACAAGTCACTTGTGCCCCCACACTCGGGGCAGTTGGCCACTGTCCAGACTGACAGTCCCATCCGATGGGACGGCGAGCATCACTGCTCGACGCTGCGGCTCCGGTACCCATGGATCTCTCGTCAAGGAACGACGACAGCTGGATTCGAGTCGGTCAGGTCAACCGGTCGGTCGGTCGACGACGACACGTACCCTCGCACGCTCGCGCCCACGCTCAAGCCATCAGAGCACAGACTGACGCGGCTCGCAAGGGGCCGCCTCTGCATCGGACCTGGTGGCGGCGCATGCGCGTCGACGACACTGCGACACAACCAACAACAACAGTAGGTTCCAGGCCCACGACTCCTTCAAAGCCCCGCGCATCGGACAAAATGTAGTGACCCCGGGACATGACGCGTGAACAAGCTTAAGCGCCCCTTCAAATCCTTCAACTCACAGAACAACAACCTTGTTGCCCCGGTCCCGTCGGTACGTGACGGGGTGGTACGGGTGGCAAACGCAGTGGCAAACGTCCCATGCACCGTGAACGCGCGACGCCATGGACATCCCATGTGCGCGGCACGTTTGTGCTGCTGCGAGATAACCTCTGCGTGCAGGCCCAGGCTGTTCGGCAGCAGCAGCAGCAGCACAATAGCGCTTGCTTGGCTTGCACACGCCACCGACCGTGGCTGGCTCACGGGTGGGCAGGCGACGAGCATGATTTCTTTTTCTCACCACCGTGGATAGCGAGGGGACGCCCAGTGGGCGCTGGGTGGCAGTGGCAGTGGCAACAGCCCCAGCACACGCCCCACCCCACGCCAGTCTCAGCCGCCGCCAAGGGGGTGGCCGCGGTCGGTGGCAAACGCACAAACCACGCACGGTAAGGATGGCGTCCCGGCGGTACCTCCCGTCGGCACCCCAGGCGGTAGACATTGCGTGGCGGTTGAGCACGATGCATGGTGTGGCGATCGAGCCGGCTGAGTGAGATAGGACGATGCGTAGGTGTCGTGCGTGCATGCGTGATAGGACGATGCACGGCGGCAGAGCGGCGGCGGGGACGATGGAGCCGCTCGCTCCCCTCCGCAGCGGCGATCGGCGTGCGACGACCGCAGCGAAACGCACACCTGCCTCACGCTCGTCGTCATCAATCATCCGCCCTCACGCTGCTGCACGGAGGCCGCCTCCGCCGCCCCCGCCTGCCGCGCCTGCCGCCGCACTGTGACTGCCCGCACTCCGCCTCCCGGTGCCACCTCCTTTCCCGGCGGTACGACGAGCTTATGGTTGTGCGCGCGGCGTGTCGGGGCGAGGATCGAGAACCATCTCTTGGCGAAGGCGTCGCGCACGCCCACACCCCTGCACTCGCAATTTCACTTATTCATAAACCCAGACGAGTATGAGACGAGTATGGTGGCTATTGTGACAACAGATATAAGAGTTTTCGTTATGGACACTGGGGCTAAGGCCAGCCAGCGGTGGCATGGTACAACGGGGCGGGTTGGACCGCCCAGATGCGGGGGAATGCTACATTGGTGTGTTTGTGTGCTGCGTTGGAGCAGGCGTGTTGATTGATTTGAAAGTAGAGGAGACAGAGTGGTGTTGCGTTGAAGGTTGAGGAGGTCGCAGTTGTTGAGGAGGTGAAGGGTTGGGGAGAGGTTCCGTTACAGCTCGATGCTGACGAGAGCCCACCGCCGTGCATCCCAGTCCCACTCGCCGACAGGCGCGCCAGGGCGGACCGGCTGCCCGCCAACATACATGAGAGCGTGCATGAGCTCGGCGAGCGGCTCGGGCTGGCGCTCATCCTTATCGAGGATGAGGATGAGCTCCGCAGCCTCGAGAGTGTCGGCGAGGTCGAGGAGGGCGGTGAGCGATTCGCGAATGTCGAGAGCGGCACCGCTGGCCTGCGGCGGAGGCGACGGGTGGCGGCGACGCGGGTCGTGCGGGCGGAGCACGTCGGAGAAGTGGGGAGCGAGGTAGTCTGGCTGCGGCGGGGCGGCGCCCGTCGGCGGGAGGTGCACGAACACGATGCGCCCTACGCCCGAGGCCTCGTCCGACACGAAGCCCTGCAGCACGACGTCGGGCGGCGTGACGATCTGTAGCACCTCCGAGGCCTCAGCGACCGAGGACGCGGCGTACGGGAACACCGAGGAGAGGAGCGGGAGGATTGTGTCGCACGTCGAGGCGCTTGCCGTAGTCATTGTTGAAGCCGGAGAGAGCGCCGAAAACGAGTGCGGCGGGGACGGCAGCGCGGCCGGCGCGCGGGGCGGCACGCGCATGCCCGAGTTGAGCGAGTTCGGCGGCGTGAGAGGGAACGCCGACGCGCTCGTCGCCGTGCTCGTCGTCGTCATCCCCTTTGTGGTGGTAGGTCTATCCTTCCCACCACCGGTGTGCGGGCTCCCCCCGCCGGCCTCAAACCCACTGCTTTGGCCCGGTAGCCAGCGTGCAGCAGCCGCCCTGGGCAGCGCCCAGGGCGGGGTCGGCGTAGATGTAGTCTGTGCCCGCGACGCGCGCGAGGGCGAGGGCGTTGCGGGTGTGCTGGGGCGCGGCGGCGAAGAGCCACGCCGTGTCGTTGGAGTCGGTAGCGGGGGGCGTGCCTCGCATTCGCGTCGAGATACTCATGATGGTCTAGGGCACGGGATTGCTCCGGGGGGTAAAGTGCACCGAGGCGGAGGGGGCGGGGTCGCGCGTGAGTTGAGTGAGGTGTGTGATGAAGAACGAGTTGTAGTTGCGATAAAGGTTTAGGTCGTCGAGTCGTCGTCTCTGCCATGCCGCCGCCGCCGTTTCTGGCCACTCGGATTGATCGTCTCGTGCCGCAGTCGCTGGGCAGGGAAATATTCCGCCTAAACATTTACCCGCATTCCGGGTGGCGCGGCCGAGCGAGCCGAGAGGCGACGGAGGCAAAGCCACGTGTAGACCTAGCCATGTGCATAACTCCGAATTATGCCGGCTCGTGGCAACCAGCGCCTTCCATGACGTTGCCGTTGCCGCTCAGTCTGGTTCCGACGCGCGGCGGTGTTCTCGCCACCTAACCGCAACTGAATCTCACAACCACCCACATCACTCACCATGTCCTCGCCCCCACGCTACACCGCAACGCAGTACGGCGCGGCCGACGACGACGGCTCGTCGGCGACCGCGCCGCTGCTCGGCGCCTCGTCGGCGCAGTCCAAGCCCCAGCTCGACGCGGCCTCCGCCATCCCGTTCGCGCTCCAGGCGCAGGCGGCGTCCAGCTCCGCCGCCCGCAACGCGTGGATGGATACCCCCGACGACGACATCCCCGACGACTTCAAGGTCGGCGTCGTCGTCATGGACTGCGACGAGGCCATCCGCCGCGCCTTCATCCGCAAGGTGTACGCCATCCTCCTCGCGCAGCTTGCCCTCACTGCCGCCGTGTCGGTCAGCCTGTCGTTCGACGGCCCGCGTAACTTTGTCCAGAACAACCCCTGGGTCATCTTCACGTCCCTCATCGGCTCGTTTGTCTCGCTATTCGGCGTCTACTGGAAGCGCCACAACTACCCCGCCAACATGTTTGTTCTTGCCGCCTTTACGTTCTTCGAGTCGATCATGATCGGCTCGGTCACCAGCTACTACGACTCGAAGATTGTTATCCAGGCGCTGGTTATCACGACTGGCGTGTTCGTGGGCCTTACCCTCTTCACGTTCCAGACCAAGGTAAGTGGCGTGTGGCTGCTATGCATCACACTCGTGCTCACACACCCAGCTCGACTTCTCGTCCTTCGGCCCGTTCCTCTTCGCTGGCATCTGGGGTCTCCTCACTGCTGGCCTCGTCGGCATCTTCCTGCCCTACAACCAGACGTTCGACCTCATCATCGCCATCGCTGGCGTCGTCATCTTCTCCGGTCTCATCCTGTACGACACCCAGCAGATCATGAAGCGTCTGAGCGTCGACGAGGCCATCCTTGGATCGTAAGTTCATCTCTCAGCCCTCTCTTGCGCTTGCTAACACGGCGGAGCTTGACCCTCTATCTCGACGCTTTGAACCTCTTCCTCTACGTTCTGCGCATCGTGAGTGCCGGAGAGGACGATTGAAGAGGTCGGACGGTCGAGGAGGACGAGTTGGAGGAGAGTTGGAGGAGTGGCGGGGTGGCGGTGCCATTTCGGGGATCTCCGATGGCTGACACTTCAGCTCAACAACCAGCGCGACTAGAGTGAGAGCAGAGGGGCGTGAGAGTCTTCTAGCGACGCCGCGACCTCCCTTTTGCATGGCCACACGACGAGAATGTCGCTCGAGCGAGAGTTCAGACCCCCATCGGCCAACTCCGACGAAGGGCAACCGAAGCCATCTACCCCCAACCCCAAGTATTAGTGTAACTCCGATGTATCCCCTTCTAACTTCAGTGCCGTTGACTGGAGAGGCAGCTGATTAAACTTGTCGGATTAAGCCTGTGGCAGAGCTGGCGAGGCGCGACCACTGCGACTGATCGAGCAGGCACCGACTCAGTCCCACTTCGCGCCAGGTCGCCTTCTGGCTCACTGATGCCCAGGCAACACTTCCAACCATGTCCACGCCAGAGACGCTGTTCCACGGCCTAGCGAGGCGGGTCGACCTGCAAGCTCGCGATTTTGGCACCAAAGTAAGTCGACTTTGGCACCAAAGTCGATTTTTGCCACTATCCATTGACCAAAATCCGCTTAATCAAAATCTACTTGACCAAAATCCACCTGACCAAAATCCATTGACCAAAACCCGCGTAACCGAAGTCCATGACCAAAACCTTGGCCAAAACCGGTCACCAAAAAGGATTGTGATCCCAAAGCCAACGCGCGCATCGCGGGCTTGGCTGTTGGCTGGGCTTGGTGCATCTCGTACAGTGGGCTGGCGGCTGATCTTGGGCCCAAAGTGATGTTTGTTTGTTCGGTTTTGGCACCAAAGCCCAGCCCAGCCCAGCCAGGAACAAACAGCATTGGAGAGGCAGGCTGATTCTGTGGGCACGCCACTATGTGCATTCCAGCCAGCCGGCGAGGTAGCTTATGTGCAACGTGCCGATGTATCCCGATCCGAATCGTCTGCTCTGCTTCGAAGAACCACAGGAGGAGGACGTAGGAATCTGGCGATCTGTAGCCAGCGCGAGCAGCCACGGGCCCGCGTGTGGTGACATACGAGTAGTCACTACCACTGCGGCCCCGCGGCTCTATGTAACGCCACGCCCCAAAGCCGGGGGCCGCATTCTGGAACCACAACACAACCCCACGCAGCAGCACCACCACTCGTCGACACACATCCCATCCGCCACATACACTATCTACACCACCCCCCGCCTATCTCGCATACAGGCAATCAACCCACCCCTTCCCGAATGCCACGCCCTGGTTTGGTGGCGTCGCGAACCCACGACCCGGTCGGCAAACCCTGAATACCGTGGTACGCTGGGACGCTGCATTACGTCACTTTTCGTCGGTCGTGTCACGCGTGGGCGGCACTGCGGCGGCGGCGGCGGCGGCGGGCGGCACTCGGCCCCGATCGACAATGGCGAAAACTTTGTTGTGGGCTGCTGGCTGGTGGGTTGCCGTGCCGTGGGGCAGAAAGCAGCCAGCGACCCTGCATCAAGTACGACAAACACCCTGCAACGCTGCTATCAACCAACCACTGGAGTCATCAACATACATCGGAAGGGGAGACTGATTACAAGCTACAATACGGGGGGGGGGGGGGGGGGGATGGGGTGGTGGTGGTGGTAGTAGTGGTAGTAGTGGATGGTATGGATGGGAACAATGATGGTGGTAGATGGATGTAGCAATGTAGCGGGAACTATACGACAGGACATTCGGGAATCAATCTCGTGTGCTGAATCGCGGCGGCGGCGGCGATCGTGCGTCTGCGTCGGTGTGGGCCGTGTGGACCTCGCAGGCCCGTGCTCAAAGGCGCTCCCAGCCAACACGAGCCCACGCCCCACCCCACACAGGCCGGCGCCCAGTGCAACACGAAATGGCTGACACCACTACCGGTCATAGTCGCGCATGCGAGCGGGTATTTGAACCTCACGGCGCACACGCTCGGCGGCGGGCTCGAGGCCGACAGACGACGTGCGGCGGGTCGTGGTGCGGCGTCCAGCGCCCTCGGTGGCACTCACAACGCGGCGCATGGCGCTGGCGGTCGGCTCGGGTGCTGCCTCTGGGGCAGCGCGGCGGGTCGAGCGAGCATCGGTAGGTGGGGCGGCGCCGGCAGCAGAAGTTTCGCCCTCAAGCGCGCTGGGTGAGGCCATTGGCGAGGTCGTGTTGGCACGGCGAGTGGACCCGGCGCGTGGCGACACTGACGACAAACGCGTGCGCTTGCGCGCTGGGCCGTCCGAATTGTCCGAGTTGGGAGAGGCACCGGGCTTGACCTCGTCGTCGCCCTCTGCGGCGTGGGCGACCGAGCGGAGCGGCGAGGCGATGCTGACCGCGCCAGGGGTGAGGTTTGTGTTGATGCCGTGGATGCCCGACGAGCGCGTGCGCTTGAGGGCAGTGCCGCCGCGGAGGATGGGCGAGGTGCTCGACGACGCCGGCTCGGTGGTGATGGAAGGCACGTCCTCGTCCTTGGGGTCGACCGACTTTGAGCGCCCGTGGCTGGCCGTGGTGATGGCGCGGACCGTAGCGGGGATCATGGTAGGCGGGGCCACCGACGCCGACTGCACACGCTGCGAGGCACTACGGCTGCCATTGCGCTGGGCCTTGCGGCGACGAGCGAGGGCAGCGGCGACACGGGCGGCGGCGGCGTTTTCCTTTTTCTGGCGGGCCTTCTCCTCCTCGGCTCGCTCGGCGCGCAGAATCTCCTGCGGTGAGGGCACGGTCGAGCGAGTGTTGGCGAGGTCGCTGGCGCGCGAGTAGGGGTGTACGGCGTGGAGCGCGACCGATGTCGGCGCAGGGGATGTCGCGGGGGTGTGGTTGCCTGATGTGCGCTTGCGGGCGGCGGCGCCAGGGGGTGAGGACGGCTCGGTCCCGCGGGCGAGGCAACGGGCGACAATGGCGACGTTGAGCGGCGTCATCGAGGTAGAGAGCTTGCCTCCGCTGGTGTTGGGGAGGAGAGAGGTGGATGCGGCGAGCGCGTTGGCAGAGATGCCCGCCTTGCGCTTCTGGTTTGCGCTGGGAGCATGGGGAGGGGTGGGCGGCGAGGGTCCGCGTTCAAGCGTGCCGTTGGTGTTGATCTTGAAAGAGATGACCTTGCCGGCGCCGCCGCCGAGCTTGGCGTTTGGCGCAGCGCCGATAGCAAAGGTGATTGGGACAGGCGGCATGGTGCCGAGAGTGGGGTGGGGGGGAAGAGGTGTGCGGGTGTGAGAGGGGGGCTGTGGTTTGGGCTGGGGTGAGGTGGTGTATAGGAGGGCTCGGTGGGCCGGGTGATGGGGCCGAGAGTGGGTGGGGTGTGGTAGTGAGGTGTAGAGATGGCTACTGGGGTTGTGGGCTTCTGGCGAGAGAGAGAGAGAGAGAGAGCAAGTGACAGAAGAGGAGAGTGAAGGAGTGGGGTGATAGTAGTCAGAGAGAGGGGGGACAATGTTGCAAAGCACAAGAGATGTCGGAGGGGGAGACGGGGGGGAGTGCAGTAAAGCCGGCCGCGGAGGGGGGGCCAGTGGTGGCCTGGTGGGGTGGTGGGTGTGGCCGTGTTGCTCACTGCTTGATGACCCTGGCTGGACTGGATGCGTGCTTGGCTCCCCCCTTGTGTCTGCTTTCAGGCACGACAGGCAGCACTCTGCATGTGGAGGCCAGGGCAGGGCTGGGCAGCGAGGGCCGCGGGGGCATCGCCGCCGACAGCCTGCTGCTTATTCCTCACCCCCAGATTGATTTGATTGAAATATCACTATTAGAAATTGGCAGCCAATCAGACCAAAGGACTTAATACAACCTGGCTACATTGTGCGTCTCTTCTTTGCGTGCGTGAGCTACTCAACACTAGCAGGGCTATAATGAGCCTTTTCACGGATTCACGCACTGATCGTCGAGTCACACCCATGGCAAAGACAATGACAATGTTAAGAGTAGAAGCAGCACTGTACAATACCATCAATCACCCACGACGCATGCACTCAACTCCACACACACTGCACACACACACACACAGCCACACCACCCCACGCGCCGTAAGCCGCCCGCCCGCCCGGCTGCCGCCGCCAACCCCGCACCGATTCCGAAACCGGCACTACTACTCATCTTAGATTCATTTTGTTCCGAGAGCGGGAGGGCAGGCAGTTTGCTGGCTGCTGGCTGCTGGCTGGCCACACACTAGCGCAAGCAGGAACCGGCGGCCAACCGCATGCACATTGAGAGGATATTCCGAAGTGGTAGCATGTACGGCAGCGTCATGTCGCTCGCCGCTGGCGTCGTTGTCGCCACCGCCGCCGCATGCATCGATGCATCCATCCTTGCTGACAATTGTCGACGCGCCGGAGAGCGCCGATAGGGTAAGCAGCAGCACGCACGCACACACGCACACACGCACACACGCATACTCACCACCACTGTCGCCTCGGTGCGTGCCTGCTTGGTTGACTCAGGGGCTATAAGGGGGGCGACAAGGTAGCCAAGGACAAGCAGCCAAAGTCACTTGGCGCTGGTTGCTCTCGGCTGTCCCTGCCTGCCCTGCATCCATCCACCCGCTCGGCGCGCGGTGCCTGCCTCGCTCAACTTTGGGGAGGGAAGGGGTCGTGCCGGGTGACTGAGTGTTCGGTGCATGTTCTTGGCGCGGGTGTCGCGATGCATGGGTGGTGGGTGCTCGCTGTGGTGGTGATGCTCGTCGTGTTACTTGCTGCTCGACATGATGCAGCAGCACACTGCACCCCCGTCGTCGACGCATGCACAGTTACAGTTCGCATAGCATAGGCACAGACATGGCAGCCCAGCCCACATCGCTTTGCCCGAAACTTAACCAACCAGCAAGAGCCCGACGAGCGTGTCAGCAGCGTCAGCATCAGCAGGCAACCAACCGCCTCTGCCCCGCATAATCGCCTGCAAGCTCTCTTGGCACGCGCAGCCTCGCCTCTCGGCATGGCCGTCACGTTTGGTTACCGTATCACCGAATGCAGTGGCCGCCGTAGGCCGCCGCCGTTGCAGCCTCCCCCTCGCATGTCGCACTAATAAGATCTCTTACACCCGGCACGCGGAGGAGGAGGCGGCGGCTGGCTGACTGGCGAGGCTGGGGGTGTGCGACGACCGACGCGGGGTTGCGAGTACCCGGTGACTAGGGGGCTGTGGCTTCCCCACAGACAGCAGATGTAGTCGTTGTCCTTGTTGTGCATTGTATCGCTCTCTGCATCTCTTTCATCCTCATCGCTATTGCGTGCACGACAGCAGACACCGCGACTGCACCCCGCCTCCCTCACGGTAACCCGCTCCGTGTGCGCCACCCGCCGCCCTCGCCGACCGGGACGCCTCTGTTCTTCGCGAAAGCCGAAATTGTGGCTTTTGACTTGCTGCGCTGCGTTTGCTCTGCGCGTGCAGCCTCACCCACCCGCGTGCTCAGTCATCCCCCCCAGCACTACTGGGGCATACAGGACTAGTTGGCGGCGACGACGACGCAGACGGCGACGACAACATACCTACAGTGTAGCCACCGCCGCCTCCGCCGCCGCCAGATCCGGACCGCATACCGCCGCCTTGGCCTCCGCAGCCCCCCCTTCGCCCGCCTCGGCTCGACCCCGGCTCCTTCTTACCCAATCCAAATAATCTCCCCCCAGGCAGCGCAGCGCAGTCGCCCAGTCGGTTCCCCTGTCGTAACCCACCACACGACCCCCACGGCCCCTTCCCTCCCCCCCTGCTTGCCCGAAACCTATTCCATTCCATCAGAAGGGACATCTGCTCGTCCCGGACAGAGACAACTGCAGGCAAGAATAAACCAGCCTGCTTGCTTGCACACACACAACATTGTTGCAAGCAACAAAGCAACTCTGCAGAGAAGACACACTCCTCTCTCTCTGCATTGCACCGGTGTCTAGACATCAGTCCCCCCTCGGCACTGCCGCCAATCTCGCTGCCTTGCCCCCAGCCAGCCAGCCGCGCTGAGACAACCTTCCCCCACTACACACACACACTCGGTCTGTCACCCAGCCTCAACCTCTCGCACCTCGCACCCACCCGTTCAGCCCCCCCCCCCCCCCCATCACATTGTGCGCCGCCCGCCGCCTCCGCCTCTGCTGCATTGTTATCGCCAGTGCACGCAGTGACATTGTGCACAGCGCAACAAGCACGCACTCTTGAGCAGTACGCACCGCGCACGCCCATTGTGTCACACTCTCGCGACGACCCGACATTGATTGTTGGACCGACCGCCCCAGCCCACACGGCCACACGCCCGTGCCCCCCAACCAAAGGCGACTTTTGTCTTTGCTTCTCGCAGCGCACGCCTCACGCCGCCGCATCATATCCCCCAGCATAGCGCGCGCACGACAAGCTCACGTCCAAACCCCCCACACGCACGAGCAGTCCACTCTGCTCTCGACATTCCACTCGCGCTATCGTGACGAATCTCTACGACCACTTGACGCACGCGCTCAACCCGAGCTTTGCCGACTAGACCTGCGCGTGCTCACTCTGCGCGCAACATTGTCGCCACCTCGTACTACCTCGCATACTAGCATCGGCGCCCCCCCAACGCCTCAACCCGCCTCGAAGCGTGCACTCGGCGGCAAAAGTCACTTCCCCCACCCACCCAGCACCCAGGGACGACAACGCCGCACACACCGCGCAAAGCCGCAAACGCCTGCTGCTGCCCAAACACATTTCTTGCGGCGAGCATCTCGTCTGTCTACTGCTGCAGACGCACAGTCCTCGTCCAAACTAGCTGCAGGTTGGATCAGTGGCAAGTCGTCACCTTGCATCATCATTATCAGCAACAACTTCACCACCACTTTCAAACGCTGAGCAGCACTCGGAAGCGCACGTCATAGGATCGATCGGCCTAGATCAGACGACGCGATTTATCCCTTCCCTCCCCCTCCTTTCAACCACCACCGCTAGGCCTTAGTAATGTCGACGACTGCAGCCATTCGGGCGTACGTCCCCCGCCCGTCGTCGGTCCCCGCGACATCACCGAACCCGCCACCAAAGCGACAGAACTTTGTCCCGCGTGCGACGAGCACCAGCAAGAATGGCAGCCCAGCGCCCGTCTCCGAGGAGGTCAGGCGCAACGCCGACGCCATCTTGAAGGTAAGTGTTGTGCCGCGCTGCTGCTGCTGCTGCTGCTGCTGGCGGCACGAGCGCGAGCCGCGACGCCGCGCGCGCGCTTCTCCTCGGCTTTACCGTGATTCTAACGACCCAGCTCTTGGGCGCCCTTCCTGCACCGCTCGGCAGCAGCCCGACAACCAAGGAGCACGCGACTCCATCTCCTCGCTCATCACCACCCTCATTTGGATCTTTCAGGGCCTACGCCCGCGCGCAGAAGCGCAAGGCGAGCGACTCGGACAGCGAGTCGGCGCTCGGCCTCGGCCTCGGCCTCTCTACCAACACTCCCTCACCATCTCCCCTCGCTCCCCCAGCTACCATCACCTCGTCCACGACCTCCCCAGCACGGCCTGTCCTCAAGCGCGCGCGCACCACCAACGGCGAGGCAGGAGCTGCTCGCGCCGTCTCACCTGCCGGACACGAACTCGCACGCGTAAACTCGTCCTCAGGGTCCGTCACGCCCAGAACATCGAGTGGATTCCCATCACACATTGTCTCGCCCCACCGCCAGCCTCGCAGTGCACTCCGTAACGAGATTACAACACCACGCGGGACTGGCGACTGGACAACAGCACAGTGGTCATCGGCATATAACACGTGAGTAGAAAGTTCAAGTTCCCACATACCCGATCCCGGCCCAGATTCACACACATTCGGGGTTCGTGTTACTGACCCAACGTCATCAGCCTGGGAGGTCGCGCGCACACCCTTAAGCGCTATGGTGATGCGTACTTGTCGCCCAACACGGCCAAGGAGCCCCTGCGAGGCAAGGTTCCCGAGGACATTCTACGCGGCGACCTGTACCTCACCGACTCGCTCTGCCTGTACCTCTACCGCAACTTTTGTGAGGAGCGCGCCAATGGTGGCAGTGTCAAGACCAAGCCATACCAGCAGCTCATTGGCCTCCGCGACTTTGTCCTCTCCCGCTGGAACGACTTGCGCTCTGGCGACAAGGTGGACGAGGAGCACAAGGACCGTGTCAAGGGAATGATCGGCCTGATGTGAGTTTTGCGACTGCTGTCATTGGGTGCCTGGCTGGCTCTCTTGCTAACCGGTTGGCAGGTACCTCATTGAAGCCGTCATGGACTACCACATGTCGACAACCGACCTTCGTCAGCTCAACCGCCGGGGAAGGGACCTGACGGCTGTGGCCGCCGCTGGATCGACGTCGTCGACTGGTGTGCCCGCGTCCAACTCGTCCGCCCACGGCCCCTCGCCTGCATCTTCGTCTGCCTCGCCTGGCGCAGTGGCAAGATCACCTGCATCTTCGACGGCCCAGCAGCCCGAGCTTACAAGTGACATGCTCAAGCTGTTGTCTTCGACGGCCTCGACCTCTGGCAGTGCTCAGAAGGCCCTCGGCGCGTCGCGCCACCACCTCTCGCTCAAGACCCTGCGCGAGGTCTTCCCGCACACTTGGGACCGTGCGATCAACTCGGAACTTGCAGACGATCTCCTTCCCGTCCCGGGCGACACGCTCGGATGCGCCCGCGCCCTCGACATTGACGAGCCCGACACGTTTGCTTGGCCCATCGAGCTCGGTCTCCAGAATGCCGTCGCGCACGTTGCCGTCTTTGGTCGTGCCCTCGTCCGCGAGTTTGCTCAGGCTGCCGACCGCCCATGGGAGGCAGTGTTCAACGAGCCTTCATCGCCAGAAAGCCGATCGACATGACCCGGGCGATCAAGCGATCATCACTTGTATAGAATATCTCTCTCTGTCTCTCTGATCAGCATCACTGCCTCGTTATCACCACCCTCATCCCCTTTCCCATCTCGTCCACACTTCTTCCATCGCCCCCCACCTCCAACTCGCACCTCGTCGCTTCTCCTCCTTTCCATTTGCTTTTGGGCCCCCCCTTTCTCTCCACCTCCTAATTGTTGACATGGCACACACACTACGACTAATTGTACCCAAACGCAAACGCATGCACTGTATACTGCCACAAATTGTTGCGTCGACGTCGATCTGACACTTGGTGGGACATGCTTGAATTCCAGTGCACGCATGCTTGGGTGCTTGTGCGTCAAAGAGTGGGTGTCGACGCAAGAGGTCAATGCGGCTGCCTGGGTGAGGCGCCACAGTGCCCAGTGAGTGTGCGGTGGAAGGCATAATGCCGGAAATACCGAAAGTGAACCCTGGGTGGTGGGCCTGCACCGAGCGCCACGGCAGCAGGAATCGTCCCGCCTGGCGCACCGCAGATTGCACAGTGGGCGGCGGTGGGG
The DNA here is from genome assembly GCF_020906515.1 of Vanrija pseudolonga. Taxonomy (NCBI): domain Eukaryota; kingdom Fungi; phylum Basidiomycota; class Tremellomycetes; order Trichosporonales; family Trichosporonaceae; genus Vanrija; species Vanrija pseudolonga. Next base: position 3,851,181 of record NC_085851.1, on the reverse strand, counting down.
AGTACGGTGGGTGTCGCCGCTGGCTGGCTGGCGGATCTCACTGCACCGTCGATTGCACTCAGGCAGGCAGCCAGCCAGCCAGCAGCCAACCAGCCAGCGGCATCAACCACGACCGTTGAATGAGCTGCTGCACCACCGACACCACCTCCAACCCGCATCTCTCCCCCACCCACTCTTGCTGCACCACCACCTCGCATCTGCAATCATCCTCAATCATCATTCAACCCCCCCTCTCTCCACAACAGCAAGGCAAATCATCGTATACAGCCTAAGGCCCCACCAGCCCGCCCCGCACCCCCATCTCCTTTTTGCCCATCAACCCTCGCCCCCCCCATTGTGGTCACGCAACATTCATCTCAAGGCCGCGTCACCACAACGAGAACCTCGCGCGACACCATCTCATCACCCTCTCTTCCCTCTCTCCCTTCTTCTCTCTGTGACCAGGGCGACGACCGACCAGCGAGCGCCGAACGCATCCGCTGCGACACGCGATCATCGTTTAGAAGTGCAGGCTCGCTCATGCCTCCACCCCTTACGACACTGCTCTCTTCGTCTCCTCTAATCGATACTCGAACCAACTCTTCCTCGAGGCATCGATCAACATCAACAACAGTAGCGCAGCAAAAGGCATCTCAGTCTTGTGCGCTTTTGGCGGTTGTCCCAGAGGCGCTCTCGCTGACCGTGACAGCGACAAATCCTTTCCCTTTCTCCCCCTCCCCTCCTCCCAGGATATCCAACACTCCCCCCTTGGATGTTTTACCCGCAGCAATCAGCGTCCAGCTCGCAGCAGGCCAAGCACCACGAAGCGGGCGGCGGCGGCGGCAGTGGGTCGGGCCCCATTGGTGAGCTCGGCCGCGGCGGCTCTGGCGCGGGCGCGGGCGGCAACGGCGGCGGAGGCGGCGGCGGCGGTGGAAACAGCGGTGGTTGGGGCCGGCATCCAGCCCCCTTCAACCCCTCGCTTTCCATGTCGTCGGGCGCGTTTGGCGGCGGTGGTGCAAATGGTCTCTTTGGCCCCCCAGGCCAAGGGCACCACGGTCACCACGGCCCCGGTGCGGGCCATGTGCACTCGCAGCACGGCGGGTTGCATGGCCACGGACAGCACCCGCACCACCCCTCCTTCGGCAACGGCGGCGGCAGCGGCATGCACCTCGGCCAGCAGCACTCGGGCTCGTCCTTTGGCCACGGCGGCCCAGGACAGTTTGGCGGCGGCATGGGCGGCGGCATGGGCTTTGGAGGTGGACAGCAGGCTAGCCCACCCCGCGCGCAGGCAGAAGCAAATGTGCCGATGACGGCGCATTGGTCGCAGCAGCTGTTGCGCGCCGAGACGTCGCGTGTCGCCTCGGCGCCGCACCACCGGGCCAGAACGGCGGCCATGGCATCGCGCATGACCAACAAGCCTGCGCCATCAGCCGTAGCCATCACAGACCCCAACAGACCGGCGTCGGCCGGCACGCCCGTCAACGGTGTCCACCGCCGGAATGCCCCATCGACGGCCTCGAACACCATCAGCAGCGCCTCATCTCCTCCCCCAGACGGTACCGCTACGCCGACCCCTGGCGCAGTAGTAAAGTCGGGCGGATCGACAAAGGACTCGTCGAGCGCCGACCCGATGAACCCTGCCCAGCCGCCGGCGCCCGCTTCGAAAGACGACGAGCCGTACGAGCCCTGGACAGGGCTCGACCTTGGTGGCATCCGTCTCAAGACATTGTCCTCGAGCTTATTCTCTTTCACGCACATCACATCGCTGTACATCAATCACAACAACCTCAAACAGATCCCTGCGGCCATTTGCAACCTCAAGCAGTTGACGCTACTCGATGCCACGTCCAACGAGCTCACGTCGCTCCCGCCCGAGATTGGCGTCTTGAGCAAGCTCAAGGAGCTGCTCCTCTTCGACAACAACCTCACCTCGTTGCCCACAGAAATCGGCGGCCTCTACCAGCTCGAGGTCCTCGGCATTGACGGCAACCCGATCGACGAGAGCGTGCGCAAGACCATTGCTGAGCAGGGAACCGCCGCGTTGATTGCCCACTACCGCGATGTCCACCAGAGCGAGACGCCTCCCGAGCGCACGTGGATTGAGATTGAGCCCGACGTCTCTTCGCCTTCGTCTGGCAAGACCGAGTCGTTTACAGTCTTGTCCTACAACATTCTCTGCCCCTCGTTTGCGCCACCTTCATCCTACGCATACACCCCATCATGGGCATTGGATTGGTCGTACCGCCGCGAGACGCTGCTCGAGGAGCTGGTCAACGCGTCGGCCGACGTTGTCTGTCTGCAGGAAATCGACTCGGAGCAGTACTCGGACTGGTTCTACCCCAAGCTCAAGGAGCGCGGCTACGACGGCATCCATTACCCGCGTACGCGTGCGCGCACGATGGCTGCCGACGACGCCAAGCTGGTCGACGGCTGTGCGACGTTCTGGAAGCGCGAAAAGTTCAAGCTCATCGAGACGCAGGTGATCGAGTTCAACCAGATTGCCCTGAACAAGACGGACATGCGCACCGAGGACATGTTCAACCGTGTCATGTCACGCGACAACATTGCCACGATTGCGCTGCTCGAGTTTGCGCTCACCGGCGCGCGTCTTGTGGTCGCCAACTCGCACATCTACTGGGACCACAGATACCGCGACGTCAAGCTCGTGCAGATTGGCATGATGATGGAGAAGCTCGAGGAGATTGTCGAGGGCTTTGGCCACTTCCCGGCAAAGCCTCCCGTCGAGGGCGAGCCCGCCCCTCCCACCTACGACCGCCGGGAGAAGGGCCGCGACATTCCGCTCGTACTCTGTGTCGACCTCAACTCGCTCCAAAAGTCGGGTGTGTACGAGTACTTGTCAGAGGGCGAGATCCCGCCCAACCACGAGGACTTTATGACACACACGTACGGCCCGTACACGACCAAGGGATTGAAGCACCACCTCGGCCTGCGGTCGTCTTGCGCAAGCTTTGGCGAGATGAAGATGACAAACTACACGCCGACGTTCGACGAGGCCATCGACTATGTGTTCTACACGCCGCGCTCGCTCAAGGTGACGAGCGTGCTGGGCGATGTCGACCGCAAGTATCTCAGCAGAGTCATTGGCTTCCCGAATGCCTACTTCCCGTCGGAGTGAGTTGCCCCTAGGCCCTTAATGAGATGATCTCGTGCTAACGCCGCCTCAGCCACATTCCCGTCTTCTCGCAGTTCCGCGTCAAGGGTACGGCCGACGCGGCGCCGTCGGCCCAGCCGTCCTACAACTCGTACAACCATCGCTAGCGAGGCATATTTCTTTCATGCCGAGGCGTCTTTTCTGCGTCCGCGCCCTCGGCCCCTCGGCACACAACTCGGGCATCAGAGCGAGCCATCGGAAGCGGCGCACAGCAGGCGGCAGCAGCAGCAGGTAGTAGTGGTGTAGTACATAATCCGGGAGGATGGCGTTACCCTCTGTATTTTGGCGAGATGATGGCAAAGGAGTAGAGAGAGAGTGAATCAAGAATACCAGCGAACCCACAACAACAATCCCCTTGTCCCCCCTGTTTGTGTTAGGTAGAGTAGGTGTATGGGTGTAGGTAGGCCCGTGGATGGGGGCGTGTACGCAGTGGTATGAATCGTGTCTTGCCGCGGGCCCCGAGCCGGCGAACGAGCCGTGCGGAGCATGGCGAGTGAGCCGGCGGCAAGCAGAGTCGAGTGTGGTTCGAGCGGGTGAGTGGCAACGGGCCACCACGAGCGAGCCACGTGCAGCGGCTGCAGCGGCAGGGTTGTGAGTGTGTGCGTGTGTGTACGTTGTGTGTGCGCAAAGCAGTGCCCGCAGTGCCAACAATGCAGCGAGACATCGCACCAGTGTGTGTCGTGGTGCGAGTGGCACGGCGCGATGCTATTGTCACCTCTGAGCATTTTGGACGCCGAGTGGCGCAACAACACAGTGTGGCACATTGATCGGCGCGCGCGATAACAATCGGCGCGATGGCGGCCATCTAATCTATTGTCACTGCAGCGTGTAGCAGCTTGCACCACTTACAATGCACTAGTAGCGACCTTTTGTCGAGGGCGCAGTGGTGGTGCGTCGTTGCACACCGCACCGCACCCGCTGCGACTATGCTGCCCTACGACTGCTGTTCATGCTGCCTTGTACCTCTTGTTCTCGACTCTTCCCACGTCGTCGTGTTTCTCGCCGCCGCTACCACTGCTGCTGGGCTCCCGGTGCACGCTTTATCAAGCACGTCGGTGGGTGCACTCTGCATCAATCACTCTCCCCCCAACCACCCACAAGCCACAACTTGACTCTCACTCACTCGTTCACAACTCACCCACCCGCCCACTCGCTCACTCCCACCAACCAGCTTGGCTGCCGACGACGACGACAACCAACCCCTCCCCCGCCACCATGGCCCCAGACGGCGCCGCGTCGCGCTTCAAAACGCGCTTCTCCAACCTCTCCTTCCTGCACGGCTTCCCAGCAAACGCACACGCCGTGACTCCGCTGCCTCCTCCGCCCCCGCCCCTCCCGCAGCCGCTACCGCGCTCCAACACGGCCTACGACGTACGACAGCACGAGCACGTGCGTTCCGTCTCCTCTGGCACGGCGCGCGACCACGCCGTCGATGTCGCGCGCCACGTCTCGCACCGCGCCGAGGTCGTCCCCGCTGGCGGGCGGCACGACTCGTACCCTATCAACATTGACGAGTGGGCCAGCCCCGGGCCCGGCGCGAGCCGATACCCCTCCGTGGCGACCATGCCCTCGGGCCACGTCTTCTCGTCGCCGACGTCGCCACACACGCTCCCCTCACCCACGAGCTTCGGCGTCCGCCGCAAGCCGAGCGGCGCGCGCCCCCCGCCCCCACCGCTCAACCTCGACGCCGCGCGCAAAACGTACGTCCGCGCCGACCGCGCCCCGATCGAGCTGCATGCCGGCGTAAGCGGGGTGGAGGAGCTGTCCTCGCCCCTGCCGCTGTCCCCGCTCGACGTGGCGCACCGCGTGCCGCTCCAGCCTTCGCACTACCCCTCCACCGTCGTCGTGGTCACCCACGCCGCTGACGACCGCCCCGTTCACGTCGAGGACGAGCACGCGTACCCCGCCTTCTCTCCGGCACCGAGGGTATGGTCCGCCCTCCAGCCGGACAGGTACCGCCACTCGCCGTCGCCCCGGCGCGACGACGCCGCCGCGCCGCGCCGCCCGCCGCCCGCGTCCCCGCTCGAGCTGCACGACGTCGCGCTGACACCGGCGCCGACGCGCCCCATGACGCAGTTCTCGGCGCGTGTGCCCAGCCACCATGACGGTGGCGGCGGGCTCAAGGCGCTCGGAAAGCGCCTGTCCCGCGCCCTCCCGACCGCGAAAGCCGTGCGCTTCGAGCCGCCGCATCACAGACTGTCGTCGGAGAACGGCAGTGTCCTCGACGTGCGCTGGGCCGAGGAGGGCGCGGCTGGCGCGGGCACAGGAGGCGGGGGTACGAAGGGGCTCAAGGAGCCCATGACGCGCCAGCGCCGGGAAGCTTTCTTCCGCAAGGTGAGTGTTGTTGTGTTGTTGTGTCGTTGTGTGGTTGCGTGGTTGTGTGGTTGTGTGGCTGTGTGGTTGTGGGAACAAAACAAGCTGATACACTTGCAGTACAAGTGCGCGCTGATCATCCTCGTGCTCATCCTGCTTGGCACGGGCATCCTCGCGGCGGTCCTCGCGACGCAGCACACCACGGCGCCAGACCAGGCCGCGGCGAAGGGCGACTCGGCGCCTCCGCCATCGGGCACGACGGCGTCAGCTTCGGCGTCTCACTCCGCTTCCTCGGCTTCCTCCACCGCCACCTCCACCGCCACTGCCGACCCGCACGCCGCCGCCGCGGCATGCATCGCGGAGTTCAACGCCCTCACGACCAACGGCGAGTCGTACCCCTGCAGTTCTTGCGTGCCGGTGCTCAGCACCCTCCCGAACGACTTCGCCACGACCTTCCCCAATGCCACAGCTGCTGGCGGCCCCGGCGCCGCGCTCCAGTTCTGCGCGCTGCGCGACGTGCTCGACTCTGTCCCTCCCGGCGCGAACAACACGCTCAAGGCTGCCGGGTGGGGGCGGAACGGGAGCGTCTGTGCTTGGCCCCGCGTTGGCTGCGACCCCCAAGGACGGGTCATTGCCTTGTGAGTGCGCCGTTGATGGGCTCCGCTGACGCCGCCAGATGGATCTACGCCACCGACCCGATCGCCAGACTGCCCCCCTCGCTCGCCAACCTCGTCTCCCTCAACCTCCTGCACGTGAACGGCAACTCGTCTCTGCCAGCCGGCCCGTTCCCCACAGAGGTGCTGTCGCTGCGTAACCTCACCCAGCTCTACATCTCCGACACGGCCTTGACCGGCGCGCCACTCGCGGTTAACAGCTCGTCGCTGCCGCTCCAGAGCATCACGCTGATCGGCAATCCTGCGTTCGGGAACGCCGTGCCCGACGCCTCCAAGTTCGACAAACTACAGACTTTGTACGTGCGCTTGGTGCCCGCTTCGCTAACACTGCACAGAGTTATCACGAACCAGAACCTATCGCGCCCGTTCGACGCGTCCCTCATCCCCCCATCAGTTACCTACCTGTAAGCTGCCCGACCTTCCACCCTTTCACAGCTCACCCCACCAGCGACCTCTCGTACAACAACCTCTCCGGCTCCATTCCCGACCTCTCGCGCCTGTCCTCACTAGCCACCCTGTAAGCACCCCTCACGCGCCCCGCTCACACCCAGGTATCTCCAGTCCAACGACTTCACGACTCTCCCGCCCGCTCTCCCCGCAGCCCTCACGTCAATAAGCTTCACCAACAACCCCCATCTCAACGGCGCGCTCCCCAAGACGCTGTGCGCGGGAACAGTATCCTCATGCGACCTCCGCAATACGGCGCTGAGCGCCGCCAAGGTGTCGTGCGGCGCATGCTTGTTCAACTAGACTAGACTTTCTAATGCCTGATGCATCTTGACGACTGTGCCTGCCTGCCTGTCTTGGTCGCCTCCACCGACTGACCGCCACTGACAGCTTGCTTGGCAGGAATGGCTCCGCCCTCCGCCGCCGCGCACCCCGCCCCCGCGTCACCACCCACTGAATTTCAGCTCGACGAGACAACAATGACGCCGAAGCGCTCTTGTCTTGACCATCCCCATCTATTGTGCATACGACGGCGACAGCTCGCACCCATCGATCGCTTCTGATCTGCTCTGATCTCGGATATCTTGACCCCATCCACCTGCTTGCCTTGATCGCCACGCACGCGGCCGCCCGGACCCTCCTACCTGCCTCGTGTTGCGCCCCGCCTGCCCTGCTACCTGCACCTGCGCCCCCCGCCACCGCCCCTGCCACAACATGACGCCCAAGGACTGGGCCGACGACGTCGAGGACGACGAGGACGAGGCGACGTCTGACCTTGCCAAGCGTCTCGGTGCGAAGCGTGAGTGTGTCGGCGTGTGTGTGTGTCGGGCGGTCGGTGACTAAGGGGGAAGAGGGAGAGAAGGGAGGAAAGAGGGCGAGGGAAAGGAAAGTGTGGAGATGTGTTACCCCGAGTGTGTCTTGGTGATGGAGGGGTCTGTGCGCCCGTCGCGTCGGTCGCGCACACCTCTCATCACTGGCGGCAGCCGACCGGGGTTGCTCAACTTTCCTTTCCACTCTACTCCCAACTCGTGTTCCCTCCTCCTTCCTCCTTCCTTCGTCTGCTTCTCTTCACACTCTCATCCTCACCAACTCGCTTCGACAAAAACTCACACCCCACCCCCAGTGCCCGACCCGTCGGACGCAGAGCCTACATCTACAAGTATGTCTAGCAGCCCCCTCCCACTTCCTCCTCCCACTCACCTTCCTCCCTCCCCTCAGCCACCGACTCGCCCGCCGTAGCGTCTCTGGCCTCCCGTATCGGCGGCCTCTCGACAGACGCCCAGCCCGCTCCTGTTGCTTCCAAGGACAAGGAGCGCCCCCGTCTCAACCCCCAGGCTCCTCTCTTTGCGCGATCCCTCGCCGGCGTCAAAGCCGACAGAACGACACCTTCCTCGGCCGCACCCGCTGAGGACAAGCCGGCTGCGGCGACCACCATCCCAGCAGCACCTGCAACCGCGACACCCTCCTCCGACGACAAGAAGGAAAAAGCCGCTGAGATGAACGACGACGGTGAGTGCTAGTACCTTCCTCCCACACCCCCGTGTGCTAGCTGGCTAACACACACACAGGCTGGGGACCTGGCCCCACCAACGGCGACGACGCCTCGGCCAAGATGGACGCCGCGTCCGGCCTCATCTCGAGCGACTCGCGCTTCGAGGTCGAGGTCAAGCTTGCCGACCTGCAGGCTGACCCCAACTCGCCCCTCTACTCGGCCAAGACGTTTGAGGAGCTGCCCCTGTAAGTGACGCCGTGTGGTGGGCGCGAGGGTGCAACGCAGCGCTGATCCCCCTTCTCTAGTCACAAGGACCTTCTCAAGGGTATCTACGCGGCGGGATTCACCAAGCCCTCCAAGATCCAGGAGAAGGCCCTCCCTCTTCTCCTCGCCAACCCGCCTACCAACCTCATCGGCCAGAGCCAGTCTGGAACGGGAAAGACGGCTGCCTTCACCCTCGACATGCTCAGCCGCGTGGACCCCGCGCTCATGACGCCCCAGGCAATCTGTGTTGCGCCCTCGCGTGAGCTGGCGCGCCAGATTCAGGAGGTCGTCGACAAGCTTGGCCAGTTCACCCAGATCAAGACCTTCCTCGCCGTCCCTCAATCGTGGCAGAGGAATGTCAAGATTGACAAGCACATTCTCATTGGTACCCCCGGCACCATCTACGACATGATCAGTCGCCGTGGCCGCATCTTTGACGAGAAGATGATCCGCGTCTTCGTCCTCGACGAAGCCGACGAAATGATCCAGCTCCAGGGCCTCGGTGACCAGACCTTCAACATTAAGAAGTGGGTTAAGATGTCAGTGCGATAGCTCTAACCACCAGGCTCCTGCCCCCCGACACGCAGCACGTGCTCTTCTCGGCAACCTTCCCCGACCACGTCCGCACCTTTGCCCAGCTGTTTGCCCCCAACGCCAACCACATCTACCTCAAGCAGGAAGAGGTGACGGTCGACGCCATCAAGCAGCTCTACCTTGTCTGCGACAATGAGGAGGGCAAGTTTGAAGCCCTCTCGCGCCTTTATGACTCGATGACCATTGGCCAGAGCATTGTCTTTGTCAAGGTGGGTGATCGAATGGCCATTCGCTCTAACCGCCGCAGCGCCGCACGACGGCCGACGACATTGCCAACCGTCTCATCAGCGAGGGACACGCCGTGGCCTCGCTCCATGGTGAGAAGGACCATGCGAACCGTGATGAAACACTGGATGGCTTCCGTAATGGCAAGACCAAGGTCCTTATCACTACCAACGTCCTGTCCCGCGGCATCGACATCCAGCAGGTCAACATGGTCGTCAACTATGACATCCCCACGATCGGCCCCGATAGCAACAGTCAGCCTGACCTCGAGACCTACATCCACCGTATCGGTAAGTGCTGTATTCATCCGCAAAAATGCGCAGCACTAAGCAAAACCCAGGCCGCACAGGTCGTTTCGGACGCAAGGGCTGCTCGGTCACCTTTGTGCACGACCAGCGCTCGCAGGACGAGGTCAACGAGATCATGGAGCTCACTGGACGGCCGATGAAGAAGATTGATGCGTCCAACGAGGATGACCTCGACAAGCTGGACAAGGTGAGTGTGCTGGTGTGTCTGTAAAGCTGACATTGCACAGGCCCTCAAGGCTGCCATGAAGGGCCCAAACTAGACTGGGCCGCGCGCACCAGCATCAGCAAGAGACATGTGAAATGACGAGCGACTCTGTAGATACGAGTGACTGTAGTCTAGGCCGCATCCGAGCCTCATTTTCGTAGATGACTGTACCCCAAAATGAACAACTTGGGTGTGAGGTGTGGGGCGGGCGGGCGTGGGTGCGTGGGTGCATGGGTTGGGGTGGGGGCGAAGGCGACAGTCACAGCTCCATCTTGGGGTGGTGGTGAGTGTGGCGGCGGCGGTGGTGGCGGCTCGCGTCGGTGACTGGTTAGACTAGCCTGGTCAGCTGAGATTGACGCCGCCGTGGTGTGCCATATCGGGCGCGCGCCACAAGCAGGCAGTGTGCCACATGCCACCACTACCTCTTCCTCGTGTTTCAGGAAGTGTGCAGCGTGGCGCTGGGGAAAGCAAATTGCGTTGAGTGGCGCGCGACGCAGCGTCGCGCAGCGCGACAATCAGAAGCTGGCTCGACGAGTCTGAAACTGCGCTGTGCGTTGTCCGTCGCGACGCCAAGAGGATGGAAAGTGCAATACCGGGTCTTTTGGCACGTCACAAACGGGCAGTCAGTCACTCGCCTCTAGTCTAGCACCGCCGCGTTCCTCGACAACACCACGGCAGCTTTGGCCCATGGCCCAGCTCAATCAATCTATCTCATCTACTAGCCTGGGCGTGGTGTAGGCCATCCATTTCCCCTTAATCGGTGTGACGTGTGGCGGTGTGGGGGTTTGACACGGACGCGCGCCGATCCGCACGGGGCGTGGGTGTGACTCCCTGGGAGGGGAAGTGCGCACGCGCGGGCGCGCGGGCGCACGCTCTCCTCTCTGTGCAGTTTTTGTTGGCAGCTGCTCTGGTCGCTGGACGGACGGATCTGGCAGGACGGCGGGTAAGCTGACTGGCGGTGCCGCGGCGTCTACGGATCGGCGGCGCCACTCATGACGACGCCAGACGCCAGCAGCTAGCGACAAAGCGACGACATTGCAGCTGCATGCTTCCACTACGGCTCTCCCCAGTGCTAAAGGATGCAATGGTGGGGACGGGGCAGAGGGGAGGGAAGAAGCAGAGGAGAGGACGCGGCGCGTGGCCAGGGGGGCAAGGGCGAACATGAGCAGACAGAAGACGGCAGCGGACACGGTCGGTGCGCTGCGCCGTCGTCGTTGTGTGTCGTCGACGGCGGATGACTTGGCTTGACTCGCCGCCGTCGTCACTTTTGCCCCTTGACAATCAATATCCTCTTACAAAAAGGACGGTCGTGCTCGTCTCGCCTCGTGTCGTCTCGCCACGACGCACCACGCACCACGCCCCCTCGCCCCTCCCCTTCATTAACTCTTCATAACTGGCGTCATCGTCACGCTCGACACTTGCGGCGTCAGTCCATCCCCCTCTCGCACTGGATCGGCGGCCATGATGATGGCGGCGGTGGGCTGCGCGACGACGACGGGCGCAGCAGCACCGGTGCGCACGACAGCAGCGCCGCGCACAACAACAACGACCAGGCGCACAACACCACCACCTCCAACATCACCTCTTTACACCGCGCCAAAGTGGTCTCCGCCGCGTCTTCCCCACTCGCCGCGATCGCCCACTGCAGCGCACTCTCGACCACCACCACCACCACTGCACACGCACCGCGCACCCCTCTCCCCCTCGGCGTCGCTCAACACACCGAGGCGCTTCCTCTCCCCACCACCACCCAAGGCATCGCCTTCTCCACCTACACCGTCACGACACACGCACACGCCGTCCGTGTCGTCCGTCGCCTCGACGGCATCCAAGACGCCCAGCGCGCGCTCGCCGCGTAGACTCATCATCGGGTCGCCTATCCGCCGGCTTCCCTCCCCGCCCAGCCTGATGACACCCACACCGGCCGTCGCGGCGCCCGACGGCGCGGAGCTCGCCGCCGAGCTCGCGGCCGCGCCGTCGCTCGCCGAGTGCTGCGCAGTGCTCGAGGAGTTTGCGTGGCGCTCCCTCCTTGCTGGTGTCCGTGTCCGCGACTACTGCGACGAGGCGAACCGTATCGTTCAGGCCGTGAGTAGAGAGTGCCCTTGCTGCCCTCACGACGTCGCTGACACTGCATGTCTCTTGCCACAATGCACACAACTGTGCCCGACGCCCTCATCAATCATCCAACGTCACGCGCGCCACCTAATCACTTGGGATCGACTGCCGCTCAACTCCACGCCTCGCGGCACCACGCACCACGCCTCGCCGCACACATGTCTGCTGCGACTATCCCCGCGCACAGGCTCCACCAAAGGGGTTACGCCTCGCCCTCGCGTCGACACCTGTGCGCCTGCTCTTCCCTTATGCCTTGGCGGCCGGCGCACCCCTCACGTCGTTCACGCCCTCGGTCCTCGTCCCGGCGGCGTTCGCACACATCAGCCGCAAGCAGCTCATCGACGCCCTCGTCCGCCTCAGCCGGGACGGCGGATATCCCGCCACGGTTGAAGCCAGGACACTCGAGCTGCTGCTCGAGTACATCGGTCGCAGGTGGAGGTCCGCCGTCGCAGGCGAGGACATTGTCGACGGCATCACGAAGAAGCTTGCAGAGGTCGAGTTTGAGGTGGGTAGCAGCAGCCGCGCGGCGCGCCATAGCTCGTGGTTGACACCGCCGCAGGTCACGCTCCGGGGCGAGCCCACCAGTGCGCGTGCGACGATCGTGCCCACCCTCCAGCTCGTCCGCTTCAACCTCGGGTTTGTGTCCTCGGCCCATCTCATCGCGAGGCTCAACAGCGCGGCTTCGGGTATTCCCGACTCGGCGGCCCAGCCGCTCAAAGTGCCACAAATGGTCAAGGCTTGGGCTGTGCGACGTCTCGCCATGGGCGCCGACACTCAGTCGGTCGCTACCGAGCTCCTCACTGTCCGAGAGCGTGTTCTAGACCCCATTCACCGCGACGACATCTTGAATGCTCTCGTGGCTCTCGGCCTTGAAAGCGAGGGAGCAGAAATGTCGGCGGCACAGCCCTCGCCGCCTCAGCCGCCACTCGCACCTCTCGGCCCGCGAACCCGCACTACGTCGCGCGTCTCCCTCAAGCCACCAAAACGCAAGACACTTGCTGTGTTCCAATGGCTGCCTCACCGCCATGGCAGCAACGCTTCTGTTACTCCCCCAGTTGCCCCAGACTGGGAGCGTCGCCCGTCGTTACCCACGCTTTTCGAGCCCGCGGATACCACACCATCTTGGGGACACTCCGACCTCCCGTACCTGACCGCATCCTCGTCCACTCTTGCGAGGAGCACAACTCCTCCATCCCGCTCAAGGACGGCTCATGAAACGATCGAGTTGCACATGACTCTTCTTCGACGGCTTCTTGGGTTCCGATACCGCCTCGGTGCCAACACCGACGGCTGGTACTTTGGCTCGGGTCGCAAGCTGGCCATCGAGCTCTTGGAGAGCGTCGAGGGATCCCCAGACATGGTCGACTCGCTTCGCAGTTTGCTGTCGCTCAGCACAGAGGTGCAGGAAGATGCCGACAACGACGTGCCCCCGGCTGTTCCCGCCAAGGATGTCCCCTCACCCAAGGCAGCGGCCACCTCCCCTCCGCCCGCTGTCCACCAACGCGACGTATCCTTCGACCTGGACGAGTACCTCGAGGCGATCAGGAGGCCCGATGACTCTCCAGCCAACGAGCTCCGCGGCCCATTTTCTTGGTCTCGCTCGGAGATCCACGAGTACCTGCCCGACTCTCCATCTCCTCCTTCCGTCCCCGTTGCCGGACCCAGCACCCACCGCAGCTCCCCCAGCTTCATGACCACCCCGACGCGGAGTGATGTCACCCCGACGCGGTCCTCAAACCACCATCGTGAAGAATCGCTCGACTCGGTGTACAGCAACACCACGGCTGTCTCTCGACCGCTCTCAGTCATGAGCGACTTCACCATCCTCGAAGCTACTCGTGTCACTGTCCGCGCTGTTGAAGTGCGATTTCCGCTCGACGGAAAGCCTCTCGTCCTCTCAAGGGGGGACGAGATCGAGGAGGTGATCCCAGACAATGTCAGCGAACCGGACGACGCCCCCGCAGAGTGGGAGGCACCACTGCCACACTCCAAGTCGATGTCGCATCTCGACCAGTACACGGCCCTCCCGGAGCGTCTCAACCGTCGCAGACGGCCACGCGCCCCAGTCGGTGGTCTCTTGCCCGCCTTCAACTACTCGCCAGAAGAGCCGGTCCCATCCCTCTCGAAACGACCGTCGACCCAGTTCCCTTGTCCCATTACACCGCCGCTCTCACCTGTCAACACTCACGAGGAGGAGCTCTCCGACAGGACACCAATGTCGCTCATGGAACCGCTGTTTCCGCGCAAGCAAGTGTCCAGCGCAGACCTTCGCTCGCGCCGGCTCAAGTTCCGCCAGTGCGTCATTGTCGACGGCACACCGACGCGAACGGCGTTCTCCGGCCCGGCGTCTCACCCCGAGGTGATCCAGGACCAGACTGCTCTTGGTGCTGTCCTCAAGCTGTTTGGCTACGGTGCCAGATTCGTCATGTCGTCTGCGCTGGACCCGGTGGAAGTTGAGCAGGCGCTCGTCGCGGCCATCGACCTCGAAGCTCTCCGCATCCTGGATAGAGGCGAGCTGTTTGATGCCGAGGCCCGCGCTCGAGTGGCTTGGCTTCTCGAGCAGGTCGCATGTGAGCTCACCCAGCCCGACCTCATCAGTGCGGTTCAGCGGGCCTTGGAGTACCTTGCGATGTACGAGGTCGGCACCAGCAGCCCTCGCACTCTTCGCTCTGCCCCGAGCTTCTCCGCGACGCATGCAAGCGCCGGTCTGGAGATCACCACTCCGCCGAGAGACCGTACGAGAGACAGCGGCCCCGAGATCACGATCTCGACAGCCCCCCCAAGGGGAGGCTTCTTCGACGACCTCGAGCCCCCTTCGTCGTGCTCGTCCGATACGAACACGACACTCGAGACACCGCTCGTCACTGTCGACTTCTCCACTCCTACGCCCAGACGCCGTGTTCGTGTCCAGTCTGCCTCGCCAAGCGTTCCCGAGACGCCAGTGCCCGCTACGCGCTACCACGGCGGCCGACAGCTCGACATCCTGCCAACCTCACCCATGACCCCATCGCCCGGTACCCCCTGCACACCACTTACCTCGGCCATATTAGTCCACGCATTGTAAACACACCTCTCCGGGCCCCGCGATGCCCCCGCAAGCGACACGAGCCGACACGGAGGCTCGCCATGTTATGTTGTAAACAAAAAATCCGGCGAATGTCCTCACCATTGCCCGAGCACGCATCACCAGCACGACCCCGACAGCAGCAACGATCATACACGACATGTTGTGCACACTACATTAGTTGTCTCCGCATTTAATAGTTACCGTATAGCAAGCAGCTCGTGATGCATACACACGTTATCGGGTGACTGATCAAATTGCCAGAGCCGCTGGTCTGTGGGCCTAGGGTTTGTAACCCGTTGGCCCGTGGACGCCACATGTATTGCAGGGTGAGGTGGGTGTTTGTTACCCGGTCGCCGAGTAGCGAAAGTTGGGACAGAGAGAGCAATGTGGTCGAGCGAGTCGTTCGTTGACGCCGTGAAGGCATGCTGCACACGGGATGCTCAGCAGCATGTACGGTGTGGACGTTGACGAGGAGGTACTGCCCCCTGCTCCAGAGGATGCTTGCTTGCCCCCTACCCCGGCGCATGCCCCCTGCCGATGCCCACCACGCCCACCCCCGGCCATCTCTCCAGCCTGCCCAAGGTGTACATTCCAGCTACAACAGCGCAAAAGATACCTAGAGCTTGGGCTTGGCGGCCTTGAGGACGTTGTCGAGCTTGGTCGCGAGCATGACGTTGCCCTTGACCTTGAGCTGGCCCGTCATGAAGGCCTTCTGGGCGTTGACCTTGCCGTCGGCGAGGCCGAGGAAGGTGTCTGGGGTGGGGGTTAGTGGGGCTTCGTCGCGAATACGACGCTACTAACCGTCGCCGAGGGTGATGGTGACGTCTGCGGTGTGTGTGAGCAAGGTACGGTAGAAGTAAAGCCGATCGCACTCACCAGCCTTCTTGGCCGCGCCCTTGGAGACGGTGCCGGCGTTCTTGAGGTCGATGCTGCGGGCTGTGTGAGCTACGTACATCCGCGCCAGCTAGCTCGCTACGCTCGCGCGCACGCGACTCACACCCAGATGGCCTCCTTGACCGCGGCCTTCTTGTCCGCGTTCTGGATGTTGAGCTGGAAGATGCCGTTGGTCTGCGGCGGCGTGAGCTGCTGTCTGCGGCGGCACACTAGCGTGGGCACGCCGTGGGTCCATCGCCGCCGGCTACTCCGCGCCGGCGGCGGTGTGTCCCTCGGCGCGATGCATGCTGCATCGCACAACTCGCACCCACCTTCTTGATCTGGGCGGCACGCTCCTTCTCCGGGAGAGCCTTGAGCCCGGCGTCGATTTGCTGTGGTGCGCGTGAGCTCGTGCGTGGGAGCGAGCAGTCAAAACAATAGTCACCTCGATGATGTTGCTAGACTGGGCGCGTGTGAGCGGGGTCGTTGCTGGCTGGCTGGCTCGTCAACGACGTACCTTGAATCCGTCCTCCTTGAGCGACATGTTTGTTATTTACTGTTTGATTGCTAGGGATACAGTTGAAGAGAAGAAGAAGAAAGATGGGCAAGGAGGGAGGCTAGTTGTTGATGGTTTTAATACGCCGTCGACGTGTTAGCCTGCCGTCGTTGGCCGGGCAAGTGTGTAGCCGGCGTACCGGTCCCAAAGGCGCCAGAGCAGTCTTAGTCGGCATTCAAACGCGTCGTCACTGGCCCGTCCAGCTGGCTGCACTCACTCCTGGCAGGCAGGCGAGCAGGCAGGCCAAAGACGACCGCATCTTGCCACCTGACCCACCTACCTCCTGGCCTCCTGGCCCCTCTCACATGCCCAGGGTCTACAGTGCTCGGCAAACCGTGCACCTGGACACCTGGGCACCACCTGGGCAGGCAATTCGGCGGTGGGTACACGCGCGACGTCATGGCGGAGGCAGATGGGCACATGGGTGTCCAAGGCGCGCCACACCCAGGCCTGCCTTGCTTCCTTCACGCCTACTACTTCCTTGCTGTGCCAAGCACCATGCACCCCTGTTTTAGCTTGCGTGCGGTGGAATGCGCACGCTGCGGCAACCAGTGACCGACCACCGTCCATACAACCATCAAGAGGTGCCTGATACCTGAGATGCCTGCCTGGAAGGGGCTTGGGCTGGGGTAGCTGGGCTTTGGGCTGGCTGTGGCCGCAGTCTCATCGCCATGTAGCTGCAGCATGTCCTGTCCCCAGCATCCGCCTAGCTCGACCCAAGGCTACACTTGCACCCCTGACTCCAAGGCCCAAGGGCTCCAAAAAGTGATCATCAGTTGAGGGCACCCCATATCATCCTAAGCGATACGTCAAAAGCGTCCGCGGCGCGCGCGTAGCAGAGGGTGGAGACTCGTCGCACTACTGCTGCACTTTGGTGGTATCAAGCACGACCACCACTGTACCAGCGGCCGCCGCGTCGTGTCGAGAGCACCGCAATGCATAATCTCGGTACAACGAAAGCTGTCCTCTTCCTTGTATCCATCTCGTCGACGCCACTGCTACAGCCGCTGCATCGCACACGTTAAATATCAATCACACACTGTGAACCCCGATTGCATCGCCTCAGTCTCAACGCTACCACCACCTTTTCCCTTTCCTTGACAACCTTTACATGACATCGACGACGACCTAAGGTCAATCACACACACATACACACTCTTACTCTCCTTCCCCCCTCCCTCTCCCTCTCCACTGCACCCGCGTGTACATACGTCCTTCTCCACACAAAGCCCACGCAAAAGGGCATCCCAGCAGCCCGCCGCAACGATCTGTGCATCCTTCCTTGACCCCTTGCTCGCCTCCTCGCCTCTCCTCGCCTCCTCGCAACACCCAAGCTCAACATCCCGGAACGCCCGCCGCCGCATCATCATCATCATCGCACCACTCGACGACAGACTCAAACCTGCGCAAGCCAACGGCACAGCCGTTGTGCATCACACTCTCCACCACCACAACAACAACACGCCATGTCGTCGTCAATATCGGAAACCGTAACAGACGCCGTGGCTTCGGCAACGTCCTCGGTCGCCGCCGCGTCCTCGTCGGCAGGACACAACCTGGTAAACACAGACAATCCCAAGTTTAAGATTGTCGGCATCTGTCTCGCCGTCGGCAGTGGTCTCTTCATCGGCTCGAGGTGAGTTGAGTGATGGGCTGGCGCGTGCACCGGCCGCTCTGCTCTACGGCATCACACGTTGCGATATCGCGCACGGGCCCCGCAACTGACATTGCTGCCAGCTTTGTCGTCAAGAAGAAGGGCCTCCTCAGCTCGACCGAGAAGACAGGCAACGAGGCAGGGGAGGGCCACGCCTACCTCAAGAGCCCACTATGGTGGACTGGTATGACCATGATGATTGTTGGCGAGGTGAGTGTGACCGGCGGCAGCGTGACGGACCGACAAACAAACATTGCCGCCGAGCTAGGCTGACCCGTCCCTCCCAGATCCTCAACTTTGTCGCATAGTGAGCTCGCCATCCCAGGCTCTACTGACCTCCAGTGCCTTCACCGTAGCCATCTTGGTCACGCCGCTCGGTTCCATCTCGGTCGTCGTCGCCGCTGTCCTCTCGCACTTCTTTCTCAGGGAAACTCTGACCTTCTTTGTGAGTCCGGGGCGACGTCGATATCCGGCACTGCCGCCCGCAGTTACTTGCCGCAGCGGCAGCAGCACCACTGACGCATGTCGCAGGGCTGGATTGGCTGCACGCTCTGCATTCTGGGGTCTGTCATCCTCGCAGTGAATGCGCCAGCGGAAGGGACAGTTCGAACCATCAACGAGTTCAAGCACCTGTTCATCGCACCCGGCTTCCTCGTGTGGGCAGGCCTCTGCATCGTCGGCTCGGTCTTTGTCGTCCTTTGGGTCGCTCCACGATGGGGCAAGAAGAACATGATGCCTTACATCTCAGTCTGCTCATTGATCGGTGGCATCAGTGTGTCGTGCACTCAAGGCCTCGGCGCGGCCATCATCACTAGTATCCAGGGGTGAGTCCAAAAATGTCAAGCCAAGCACCGCCTCTAACAATTCAGCGAGAGCCAGGTCAAGAACTGGTTCTTCTGGTTCCTCTGGGTGTTTGTGACGGTGACATTGCTGGTCGAGTGAGTCCACTGCCAAAGGTGACGCCTGACGCCCAGAATCAACTACCTCAACAAAGCCCTTGAGCTCTTCAACACGTCCATGGTTGTCCCAGTCTACTTCTGCTACTTCACTTCCGCCACCATGGTCACGTCATTCATCCTCTACAAAGGCCTCAAGGCACCTGCCACGACGTTGGTCACCATGGTGCTCGGCTTCCTGGTTACCTGCTTCGGCATTACGCTCCTGCAAATGTCCAAGGTCGACCCCAAGCAGCTGCAGCATCTCGACCGCCGCTCGACCCTCCTCTTGGCTGCCGCACGCCACGGCACCGAGGACCAGGAGAAGGGCCGCGTTACTGCCATGGAGGACCCGGGCATGGACGCGCTCCGATCGGGCTTTGGCGCTGTCGGCTCCGTTATCCGTGCGCGCAGTATTTCGCGGCGTATGAGCACGGCGAGCTCTGCCAACGGTGGCTACCCCTTCGGGCAGGGCGGTGGCCACTTGAATACGCATGGCCTCGGCGCCCTGCAACGTTACCAGCGTGAGTATCCGTCTGAGAAGAGCACAGAGGTGTTGGCGGAGGAGGTGGAATACCCCGAAGTGCATGTCTACCCCGACGACTATCCTCAAACAACGCCATCAGTCACGCCAACCCCAACGCCCTCTCCGCCATCCGAGGTGGCGTCTGACGAGAGCATCGTTGGGAGGTCCAGATCCCGGACCATGTGACGACTCCTGGGGAATCGTGTTCCTATTGTGATCTAATGCAGCTGCTGTGATGGGGGGCTGGCGGCGTGGAAAGGAACAGGGAAACAGGACGCTCACACTTCTCGTGCAGTTTCGGACAGACCCATGCCAGACGACGAATTGGAGGCGATTCCGTTAAGCCCCACCGGAGCGGCAGGCGGTCAAGGCTTTGAGCCACAACTGCGCGGACCTCGATCGCAGCGCTCGGGCAGCACACTCAAGTTCAAGGACACGGACATGGTGCACAAGTATGGCTACACGCGCCACGACGGGCACACGGACGCGACACACGAGACCCGTGCGCACTCGGACGACCCAAGGGGGACGCCATCAGGTGGCAAGCGCCAGTTTTCCGGGTCGTCCCATGGCGGCGCAGAGTCTGGCCACTTGGAGCAAATCCTCGAGCCCCACGACGGTCGCTTTAGGACGTCGCCAGAGCCGGAAAAGCGGCCCGTCACCGACTACCTCGACCCGTACTACACGGGTGCCGTGTCGACGCCGCCCGACTCGCCCACGTCTCGAGACCGCGGCAAGCTGGCCAACCTGTTCTTCCGCGAAAAGTCGCCCAAGCCCGAGCAGCAGCAGGTGCGTGGTGGCTCGCACCGCGGTGTGCGAGACTACCCGCACTTGGGAAAGGGCGAGGAGGCGACTGAGAAGGAGGAGCGTGCCGCATTAGTCGGCGGCAGCGACGAAGACCGGAGTGACGACCACGGGTTGGATGGTGTGGACCTCGGAGACATGGGCATGAACGCGCCCGCCGTGCCGTCTAAGCCGGCTGGACGGAGACCCATGGGCCCGAGGTAGTAGGGGAGGGGTGGACCTTGATAATGGTGGTGACTGCTTGCTTGATTGATGTGTCTGGAACAATCGGATCAGCATAGATGTGTTGTATGCACACGATAGACAATGTGTGACGAGACGTCAATGAAGGGCATTTGTTTTTGCCGTTTAGCCTGGGTTGTTGCAATGTAAGGGCAATGTGGGTGTATTAAGGGACCAACTTGAGACCACGTTACACGAAACACGCGTAATGGGCGCGTATTGTGTGATGCCGCGCGGCAGTCGTGGTCGCGGATTGTTGTCGTTCCAGCGTGACAAGCCGGGAGAGCGAGCGAGAGAAAGAGGTGGCGAGCAACAACACAAAAACAACAACAAGGATCAACAGCACAACAAGATAGAAC
This sequence comes from Vanrija pseudolonga, assembly GCF_020906515.1. Lineage (NCBI taxonomy): Eukaryota > Fungi > Basidiomycota > Tremellomycetes > Trichosporonales > Trichosporonaceae > Vanrija > Vanrija pseudolonga. Next base: position 3,830,397 of record NC_085851.1, on the reverse strand, counting down.
ACAACAAGGCGACGAGGACAACAAGCCCACTGCATTGCACAACTCTGCTTGCTCCGCCCGCCACCAGCACCAACAACCTCCTGACGCTCGGTCCCTAAAGCTCAAGCCAGCCAGCCCAGCGGGCTTAGCAGCGCACCCGCAGACATTCGTGTCGACATCGCCGCGTGCAGCGTCGTCGTCGCCGCCCACCCACCCACCCACAACATAACACGACATGGCCTTCTCGTCGCTCGCCGACGAGCTCGAGCTCGAGCTCGACCTCGACGCCGGGCCGAGCTCGCACGCGCTGTCGCTAGCGCTCAGCCCGGGCGGGTTTGGCCCGTCCGGCGGGTTGTCGTTGGCCGACGAGTTCGATGACCTTGACCATCACGGGGGGCTTGGGGAGCGTAGGTGTCTGCATATCAGACAGGGGGAGCTGACGCGACAGCGCATAATGGGCTGGGGTCGCTTGCCCACGAGCTCGACCACGACTTCCACGACGACGACGCCTACCACTACGACGATGACCACCACGACCACGGCTACGACCCACATCGTGACTCCCGGACCAACGGGCACGCGCCAGCGCCGTCGCCCCCTCGGCCGCGCTCGCGCGCGCGGGGTACGCGTGCCAACGGTAACGGCGTGAGCAGCCGCACACCAGACGACACGGACGAAGACGACGACGCCGCCGCCTCCCTCCCGCCGCAGTCGAGCAAGGCGATCGCGGCGCTGCACGACAGCCTGTCCCACTCTGCGCGCTTCGTCGCGCTCCTCCGCGCGCCGGCGAGCGGCGCCGCCGCGCTCGAAGAACGCCTGTCGGCCCACCTCTCCCACCTCGCCGAGGCGGAGCGCGCGCGCGACGAGCAGGTCCGCGAGGCGGGCGTGCTGCTGCGCGAGCTGGAAGCCGTGCGCGGCGAGGGGATCGACGCGGATCTGAGCTGGGTCGACGAGCTCGGCCTGGGCGGGGCGCTTGACGATGATGGGCCAGCAGGGCCCGGGTGGACGGGCGACCGCGTACCCGGCAACAAGAAGCTCCTCTCGCCCTCACCGCCTGGCTCGCCGCTCTCACCGACCTTTCGCCAGCACGCGGCCGAGGCGGCCGCTGCGTCCCCACTGCCACGCGCCGCGGCCGAGCTGTCGCACGGCACGGCGTCGCTGGCTCGCTCGCTCGCGGGCTTGTCAGACAGCGCGGGGCTCGCGCTCGCGCTGAGCAATGGCGCCGCGAGGCAGGTACGCGGCGTGCGCATCGGCGTGAGCAGCTGGCGCGAGCGCGAGGAGACCGAGGCCGAGTGCCTCGCTGGCGTCGAGGCCTGGGAGGCGCGCGCGGCCGCTGGCGAGTTGCCCGATGTCCGCCGCGTCGCCGACGCGCTTGTCAAGGGGTTTGCCGACATGCTCGACGACGTCGAGCGGCGGATGCGCGAGGCCAGGCGGGTGGGGAGCGTTGGGGCTTAGGGGGGGCGGGGTGGTGTCATGACATTATGCATATATAGATTGTTATGGGGGCGTGGGGGTTGGAGGAGGGCGAAGCAGCGGGGAGGGGCGCAGCGAGGGTTACCACCGACGCTGCAATGTCCCTCGGCCCGTGGGCTATGTGACCGGCCGGCAGCAGCGAGGCCACTACTACAGAGCCGCCAACACCCCTCGGCTCGTGAACGACTCGTACCGCGGCCCCGTCGGGATCCAGCCTGTGAACGGCGGGGCGGTGGCACCAGAGGCCGCCGATGTGACCTCAAACTCGTGTGGTAGCCGCTTTGCCCAGTCGGCATTGAGCCGCTCAGCAGGTACACCACGCAGCGCCGCCTTGGCTTCCTGGTAGGCGGTGTTGGCGTGCTTGAGGCTAAAGTACGTCTCGTCGGCGAGCTCAGCTTCGGCGCTGCGGCGTCAGCCATCACGCTACCTCTCGTCAACCTACCTCAATCCCACGAACGCCCGCAGCACCTCCATCTTACACACCCTCGACCGCTGCTTGTCCTTGAGCAGCACCTTCCCAGGCGCCTTCCAACCCGACCCCTGCGCGCACCCGTTGATGATGACCTCGGGCTTGCCCAGCACCGGGACGTGCGAGAGGGACACGGTCGACGTGCTGGGGTCGGACGCGCCGGAGGCGAGCGCGGCTTCGCGGGAAAGAGCGAAGCGGCGCGGCGTGAGGTGGAGACGGGGTTGTGTGAGGCGATACGGTGGTGGCAAGGCACCTGTCGAGTCAGCTTCCGATAAGGTCGACTTGAGCTGGGGACCCACCGATGCCCTCGACACGGCGCCACAGCGCTCGCTCAGCCTCGGCGACCACAGTTGCGTGCCACTCATCTTCTCTCTGCCCCTCGGGCACCTCAACACCGCCGATGACAATGTGGTCGAGGTAGACCGGCTCGAACAGCCGCGCCAGCAGCGCGCCTTGCAACCCCAACACTGTCCAAGTCGCAATCTTGTCCGAGCAGCTGAACGAGATTGAGGGCGGCGAGTCGGGCCGGCCGGGCTTGGTTCGGATCGCGCCATAGTTCTCGTACCCGTTCCGCCCGCGCACCACCTCTGTCGGCACAGGCGGGGTGTCCTGCTCAGAAGCAGCACGACGCGCTGCCTCGTTCTTGAACGCCTCGGCGGCGTCTGCGGGCTGATGGGCAGCCGTATGCAATGTTGACGCATCGCCACACTGTGCGTGAGCTAATGATTCACGGTGATCCACAACTCACAGGAAGGGCCGAGACGTACAGGAACACCTCGACACCCGGAGCCAGCCCAAACTTGTCTTCCCTCCACACGAGCCACTCGCTCGCCTCTCCCCGTTGGACCCGCACCGCCTCGGCCACCAGCCAGCGGAGGAATCCACGGCGCGCAAGCACCTCGGCATGGCAGTCGTGGACCGTGTCCCCCAGTGGTGGCAGTCTTGCCGCCGGGAGGACCTTGACCCCAGTGCCGAGGGAGACGAGATGTGGTTCTCTGTCGGGTCGCACGAGGACAATGGCCGCGAGGATCGTCCACTCCGCCACGCCGTTGTCGCGCACTATCGGCTTGCCGTGCTTCGGTAGCGCGGCGTACGCGCCCTGAGCGGCCTGCACGACTTGCTCCGCTATTGTGTCGGCCATGAGATGGGGGGTGGTGCAACAATGCCGGTGGATCACCTCCACCGTTTTTGTGGGTTTGATAGCGGGATCAAATCCGGCCAACAACACTCCTGTTGTCGCACACGCCAAGTAGTGTCAGTCACTCGATCAACTGTCTCTTTCTCAGTCTCAGTCTCTCCCTCTCCATCTCTCATCCATCCCTAAAAGCGCGCGTCAGACTTGAAATCGCACCAAGGACCCCGCCGCCCGTACCCCCTGTGATACCCCGACCATGGCAGCTCCCCGGCCCCCCGCCGCGCGGCCAGCGGCGGCCATCAACCTCGAGTCGATCTACGCGAACATCCCCATCCTCATCCAGAGGGTGCGCAGCAACCTGCTCGCTGCGAATCAGATCCCTCCTGTCCGTGTTCATTGCGTGCCGCGCACGCCACAAACGAACCAAGCAGCCCACTGACGCACGACGCAGCTCCGCAACCTGATTGCAAACCACGCGCGAGAGATCGTCATCTTCAACGCCCGTCTCGGCCGCCCGAACCCACTGTTGAGCCTCCCTGAGGTGCTTAATCCTACCAAGCGTGTGGGCAACAATGATGCTGTGACGACCGAAAGCGCTTTCCTTCAGTCCATATCGGCCGGCGTCAACGCCGCGCGCACCATCCGCCCGGACCAGAACCTCATCGCGACCATCAACGCGCGCAACGCCGCCGCCGTGCGTCCGCCCGCGGCCGGAGCAGCTGCTGCTGGCACACCTGCCAAGCCGCAGTCGCCTGCGCCGACCCCGACGAGCGCGGCGCCGACACCTCGTACCGCCAGCCCTGCTACCCCCGCGACGCCGACGGTCGCGGCCACCCCGCCGGCCCCGGCTTCCGCAGAGCAGCCTGCAGCGGCGCCAGCTGCCGTCGCTCCTGCCACGGTATCCACGCCACCTGTGGCACAGGCGCAGATGCCGATGCCGCCCATGACGTTTCAGCAGGTCAAGGATCTGCTGGCAATCCCCCCAGACAAGCGAAACCCCATGTTTGAGGCAGTGAGTGACGGCTTTTGTTCGACGGCTCACACTCTCAGGACCCAGTACTTAAACAGCGCTTCTATACCTCTTACGCTTACTTCCAGCACAAGAGTGCGTTGCTCAAAGCTGGTGCAGCCGCGACACCGACAGCTGCTTCTCAGGCGTCGAGCTCTTCGTCATCCGCACCTCAATCTCCAGCGCCTAGAGCCCCAGCAGCTGCTACTCCTGGTGCTACTGCTCAGCCCGCAGCTCCTCAACCCGCAGCTTCTCAGCCCGCGGCTCCTCAGCCTGCGACTCCTCAGACTGTCGCCCCAGCTGCAGTCACTGCTCCGCCCGCTGCCACGGCAACAACAGCAGCAGCTGCTGCAGGAACACCCATGCCCACCCAAGCCCAGACCGCACCTGCGGCCGTTGTTCCAGCCAGCCAGGTTCCAGCTGCACCAGTGCGCACGTCGTCACTCCCAACCGTGCCGACCCCTGTTCCAGCGGCCCCGGTGCCTGCAGCTGCTACCACGACGGTACCTACCCCACCAGCTGCGTCGGTGTCAACGGGAGCACCGCCAGCTACTACCCCTGCCGTGGCACCACCGGCACCAGTTACAACTACCCCTGCCCCGGCTGTTTCTCCACCGGAGCCCAAACCGGCAACGGTGCCTTCGCCGGCTCCTGTTGCGGCAACTCCAGCAACCACAACAGTGGCACCACCACCGACCGTGACACCCCCCGCGCCCACACCGGCGCCAGCTCCGGCGCCAGTCTCGGCTCCTCCCGTAGCGCCTACTCCAACACCACCGGCCCCAGCACCTGCTCCTCCAAAGGCGGCTCCTCCCGCCGCACCCCCCAAACCTCCGCCTCCGCCTCCAGAGCCCGAGCCAGCAAGGCGCAAGCGCAAGCTCCGCGAGTTCACGCGCGAGCTGGCACCTGACCTTGCGGTGGAGCTGGGTCTAGACAATGTGAGTGCATTTACCCCTGTTCCTGCTGACCCGTCTAGCTCTTCGGCGAGGTCTTGGACAGTTTCATCGACACAGCGGCGAAGGACAGCATCCGCCTGGCGGCGCATCGTAACTCGAACCACGTCGAGGTCAAGGACATGGCCTTTGTTCTCGAGCACTACCACGACATTGTCGTCCCTGGCTTCAACGTCCAGGTGCCCAAGAAGGTCCATCTCGAGCCAGAGGGAGAGAAGAAGCGTGGAAGGCAGGTCGCGCCGCGCCGTCCGGCCGCGAGGCGAGAGGAGGAGTGAGTAGAGATGATCCAAGCCACCAGCAGACGGCGTCCCATGTTGTACTATAGCACCTCTACCACGTCTATCCATTCTGGATGCAATACTCATTCATTCGTTGGGGTCATGAAAATGGTCGAAGATATGAGTGGTAAAAGATGGTCTCGTCGTGCTCGTAAAATGGCTCGTAAAGGAAACATTGTTGGCCCAAAAGATGTAGCACGGCGTCGAAGCGAAGCCCAAGGAATACGAGGCGCAGAGCGGCTCGCGGCACAACCAGGTATTATAAGGACGCTGACCGTGCGTCGTCAATTGTGCCGAGAAAACGATAAGCAGATAAAAAGGGATGGAAAGCCGGGGCAACCGGGCCACACAGCAACTAGCCCACGATCCGGCGCCAGAGATCGCGGCCCGGTTCGGCGCCGACAATCTCGCGCTTGCCGATTTGGATAATGGCGCCCGTCTCGACCATCTCCTGGAGGAGGGAGGGGGCGGGTCCACCGCGGTGACGAGCACCGGACGGTGACGCGGGGTGGGCCGGCCCGCTGCCAACGGGTGAGGTGACTCCGGCGGGCGCCGTACCCAGGCGGCCGGCGGCCGAAGCGTCTGGCGACTGTGCGGGCGAAACGTGGTACGCGGCCGTGTGGAGGACCTGCTGAACGTGCGAGAGATTGATGATGGGCGTATGGGACAGCGCCGAGGTCAGGCCGACAAGGTGGGCGATGGCGAGGCCGAAGAATGGCCGGAAGACGGGCAGCGAGAACACAAACGACCTGTTGATCTCAGGAGCGCCGAGCGCCGAGAGCACGTTGAATGCGGCATCCCGACCCCGCTCCAGCTGCTGGTGCCCCTCTTGCGATTGGGTGAGCAGCGACCACACGCGGTCGTTGGAGACGAACACTGGCGATGCAGTAAACAGGAGCGCATAGTTGTAGTGCAGGTTGAGGACGGGCTCGTGACGTGCACCACAGCTCTGGGCCCACGCTTCCCACCGGGCAGCGAAGCGTTTATAGACATCTCGGACGCGTCGGCGATCCCGTTGGTCGCGAGCAGTTTCTCTGCCGCCGGAAGAGTCGCCTCGGGCATGGGAACCCGGTCGGCCGTCGCTGTGATCCGAACCCGAGTCACGACTACCCTCAGGGGATTTGGGGTCGCCCGGGTATCGAGTATGGCCGCGCTGGGCGTTCAGGACTGGGAGTGGCGTTGTCAGTTGGAATCGGAACCTTTCCGCCACATAGTGGCTGAACGCCACCCGGGGCGTCCAACGCCACACTCACCTTCCATCAGAAGCTCCGAATATTGCAGCCATGCAAGCAACCTGTTGTCCCGGTCGCGAACAGACGATTCGGTTGGGGGCGAAGTAGCGATCAGGTCGCGCCAGGAAGCCGCCAGAGGTTCTTGAACAATAGGCAAGTTGAAGTCGGGCAAGTGGAGAAGGTGGTCGGCAAGGACGACATAGATCCACTCCCGCCACTCTTCGTGGCCACGCCTCTGAATTTGCACTCGGTCCAGTTGGAGGTCACGCGCCAGGCCGACAGCGAGACTGCCGAGCGCCGAGTCATTCGTCCAGGTGCTGTACACCCCGAGGGCGAGAACTTCGTCCCTCGTCCATAGAACCCGCCCAGCCAGGAGGCGCGACACTTCCGCCACGACGGCTTCAGCAGCCGCATCGCTCTCGCGCCTCGACGTTTCGGGGCGTTCGAGGGCAGCACGACGCCCCATACACAGAAGGACAAGCGATGGGAGTCCTGGAAGTGGCGATATCCCAGGAAGCCACGGTGTCAAGGGCCACGCTCCAACCCGGTAGCTTTCCCACACATGGTCGGGGACGTCAGTCGGGTTTCTCGGTGGAATGGGAGCAACCGCCGAGTTTCCTGCCGCCGCACCGCCGGAAATCTGAGCCGCCAGGGCCGATTGAGCACGCAAAATGGATCCGAGTGTGGCCTCAATACCGGATACCGACGCAGGGAGCGTCGATACTGATCGAAAAGCGGATTCGAGGCCACGCAAACGACCTTCGAGGCGGTGGTCTATCAACTGTCCACTTGACTGTTGAGGTGGTACAGGACCTCCGGGTGGAGGATGGCCGTAACCGGGATGGGTAACAGGGTAGTATTGTTGTTGAGGGCCGCCTCCAGTGGACGGAGGTGTGTGCGCAGGTGGCGTATGGGCACGGAGAGGTGGCGGGTATGGCGTGCCCATGCCCGCTTGTGGGGGAGGGCGCATCTGGGCTGGATGTTCCCGTGCGCCTTGAGCTTGCCTGATGGCATAATCGGGAATCAATTGGGGACGAGTTGTCACTGGTGGAGCCGCCTGCGATGTGGCGGGATAAAACGAAGGTCCTGCTGGCTCTGCTGGAGGGGGAAAGAAGGGGGAAGCACGCGACGGAATAGTCGAGATCGACTTTGGCCGCGTTCGCGACTCGAAAACACACGAAACGTTGGCCTGGCGGCACCCACGACATGGTTCCTTGCCAGGGCCGTCGCATTTCATTCTGCACGAGTTAGAACACGGAAAGGTGGGCGCGCACGCGTGTGGGCGCGTGTGGGTGTGTGTGGCGGTGCCGCCCTCGAGGAACACTCACTTTTGTCGACGACATCTCATGCAAGCCATCATACTCCGCGGTTGCCTGTTTGTCACGTCGCGTGTAAACACAATGTCACCACCAGTAGTACTAGGCTGTTCTCCGGCCGTTCTTGGTTCCTCGGCACGTCCCCGTTCCGGGCTGGTACTTGGCGACGGAGACTTTACTCCTGCTGGCCCTCCCATGGAATGGCGGGCCATGTGTCCAGGGGGCCAATTTGGCGCCCAGCTTCCAGGACGTGGTGCTGCGCCCGACGAGGCCGCACTGCCCGCAGCCGAGAAGGACTGGTATGACGACGACGACGGTCCGGAACCGGGTGCGTTACCTTCAGTGCCTCCGAGTTGAAGGGGATGCAACGGTGGCAATGTTGGCCGCGTGGGCGATGATCCCCGAATGATACGCGGTGACGTGCCGCTGGGATTTGGAGCAGGGCGCTGCATGAAACGGGTACCCGATGAATCGACAGGAGAGAGCGAGGGGGAGGCTGACCCTCTCCGCACGCGCTTTGAAGGATGAGACTCTGAACCTGAGACTGTTAGTTTGGTAAATGACAAAGTTTACGGGATGCAGGGGGTGTAGGAGAATCGTCGGGTTTATCCCGTTGGATGAGACAAAGCGGGGGGGATTCCAGGAGGTGCGCGTACCTTGTGTCACCGGCCCGGATGGGCTGTCGGCTCTGCGCCTCATGTCGAGGTAATGTTTTGCCTGCGTGGGCTGTGCTTATAGAGGGGCTGCACAGATGTGGGCAAGCAAGAGGGGTGATGGTTGGTGGGTGGCCAAGGTGCGTTGCGCAGCCGAAAGGTTTCGGCTACGCGCTATCGAGGTTTCGCCTTGCACCGCGGCCGCTTCGACCCGTGTCCTCGAGACCAGTCGTGACAACTGTGGACCCTGTGTCAAGCGTCAAAGTGGGTTGCGGGCGGCGGTGATGATGAGACGCGTCCTCAAACGAATGCGTGTTGATGCAAGGGCCGAGGTAAAAGCATAAAGCAATGGTTCAAGGTTTACTCGTCGTCGAGGGGAGGGGGGGGGTAGGGGCAAAGGTAATGGTAGTCAACCGGGGCAAAAGGAATGTTGTTGTCAGAGACGGAAGTGGTGGGTGGCACCCGTGATCGAGTCGCCGCTACCAAGGAGCAGTGTTGTAGTGTTGGTTTAGGCCGAAGCGAGTGCTGTAGGTTGATTGGTGGCGGGTGGGGCCTTGTACGTGACCAGCACGAGTTGATGGACAGAGTGAGGGTGAGTGGATGATGGGGTGGGAGGGGTGGAGGGAGGGGAGGGGACGTCGGATGGGTTTGACGCCGGGGAAGGCGGGACGTAGACAGCGTGATTGACGTTGATGCGACTTGCTTGGCCAATACACACGACAAGGGCGACAGAGGCGAGTGCAAGCCCGACAATGTCGTGTTTCGTGTAGAGAGTAGTGCCGTGAGATGCGTGTGCAATGCGAGTTGGGTTGAGGCGTTCCGTGTGTGTCTTGTTGTGTGGTGTAGGCGTGGTACGTGCTTTGCGGCTTGCTTGGCGTACGTGCGTGCAGAGTGTCGTTTGAGCGTGCGTGCGTGCGTGCGTCGTGCGTCGTGCGTGCGTGCAACTTGCTGACGTATAGGTACTTTAAAGGGATGGATCTGCCCTCCCTATACGATGGAAGTGGTGCTGCTGATCGTCGGGGTCGGCTTTGTCACCGCCGCCGCAGTAGAAGATGCGATGCACAAAGTCGGTGAGCGCAGCGGTTGTCACGGCTTGGCGCTCGCCTTGCAGTCGTTGACGTGTGTAGCAAGCGAGCGAGTGAGCGAGTGAGGCGGGTCGGGGCGGGGACCAGAGCCGTGGGGGGTGACGTGATGGTCCGCGACGAAATGTCCCACTATCACCAAGCTTGTTTTTGTTGACCCAAGCCCAAAGTCTGTGCGTGTCGTCGTCGTGTTTCGGGCTGATGCTGTGATGATGCCCAGCAAAACGTAGCGATGACGGTAATGCGTTATTTACAGATCACTCTGTTGTCAGCTGCTCCCAATTACGCCTGGGTTACTATGCGTAGCCACAGGCAAAGTTTGGATGCAAGGTCTGTTCAGAGTCTTGTCTGTCTGTGCACCACAACGTCGCGTAAACGCCGCTGGTGCTCTGACGACGTCTGTGGAATGAAAGGGCGATCGGATCGCCCTCGTGACGTGTGGTCGAAAGGGTGACAGGAACCCTTCAGTCCCGTCGTTGGGTCCGTCTCGTCGGAGCTGCCGTAGCCGTGGAGGGTGCGCGATACGGCACCAATGGCGGTGACGACGTGGAGAGGGGGAGACTAGTGGTGGGAGGGGAGGAGGCGGAGGGGGAAGGAGGGGCGTGGTCGGTCGTCAACCTCGACGTCGGTATGCCGCTTGTCGAGGTGGTTTGAAAGAGAGTGAAGAGAGATGAAGGTGATAACAAGATGTTGGAAAGAGTGGGAAGAGGAAAGGGGCCGGGGTGGGGGGAGCGGCGGTCGACGGCGCAGATTAATGTGGTCGTGGTGGACACGAGGGAGGCGAGGGAGGGGGTGTACGTTTGCTGGTAATCTTCCTAGGGACGGGTGGATACACCTAATCAGGCAGCAACCCAAACCAGGAGGGATCGTGGTTTACGTTGGTCTTGCGGCAGAGCCGGTTCAGTTCCGAGAACCGTATAGGGTTTCGTTTGGGAGAGGCAATGACGAGCAACACAAAGTGGTCCTCCCAAGAAGGGACGGGCGGCTCGAAAGTCGACAGAGTGGGGATGTCACCGATGTCGGCAGGCGGTGGTTAACCCCGAGTTGGCTAGAATGGATCAACAATGGCTCATGTCATGGGGAGACGAGAGGGAGCGGCAGACGGGGGGGGCAACACGGGCAGTCTATACCACCAGCGGGACGGAGAGGGAGACGGAGGGGGAGAGCGGCACAAGAGCAGCACAGGATCACAACCCAAGTTTGGACCGGGAGAACAGAGTTGGCAGGAACAGGAGGTCAGGTACGGAGCAGGCATGCAGTGTATGCCCTCTTGAGTCTTGCGCCGAGCGCAAGCATCACGACGTTCCTACCTGGACCTTGGCTCATGCTCATCATTACTGGCTTCCCGGGTCACGGCGGAGCGCGTACAAGGGGAAGGGGGAGGAGGTAAGAGACCGGAGTGACACGAGCGAGCGAGCGAGGGGAGGCCGACCGAGCGAGCGAGCCCAATGTGACCTGTTCGATCGGTAACCCAAATAGGGCTGGCTGCGTTTGGCTCTCTCCACTCCAACAATGCTGCTACGACCCATGGGCCGGGCCACTCGTTTGCGAGCAAAGGGATCGAGCTGGGTACCCGTCCTCACCTTGTACTACTTTGGTTTTGGGCTTGGTCTTGTCTGCGTGCCGGTCGAGTCAGGTCCTGGCTTGCTTGGTTGGCTGGCTGGGGCCAGGATAGGAACGAATGTATCAAACTATGAAGGCGAAGGGGGCAAGTACCGGTCGTGCCGCGCGGAACGCTGCGCTTGCAAGCTCACACTCGGCCTTGCTTTGCTTGCTCGCCGCCGCGGCAGGCGTCAACTTGGTTTCGATCTAATGGAGAGTTTGTGGGCGTGCGCGGTACAAGCCCAAACACTGGCGACCAGGGGGCGGGGAGCGGCGGGAACGGACTATGCGGGAAAGGCAAGAAAAACGTCAGAGCTTGATTCTATGATGTACGTTTCCCCCCCCCCAATCCCTTTCCCCCCCGTGTCCTCTTTCAAGTGACAAGATGGCATGCATGTATCCAACGCCAGTCTGGCAGGGACGGCCAGCCAAGCCGGTAGGGAGACGGGCAGCAGGGCTGCGCGAGGTAGGAGAGCGACTTTTTTTCCCTTGCCTGCTGCTGCCTTTCCCCTAGCGAGTTGGACCTGCACAGTCAGGTCAGGATCTGCCGCACACTGCATCCGTGCGCGCGTGTTGCAGCGAGCGGCGGTGGCGGCGGCGGCGGCGAGCAGCAGCAGCAGCAGCCGCCGCAGGAAGGCAATCGCTGGAAAAATAAGGATGTGTGTGCCCGAAACACAGACGAGCCGAAAGCTCCGGCGGTCGTAGTTGGCGGCACGCCCACCTCGAGGCGTTTTGCCCACCCACTATGGGCCGTCGCTTGCCGCACGACATTGGGTGGCGTTGTGCTGGAGCAGACCTGCACGGCGAACCCAGCGCGCCGCGCCGCGCGCCGCAAGCCGGACTCCAGGGTGGATGGGAGTATGACTGGTCCCCAAAAGGAGTCAAGTTGTAAGAAGCAAGAGATGGCAACAGGGACACGGACGCGCACTCCTTTGTCGTGGGTGAATGGACTTGTCGTGGTGCATGGTAATAAAGCCAAGCCAAGCCTCAGCCGGCACCTCTCCTTCCCCGCGCCGTACCGCGCTTGCTCCTTTGATGGCTGCTGCTGCTGCCGCTGGACCCTTGCACCAACAGCTCGTTCCTGGGCACGTCTCTTCCCCTCTTCCGGCACATCGGCCCCACCCCCACGGCAGCTTCGCTCAGAGACCTGCCCTGAAACTCACTCGCTCGCTCAACCAAAGAGTAACCCTTCCTGGTAGCGGCCGGTTGGGTTCCTTTTCTCTTTGCAGACTTGCAAAACACTACCACCACCGGCTGCAGCTTTTCCTCGACAAGAGGGTCTCCTGTCTCGGGGAGGACCTGGGCCAGAAGCAGAATCCGGCACGGCGTTCGGTGGCGTCAGGCTGTGTCGGGCTCTGGCGTTCAAGGGGGTGGGCCCGTGACGTAATTCCGAGACGGCACTGGCCACGGCGCTGGCATCAGAGATTGAGTGAGCGGGCTGATAGCGATCTGCGGGTGGGCGTGGGACAGCGGTGGGCTACTCGCTGCTGCAGCGTGCATACGTGCGCATGCATCCTTTGCCTCGTGCCACGACGACACACACTTGTGCACACCGACCCTACCCTATGAATTGTCCCAGAAACCACCTAAAGGCAGGATAATAAAGGGAAGGGGAGGTGCGTGCGCCTCTGGCCTGTTCCCTCGGCGCCTCTCATTTTCGCGGCTGTTCCTCGCTTCGTTCCTGACTGATGGCTATCGACAACCCAAAGCTGTATTAAGTACAACGCACGGAAGGGGTGTAGATCAGGTTTCGCTGGCCGCGTCGCCAGTCAATCACAATCCTGATGGCGCACACCAGTCGCTCGCTGCTTCTGCTCGCCGCATGTTTGACACGCGGCGCGTGTCGCCCGCCCGGGCCGGCCGCCGATGGCCGCTGGCACGGTTCTAGGAAGCGACGACCTCGAATTGATCGAGCGGCGCGGCGCGCATGGTGCGACGGGGCGGTGGCGGCGGTGGCACTTGCACCGCGGCCGCCACCACCACCACCACCACTGCCACCACCACCGACGGCGACTCGTCTATATGTATCGCATCATACACACCGACAATGCCGAAACTGAGGGGCCAGGAAGTACAAGATTTCACTCTCGCACAAAAGCAACAGCGTGAGAGAAATCTCGGGCCATACTGCCACTGCACGTAACAGGTACGAGCAAGTCGCGGCTGTTATATACCGCTGTGACGGCTTACGGCCCACAAATTAACAGATGTGTCCATTGTCGTCGACGTTATCCTCCGGTGCGGCAGCGGCTCGGCTCTGGTCTCGCTGGCGATCCACAGCCATCACACCAGCTGCTACTGCAGCAGCATCGTCCCGCAGATCCTGAAGCGACTGTCCCGTGTCGTCTTTACAGGCACACCCGGATTACCATCTGAACAACGTAATCGCGCCGGCACTCCTGCCCTGTTTCCGTTTTCTCCTTTCCGCCTGGGGAGACAAGTCTGTTCCTTAGGAATCAGGAGAACGAGGCACCGTGTTTTGCCCAGTCGAGCAACATGCACATCTCACACGCACATGCATTGCATGCACGAGTCCGATGACGACGGGCTTGGACGGCCATGGTCGCGCGCGGTCCTCGTCCTCCTCGGCGTGCCTTTGTCGCCTTGTATCATCTGGTTTGGGCATCGTTCCGGTGATCCCGACCGCTGTCCGCTTCGCTTCCCGGTCCGTCATGCCGCATACCGCAGCGCGGTCAGAGTGTGGGACCGAAACACGGGTCCTGGGGCCTGTGTTCAAACCCAGAGCTCCTCCCAGCCCCACCCAACACGACCGCCCACGCACCGGGTAACTGTGCCCTTGAAACATTACTCTTCAAGGGGCTTTGCAACAAGAGGGGCCGTGCCGGCCGGATGGGCCGTAGGGGGAGGGTCCTGTGTGTCAAGACGAGTCAGGTGGATCCTTGGGATCCTTGGGATCAGTCAGTCGCAGCCGTGACAAGAGTGACGGAGAGCCTGTGGGACTGAACACTCTGCTTCATTGCCCACCTTGAAACCCGGCTCATGATCGCGTTCTAGTCCTCCCGCTGCAGGTGACCCAATCCATGGAGTCTCTGTCTGAGGTAGGTGGGCGTCGTCGGGGTATGTGGCCGGAAGTTTCGGACAGACGTGCGTGGGTGGGTGCTTGGGCGTGCGCGTGCACATCCACCACGGACAGACAGCAGCGGCAGCAGGGCGGAGAGGAGCAGGAGGCATGGGTCACGTCAAAGCCGAAGCGGGTTCATGCAGTTGCATTCTTACCACACTTGTAACGCCCGTGTTCCGGGCCGCTCCAAGCGACCGTTTGCACGTCCCACGCCGTGGATCCTGCACTAAACATAACCAGATAACCTAAACTAGCTACAAAACCATGAATCCAGCGGTTGCACATGCTGTAACGAGCATGTCCAACTATCATTAGGGTTCATGGTCTATGCTGCATCTGGGAACCGGTTGTACGAGTCTAGGGTTGATGCATCCGTGGGGTCATGCCGAGTTCCTGTTCCCAATGTAGCAGTCTCCACTTTTCTTTTCGATCGACTGGCGGCGTGGCCCAAGTTGCTGGGCCGGCTGTCTTGCCGCCAGCGTCCTGAGGTCGGATGCAGTCGAATTACGACAACCCAGGCCGCCCCAAACAAAGTTTCGGGTCTACGTACCCGTCACAACTTTACATGACTCCCCTCCCCTTTGCACACACCATCTTGGCAGGTGAGGTTCAACGGCCTTTGCTCGCAGCCGCCTCAGGGGGCAGCCGTCTTGACCACCCAACCGGGCAGCCCGCCATGCGCCATGCGCCTCTGCCCATCACGTGAAGCCTCGCCGCTATCTCCTGATGGCTGCAATCTGACTGTGCCGCCACCGGCAACGCAGTCGACGGGGCGCCAACTAACGTAAGGCTGTCTCAAGTCGGCAAGCTGGCGCCGAAGAATTCGGTCATCCTGAGCCCTTGGTGTAGCCCGCCCACAGAACAGAAATCAGGAGTCAGGTGTGGGGCAAGTGCGTGCGATTCGTGGCGTGCGTGGCACGCCGTGCGGTGCCGTGGCAGGTGCCACTCCCTCTCGCACGGCGGTGCACCAGATCCATGCCAGTGCGCACTCCGCAGTCCTGGCCGTCAACCGCCGAGAATGACCCAAAGGCCAATCTCCCTCGTCCACGTAGAGGTTGGTTGGTGACAGGCGCTGGCGAGGCGGCGAAACGAGACCGCTGCCGTCGGAGGATTCAGAGAGCGATCAGTCAATCAATCAGATCGTCGAGCTCGTTATACAACCTTGATCGACATGCTTCGTAGCTCCAACTTCATTGAATGGGGGTTGAGCCCTTAGGATGACTGCGGCGTCGCAAGCACAGTATGTACCTCATGTGTCACACGTTACCAGCAACCAAACTGGCACCGATCTCACCAATGGTGTGGAAACGGGCCGGATGATGATGGAGATGATGTCGCCAAGACCAACGACTCCTCCTCCTCCTCAGCGATCAACAAACAAGCTCATACTTTCCGCTGACACAGCCGCTCTCTCATGTCTGTTTCAGTCAATCGTGGACCTCGACCTCGACCTTGTCCTCGGCACGGAGCGGGCCCTGCTCATTTAATGTGGGCTGCCCTGCCATTAAACGTGGATCAGCCGACCCAACGTACCTACCAATGGTAGCCTCGGCGCCACCGCATCTGAGCAAATCCTCTTGGGTCCGGAATCTGTGTGAGAATCGCGGAGAGAGCTAAAAGCCAGATGGCCGGAACCCTTGTCGTCGTCACTCTCACACGTTTCAATGTCCTTGTCCTGGGAAACTTTAACCCGCATTACTCTCCGCGAACCTGGATCCTGGACAGCTGTGGCGTGATGGAGCCGCGCGGGCCGGTCGATAGTATCCTTTCGAGATCGACAGCGTGGCACTAACTTTTCAGAGCCCATCTGTCAGTGGGGTAGGTCGAGGTGAGCCGTGACATGTTCCTTTCCCGCAGTCAACGCCGGGTTGTGGGTCCAGGTCGCTGCTGAGCGCCACAGCTAGTGTCAGCGCCATCAGATTCAAAGAACAGGTCAACGTTTGATCTGACCGGGAACGATGACAAGCTTAATGGCAAGAAAGTAGTTGGCGGCTATCAGTAAGAGATAATGAGGAGATAGATGACACTGTGTTGTGAATCGGTGCCACGCTCTGTCTTGCTCGTCTTCCTCGTCTTCCTCGCCTTCCTTGTCTTCCTCGTCATCCCTTTCGTCAAAATCGTCACAGTCACATTCCTCGGCAAACTCTTTCAATTTCGCCTTTCTCTCCTCCTCTCATCCTCTCTCTCTGTCTCACTCTCTCGTCACTCGCCCTTCCTTCCTCGTTCACCTCATCATCATCACTCTCCTCCGCTCCAAGTGCAACCGAGGTGACTCCGAACTCCCACGGAGTGACACATCCGCGCCTCGCACTCCAACCATATCTCGCGTCTCCCGGCACGTTGTTCAGCCCCCCTCAGCCCCTCCTTCCCTCACACCCTTCACCAAAAGTCCCCGATCCCAAACTCGAAATGACCGGTGTCGTGCCCCGCAAGCGCGGTGGCCGCCGGTCCCTCAATGCAAAGTACGATCGGCTAGTCGGCGTCTCTCTACGGCCGCATACTCGCTCTCGAACGATCGGAGCAGAGAGGAACGAGGAACGTGAATGCTTGATGGCGAGGATCGGCGGTGCTAGCGGTGCAGACAAGACCCAGCCCCAGCACCAAGCCGCGGCGGCGCCGCCCGCAGCCCCCGTCGGACCACCCGCCCACCGTAATAAAGGTACATCCCGTCCTCCAGGTGGGGAGATGGGCAAGGTTGCGGAACACGAGGCCGTTCAATTCCCTGCTGGTCCCTATGTGAGTTGACGCTGGCTGCGTCATCACTCCCTGCTGGTGCACAATGATCGGCAGACCGAGACGTGCGCTGACAACTCTTGGCAGTCACAACAACGCCCGCAGTATCAGCCCCTTAGGCGCTCTGCACTCCGTTCATGGCCAAACCCAACGCCACAGTGGGAACAAGACGGCATGCGTGAAGACGAGCAGCCGGTCCAAGTCGACGAGGAAGACATGCGTCCGGCAACTCCCGCGGCACACATCCTGTCCCGGCCGGCGCCTCAGACCCAACGTCACCAAGCCCATCATTCACACCCGCCTCCCACTTTCGAGCAACCGAGGTGGCCACCATGGCAGGGCTTTCCCCCGTACGGCATGGATGCTTGGCCGCAACCACTGCCGCCACTGCCGCCGCCGCCGCAAGCCACCTCGATGCCCCTCTTCCTCACTCCACACGGCATCTTCACTCACTCTGGCCATCCGGTCATTGTCACTAACCCATATGGAGTGGGGGAGGGGGCCATGACGTCGGCATTCAAGCGAAGCCCCCCGGATTACTACCCCGAGTCCGGCATGGCTTATGCTTACCAACACTTACCAGCTTACCACCACCCAATGACTTTGGGCAGACGGCCGCCACTCAACAAGAGACGGCCGAGTCAAAGCGCCCTTGATGCGTGGGAGGAGCCCACTGCTGCCAAGAGCAAGCGTTCCCTCCATCATCAGGATGATGAGTTTGAGATGCAGCACCGCGAGACCCCTCCTCATCATGAAGACGAGCGTCACCATGAGCCACAAGAACATCAGCCCACCCGCGTGGTACAACAGCCTGATCCCCAACGCCGGCCAACCGCGGCGTACCGGCCTCTGCCGACGGAGCAGCGCAACCGCCACGAAGCCAAGGTCCCTAATACAGCGCCATTCGAGGCGTTTAATGACGACGAGCACTCACATGACGATGATGAACTTGGCACGCCACCGGGTCCGCCTCCGCCTCAACACTCGGACCACCGGGCGGCGGCGAGATCGACAGGCCCTGCTCCGGCCCCCGTCCCATCCACAGAGGGTCCGGTTTTTGTTGACGACCCGCCCGCGGACTACCAGGCGGCTCCGAGCCCCACCCCCTCTGGCTCTCTCTACTCTTACAAGACTGACTCCATCGCCACTGATTCGGGAGATCATGGGCCCCCGTCCCAGACCCTCAAGCCCAAGCGCAACGAGAACGCCATAGCCTCCCGCCCGGCCCTTTCACAACCAGGTGGTCCCTCGCAACCTCGCACCAATCCTCTTTTGCAGCATGAGCCCAACGACGACAGCAACGACACGATGGCCTTGAGTTGTGGAAGCGCGACTCATGCTCCGTTACTGCAGCGAGTCGACTCGAGACCGCGGTACGCCAGCGATCCGGCCAGGTACGACGACGGCGCGGGACGAAGGAAATCATGGTTTGGGTCGATGAGCAGACTGGTTAGTGACGGCGGCGGGTGGGATCGGGCGGTGCGACTGACAAAGCCCAGTCGTACAGCGCGAGAGCGAGAGACAACCAGAATAGGGCACTGCTGCTCGGGGGATCGCCTCCATCCTCGCCCTCGCCCATGCGCCCGGCCTCAATGCTTCCCGGAGTATCCTCCTCGCCGCGGGCCCCTTCCTCTCCGACTGCAATGGTACGCCCCGCAACCCCCACACTGGTGCAAACTACGTCCTCCAGGCTCCAGCGTGCCAGCGAGCGCGCATGGGCGGCACTTGCGAGCCTCCAGCCTAGAATGAACGGGTACGATGCGGTGCCCGTCGCGCACACGATGCCTGCTCCGCCTTCTCCTGCGCTAGGGCCAGTCGGCGTAGTTGCAAGTGAGGCCGGTTCAGAGGGCGAGGCGTCCGACTCGATCGAAGCCTTCTCCGACACGCAGCCCGAGCCCGCCGAGCCCGTGCCCGTGACGTCAAAGCCGCTCCCAAGTCTACCGACTGCAACCTCCAACCTGTCGCTCGACGAGGACGACGGCATGCAGCCAGTCGAATTGGGGCCGCCGCGGTACAAGAAGGTGCGGTTCGATCTGCAAGAGGGGGACCGGCTGCTCAACACTCTGCACGCGGACCCCGGCTTCAAAGTGTGGCGTGATGGCTACTAGGGGCTGTGAGCGGGCCCAAGCCAAAGCACGCCAAAGCGGGTGCAATGGCGTTCGTGGCGGCGGACGGCGCGCCGGGCGCGGGCGGCGAAAGCTCGACAGCCTGAACGTGCGCGTGCGCGTGTGAGATAGGTGATGTTGCGTGATGATTGATGACCGACTCCGACTTTATGACACCGACCCAAAGAAAAAGATTACACTGTAGTATCCTGTGCAGGTACAAACGACAACAAATGCATCATTCTAGTGTAAGCTAGCGTAGACAAGTCTCAGAGTTTTAGAGGGAAGAAAGAAGAGAAGAGGGCGGGCCGCACCCGCGTGATTACTAGAGGGGTGGTGAAGGCCTTAGATGTCCTTCTTGGACTCGGCGGCACCGACCTCGACAATCTCCGAGGTGATGGTCGCGACGCCGTGGATGCGCATGCGCTCGACGAGCACCATGCCGAGGGCCGAGGGGCCGGTGAGCACGCCACCGACGTGCGCAAGCGGAGGAAGGGCAGTGCCCTTGGGGGCCGGCAGGACGAGGGACAGGGCACTCTCGGCGAGCACGCGCGCAGTGTGGTAGTAGCCCGGGTCGCCCTTGCCGTCGTAGCGCGAGACGACGGCGACGGGCTTGTCGCCGTCCGAGACGCTGACGTTGGTGATCTTGGTGAAGCCCTTCTCGCACACCTCCTTGGTGGGTCCGGTTCCCGGTGGGGGGATGTACGGCTTGAGGAGGTCGCGCACGAACTTGAGGCCCATGTAGAGGCCCGCGAAGACGAAGAAGCTGAGCGAGACGAGGGCTGCCGTGATCGAGTTGGAGAAGCGCACCTTGCCGAAACCCGCAAGCGACTCCTTGAACACGGTGTGGTCGCCGTGGCGGGGCTCAAAGCCGAAGTCGGCGCTCGGCGCGACACCGTTCGGCACGTTGTCGGCGTGCGCTGGGCCCGGGTGCGTCATGCGCGACAGGTACCATGACCTGCGGATCGCGGTGCGGTTGACAATGTAGCCGACGAAGAAGGCGCCGTACGAGGGCACGTTGGGCACCTTGGCCGGCGGCGTGTAGACGAGCTGCGGGCGCGGCGTGGGGCCGGTAACGGAGGCTAAGGGTGGGGTTAGCAGGGGAGACAACGAGCACGAGAGCACAGTGCCCGTAATGAACACTCTGGTTACTCACCCCCAGTCAGGATCCACTCGTCGCTGATGTCCGTCTTCTCCTCGGCCTCGGCAGCAGCCGAGACGGACGCGAGCGTGCCGCCCGAGATACCGCCCCCGATCTCGTAGAAGTTTGTCGACTCGGCAAAGGCCACGCCCTTGCCGAGCTTGTTCTGGAGGGTCCGGAGGCCGTGGTAGATGACGAGGTCGCTGGGGGGGTCAGTCGTGTCGGGACGTTGGTGGGCGACGCCAGGCTCCCGCGACACGCCGCCGATAGTGCGACAGTGCCAGCGAGACGCCGGCCACACCACACCCCACTCCACTCACCCAGGAATACAGTCGAACCCGCTCATGGGGATCACGACCGAGCCAGACTTGGCCGCCGCAAAGTCAAACTTGGGCACGACCTGGTTGGCGACGTAATGGCTCTCGCCCGTGAGGTCGAGGTAGTGCTTGCCGGCGGTAACGCACGCGCTGGGGTGGGTGTCAGCTGGGTGCGCGCTCTCGTCCTCGACACGTACTCGATGAGCGCGGGGGCGTTGTACAGCTGGTACGGGCCTGGGAAGGGAAGGGAAGTCAGTCTCGCCGTCCCTCGACCTCTCGCCGGCCATCGATAGCAGCCAAGCCTCCGGCGCACGTGCACGCACCAGCAAAGTTGATAACGATATCGCTCTTGCCAACGAGCGCCGCGACGCCCGCCGCGTCCTCGAGCGTCGTGGCGACCACCGAGCGGCGGTCGGCGCCCGCCTTGCCGAGGGACTCGTTGAGCGCGTCGAGCTTGGCCTTGCTTCTGCCTGCCAGGATGAGGGTGTAACTCGCCGAGTCGGCGTGGTTGATCAGGTAGGGCAGCAGGTGCTCGCGCGAGGTGTACGCCGTCGCGCCGTAGACTGCGATGGTGGGCATTTTGGTTGGGGGCTGAGAAGGGTCAAAGGAGAGTGAGTGGGAGGAAGCAAGAGAGGGAGGGAGTGCGCTTCCGTGTGGAATGGTCGTGACGCGACACGAAGCGAGCGAGCTGAATGAGTGCGATGGGGGTGGGCGGGGACAGCTGGCTGGGAAGTGCAATCACGCTGACCGGTAATATCCGGGCCGTGCCTTTGTTTGAAGTCGGCGGGCAGGCGGGCTGGGGCACGTTGATATCTGGCCGACTGGACTGACTTTTGATGGGGACAGCACAGACAGTTTGACTGCACACACCGCTGCTGATACGTAGCTCTCAGACGACGATGCATGGTACCCTCCCTCGGCGGCTCTTGCACAAACAACTCGGCCGCCGTGGACGACACAGCTCATCACTCATCCTCACTCGGCGGCATTCACCGCCGCCGCGACGCGCCGATCCGCCGATCATCGTGGACGTCGCCGGGTCCGAAGACACGCACATCCTGACCACCGACGCCCAGCAGCAGCATACGCCGTCATCATGTAAGCAATGCAAAGTACGGATTCTATAGACCGAGACTAAAGAGGGTAATTGTACGTGTACCAAGTCTACAAACGTCTAGTGTTCGAGCGCGAGCGGGACGCACCGCCGCGTCTCTGGCAAGAAGAGGAATAAATATACAAGTGAGTCTGTCGCCTGGCACTTAGGCAAGGACCCAGAACATCGAAGCGGCGACGGCAAGAACAGCGCCGACATGGACAGAAGCGCGGCCAGCGGCGTCGGTGAGCGGGTCCTTCTTGCTCCCCGTGTTGCCCGGCTTGCCCATCTTGTCCCAGTCCTTGTACGCGGCGTACGCAAGGATGACAAAGCTCTGAGCCTCGGGCGACTCGGTGCCCTCCACAGTGAACTTGAGCGGGTCGGTCACCTGCGTCACGTAGCCGGTCGAGTTGACATTGTGCGAGACGGCCTTGAGGAGGGTGAGCGAGAAGTTGACATAGGAGTTGGTGACCTTGAGCGTCGAGAAGCGGAGGCCGGCCGCAGCGAAGAGGGCAGACGCGGTCGAGTCCTCGAACGACGAGGCGTTGTTAATGTAGTTGCGGACCAGGCCGTTGGGGGTCTGGAGGTGTCAGTCGTGCACAAAAAGCAACCCACAACACTCACGACCAGCGCCTCGGACGCCTTGAAGATCTCGTCGGCCCACGCCGAGAGGTCGCTGACCTCCTGCTTCATGTCGTTGGCAAAGCTGCTGTGCTTGATCGTAGCAATGACACGGGCCATACCAGCCACAGCCCAGGCGTTGCCCGTGGCCCAGTATCCGGGGTCGATGGCCTCTTTTCCAAGGGCAATGTGCTGCCAGAGGTTGATCGACGAATTGCGGAGCACGGAACGGTACGTCGAGATCTGGTTGTACGCCGCGTCGAGGAGCGTCTTGTTGTTGTTCAGAGCACCGTAGTACGCAAGGAACGGAGGGACCATGTAGACGTTGTCGGCCCAGAGCGCGACCTCGTTGGTACGGTGCGAGATGGCGCCGTTAGGGGCCTGCGTAGCGGGTTAGTAACCGCGGCGATCATCACCCTCCCGACGCGAATGCTTACCCTCGGGACATGGTACAGCTGGTAGTTGAGCTCGCTGGTCGCCGAATCGCCGTAAGCCGAGTTGTTGACAACAGCATTGTTGGTCGACATGTTGGCCAACATGACGGCAATACCGAGACTAGCTGGGTCGCCCGCGGCGCCATCGGGCAGGAGGGGCGCGCCCAGCGGGAGTTGGGTGTTGTTGAGGAATGGAACGATGATAGGCGTGGAAGACGTCGCGGAAGGCTGTGCGCTGGCGGAAGACGTGGGGGTCTCGTCTTGGCGCTTGGCACGGTCGCGACGGGCGGGGGTACTGCTTTCTCCCTCTTGGGCTGGCAGCACAGGCGACGGCGAGGGGGGAAGGCCGCCGTGGGTGGCATTCAGAAGCCAGGCCACCTCCTGGGACTGGTTGAGCGGTTGAGGGCGCTGCAACAGGACCCAGTGGGCAATGTCGACAATGTCCGAGATGTTGGACGTGTCGGCGACGGGGAAGAGCGCATTCGGCGTGAAGACCGACAGCTGGGGGTACTTCCATTCGAGGATCGCCTGGGAGCGGGTTCCATTCTCCCAGCTGCGCGGGGGTGTCAGTTGCAGCTCGGTAGTGTCATAAGAGACAGCAGCATGCGGAGATAGCCACTCTGTCCCACGTTCACGTCACGGTTCCCGTCGGCTCCAACGCCGAAGCAGCGGTGGAGCCCACCACCGACTGACTACTCACCTGTAGTGGCTCATGTTGTTCATGAGCTTGAACACAACCTC
Organism: Vanrija pseudolonga; assembly: GCF_020906515.1. NCBI lineage: Eukaryota > Fungi > Basidiomycota > Tremellomycetes > Trichosporonales > Trichosporonaceae > Vanrija > Vanrija pseudolonga. Next base: position 3,806,949 of record NC_085851.1, on the reverse strand, counting down.
GAGGCAGTCATCCGTGAGGTGGGTGACTGCGCCGAGGACGGCTGGCGCGGCGGCCAGCGCAGCAACAGCAACAGCAACGTTCTTCATGCTAGCGGGTCAAGCAAGTTGTTGTGACGTGAGCCGAAAAGCCGGCAGCGAGGAATTGGTCGGGTTTCGTTTGAATTAATTTCCAGAGCCGGTGGCCGTTCCTCGATAACCGTGTCGGCGTGGCTGTGGTGGGGATTTTAACAAGAACAGAGAAGAAGAGTAGTTAAGATACAAGATCGATGGTATGCACCGTGTTTAGTTTTCTGGTTGTGCAAGAGTGCCGAGAGAAGTGCTTGGTGCTGCTGCGGTGCGCCAAGAGATGAAACGCAGTGGTGTCGTCTACGTCGTCGTCGTCGCTCGTCGCTCGTTGCAAGGCAGGCAGGCAGGAAGGCATAGGGCCGGGGAGGTATTATGTCGTTAGTTGAGGCATGCGTGGGTAGTGGGGGGGGGTGGGGCAGCCTACAGGAGCCTGGGTACGTGAGAGATTTCAGTGCCAACTGTAAGCGCATATTGCACCCCTATTTTCAGGTCACATCTGCTAAACCTGGCAAAGGCGAGGCAGGGATGGTGGGGGGGCGGGGCGCTGGGCGTAAGAGGTGCAAGGTTACAATGGCGTGACAAGGACTACCAACAGTGATGCCGAGGTCAGTGCCGCCGGCTTTTGAGCGCTGTATTACTCTCTGGCGATGGACGAGAGCAAGCCACGCCGCCACGACCAAGCCAGGGGGGAGAGGGGGGGGACAAAGGCCTGCCTTCACACACTCTGCCCTGTTGTTGTTGCAGCTAAAAAGTTGAAGCAAAGCGCATCCCACGCGCATTTCGCACATTGCAACCGTCGCAGATCGTCCCTGCCCAGAAAAAGGACAGTCAGGGTGCAACCAACCAAGGCCGATGACGTCGTAGGGGAGGTATTAGGCGTGAGAAGCCACCGCTGCGCCTATTTGCCACGCGAGAGTCACGCCTTGCACGTGGCGTTACTCGAAAACAAATGAATTTACTCCCGCTCTTGGGTTGGAGTGCTACGGCATGGTACGTTGAGCGTGTTGCCTGAAGTAGGTCAAGGCGGAGTGAGTGGGCGTGTGGGCGGCGGCGTGCGCGGCGGGCAGCCGGCAGTGTGTGGTGCAACCCAGCGTGGGGGAGAGAGAGAGCAGCCGCGCGCGTCTCGAGTCTACCTACACTTACGCTCGCTCGCTCAGGCATCCACCGTCCAACACACCGATCCACCGAAACGCCATTGCGCTCTTTCCATCCTCTTATACCCAAACCTCCCCTCCTTCCCCCCCTCCTTGTCCACTTAATCTTACTCTAGCCCTACAGTAACCTGGGTTCAGCATCATGGGAAGGGAAATCGTCAGCGTCTCGGGTAAGTACTACCAACCACGGCCCCGCGACTTGTTTATTGAGCTAACATTCCACAGTCGGACAGGGTGAGCATCAATCAGCGCAAAGACACACGACTCGAGCCTAGCAAACAATGGGCCCACTTGGACGCGCTCGACACCATTGTCCTCGCTAACACGCAACAGCTGGTAACCAGATCGGTACCGCCTTCTGGGAGAACATCCTGCAGGTGGGTTGCAAGCAGCAGGCCGCCAGACCAAGCTGTCTGGCGCCAACGCGATGATTGAACGACCGTGCTGACGCCGGACCACAGGAGCATGGCCTTGACTGTGAGCATTGATTCTCGAGCACCGAGCACCGAGCCACAAGCCCCACGCGCGCTCGCTCGGTGCATTGGCCCTCGCTCCCTCGCTCTCGCTCTGTTACATTTCGTGCGTGCTCTGACACCACCCGCCAGACAACGGCAAGTACGTCGGCAACGACGCGCAGCAGCTGGACAAGGGTGAGTCGTGGCTGGCTGGCTGGCTACAGGCCGGCAGGTGGCGCACACCGCTAAAACGTTACGCCAGTCTCGGTCTACTTCAACGAGGCGGCCAACCAAAAGTACGTCCCGCGCTCGGTTCAGGTCGACCTCGAGCCCGGTGTCGTCGACCTCGTGCGCTCTGGCCCCCTCGCAAACCTCTACCGCCCCGACACTTTCGTTTACGGCCAGAGCGGTGCCGGTAACAACTGGGCCAAGGGCTACTACACTGAGGGTGGGTCCACGTCCGCGTCCGCGTGTCCCGCGTTACAGGAGTCGCTAACTGGTGACACAGGTGCCGAGCTTGTCGACCCCATCCTCGATGTCCTCCGCATGCAGGTCGAGAGCGCCGACTCGTTCCAGGGCTTCCAGCTCCTCCACTGTGGGTCAAAACGCGTGGTGTGGTGTTGGCGAAGCGGCATGACTGACGAGCTGCCCAGCCCTCGGTGGTGGTACTGGTTCGGGTCTCGGTGCCCTCCTCCTCAGCAAGATCCGTGAGGAGTACCCCGACCGTATGCTCGCGACTTTCTCGGTCTTCCCTTCGCCCAAGGTCTCGGAGACCGTTGTCGAGCCCTACAACGCCATCCTCTCGACCCACATCCTCGTGGAGAACTCGGACATTACCTGCTGCATTGACAACGAGGCTCTCTACCAGATCTGCGTCAACGACCTCAAGATGAAGGCTCCCGAGTACAAGGACCTCAACCAGCTCATTGCCAAGGTCATGACTGGCTTCACCTGTAAGTGTGGTCGTGCCCCGATTGTTGCAGGCGTGTGCTAACCACCCGCAGCCACCCTCCGCTTGTACGTTTAGCCGGGGTCAACGTGCCGCGCGCTGGCGCGTGCAGCAACATGAGCACACACTAACACGCCTTGCAGCCCTGGTGTCCTCAACTCGGACCTCCGCAAGCTCGCCGTCAACATGGTGCCCTTCCCCCGTCTCCACTTCTTCACCGCAGGTTACGCCCCTCTTGTCGCCTCGACCAGCCGTGCCTACACCGCTTCCAACGTCTCGGAGCTCACCGCCGCTCTCTTCCAGCGCCGCTCGCTCCTTGCCGCCATCGACCCCGCCCTCGGCAAGTACCTCACCGTCTCGGTTGCCTTCCGCGGCAAGCTCAGCATGCGCGACAGTGAGTCTGGCTGGGACTCAGACACGGGAGCCAGCTAACCCCACCCAGTCGAGAACTCGGTCTACGAGTTCCAGAGCAAGAACTCTGAGCACTTCGTCCCATGGGTACGCCGATCAGTGATCGAGTAGTGCTGACGACAGATTCCCAACGGTGCTCTTACCACCCTCTGCACTGTCCCCCCCATCGGTCAGGTCGCCTCGGCCACCCTTGTTGCGAACACTACTGCCATCTCAGAGGTCTTCAAGCGCTCGCACGTTCAGTTCCGTCAGCTCTTCAAGAGGAGAGCCTACACCCACTGGTACGTGTGCCACGCAGGGCTGAGAGGCAGATCTCAGATCTGGAGAGCCAGCCCTGTGGTGCCCCTATTGTACCTCCACTCACAACGCCCAGGTACACTGGCGAGGGTATGGACGAGATGGAGTTCACCGAGGCCGAATCAAACTTGGCCGACCTTTGCGAGGAGTACGACCAGTGTAAGTGGCGCGCCGCAAGGGGGCGGGACCCGTTTGCTCACATCCACCAGACGAGTCGGCTCAGCTCGACGAGGAGTACGAGGACGAGGCCGAGGAGGTCGCTCAGGAGTACGCTGAGGACTTCGCCGAGTAGTTGGAGCTGCTAATGACCCCTGGTAGTTAAAGTTTTTAAATCCCTTTTATGTGACAAAGAGATCTCCGTGTTCTCGATTGACTTCTTACAGTCTTACTCGCAGGTGGGGAGGGGTGGGGGCTAGGGAGGAGGCAAGTGAGGCGGAGGAGGGCTTGCTCTGTAAGTAGCCGTGCGTGGTCGGCTGTCCTTGTGGCGGGACTCGGACGCCAACCTGTCACCTACGCCACAGGCCAACGTGCCTGTGCCAACCACTTTGGACTCAACCCCCTCTCACCCACGATTGCACCAAAGCAGTCTCGATAATACTGATGATAGCATGACATCGCCGCGAGCATGGCACGCAAGGCGGAAAGTACAACTTGCAAAGCAAGATATTATAAACAGCAGCTAATCCCAAAACAGTGTCCTGATAGTGTCCAAGTAGGTGAGGTGTGGTGAGGTGGTTACGCCTTGCGGACGGTGCGGCGGACGTCCCACTTGATCGTGATGGCAGTGGCGAGGTACTTGTGGAACCTGGGGCGGGTCGACTTGTCGAGGCCGCCAAGACGCCAGAAGTAGTGGTTGTTGGCGTTGCGCTTGAGCTCGTAGTGGAGGATGGAGGCCTGCTTCTCGAGCTCAAACTCGACAAACTGGATGGCGAGCTTGGGGGCGCCCTCGGCCTTGAGGCCGCGGATCGACTCCTTGGCGAGAGCGATGCGGGCGCGCGCACGGCAAGCGGAGGGGAGGTAGTGGGTCTCGTCGGTGTCGTAGGCCGCGCTCCAGATGTGCGTCTTGATGCCGTGGAGCTTGACATACTCGACGCGCGAGATGTCGTGGAAGAGGTAGCGCGCCTCGGGGCGGTTGGTGAAGTGCTCCCACTCGAGTCCGGCGGCGTTCCACTCCTCCCACTTATCGGCGAGCTTGGCCTTGAGGTTGAGCGCCGCCTTGACCTTGTCGCAGGTAGAGGGGGGCTTGACTGGCACGCCCGACTCGGCCTGGACGCGGGCGAGCTCGGCGGCGCGGGCGGCCTTCTTGCGCAGGTGGTGGCGCTTCCTGGGTGACATGGGCTTCTTGGTGAGGACCTTGTCGACGGGGCGGGCAAGCGGGGCGGGGAGCGCGAGCTCGAGCTTGGACTTGTTGCGCTGGGTCGCGACGCGGCGGGCGGCGGCGGCGGCCTTCTCCTCGTCGGCGAGGCGGGTCTCGCGCTCCTCGATGGCGGCAGCAAAGGCGTCGAGGCTGGTCTGCGAGATGCCGACGACGCGGCGGCGGATCGGCGCGAAGCGCTTGGGCGCGACGAGGCCGAGGAAGCGGGCGAGCGGGAGGCGGACGACCAAGACGGCGAGGAAAGCAAGGGCGCGGAGGCAAGCGCCGACGTCGCGCACGAGGAAAGCAATGTCGCGCGGCGAGTTGGGCGTGGGGAGGAAGCGCGCGTAGGCCGGGAAGAAGGCGTACGCCGGGTCGGGGTTGAACGTGAGCGCGCGAGGCGTCTTGAGGCTGAGGCCGCGAGCGGCGTGGGCGATGAGCGCGAGAAGCGAGCAGTTGACAAAGTGCGCGAGCACGTTGAAGACGAAGACGAGGGGCGCGAGGCCGCGGCCGAGCTCGCACACGAGCGTGTAGAAGACGGCGAAGGGGAGCGGGCGGCGGATGTCAACAAGCGACGAGAGGTAGAGCGCGTTGATGGTGCGGGTGGCGCGGGGGGCCGGCGCGAGGACGATGGTGGTGGTCGACTCGGTGGTCGAGGGCGTGGTGGGGGTGGATACGGTGGTCGACATTGTTTTTTTGGTGTGGCTAAGTGGTAGTGGTTGTGGTTATGGTGTAGGCGTACAAGGTACGAGGTGCGGTGAGTGCAAGTGCTGGGATTAACGAGTGTGAAGCACTTGGCTTGGGGGATGGGGATGGGAAGACGAGACGGGGGGACGAGGATGCAGTGTGCAGCTGCTATATACATGCACGAGGGGGGTGGGGGTAGCAGCATGCAGCACGCAGCGTGCAGACGCAACGAGGCCACCAGGACGCTCCTGACGCAAGAGTTTGTGTGTTTGCAGCCAGCGTGTGTGCAGGTGCCATTTCCCCACCCCTTCTCGTCGTCCCAATCCGTCAGTCAGGCCAGGCGCGTCGCCACAAAAAGTCAGCCGTCGCCGCGCGCGCATTACCATTTTCGTTAGCGCGCGGCCCGCGCGCAATTCAGTCGACATTACCAGGGCAAGTCGTGCATTAGACGAGCGCGTGCAAGCTGCGCGGGTGGAGGGTGTCCACTGCCGGTTGCCCCCTGCTCACTTGCGTCATGCCATGTTCTTGCTGCACACAAACACGCTCTCGTCCATTTCGGGCGTGCCCTCGCCCCCGGCCCATGGCGTCCAGGGAGGGTGGGAGTGGATGCTTGCTTCCTTTTGCCGAGCCGATGCGTGTGTTTGGGGATGGATGCATGCTTGTCCGAGGGCGTCGTCGGGCTGCACGACGCGAGACGAGCGGTGGTCTTCAGGTGTCGGTCGGTCGACGCGTGACGTGCGCCGCTCATCTCGCGACGCAGGGTATTGACAAGTGGTTACATTACATGGCCTGCCCTGACTTCACCGCCGACGTTCAAGCAAGCACTGGCCGGGTGGGCAGGCTGCACCAGTGTCCGAGTCTATGCCTAACAACGTCATGAAACGACCGGCCGCCAGTCCAGTCGGCTGAAATGCCGACGAACGGCGTGTTGTATCTCTCAGCCTGGCGCTTCCCACCTCCTCTCCATCAGAATGCAATCTGCAATGTCGGCCATGCGCACACAGCACACATTTGCCGTCTTGTGCCCTCGCGGTCGTGACACAAGTGTACATAGTCTCAACCGTCCATGTCGGGCGGAAACGAGCGAACATGGTAACTAACTGGTACGTCTCCCACCCGGCACCTATGTTCCGGTTGTGCATGAATTCCTGTATCCTGTACAACCATTAAGCATGCGGATGTGCTCAAAGTGGCTGCTGCGTTCCGGTTCGGTCAGCCCTGGAAGTGTAATGTCGTGTTGAGGCGCAGTTTATTCCTCCTCGCCGAAAGCGGACAGAGAGATTTGGCTGGGGGCTCAACATCCGGTGTGAGCTGCCGCTGGACCAGGAAATGTCACCGCGATGTAGAATTGGCTCTTGGCGCAGTGCAAATGCGTTTGCACGACAAGCATACGCGCATCAGGCATCGATGTATCCTGCAGGACTGCAGCACGCCGTAACAAGCAACGAAGCAAAGGCGAAAGCCCATACCAATCACGCCACGCCATCTTCCTCTCCATCTCTCACCCGCATCCACATTTACGCCATCAGCGCCACCAGCGCCAAAAAGCTCGCCCCTCGAGGCCTCGCGGCCCCGGATATCCCAGGAACCCCCCAATCCAACCGATCCCACAATCCAACCGGAGCCCGCAATCCCACTGTTCCTGGAAGTGGATGCCAACACAGCACCCACGCTGGCGAGCAAACTCAGCGGCTTCAACGAGGATCGAACACTGTCCGCGCTGGTCGTATTTGCTCATTGCTATCACTTGCCCGGTCGACGTACGAGTGCGCCACCCCGTTTCCCCCGCTGAAGGCTTGGTGCTGGTGTGGTCGGGGGTTGCTTATGTCCGGTGAGGGGGGGGAGGGTAAGGGAAGGCAGTGCTGGTTATGCCTATGTAAAGCCTGGCGGCTACCATTCTACCACTTTATGCATCCCTGTCAACGCCAGTGCAGAGCACAAGCATCGCGTCCAGCTGCTTCCAACGACTTGCTTGTGGCAGCTGCAACGGGAGGCAGCGACGAGTGCCACACAACGTGGCTGCGCGGATTTGCTCCCGCCGTCGCGTCCGTCGCGTTCAACACACCGCCGCGGCGCGACTTCTTGAGTTTGGTTTGTCCACCATCATCATCTCCTTTGTCTCCACCCATACCCACACCCCACACCATGCAGGCCGAGTACGAAGACGACGGAAACCACCAGTACGCGGAGACGAGCTCGGCAGCGCACGCGCCCGCAGGGGAGGCGGAGCACTCTGCCGGCGAGGAGGATGACGGCGAGGGCGGTGAGCGTGAGTCGAGTTGTTGTGCGCGTCGTGGTCACCACGCGCCAGTCTTTCCCACCATCATCCATCAGTCCGCTCACCCGACCCGCAGGCCCGCAGAAGAAGAAGCGTATTATCAAGTCACGCCAGTCGCTTGCCGAGAAGAAGATTGGCACGACGCTCTTCCCCATCTCGCGCATCAAGAGAATCATCAAGGCGGACAAGGAGCTCGACATGATGAGCGCCGAGGCGACGTTCCTTGTCGCCGTGGCCACGGTGGGTTGGCTGAGCCCTACGGCACTAACCCCCAGGAATACTTTATCAAGCACTTCATGGAGGAGGGATACATGAAGGCGCGCCTTGAGAAGCGCAGGATCGTCAACTACAAGGACATGGCCAACGTCGTCGAGCGGTCCGAGGAGTTTGAGTTTTTGAAGGGTACGTCCACGTCCACTTGGCGTCCCCGCAGCGGCAAAGATGTTATCTTTGTATCAGAATCGCTCCGAACTACAGGAGGACAAATCTTCTCACTGAGCCGCTGCGGCGCGTCGCAAGACTGTTGCGCTCCCGGACGTCGCTGACACACCCCAGACGTCATCCCTTTGCCGATCACAATGTCCGAGGCGCTCGAGCTGCGCAAGAAGAAGCTTGCGCAGGCGGACGAGAGCGAGTCGTCGTCGTCGGAAGAGGACGAGCCGCCGCGCGCCGGCCCGTCAAAGGCCCGCAGGCAGTCGGAGCACGAGCGCACCAGCGACGCCGGGAGCGGCAGCGGCGCCGAGCGCAACGGGGTCACAGTCGCAGGGCACGGCGACCTGCCGCCGCTCGCGCTGTCGACCAACCCCCTCTTTCCCAACGCCATTGTCAAGCGCCCGTCCAACACGCACGCGCGTGCGGCGGTCCCGCAGCCCCCGAAGCAGGTCGCGGCGCCGCCCCCGCCCCCCACGCCGCGTGTGCACACGGGCAAGAACGCTCCGGTGAGTTTGTGCAACGACGAGCAGCAACAGCAGCGGCAAGGATGTAATACACGTATCAGAATCGCTCTGCAGTCGACTCTGGTCGACGAGGCGGACCAATCTTCTCACTGAGCCTCTGCTGCTGCTCTCGAGTCTCGTGCCGTGCCCAAGCTGACGCCTGCCACAGTCGACACCACACAGTCTCACCACCCGCGGCTCGGCACGCCGCAGCCTCAACCAGCAGGCACCAGAGCAGGCCGACCCATCACCATCGTCCAACCGTCGAGGCGCCGAGCCCATCGAGGTTGACGACGAGTAGCCCAGTAGCCCCCGTAGTAATGTTCATTAGCAGGCCATCGGCCACGGCCACAGCCAAGCCCACGGCCAAGCCCACGCCGCCCACGCCACCACTGTACCATGCAACCATGTAGTGTACGATATGCATGAGGCAACGAGTTGCCAATGGGGTATCATGGAATGAAAGTGGCCGCGGGGGGCGACAAATACAACTGTAAAGTGGGATGCGGCGGGGTGGTCGCAGGGGGTAGCCGGGCTGGGGCTGCGCCCCACCCGCTCGCCGCGTTATACAGATGGACAGTAGATGGCTACATGGGCAGCAGCTCTGCTCAGGCCGTGACGCCCTGGGTCGCCGGCGCGACGGGGGTGACGAGCGGCGGGACAATGGGGCCGGGCTTTGACGCGCCCGAGATGGAGCCGCGGCCCGTCTGCTGGGACGGGCGGGGGCGGGCGGCGAGCGCCTTGGTGAGGAGGTCGCCCATCGAGAACTGCTCGTACGACGTCGTCTGCCACGGCGACGCCGAGACGAAGAGGTTGTCGCTGAAGCTGCCGGTCGACGACGGGGCAGTGCGGAGCGGGGCAGCGGCCTTGGCGGAGGGCGTTGCCGCCTGGGCAGGAGGGCTGCCGCCAACGGACGGCGTCTTGTGCTCGCTGCCGATCGCGTACGATGCCGTGCGCACACGGTCGCCGCAGATACGGGTGGCGCGGATGAGCTCCTCCATCTCGCGGTGGCCGTCCTCGTCGAAGCGGAGGCCGTCGTCGCCGTCGAGCGCGAGGCGGCGCTTCTTTGCCGCGGCGGCCTTGCGGTCCGCCGCGCCGAGGGTCGAGCCGGCACCCGAGCCACCGCCGTTGGCCTTGGCGGCCTCCTTGTCCTTCTTGGGCACGGGCTCTTTGAAGTTGGGGTTGTGGGCACGCTGCCACTCGATAAAGAGCTCGTCGTAGGGACGAGTGCGGCCCTGGACGGCGCGCTTGGCGCCGACAGTATGCGTCTTGCAAGTGAGCGAACGCGAGCACGGGAGCCCCTTGTCGTTGATGACACCGCATTGGCGGTCGTAGTCGAGCGGGTTGGACGCTGCGGGGAGAGGGGGGGGGGGAGGGGAGAAGTGTGTCAGCGTCATTGTGGCTCGACACCCGCCACTCACCACGCTGGCGCTTGCGCTCCGCAATCGCCTCTCGCTCCTTCTCCTTTGCTGCGCGCTTCTTGAGTCGCTCGTGCTCCTTCTGCAGTTTTTTAATCTCGCTCTTTTTCATATGTTTAAGAGCGCTCAGGTCGAGCTCGTCGTCCGAGCCCACCATCTCACGTACGTCGGCGTGGAGCAAACGCTGCTTCTTCTTGGAGGGGCTCGCTTCTGGCGAGTCGGACGGAGAGACTGGCACTGTCAGTCGTCTGATCAACGTTACTGCTGCCACTCACCCTCGCTCGCGCGACGCTTCTTTCCACTAGGGTCATCGGTGCCCGCGCGCACGCGCTTGTCGGCCTTGAGCGTCTTCTTCACCGTGAGTGGCGCGCCGTCGAGGACGTGCGAGCAGATGCCTGTGGGGTTAGGGGGTTGGCACGGGAGGGGGTCACAACAATGCGGCGGGGATGCCGTGGCAATGGGACCCATCGCCACGGCCATTGTTGACTGATGGCACTGGCTGGCTGGTGTCGCCAGCCAGGCCGCCACTCACGCCTGTGGTCACCCGCAGCCCACTCGAGGACGTTGCGCCCGCAGCGGGTGCAGCGCACGACGCTGCGGCCGGGTTCGGCGACCTCGAGCGGCTGCGCGCCATACATGTGCATGTCGCGTTCGGGGAGGAAGTCGCCGGGCGGGCGCGGGTGGGCCGCGCCGGAGCCGGGCACATCCTGCGCGACGGGTGGCGGCGAGGTCGCAAACGAGAAGGCGGGGCGGGCGGGCGCGTCGTCGCGCGCTCGCAGCTTGAGCGCCATGGTGGGTGGCGAGTGCGTGCTGGCTAGGGAGCGAGCACGGATGCTGTCTCGAGCTGGATGGCCGAGCTGATGGCGAGTAAAAGAGAGTGGTGGAAGTGACTGGTAGTGGTGGTGGCTCGGACAAATGCGATCGACACTACGACAATGGCGCACTGGTAGGGTAGAGAAACAACAAGGAGAGAGTGGTGAGTGGTGGTCGCGGGGCGGTGCCAGGTGGGATGCGGGCTGTTGCCAGCTCGTTGCCGCTCCTGGTGTCGGTGCTGGCTACTGCTACTGCGAGTCCGAGCAGCTCTCGGCGGCGGCGGTGGTTGTGGTTGTCGAGAGGCGACTGCCTGCGGACGCGGGCCGGCGGTGGCGGCGGGCCAGAGGGAGGCTAGACTGGACGGACGTAGACGGCGGTGGCGGCGCAATCAACGGCGTTGATAAGGGGCATTACACATCATTGTTTTTTGGATCGGCGTCGTCGCTCTGGTGTCATCGTCGCCACTCTAACGCCTGTCGTCATGCATGCGGGGGGGCGTTGGGGGGGGGGGGGGGGAGGTGATGGAGGGGGGATGCATGGGCAGTGTGTGGCGCGTATGACTCATGGCGGCGTGCATGGCGGCGGTATACATGCATGCATGCTGCTGATCGCCATGCACCCACCACCACCAACCGATGCAGCCTGGATGCGATGCCATGCATGTCACTTCTCGGTCTATGTGGCTCTAATTATTGCAGTATATGGTCATCGTCGTCGTCCTCCCGAGCCTTGCCTTTGCCCTTGCCGCTGGGCGATTCACTGATCCCCTCCCTGATGGACAGCGCCTCGAGCAACTGAGCCATCATCTGCGCCTGGCGGTCAATCGTCTCCCCTTGCTTGTCGACAACCCGTCTCAGAGAGTCAATCTGTTCCAGAAGGACAAACTGGTTCTTTGCCAACTTGACGTTGGTGAGGCCCTTGTCGCGGGCCGGCTGAGGTGCGGTCGACGGGCCTGCCGGTAAGCCCTGGGCCAGTGGGTCCCACATCTTGGGCTGGGACAGCGACCCGCCACTGCCCTCCTTGACGTGGGGCTGCGGCAACGGTGATGATAACGCCGGTGCTGTGACTGGTAACAATGGCACGCTGTCGGCCTCCTCCACTGGTGTAAGGATGCCGCCCCGGCGCGGTGATGGTGGTGGCGAATCGGCTGGTGTCGGGGCTTGAGGAATGGTGTGCACCATGGCGTCGTAGACAATGGCAAAGTTGCGACCGAGCACGAACGACGGGAGCGCGATAAGCAGCAGACCAAACATGAGCAATGGAACAGACAGCAGTTTGCCAAGAGCGCTCTTGGGCACCACATCGCCGTACCCAGCCGTGCTCATCGTGACGAGCGCATACCACGCCGTCTGCGGGATCGAGTCGAACAGCGAGACGTCGCCGTCAGAGTCGACAAACGCGCCGAGGGTCGCGTCCCATGTGCCGCGCTCGGCAAAGTAAATGAGGGTCGAGAAGAGGACGAGGACCAGTAGGATAAAGTACGAGATAGCGATCAAGGCGTCCTTGGACCGCCGGACAGCAACGTACATGACCTCGATGGTCAAGAGCATCGAACTCTGGTACCTGAACGCACGGAAGACTCGAAGAAGTCGGAATGTCCTCAAGATGGAGAAGCGGAACAGGATCGACGTGTCCTGTTGCCGAATGACCTCGATGTAGTACGGCAGGATTGCCAGAAGGTCCAGGACGCCAAAGAAGGACGTCGCCCAGTTGTAGTACATTGTCCATGACGCCGAGTGAGCCAGCGAGCGCGCAATGTACTCGATCGTGAAGAGGAGGACGAGTGTCGTGTCGAGGCCAAACTGGGTCTTGACAGCGACCGGGTCGGTGTGAAACGCCGGCAGGGTGGATAACGTCGTCAAGATTGCACTGGCGAGGTCAGTTGACACTCTCCCGCCACCCCTCCTCACCTGAAGATGATCGCTCCCGTCACCAACACATGGACGTAGAACGCCTCCCGTCCACTGGCCGGCTCCTCGAGGAGGAGGTACAGCTTGCGCTTCCACCGACTGCGTATTGTCGCAGCAACGGAATAGTGGTCCTCTCCTGTCTCGTTGAAGCCGAGGATGCTTCCAAAGTTAGGCACGTGGACCTCTTCAGACGCAGGGCCGAGGTGGTCGAGGTCCTCGTTGAGGAAGTGGGATCTCGTGAACTCATGGTTGCCGCCCGAATGCAAGCGCGTCGAATTTGAGCTAGCGCGCCTGCGCGGCCGGGGGCGCTGATTGACGGGGCTCGAGTTGGCGCCAGGCGCTGCGAAGAGCAAGGCCGAGCTCGACGCGTTCGGGTGGAGTGTGAGCTTGCGCGATTTGGCCGATCCCGGAGCCTGCGCCTGCGGCGGCGGTGGCTGCACCGTGCCGGCCGACGTGAGCTCGTACTCTTCTGCCGGGAGCGAGGTGCTCGGCGGTGGGTAGGTCGCCATTGCACCGGGTGAGAAGGGGAAACGAACGAGAAGCAATACACAAAGTTGCCGAGACGGCGACAACACGACAACATTGTTGCCCAGGCAGGCACCGACGAGGCGGCGGGCCGATCGACGCATCGGGAGCTTACGTAACGCGGTTCATAGGCTTGGCACTGTGCGTGGCTGGCATTTATGCTGCTGAGCGAGCAGCAAGGACGCACAAGAATGCAGCGAAGAGGTGTGCATGCTTCTTGTTCAACGCAGAAGAGATAATGAGTGCTGGAGGGCAGTATTGACATGTCCTCCACTTTGCCATTGAGGCCTGTGCCCAAGGATGGGTCAACGGACGCCCCAGCGCCGCCTCAATGACTATTGTTGGCGCATACTTCTGCTATCGATGAGTCGCGACCTTCGTCACGTTTGTTTCTTTTCAGCGCTCGGCTTGCATCGTCAACCATGCACCATGCACCTCACCTCGAGGCCCCCCATCAGTATTCCAGTGCAAGTCATAACTCTGACGCTGGCGCCACACGCGTCGCCAGGCACGAAGCCACGTTGACCACGTGGATTATTCGCCGCTAACGCCGTAGGGTGGCAACCACACCAAGCGCCCCTGTGCGTTCATCCATCAGAAGTTGGACAACAAGTGAACGACGGCGACACACCCACAACCAGACAGTCTTGTACACCTCTTCCTCTCCATCTATCTCGCCACAAGCGGCTGTAATCGCATCGACCCCTTCGTCACTGGGCACCCGAACACGTCCACAGGCGAATTCGAGCGTTCTGGAGTCGACAGCAGCCCCAGTCGCAGCTCGAGCAACCGGGCTCCGCCTCCCCTTCCCCCCCACCACCCCACCCTTGCGCCTTCCTTCCGCATCACTCCCATCCGGCATCTCCACCTCAGCATAGCCCACCTTCTCCACCACGACGCATTGAGTACGACTCCCACTCCTCACGATGTTCGGCTCTAGCTGGGGACAGAACAACCAGCAACAGCAACAGCAGCAGCCGCAACAGACTGGTGGCCTGTTTGGTTCGGGCGGCACCTCTACTGGCTTTGGTGGCAACAGTGCGTCGCTACCACCATCACTGGACACTAACATTCTGCAGCCTTTGGTCAGCAGCAGCAAAACACCGGCGGTTTCGGCCAGCCGGCCCAGCAAAACACCGGCACCGGCCTCTTTGGCTCGTCTTCGGCAAACACTGGCTTCGGCGGCGGTGGTATGTCGATCAGTCGCTGTCCCACAGATCACAACTGACCTCATCCCAGGTGGATTCGGGCAGCCGGCGCAGCAGGCCCAGACTAGCACGTTCGGCGCTCGCCCCAGCTTCGGCGCAACTGGATCGTCGACGTTTGGTCAGGCCAACACCACAACAGGTGGTGGTTTGTTCGGCTCGCAGAACAATAACAGCACGTTTGGCCAAAACAATGCCTCGACCTCGGGTGGATTATTTGGTGCCAAGCCGGCCACCTCTGGCTTTGGCTCGTCGCCTGCGTCAGGTGGCTTATTTGGATCCAAGCCCGCGACTGGTTTCGGCGCGTCTGGCAGCACGTCAGTGACCATGCCTGCCAACCACGTCTACTCTTACAACCCCGGCCCGCCTCCGCCTCCTCCCACCACGGGTACCCAGGCGCCTCCGTACCAACCTACCTGGCAGCGTGACCCGGCGCCAGGAATCGGCAAGGAGTTACCCCCACCCCACCTCTTCCATGTCATCAACGCCATGGATGCCTACAAGGGTGCCAGCTTCGAGGAGCTCCGCATGATGGATTACCAGCAAAACCGCAAGGAGCCAACAGCACAGCCTGCCGCTGCCGGTGGGTTTGGACAGCCTGCCGCCGGCGGGTTTGGCCAGCCGACCTCGGCTTTTGGCCAGCCCGCGGCCTCGACTTCAACCTTCGGTCAGAAGCCCGCGACTGGTGGCCTGTTTGGTTCGACCTCTGCCACGCCTAGTGGATTCGGTACCAGCAACACTGCTGGAGGCTTCGGCCAGCCTCAGAACACTGGCACCGGCTTATTCGGCCAGAACAACACCTCTACCTTCGGCCAGCAGAACACCAACACCGGCGGCGGTCTCTTCGGCCAGCAGCAAAACCAGGCCAACACCACTGGCGGTGGTCTATTCGGCAACAACAACAACAACAGCAGCCCCTTTGGTCAGAACCAGCAGCAGCAGCAGCCGGCCTCGACGGGCTTCGGTGGCTTTGGCCAGGCTGCTAACAAGCCTGCATTCGGCGCAGCCACCACCTCTGCGTTCGGTCAGCCCGCTGCCGCGACCACTGGTTTCGGCCAGCAAAGCACGGGCACGACTGGCTTTGGTGGCTTTGGACAGCAGCAACAGCAGCAGCAACAGCCCGCCCAGACTGGTGGTCTCTTCGGCCAGCAAAACACCACCACCAACGCGTTCGGTCAGACCAACACCGCCGCCCAGCCCGCTACGTCGCTCTTTGGCCAGACCAACACGCAGACCGGCACCACTGGTGGTCTCTTCGGCAACGCCGCGGCCAAGCCTGCAGGTGGCCTCTTCGGCTCGACGCCCGCAGCTACGACCGGCACGACGGGTTTCGGCGGCTTCGGCCAAAGCAACACTGCCGCGCAGCCTGCAACGGGAGGCCTGTTTGGGCAGACCAACGCTGCCGCACCTGCTACTGGTACGGGTCTCTTTGGTAGTGCTACTACGCAGCAGCCTGCTCAACCAGCTTCTACAGGTGGTTTGTTTGGTAACGCGAACAACGCCGCAACTGGCTCATCGCTCTTCGGCGCCAAGCCCGCAACTACGGGCGGCCTGTTCGGCAACGCGGCCGCCCAGCCTGCCGCCACCGGCACGACCGGCTTTGGTGGCTTCGGCCAGGCTCAGGCGACCACTGGCGGTGGCCTGTTTGGCAACACCCAGGCGGCGGCCGCCCCCAAGCCTGGCGGTCTGTTTGGTTCTGGAAGCTCACTGTTTGGGCAGCAGACTCAGCAGCCCGCCGCTGCCACTGGCACCACGGGAGGCCTCTTTGGCAGTGCCCTTGGACAGTCTCAGCCAGCAACCTCTGGCCTCTTCGGCAGCACGAACCAGCAGCCTGCACAGACCAACTCGTTGTTTGGCAGCACCCTTGGCCAGTCAACCCTCCAGCAGCAGCAGCAACCGAATCTCATGGCCTCGGTTGACCAGAACCCTTACGGCAACAACGACTTGTTCAAGTACAACAACCAGCAGCTGGAAATTAGCACGTCGAACAAGAAGCCTGCTCTCCCTCCTCTCACCACATCTACCTTCCGCGTCACTCCTTCCAAGGGCCGAGTCAGCAACCTCCGCGGATTTGGATCTCCCTACAAGGGGCTCAACTCATCGCAGGGCTCAGCCCGCGGCGGCAGCCCCGGTCTTGGAGTGTCGTCGTCCCCCAGCCGCTCGCTCTACGGCACCCCTGTGCCTTCCGATCGCTACAAGGGCCTCACGGAGCAGGCGCTGTCCCCCAACGCGTTTATCCCGCGCCCCAGCGTCAAGAAGCTCACCATTAGCAAGCAACAGAACGGCCTGTCAACCAGCGATGATCGCCTCGAGTCTGTCCTTGGCAAGTCGGCGCTCAAGAGCTCGGCGAACGGCAACGGCTCTGCTCCTCCCACTCCCGGCGACAACTTCAGGAGTCGCAGCCCCGCTGTGATCACTCCGCGTGTGATCGACGACACCCCCACTCGCCGCCCTCCCACGACTGTCACTGAGGTGGCAGTTCGGCCCCCACCGGTGACTTACCAACACAAGAAGGGTGACTACTGGTGCAGGCCGTCGATCGACAAGCTTCGGATGCTCTCCCACGACCAGCTCAGCAGCGTTGCTAACTTCTCCGCTGGCCGCAAGGGCTACGGCGAGGTTACCTTCCTCGACCCCGTCGACCTTACCACTCTCTCGTCGCTCAACGACGTGCTCGGCGGCGTCATCGTCGTGGAGGATTTGGAGCTTACTGTCTACCCCGATGAGACGAACAAGCCTGAGCGTGGCAACGGTCTCAACGTCCCAGCTGAGATCTCGCTCGAGAACTGCTTTGCTCGCGACAAGGGTACCAAGCAGATTGTCACAGACCCCAGCGACCCTCGCTACCAGCGCCACCTCAAGCGCATCAAGGCCATCCGTGACACCGAGTTCATCAGCTTCACTGAGGACGGTGTCTGGACCTTCCGCGTCGAGCACTTCTCCAAGTACGGCCTTCTCGGCAGTGACGACGAGGAGTCGGACGAGGACACGCCAGCGTCGCCCACCCCTGCCCCTTTCGACAAGTCTGTCGATGACCACTCAATGTCGGACTCGTTTGACGACGAGGAGGATGTCGACTTTCTTCCTCCCACCAAAAGCATCCACGACACTTTAATGCACTCAGACGAAGGCAGCTTCGAGGACACTGAGGAGTCCGATTCATACGACGAGGACGTGGAGCAGTATGACGACGAGCCAGCCGATGTCCAGGGCAACTGGGACCGTCCGATCAAGACCAAGCTCGGCGCCGAAGGGATGCGCAAGCTGCGCCAAATGCAGTCGTCGTTCTACGGATCTCAGCCGACCAAGGCTCCCCGTACGACGCCTGCCCAGGCACAGCGCGCCGCGGCTCTGGAGGCCGCCCGCGCGCTCCAGCGCAAGCGCGAGGACTCGGGTTTTGAGTCTGCCGAGGAGGGTGATGCGAAGCTTGGCGACCGGGCCGTCAAGCGCGCCTCCTTCGGCGAGTCCTCCAGTCCGCCTCTGATCCGCCAGCCTCGCAAGTACGCCAAGGTTCCCTTGGCTGACTCGTTTGTTGGTGGCAACGAGGGTGTTCGTGCCGATGCCGGTTTGGCCCTCGGCCGCTCATTTCGCTGCTCGTGGGGACCTAACGGTGAATTGGTCCACTTTGGCAAGATTTGTGCGCCACACGCCAAGTTTAGCTCGTCTTCCGACCCGGTCGTGATGGTCGAGGATGTCCAGCTTCTCGCTCAACCAGCTGCCATTGAGCGACCTCGGGCTGAGCGCCTGCTCAACCTCTTGCTCGAGCACACCAATGTCGAAGATGTCGATGGTGTGCCCACGGCGTTTATCGACAACGGCGTCCGCTTCAAGGAGTTTGCGGCCCTCTTCCCCACTGCAGACCGCTCTCATGAAGCGAGCGTCTGGCGCCTTGGCCAGGCACTCTTTGACGAGATCGACCTTGGTCTTCCAGCGGGCACACCAGATGAGGTCCGCGGCAACGTTGCCGAGGTTCGACGCAAGCTTGCTCTGTCCAAGTGGCTCGAAGATGCCGTTGCTCCGGCCGTCGACGCAGACCTGCTCAACGCTGGCGACAATCGCCCCGCCAAGGTGTTCACGCTCTTGACGGGCAACCAGGTTGACCGTGCTGTCCAGTCTGCCCTCGATGGCAAGGACATGCGCTTGGCCACCCTGGTGTCGCAGGCAGGTGGACCCGACGTCTTCCGCGCCGAGGTTGCCCGCCAACTCCAGGATTGGAACCAGTTTGGCGCGAGTGGCCTGATCGGATACGACTACCGCAAGCTGTACGCTCTCCTGGCTGGTGTGACCGACGTTTCACCTGGAGGTACCGACTCGTCTCGCGAGGTTCTCGTCGCCGAGGGCCTTGACTGGAAGCGTGCCTTTGGCCTGCGCCTCTGGTACGGCTGCTCGTTCGAGGACTCGATCGCCGGCGTGCTCGCCGACTACTCTGAAGCCCTTCAGTCGGCGCACCCCCCGGCTCGTCCGCTGCCCCCCTACCTGGAGAAGCCTGGTGATGACCGCGAGTGGACCCTGCCTACCCAGCCCACAGATGTCCTGTTCAACCTGCTCAAGCTCTACTCGGACCTGACCGTGTCCCTCGACAACGTCCTTTCCGCTCGCGACTGTTCGCCCAGCCCGACGGATTTCCGACTCCCGTGGCACCTGTACCTCCTCCTGTCTCGCGTGCTTGCCAAGCGCGACTTTGAGGACCGCGAGGAAGCCGACGACGATGGCCAGAGCTTCAGCGCTACAGCAGATCAGATCACGAGCTCGTATGCGCAGCAGCTTGAGGAGGAGGGACAGTGGACCTGGGCTGCGTTCGTGCTCCTGCATCTCGAGCGCGCCAGCAGCCGCCGGACAGCGATCCAGGCGCTTCTCTTCCGCCACCCGGAGCCCTCGCCCCGCGACCAAGACTTTTTGATCAACACCCTCCACGTACCGATCGAGTGGCTCCACGAAGCCCGCGCTGCCAACCTGGCTGCCGAGGGCGATGTGTACAAGGAGTACTACGCGCTCATCCCCGCCAACCTCCCCGACCGTGCTCAGCGCCTCCTCGTGGGTAAGCTTGCTCCAGAGGCCGCGCTGCGAGACGACCGCAACCTTCTTCGCCGGCTGTGCGAGGCTCTCGAGCCTCTCAAGCCCACGGGCTGGGAGTACAACGGTGGCCTGTACCTCGAGTACCTGGAGATCGTCACGGAGGTGAAGGGACTGCTGAAATCGGTTAAAAACGCCGGTGCGCATCCCGACCCCCACGACGCCGAGAAGCTGTCTAGATTGGGCAAGTCGCTACTGCGTGTGATCCAACTGCTACCAGCTCTGTTCCCCGACACTACCGACGTCCAGCAAGTGGCCAGCCTGAGCTACATGCTTAGCCAGCTTCAAGTCCTCGCTGTCGGTCTGCACGAGGAAGGTGTTATTCCCCGCCCGCCCGTGTCAAAGCTCCTCGTCGACAAGGACCGCCTGCACCTGCTGCAGGGTGCCGCGACGGAGTCGTTTGAGCAATCTCTGTCTGCACTCACTCCCAAGGAGTGAGAAGCAACATCTTGTTTCCCCCTTTGGCCGATTTATCCGTAGCATGGTTTCCGTTTCATAGTCTTTCATAGGTAGATAGTGAGAGTCATCATTGGGCGCAAGAATCGCGACCCCAAGCAATATGCATGCATCATGAATGAAGCGATACGAGCGAGGCAGGCTGATAGCCACAGATGGGGAGGAGTGCCCGCCCAATTAGCGACGGAAGGAGTGAAAAAGTCGGCCGGTATCTGGAGTTGTGAGGGATGCCGCAACCTTGCCTCAGGGCGTGGAGAGCCGACTCCGATCGACTCGAAAGTCGTACCAAGGGCAACATTGAACATCCCCGGCTTGATCTTGCTCCTCCTCCTCAATCACAACAAAACATGTCGCAGACAAGGTACTTCTCCACGCGCGGCGGCGCCGAGACGCTCTCGTTCGACGAGGTAAGTGCTGCCAGCTGGGCGCTGCTGGTGTTACCCCGCTCCACCTCTGCCGCCGAGCACTCCGCTCCCCTCGGCTCCCTTCGGCGACACGTTCGACACGTTCCAAACTCACGCAACACCACAGGCTGTTCTCACCGGCCTGGCGCCCAACGGCGGGCTGTACATCCCGACCGAGATTCCCTCGCTCCCAGCGGACTGGGAGACGGCGTGGGCCAAGCTGTCGTTTGCCGAGCTCTCGCACGCCATCCTGAGCCTGTTCATCCCCGTCGACTCGATCCCCTCCGCCGACCTCAAGGACATTATCGACCGCTCGTACGCCACCTTCCGCTCGGACGCCGTCACGCCCCTCCGCAAGACGGCCGACGGCGAGTACACGCTCGAGCTGTGGCATGGCCCCACTTGGGCGTTCAAGGACGTTGCGCTCCAGTTTGTCGGCAACGTGTTCGCGTACCTCCTCGAGAAGCGCAACGAGGCCGGAGCGAACGAGCAGCTGACTGTTCTCGGCGCGACCTCGGGCGACACTGGCTCGTGAGTGGGGCGACGTGAGGGCGAGTCGAGAGCGTACTGACCCCAACCCCAGCGCCGCCATCTACGGCCTCCGCTCCAAACCCGCCATCACCATCTTCATCCTGTACCCCGACGGCCGTGTGTCGCCTATCCAGGAGGCGCAGATGGCGACGGTCCCCGACGCGAACGTGTACTGCGTCTCGGTGCTCGACTCGGACTTTGACACGTGCCAGTCGATTGTCAAGTCGTGCTTCTCGGACGCGGCGTTCAACAAGGCGCACCGCCTCGGCGCCGTCAACTCGATCAACTGGGCGCGCATCCTCGCCCAGATCGTCTACTACTTTGCCGCGTACTTCCAGCTGCCCGAGGCAGAGCGCAAGGACGTCAACTTCTCCGTGCCGACCGGCAACTTTGGCGACATCCTCGCCGGATGGTACGCCAAGCGCCTCGGCCTGCCGGTCGGCAAGCTCGTCGTCGCGACCAACGAGAACGACATTCTCCAGCGCTTCTTCGCGACGGGACGGTACGAGCGTAACGGCTCCGAGGGCGTCAAGGCGACCTACTCGCCCGCGATGGACATTCTCCTCAGCTCAAACTTTGAGCGCCTGCTCTACTACCTCGCGCACGACACGCAGACGGGCGCCGTCGCCGCCGGCTCGCCCGAGGAGCGCCGCGCCGCCGCCCAGGCGCAGCTGAGCAAGTGGTACGACGAGATCAAGGCGACCGGCTCGGCCGACATGGGCGCCGCGGTGCAGAAGCTCGCCGACTCCGAGTTCTGGGCCGAGCGTGTTTCGGACAGCGAGACGCTCGCCGAGATCAACAAGTACTACAGCCTTCCCAAGCCGTACGGCCCGTACGTCGTCGACCCGCACACTGCCGTCGGCCTCGCCACGACCGAGCGCTCAAAGGCCAAGGGCGGCAAGACATGGGTCACCCTCAGCACGGCCCACCCCGCCAAGTTCTCCGAGGCCGTCGAGCTCGCCCTCAACAAGGACACGGCGCCCGGCTTCGACTTCCGCCGCGACGTCCTGCCCGAGCAGCTGGCCGAGCTCGAGACCCTCCCCAAGCGCGTGTACAAGGTCCGCGGGGAGGAGGGTGTGCGTGCCCTCGTCGAGGCCGTCAAGCGCGGCGAGAAGCCCGCCCCTTCGGCTTAGGAGCCGGCGTGTAAAGGGCAGTATGCCTAGAGGTAGAGATCATGCATCGAGGTAATGGACATGGAGGTTGAGTTGATGGCCTGTGGCTCTTGGAATTGGTCGACCTGCTGCTCTGCTAACTAACTGCACGCCGCTTCGCCCTCTTACCCTCTCGTGTTACCCAATGCATATCAAAACTGTAATCAATGCGAATAGATGCGGCGATACACCGTCGCCGGGACAAGCAGCGTGGGTTCCCGCAGCCATCCTATGCCTAGTCGTGGCCCAACCGTTTATTGGACGCCCTGCTCAATCTTCATCTTCTTCAACAGAGCCCAGTCGGACAGCTCGACCTGGTCACGGAACGTGTTTTCTGCGGGCGTGTTAGACTGGTAACAAGCAAATAACAACACTACACTTACTCAAGACATCAAGCGACTGGCGCGTGATGAGCGACACGACCTCGTCCTTCTCGTCAAAGTGGCGGCCGAACGCCCTTGCGGCCTGGTACGCGGCACGCTCAATCTTGACGGCGACACCGGCACCGACCTGGCTGCGCTTGACGACCTGCATCGGCTTGTGGTTGATCTCGAGGCCGGTAATCTTGCCCAGAGGGATGATCTCGCGCGTGCCCTTCTCCTTGTCGTAGCGAACAACACCGACAGGTGTGCCGACACGAGCAGTGGCACCGTCGACAATGTCACAGCCAAGGATGATAGGGTCCTTGGACGCGAAAGGCTTGATGATCTTGAGCTTGACGGGCCAAACGGCGTTGGGCGCAGCCTCCTTCTTGCGCGCTTCTGTCACCTCCTCCATGTGCTTCTTGAACGCGTCGAACAGGTGGTAGATGATCATGGCTGAGAAGATCTTGACACCGTCACGCTTGGCAGCCTCCTCGGCCTCAAAGGTGACTGGCACGTCGAAACAGAGCATGACAGCGTACTCTGGTGCTCGATCCAACATCAAGCTCGAGCGGATAACTGCGCTCTTGTACACGGGACCAAGGCCAAACTCGAACACGGGGATCTTCATGTCCTTGAGGAAGACGAGCAAGGCCTCGAGCGAACCAAGAGTCGACGCCTGGACGTAGACACCACGGCCAGACTTCTGCACAAACTTGTCGAGCGAGGTAAGGTCGTCCATGGCCAAGTCCTTGTAGTACTCCTCCTCGTCCGAGTTGTTGGCGACGAACATGCGGGCACCGGCAATGGCCTTCTCGAGACCGGGAGCCGAGATCTTGACACCGAGCGCAGCCTTGACCTGCTTGTGGTGGACATAGGCCGACTTGATGCGCAACTCGCGCATGGGCTGTGGTGTGAGGAGCGCTCGAACATTGGTGACGATTGGTCCGTTCATGCCACACAAGACAATCGTGTCACCCTCCTTGAGGAAACCGTTGACAAGGACAATGTCGATGGTGGTACCGAGACCCTCAATAACCTTGACCTCGAGGATGGTGGCCTCGGGCTCGGAGAGGTACATGAGCGAACCCGTCATACGCTCCTGAGTGAGCTTGACGAGCAGGGCGAGAAGGTCGGGGACACCCTCGCCAGTGACGGCCGAAGTGGGGACAATCGAAACAATACGACCAGGGTTGGGGTTCTGGTCGTAGACCTCCGAGTTGAGACCCTGCTCCATGAGGAGCACCTTGACGTGCTGGAGGCGGTCCTCGAACATGCGCTGCATACGCTTCGACTGGTTGGCCAGAGTGTCGCGGAAGCCGGCGTCCTTGGTGATCTTCCACTCGGTGGCGTCGAGCTTGTCGATCTTGTTGAGGGCGACAATGAACGGTGTCTTGCGCATCTTGAGCATGTTGATCGACTCAATGGTCTGGGGCTCGAGACCGTGGGTAATGTCGATGACGAGGATGGCAATGTTACACAGCGACGAACCACGAGAACGGAGGTTGGTGAACGACTCGTGGCCGGGCGTGTCGATGATAAGGAGACCAGGGATCTTGACGTCCACGCTGCCGTCCTTGTTGACGGCCTCGGTCTTCTCGATAAGAGCCTCCTTGGGGAAGAAGGTGGCACCAATCTGCTGGGTAATACCACCAGCCTCACCCTCCTGGACCGAAGTCTGACGGATCTTGTCCAGCAGCTTGGTCTTACCAGTGTCGACGTGACCGAGAATACAGCAGATGGGCGAACGAAGGTCGGTCTTGTCCTGGGTGGCCTCGGCAGCCTTGCGACGCTTGGCAATGGCGACACGCGCACGCTCCTTGGCGGCCTCGACCTCGTCCTCCGAAGAGTCGTCGTCAGAGTCATCCTCGTCCGAGTCGTCCTCCGAGTCGTCGTCGGACTCGTCGTCATCGTCAGACTCCTCGTCAGACTCCTCCTCGGACTCGGACTCCTCCTTGGCAGCGGCCTTGCCGTTGGTAGCAGGGGCGGCCTTGGCCGCAGGAGCAGGAGCGGCCTTGGCCGCAGGGGTAGCCTTGGCAGCGGGAGCGGCAGCCTTTGGCGCGGCCTTGGGAGGTGGGGGGGCCTCGTCCTCGCTCGACTTGTCCCAGTCGTCCTCCGACTCCTCCTTCTTGTCGTCGACCTTGAGGTCCTTGACACCGGCAGTGGCGGCAGCGACCTCAGTGTCCGACTTGTCCCAGTCGTCCTCATCGTCGTCGGCCTTCTTCTCCTCAACCTTGGCCGGGGGAGGCGTGGCGGGCTCGGCGGGGGTGGCGGGCTGCGATGGCGTCTTGGCCTGCTGCTGCTTGCCGGCGGGCTTCTTCTTGCCGTACGTCGGACGCTTGGCAGCGGTGGCACCACCGTCCTGGAGGGCGGCGACGGTGACACCAGAGGCAAGGAGAGCCTGCTTACGGGCCTCGGCGGCGGCACGCTCGGCCTTCTGCTTGGGAGTGAGGAGCTTGCCGGCGGCCTTGAGCTCGGCCTTCTTCAGCTTCTCCTTCTCCTTCTTCGCGTTCTTAGCCTCAAGGGCAACGCGCTCCTCCTCGGCGATACGCGCCTCCTCGGCCTCGATGCGAGCAATCTCCTCCTGGCGCTGGCGCTCGGCCTCCTCCTCGAGACGCTTCTTCTCGGCGACGGCAGCCTGCATGGCGAGAATGTGCGCGGGCACCTTCTTGCCCTTGGCCGGGGCCGCAGGCTCAGGAGCAGCCTTGGCGGCGGGCTTTTTCTTCTTCTTCTTGTTCTTGGAAGCGCCGGCGCCAGCGTCGTCGCCATCCTCGTCGTCCTCGGCCTCGGCGGCGGGCTCAGCGGCAGCCGCAGGCGTGGGCTCGGGAGCCTCAGGAGCCTCGTCGGCGGCAGCGGCCTTCTTCTTGGCTGCCTGAGCCTTCTTCTTGGCCTGTCACGTCGTCAGTAACTAGCACCACAGTGTCTCCACGCACCTTTTCCTTCTCCTTCTTGAGTCTCTCCTTCTCCTTCTTGCCCAAGATCTTGCCGCCACCCTCCTCGTCGTCCTCATCCTCGTCGGCGGCGGCCTCGGGTGCAGGTGCGGGCTTGGCGGCAGCCTCAGCAGCAGCCTTGGCAGCGGCGGCCTCGGCGGCGGCCTTCTCCAGGAAGTCGTCGTCGTCTTCGTCCTCGACCTGCTGCTGCTTTCCCTTCTTTCCCTTCTTGCCCTTCTTGGGCTTGACGTCCTCCTCAGGCCACTCGTCGTCGAGGTTGGCGGGGGCCTCCTCGATGATACCAGCAGGCTTTTGCTCCTCCTCGTCCTCGTCCTCGACGACCTGCTGCTTGGCCTTCTTGCCCTTCTTGCCCTTCTTGGGCTTGACGTCCTCCTCGGGCCACTCGTCGTCGTAGTTGACGGGAGCCTCCTCGATACCGGCGGGCTTGTGCTCCTCGTCATCGTCGTCGAGCGCAAAGGTGTTGGCCTTTTTCTTCTTGTCCTTCTTCTTGTTCTTGGCTGCAGAGATCATGGCCTGTGGGTGTTAGTCAGCGTTCCATACAGATGGGGGAGAGGGAGATGGGTGAACAGCGGCGCAGCCTCTCCAACGTCACATGCTCGCGCCGCTATCTCAACGGCACCAGCCAGCAGCGCTCGGCACGCCGCCATGACCAAGCGGCGACCACGAGCACTTGGCTTCGCCCGCGACCTCCACACGGCCGAGTGCGTCCCGAACGCCATCTCCCCACGCCTCAACATACCATCAAGCCTCCCTGCTCCTCGTCATCGTCGAGCGCGTCGAAAGCCGAGGGCTTGTTGACGTCTCCGTCGTCAGCCGGCGTGGCGAGCTTGGAGTCGAAGGCCTTCTCCTTCTCGGCCCTGTGCGCGATGGGTCAGGATGATGCTCATGGTAATTTTCGCTGGCGGCGGCGGCTGCTCGCGCGGCCCACAAGACTTACCAGAAGTCATCGTCGTCTCCCTTCTTTCCCTTCTTTCCCTTGTTCTTGGGCGGCATTGTTTTTGTCTAATCTAGTGAGAGTGAGTGGCAAGAGATGACTACGCGTCGAGCGCTCGCTGCGGGTACTGCACGCTGCCTGCCTGCCTGGTTGCTCGATGCTCGACGTCGGAGCCGGCACAATGACTTTTTTGTACTTTGCCTCCGTCGTCGCCCAGGCAGGCGGGCACATGACTTGTACGTGTTGGGTGGGGGCCTCCACTTTTGACAACCACCACCACCCACGCCACCCAGACCTGACAAGACCATGCGATTCATGACAGATACAGTGGTACGAGCACGTCTAACAGAACAAAGAGGATGTCAGCAAGATGCCATAAGTGCTCCAGTCATCACTGGCGCATTTTCGCCCAACTCCTGCTACTCAGGCCTAATACAACACGTGCTCATTACACTTCTACTTCTATCGCCTCAGCCCAGCGACAACTGGCGGGCCAGCAGCTGGCCTGCCTCCGCCACCGGGTGGTGGCACTGGTGCCGACGCTGAAGGGCGCTGCTGCTGCTGCCGCTGCTGCTCTGGTGGGGCACGCGAGTTGCGGCGCGCATCGCGCTCCTTCCACGCTGCACGGATCGCGTCCTGGCGTCCTAGCACGTCGGCGATTTCAACACCGTCGGCAATGCTCACGAGCACCTTGCCGACAGTGCTCTTGTGGTTGCCGTGCGGCTTGTCGTCGCGGAAGCGGAACATCTTCCAGCCGCGGTCCTGGTCCCATGTCACCTCGACGACTCGTCCGTCAAACTCTTCTCCAGATTCCTTCATCCTGGGTGGTGGTTAGTCACCTCAATGAGATTTACGCGCCGCGGAGCCAACTCACTGCTCCCACTCTGCGTCCCCGACGTCCATCTCATCAAAGAACTCGTAATCTTCGCCGCCGGCCCACTGATTCAGGATGAAGACTGGCTTGGCGCAAAAGTCTGGTTCTGAAGGGTTGTTGGGTGCAGGGGGGAACCTCAGCTCGAGCTTGAAGTCGACCGAGTTCTCGGATGGCGGCTTCCACTTGAGGATGCGCTCGTCGGTACCAGGAAGGTACTCAGACTCTGCGCAAGTGAAGATCAGGCCGTCGTGGCCGTGCATCAGCTGGGGAACGTGGACGTCGAGGACTCTGGAGGTGTAGTATGACAGTTCCTGCTTTTTGTCGACGATTTCGAACGGCGCCTGCTCCTTCCATTCGGGGAATCGCTGGAATGACTTGTTCATAGGCTTGACGACCCAGTCACGGAGGCGCTGGGAGAGTCAGCGGGTGTGCTCCTCATCATCTGCGGCCCAACTCAACTCACTGCAAACCGCTTCACAAGCGGCTTCTTCATGATATTCTCCCCGTTGATAACAAGGCAGTCAAAGGCATAGTACCGGAGGATATGCTGCCCTGTGCGTGGGTCGATGTCAATAACAAGCTCCCCGTCGAGCAGCGTGTCGGTGAGGGGGTCGTTCTCCCGCTCCCAGTGGGCGAAGTGGAGGTCCTCCATGGCAAAGTAGCGCTGCTTGCGGTCGATCTGAAGGCGTCAGCACTTTGTCTCCCTCCACACACGCACCAAGTAGACCTCCTGGCTCCCACTCTGTTGGTTGAACACGATAAATAGCAACACGCGCACGCCGTCCGTCTTCTCGCACACCCAAAAGTCCATCTTCTCGAGCAGCTCGACCGAGCGCGTGGTGAACGACACGGGCTGCGAGCCGGGGAAGCTGGCATCTGTCAGCCGTGTCACCGGTGCGAACGCAAACTTACCGCCCATCACGCAGCCCGCACAGGTTGCCAATGTGTTGGTTGAGGAACTGGCGCGTGTCGCGGTCCTGCAGCTGCACGCCCGGGATGTCGGGGATGATGGATGGGGTGTGCGACATGGTGGTTGGTGAGGTGAGGTACGGTGGAGTCGGCCGCGCAGTGCTTGGTGTCAAGGGGCTGCGCGTGTCGGCGGCTGCGGGGTGGCTCGTGTCTGTCGGTGATGAAGTGTTACGACGCGCCGAAAGGATGGCAGCATGAGCAGCAAAAAAAACTGGACAGCAGCAGCAGCAGATTTGGCCGTCGTCAAGGATGGAAGTGACTGAAACACTGGCTCTCCTTGTTCCTTGGCCCGTGATCACCGTGAGGCGCGTGGGGGACTCTCGGGATCAAATCCACGTGGCTTGTCCGTGTTCATTACCGTGACTGCATGATTGCTGTGGTTTATGTAGTCAGCCCTCGAGCTCATGCATTGCATGCATTGCATGCAGCATGCAGCATGCAGCAGCGACTTGCGGCGCGTCGACGATATCACATGCTGCGCACGAGCACACGTCCGTACTAGCGCGAGCAGCGACGCGACTGTCAAAGCACCAAGCCAAGGGCGTGGCTGGTCGACCTGCCAGGCCGCCACGGACATCCGCCGCTGCTCGGCACGCAGCGATGACGTCTGACCGGCACGACCATCCCACGCTCACTCACCTCAAACGACTCCAGGACTTGACAACGCACTCATCTCCTCAACACAATGCCGCGCGCACAGCAGCCCCCACCGCCGACCCCGACCGCCGCGGACCTCCAAGCGCCCGACAGCGTGAACGATGGTGTGTGCCGCAGC
Source organism: Vanrija pseudolonga (assembly GCF_020906515.1). Classification (NCBI taxonomy): domain Eukaryota; kingdom Fungi; phylum Basidiomycota; class Tremellomycetes; order Trichosporonales; family Trichosporonaceae; genus Vanrija; species Vanrija pseudolonga. Next base: position 3,778,012 of record NC_085851.1, on the reverse strand, counting down.
GTCTTTCTCTTCCGATTCCCCCAACTAACGCCCCAGTGCTGCTCGACGCCGCGGTCCAAACCGAGCCCAAACCAAAGGAAAAGCTCAACATCGACGACTACCGCCGCCTGAACCGCCGCGCGACGCAGAACGGCATGTATACCGGCATGTTTGGCGGCGCGGGCTTGGGTGCGTCGTTGTGCTGGGGCGACAGTAGCTGACCTGACCGCAGCGTTTGTCGCGTCGCGCTTCGGGGTGGGGAAGAACGGGCTCGCGTTGACCTTTTTGCGTGCGTCTAGCAGGGAGAGACGAGAGCTCACGCCGCAGTCTCCGCCACGGGTATCTCGTTCTTCACGACCCGTTCCATTATTAACCAGTCCCTCGGCGAGCATTACTCGGCCCTCCGGGCCCAGCGCGAGCCCAAGGCGCCTGGAGGCGGGTCATTCTTCCCCGACACAGCTGGCGGGGACGAGGCGATCAGTACAAAGGACAAGGAGGAGGAGACGACGCCGCGCGATCGCCTGCGTGAGGAGCTCCTTGGCCTCGGGAAGCAACCCCGCGAACGGACTCGCTGGGCCAAGGGCCGCGGGCTCGACGGAGAGGTAGAGGAAGAGGCAGAGATGCGGGATACGTACTTGCGGCCTGGGGTGCCCCGGACATAGTCGAAACCCCTTGCACAGCACAACACCTTATGCATGACACAATCCGACTTGTACACTCGCGCTACGCTACAGCATGACAACATTACCGCCGAGCACACGACCCGACGCCACCACCGACGTCACCACCTACACCTTCCATGTGGGCCGGTTTGGTGGTGGTGGCGCCGCCGCAGCCGGGGGTGCGACAGAAGGCAGCGCAGGTGCAGGCCGTGGTGTTGGCGTCTGCCCAGTCTCGTTCTCCAGCGACTCGAGGAGAGTGTCGACCACCGTGTCAATCTCAGCCGGCCCGACGTCGCCACCACACCCGGCGGCGATCAGTCGTCGGTACTGAGCCATCTTCTCAGTCGTGCCAGCCTGTGGCGTCAGTAACAATTTACAGACAAGACTCGACAGTACCCACCTCAGTCTGTGCCTTCACCAGCCTTGTCGCCAGCGCGGCTCGCTTCTTCCGCTTCTCCTCAATCTCCCTGCGGAGCTTCTCCTCCTCAGCGGCCGCGTCCCCGGACACCTTGGTCAACGCGTCGAGATCGCTGTAGTCCTCGCCAGCCTGGGCCGGGTCGTCTCCAGCGCGCCATCGCTTTTCCCGCTCAGTGTCGCTCTGGAGCCACCGCTCGCAGTCCCGTGCGAGGCCTGCAGTCAAGCGCGTTTGAAGCTTTTCTGTCAGAGCATCGAGCTCGGAGTCGCGGGCCTCGAGGGGCTTGACTTGCTCGTTGAGGTTGTGCAATGCGCGCCCCGCCTCATTGATCTCCGAGTGGATGCTCGTCAGCATGGCCTTGGCCTGCAGCACGTCGCGCTCCTTGGCCAACAGCTCGGCGTCAAACGAACGCGCAAGAGATTGCAGGTGCGACGAGATGTCGGAAAGGTACTGGCCGCCAGCGAGCTTGGCTGCGTCCGAGGTGTACAGCTGAGGGTGGTAGTTGCTGAACGCGCCGGCGCCGAGCGAGTTGGGGTTGCGGACTGTGCTCGTTGCAGGGAGCGTGCGTGAGATCATCATGTCGGGTGAAGACCTGAAACGCTCATCCTCGAGGATGTAGTCCTCGGCCGACTTGAAGTCACGGTTACGGATCTTGGGGTCGGCACCGTGGTCCAACAGAGCCTTGACAATCCGCTTTGAGCGGGCTCGCGCAGCCAGGGTGAGGGCGGTCTCGCCGTCCTCGTCCTGGAAGTTGATGACATCGGCCAGCTCCTGCGGGTAGTCGGAGAGACGCGATAAGATGACCTCCATGTAGTACCGGGCGGCATGTGTCTTGCCCTTGACGAGCGCAAGATTCGCAATGTGATGGAAGACGGTGCGGTTTTGCTTGTCAATGTTCAATGTGCTGCGGTGCAGAAGCTCAAACACCTCTGGGAACTTTCGCAGGTCGTAGTTGTTGGTAAACATGACGCTGCGCATGAGGGGCGTCTGCTCGAGGTTGTTCTTGTTGAACATTTGGGCCCCGGCCGACAGCAAGAGCTTGATCACGCGCGTTCGCCCCATGGCGGCGGCCCAGTGCAAGGCCGTATGATTGTCGTCGTCGATCACGCCATTGGGGTCCCAGTTGTAAGGCGGGTTGGTGAGCACGGACGGGATCTGCGTCGACTCGGAGACAAAGTAATTGAGGATGATGTCGTTGTACTCGTCTTGAGTGAGCGGCTGCTCCATGCCACCATAACCGCGCGGGCTGCCGGGTGGCGGCGTGTGAACGGCGCTGTTCCCCCGGGCTCGGCGGAGCTGGTCATAGTCGTCCTCGTCGTCCATCATGGCCGCGGTGCGCTTTCGGGATGGCTCACCCATGCCGTTCTGGCCGTAGTTGTCAACGTCCATGCTGTCGCTTCGCGTCGACTCGGGGACGGTGGGCAGGCGCTTGGATCCGACTAGTGGTGATGGAGTGGCCGATTCCGACATTGCACCAGGGGAATCCGAGCCGTTGGAGAGGCCAACCGAGTCCGGGGTAACGTCGCGACGATCGACCTTGCGTGACTGGACTGGGGAACCCTTGCCGGCGAATGCATCCTTGCCCAGCTTGTTGTCCTTGATACGTTTCGTGGGAGGGGCCACTGCATGCTTTGGCGCAGGGGGCGGTGAAACCGACGTGGGTACAAAGTCGATGATGGGGCGCAGCAAGTCCTCGACATTGTATTGTTTGGCGAGGGCCAGTCCTCGTTCAATCGGCACCCATGTTCCTGTGTCCCAGCATCAGTGTGTGCCCGTAGTGTTGTCGTCGCGTCGTGCGTCCATCCACACATACCTTGGTATTTTCCGTAACCTCCCTGCACCTTTTCGTGCTCGCCCTTTTGGACCTCGCGCTCGAGCACTCTTGTCCTCTGCGGCTTGTCAAAGCCAGCGACTTTGAGGATCTGCGTTGCGTTGAGGTACGCATCCGACCTCCGTCGCATCACGGCGACATTGCGACAGATGAATTCATACACGGGTCTGGGGGGCGAGCGTCAGCCTCATACGCGACGAGATGGCAGTGGCACAGCGCGCTTGCCGAATGATAACTTACACGCCACTGCAATGATGGATGACGCCGCGATAGGGAAGTCGGCGGTCAGCGCGTGCGCGTGCGGACACAAACATGGGATTCAAAAGTCAAAACGCGAACAACAACATACCTGTATGTGGCCTATGCAAGCGTCAGCGCATGTACAGACGACGTGTAGGATGGGTGAATGGATTGGATGGCCGAGTAGTGACTTGTACGCACCTTGTAAATCGTGTTTGGCCCAGCTTCACCACCCGCGGCTGGTTTCTTGGGCATTGTGGGCAACGGGGTTTCGGGCGCGCGTGATTTGAACGCGACGTGTTGAGAAAGAGCAAGAAGAAGGGGCTGGGAGAGGGATAGGGGAGTTTGGCGTGTGGGTGAGTGTACGTGTTGATGCTTTAATGCCTTGATGTAAGCTTTGATGTGGGTGGGTGGATGAATGCACGACGGTGAGAGAGTGGGAGCGGCGTGTACCAAGGAGTGAGTTGGTGAGAGACGGTGGTGGCTCATGACGAAGCGAGGCGCGTGGGGGCAGAGGCGACAGCAGCGCAGGGGGGGGGGCTTGACGCGTCTGGCTGGCACCGCAGGGGAGCCGTATCCCGTCAGGCGGGCGCGGCTGCTTTCCTAATCGGCTTAACTTGGCACCCTACTTAAGAAACGTGGCCGAGTATTACAATAGACCCCCTAATCAAAACAGTCGCCCACAATTCCTAATCCCCTTAATCTGATTCCGGGCCATGTGTCCGTTCGTGACGCCGCCGTGTGGCAAATGGCGCAGCTTGGCTTGCTGTTGACGGCTTTCGGAGCACCCGGCAGAGCCGACCGCTTGGTCTCGGCGGCCCAGAGTTGGTCCGAACGGAGCGAGGCGAGGTCATGACTCACCGGCCATGGCCTTGCGTTGCCCCAACAAATAAATCACAACCTCCTCATCGACGACTTACGCTTCTTGTTCCCTTCTGACAGAGCTCTCGGCGCGACACACGGTACTCACCATGCCGCTCCTGTTCCCAAACCTCCGGGTACACCAGGTGTTTGGAGGTGAGTGTGTGTGTGTGGCGCCATCAGGCCCGCTGGGGGTAGTAACTGACGACGTCACAGCCAACACGGATGTGCGCAGCACCTGGGATTGAAGCAGAGTGCATGTACTAACCAACCTCGCAGGTCGGCAAGACGCTGCTCACGACGGCGCTCATACGCTCCAGCGCGTCGCGGTACACCGGCAACGACAAGCGCATCTTCTACCTCAAGCCCGTGAGCACTGGACCCGACTCGGAGTCGGACGTCGCGTGAGCAACTCCGTGGCCGCCTCGAGCTGGCTAACACACCACCAGCTTTGTCGAGAGACATACGCGCCCGCACGCCGACCGTATCGCCACGCGCAACCTCTTCCAGTACCGCGAGCCCATGAGCCCGCACCTCGCAGCCCAGCTCGCCCCTGATCTCGTGAGGCGGAAGATGGGCGGACGTGGCTAATGGTGCCCAGCCGTTCCCCAAGAGCAATGACGAGCTGGTTCGGGGCGTCGAGCGGTATGTTACGGAGGTCGCGGGCAGTCTCGCCGGCAAGGACGGCCACGTCTTTGTGGAGACGGCCGGAGGTGAGTTGTGGCTCTTGCTGCTGCCAACTAACCGCCAGGTGTCCACTCGCCCGCGCTGCACCCACCACACACCCAGTCGACCTTCCTTCGCCCACTCCGCCTCCCTGCCGTGCTTATCGCCTCACCACACCTCGGTGGCATCTCGACCACGCTCGCGTCGTACGAGTCGCTCTCAATACGCGGGTACGACATCAACGCGGTCCTGTGCCTCCACGACCCGTACTACCGCAACGACACCTTCCTGCGCGACTACTTCCAGGAGCGGGGCGTCGGGTTCTGGAACGTGCGCAGGCCACCAGAGAAGCAGGGCACTGTCGAGGAGGACGCCGTGCGCCTCGCACAGTGGTATGCCGAGGTGGAGGGGCTCGGCGGCGAGCAGGAGGGCGAGGGCGGCGTCGGCGGCGCGGTCGACTGGCTCGACAGGAAACACGTCGAGCGTATCGACGAGATCCGGAGCATGCCGAGGCGTACCCTCGACCAGGTGTGGTGGCCGTTCACGCAGCACGGCTTGGTCAACAAGGAGCAGCAGGTCATGGTCATCGACTCGGCGCACGGCGACTACTTTGACGCGTACTACGCCAAGCCGAAGGGCGAGGCGGCCCCCGCCAAGGAGAGCATCCTGGAGCCATTCTTTGACGGCGCAGCCAGCTGGTTCACGTGAGTGCGTCCTCTGGCACAGCAGCTGATGGAAGCCAATCGCACGGACACGCGACTGAGGAGCTCACCCTCGCTGCGGCCGAAGCAGCAGGGCGGTACGGCCATGTCCTCTTCCCCTCCGGAAGCCACAAGCCGGCGCTCGAGCTCGCCGAGAAGCTGCTCTCCACCGTCGGCAAGGGCTGGGCGTCGCGCGTCTTCTACTCGGACAACGGGAGCACAGGCATGGAGGTCGCGCTGAAGGCTGCCCTCCGCGCCAGCGGCAAGCGGTACGGGTGGCAGGGCGAGATCGGCGGGGACGTGGGGGTCATTGGCCTGCGGGGCGGATACCACGGCGACACCATTGGCGCGATGGACGCGACCGAGGCCTCCACGTTCAACAAGGCTGTGGACTGGTACAAGGGCCGCGGGCACTGGTTCTCTCCGCCTGCGGTGCTGGTCGAGGACGGCGCCGCGACCGTCTCGACGACTGGGCCAGACGCGTGGCCCGCCCTTCCTGGCTCCAAGACGACGCCGGACGGCTGGGCCGTGTCCTTTGGCTCCGTGGCGGACGTGTACGACTTCAAGACGCGCGCCACTTCCCCCTTGGCAGACTACTACCGCGCGCATATCCGCTCGACGCTTGCCGACCTGACGGCGCAAGGCCGCCAGTTCGGCGCGCTCGTCATCGAGCCGACGTGTCTCGGCGCAGGCGGCATGGTGTTCGTCGACCCGCTCTTCCAGCTATGCATGGTCGAGGTGGCGCGCGCCAGCGCAGACCTGTTCGCTGGGAAGCGCGACGACGCGACGTACGCCGCTGAGCTCGCTGCCCCGCGCGACGCGAACGAGTGGCGCGGCCTGCCCATCATCTTTGACGAGGTCTTCTCCGGCCTCTACAGGTTCGGATACCACAACGCGTCGAGCGTGATGGGCACGACGCCCGACATCTCATGCTACGCCAAGATCCTGACGGGCGGCCTGCTCCCGCTGTCCGCGACCGTCGCCTCGTCGTCCATCTTCAACGCGTTCCTCTCCGACCGCAAGGTCGACGCCCTGCTGCATGGTCACTCGTACACTGCCAACCCGATGGGCTGTGCGGTTGCGCTGCGCGCGCTCAAGATGATCGAGGACAACGACGCGGCCGACACGTGGGCCGAGCCCAAGGCCGACTGGGGGGTTAGCACCAAGGACGAGAGCGCGCGCTGGAGCCTCTGGCGCCGCAAGTTTGTTGATGAGCTCTCCCGCCTGCCCCAGGTCAAGGGCGCCATGGCGATGGGCACCGTGCTCGCCGTCGACCTGCACGACCCCGACGCAGACTACGGCTCGCTCGTCGGCCAGGCCTTCCTCGACCGCCTCCGCGCGCACCCCGTCGTCGACCCCACTGGCTCGGCGCCGCCCTTCCGCATCCACTCGCGCCCGCTCGGCAACGTCGCGTACATCATGACGTCGCTGTGGACCAAGAGCGATACGGTGCGGGCAATGGAGGAGGTTATCCTGGACGAGTTGCAGAAGTAGAGGCTGGGCGGTGTGGCATAGTGCATCCCCCCGCACCAAAAAGCATGGACCCCAGAAAGTGTAGTGCATGCATTGATTACAGGTATTATGCGTGGTATTTAACGTGCTTGAGACAGCTACTTTGGTCGGCGGATGACCTCCTCGACCTCTCGTTGTGGCAGGCCAGGTGGTGCCAACCTGCGAATCTCCCTGCGGCGTGTGTCAGCTGTGGTCTCAGCACTCAAAGCTCCACGCACTCGAGCTTGTCCTTGTCCCCGCGCTCCTTGGCCGACTCGGCAGCCTTGCCCCACTGGCCGCACTTGGCATACAGGTCCGGCCTGGCCTTGGCGTCGCACCGCGCCACGAAGCTCGCCGCGTGGAGGGGCTGCGGTGGGTCGAGCGAGAGGAGGTGGGTCTGGGAGGTTAGTAGGTGGGTGGAAATGAGAGGCCGACAACACCTACCACAAACGGCTCGTACCCAATCGGGCTCTTCTTGCTCTTGGCAAACGTCTCGATGGCCTCCCAGCTGTGCGTCTTGGCGAGCGCCTTGAGCTTGAGCCACCACCACCGCTTGTCCGGCACCTTCCACTCGGCCCGGATACGCTCAGCGCGCTTATCCAGCTTCTCAATGAGCAGCTCCGTGATGAACGCGTCGACCGTCAGGCCGGCAAAAACATGCCTGTGGTCCGTCTCACGCTCGTACAGCAGCTGGACGGCGAGGAGGCGCTGTGCCTCGTCGGCCATCTTGGACTCGAAGGCACGCGCCTTATCCTCGCCGAAGAACTTGGCAGCCTGCTTCAGGTGCTCTATCCGCTCCTCGGCGACCGCGCTGGTGCCCGCCTCCTCCATCTCGAGCGTCGCGTTCTCTGTCCGCCGGTCATCCTGGTAGTAGAAGTCGCGGAGGAGCTGTCGGTCGTTTTCTTTCGCGTATACTTGCAGAAGCTTGACAGCGGGCGTGAGCTGCGGAGAGAGCGAGTCGTCGAGCACGGCGAAGAACTCTCCGGGTGAGAGGGAGGAGTGCAGGCGCAACAGGACGTGGTAGACGAGGTCTGTGTCGCCTGACCCCACGGCCTTCTCCAGCGCAATCTTGTCTTGCTTCATTTTCAGGAGGAGGGGCACTTGCTCGGCTGCGCGAGACTCGTGGTCAAGAAGCTGGCGGGTTAGGGCGATCACGACTACTAGGACCCACCATTGTAGCCAGTCGCACCCGTCCGTTCTCGTATGCCTTCTGGGCAATCTCAGAGTAGCTGACGTCCTTCTCGCCCTCCTTTTCAAACTTGCTGACGATGGCATCGCACAGCGCGGCATCACCGTCGGTATCTCTTGGGTCGCCCTTCGCGCGGGTGATGCGCGCGGCGGCCCAGTGCTTGAGTACGGGGTCGGGGCGCAGGCCGAGATGCTGGGAGATGCGGAGGGCGAGGACGTGCTCGTTCCTCGTCAGCAGGCGGGAGATGAGCGCTGGTGCCCCGGCGGAAGTATACCTGTGGTGTCAGTGGGTTGTCAACTGATCACAATGAGCACCCACTGCTGATACGTGATGGGAATTCCGACCTCGTAGTACCGGACCGCATTGAGCACCTTGAGGGTCTGCGCCATCGTGACAAAGTCGTTGGGGTTGTACAGGTCGAGGAAGGCGCGGCCAAACTGAGCAGCCTTGAGCAGTCTCCGCTGCCATGTCACCTCCCATTCTTGCCCTGCCGCCTCGATGCAAGTGTCGACTGCGCGGGCAAGATCAGGCCGGATGCTCCGGATTGCCTCGTCCGCCTTGGGCGACTTGCGCTCAAAGTGGTCGAGAGCATCGTACAGCACCGCTGCCGGGTGGTCTGAACCGGGCCTAAAGACGGCGAGGAGTGCGTCTGGGGTCAGCTCTGGTCCATGTTCAGTAGCTCACCTGGGACCTTCTGCAGCACCTCACATGTCGCCGACGAGATGATCCTGAGTGAATCCACTTCGCCGACGATGACAGCGGCTGGCGGGTAGTCGTACTGGATGGACTCGCCCTTCGGGCCGACAATCACGACTCTGCCGCCCCAGGACAACACGACGGCATTGTCGCCACACCACTTGACTCTCTCGGGCAGGCGGTCAGGGAGCCCATGGAGATCTGTACCGCTGCCTGCAAACTGCGAGATGTCGACCTCGGAGAGGTTGCGCGCAAAGTCAGACGACACGACCCAGAGCATGCCCGTCGCGGTGACGAGAGCGAGGAAGCGGCCGTTGGGGCTAAGCGCAATATGGCTGAATGGCCCACGGCTGATCCGCTGGTCGACGCGTTCCAGCGCATCGAGCGTGACCACCGTCGAGCCGGTGGATACCTGCACCTCGACGTGCCCGCTCGCCGAGTACTCTGGTGGGATGACGGCCCACGAGTGTGGCGCCTCGGTCAGTCCGCTGTCCACGAGCTGGGACACACGGCCGCCCTTCCACCCGCGCGTCTCGACAAACTGCAGGCCACCAGTGAGGACCACCAGCCCGTCCTCCCACGCGCGAGCAGACACGACACCGAGGTCGGCCACCTCCGGGCCCAGCGTGTGCTGAGTGTACTCGCCCGGGCTGCTGAGGTCGTACAGCCTGTACGTGCCCTCATCGGAGACGACAGCGAGGTGGGTTCCAGTAAACTGGAGGAGAATCGGCGGTGACAGCTCCCACTGGGATGTCAGCGCGGGTCAATGGCAGTTGCTCACGGTGAAGGTCGCGATGAGTCGTCCAGAGCTGGTGTACACCTGGATCTTGGGCTTGCCGCCCGTGTGCCGGCTCTGCAGTAGGATCTTGCGTTCATCACGCATGAGGGCTGACAGTCAGCCAGCTCAGATCGAATTCATCGAAGCTCACCGATGGGACCGCCGTTCCGGCTCACAGCGACGAGGTAGTCTGACAGGTCGGGTACGTTCCACGCCATCTGGTAGACCTCCTCCTTGCGGTAGAAGACATCCTCGATCGTGTCCCACCTGGATGGTGAGTAGGGGATAACAGCAGCTGACTTACGTTGCTGTGGGAGATGCTATATAGGCCATGGTTTGGTCTGAGAGGAAGGGAGCGATGGAGGGGTCGAGGTCGAGCCTGCGATGACGGTTACCTGCGATGATGCGTTACTTGGTTCCGCGGACATTGCACGGATCTCCACCGACTCACCCTTGAAGACGCGACGATGACGGCGTTGAGTGGCAACAACCCAGGCCCATCCTCCCCACCCCTCTCCTCCCCATCGTTGTCTTCTTGACGAGCACTCTTCCACTCGCAATCATCCTTGTTCAGACGGCATAATGACTCCCTAGACAAGAACCACGACTCTGATACGCATCGCCCCACACGCCACCTCAAGCTCTTGCATTTCACACATTACGAACACTACCTACATAAGCCCCGGCCCCAGTGACCTTCCCCCCCGACCCATTCGCATGTCGCCAGCAACAACATACCTGTAACAACGCCAGCACCACCAACGCAACCCACGCGCCATGTGGTTCCCCTCATTTCTCACGTTCAACCTCCCCTCGCTACCCTCGATATCTCTGCCGGCCAACATCCAGCGCCGCTTCCTGTCCTATGTGCTACGACGCGCGTTGGGGCGCTTCGTCGTCTCGTCCTCGCTCGACGTAGAGCGGATACAGGCGCAGATAAGCCAAGGATGGGTCGAGATTGAGCGCTTGGAAATCGACACGACGGTGAGTGGCAACATGGCGTGCTGGTGCTCAACCCCCACAGGAGATAAACGACCTCATTCCAGATTCACTCCCGTTCACGGTGACCTCGGGCGAGGTGGCAAAGGTGTTTGCTCGCGTGCCATTCCCGAACCTATGGTCCGACCCGCTCTCTCTGGCTGTCGAATCCTTGACTCTGGAAGTTACGGTTTCGCCCTCTCCTTCGCAAGGCAAGTCCACTCTTGCCAACCTACCCCACCTTGGCCGTTCAGAGCTCAAGCATTCGCACCACCCCATCGACCTAGCGAGCTCGGTCACCTCGGCAGCCGACGACTTTGTCCACGATGAGCTCGACGCGTTCGAGGGTGCCGAGCTCGACAGGTCTATCCGTGAGAGCTTGATACTCTCCCACACGGACCCATTCTCCCGCGAGGCGCTGCCCGGTGGCTTTCCCTCGGCTGGTGGCGGCTCCAGCCGGCGGCAGAGCGAGCCTGAAGCGAACCCACTCCCCGAGCAGGTGGAGAGCACGACCGTTCTTACTGGTCTGGTGGAACGTATCCTCTCTCGCCTCCAGATCAACGTCAAGCAGGTCCGCGTACGGCTGCGGTATGAGGACGACCAGCATGGTGGCATTGTCGAGCTTCGACTAGGCGAGGTGGCGTACGCCGATCAGACCCCCGAGGCTTCAACCGAGCCTCGCAAGACGGTCAGAGCTGTCACTGTGTCATCTGTTGGCGTGTACCTCCTTCCGCTCCCCAAGCCGCAGGCAGAGCAGAGGCAGCCGCCAGTACTGCGCCCCTTTCCTGTCGCGCGCACACCGTCTACCGCATCGTCGTCGTCCTTGTCGTCGGACGATAGCAGCGACCAGTTCCATTCCATGGCCATGTCGCAGGCTGTGGCCGACCTACGAGAGAGCGTGATCGTACCGCCTACGGATATCCGGTCCAGTCGATTGAGCGCGCCTGCTCCTTCGGATCTGAGGTTCAGCACCATGACGGCTGCGTCTGGACGGAGCATCTACCACAGCGTGTACGCCGACGCGGAAGGAGGTCCTGATGATGAGTCTGTGGCTTCGACTACCCTCCCGCCTGATCCATGGAACGTCCCTCTTCCAGAGTCTCGCATCGAGCTTCCGCCTCCGGCACCACCTTCAGATTTGCGGGCCAGCACCATGACGACCGCGTCGAGTCGAAGCATCTATCACAGCGTGTACACTGATGCCGAGGGGGGTGAGGACGTGTTCAGGAGCACGGCGTCGCTACCGCCTGATCCTTTCAACATCCCGCTTCCAGAATCGCGCATCGAGCTGCCCGCAGAATCACGCATCGAGCTGCCTGCAGAATCGCCAGCCTCGCCAGACTTCGAGCCCGTCGAGGACGTGCCACCATCACCGGTCATTGCGGCGCCAGTGCCACTGCGGGCAGCTACGCCGCCGCGGCCTCGCACACCGCCATTTCAACAGCCGCCTGCAGCAGCTCCTCCGAGGTCTCTTTACGACTCGCACCCTGCGGACAGTTACGCCTCGGAGCGCACGAGCCGGACGGCGACTCCAACGCCTGCAGCCGAGCCTGAAGAGCCAACAGAAACCCTCCTGTTGTCATTTGGATCAGAGGATATTGTGCTCAAGCTGACCACGACCTACCCTCCAACTCCTCAGCCCGGGTCACCCCCGCGCGCCCCGGCTCCCCAGGTTAACCCGCTCCCTGCTGTGGACATCGATCTCTCGATCGGCACTGTGTCGGCAGTGATTCTTCCTCGGCACGCAGCCTTCCTTCTTGCTCTCGCACAGGCGGCAGCTCCACCATCGCAGTCCCCTCCTCGACAGCCAGAGCCTTCGTCATCTGGTAAGACGGATAATCAGACCGGCCAACCTCGCCTGGACGCGAAGGTCCATGTCAATGGCGTTTATCTTGCACTTATTTATGACTTGGGACGGCCAACAGACGAATTCAGGGAGGCTGCTCAGCAGTTCTTCCAGAAGCCTGCCAACGTGAACCTGCCCATGGGCCACTTGCGTCTACGACTCGAGGACATTGCGGCGTCATATGCCGCACCTGGCTTCGTGCCTCAGGCTAGCCCGCGGAAGCGCCCCGACGGTCGAAAGAAGGCTTCCGTTGGGCCACAACCCCCTGTCGCGACTCTCACAGTTGGCGACATCTCGCTCTTCGAGTACCTTGCGTCGGCGGAGACTGGCGACGACGAACCACCAGGCGGTTCCTTCCCAGTCCTCACCTTTGACGTCAACCTGTCACGGCAGTACGAGATTCCACCAGGCGCATCATCGAGCCTCTCTTCAGCGCACAAGCGGTCGTCCGATCTGTCTGCCTTTCCAGAGTTTGAGTCGATCGACTGGCGAAACGCAAGTGTTCAGAAGAGGAGCAGCGAGAAAGTGTGGAAGGTCAAGCCCAAGGCCAAGGGAATTCTTCGCAGCGCGAGTGGGTCGGAAGCACCGGCTGGCCCGGCGCTATCAGTGCGCAAGCGCTTGGATCACAGGGACGGTAGGTCATGGCACCTGTGCAATGCTGATTGTTTTAGCGGCCGCGATTGAGCTTCTCCCTGTCCACGCCTTCTTGGACCTGTCTCTTGTGGAGCGTCTCCTGCCACTCCTCCGCTCCTTGGCGCCTCTCGTGCAGTCATCACCAAGCGAGCATGCACCCACACCGACATCGCTGCACGCTGGTCCCCGACCGTTCGTGCCGCTGCGGAGCGACTCGATCATCGACGATTTGACTGCCACATCCGCTGGGCGGCGGTCCATCGAGGAACCACGCACCCTGCTGACGGTGCGCTGCCCGACGATCCGTCTTGATATTCGCTGTCCTGCACCACCCGCCAGGCGCGGCTCTTGGGGCGACGGTGCACACCTGCGCTCAGGGATCGTCACTATAGACATCCACGGTCTCCAGGCCAGGGTGGCACAGGACCCAGTGCAGGCGCCACCAGCTAGGAGACCCAGCATTGGGGCATTTGAGCAGCCCTCGGCCAAGGGAGGGATCAGTCTCGAGTGGCAGAAGATGGTGTTCTTGTTCAGCCGCGTTCCAGGTGCGGGCAGCCAGGCCAGGCTTGGACCCAAGCTGACTTTCACACCAGACAAGCGGTCATCCGCGTTCTTGGTTATTGGACCGTTAGCACCTGACCCAGGGGACGAAGAACTGCTGCTACCGTCAGTGTCGGTCAACTCTGAACTCGCGCCTGCTACTGGAGTCAAGACCCAGACAGTGTCCTGCAAGATACCGTCTGTACAGGCCAAGATTCGTCAGCCGACGGTCGAGGGCCTGCAGTTCTTCGCCGACGACATCACGCATTGGCTGGACGGAGCATTTGGAGACGGCTCCGCGCCGAAACCTCGCGACGACCTCAAGATGATTGGCAGTCGCTTCTTTGGTTCTAAGGCGTCGTCGTCGGCTTCGAGTTCCGCTGTCGACGACGAGGACGACGAGTTGGCTGCTACCCTGCTCCGCGTTGTTGTCAGCGAAGTGGAAGTCGCCCTTCTTATCCCCAAGGGTAAACAGCCTCCCAATGCCGGCGGCTCTGAGCGAATCGTTTCGCTGCATGCCTCAGACCTGGACGTGAAGCTCGAGTCGAACAAGGTCAACAAGCAGGAAACGTCCATCATCCTGTCTGCCATGGACGCCGACTTGTTCCATCTAGAGGACATTGGCGCTGAGCCCAGCCGTCTCTTTGGTCGTACCACCCCGTTGACCTTAACTACCCACTCTCAACCCTTAGTTCACCTCCGCTTCTCGTCCATCACGCACGCCGATCGCACCAAGGCGACGGGCATCAAGCTGGCCGCTTCGGCGTGCACGGTCTTCGTGACGAAAGATCTGGAATGGGTACAGGATCTTGCACGGTACGCAAAGACACCGGAGGGCGTGTTTGAGGATGTCGTCCCAAGCGAAGTCACCCGGATCCAGTTGAACCTCAACGACTGCAGTGCTCATGTCTCTGCCCCGACGTTGGATGGCGCCCTTCTCGTTGTCGCCAACGATTTGGAACTGCGAACCGCACTTGAAAGCGACGCGGACGAGACGACCTTGGACCTCGGCCTCGCCGGTGTCAATCTGCTCGCCATTGACGACCTCGGAGCTGCTGGGCCGTTGCAAATGGGTCACCCGTTCTCGCTCGAGGCATGGAAACGCGCGGGATATGCCCAGCTGGTGGAGATTGTGTCGATGGACACTCAGATTCTTCGCTCCATGATCCCACAAGAAAGCGTCCTTGTCGACGTCCTCGGCGCGACGGTGAGAGTAACGGCTTGTGCAGACTCGTTTGCGAGCCTCGGCGCGCTGGCAGGGGATATGAGCAAGCTGGTACCGGCCAAGCCTGTCACCAAGTCCTCTCCTCCTCCCCGCCGCCACATGTCGCTCGATCAGACGATCGACGTGTTCGCTTCCGTGGACCTCGAAGCGTTTGGACAAGCGCCTGAAATTGTGTCCGGCGCCGACATGATCGAGGACGATCTCCCAACAAACCTCGACTATCTTGACCACGCCGCCCGGCAGTCCAAGACGGGGCCGAAGGTTGATCGTTCAACGGGCGAGTCGCTCCGCTCGTGGGAGAGTACGGATGACGAGGTGCTCGTGCACGGCGATGTACGGGGCGGCACAGTTCGAGTCATCATGACCGAACCGTTTGAGGAGGACGCCAACTACTGGAACACTCTTCCTGTCCTCAGCAACCATGAAGACACACGAACCGGCAGGACTCGCGTCAGGGTTCAGAACTGCAGTGTATCCGTCCTTCTGCACGACGGCTACGACTGGCAGAAGACACGCAAGGACATTGAAGACGAGATCAAGTCTGTTCGACGCCGTCTGGAGAAGATTCGCCAGCTACTCGCTTCCGGTCAAAAGGCAGACGCATCGATTGAAAAGACAAGCTCGGTCCTCTTCAATTCGATTTACATTGGTCTTGATGGGAACCGGGGCGATATGGACTCGACGCAGCTGCTCGCGGCGATCGATGACGAGCTAGAGGACCTCGGAGCCGCGGAGACGGCCAGCCAAAGCAGCTGGCAGACATTCCCCGAGGCTGGACCGGGGGCTCGTTCCTCGCCCGTGCCGACGAAGCGGTCTCATGTCCGCCTGCACGGTAAGCGTCTGACACGGTCCAAGCGCGGACAGATCGAGTTCTCACTCTCGGATCTGCGCGCCGACGTCGATATCTACGGACCGGAGGATCCGACCGCCTCACGTGTTCATGTCACAGCCCGCTCGTTTGACATTCTTGACCACATCAAGACGTCGACATGGAAGAAGTTCCTGACGGAGATGAAGTCGGACTCGCGGGGCAACCTCCGCGAGACGGATGCCGACATGGTACGCTTGGAGATTGTCACGGTGCGCCCTACATTACCTGCCCCGGATGAGGAGATTCGCGTGAGGGTAAGTCGCGCCGAGTGGTTGTGAGGAGGTTGGAACTGACGCCACGTTCCCAGGCCAAAATCCTCCCTCTCCGCCTGCATGTCGATCAAGATGCTCTCGACTTTTTGAAGTTCCTCTTCAGCTTCCAGGCGCCACAGACTGCACCAGTTCCAGCCGAGGCTGAGCCGAAGAAGGAGCCATTCTTCCAGCACGTGGAGATCTTCCCGGTCGAGCTCAAGCTCGACTACAAGCCCAAGCGCGTCGACTATGGTGCACTCCGCCAAGGACGCACCATCGAGCTCATGAACTTTTTCCACTTTGACGGGGCCGAGATGACGCTACGACACGTAACGCTGTCGGGCATCACGGGCTCGACGCGACTCTCCAACTTGCTCCAAGACATTTGGACGCCCGACGTCAAGGCCAACCAGCTTGCCGACGTCATTTCTGGCATTTCGCCCATCCGCTCTGTGGTCAATGTCGGCTCTGGAATGGCAGATCTCATCCTGCTGCCGATCGAGCAGTACCGCAAGGACGGGCGTGTGGCACGGGGCGTGCAGCGCGGCACCAACTCGTTCCTCAAGTCGACTGCGCTCGAGCTCATGAAGCTGGGTGCTCGGCTCGCAACCGGCACACAGGTTGTGCTCGAGCGCGCTGAGGGCGTCCTTGGCGGCAAGCCGGGGGACAGTGTGATTCTAGAAGCGACTGGCCAGGGCAACTCTTCTGATGACGAGGAGGCGGAGGAGCGAAGTCGGTACGCCAACCAGCCCAACGATGTGCGCGAGGGTGTGCAGGCTGCGTACAAGAGCCTGTCTAGCAACATCAACTCTGCAGCGCAGACAATCCTCGCTGTGCCTATGGAGGTGTATGAACGGTCAAGTGATGACGTGAGTAGTGCGCTTGTTCGAGTTTGGCCGCTGACCTGAATCTCAGGGACCGCTGACTGCCGTGGTGCGAGCCGTGCCGATTGCCATCATCAAGCCGATGATTGGGGCGTCCGAGGCGGTTAGCAAGACGCTGCTGGGGCTGAGAAATACGCTCGACCCCGAGGGGCGTCGCGAGATGGGCGACAAGTACAAGTAGTGGTAGCAGTAGTGGTTTGTAACAGCAGCAGCATTGGGTGTGTGCATATTGATATCTTTACGTGTATATCAGTGTAATCGGGAGAGGGGCAGCAAAGGGTTGTGCCTGACCGCGCCTGAGCCTGACGACGGCGGTGAGTGCAGCGGTGAAACGGGGCCCGGGTTGGTTGTTGGGTGGTTGATGGCAGATGTTTCAGGAGTCGGCGGGGCACTTGGGGGCGCGGTGGGCACTGTGGGCGCTGTAGTGGGAGCCCGCAGTGCACGCATTCCATACATTGGGGGTTGGCGAGGATGCGCCCTAACGCGCTCCCCGCTGCCTTGGGCTGGCCTGTGCATGCTCTCTGTATGAGCAGCTGCAGCATGGGTCACGCTTGATTGATGCAATCTACAGTAGCGCGTGATGTTGCTGCGGTGACCCCAATTGTGCATTTTGTGCATGTGATCCGTGTGGGTGGCCTTTGGGGGGAACCGATGGGTGGTGGGTGTGGTCATGTGGGCGGGAGGGAGGGCGTGGGCGTTGTGGTGTGGCGTGCTGCAGCTTTGGTTTGGGGGTTGCGTCGTCGTCGTCCTTCGTCGTTGTCGTCGATCAGTGCCCATGTGCATGTGCATGCATGCAGTGCTATCTTAGGCCGGGATCACGTATCGGTGTTCGGCGCGGCGTGCAGCCTGCATGCATGCGGACGTGCTCCGTTGATGGTGATCCGTTGGTATGTGTGTCGTGTGCAGGGCACACTGTTTCGCCCGCCACTAAGCCATATTCGCCGAATCCCCGGTATGACGCTGGCTCTGTGTGTGTGGGTGGGTGTTCTGGGTGCCTCCACTGTTCACTCGGCTCGCTGGCTGGCTGGCTGTGCCTCGCTGCCTGGCTGCCTGGCTGCCTCCGCCGCCGCCGCCGCCGCCGTCTTCTAGGGAACGGGTGGGGGGTCAGCTGCCCCTTGATGCACACTGCGACTCTGCCGCCTGCGCGCCGACAACCTCTCCTCTCCGCTAAACCCTGCAATCCGCCCCCCCTCCCTCCCTCCCTCCCTTCCTTCCCCCCCCTCTCTCCCAGCCAAGCCAGCCAGCCAGCCAGCCAGCGACCTCCCAGCGCAGCCAGCATCACCGCGATCCACCACTCACGGCCACCTCCAACAACCAGCGACCACCAACCACCACCACCACGGCCAACCAACCAACCACAATCACCACCACCACTTGACTGCTACAACACACATCACACACAACCCAACACACACAACCACATCCCCTCTCTACTCGATCCACATCGACCCACAACTCACCCAACGGCGCCATCACAGCGCACAACAACAAACACAAGCACAACAGCGCTACACACCCTCGTCTCAACCGCCCCACCCTCGGCGCGCGACCAACCACCTCGGCCCCCACGCACGCGTCAACCAACCTCCCGCCGGCGCGCAACACGCCAAACAACGCAAGGTGCGTCATGCGTCATGTCGAGGAAGGGGGGGGCAAGAACAGGCTACTACTGCAAGGCGTGCACCGCGGCCTTGTTGCGCTCGCTCGCGACTCGCCGCCGCCGCCGCATCACACATCCACTACCACCCCTGCTCATCACGCCGTGGCGTCCCGTACCGCGGCGTGCGCGCGCGCGCGCATCACCCTTGTTGATGCGTGCTGCTACTGCTGCCCGCGACGAGCGTGACCCCCTGCGGCCCACTTGGGCTGCTCCTGCTCGTCGGATGCTGCTTGCAGTTGGCTGCCGTTGGGGCAGCTGCCGCCGCCGCCGCCGCGCACGTCGGAGGGGCGCCAGTGGTGTGGTGTCCTCCACACACAGCGTCCTGTTCTCCCCATACATTCTGCGCTGCGCTCTATTGCCCCCCCATCGCCTCGCAAAGTGTGCTATATAACCCCATGCTGACTGGTGCTTTCGCGCGTCCTCTTCTCCGCCCCTTCCGCCCATCAACGCTCACTATTCTACTGTGGCCCACTACGCAATCCCCCAACGCGCAACGCACGCTTTCACGCTGGCTCTCTTGCAACTCCACACCCCACCGTCTCTGACATCCCTTTCGCCGCCGCACATCCTCGCGACCGCCGCTCCCCTACACCTTTGCCCACCACCACCGCCGTCATCGCCCCCCCCCCGCCCGCCGGTCCCATCCGCCCACCGTGCGACTGTGACTGCGACTCGGACCAATTGGCCACCGCCGCCGCCCTTGGCCCCACTAACCCGTCCCGCCGCTCCCACCTGGTCGCGTGCACATCATACAGCTCTCACTCTTTGCCACTATGAGCAACGTCGTAAACGGCGTCAAGGTGTCCAGTGAGTTGGCCAACTGCCCCTCGTTCGCGGCATCACTTGCTCACTCCCAGACGATGACCCGAACAGGGTCGTCACCGTCACCGCCCACGAGGGCAAGTCGGGCCAAGAAATGGCCATCACCTACACAAACTACAAGGTGGTCGGAAACGGCTCGTTTGGTGTAGTCTTTGCCGCCAAGATGCTCCGTGCGTAGCCGCACGCACTGATTAAATCACAAGGCTGACATCGTCGTCATAGCTACCAAGCTCGCCGACGGAACCGAAGTTCCCGAACAGGAGATTGCGATCAAGAAGGTGCTCCAGGACAAGCGATTCAAGGTGGGCAGAGAGATAGAAGCCGCGGGCGATGGCGCACAATCTAACGCTGCTATCAGAACCGTGAGCTCCAGATTATGCGTCTGGTCAGCCACCCCAACGTGGTAGACCTCAAGGCCTTCTTCTACTCGAACGGTGACAAGGTGTGTGGTGCAAGGCTGTGCGGGCGCGCGCGAATCCATTACTCACATCGTCCCAGAAGGACGAGGTCTACCTCAACCTCGTCCTCGAGTATGTCCCCGAGACGGTGTACCGCAGCCTCCGCTACTACACCAAGCTCAAGCAGATTGTCCCCATGCTCCAGGTCAAGCTCTACATGTACCAGCTCCTCCGATCCCTGGCCTACATCCACTCGGTCGGCATCTGTCACCGTGACATCAAGCCCCAGAACCTCCTCCTTAACCCCAACACTGGCATCCTCAAGCTCTGCGACTTTGGATCGGCCAAGATTCTCGTTGCTGGCGAACCAAACGTCTCGTACATTTGCTCGCGCTACTACCGCGCACCAGAGCTCATCTTTGGCGCCACCAACTACATCACCAACATTGACATCTGGTCTACTGGATGTGTCATGGCCGAGCTCATGCTTGGACAGCCCCTCTTCCCAGGAGAGTCGGGCATCGACCAGCTCGTCGAGATCATCAAGGTTCTCGGCACGCCGACGAGGGAGCAGATCAAGACGATGAACCCCAACGTGAGTCGCAACAGCCTTGGCACGTGCTAACTCGCGACACAGTACATGGAGCACAAGTTCCCTCAGATCAAGCCCCACCCCTTCACCAAAGTGTTCCGCCCTCGTACCCCCGCCGACGCTATTGATCTCATCTCCCATCTCCTAGAGTACACTCCTACTGCCCGTTTGACGTAAGTTGAGGCGCCAAGCACGTGTTCTGACCCATCCCAGCGCGCCCGAGGCTCTCGTCCACCAGTTCTTCGACGAGCTCCGAGTGGAAGGCGCCCGTCTCCCCAACGGCAAGGAGCTCCCCGCCTTGTTCGACTTTACCAGGGCAGAGCTCTCGACCCGCCCCGACCTGATCCGCCGGCTGGTCCCCAAACACGCCGAGGCCGAGCTGCGCTCGCGCGGCATCGACATTGACGACTTCCAGCCAATTCCGTTGGAGGAACTCCGTATCAGCCTCGACTGATTCGCCGCCCGCTTTCGAGATTGATTTTCCCTACCTCCGTTCAGCATCGCCCGGCCGCCTGTCATGTTCTCTCTCTCTCGATCCCCCTAAGCTCCCTTGTTCTCTGAGCCGCACCAAACGACGCCGTCGCCGCCAATTCCCCTCTAATGTCTACTCTCTTCTCTTGTGCGGACCAGTCATATCCGCAAGTCCCCGATTGTTCACTACCCAACCCTCCCCCCAAACATAATGACGGGGTGGTGCGCAAATGTGGCGGCAGGCGACGAGCGTCCCGTGGAGCTTGGGCGTGGGGGGAGGAGCCTGTGAGAGGTGCCGTTGTGTCGTGGAGAGTGAGGCGCGATTGGGCGATGAGAGAGCGGGTTCCCTGTACGAATTGGATGAAATGCATTGACTTTAGCCAGTATGGGGGGTAGGCAGGAATAGATGGTAATGAGTGGGGGTTGTGGAGTATTGAATGTGTGATGCTGTTGATGTTGTCCCCGGCGCCGTCGCGGCGCCGTCGTCCGTCGTCGATGCTTGGCCTACACCAATCGCTGAGGCGCCGCCGTCTTGCTCTCTGCCGCCTCCAGACGCACCGCCAAGCCCTTCTGCGCCTCGTACTCTGCCAATCTAGCCGCCCGCTCACGCGCACGCTGCTCCTTGGTCTGCGCCTCGAGGAGCTGGGGCGGGGGCGAGATGATGCACGTAGCGCAGTCCTCGTCGACGACAGCGGCGGGTTGCTGGACCTGGGCGAGCTTCTTGGCGTTGACGCGCTCCTCGTCGCGCAGGACGCCGAGGTACATGTTCTGCGAGGGAGTGTCAGTATGCAGACCACCAGCGGGACAACTCGACGCCACTCACGTCCGACTCGCGCTTCTGCAGCCAGTGGACGCCGTAGACTGTTGCGCACATGAACACCATCGAGGTGCCGAAGAATACTTTTGATGCGCGGGACATTGCTGCTGGCGGTGGGGGTTGAGTGAGAGAGAGTGTGTGTGTGTGATGATCAAGTCGAGGCGGGCCGTTGTCGTTGAGGAAAAAGTCGGGACTGCAAGTGCGGTCAGTTACCGACGATGATTAGGATGGGCGTTGAAAGGGTGGAAGGGCTCTTTAGGCACGCCGCGTTACTGTTTATTTGTATTGGCCGTATTGGGAGGACGCGTCACGTGGCAAAAGTGTGACGTGGGACGAGGCAGGGCAGGGACAACGCGCGCGCATTGACTTTAGCCGCCTTGTAGACGACAACAACCACGGCAACACACTTCTCATTTAACACCACCTACCACATCGACGCTAGCACCCGCGGCGGCACGCAGTCGGACACCAACCCCCCCGAATCTCACCTACACAGAGGTGAACGCCGAGCCTTTCTCCCCTTGCATCCTCCGCCGCAGGCCGACGCCGGCGAGAGAGAGAGCATAGCGCATAGAGCACCGATCGGTTGATCAACACTTGTTGCGCATCGCACCTTCCCCCGCGTTGCAGCCGCCACCATGTCGGGGAACAATATCAAGGTATGTGTCGCCGTTGGAGCCGAGCTGACGCGCAGGTCGTGTGTCGGTGAGTACTGGAGTGGAGATGGCGAGTGCCAGAGCCGGCACGACACGCAGCACCCCGCCCGGGCCCTTGCGCCGCCGACCCCCCACCCCGCCTCGCTCACACCCGCCCCCACAGGTTCCGACCCATGAACCGGATGGAGATTGAGAACCGGTCCGAGAAGTGCATCGACATCACCGAGGACGACCTGACTGTGCTGCTTAAGAACGGGCAGTCGCTGGGTGAGCAGCAGGTCTGCATGGGAGCGAGCTGACACGCCCAGCTGGACCCGAGAAGGACGGTATGTGCAGAGGAGGCGTGGAGGCGCTCGCTCGGCGGCCCTAGACACACCGCGCCGCCGCCATCACCATGCTGATGTACTCCAGGCTTCTCGTTTGACCGCGTGTTCGACACCAACACCAAGCAGGAGCAGATCTTCGACTATGGTGTCAAGGGCATCGTGGAGGGTGCGTCGTTGCGGGAAGCTGAAGCCCCTACCTGCCCCTTGCTATTGCTCACCCGGCAGACGTCATGACCGGTTTCAACGGTACCCTGTTCTGTTATGGTCAGACGGGTTCGGGTAAAACGTTCAGTGAGTAGCGTGTGGCGATTGGCATTGGCATTGGCGCTGACGGTCCCAGCGATGATGGTGAGGCGAGGTGCTGTGGCTGGCTGAGCTTACCCCCAGGGCGCGGATATCGAGAATGAGGAGCTCAAGGGTTTGATCCCCCGTATCACGGAGCAGATCTTCGCCTCCATCTTGTCCGCAGACAGCAACATTGAATACACGGTCAAGGTCAGCTACATGGAGATCTACATGGAGCGTATCAAGGACTTGCTTGCGCGTGAGTGCGGAGATGTGTGCGTGGCATTGACGCCCAGCCCACAATGACAACCTCTCGATTCATGAGGACAAGACCCGCGGCGTCTACGTCAAGGGCTTGACAGACGTGTACGTCGGCTCCGAGGCCGAGGTGTTCAAGGTCATGAAGGCCGGTGGCTCAAGCCGTGCCGTCTCGTCCACAAGTGGGTTAACGCCGAGGACGCGCACTCACCGCAGATATGAACGCCGAGTCGTCGCGCTCCCACTCCATCTTCGTCATCGGTATCCACCAACGCAACACGGACACGGGCAGTCAAAAGTCAGGTAACCTGTATCTCGTCGATTTGGCCGGTTCAGAAAAGGTCGGCAAGACGGGCGCGTCGGGCCAGACCCTTGAGGAGGCCAAGAAGATCAACAAGAGTCTGTCAGCGCTCGGCATGGTCATCAACTCGCTCACCGATGGGAAGGTGAGTTGTCGAGAAACTTGCTATTTGCACAGCTCACACCCGCAGTCCACTCACATCCCCTACCGTGACTCCAAGCTCACGCGTATCTTGCAAGAGTCGCTCGGTGGTAACTCGCGGACTACGCTTATTATCAACTGTTCGCCAGCCACGTTCAACGAGGCTGAGACCCTCTCCACCCTCCGTTTCGGTATGCGTGCCAAGTCGATCAAGAACAAGGCACGCGTCAACGTCGAGCTGTCACCCGCCGAGCTCAAGGCCATGCTCAAGAAGACCGTCGCCGAGCTGGCGGCCGTGCGCGAGCACGCCGCCAGCCTCGAGGAGGAGGTCAAGATCTGGCGTGCCGGCGGCAAGGTCGACCAGGCCAACTGGACCATCCCTCTGGCCGCTGCACAGGCCGCCGCGGCCCCGCGCAAGCTGGCCACTGGCAGCCCTACGCCTACCCAGACTTCTGTTGGCGAGAGCCGGCCCGAAACACCCACCGCCTTTGGTGTCGGCTTGGAAAAGGACGAGAAGGAGGAGTTCCTGCGGCGTGAAAACGAGCTCAGTGACCAGCTCGCCGAGCGGGAGAGCGCCCTCGCCGCGCAGGAGAAGCTCATGGTCGACCTGAAGGACGAGATCGCCTACCTCAAGGAGCAGGAGGCGTCTACCATTAAGGAGAACAAGGCCATGTCGACCGAGCTGTCCGAGCTTCGTATCGCCTCCGCCCGCCTCGAGTCCGAATCCAAGGACGCGTCCATCACCCTCGACACATACAAGGACAGAGTGGCAGAGCTCCAGCGTGACATTGACGAGCAGAAGGCCCACATCGAGGAGCTCAAGAAGGTCCAGTCGCGCGAAAAGGAGGAGGAGAAGGAGAAGCGCAAGCAGGAGATGCTCAACGAGATGCTGTCCAAGATCGACATGGGCGGTGCTCACCTCGACCCTGCTGGCGAAAAGCTCCGCGAACTCCTCAAGGACTTTGACAAGCTCAAGGACGCTGGCAAGGAGGCCGAGATCAGCGGCCAGACCCGCGAGCTTATCCGCTCGCACCTCGCCGAGAACCAGGAGCTCATCCGCGATCTGCAGGAGCGCATCCGCGTGGGCCAGGAGGAGGCAGAGCTGCAGAGCAAGCGCCGCCAGGAGGTCGAGAAGCTGCTCGGCAAGCGCGACGACGCGTACGAGGAGCTGCTTGAGAAGACGACGTCGTCGCAGTCCGTCGCGGTCGCCGACATCAAGTCGCAGTTCGAGGCCAAGTTTGCCGCGCAGGAGGAGCTTCTCCGCGGCGAGATTGCCGGCCTCACCGAGCGCGCCGAGAGCCGCGCGGCCGAGATCCGCCGCCTCCAGAGCACGATCGAGTCATACAAGCTCTCCAACGAGGAGCTCAACCGCGCCCTCACGTCTGCGTCGGCCGGCATCGAGGACGGCGAGACGTTTGCCAACGCTACCCGCGAGCTCGAGCGCAGCCGCAAGCAGCACGAGATTCAGTACGCCGAGTTTGAGATCATCAAGAAGAGCTTGATGAAGGATCTCCAGAACCGCTGCGAGAAGGTGAGTGAGAAGCGTTGTGTTGCGCAATTGCGCAGGTCACGCCCTGTGCTCATGCGCAGGCGTGTGGTGGCCAGCAGTTGCAGGCCCCGACCTACCACGCCGTTCGTTCCCTGCTGACGCCCCCAGGTCGTCGAACTCGAGATGCAGCTCGACGAGGTGCGCGAGCAGTACAAGGTTATTGCCCGTTCGGCCAACTCGCGCGCCCAGCAGCGCAAGCTCGAGTTCCTCGAGCACAACCTCGACGCGCTCAACGTTGTCCAGAAGCAGCTCGTCGAGCAGAACACGTCGCTCAAGAAGGAGGTCGGAATCGCCGAGCGCAAGCTCATCACGCGTAACGAGCGTATCCAGAACCTCGAGACGCTGCTCAACGAGGCCGATGCCCGGCTGCAGCAGAAGAACCAGCGCTACGAGACGCAGATCCAGGCCATCCGCGAGCGCCTCGCCGAGGTCCAGGCTCAGCAACAACAATCGTACAACCACGCGCGCATCGCCAAGCCATTGCGCGGTGGTGGTGGTGGCGCGCAGGCTGCGCAGCCCGTGTTCTCGAGTGCCAACCCCTTGACAAGAATCCAGGACGAGAGTGCGGCGAGTGCCAAGCGACGTGAGTGGGGTGTGGTGTTTGTTTGAGTGGTGCTGACAATCCTTCAGAGTCGTGGTTCTTCTCGCCGTCTCACTCGCCGCGCTAGACGATCACGCATGGTGGGCCGAAGAGACGGTCATGAGGGATGACGGTACAGTGGGCTACCGGAATTGCCGACCGCGCCCCACCGTCACCTGCACGGACAAGTTGTCGTCAGGATTTCTGAGACCCATTGACGTAGATGACACGACTTGTTTTCACGATACACTTCCTATAGACGCATGCAGGTTAGGGAGGTTGATAGGGTCAGCGTGTTAGGGGGCAAAAACTGGGCCACGAATCGCCAACAGATGAGTTTGTGTCTCAGAGGGGTCTCAAAACTGCGAACAGATGACGGCCCTATGACGGCGACGTTGGTCGGCACGTATGGTAGCAGCAGGCAATATACTCACAACCCACCCATCCCACAATGCGCGACGGCAGGCCGCCCTCCCACTTCTGGGGACGCGACACGGTCGACATCTACAGCGCGACCGGCGCAAACCTAGCGCGCATCCCGAGCGCGTTCCTCACGCAGTCCAAGACGAACACATGGGCGTACATCCTGGACATCGTGGCGCGCCGGTGCGGCGTGGACTTTAGTCGCGCCGCGCCGAGCGTGCACGCCGACGACGGCAACGGCGCGGCGGTGGACCTGGACTTGGACGCACCGCCACAGGCAGGAAGCTACACGCTCGGCTGGCGCGCCGGCGGGCTCGGCGCACTGGGGCTCGTTCCCCAGGAAGCTGAGTTCTACGCGCCCCCGCCCCCGATGGAGAGGGAGTTCCGCTCGGTCCACTCGTCGGATATGGGCAGCGCAGGCACGTTCCTCACGACCGAGTCGGTGCGTCGCGCGGCGGGTGGGCGAGCTGACGCCAGGACGACTTCTACGTCGCCGTCGCGGTGCGTGGCAAGGGCCGATGCGTCGTGACGGGCCGATCGCGCCTCGCCGAGCCGACTTACCTCGCGTCCAAGGGTCTCAGCGGGGTAAGCTGCCACATTGGACAGACGGCACAGGCTGGCTGACGGTATCAGAAAGAGCTGACGAACATTGCGCGCGTGCGCATGTGCTCCCCCAACCACCCAGCTAACGGGGTCATGCTTGACCGGCACTTGGCGGCAGAGTACGCGAAGCACAACTTTGCCTTCTACCCCCTCGGCGGGGCGAGCGAGGGGACGATTGAGGGGGGGAAGGAGGGAGAGGAGGAAGAGGAGAAAGAGGAGACGTGGGTGTGCCACTTCTTCACGCCCCCACTGGGCGGGGACGAGACCAACCCCCTCGGCGCGGCGCTGGACGCGGCGTATACAGCGTGCCATGGGAAGGAGATCACAGTGTCCGGTCCCGACTGGGAGCGGCCGTCTAGCCGCCTAGCATCGTGGCACTACACGCAGTGCGTGCGCGTGTGCTTTGCCGGCGTGCGGCGGCGCGTGCGCCGGGCGGATGATGGCCGCTTGCCGTGGAAGCATGCGTGGGAGGGGGAGGAGAGGGCCGAGGCGGCTGAGCGGAGAGCGCAGGTGGATCGGTGGAGGCGGCAGACTGCCACGCTGGCGACGTTGTCTGCGTTCCCGGAGACTGAGGTACGGGACGCTGAGGAAGGGGAGGCGGAAGGTCGAGTAAACAGTCCAGTGTAGGTGTCAATGTATCAGTGCCCAGGTTCATCTTGGTTAGTGGGGTCAGAGGTCAGCCGGCCGGAATTCATCCGTTTTGCGAGGGCAGCGCCAGAGTTGCGCTCTAACCATCGCGTACATGCTTACACTTCCCACTCGAGTCCGCCAGAGCCCCATGCGCCCTCGCCTTCGTCGATCGCGCCGACGACGACTCCGGCCCAGAGACGCATGAGGCGGCGCTCTTCGGGGCCGACCCACACACGCTCCCCATCCCCGAGCCACCAGCCGTCGGCTCCCCAGTCGTCGCCCTGACTAGCCGCTCCTCCGACGCCAGCGATGAGGTCGCCCAGTGGCGGCGGCGAGTCGCGGCTCAGGAGTGCGCGCGCAGCCGGTCGTGCCAAGCTCTCGCCGTCGACACCGAGCACGCGCGCCAGTGCCGCGTGCCGCGCCTTCAAGGTCGGGAGGGTGTCGAGCGCAGAGAGGACCTTGATCAGCGCAGGCTCGGCGAGGAGCTCGCGCAGCGGTGCCGACGTGGCGATGCGCTCCAGCTCGGCCTGCCGCAGCGGCTTGGGGTCATCGCGCTTCAGCGGGTCCGTGAAGATCGACTCGTCGGGCTCTGGTGGCCACTTGAGGGAGGTGAGGGGGCGGAGGGGGGCAGGTGGTGCTGCTTCTGGTGCTGGGGCTGGGGCGGTTGCGGCCTCGGCTGTGGGGTCGGCTGCTTGCGAGGTGGAGGCGGTAGAGTCGGGCTCGAGGGAAGGTGCTGGGGCTGATGCTCCTGCTGAAGTCGCCACACATGCACCGTCTGGGTGGTCAGCTAGTCCCAAGGCTTTTCTAGCAGACCCACCCTTGTGCGTCTTGTAACACGCGACTGAGCAACTGGAGATGTCAGCTACTCTCACCGATGTACGGCAGCCAACTCACTACCTCACTGGACATGCCGAGCACCGATACTTTGATGTCTGCACCTCGCACACCTCGCAGACCTTTGCTGCTGCCGCCTTGGGCCCCATTGTGGTGGATATCGTCTGGGTCGTGTCGTCGAGGAAGGACTGGAGGAGCAAAGTGGAGGTTGGCCATTTCGTCCAAAACAAACGTCACTGGCAAAAAATCGGCCCAGCCAAAATTGATCCCGTCTAGACAACTAAGTTCATCTCGGCCAAGAAACGAAGTCACACACTGCTTGTTGTGGTTGTCACCCCCATCTACAGACGACATGAGCTTCCAAAACGGCTACGGCGGCGGTGGAGGCGGATACGGCGGTGGCGGTGGCGGCTACGGTGGTGGCTACGGAGGGGGCGGAGGTGGCTACGGCGGAGGAGGCGGTGGTTACGGCGGTGGTTACGGCGGTGGATACGGTGGTGGTGGTGGCCGTGGACGACGCAGTGAGTTGAGCCAATCCTGCGACCCTCGGCAGCTGCTAAGCCCTCAGATGACCGTGGGCGAGGACCACGCGGCGGTGGCGGCCCTGCACGCTCAGCGCCCGAGACGACCGCGGTGCGATTGCGCAAGATGGTGCTCAAGCTCGGCGACGACGAGGTGGGTTGCAGTTGTGAGGCAGCGTGCCTAACGAGCAGGACTACGACGCTGTCGAGGACCCGCCCCGCCTTGCAAAGGTGCTCCGCCGGCAGTGGCGCGAGGGCTCGCAGGGCGTGCTCGACGGATTCCGCTATGGGTGGGTTGGGGTATCGGCAACTTCCTAACCCTCAGAATCACAGAGCAGCCGTACAAGCACCACCACTACGTCTCGCTCCTCCTCCAGCTGGGCTACCGCGACCCCGAGGACGAGGAGGCGCCTGCGGATGACGCGCAGGTCGGCGAGAAGCGCAAGGCCGACGACAGCGAGCCGCAGTTTGCCCGCGAGGTGCTCGAGGACATTGGCAAGAGCTTCCGTGCCGCCGTCGAGGGGCGCGAGTGGCTCTCAGCCCGTCTTCTGGTGGGTTAGTTCATAGTGCAAGACTAACCCCTTAGCTACAGTTCCTCTCGCTCCTCGTCGCGCCGGGCCTCGTCAACCCCACCTCCCTGATCGACGTGTACAAGGGTCTCCTGTCCGTCCTCAACGAGGTCGGCGGCGGCGGCGACCGCTCCGAGCGTGCTGTCCGCGCCGTCGGCGAGGGCCTCATCCGCTCCGCGTCGTCGCTGTACCCCGCGTACCCCGAGGAAGTCGAGGCGCTCATCAGCAGCATCGAGGGCTTCATCCTCGCCCGTCCCGGATCGCGCGACCTCGCCAACCCCCTCTCGCCGATCCTCCCTGTTGGCGAGGTGGCCGAGCCGTACGCCGACGTGAGTTATGACGCCCGCGGTTAAGCTAACTCTCCAGACTCTCGCCGAGCTCCTCACGGTGCTGCATGCGCTCCGCGACTCGGACTACAACCCGCCCGAGATCCTCCTCCGTCCGTACGAGGCCCTCCCGGCCCCCGACAGCGACCCCTTCCTCCTCACCGCCGTCTACATGCCCCCAGAGATGTACGACGTCGATGAGCAGAACCCCCAGGCTGGCGAGGGCCAGACAGGTGGTCTCCGTCTCTTTGCCGATGATGTAGGTTCAGGGGATCAGAGAGTCCGCTAACCTGCCAGGTGGTGCCCAGCCCTGACAGCGTCACTGGCTGGACCCTCCGCAGCCTCATCCTCGACATGGTCTCCATCTTCGAGGTCAACCGCAAGGAGTGCGCCCGCCTCCTTCTTGCCCTGCCGCGATTCCTTCCCCCTGGCACCTTCAAGTCTGAGGACTCGGAGTCGACCTACTCGCTCGAGTCGTCGATCGTCGGCACCGTCCTCGCCTCGTACTTTGCCCTCCCCAAGGCGCCTCACAAACCCATCTACTTCTACTCGGCCATCACCGAGCTGTGCAAGCTGAGCCCAAGCACGGTCGCCCCGCCCGTCGGCCGCGGTGTGCGCAAGCTCTTCACCCTGCTCGGCCATGACGGCCTCGACGTTGAGATTGCCAAGCGCGCGTCAGACTGGTTCGCTGTGCACCTCAGCAACTTCGGTTTCCAGTGGATGTGGAAGGAGTGGATCCCCGACCTCGAGCTCCCAGCCTCGCACCCACGACGCGCCTTCATGCGCCGTGTCGTCGAGCTTGAGATTCGCCTCGCGTACCACGACCGCATCCTCCAGACTCTCCCCGACCCCATGCTCCCTCCCGAGGCGGGTGTTGTCTCAGAGGATGCCCCCGACGAGGTCTGGGTCTACGAGGACAAGGACAACGCCTTGCATGTCGAGGCTGAGCACCTGCTCCGCCTCTTGAAACAAAAGGTTGCGCCCAACGAGGTCAAGGACTACCTCGACAGCATCCCTGGCGCTCGGTTGGAATCAGGAGACATCTCTCCTAAGGTTCTCCTTATGGCCGCCGAGACCATCTTGCATTTGGGTTCGCGCTCCTTCTCGCATTTCCTCAACGCTACCGAGCGTTACCTCGACGTGTTGAGGCATCTGAGCCCCGACTTTGCCTCCCGGCGCGTCCTCCTCGACGCCGTCCAGTCGTTCTGGCGCAACTCGAGCCAGCAGCGTCTGATCACGGTCGACAAATACCTCCAGTACGGCATCCTCGAGCCCTTGGACGTTGTCGACTGGATCTTCTCGGACGAGTCGACCAACAGCACCGACAAGGGTGACGGCTGGACGGATGGCGACAAGTGGGAGATGCTTCGCATGACCCTGGACAAGGTCGTCGGCAGAGTTGTGGCTGTGCGCCGCCGCCTCCGTGCCGTTGACAAGGCCGATGAGGTTGCCCGTGCTCGTCGTGCAGCCGAGCGCCTCGAGCGTGGCGAGGGCGTTGGAGACGACGAGGGAGACGAGGACGAGACGATGTTGGAGCGCTCGCGCGAGTCGCGTGATGCGCAGGCGTCCCTCGACCTCCAGACCAACCGCCTCGAGAAGGTGTTTGCGTCGGTGGTTAGGAGGTTCGCTGCCGAGCTCCTGCCATGGGTGTACGCGCCTTCATCCGACTCGTTGGGCCTCAAGGCCGTGCTCACGCTGCTCGACAGTGGTGAGACCGGCGCGTGGCACCTGCGCGCGCGCTGGGGCTGGTGGCGCGAGTTTGTGCGCCTCTACGCACCCCACCTCGAGCCACTGGCGGCCAACATTGAGTCGTCGGTGTTCGCCTCGCTCCCCGCCCGCGAGAGCGGCGACGAGTCGCCCGAAGCAAGGGCCGAGGCCATGGTGAAGCAGGTGTGGGTCGACGTGCTCGGCCGTGAGTAGACATCAGTGGCGGCTGTAGCAGATCAGTAAAAATATGCAGCGGTTATGCGCGGTGACGAGGCGCAAACAACAAACAGACCATCATGACCGTAGTCGTCGATCGTCAATCCTGTGCCCTACGCCCAAGACGATCCGCGCGGTGCTTGAACTCAACCAAAGTGTAGGCTATTCCCGTTCGTATAACGGCTAGTATGCTCGCTTGTCACGCGGGAGATCGGAGTTCGATTCTCCGACGGGAAGTTGATTCATGATTTTTGAGACGAATCGAAGAGGAGGACGACGAGGACAGCACAGTGCGAGGTGATGTGATCATATATATTTGCTACTTCAGAGGCTCGCGCCGATGAGACAATCTATCCACCAAGATCTCTGATCGCTATTATGACGTGAATGTTGTGTTTTTGTTGTTGGTCCGTGCAGTTGTCGTTGCCGTTGTTGAAGGTGGTCCCCCCACTGCGATGAAGACCAAAAGTTACCCCAGCAACCTTGCCACACCCACCACTCGGTGGCATGCTAATGGCCGGTTGAGCGTGAATCGTCGGTGACCTCACTGGTTTAATCCGGACCGCCAGTGGTGATTTGAGCCCCGCGCGATTGGCTGTGACGCGGTGACCGAAACTGACCGTAAAACTCCGACGAGCGCGCCCGACCCAACCCGGGTGTATTTGGGTGGTGAGAGCGGAGGCATCTACGCTGCAGTACGACGTAGGCTGAGTGCACGCTAGCAGCCTGCCTGCCTGGCACGCACGCACGCACACTGCTCGCTCGCTCGCAGCCGGACTTGGTCGCTCGCCATCACTTGGTTGTTCTTGCTCGCTCGCTCGCTCTCCACGCCCCACTCCCTAGCCTTGACAGACCAGTGCCGAAGCCATGTCGTTCGTCCGCCCCGTCTCTGCCCTCCGCACCGGTCTCGCTCTCGGCGTGCGGCCCCTCCACACCTGTGCGTTTGTCTGGCTCCTCCTGGCCAATAGCCGGGGGTGTGATTGTCGAGGACGGCGACGACGACGACCGTCTCGACGTCCAACAAGGCGCATGCAGACACACATGGCGCGCATGTGTGTGTGTGTACGCTGACTGCCTCTCGACCTCACACCCATACCCCCGGCATTGGTGCATGGAACAGAGCACACAACTGACATTCCCAGCGCGTGTCGTCGCTGTTCAGGCGTCGAAGCGCAGGCAGGCCATCTCGCCCGACGAGACGGCCGGGTTCAAGTACACCCCCGACAACGGTGCGTAGGCGTGGCCTGGAGCGAGGCAGAGGCAGGGGCACGAGGCAGAGGCAGGTGTCTCAGTGCTGCCCCTTGCCTGCTTACTCGCTCGCGCGACGACGGCCGCTAACACCCCGCAGCCATCTTCAAGGGCACTGTCAACGACCCGACCGACTTCCCCACGCCCAACCGCGCCCACGGCTCGTACCACTGGGCCTTTGAGCGCCTCCTCTCGGCCAGCCTGATCCCCCTCACTGCCGCCGCTGTCGTTGCGTCGCCCACCGCCCACGTGAGTGGACGCGAGTCGCGAGACGAAGCCTCCCGCGCACTGACACTGACCCCCTCCCCCAGCCCCTCCTTGACGGAGCCCTCGGCGTCGCCATCGTCATCCACACCCACATCGGCTTCACGTCGTGCATTGACGACTACGTCCACGAGCGCAAGTTCGGCGCTCTTGGCTCGCTCGCCCGCTGGGCCCTCCGCTTCGGAACCGCCGGTGCCCTTCTCGGCGTGTACGAGTTCAACACCAACGACATTGGCATCACCGAGCTCGCCATCAAGCTCTTCTCTGCTTAAAAATGGGACCCCAATGACGGTGTACAGTAGGATATGCAGCACTATGGCAAGTGAGAAACATGCGCTAGGGCCCTGTTGTGCAAAAGAGCAAAGGGCTTTGCGGCGACACACACCATTCATCGGGGTGTCACCAATGACAGACTATATAAACAACAGGGCACACGCAACTGATGACACGCTTGGAACCCGACTACACATGATGACACTTTTGACACGACAGCCACTACATGAAGCGTGAACGCTTACTCTGCCAGTCACTGCCGGGGTCGCCCGGAGACACAAGCAGCTCGCTCAGCGCAGACCGAGGTCCGCCAGGCCGAGCACGGTCCAGCTTGGTTGGCGACTCGCTCCTGTGGTCCGTGTGTCAGTTTTTACAGTGCGAACGCATGGACAACGACTCACCCATCCCGCTTGACGCCGCGAGCACTGGCAAAGGCGCCATAGCGTCCCGGCGTGTCCGTGTTCTCAATTTCCAGGTTCTGACCATGAGTTCGAAGGTTGACTGAGGCCCTGGTTGCCACGCCGTCTACGCCACCCGATGGAATACGAGGAGGAGCTGCTTCAGCTGATGCGCCGGATGAACCACGAGGAGCAACCTCTGCCGTTGAACCGTTTGCCGCTGCCGCGATGATGGCGGCGCGCCTTGCGGACGCCGCCGCGGCAGACTTCTCTTTGCCGTCCGCACCATTGCTCGGGAAGGCAAATGCGCCAGCAACCTTGCGCTCCGTTCCATTGGCTTCGCTCCTGGGGCGTAGAACCGATGTTGACGATGACGCTGAGGTGGGTACGACTGGTGGCGCAGGGAAGTCGGGCCGGTGACGGTGTTGATAGGCAGGGGCGTTGTTAGCTTGCGGCGGTGGTGGCACGGTGTTCTCGTTCGTGACAGGCGTAGTGCTGATTCTGTCAGTTGTCCAGCAAGATACTATCATCACGACACACTCACACCTCAGTCTCCATCGCTTCTGGCCGGTCGAACTCGTCAAAGAACGAGTCTCCCTCCATGAACGCAAACTCTCCCTCGATGCCGTCCATGATGCTGCTGCTGTCGCCCGAATCATCGAGAGAACGCAGTGGCGTGTCCGCCCTGGGGATGGGAGATTCGCCTCGTTCTGTTGCGGGCCGGTGGATAGCTGGTGCGGGGACGGGGGCAAGTACAGGGACCTTGGCATTGCCGTTGACGTGTGAGGGGACTGCAGACGCTGGACGCGGTGCACCTTGAGGCGTGAACTCTGGTCGGCGTTCGAGCTCTTCGGGGTTGAACTTGGCCTAGGGTGTCAGGAGCGCAACACACTTCCTACGCACAGGTGGAACCTTCATCTTCTTCACAGCAGCGGCATAGTCCTTGTCGTAAAGACAGTTTCCCATAACATTGCCAAAGTGCTTCAGAGCACGCTTCAGGCCGTCGGTGACCGCTTCCTTCTGTGCCTGCACAGGTCAGATCACATTCATTTTCTTGACCTACCTTCTCCAACGCCGCCGATCTTCCTCGTAAGTTCTCAGCAGTACCATAGCCGACATCCTCGTGGAAGCATCCGTCTTGAAGCGTCACGCGGATGATGGCAGTGATACCGAGAGTGACGCGGTTCTGGTCCGTGACGTCCATCTGTTTCGAGTCAGATGTGTGGAACAGCGACAGAAGTGGACTCACATAGTCTGTCTTCAGAGAGATGATGGTTGAAGACCACCCGTTAAATCCAAACACATCGTTGGCCAAGTTGATAGCTGCATTGTTAGCTCGTCTTCTACCTTGGCGTGAGCTCACCCTTCCACCCTTCGAGATAGCTGCGCAATCAGCAATGAACTCGGACGACCGTGGTCCACTCACCTAAGCTTGGGTCCTCCACCCATACCAGGACGTTGAGAGACGTACTCTGGTCCGAGCTTCTTCGCCAGTCGCGCTTGCATCATAGCGATACGCTCCTCGGACCAGGGGGTGAACCTTCCCTGGGTGGGCTGTCCACCAAACCCGCCTTGTGTGCCCCCCCACTGGCTTCCTCCCCATGCAGAGGGAGCGCCGTGGTGCGCACCCCACTGGCTACCGTCATTGGCACCCATGACACTGGAAGCGGTGTATCCGGCAGAAGAGAAGCCTCCCTGTGCGCCCCCGGGGGTTCGAGGTGTCTGTAGCGGCATCATGTTTGGCGGCGGCATTGATGCTAACGATTCGTTGGGGTTCATTTGTGAGAGGAGGTACGCCGAGAGGGTCATGCGACGAGAGAGAGAGTGGTAGTCGTGTGATGGCCAGAGATGAAGTATGATGCCAAGTGACGAGGCGAAGGGAAGAGGGGGAAGAGAGAGTTGAAAGGAAGATGGGAGGGAAGACGACACACGCCCACTGACGGTTGATTGTTGTTGTGTGGAGGTTACCTCACCCAAAAGCCAGTCGCGTTCGCCTTTACGTAATAAATCTCGTCAACCAGACGCGTTCAGTTGGACAGTCATTTCGGCGCGTCTCCAAGTTGCTTTGTGTCTTCCAGTCATCATCTTGCATCGCAAACTCCTACATCACGAGCGACTTCAGCTCGGATCCAGCATAGAATCATGGCCTCGGAAATATCCTTTGAGCCAGGCCAGCCGCTGCGGCGCGCGATCGCGCCGTACTCGTCGCTGCCAGAGCTCTCAGCACCGTTCCTCATCGACAGTGGACAACGGTCGTACAAGCACCAATACGCCAACATCTACTTTGTGCGGCTAATCGAGCTGCGCCCAGTAGTGGAGGAGAGGGCAGCTCAACGCTGGAAGAACGTTCGAGGTGGGTAGCTGCGCTGTCGCTGGCACAAGCTAACACGTCCAGGCCGACCACCCCTCCTCCCCCGTGTCCTCAACCTGCAACGCGGGCAGCTGTGCTACATCGTCGGCACGATCTACATGGACATGAAGCTCAAGCCGTCTGTCCTCGAGGACATGTCTGGCCCCGCCGGCATCGCGCCCCCACCAGAACGGCCAAAGTTCTTCTCGTCACAGGACAGCGTGCACCTCGAGGACGAGTCTGGGCGCGTGCGCCTCGTCGGTGACGTGATTCGCAAGGAGCGGATGCGGGCCGACGGCGGTATCGTGACGGGTTGCATCATGGCCGCGCTGGGCCTCGAGACCGGCAACGGTGACTTTGAGGTCGTCGACCTGTGCTTCGCTGGCCTGCCGGACCTGTATCGCCCAGAGACCAACGGCGATGTCAAGGGCAAGGCCAAGGCTTCTGACGCGATGGACGTGGATGAGGATTGTAAGTGACTCGTGCCAGCTGTGACTAACCACAGCAGCACATGGCACGAATGGCACGGCAAAGGAGAAGACCTGGGTCGCGTGTGTCTCTGGACTGTCGATTGGCGCCGAGAGCACAGTTCCAGACTTGAAAGCGCAGCTGTTGGTGGAATGGCTGATGGGCGAGGATGGTGGTCCCCAGGACCAGTTAGAAGGAGCAAGAGTTGCGCGGGTCGTCTTTGCTGGCAACTCGCTCGCCGCACCAGTCAAGGAGGACCGGAAACCAGTGGGTTTAGCTACCCCTGCAAACGCTGACCCGCCAGAAACCCCGGTTCAGCCACACGGCCGACCCGGCAGCGGCGGCGCATCCGTCCAAGACGCTGTCGATCCTAATCTCCGACCTGTTGTCCAGCTCGCTGCCCGTCAACCTCGTACCCGGCCCAACAGACCCCGCAGGCGCACTGCTCCCACAGCAGGCTCTGCCAAAGGTCATGTTTGGCGGCAAGAAGGCCGAGGGCCTCGAGTGCAATACGAACCCAGGCTGGTTCCAGGCCGGCGACAGGAGGTGAGGGTGTGTATGAATCGCTGCTGACGCCAGTTTCTTGGTGACGGGTGGACAAAACATCAACGACCTGTTCAAGTACCTCCCTGGCCAGTCGCGATTGCGCATGGCCCGCCGCACCCTCGAGTTGAGACATGTTGCGCCGACGGCACCCGACACGTTGTGGATCTACCCTTTCCCCGACACGGACCCGTTCATCCTGCGGCACCGGCCCGACGTGTACGTGCTTGGCAACCAGCCCGAGTTTGAGACGGCGCTCGTGGGAGGTTCTGCAGCCCCGACAAGGATCATCCTGCTGCCGTCGTTCGCCGAGACGGGCACTGTGGCGCTTGTCTGCCTCGAGACGCTCGAGGTGAAGACGATCGCGTTCGAGGTGCCCTCGTGGGCAGGAGACGTCAAAGCGGCAGCATAGCTGCATCTAGTCGCGTCTAGCTCTATGTAGATATGTAGAGTATTGTCTAGCGTGCTTACGCCGGCACCTTGGTCTCGAACAAGGTCATGCCGCGCTCGCCATGCAGATATCCCATGGTGACCTCGTGGATGGCGTGCTGGCCATAATGCACCGTCCAGCCCATTTTACCACCTCGCTGCCTCCATCCCGTCGGCACGTCCTTTGCGCCGCCGCGCGGCGGCGGCACCTTGGCCTGGACCAACCCGTGCTCGACCTCGCCGGCGCCGTCGAACGAGAGCACGAATGCGCGGCGCTCCGTCACGCCCCACAGGCGCCCGCCCTCCCCGTGCAGCTCGTAGACTGGGCTTCCCCGTCCGCCAGGCGAGAAGAGGCTCCAACCGTCGTCGGGGCGGCGTACATCCCACACGCTCACCTGGCCGTGCTGCGCCGAGCCGGCGGCGACCGATGACTCGCCGACAAAGGCGGCCGAGTACAGCGCGGCATCCGACCACGGGTCGCGCAGCTCGAGCACTGCGCTGGCGCTCGGCGCGCGCAGGTCGTACATCCTTGCTGCGCCGTCATGCCACGCCGCGAGGAGGAGGCTCGGCTTGCGGGGGTCCGCGACGAGGCCGTACGGCGCCGAGTGGCCCACTTTCGCACCGTGCAGCTCCCGTATGGGCTGAAGGTTGCGGTCGCAGACGCGGATCGCACCGGATACGCCCACCAACGCGTGCTCGTCCGTCACGAGCGCCGACCACGGCCGCACGCCGCGCCCAAGGGCGAGCGTCGCGGGCGGTACCCAGGGCGAGTTGGCGGCGTACAGGCGAGCCTCGTCGCCGAACCCGGCGAGCAGGGTGTACTCCTTGCCGGCGAGGACGTGGATGTTTGCGGCCTTCGGCACGGCGTAGTGCGCGGTCGACTTGAGCCCCGCACCAAGTTGCACGCGCTGCAGCGTGCCGTCGAACTGCGCGACCGCGACGCTGCCCCCGGGGAGCTGGTGCAGGCCGACAATGTCGGCCTTGGACCCGGCGTACTTGGACACGAAGGGGATCTCTTTCGGCGGGCCGACCACGCGCGGCGCGTACTCCCCGCCAGAGTGCAGCGTGTGGACGACGAGCTTGGTGCCCACGCCGAGGAGGACGCGGTCGGACGACACACTAAGGGCGGGGATGACGCGCTGGCTCCATTGTGGGCCCAGCTGCGCGGCGTGCAGGCTGTGGGCTGCGAGTGAACGCGATATCCGGCCGTTGTGCGCGAAAAGCCGGGGCTTGGGCCACGCGGCCGAGGGGGGAGATAGCGTGTCGTGCGAGAACGTGTGGTGCGTCAGATGTAACGGAATGCCGAGGGCCAAGACCTGGGGGTGTTAGGTGGGGACGAGAAGGTTGCTTACGCGACGGTTGAGGATGGGCGACACTTGCCGCAGCCGCACGAGGTCGGTGTCGGAGAGCAGCTCAAACACGTGCGAGAGCGCGTCGTCGGGCAGACACTCGAGCGTCGCGAGCGGGTCTGCGGCGCGCGGTGTGGGTGAACCCCGCGGAGCGTCGCCCATTGTGGTGTGGGTTTGTGTAGAGGTGAGATGGATGATGACAGTCTATCGAGATTGTGGTTTTCGACTTTCGACGACTGGACTGGGTGGCCAGGGTGGCAAAGTGGCGGCAACGAGTGCGTTGCCCCGCATTTGTCAACAGACGCAACTGAGACATGAGACAGAGGGTGCCATGACATGGGCAGAGACGGACCAGACACGAGTTGACCACTCGCTCTGACTCACGCACCCACTCCCATCCCATCATGCCCGACGCCTACGACACCATCTTCCCGCGGAACTACTGGGGCCGGAGCGCGATCAAAGTCTTCAACGGGGATGGCACCCACCTCGCGTCGGTCCCGACGCGCTTCCTGGCCGCCTCCAAGTCCAACACCTGGGCATGGGTGACCGAGGCCGTGGAGCGGATCTGCGGTATCGAGTTTGACTGTGCGCCGGGGTACGTCGACGACAAGACGCGCGCAGAGGTCGAGTTGGGCACGCCGCCGTACGAGGGGAGCTTTACGCTTGCTTGGACGAGTGAGTGGCCCGCTGGGCGGGACGTTGACACTCGGCTAGCTGGCACCACCCCGCCCACCACCGCGTTCCTCCCCCTCCCGCCACACACGGCGTACCTCGCCATGGTGGCCGCGCAGCGCCGCTTCGTCGCGCCTGGTCCCGGCTCGCCAGGCAGCGAGAGCGGGCGGAGCGACGAGAGCGGGGTGAGCGGCGAGACGAGCTACTCTGTAAGTTTACCTCTGGACCCGCCGCCGAGTGAGCGACGTACTGTACCGATCTCACTCCCCAGGCCCATTTCTACTCGTCCACTGTCGCAGCGAACGCGGGTGGCAAGTGCCTGATCACGGGCGGGGACGAGAACCTGCACGCCACGCCGCTCGTGCCGCAGGCTCTTGGGGAGGTACATATGTTGACGCGGCCGCACGCAGACTCCGCTGACGAGGATTAGGACCGCCTGGGTCATATTGCGGGAGAGGACTCGCTGTCGGAGTATCATCCCAGCCTGGGCATCTCGCTCGACTGCAGCCTGAGCCAGTACTACCTCAGCTTGAGGCTCGCCTTCCTCCCGCTCCGAAAGGCTGCGCTGTTCTCCGACAACGGCGCCGCCGCGGCCGCCCAGGCAAGCAGCACAACCGAGGCGTGGGTCGTGCACTTCTTCATCCCGCCCGGCGAACCGGAAGACCCCGGCTCTATCGCTGCCGCCATTTACGCCGCGTACGCTTCCTGCCACGGCCAGGTTATCACAATCAGAGGAAAGGAGTCGCTGCGGCCTTCTTGGCGCTTCGCGTCCTACCACTACACGCAATGCCTGCGCATGCGCTTCGGTGGGACGTTACCAAACCGCGCCACAGTGCCGCAGAAGCGTCAGTCAGAGGGGACACCATGACCAGGGCCGACGGGCAGTTGAGGGAGGGTTGGGAGACCGAGGCTAAGCAGAGGTGGAGACTGTCAGACTGAGGGCCCGCCGCGACGCTTCAGATGATACCAACACACTTGTATGCACGTACATATATTGTACAAGAGTGGCCATGGCCACGGGCCCTAGGGAATTATTCTAACAGTTCTAGTACCTCACTTCTCCACTGCGTACCCTTCCACCTCGGTGGCCCCAGAGTTGACCGTCTCGTCGTCGCTCTCTTCGTCATCGCCCACTGTGACCTGGCGCAGGGTGCTCGATGCGACCGGCTGCGTAGAAGCCCACTCACGCACCGGCGATGACCTGCCGGACGCGGCCTCGGATGCGGGGAAGTCTGAACCCGACTCGTCGGTCGGCCCGACCGACGCGATGGACGCGCCGGTCAGCGACGTGGACTGGTGCGAAGGCGTGAACGGCGGCGGGAGGGACGTGACCGACGTCGACCGCAGCGTGGACCCGCGCCGGCCAAAAGACGGTGTGAAGGAAGTCGACGCCTGCCGCGACGAGTTGCGCGACGCCGCGCCGCTCGCCCAACCTGGCCCGCCGACGGGCCCAGGCGGTGGCATGTCGGGCGACGAGAGGGTCAGCAGCAGGCTCTTGAGGTTGGGGAGTGTGTGGCGCAGGTCCAGCATTCGGACGTCGGCCTCGTGCATGAGCTGGGCGTTAGCGGGTGAACAATGGGCTTCTTACACCCACCAATTCAATATCCTTGTTGAGCAGGAACACGGCATACTCGTAGCGATACCTCTCCACGCCTTTGCCATAGAGAGGGAACCTGGGGTGAGCGTGGTTGTTGGTTGGCAACTTACGACCTGGGACCCTGCATAATGCTCACGACGTCCCGCACGTGGCTCCGGGTGCCAGCATACGTGACGGGGTAGGCAAGTGCCGCAGCCGTGCCGCCAAGCAGCGAGATGATGTGGACAATGAGCGCGGCGTAACCCAGCGCGGCAGACGTGGTCCTCTCGTCGACCTTGGGACACCCCTCGGGCGTCTGCGACGGCGCGAGAGTCAGTGGCGGCGCGGGGTCCTTCGGCCCAGTGGGTATTGGCAGCGGGACACCGAGTACGGCGTAAAGCAGGTCTGGTGGGGATATCGGCGTGATGGGGAAGAGCGAGTCGAGGATTTGGGCGTGGAATGCCCGCAGCTTGTATATCGACGGCAGAATGCGCGAGCGCTGGTCCCTGGTGGGTTAGTCACCAACCACGCTCGAGAACCCACTCGACATCGGTGATGGAGCTGGCGAGCTCCATGGCCCGCGACTTGTCGACCGCCTCGCGCTCGGCGGCAGCGGTCAGCAGCGCGCGCCTTGCATCGAGTCGGCCGCAGTGGAGCGTGATGCGCGCCTTGGCTGGGGGTTAGATGACTTCACGCAGGCTAACCCACTCTCTTCAATTGTGCGCTCGACGTCCGCGACGCGGTCCTTCACCCAGCGCACACGCAGCGCACGCTCACTGACCTCACGGCGCACCGCCGAGCGGTCGGTGTCAGCGGCGATAAGGCTGTCAATCTGCCGTTGTAAATCGTCCACACTGCGCTGAGTGTCCGCAATGACGGATTGGATGTTGACGAGCCTAGCGTCAGCTGACCGGGAGATCCTCGAGCTCACTGATGAATCCCTCCAACGTTCGCACCCTTCTTCATCCTAGTCTCTCTGATACTCCTCTCGAGCACGCTCTTCTCCGCGTCGTGTGGGGGGCCGGGCTTCACATCGCTGCCGGGGGGAGGGAGGTAGAACACGAACTTTGGGTGCGTGGCAAATGTCCACTGGATCGTATTAGGCGGCAGCTTGGTCCCAGCAGGGACCACCGCGAGCTGGGTAAAGTCGACAACACCACCGACACCGGGAAGCCGGCGCCACTTGCCGTTCTCCTCGACCCAAACCTGCACCTCGACGACAGACGAAGCAGTCTCAGGCACTGTGAGCCACGGCGCCATGTCCCCAGGCTCAATGTTCGCCCAGCGGGGATGCGTCGACGGCTTGTGTATCGAGCTGAAGAAGAAGGGCACTTTCGGCGGTGGCCCCGACGGCTGGAGCGGGGGCGGCCGGCGCAGGCCCATCTCTGAGCTCGCGCGCCCGGCCTGCGCGAGCGTCGACCGCCGAATTGGCTGCGGGCGGCTCCGGCCCCCCGCTGACCCGTTGAGCTGCGATCTCCGTATTGTGGGTGAAGCTGTCGGCGAGGTCGTAGCCGACGCTGTTGGCGAGCCAGAGCCCGCAAGCGTCGTCTTGATCTGCGGCCGGGGCGGGAGGGATATTGTCCTCGTCCTGGTGGTGTGCGGGGATCCCGGCGAGCCAGGTCTTGTCGTCTTGCTTGTGGCGGGCGAGACAGGTGGCTCGGGCGACGCGGTCGGCGTAATGACCACCGCGTCGGGCAGTAACAGCGCGACAAAGCACCGCGCGAGGGGGCGCGCGCCGACGAGCTCAACGCTCGCCTCGAGCGCGGTCGGCAGCGCAGGCGTCGGACTGGGGTGGTACCCCTCTCCTGCGAGGGTCGGCGCGCGCGCCCGTCCCGAGATGGGCACGTCGAGCCCCGCGTGGCTCGTTCGCCGCGTCCGCGGAGAGCCGCCCAGCCCGGCAAAGTACCCGCCTCCGCCGCCGGCCTCGGCCTCGATCGTCAGCTCGTGGATGCCTAGCCCGGACAGCTGGCGTATCCGCGGCTTGCCGTCAGCTCGTTCGTCCTCGCGCTCAACGTACCTCCCAAGCCGCGGGCTCGGCGGGAAGGGGAGGGGAAGATTTCTCTTCCTCCTCCATGTCGTCGGGTGGTTGTGCTATGAGTTAACGGTGCAGAATGGGTGTTGGCGTCAATACAGTTGCTCGGCTGGGTCGACATCGTCACAGCGTCATTCGAGCGAGCGAGGGCGGCGAGGCCACGTGGCACACGCGGCTTCCACGTGACGTCACGTGCCTGACCCCTCCCCCCACCCCACATGCCATGCGTCATGCTCGGCCTGCGCGCGCCAAGCAGCAGCAGCACCGAGCGTAAGCAGCGCTGCTGCAGTGCCCCATGTTGTTTCCAGAACTTGCCGTGGACACAAACGCGTATTCCATCACTTCGGGCTGCACACATCGACAACATTGGCAGAGAGCAACACTGTCTCTCGGCGACGGAGATACGCTAGCTTGGCTACTGTGACCACTGCACCGCAGTCCACTCCCTAGCTCAACGCCACACCGAGACCGAGGCTTGGTCAGCGCCGCCGATGAGCGCCCACCCTGCCCATAGGGGCATGCCGATTCGTAAGTGCGCCGTTCGGCGGGGCGAGCTGACAGCACAGTATCAGGCCCGCCGCCGGTCGTCGAGTCGCCGAGTGAGTCCCATACGATCGCGGCGGTGTGCACACCACTGCATCACCGCTGGGTGGCACTACGCCATCGCCGAGGCCGACGCCGAACTCTGTCGGCTGAGCTGAGCTGACCCCTACCCAGCCTGCAGGCAATGCGGCCGCGACTTTAACGCCCTCTGGAGGCGCTCCACCGCCTGCGGCCACTGCGGGTACGAGTACTGCTCGTCCTGCCTGTCCGACGGGCAGGCCCTCATGCCGCGCCGAGGCAACCGTCCGCCACCAGGTCCGCTGCAGGAGCTGCGCGACGCGTTCCGTGGCGGGCCGTCCCAGGAACCGCTGACGACGGGGTACGACGTCGAGAGCGTGTGTGTGCCCTG
Organism: Vanrija pseudolonga; assembly: GCF_020906515.1. Classification (NCBI taxonomy): domain Eukaryota; kingdom Fungi; phylum Basidiomycota; class Tremellomycetes; order Trichosporonales; family Trichosporonaceae; genus Vanrija; species Vanrija pseudolonga. Next base: position 3,734,033 of record NC_085851.1, on the reverse strand, counting down.
CCTGGGGATGTTGCAAGGTGGGGTATGGCTATTGTCTTTCTGCTCACGCCACCAGTGACTGCTGCGCCGCTCGAGATCCTCCGCTCGCTCCCACTCAAGCGGCTGAAAGAGTACCTCAAAGCGTATGATATCGCCGCTATCGGCGTCAAGGAAAAGGAGGACCTAGTCCAGGCGGTTTACAAGGCTCGCCGTCCTACCATGACGCTTCCCCCAGAAAACGAAAGCTACTACCGCCGCCGCTCGGTGCCGCTGCAGGGCCAGTTGCCCGGGCGTCGGGCAGCGTCGTCGAATTACCCGAGCAATGGCAACGCGCGTCCAGCGCCGCGCCCGACGCCGCCGAGGCCAGTGCCGCAGCAGCACCAGCAGCAGCGGCCCCCTCCACCGAACTACGGCCGCCCGTCGAGCTCGATGCCAGGTGGCGGACCGTGGAGTGGAGGTGCGGGGTACGGCGCGCGGCCGCCTCCTCCGCCGGCTGGGCGTCCTGACCCCACCCGTCCGCCGCCACCGCGCGCGGCGCAGCCGGCTCCAGCATCGGCCCCGCGCCCCGCACCGCCTCCCGTGCCGTCGATTCTCTCGCTCGTCGCCCTTCCCAACTCGTACGTTGGCAGCCTGTCGATCGGGACGCTCAAGGCGATCCTGTACGAGAACCACGTGCGCGTCGACTTCAAGCAGGTGCTGGAGAAGGGCGAGCTGATCAAGCGCGTTAATGAGCTCGTGGACGAGGAGCGCAAGCGGCTCGAGAGGCAGAGAGTGGCGGAGGAGCGCGAGGCGAAGGAGGCGGCCGGGCTGGCTGCGTCGCCGCCGGCAAAGGAGGGAGTCAGTGACGAAGCCGCCGCTGGAGAAGCGCGTGACGAGGCACACGAAGGAGGATCGACAACGCCCGAGGCCGCGGCGGTTAAGGCGCCGCCGCCCACCGGCCCAGTGGCGGATATCGACCGCGGCCTGTGTGTCGTGTGCCAGGACGAGGAGGCGACGCTGGCTGTCGTCGACTGCGGACACTTGGCCATGTGTCAGCGTGAGTGAGGAGCTGTGGTGTGTGCTGATTTCAGACTGCTCGGACCTCGTCATGGCCACGAGCAAGGAGTGCCCCCTGTGCCGCACGCGCATTGTCACGCCGTGAGTAGGCCTTCTGCCGCTGCGACTAACCTCCTTCCCAGGCAGCGGCTCATCCGCATTTATCGTGTTTAGAAGCATTGCAGGTTTGTATTCCGGGTTGGGTAGCATGCATTAGATCATACAACAGTTACAACAGGGGAGGGGGGGAGGAAGGGCCCGATTAGAAGTGTATCACTAAGGCCGGTGTTGCAGCGCCACCATCTCGACGACGACGTAAGACGCAGGCTGCTTAGAACGGGCTCATGGCGGGCGTCTCGGCGCTCAAGGGGCTCTTTGCGCCCAGCGGACTCTTCGCGCTCATTTCAGTCGGGCTAGCGTGGACGTGGTGCGCGCCGTCCTCGAGGCGCTGGAGCCAGAGCGCGGGGCGTTGGCGGGCAATGTCGACGCCGAGGCTCGGCTCGTCCTTGAGGGGCGGTACGCCGCGGTGGGCGATAGTCACGACGGGCTTGCGCGCGTGCACTGGCGACGACACGCTGCCTTGCGGCGTCGGCGTGCGCGGTGCAGCTGGCGCGAAGGCGAAGACTGGCGTCCCGAGGTCGTGGTAGCTCTTGAGCGTCTGTGATAACTCGGCGAGCTTGTGTGGTGTCAGCAATGTCCCTTGCCTCCAGCAAGCAACCCACCCGTGCCATGATGGCGTCGACGCCCGCCTCACGCGCGGCAAGCTGGCGCGCGCTCTCCGCGCGATCCTCGAACGGGTCCCCGATCCCCTCAAGCGCGAGGTGTGCGCGGCCAATCTCCTCCTGCGCAGCGAGCACTGCAGAGATATGGCTGTTGAGCGCGTTCGTGACCCGCGCGCCCGAGGGCTCGAGCGGCGCGTCCATCAGCTCGGCGACCGAGCGGCCCATCGGCGTCTCTGCCGCAGTCGGCGCGGACGCGCTGCGCGCCGGCATGGCCGGGCGCACGAGCAGGCGCGACACGATCGCGTCGTGCGCTGACGCCGGCGCGGGCGAGTCGGGCGCCTCGTGGCTTGCGATGTTGGCCGGGTTGGGCGGGAGCGTCGGCGGCAGCCCTGACGGCGTGAAGATCACGCGCGGGTTCGCGGGGTCCGCGGCTGCGTCTGGCATGGCGGTGGTGGTCTGTGCGTCGAGGATGGATTGGCGGGGAAGGGAGCGAGCGTTGATAACGCTTGCCAGCGACGACGACGACGACGACGACGTCAAAACAAGGCCGAGGCGGAGGCAGATTGTTAGTGGCGGTTTGGAGGTTGGGCGGCAGTGATGTGAGGCAGAGGAGACGGAGACGGAGACGGTGGGCGCCGGGCACCGGCGCCGACGCCGAGACACGCCCTGTGCGCCTGGGTGAGTGTGTACGGAGGCGGAGGGGTAGTAACGGAGAAACAGGTAGCGGGAGAAAATACCATGTCGGGCGAACAATAGGGTGCCGATCGCGATAACCGCTAGCATGCGGCTCACGTCTGCACACTCTGAGCCTCGACTGGCCATTGCGGAGGACTGGGCAACTGACCATTTGGCTACGACGGTGCACACTGACGACTGATGAAAACATGTTGACGACTTGACGAGGTGATGACAGCAGTGGTCGCACGATCCGGCGGGGCGTGTGTGTGCGTCGCGCCCATCCTCGTTCGTGCCCCGCTCGCCCTGCCCGCCCTCCCGCCGTCGCCCCCACTCCGCTCCACTCCAACTAGACGACGAAGGCAGCCTTAACAAGACCGCGAAGGCAGATTTGGCCCCGTGCGCGCCGATCGGCTTCACCCCCTCGTCAGGTGCAGCCTGGCTGGGGTCGACAACGACGGCAGCGGCGGTGCGTGTCTGTGCGCGGGTGCGTCTGTGTGTGTCTGTGGGTGTTTGGGCACGCGCCCGCACCCGTTGAGTGATCGTTGCCTTCACCACCTCGTCAAGAAAGTGATGAGGTCGTGAAGGCATCACTTTGGCAAAGTATACTTAAGACGGAGGGTGGGGGGTGTTGAGGTCCTCATCCAACCAACAGCTCTCACAACGAAGCCTCCTCAGCAACAGTACTTTAGCTACTGCTACTGCAACTGGCTTCTCTCTCAGCGCGACACCACCACACCCCCTCAGCACATCTTCCCCACCCCCACAACAAGACAACAACAACAACAGTACGTGGCGCCTTGCCTCCTTCGCGCCTGGCTTCGCTGACCCCACAGGCAATGGCCTCCACGATCGTCGGCGCCACCCCGCCCCACGCGGCCACGGCCAGCCCCAAGATCCCCACCACGCCCCGCATCTCGAGCAACAAGGAGAACGGCGGCAGCGCCGGCAGCGTCGCCACCCCGTCGCCTGCTCGCAAGGGTGCCCTCCGCGGTCTCGGCGCGCCGAGCACCCCCAAGCGCAAGGCTGCCAAGCCTTATGACCGCAAGAGCAGCGTCACTCGCGCCAAGCTCTCCGAGGCGCGCGAGGTCAAGCTCGTCGCTGCTGCCCCCGAGCCTACCCCCGAGCTCGCCCAGCCCACTGCCCACCCCAAGCCCGCCGCCGCTGCCGCTCGCACCATCACCCAGGCGATCGAGCAGACCAAGTCCCACCTCCTCGGTCCCCCCTGCCTCCGCTTCACCATGGCAGGCAAGGCCTTCACCCTCCCCAAGGTCCTCCCGCGCCCTGCCGTGGCCCCAGTCAACGACTTTGTCTTCGGCGACACCAAGGTTGTGAGTGTGCAGCTAGGAACCCAATGAGCAGCAAGCTGACATCACCCAGCCCGCCGCCTACGTCCTCGACTGCGTCCGTGAGACGCTCCCCGAGTTCCTCGCCACGGCGAACGAGTACCGCCCTTACCCCGACGGCTCGGCCGGCCCCGCCTGGCGCCCGACCATCCGCTTTGGTCTCCCCCGCCTGATAGAGGAGGAGGTCAACGCCGACGTGGCCGAGTACATTGCCACGCGCTGCCCCGACATGGCGATCGCGTTCGCGACCTCTGAGCGTGCTGGCGCGTCGATGCGCGTGGTCCCTGCCAAGTGAGTGGCTAAACTCTCGGGAAGCGAGCCATTCTAACCCGCCCAGGTCGCTCGCCTTTGCCGCCCAGTGCGCCTACTTCCCCAAGGTCCTTCCCGAGCTCGAGGAGGTCGACACCTCGGAGCCCGACCTTGCCCCCCACAGCACGCCAACGCTCGTCGACGACAGCGACGACGAGTCGGACGCCTCAGAGGCCGACTTTGTCATCGAGCCCTTCGTCCACCTCCCGCTCCACAAGCTCGTCCTCCCCGCCCCCGCGGCGTTCGACCTGCTCAGCGCGCGCCTCCACCACACGAGCGGCAAGTGGCAGGCGTCGCTCCTCGGCCTCCCGGCGTCGTCGATCCCCACCCCCTCCGCGGCGGGCGCGCTCTTGGCTCACCTGAGCGCCATGCAGCTCAAGGCGCGCCTCGACACCGTCTTCGGCGTGTGGATGAACATGGTCGCCCTCGGCGTCGACGACGACGCGATGTGGAACGAGCTCGGCGGCGCGTGGAACGTCCTTGTCCTTGCCTTTGTCGGCTCTGTGGCGGGCGTCGCGGCCGAGACGCGCTGGGCTTAAGCGATTGCCTCTGCGCCCAGTGCAGAAGCTCAAGTCGTAGACAGTAGTAGTACAAGTTGTATCTCGCATCTCCATCTCTGTTGAAGGCATTACTCATAGACAGATGTACACCAGTAATCAGAGTCACAGGTGTGGCCAAGAATTGTCGGCTGGCGCTTGAGCGGCTTATCGAGATCGGTGCCGGAGTCGCCGGTACGACTCATATCAGTTGCCCATGGTCCGGAGTCGCCGCAGCGCTTCTACTCAACCCACCGCTCGCATGCACAGTCAGCAATCCGACTCGGCACGGAGCAGACCCGCAGCAGCGCAGAGTCGATATCCAGAATCCAGCATGCTTCTCGCTTGTTGACCGCGCGCACGCGTGCACGAAGACCACGATGATCAATCTCCCCCGTGTGACACGCCCGGCGGCACCTCGGCACCGCGGATACTGGGCGTCCTGGGCTATCGGCAACGCCCGACGACACCACCCCGCCCCAGCCAGCACGTTTTGCGTCATCACCACCCTGCTCGCCTTAAAGGTGTGATCAGTTGCTTGCGGCATCTCCGACACGGCATTCCTCCATCACTACTTCTTATGCTCCTCGCATCCCTCCGCCGCATCGCTGTCCCCCTCGCTGTTACTCGATCCATCCACCGCCCACTTGCTACCGCTTACGTTCGCAACATGTCCGCTCCTGCCATCCCCAAGACGCACAAGGTCGTCCAGGTGAGTAGCCGATCTCGGCGCTGCGAACCGCCGTGTCGCGCTGTCGTGTGAGGCCACACTGCACGACAGCACACACTGCGCCCCTGCCATCTCGCTCCGCTCGATGCCATGCTGACCCCCTCAGTTCGAGAAGACTGGCGGCCCCGAGGTCAACGTCCTCGCCGAGGTCCCCACCCCGACCCCCAAGCCCGACGAGGTGCTCATCAAGGTTGAGTGGACTGGCGCCAACTTCATCGACAACTGTGAGTGGTCGTGGGAGTGGGCGTGAGAGCGATATGCCTGTGCTGACACTGCTCCTCTTCCCGTCGATCCATCGTACTCCATGCCTCTCACAACGTCGCCCCCGCCCCAGACCGCCGCTCTGGCCTCTACACCGTCCCCCTCCCCTACGTCCAGGGCCAGGACATTGTGGGGAAGATTGTCCAGCTCCCCACCGAGAAGGTCGACACGCCTCTCGGCCCGCTCAAGATTGGCCAGCGCGTTTTCTCGACCGCGGGCCACAGCTTTGCCGAGTACGCCGTCGCGCCGGCATGGCAGGTCGCGCCTGTGCCGGACAGCGTCAAGGCCGAGGACGGCGTGTCGCTCTCCACTGTCACGCTGACGGCGCTCACGCTCCTGCGCGAGGCGTACCCCGTCCAGAAGGGCGACTACGTGCTTGTCCGCGCTGCGGCCGGCGGCGTCGGCCTTGTGCTCGTCCAGCTCGCCAAGGCGTTTGGCGCGCACGTCGTCGGCACCGTCTCGACCGCCGAGAAGGCGCAGCAGGCACGCGAGGCCGGCGCCGACCTCGTGCTGCTGTCCACTGCGCCCTCCGAGGAGAACGTCGCCAAGATTGTCGAGTGGTCCGAGGGCAAGGGCGTCCACGGCGTCTACGACGGCATCGGCAAGGACACGTGGGAGGAGGACTTCCTCGTCGTCCGCCCCAAGGCCACGATCGTCACCTACGGCAACGCTTCCGGCCCCGTGCCCCCCTTCTCGCCCCTCAAGCTCACCCCCAAGGTCCTCAAGGTCACCCGCCCCTCGCTCTTCCCCTTCATCAACACGCCCGAGGACTTTGCGCGCTACGCCCGCGAGGCCGTCACCCTCGCCGAGCAGGGCAAGGTCAAGTTTGCCGTCCACAAGGTCTACCCCTTCTCGGCCGAGGGCGTCAAGCAGAGCCAGATCGACATCAGCTCGCGCGGCACGACCGGCAAGCTCCTTATCCATGTGTCGTAAAGTGCGAGGTGACGTCGGCTGGTAACGATAGATGTGATGCAGTGATAGCAGTTTGTTCAACGAGTGGCTTCCCTCACCGCAATTCCAGAGCGGGACGCAACGAGTGCGCCTGTACTTATGCGCCTGGACCAACGCGCCCAGCGGGAGGCTCGCCGCCCGACTGACTTGTCTCAGAATGTATCATAACCGGCCGGCCCTTCATAGCCGACCCCCCAACCCTGCCAGCACCTCGCTCCTTAGACTCGAACGTAGCTTAGTTGGCAACACACCTGGTCTTAGCATAGCTAATTTCAGGTGGGCCGCGTTCGAGCCCCGGCACCGACACACCCAAAACTCATCGACCTGACCGCCAGACATGGCTGCACCCGCACGGCGCGGGTGGCCGCCCAGCAGGATAACCCTCTGGCGCACTTGGCGGCGGGAGTTTAGGTGCGGTCCGGGCAGCCCCCCACCCTCCAGCAACAGAGAGGGGGCGGGGGAGCGAGGCACACTCTTTTTGGTACTGCATACTGCATGCACATCACATTCAAGGGGACAACTTGAACAGTGCAATAATGATATTACTGGCATACATGGCGAGTACTACAAGCTCTAGCTCTCACCCATGATGACGTCCGTGTCCGCCGCCGCAGCGGCGGTGACGGTCACCTCCGGCACCTCTGGCACCTCGGCCTCCTCTCCCTTGACGTCCGCGATAATGGACATGTCAGGCGCATATGCCTCAACGTACCCCGGCGTGCTTGGCGTCGCGCTCTCGTGCGTCGGCGCACGCCCGCGGCCGCGTCCACGGCCACCGCCACGTCCCCGTCCTCGTCCGCGTCCACGGCCACGGCCAGGTGCCGCGACCGTGACCGGCGACTCCGCCGACACGGGCGACGATTCGGAACTAACAGCGACAGCGACTTTTGCGGCGCCCCGGCCCCGGCCGCGTCCTCCACCCCTCCCGCGTCCTCGACCGCGTCCGCGACCAGGGGTCGGCTCCTCCTTGACGGCGCTGACGCGAGTCTTGGCTAGCTTGCCGGCTCCGCCAATCTTCGGGAGCGGGGCCGACGCCGGCGGCTTGAGCTCCTTCGGGGGAGGTGGCGCAGGATCATCAATCTCCAGCCCCGTGTACCTCTCGCTTGCAAACAGGCGTTCCGGGTCTACTGGCTCGTCCTCGTCACCATAGTTTGGCTGCTGGCGCTGCGCGGCGTGCGGTCTAAGCGGCTGGGAGGGGTCGAGTGGCAGCGGGCCGACGTACCACTGCGCAAGGGCGTGCACTGGTGGCTGCGTTGGCTGAAGTGGGAGGCCGGTGTCACCACCCTCGGCACTTGCGTACGCGCGGCGCGCGACACAGACGAACCCGAACCCGTCGGTGCGCACCTCGACGTCCACAGCTTCGGCGCCTGTCTGCAGTGACACAACGTCTCCGTGCTGCGCTGTCACCTCGCCGTAGCGTGTCCGCGGCCGGCGCAGGCGGATGGTGGCGTCAGAGCCGAGAATTAGAATTGCGACGCAGGTATCGGCGGCGACAGGAATAGTCTGAAGGCGTCAGTTTCCAGCTGTCGTGGCTAAACTCACTGGATGCACGGACGCAGGCGTCACGGGTGGCACAGCCGAAACAAGCAGCGAGTTGAACCTGAAATCACGAGTCAGCTCGTGTGTAAGAGTTACAGCCATGGGTACTCACTCAACTCCCCGCAGCATCCGGCCAGCGCGTTCGTTCACGAGCTCCATGGCGTCCAGGCACACCTTTGCGCTCGCGTCCCAGGGCACAGACGGTCCAGATACAAAGTGCGCAATATAGGGCACGGCCTCGGGTCCGCACAGGAGGGTGTAGAATGGCGAGAGGGCCTGTTCGGCGGGGCGACTCGAGAAGGCCGAGAGGAGCTGCCGGCGGAGCTTGACCTCGCCCTCGCCTTGCAGCTGGAGCCCCTTGAGGACGGCGTCGGCGACAACGTTCACGCCCTTGCCGTCGTGAGCGAGAGCGTGGGATAGCACCGCATCCGACCCAAAGCCCGCGTCCAGCCCGTGCGCAATCACCTGCACGTCGTCCTCACACACGTTGACCGTGCGCGTCGCCGCGAACGGCCACTGCGCGTACCCCTCGTCCGGGCGGGGTCCAGTACAGACCGGCCGTGATGGCGGGCGAAGCGCGTCGACCGTGTAGATCTTCCGTGCCGGAACCTCAATAAAGGCGCAGGCTTCGCACACAAAGCCAAACCAGTCTCGGCGTTCGTTTGCCCGTCGGCACCGCTTGCACACCCATGCGCGCCAGAAGTCGCGACCCGCGTCGTGCCGCCGCAGCTCGCTGAGTGCTGTTTGTGGATCTGGTGGGGTGAGGCTCAGGCCTAGTGATTCGGGGAGTATACGCTCCTCTGCGCGTGCTCTTGATGGCTCGTTCGACGCTGGGCCACTCGTGCGTTCTGGAGCGTCCGAGTTGACGAAGAAGTCGGTGCAGCGTTCGTTAAGGCACAGGGGAGTCGACTCGTACACGCGGTCAGAGTAGAGGCTGCAGGTGGGGCAGTGGTAAGGTGCTGGGTCGGCGGCTAGTTCCTGATCGTCCTCGGCGACCTCGCGCACTGCTCGTGCCTCCTTGGCGCCGAGCAGCGTCGACGGGCCCGATACGCCAGGGCCTCGTACAGGCCAGGCGGCCACCTCGTTCCCTGCCACCGACGGCGTCGGTATCCTCTCCGGGTCGTTCTTCGCGCTCCACCATGGCGTCCGTTGTGTGCCAGTACACCATTCGAAGCGAAACTTCCATGCGACCGACGACGGAGCGGATTCCGAGGGCTCGGTCCACGCGTCTACGACCCAGAACCAGCCGAGCACCACAACGGGCCGTGGCACTTTGAACACTACGCTCTCGTAGTCGTGTGCCACGGCGACCACTACTGGCGTCTTGGCGCGCTGAGCCATGAGCAGCGCCTCGACCGGCTCCGACTCCTGTACAGGGGCAGCCGGCTCACTGGCCCCATTGGCCCCGTTCACCGCGTCCGCACCGCGTACCAACGCCTGGTTGTAGTCGTCGGCGATGGTGATAGACTGGTGTGGAGTTACCGCCGGCGCAGTTCCCCGATCAGGTGCACGGACCCGCGGCTTGCCACTGAACTTTAGCGCCCTCCTCAATGAAGCTGTCACTCACATGTATGTCACGATCGTGCCGGCCTGCTCTCCCTCGCCCCAGAACGTCTTGTGCGAACTCGGCCCCTCGAGGATGACGCCGCGCGCGACACCGCTCGGTCCAATGTCCACGCTCGCCCCAGCAGTGGGTACTGGCGCGCGGAGGTACTCTGCTGCTGCGAAGAGCTCTCGCCGGCGGTTAGCCCACACGGGGCAGAAACCGCGCATCGAGCTCAGATCTGGCCGCTGGTCGTTGGCTTCCACCGCGGTGCGATACCGCACGTCGTCCTCGGTCACTCGCACATCATCTGGCCGGTTCGCGCCCGCCCCCGGCCCCGGGAGACCAGGTATTCTCGGTCCCTTGGTCCTGGGTTTTCTGAGGCTGCCATCCAAGTTTAACAGGTTCGGGTCGACCTCGTCCGTGGCGGACAGACGGCGCTTCTTGCGCACGCGCTTGCCGCGGCCCGCATCCTCGCCGTCGGTATCGCTCGCGTCGGAGCCATCATCCACTGGTCGTCCCTTGGCCTTTTCTGCCGTCGTGAACCGCTTCTCGGTATCACCATTGCTGGTGCTGGCGCCAACGGGGCCGTTGGCGGCACCACCGTTCACGGGGAGCGGCGGGGGCGGCACAAAGTGACACAGCCCGCCCTGGGTGCACGACACGGAGCCCTTTGCGCAGCGCCCGCACGTCGGCACCGCGCGGTCGCAGTGCTGCGCGAGCTTGGTGCACTCCTGGCAAGACCTCGGGATGAAGTAGACGGCTTCGCCTTATCGTCAGCGAGTGGTCCGGCGGAGCGCTCACCTGTGCCTGGGACAGTCTTCATCCAGACGCTCGCGCGGTCCACACGCTCATCCAGCTCGACGGGGACCATGGCAGGGCGCTGCAGCTCGCCGAGGACGGGGTCGATGCGTGGTGGGCCGCCGAGCGCGGCGGCAGGATTAGGCACCACGTTGGGCGGGTACACTACTGCTGCCTTTGGCGGCGGTGCTGGTTCGGCCGCTGGGGGTGGTGCCGATTCCGCTGCTGGTACTGGTGGTGCTTCTGGTGCTGGTGGTGCCGCCTCTGGTGCTGGTGCTGGTGCTTGTGCTGCTGGTTGTTCTGGCACCACTTCTCCTGGTGGCACAATGGCGATGTCGCTGCACGTTTCAGCAAAGCATACGGGCACGAGGCCGACGACCCACCTTGCAGCCTCCGCACTTGTCCCGTTCGGTGGCTCTTTGGCCGGTGATGCGGGCCGGGTGTCCAGCGGGGTAGCAGCAGCAGGCTCGGCAGGAGCAGCAGCCGGTGCCGCCCCCGCGTTGTGCGACTCGAACAAGCGCTGGTACTCCATGCCTGCGCGGCTTCGGACCAGCTGGTCTTGCTGCTGGAGCCACTGGTTTTTTGGCGGCTCTGGTGGTGGTGCTGGCTGGCCTCGAGTAGTCGGTGGAGTGGGCGTTGGTGTTGTGCGCTGCGTCTAGGCTGCGGCGTCTTATGCGTGTCTTGACAATGTGCCCACGTCTTGCTGCCCAGGTGTTATCGTTGTTCTTGTCTTTTGTCCGTGGCACGCAGCAGCCGTGTCGAGCGAGGAGGTGCGTCGAGATGAGTTGCACCAAACTACGGTTCGAGTGCCAAAGTGGGTCGCATTCATGTGTGTCGAAGCGGAGGTATTTTGGCCACGCCGTCACCTGCTGGCTGGCTGGCTGGGGTAGGGAGGTGACTGGCGCGCGTTCATAAACGCGTCATACCCGACCCGACCACGACCACCGCACTCGCCACCACCACCAACACCCACCAACCATGCTGAGCAAGCTGCGCGAGCTCATATCCCCGCCGCCGCGACCAAACGACGGCTACGCGCCCGTGTCGACCGGCGCTGATGCCGAAGACGACGACGCCGGCCTCAGCGCCAGCATCGACCAGCTGCTCGCCACGGACGATAAGCACAGCCGGACCATCTACTGGGCGTTCGCTGCGCTCGGCGCTGGCGTGCTCCTCAGCTGGAACGGTGCGAATTTGTCTTTACGTGCACTAGCTGACACCCAGCACTGATATGCACTTACCCCTTCCTCACGGCGCTGTTCCCCCCCGGGTCGACGCGCAACAACCTCCCGAGCTACATCGGTACGATCTACTGCTCGGCCAACCTGTTCTTCTTGGGCTTGGCCCAGCGCAACGTTGCGAGCGTGAGCTGACCAATTGAAGAACGACAAGCTGACGCCAGTCTCCCCCCGAGCCCCGTCTCCGCTGGTCCCTTCTCCTCATGCTCGGCACGACGCTGCTCCTCGCCTTCCCCATCCTGCCCCTGGTCCTCCCGGCGCTCTCGGCCGCCAACTCGCTCCTCCTCTTCCCCCTCATTCTCGTCATCACCCTCATTCTCTCCGTCGCGTGCTCGTACCTCCAGTCGGCGGTGTTCGCGCTCTCAGCCCTGTGGGGCTCGGGCGAGATCTTCGCCGTGATGTCGGGCCAGGGTGCGATTGCTGTCATCGTGTCCGCTGTGCAGTTCGTGCTCGCCGTTGCGAGCAGCGGGCGGGACACGGACGGCTCGCACTCGACCCTCGCGGCCGTCGGGCTCTGGGGACTCGGCGCGCTCGGCACCCTCGGATGCCTGTACGCCCTGCGCGTGCTCGTTCTGCATCCTGCGTACGCGTCGGTGCTCGCCCCGCTCGCCCACCGGCGGCAGGAGGGCACGGCGAGTGGCACCAAGGGAAACCAGGTCATGTGGCGCGTCTTCCGAAAGAACACGCGGATCGAGTTTGCCGTGGCGTTTGTGTTTATCGTGACACTGGTGAGGTTTGGTGACCACGCGAACCTGACGCAACTCACACCGCAGGCAATCTTCCCGCCCATCACCACGACGATTCTGTCGGCCTCTGACTCGCCTAGGGCCCTGTCGCCGTCGGTGTTTATCTCTCTTCACTTCCTCATCTTCAATCGTGGGTAGCTGATGGAGCCTTCCCTGACCCCCCAGTGGCCGACTATGCCGGACGAACGTTTATCCCGTCCCTGCCCTTCGCGAGCAACCTCGCGACGCCGACCATTGTCGGGCTGTCCGTCTCGCGCGTCATCTTCTTCCCTCTGTTCTTGCTGTGCAACACGCCGGGCCGCGCAGCCGCGCACAAGTCGGTGTTCCCTGACAGCGTGTACTTTATCATTCTCTTCGCCTTTGGCCTGACCAATGGGTAGGTTAGCAACTGAACTCGCGCTAACCGCCAGCGCAATCTCCACCATCTGCATGATCACGGCCTCGTCGCCGCAGCTCAACCCTGCCATTACTGATGACGAGAAGGACCTGGCTGGCACGCTCGCCGGCTTCTCCCTCGTCTCTGGCCTCTTCATTGGCAGTCTGTGCTCCTTTGGGGTGAACTACATTATCAACGGCAACCCCTTTGGGGGATAGAACATCTGTACTTTTAAGGACACTCTGCACACCACCGATACCAATGCAACAATGCCATCATGATTAATCCTACAGTGAATATGCACACCTAGCAGCAATCTAACGCGCGCCTATTACTCCATCGTCGCGTCCTCCTCGTCGTCGACGCCGCCTTCCCGCCCGGGTCCCCACTCAGCCTCGTGGACGTACTCCTCCTCGTTGTCATACGCCTCCTCGTCGTACTCTGCCGTGTCATCGATGATGTTTTGGGCTGGGACGTCAGTTGACTGCCGATACACCAGCGAGGCCCCAACTGACCAATCTCGTTGTGGGCCGTGCTCGAGAGGTAAGGCCACAGCTCCTCGGGCGGCTCGGCGAGCAGCGTGGGCGCAATGACCTTGTCGACGATATGGTTGATCGTCTGGTCGTACGGCTGCGCCAGACGCGTCTCGGACTCCTCGATGATCTGGCGTCAGCTTCCCCCTTGTCCCTCCAAGCCTACCAAGTACAGCCCGACCTGGGACTGCGGCGCGAGGTTACAAGCCTGCAGCAGCTCGGCCTTGGTGAACCCGTAGTCCTGCAGCTGGTCCGCGAGCGTCGCGACGCCGTTGGCCGTCTGGCGCGCAGTCACGTTGTAGTCGGCACAGAGGTACTTGATGACCTCGTCCTGGACCCACACGAGCTCGGACGGGAGGCCGCGGCGCGCCGCGTCGTCCTCGGCTAGCAGTTGTTCGCCGTCGAGCGGCTCGACGTCGGGCAGCTCGACCGCCTCGCCAAACTTGTTCTTCGCGCCGGGGTACTGCGCGTGCGCGCGCAGCACCTGCCGGCTCGCATTGTCCGCCACTGCCTTCTGCAGGTAGTCGTTGTCCTCTTTCAGGTGGAGGAAGTGCTGGAGCACTTCGTAGTTTGAGAGGTGCTGCGGCGGGTTGTTTGAGATCTGGGGTGGGTTAGCGGGTGGTTATTCGCACAAGCAATCACCCACCTTCATGGCTGTGCTGCGTGCAGCTTGTTGGTGCACGGGATGAAGACGAACAAAGGTCTTGTTGTTGCGCCGACTGGTGGTCTCGACTCCGCCGAAAGCATTTCAGAATTCAGAACCGCCATAACCGTCATAATCTTTCCACGTGGTCAAACCTATCCGTTCCCCTGGTTTTATTTCTGGTAGAGGCTGGCGGCCATTGTCATTGTTCGTGATGGGCTCTGGTCTTTTTGCGGCGGGGTCTTTAGGCCAAGACTTGCCTCGCTCGAACTGCTGCCAGCTGCCTGCCACCTGTCATTGTTGCTGCTGCTGCTACTGCTCGTCATGAATGCGACCCGCTGCCCCGAGTCCTTGATGGCTGCTCGCGATCAACCTTGTCTTCAATCCCATCATCTCTCTATTCTCGTTGTGTTACCACCACTGAAGGCTTGCGTTGGCGCAGACCCGGATAATCAAATAACGCCGAATTAATCCCAGTTGCACGAGATTCTGACTTTACTCTCTCTTTCCGTCCGTCGTCATTGCACGCTGCTACTAATCGTTGCCGACCGACCACTGGCCAACGCGACCCGGTGGAGGACGTCCGGCGACAACAATCCTACTAGCAAGCATGGCAGGCGAGACTGCAGCAGCTTCAACCCCTCCGCAAGCGTACCAGTCACCAGCAGCAGCACCATCATCATCCAAACCAGCCACGGCGGGCCCCTCGACACCCGCAGCCCGCACATCCACACCGCTCCCTACCACGCCCGCCGCGCCGCCCAATGCCAGCCCCACCCCCACCCCGGCACCCACGACCAACCCCGCGACCCCGGCAGCGCAGATAGCGTCCCCGCCGTCGACGCCGGGCTCGGCCCAGCAGCCTGCCCCCGCTGCCAGACCACGACGCGACGAACCGGGCCCAAGCGTCCCTGCGAAGCGGAAGCGCGCACTCGCCGCCCTCGAGTACACCGAGGATGAGATTGCCCAAGTCGAGCAGCGCGCCGAGGCGTGAGTGAAACTGAAAGAGAAGGGGCTGGATACTGATGGTGCTTCCTTCCTCTGATGCTGTGTGTGATTGTCGCTTCTCACCTACCTTCCTTGGACACATCACAACAACAGCCTGGGATTGGCGCTAGCCCTGGACCAGCACGAGACATTGTTTCCCGAACAGCCGAACAGGTTCGCAACCTACGAGGAAGCATTTGACAGGCTGCTGCCATACCATGTTTGGCAGATCCACGACGAGGAGCTCGCCGTTCCGCCAACCGAGGAGGAAGGTCAGTGTTGTCACTGCTGTTGTCGCGCCATCTCGCTGACTCGGCCCTAGGTCTAAAGGAGTCGGGCGAGCTTGTGTACCGCATTATCAACATCCGAGACCGCTTTGCCAAAGCCCGACGGCTGGAGGGGAATGTGGGTACCACGCCGCTGGAGCTCGTGCCTAACCCACCAGCACATGGCCGACCTGCCATCAATGATCAGCTTCCTCCAATCGTCAACGGCACAAGTCCGTGAAGAGCTTCAGGTTGTGCAAGCCAACCTCAAGATCGAGAAGGGCAAGTGGGACGCCATCGAGGCGGAGCGGCGCAAGGCCGAGGAGGCCGTCCGTGCCAAGGAGCTGGAGAAGCTGCGCCTCGAGGAAGAGGCGCGCAAGAAGATCGAGGACGCCAAACGCAAGGAGGAGGAGGCCAAGAGGCGAGCAGAGGAGGCCAAGCGGCGAGCGGAAGAGGCCAAGCGGCGGGAGGAGGAGACACGGCGGCGAGAGGAGGAGGCACGCAAGCAGGCCGAAGCTGCGCGCGCAGCGGCGTTGGCGGCGCCTCCACCACCCGCACCCCCCGTGCCCGTCGTCGCTGCACAGGCTGGGCCATCAGTGGCGACACCGGTACCGGCGACAGCAAGTGCACTGGCAGCGCCCAACGTCGCGCCCGTTGTTGCAGCCGCTCCGCTCGCCGCCCCTCATGTTGCCCCAGCAGTGCCGGCAGTTGCGGCGGTGAGCATGCCCACCGTCCCAGTTGCTACGGCTACTGTTCCGGCTGTCGCTCGTCCGCCAGCCCCTGCCACTCCTGTAGCTGCCGTCGCAGCTGTCAAGCCAGCAACTGCATCGACCCCAGCAACACCAACTGCACCCGTGCGTGGCCGACCACGAGGGCGACCCCGTGGTCGGGGGCGCGGTGGCGCAACCCAGCCCGCAGTTAGCCATGTCACGCCCGGGCAGCCGTCTACAGCGGCTCCAGCAGCGCCTGCTGCTGCCAGCAGTGCCCAGGCCCGACCACCGGCAGCCGCTGGAACACCAGTCAAGAGCACCCAACAGCCCATCATCATCACCGTTGCAATGTACGTCGCCGCCGCGGCGTCCTTCGGCCCCCCGCTGACTGACTCACGCAGGAATCTCATCCCACAATTTGTACAAAGCCGCATCATTGTCCTCCCCGCCGACCCCGCAGGGCCAAAGGCGCCAGCCACAGTCGTCCGCACGACTGAAGATAAAAAGCACGTGACGTTGTCAATGTGAGTGGTCTGCTACAGAGTTTGGGGTCCGGCGATTGACGCGTCGCAGCGATCTAGGGGCATGCACTCAGCAGCAGCTGCAGGCGCTCGCGCGGCTGCTTAACGTTCAAGCAAAGCCAGCAGCGGCCGGGTCGGCCCCGAATGGTGCACCCGGTGCACCGGCTGTGTCAGGCGCACCAAAAGCTACCACAACTCCGGCCCCAAGTGCGAGTGGCGCGAGCAGCAGCGCGTCCAACGCCACTGCCACTGCCCCGGCTCAAGCTCCAGCTGCTGCGCCATCGGCGTCGACGGCGGCGCCGGCGCCAGGTGCAGCCAGTGTGCCTGTCGCACCTGCACCTGCACCCCCCGCCGCAGGCACAGGGGGCGCAGCGCCGACCAACCCCAACCCACCAGCGTAGAGGCTGCATATCCCACATCATGCATTGTGTCGCTAGTCGCTACAGAGTTTGTTTCGTGCGTGAATCTGCCATTGTGGCAGCAACAGCCGCTTGCCGCTGGAAACCTCCGCCCATTGCCGTGCCGCACAGTCAGAGCTTACCGCGGGTGCAAACGCAAAAAAAAAAGTCTTTGCCTTGCCGATCAATGAGCGTGCGTAGGAGTCCGCAGGAGGATGCCGTCAACAGACATATGTTCCATTAATTCAGGCGTGGGCAAGACGCGATGCCGTGGGGCCAGGGTCGCGGCAGCGTTTGACAAACGCGTTCGCTCGCTCGTGTTTCTTCTCGGGCTCTCGGGAGGCGCGCAGTAGTATGACGGGAATTGGGAGGACAGGGAGGTGATAACGGTGCGCGCGGCGCAGTCGCGTCAGTCCGACTGACTGGTACTGGATGTAGCAGGAGATCTGGCTTGCGCTGGCTGCGAGAGTCTTGGCCCTCATATGAGGTGTGCACTGAAATCCGTCGGACGCTGCCTGCCTGCCTGTTGTCGCCTTGCCTTGTTGCCCTCTTACGGTGATTCGCACACCTCCATTGTGTAGTGTTTGAGGGCGGCACGCGTCCGAGGGACCGAGGCGTGGACCTGACGAACGCTGAATCTTTTTCTTCTTTTCTCTGCGGCTCGAGTCCCTGAGGGGATCCGAAGGGAAGGGACAGGCTGGCTGCAACAGAGCAAGGAGGACGTGTACTTCGGCGTGCAGTGATCACCACTGCAAACCTAACCCGCGTCGACGCCACGCACCTGTCGTTTAGTCCCGCCTGACTGCTTGTCCCTTGTGCCCCCCCACTTTACCACCTGGCCGGCTCCCCCGTCAGTTAGGCTAGGCTCGACAGGCCAGAGTGCTGCTCTTTGTGCCTTGCCGCCTCCCACCCTGCCTGCCTGCCTGCCTTGGTTTTGCCTGGGGGGCGTCGCCATGTTGCCCTTTAGGCCCCTTTGCCCCCTCTCCCGCCCAGCGCGCACTACTGCCACCCACCCACCGTAGCCACCGTAGCGGTCACCACCACCACCAACTATTGCTGCTGCTGCTAGGCACAGACACACTGCTGGCACGTCGTCGTCGCAGCTCAGCCATTTTGCACCATCCCACATCGACACGACGCCGCTCTACTACACTACTACTACTACTCCATTCGTCCTTCCTCTCTCTCTCTCCTCTCATCTCCTCCTTCCTCTTTTCTTTGCTTGACAACAACAACGTCTCGCACACATTCTTCTTCTTATCCTTCTCTTCGTCTTCTTCCTCCCCCTCCCCCACCTTTTAATCACCCCGCGCGCTCGCCGGTCCGTGCTTTCACCACAGCGCGCCTCGTCCTGCCCACTTGTGTGCCCCTACTTTGCCTGCCTTGACCACCCACTGCCGCAGTGCACCTAGCCACCATTTCGTCCCCTTCGCGTTCTCCCAGCATGTCCAAGCCGTTTGTCCCGACGCCGAGCCTCTCTCGGTCCGGCTCACCACCCCTCAACCGCACCGCGTCGAGCTCGAGCATGTACGGCAACACCAACGCCACTGAGCGCCGCGGCGATGAGGACAAGGAGGCCTTCCTCGCCAACCTCGGCGGTGCGAGGGGGCCCTCATCGCCACAGTACGAGGCAAAGGTCGCCGAGACGACCACGCCAACAGGCAAGGAGCAGATTCTGCCCATTCTCAACTACTGCGCCGCGTCGATCATGATGACGGTTGTCAACAAGGTATGTGGTTGTCCAGGGTTCCCAGTGTCAGGCTTGCGACATGCCGCTCGCTCGTACGCACACATTCGAACATTCCCGGTCGTCAGCTGTGCCGCAGCACACACGACGCAGACGACGAACCCGCGGCAACGTGGCGTAGATTGGCTTCACACACACACACCCTGCTCAGCCACCCATTCAACTCCACATGTCACGAGCCACACACTGACACAGCTCTCAGTATGTCGTGTCTGGAGCAAACTTCGACATGACTTTCCTCCTCCTCGCTATCCAGTCGACGGTCTGTGTCCTCGCCGTCGTCACGGTCAAGCGTATGGGTCTGATTACTTGTGAGTTTGTTTGGCCACGGACGGTGTTTGCGTTGCCCACGACTCCCGCCCCGGTCATTCCATTCCCCGCCGCCCGATCTGACGCTCCAGTCCGTGACTTTGATGTCAAGGACGCAAAGGCATGGTGGCCCATCTCGGCTCTTCTCGTTGCCGTCATCTACACTGGCTCCAAGTCTCTGGTGAGTGTCAAGTGCAATATTATGGGAATTATCCACGTGGACCCCGACTGACGCGCGACTCCAGCAATTCCTCTCCATCCCCGTGTACACGCAAGTATCACTTTGTGACGATCGTTCTGTGCCCAAGCTGACCTCTTGTCCAGTATCTTCAAGAACCTGACCATCATCCTCATTGCCTATGGCGAGGTCTTCATGTTCAGCGGTGTCGTCACCGGCCTCACCCTCTGCTCGTTCAGCTTGATGGTCGGCTCTTCGGTCATTGCCTACCTCACCGACGACGGTGGTGATGCTGCCAAGGCCAGCATTGGCGGCTTCAACGTTGGTTACCTCTGGATGGCCGCCAACTGCCTGTTCTCGGCCGCCTACGTCCTCTTCATGCGCAAGCGCATCAAGGTCACTGGCTTCAAGGACTGGGACTCGATGTTCTACAACAACCTCCTGTCCATCCCCTTCCTCGTCATCTCGTCCCTCCTCTTTGAGAACTGGGGTGTCGAGTCCCTGTCGAAAAACTTCCCCGCCGACAACCGTGCCGTCCTCCTTTCCGCCATCACGTTCTCCGGTGCCGCCGCTGTCTTCATCTCGTACAGCACGGCCTGGTGTGTCCGTATCTGCGGTTCGACCACCTACTCGATGGTCGGTGCCCTCAACAAGCTCCCTGTCGCCGCATCAGGTATGCTCTTCTTTGGCAACGCCGTCACTGTCGGCTCGGTCTCGGCTATCCTGGTCGGTGGTGTGGCCGGTATCGTCTACGCCGTTGCCAAGACCAACCAGGCCAGGATTGAGGCCGCCAACAAGGCTCGCCAGGCCGCTATCAAGGCGTAAGCGGGCGAGTTGTTTAACCACTGTATCATTATGTGGTTTAGAGTGTGTCGGCCTGGCGTGGAGGACGGCACATGGAGACATTGTGCGGCACGGAGCGATATCTCACGCCCGACCTACCTCGGTACTCGCTGTACGTAGCTGCAATAGATTTTCCTTGCTTCGGACTTTCAATGCACGTATGTGTATGCGGGGGGGAGGCGACCAAGATCACAGAGTGACTGCTAACCGTTGTTGCACTTGCCAGCCCGTGTCTGAGCAGCTGCGAGCATTGAGGCGTGGACCAGGTTTGTTGTTCGTTTTCTCATAATAACTGATAACAAAGTCATTACCTGCAGCCATTAATCGTGAGCTTATCCTCATTCTAGGGTCTCGCAACCATCTTTAGCCCACTTCTTCTGGCTGTGGTCGACCCCTCCAACATCAGTTGCAACTGGCCCAGCCTCCCTACTTCACTCTCTGCACGCTCCATTAATCAAGCACCAAACGCCCGAATGCATAGACTACAAGACTAGGCGATGTCGAGACGAATGGGCACCTGTCATCCCAGTAGAAAAGCCGAGAAGAGAGACTCTCTCTCGAGCATTTTACGAGGCGGGGGCACCGGCGCCACGGCCAACACCGCCGAAGCGGGGGCGGTAGTCACCACCAGCACCCTCCTTGTCGCCAGCGGCGTCGTCGCGGCGGCGGTAGCCACCCTCGCGGTCGCCACGGGGGGCACGGTAGCCGCCCTCACGGCCAGCGCCGTAGCCGGCGGGGCGGCCGGCGGGGCGGGCGGGCTTGGTGTGGGTCACGGGCACGATCTCGGCGGGGAGGTGGAGGTACTCGCGGAGGTAGGCGAGGCCCTCGTCGGTGAGGGTGTAGTAGTACCACTGCCACGAGAACTGGGTCTTGACGTAGCCCTTCGAGGTGAGCGACTGCATCGCCTTGATGACCTCGAGGTTGGGGACCGTGGTGAGGTCGGGGTGCGAGGGGCGGTTGAACTCCTTGGGGGCGACGAGGACGCCCTCCTTGAAGAGCTGCTCGTAAATCTGGACATGTTAGTACGGACAAGTCTCGTCAACTGCGCGCGAGGCGACGGCGTCGAGGGAGACCAGTCGAGCGCGGGACCGCGACAACTTTTGTCCACTCCTCAACGACCCGTCGCCCGCTTTCCACACTCACGATGCGGCGGTTCTGCTTGCTGATGAGCATCGTGACTGGTCCGAGTGAGGGGGTCCGGTTTTGATAAGTTGAACTGGTCGAGGTGTGTGCTTGAAGGTGCCGATGACTTGGGCGGGGGATGGAGAGGACGAGAGGATGCGCCGGGCCAGCGTTCAAGGCGGCACCCGCACCCAGCCAGCGCACGCTGTCGACTGCCAAAACTCTCGGCAGTCGTTTTCGAGGCTTGGTCTGCCACTGGGTTTTTTTGCCGCAAATCCCGAGGCTCGTGGCGAGATGTACCTTACATAATGTCGCGTGGGGGGAATATTACATAATTCTAAGCCTTCGCCTTCGGAAGCAAATGTCCACTCGTCAGCCATTGTAATCAGTGACGAGTGGCCCACCCCAGTCCACCCCACCACCCACGAGCCCCACCCCACCACCCCAGTGCCTGGAGACGACGACAAGACTTGCCACGCACCCACGACGCACCTACGACGCACAGTTACCATTCGGGGGATTACTCGCAGCAGATCGCGAGGGCAGCGAACAAGGCTATCGCGAGGGGCCGAGAGACAAGGTCTGCACGTTTCAACGTTCGTTGCAGCACAGGTACCATACTGTAAGAAGCATCCAACGTGGTCGCCGCCGTAGTGATGGAGTTGCACTAATGACGGCGATGCTGGCATGCTGGCCCGAGATGGCTGGTGGACAGTGTCATGCACGGGCAGCGAGGCCGTTGACGGGAACAGGCTAGTGTGGATGCATGAGTGGGTAGCAGTGGGTGTTGCATCCGTGCAGTGGGTGAGTGCCCCCTTTCACTCGTCGTCGGGAATAGCTTTCTTCGCTAGCTGCACGGTGCACATTTGGACTTGTTGTCACAGCACAAACATTGCATTTTGCCCGACGCGCGACGCGTTTGAGGGGCGGGCCGCGACTCGCACACACACCAGGCAGCCGGCCGGCTCGCGGCAGTGTGTGTGTGTGTGCCCCTGCGCCACAGGGTTTCGGAGGTGTTCGAGCGACAGACGACGAGGGCGCCGCCCCTTGTCTTACCCTATGGGCTGATGGCAATCTTCGAGTAAATCTGACGCGTCGTAGGGGGAGTGCTATTGCCAGCGAGCTCGACGAGCTGCATCTCGCACAACAGTCACACCATGGTAAGTACATGAGGAACGGCTCTCCCTGACTCGTCTCGAGTGTGCTGTTTACAGTTTGGCTCTGGCTCTGGCTCAGCAGCACAAAGAGCACGCACGCCGGCCTGCGTGCGAGCGGCAGTTGCAGAGTTGGGATGACAGCGGCGGTCGTTCCCGCGCCTCGTGGTTGCCCAGAGCCTGTTTCATGCTGCGATCCACGGCACACCCCGCACGGCACACTACTGCGGCTTTTCGCTCCAAGGGTCGGGAGAGAGCAAGGGACTGGCCGTTTTACCTCTTGGGGTTGTCACGGCATTCAGGCCGTACTAGGCAACTCAAACGCATCAGCAGCAGCAGCAGCAGCAGCAGCAGCAGCAGCAGCAGCAGCAGCAGCAGCAGCAGCAGCAGAGGATCAGCCGCAGAAGCAGCGACACGAGTTGAAGCCCGCTCGCTTGCTCTCGACTTGTGCGTCCCATGGCGACTGAGGAGGAGAAGGAAGAGGAGGGGGACGGACCTGGCAGCATCAGCTGCTGGTCTCGGCCTGCTGCTGCCTGTCCCTTGCAAGGTGCCCCCCCTCTGCCCTCCCCTCAATGCCCATCACAACTCTCCTGAGACCTGCAAATCAGCAGGAAGCCACACTGTGTATGAGTTGCCGCCGAGCACCGTCGAGCGCGATCCACCACCACCACCACCACCGTTTCATCGTCATTCCTCGTCTCCACTCGGCACGTTTCTCCACTACTCCATCTCCTGTACATCAAGCTCTTTCACCACTACCGACTCGAGTGTCGCTTCTTCGTCCCCTTCCCCTCCTCCCCCTTCCCCCCTCTTCTAGTACATCGCCGGTCGAGCTTGTACCACCTTATCGCCTCCGCCGATGGCGTTTATCGGTCGCGCCAAGGAAGGCGCAAACGAGCGCACCGTCTCGTACAACTCTTTCGTGACAAAGGACAAGGGCTCGCCCCCAACCACCTGGCACCAGTCGGACAATGAAGACAATGTGCTCTCTGCAAGCGGGCGCGCGGCGCTATCACCCACCCTCGCCGAGTTTCCAGGCTCATTAAGGTCGCGTCTCGGTGAGCCCAGCTCTAACCGCGGCCTTGGCCTTGGCGACGCCGGTCCCAGCGATTCTGGGTACTCTGATCGCGACTCGTACCGCTCTGCAGGCTCCAACGTGATCAGCGGGTGGCGGAGAAGACTGGAAGACGCGAACAACGCCGGCGACAACGACGGCGCGAGCATCTACACGCCCGCCGTTCCCCAGCCGACCACCGTCCGAAGTAACGCTCTCGCGTCAAACAAGAACCTGCATGCCGTGCCTGCCGAGCGCGAGTCCACATCCACGTCCTCGTCCTCAACCTTACCCGTCGCGCAAATGTTCACCACGGGCCAGTTCATGACGCCACGAGGCAGCACTGGCGCGTCGTCGACCGGCGCGACGGGGTACGACAGCGATCTCAACACGGGGTACACGTCCCCGGCGCGTATCGTCTCTCCGCAGCCTTCAACACAGAGCTCGTCCAAGAAGCTCCCTAGGTATGATCCGCGCGGATACCCTGTCAAGGATGGCAGCAATCCCCGCGATCTGCGCGTGTCGACGTCGTCGCCATCAAAATGGCAACGGCGCCCAGACAGCACCGCGTCGACGAGCTCGAACCGCTCGTCATTGGACGGCAACTACAAGACAAAGTCGCGTCGGTCGTCGGTCGGCGACGCGTACGGTGGCTTGGCAGTCCCAGAGACGCTGGCCGACGGCAAGCACGCGTCGATGCAGTCGTTCAACTCGTTTTACCCTCCTTCGCTGGCCGAGTACATCGCCGGAACAGAGGGCAAGCAGCGCGACGACCAGGGCCCACGCGTCGCAAACTCGATCTACACGGCCAGCACGCACTCCGTCTTGTCGCTGCCCGAGACCGACGAAAGTGGCATGCATTTCGCCGACGACGACAAGCTGAAACGCGGTGTGGGAGACTTTAGCATCAACAGAAAGGGACGGCGAGAGTTTGTTAGCATGGTAGGTTACCTTGTGAGAGACGAATGCTAACGCCAGCTCGTCGACCCAACAGAATGGGCGGGCATCGGCCCCGAAGACGACGACGACTTGCATAACCCAAATGTCGAGCAGAAGAAGATGCCAGTGTGGCGGGCTCTGCTCACGCCGCGTGGCGCCAGCAACCTCGGCTGCGTTCTCCTCCTCAGCGTCATCCTTGTTCTCCTGTTCATGGTCTACCCAATCGTCACGGCGTACCACGGTCTGCCAAACTACTCGCACATGGGCGGGTACAACATTGGCGGCATCAACGCGTCTGGCCAGCTTCCAGACCTGCACATGTACTCGCTCATTGACCGCGACACCCCGCCCGAGGCGTACAAGAAGGTCTCGTGGGACACTGGCGAGGAGTGGCAGCTCGTCTTTTCCGACGAGTTCAACCACGATAATCGCACCTTTTACGATGGAGACGACCCGTATTGGCAGGCGGAAAACCTCCACTACTGGGCGACAAACAACCTCGAGTGGTACGACCCCCGCAACATTATCACCCGTGACGGTAACCTCGTCCTCACGCTCAACAACCACAAGTCGCACGGCCTCAACTACACTGGCGGTCTTGTGAGCTCGTGGAACCGCTTTTGCTTCACTGGCGGCTACATTGAGTCAAATGTTTCGCTCCCCGGAAAGAGCAACGTCTACGGCCTGTGGCCCGCAATCTGGACCCTGGGTAACCTCGGAAGAGCAGGATACGGTGGCACCCTCGACGGCCTGTGGCCCTACTCTTACGACTCGTGCGACATCGGTACGCTTCCCAACCAGACCCTCAACGGCCTGCCCAAGTGGCGCGAGGGTGAAGGTGACTGGAAGTATGACAATGCCCTCTCGTACCTCCCCGGCCAGCGGCTGAGCCGCTGTACATGTCCGGGCGACCCGAACCACCCCGGACCACTCCACTCGGACGGCTCCCTTGTCGGCCGCTCCGCTCCCGAGATTGACGTCTTTGAGGCCTTTGTCGACGACAAGGGCAACCTCGACGGCCGTGTTTCGCTGTCTGCACAGTGGGCCCCCTTCAACCCATCGTACACGTGGCCCAACACTTCCGACACCTACTTTCACATCTACGACAACACCACTGTCAAACTGAACGATTACCGCGGCTCTGCATTCCAGCAGGCGACATCAGCGACCGCGCACACGGACCAAAACTGCTACACGCAGGAAACGGGTTGCTTTTCCATTTATGGTTTCGAGTACCTCCCGGACCGAGACAATGGCTACATTACGTGGATCAGCGACAACAAGAAGGCGTGGACCGTCCGCTCGTCGGCCATGGGGCCGAATGCCCGTTCACAGGTCGGCCAGCGCATCATCTCCGAGGAGCCAATGTACATTGTCATCAACCTCGGTATCTCTGAAAACTTTGGTGCGGTCGACTACGAGGGCCTCGCGCCGCTTTTCCCATTCGAGATGCTTGTCGACTACATTCGCGTGTATCAGGACCCCAAGGCCATCAACATTGGCTGCGAGCCCCCTGGTTACCCCACGCAGGACTACATCAAGCAGCTCGGACCTGCGTACTACAACCCCAACATTGTAAGTGGCACCCACCCCCCACCAGGCACATATACTAACGGCCCCCAGACCACCTACCCGCAAGCCATGGCTGCCAACCCCAACATTGCACTCCCTCGCAACAGGCTCACCCACGGGTGCTAGAACCACACACGCGTCCTCTGGACTAGGACATTTCACTTGACTAAACTCCTCGGGCTAGGACTTTTTTTTCTTCGCTTCCCCCATCATTTTGGGCTGCCTCAACAGAGCTTGCCTTGGTCCCATCACTAGACACTTGTACAATGACCCTGCCAAACATGGTGGCAGACTGCATTAGCTCCAATTATGCATTGATGAATCACGCTTCGGCGTGCGGGGGGGCGGCGGGGCCCTATGGGTTATGGAAATGCTGGTATACAGGTGGCGGTCTACTCTGGGAACTCGCGATCCGCAACAGTGCGGAGGACGTCGAGGAGCTTGGTCATGGACGAAGTGGTGCTCAAGTTGCTCTGGAGGTCGGCCTCAAGGACCTTGCGCGCTTCGAGGTAGCGATTCTGCGGAGTGCTGAACGAGACGCGACGCTTGACGAGTCCGCCAATGTCAATGTCCATCGAGTCGTCGGCCGGCGCGTTGTAGGCCGGGAATAAAATGCGCCTCTCGCAAAGTTGTGTGAGGGAGAGCATGGCTGCTGCCTCCATGGCCTGAAGGCCGTCGGCACCGTCATGCTCTGGCGAATGTTTAACCAGCGAGTTGATCTCGCGATACAGCTCGTTGAGGACACCGATGGGATCATCGCTCGTTGGCGAGAGGGCATGCTCGTCCTGTGAGTGTCAGTAACAGCTAGGCGCAGGCCACTCACGTCGTAAGGGAGGAGGAACTGAGTGTGGGGCTCTCTGTCACCGCTGAGACTTGCCCACGAGTGGGTGAAGCGGACGAGCGCGACAAGAATCGTCCGCGTGACACGCAGCAGAGCGTCCATGCGAGATGCGACGGTCGGCCAGGCCTTGTGATCGGCCAGGCTGATGTCCACGTTATCTCCAACAGATGTCCGTTCCTTTTCCAGAGCGGCTTGCTCTTCCTCACTGGAAGGAATGATGTAACTGCTGAATATGTGAGGGTGCGACGCGGCGTGCTGGACGCCCCGTAGGAAAACGATGGCCGATGGTGCAAAGTCCAGGAGCAAGCTGTTAGGACCAGGCTTGACGGCGTTGGCGAGACCGTAGAAGACGTCGGCGACGAGCTCCATCTCCTCCAGGGCCGGGGCGGACAGAGGCTGCTCCGCTCCGGCGTACTGGAGGGCGTGGAGAAGTTGAGGCAAGACGACTCGGACAAATGGAACGGCATCGGAGCGGGCGAACGAAGCGGCATCCGGTAGACTGGACAGAAGGGCAGTGACGACCTGCAAAAGCTCGCACCACGCCCGATGGAAACTGTCGTTCGGGTTGGTCACGTCAATTCGGCCGGCCTCAGCAGCGACAGCGACGACGTTGTCGGCGTATGCCGGCAGAACGCCAGAGACTGCCAGCTTTTCAGCTGTGGGGCCATTGCTGGCAATGGCGAGGTGTAGCAGCAGGATGGTGTGGAAGTGTGGAGGCAGTGTGTCCTCGACAGGCCGTGTGCGGACAATCACGTCCAAGCTGCGCGGGATGAGGTTGACCTGCATGAGCTTGTCTAGCCACACTGCCGTCGAGGTGGAGACTCGGCTCATCTCACAAAGGAGCGCGACTATGAGACTGAGGTCCTTTTCAGCGTCCAAGTTGGGTTGCAGGAGGATTGTGTCGAGAACAACATTTGCCGCATCGAGAGCAAAAGTGGCTCCAGAGTCGAACAATACCTCACGCACCTCGTCCGCCGCACTGCCCGCCTGCGCCTGGGAGAGGAGCAGCAGCAGACGGAGGACCGGGCGATGGATGGGAGGCAGCTCGGGGTGTCGGAGGGAGATAATGGGAGGGAACAGTGTGCTCTCGACAATCCTGCGAACCGAGTTTGCGAGCTCCTTGACGACAGCGGGCTCGGAAATCTCAGTCTCGGGATCCAAGGCAATGTCGAGGAGCGTGGCGAGAATGCTGAGGCGTTCTGTCTGAATGGCGAGCATGATATCACCGCCTCGGTCTTCGTCCGCGAGAACCGACGCAATGGCATTGGCGGCCCTGACTGCCGCTCTGGAAGCAAGGGCGTCACCGCTGGTGATGGTGGAAGCAATATCCAGGAGCAGCCGCCAAGACTTAGTGTAGTTGACATCGGCATCGAGCTGAGACCAGTTGAGGTTGAGGATTGCAATCGACCTGTTGAGGCTGACCTGTCGTTCCGAGTCGTTGAAAATGACAGGGACGCCGTCGTACAGATACTGAATTCCATACTGACGCTCCTCTGGGAGGTTGATAGTGCGGAGTGGCGCAAGGTTGACACCATTAGCTTTGATGGTGGCGGCCTCGTTGGCATGCAATGCGGGGTCGCAGCTCGTGTGGACGGCGGCCAAGGCTGTGTCCTCGAGGGCTCCAGTGTTGCGAAGAAGGGACACGACAAGCTCCTGGGTCTTTGTTTCCGCCTCAGCTTCCGTGTCGAGCGTCAGTGCCAGCTCGGCCGCAAGCAGCGACGTGGCGTTGGCTTTGGCTTGAACTGCGTAAGAATACTTGTGCACGTCCGCCGCAATGTTGTCGGAGAAGCTTGATGGCAGAGCGACAAACTTGATGGCGATGTCGTGCACAGCCTGCCAGAAGGAAGCCTCAGATCGAAGAGCCGACACAGCGTTGCTTGCGCTGGCAGATTCGAGGACGGATTGGACGCAGCCGAGGACGGCGACCAGGCCACTAGGAGCCTCAGCAAACTGCAGTTTCCAATCCTGCACCTCGTCGACGGCGTGCTTGAGTAGGCCGGCGATCTTGCCATCCTTTTGCGATGGGATCAAGATGGCAGCGCATCCGGGCTGGGTGGCGATGATAGTACCAAGTAGGGCCCATGCGTCAGGCTTGACATCGTCGAGGCCAGTGTTGACAGCAATTGTGGCAATCTTGTTGAGCGTGTTGGGATTACGAAGCATGCCCGCAAGGGAGGGGCGCTGAGAGCCGCTGCTGCTAGTTGCCAAGTATACCCGGAGGAGCCTCAGTAGCAGCTTGAGGCCGGTAGGCTGCAAGCTGGGCTGGGAAATGAGGTCGAACAGGTGGTCGACGAGCTGAATCTTGTCACCGCTGGTCGTGACGATGGTGGAGGCGAAAAGGCTGAAGGGAAGGGCATTGGCCGACACCTTGAGGGTTGGAGCGAGGCGCAAAAGCGTCGACAGCAGGGACGTTGCGTGGTCAAACGCGGCGTAAACAATCTCGGCATCCGACCACCGGCGAGCCTGGACGAACCGGGTAGCGAGCTGCGACGACTGTGTAAAGACATCGACGATGGGGCGGTACGATAGCGGCGACGTGTTGTTGACAAACACGTCGAAGAGGTAGGCGGCTGCTGGGGAAGGAGACTTGCCGTCAGCACCCAGGGGGTGTCTGAGAACAATGTCAAAGATTTCGATAAGCAGCGAGGCAATTTCGTATCGCTTGGAAATGTCCTGGTAGCGCCAGCCCGAGAATTGCGACCACACCTCGGTCACCACCAGTTTGACGGCGGACCGCACCACCTGGGCGTCACCAGCGTTTGCTGAAGCCAGGGAGCGAACCAGGCGGAGGAGGGCAGCTGTCAATCCGTGCTTGCCTCTCAGGCCGTCGCTCTGAATGAGCGAGGCAACAGAGCCCTGTCGGCGCGAGTGCGAGTCGAAGAATCCAGACGCGCGGAAGGCCTGCCAGATTGCCTCGTTGCCTGTCAGGAGCAGCGACTGGAGAATGTCGATCGCGTGCTTGGCCGCAACAAAGTCGACCTGAGAGCGCTCAGGGCGAGAGCGGTCGGTGAGCACGGCCAACGCCAGCTCCAGCAGAGACTGTCCTGGGAAGCGGTCACCCGGGCTGCCGTTACGAACGAGGAGGGACGCAACTTCAGAGGACCGAAGGACGGAACGCAGAAGCTTGAGACCCGAGGAGAGGATTGGCGAGAGATCGTCACTCTGGATGCCGAGATCGACGAGCTCAAGCCTGCGAGCCTCGTTATTGATCCGCGGTGAAGCGGCCAGGCCGACAGCTCCGCGAAGAATCTCGATGAGGAGAGACCACCCAGCTTGGCGGAAGCGCCACGACACAACTGCGGGGTGGGCGTCCTCTTCAGAGAGGACAGTTCCGCGCGCCCTACGGGGAATGATAGCGCCTCCAGGGAGTTCGAGGTCGACGGTGGCCTCGACTATTATGCGGCCACTGTCGTCCTCACCCGAGATCGTAAAGGCAGAGTGTGGCGTTGTGATGGTAATGAAGGGGAGGTCGTTGACATAGTCGAAGACGTCGGGTACTGGGCTGACTTGAGTAAGGGCAAGGTTGACCTCGTCGTCAGAGCTGACACCGGTGAGAGCTGCAAGAATGCGAGGGAGGTAGGTCGGCTCGCGGGGCCAGAGGCTGTGGTCCAGGATGGCCCGTCGCTCGTCGTACACGTAGTCAACGGCCCAGTAGTTGTTGGCCAGAGACGTTGAGGCCTCTTGCACACCGCCTCCGAACAGCAGTACCCATGTGGAATAGAGGCCTGGGTGATCGGCGATGCTCTGAATATGTATTAATTCAGACAGGCCGATCAGGAGGTCCTTGATGGGACTCCTCCGCAATGACGCCATGTCGACAGCCAGGTCACCGCTGAACGCGTCCTTTGTGGCTTCAAAGAGTGGTCCCTGGAGAATCGACTCGAACCAGGGGAACAGGCCCGATGACAGACGGAGCGCGCGGGTGGCGGCGCCAAGGTAGACTACTGGGTCGTCACCACTCATGTGTGTCGTGTCGAGTTGGAAGTCTTCTCCAGAAGGGGGCTGGAGGTGAGGGGGGAGGGAACGGAGCACAACTGCCCATGCGAGGCACAAGATGGGTGTGGGATAGTGAGGGAAGACGGTCTCGGCTTCTGGGTGTCCCGGTGCCAAGTCCTCCGTCTGCTCCATGATGAATGAGTGGACGGCGTGTAGTCTGTCACGGGAGTGAAGCAGAGTGGCGCCGAAAGTGTCGGCTTCTTCGTTTGCCTCGGGAGAGAGGATCTGGGCGAGACACATTGCCTCGACTGCGATGACCACGAGCAAGTCGCGAATGCGGTACTGGAGGCGCTGGCACTCCTCGTCATTCTGCCAGATTTCGCCATTCGCCTGTGCGGTTCCAAAACCTGACAGAACTGTGCCCTTGATCAAGCCTTCAGAGACAGCGGCAGGGCGGGTGGTGAACTGGTAGAGGATGAGGAAGAGGAGGTCAAGAAGGGTCTCCTGCTGGCGAAGCTGGAGGGTTGCCCTAGGAATGTCAGTGAGGTCTGGGACACGCACACTTACAGATACAACGCTCGAGAAGACCCCGTGTCCTTGGCAATCGACTTTTGTGCGAGCCCGCCGAATGCTCTAAACAACGACTCGATGAACGACGCCTGGTCGCCAAGAATATCGGGGCGAAGCTCGGCCGCGAGCTCCTCCCATCCAGTGTGCTGCGATGCGGGGACGTATAGCGCCATGACAATCTGGGGCACGGCGAGCAGCTCCTGCTCGTACCAGAGGAGGAGGCGGTCGACGACGGCGTCCTCCTCGCTCTTGCCCTTTGCTGGTGTGGGCTCCTCGATCGAGTACGACGTGTACGACTTCCAAAGAAGGAACGAGGTGATTTCATTAATGTTGACAGCGTCCGAGATGCGGAGCGCGATCGAGCGCGAACCGGCATTAATGTCCATCTTGATGTCGGTGCCCGGGATCTGCACCGTCGTGCCCTGTATCGCTGTGCGCGCTTGGCTCGAGGCAGGCTTGAAGGGCTCCCATGGCTTCTGGAGACGCGCGAGGTGCCATTTGAGCAAGAGCCTGACCTTGGCGTGGGGGATCTGGCGCTCGACATCGGGCCGCAGGAGCGTGTCCCGGATGGTGGTGAGTGGCCTGTGGGTGTTAGCGAGGTGGTGCAGAGGGCGCGGTGATGCGGGTAGCACCACACTCACCAGAGGTAGTCCTCTGCCGTCAATGACTCCCCCTTGTCCTTTGGGTGGACCATTTTGAGGCGGGGAGAGGCAAAGATCAGAGTGTGTTGTTGTCAAGAGTTGCCCTTGTCCTTTGTTGCGGCCCAAGCAAGTTCACCAACATTCATCACTGCGGGGCGGGCGTGCAGGGAGATGCCATGTGTGCCACGTGGCAGAATATTATTTCTTTTTCCTTTTAATCCCAAACCACACACCTCACCCCCCAGAGTTATCTGCCGGTGCCTGGATTCCTGACATTGCACCCCGCGTCACTGGCTGGCTGGCTGGCTCACTGGCTTCAAGCTGGCCGAGCCGACGCGGCGAATGTTGCATCCGACAGGAATCGTACAGCCCGAACAAAGTGGTCGCTGACACGACATCTCTCCTTTGCGTCTACACTCTTGTGCATAACCACTATACACGCGCCGCAATGCCCATCACCACTCACTCGGCCGCTTCAGCAGCGCGCAGGGCGGCTGCATCGTCGTCCCGGCCATCGCTCGCCCGTTGCCTCGCGACTGTCCGCGACTCGCCGGCAAAGCCAGAGAAGGCGTAAGTGTCTACGCGTTGCGTTGTGAGCCCCGTACTGACACCTCCAGGCCCACAGGTTTGTTTTGCGGTCGCTGCCAGAGCTCCCCAACTAACCCCCGCAGCCGTTGTGATGCTGAACATGGGCGGCCCTTCAACCGTGAGCCCCGATCATCGGCCGTAGAGTCTCCGCTGACATCGCAGATCCCCGAGGTTGGCGACTTCCTCTCCCGCCTGTTTCACGACAACGACCTGATCCCTCTGCCTATGCAGTCTGTCTTTGCGCCATTCATCGCGCAGCGGAGGACGCCAAAGATTGAGGAGCAGTACAAGGAGATTGGTGGCGGGTCGCCCATTCTCAAGTGGACGCGGGCGCAGGGCGAGGCCATGTGCGCGCTGCTCGACGAGCTCAACCCCGGATCGGCGCCACACAAGCCCTACGTCGCGTTCCGGTACGCGCAGCCGCTCACCGAGACGTGTCTGGATGAGATGAAGGCCGACGGCGTGACCCGCGCTGTGGCCTTCACGCAGTACCCTCAGTACTCGTGCTCGACGACCGGGTCGTCGCTCAACGAGCTGTACCGCGTCGCGAAGAAGCAGGGCTACGGCGCGACTGGCGACGTTGAGTGGAGTGCGATCGACCGCTGGCCGGCCGACCAGGGCCTCGTCAAGGCGTTCGCCCACAACATTCGCGCCGCGCTCCAGGCGTACCCCGAGGACAGGAGAAAAGATGTCGTCTTGCTGTTCTCGGCGCACTCGCTCCCGATTGAGATTGTCAAGTGAGTGCGCAGCGCGTTGGCGTACTGACGAGGTAGCCGTGGTGACCCGTACACCCCCGAGGTCGCGGCCACCGTCTACGCTATCATGCAGGAGCTCGGCTTCTCCAACCCGTGGCGCCTGACGTGGCAGTCCAAGGTCGGCCCCAAGGCGTGGCAGGGCCCGCAGACGGCCAAGGCGATCGAGGGGCTGGCCAAGCTCGGCAAGAAGGACATTTGCCTTGTGCCCGTGGCCTTTACCTCGGACCACATTGAGACGCTGTTCGAGCTCGACATTGAGGTCAAGGAGGACGCCGAGAAGCTTGGTGTGCACCTCACGCGTGCCGAGTCGCTCAACGACTCGCCGATCTTTGCCCGTGCCCTTGCCGACATTGTGAGCAAGCACCTCAACGACTATGACGCTGGCAAGATTGGCGCTGCGAGCGCACAGCTCGAGCTCAGGTGCCCCGGGTGCACGAGCCCGAAGTGCGCGCGGACGAAGAGCTGGCTCGCGCGCGGTGGCAAGGAGGCCGAGGCGTAGGGAGGGCAGGGGAGGCAAGGAGGGAGGGAGGGTGCCGGCCGACGCGTGTCGCCGGCCGGTTCGGGCTCTGGCGCAGCACGGCGGCCGCGTCTCCACCTCTACGGATAGACAAACAGCATAGCAGATCAATGCAACCATTCATGCAATAGTTTACAACAGTGTAATGCTGGCTGGTGGGAGTGGTCCGGTGGGCGGGTCCTCGAGCTTCAAGCTGGCGCCAACCGTTGGCTGGGCGGCTGCCTCATCCGCACTCTCCTCTCGCAACTTGTCCGCATCCTTCTTCACTTCGCGCTCGACTGCTAGCCACTCGGCGCGGGGTACCTGCCGCATGGCAGCGAGGTAGAATGCGACCTTCTTGGCTGGTGCAGCAGCCTTGGGGCGCGCGAACAGGCGGTAAAGATCGTCGAGAACCGACGCGGCACGCGGGGGGTCAGTCGTGATGGGCGGGTGGAGGAGGGGGGCGGCCATGTCCAGCAGGCGGGGGAGGAGGGCTCGTGGCGGCGCGGACGCCTGCATCGCGTCCCACACACTACCCCAGGCCTGCTCGACACTTTCGAAGCGGGTGGTCGACTTGGGAGCGGTGAGGAACGGCACGAGGGCGCCAATCTCAACCTTAACATCTTCGGCCTCGACGCCTTGCTGGGCCAAGTATGCTGCGTCGAGGGAGGGGAGGCGGAGGCTGAGCAGTGTGTGGAGGTATGCCAGTCTGCTGGGTCAGCGAGAACGGCGAAGGCCACCCACACTACAGCGAGCACGTTGTACACGAGCTTTGGGCCGACGCCGGGCGGCGGCTGGATCGCGTCGACGACAGCCGCGTCCACAGGCGGGGGTGGCGACGCGGCGCGCGGTCCGTCCAGCCGCGCCTCCCACCACGGCAGCGCGGGGGGCACGGGCTCCGCCTCGCCCAGCCCGCCGGCCGCAGCGTCGGCGAGCAGCTCGCGCGTCTCTGCCGACTCGGGGTCGC
This sequence comes from Vanrija pseudolonga, assembly GCF_020906515.1. Taxonomy (NCBI): domain Eukaryota; kingdom Fungi; phylum Basidiomycota; class Tremellomycetes; order Trichosporonales; family Trichosporonaceae; genus Vanrija; species Vanrija pseudolonga. The sequence goes on along the minus strand of NC_085851.1, from coordinate 3,699,476 downwards.
GCATGGCGGCGAGGAAGGCGTCCCTGTGCGCCGGGGGCAGCAGGCGGAAGAGCTCGTTCGAGTCGATGTTTTCTGGGGTCAGTTAGTCGCCACCAGGCCCGACGTACCGAGATCAATGCCGTCCAGTGCGGCTACGAGGTCGTCCTCGTCCCCCTGCTCCGCTTCCAGTGCCGCCATGGCGTCCTCCCCGTCCACTGCGGCCTCCTCGAAGCGCCGCAGCATGGCCAGCGTGTCGGCCTTCTCCTTGGCGCCCGCGCCGGGGTCGAGCGCGATCTGTGACATGACAGTCGCCTTGTAGAAGGGTTCCGAGCACTGCGCGTGCGCCTGGGGCGTGGCGTCAGCTGCTTCAAGACATCTCCAGCTTGACACACCTCGTCCTGGAAACATGCGAGCGAGCAGTACGCCACGTTACACCGTGGGCAGGTATACCTGCTGTCGTTGCGCCGGCATCTGGTGGTGTCAGCGGCTGTCGCAGCTCCGACTCGTCTCAGCAGCAGCTGCGACGCTGCGACACGCACATGCCGCATATTCTTGCTGGCGCCTCGGCGCCCTTCTTGGGACGCGGCACGTCGAACGGGAGCCGGATCTGCTTGGGCTTTGGCTGGCGTATGGACATGGAGTGGGGGTGAGTGCGATGTGAACTTGTCCGGTGGAGGTTGGTGGAATTTTGGGTCATCAACAAGTGGCCACTGGCCACCGTCGTCATCGCGACGTTCTCTCTCCGTCGTCTTGACCTTTCCTCACCCACTGCACCCCCACCCCACCTCCCAAAATGCCACCCCTCCCCCCGGTCGCCTTCGCGACACTTGCGCACCAGCAACCCGGCAGGCCGTACATCACGGGCATCACGCCGACCTCGCTCTCGGGCCACCTGATCCTCCAGCACCCCGACCCGGTGCTCACCATCGCCGACGCGCAGACCCTCGCCCCCGTCGAGCGGCTCACGGGGCACACTGGGCCCGTGACGGCCGTGACGTGCGAGGAGGGGAGTATCTGGAGCTCGGCGAAGGACGCGACTGTCGTGCGGTGGGACGAGCGGAGTCGGCGCGCCGCGACGACCATCAAGGGTGGGTACTGGAGCAGTTCGCCGGAGGGGGCCTGCGCTGCGGTGTCGAGGAGAGAGACAGAAGAGTTGACACTCCCCAGCATTTATCCGCAAGCCCCTCCCTGTCACTGCACTCGCTGTGAGCGAGTCCGACCACCTCGTCGTCGGCGGCACGGAGCTTGTTTCATCCGAGGCGCACATCTTGTTCTGGTACGGCGGCCGCAGTGCGTATCCAGCTAACGCGCAGGGACACGCGCAACGCGTCCGAGCCGGCGTACCGGCACAGCTCTACGCACTCGGACGACATTACGCACCTGTCGATTCTCCCGCCCACGTCGTCGTTCCAGGTGTCCCCGGCCAGACAGCTGCCCCAGCGCCTGCTGCTCTCGACCGCCACAGACGGCTGCGTCGCGCTGTCCGACCTGCGCCAGACGGACGAAGAGGAGGCCGTGCAGGCCGAGGAGAACTGGAACCAGAGCATCGCGGCCGCCGGGAGCTACGCCTACGAGGGCCGGCTCAAGATCTGGGCGCGCAGCGACATGGACTTTGTGGCGGCGTGGGGCGTCGGCGCGGACCCGGACGACGGCGAGCTCCAGCTGCAGGACTTTGCCGAGATCAGCAGCGCCCAGTTCAAGTACCGCGACTTTGAGCTGCCGCGCGCCGGCCCGAGCGTCGTCGCGCCGGTGGGCAGCGAGCGCGCGTACCCCGACAGACTGCGGAGCGACTACCTCATCGACGTGTGTCCCAGCCTCGGGGTGAACAACCGTGGTCTGCCGATCGTCGGCGTGGGGTCCAACGAGTGGGTGCTGTGGCGGGGAAACAAAACTGACGTTGCCCAGCGGCAACATTGTCATCCAGCACGCGTCCGCGTTCAGCACGCGCGAAAACCGCCCATACCACCCCTCGGCGTACTTTGTCTCTGAGCCCGGCGCGCGCGGCCACAAAGACGTCGTGCGCTGCATGTACCATGCGGTGCGGGACGAAGCGCTGTATACCGGCAGCGAGGACGGCGTGCTCGCCGGCTGGAGCCTGGCGAGCTTGCCCCGTCTGTGGACGGGCAACCCTGCTATCGATGACGACGGAGGCGACGGGCGCGAGGACGTCGCCTCGGACGACGAGGACGACGAGAGCGAGATTGAGACGGAAGAGAGCGAGAGCGACAAGAGCGACAACTCGGACGACATGGAGGTTGATGAGGGCCCCCGTCATGGTCCTGTTTACGGCGGTCGTGGACGCAACGACCGCCAGGACAAGCGGAGGGAGAAGCGCCACGCGCCGTACTAGTTAGCGCATTGTATACTAGAGCAGACGCCTGCAACCAGTCCGTCCACTGCAACGCTCACTGCAACTTTCACTGCAAACTTGCATTCCCCTAACTAGGAGCAAGCTGTATATAAGTCTATGAATTCGGACTACGAAATGCAAACGGACGGTAATGACACAAGAGGAGGCAGAAGCCTCCTTCCTACAGAGCACATTCTATGCGAGACACTTATTGCTGCGAGATCTGCGCGAGGAACGCGGCGCGGTCCGCAGGGGCGAGCGAGTCGAGGATACGCTGGAAGCCCTCGAGAACACCGCGCTGGTTGGTCGAAGCCCACGACACGACATTGTCGGCGCAGTACTCGTCGCGAACGCTCTGCACAAAATCGTCGATCGAGTCGCCAGACTTCTCGAGGAAGCCAGCAATCTCGCTGTCGGACGAGAGCTCGGGGGGAACGAGCTGCTGGTACAGAGCCTTGCGCTCGGCGTACTCGAGGTTGGGGTTGGCAGTCGACAGCTTCTTGAGGACGCGGACCTCGCTGAGCTTGCGTCTGAGCGACCAGTAGAGCGCACGACGAGCGTTCTGCCAGTCGCAGGGCACACAGTCGGCCTTGGCCTTCATGCGGCCAGAGCGGTCGTGAAGGTCGGCAAACTCGGTGGCAATCGAGTGGTACGAGGGGCCGAGGTGCTTCTCGCGAGCCTCGAGCTTGGCCTGGGCAAGAGCCTTGGCCTCGGGGTTGGCAGCGGCCTCGACTTCGGCCTTGAGCGAGGCGTACTCGGGGTCGAGACGAGCCATGGTCGCCTGGATACGGGGCTTGCGGTACTTGACCTCGACAATACCCTCGGGCTCGAGGACACCACCACGCGACTCGTTGTCGACAAACATGGTCATGTACTCGGGGTTGATCGAGGGGTCGAGCACGACCCAGGCACCACCACGGAGCTCTCCGTTGGGCACAAGGTAGACGATCACGGGGTGCTTGTAGCTGCTCAGGCCGTCGACAATCTTGGCACCCTCCTTGAGGATAGCCTGGGCCATGTCCGACATACCACCCGAGAAGCCACGGAAGTTGGCGAAGATGATGAGCGGCAGGCCCTCGCGGTTGGCGTCCTCGATAGCAGTAGCAGTCTTGCGCGAGCTGTCGGGGAACCAGACGGTACCCGCAAGCGCGACACGGCTCTCGGTCGAGTTCTCGTTGGCGGGGTCGGCAGGGTCGACACGCTCAATGGTGCGGGTCTCGGCGGCAATGACGGCAACGGGGATACCGTTGATGCGACCACGGCCAGTGACAATGGTCTGGGCCCAGCCACCCATCGTCTCGAAGAACGAGCCCTCGTCCAGGATACCGGTCTGGAAGGTGTTGTTGTCGTCGACAACACCGGCAAGGAAGTTGCGGGGGTCGTAAGGAGCCTTGGTAGGCGTCCAGTCGACGTCACGGTCCCAGGTGTCGCCAGTGGGGAGGATGGGGATGGCCGAACCACGCTTGGCAGGGATAAAGGTGAGGTAGTTGATGATCTGGAGAGCACCGTCAAGGTCGCTGCCCGCAGTCAAGTGCGAGATACCGTTGCGGTACATGATCTGGGGACCACCAAGCTGGATGTTGGAAGTGTAGACCTCCTTGCCGAGAACCTTGTTGATGGCCTGGGCACCAGTGAGGATGATGGGCTGGCCCTCAACCTGGACGACACGCTGGCCGAGACGAACAAGGTAGGCACCGATACCGACGGAACGAGCAGTGACCATGGAGATGGTGAAGATGTCGTCGTAGGCACGCGACGTCTCACCAGCAATGAGACCCGAGCCACGGAGACACTCGACACCAAGGCCGTCCTTGAGACCAATGATGGCAGTGATCTTGTGGCGGCGCTCGCCGTTGACCTCGATCTCGTCGGTGATCACAGAGCCCTCACCCATGGCGTTGAGCTTGTCAAGGCCAGCGGGAGTGAGGTAGAGGTAGTCGAAGCCCTTCTCGGGCTTGCTAGCGTCCTTCCAGGCAACCTCGAAGAGGGCCATGACCTCGTCGGCGAGACCGATACGGGCACCCGAGTTGGCCGAAAGGTAGACACGGGGGAGACCGTGCTTGCGGGCGTACTGGGTAGCCTTGTAGAAGTACTCGTCCTCGAGGGGACCGAACGAACCGATCTGGAACGTAATGTCGTTCGAGATGACGACGATGCGACGGCCCTTGGGGTACTCAGGAGTCTTGATGGTGTAGACCCAGGCGACCATACCAGCCGAGTTGAGGCCAGGGGGGCGGTTGACCTCAACAAGCTCTCCATGCTCGTCAAGAACAAGCTCGGACGCGGTGAGGAGGTCCGAGGGGATCTTGACGTTGGGGAGCTGCTGCTGAACCTGGTGCCAGGCCTTGTCGACGGCCTGACGGAAGAGGTCGGGGAAGTCGTAGACATAGGTGGTGCCGATGATGTGAGCCTGGTAACGGCGGGGCTGGAGCGACTCCTTGGTCGAGTAGGGGAAGTTGACGGGCTGGAGGTGGAACTGGCCCTGTTCGCCAATCGACTTGAGGATGGTCTTGCCCTTCTCGTTGGTGACCTCCTGGTAGGCCTCGTACTTGACGACGAAGCCCGAGACGTTCTCAATGAAGGCACGAACGGGGAGAACGTTGCCCTCGTCGTCCTCGATGACGACACGGATCTCGGCCTGGGTAACGCGGAGACGCCAGAGACGCTTGCCGTGGCGCTCAATGAAGCCCGCGAGGGCCTCCTGGACGTCGTCAAAGGTGACGTTGAGCGCGTAGACGCAGTTGACGCTGATGTGGTTGCAGTCGGCCTGGCGGTACTCGGCGGCAGCGACCTCGAGGGTGTCGAGAATGTCGCCGACAAGACGGTCGGTCTCCGAGATGAGGTACTCGGTCTGCTTCATCGTGCCGACAAAGCGGCCGGGACGGAGAAGAGCGCGGACAAAGAAGCGCACGTCCGAAGTGTTCTCGCGGCCAACGGCACGGTAGACGTGAATCTGTCTGTTGCCCGAGGGCTGGGGGGTGATCTTGAAGTTGGAGAGACGTCCAAGCTCGAGCTGGTAGGCAAGAGCGGGCTCAATGTTACGGATAGACTCCTCCTCCTTCCAGCCGCCAGAGCCGTCCGTGAGCTCACGGAGGGTGACGTACGAAGGGTACTGGTCCTTGCGGCAGAAGACGAACGAGATACGACGAACTCCAATGCCGTTGACAGCGTCCTTGTGCTCGTTGACAAGAGTCGTGACCTGCTCGCGGAGCTCGGCGTCGGTGGCACCGCTGTTGCCGTTGAAGAGGCGGAGGGCAACGTTGAGGACGTGGGGCTTGCGGGCGTCCTTGCCGTACTTCTCGGAGAACTCCTGGATGTTGAACGCGGGGTAGCGGGCGAGGAGGCCGGCGAAGCCCTTGTTGAGGTCCGGGATGGTGTTGAACGACGAGATAAGACCGAAGCGCACAGGCTCCTGCTTGGAGTGAACGAGGAAGTTGAGGTCGCTCATGCTGGCAATGCGGGTGATGTCGCGCGAAGAGTCAACGCGGGGGGTGGCCGACTCGAGGCCGGGGCCACCCATCTTGAATCTCCAGGTGACAATGTTCGAGTCACCAGCCTGGGCAGCGGGCTCGTAGTCGAGGTGCATGACGTTGTAGACGCGGTAAGCGCGGCGAACGTAGACCTCGAGAGCAGCGAGGACAACCCAAGGGTCCTTGTAGTCGAAGAAGTTCGACAGGACATCGAAGACGGTGTGCTTCGAGTCGGTGACCTCCTTGAGGAGGTCGCTCGAGGGCAGGCGGTGGCCGCTGCCAGACTCGCCGTAGTAGCTAGTGGTGACCGACGACTTGAGGATCTGCTCGAGCTGGATGAGACGCTCCTCGTAGCTAGGGAGCGAGCCAACGATGAGGACCTCCTTGGCCTTGAGGGCAGCCTTGGAAGTGGGGCGGCTGTCGAGCTCGGCCATGCGGTTGAGGGCCTTGGAGACACCGCTCTCGGGGGTGGTAGACGCCTTAGGCTCGGCCTTGATAAGGTCGAGGAGAGCAAGAACAAGCTTGGTCTTGGAGGCAACCTTGGAGTGCGAGAGGACGAGCTTGACAACGTTGTCGAGGTCCTTGTTGTCCTCGCGGAGCTTGAGAATAATCTCCTCCTGGGTGCGGCTCTGGTCGGCGAACGGCTCCTCAACCTCGGTGAAGTAGTTGAGGAGGTCGGCGTAGATCTGCCACTCGTGGACCTTGAGGCCGTTGGCGAACGCGTCGATCAGAGTCTGAAGAGGCGCGATGGCGTTGATGACAGCCTGGCGCTCCTTGAAGGGCACGTTCTCGTCGACGTAGATCTGAATGATGCGCTTGAGCTTGTTGGAGGGGAACTCGAGCTTGGAGTTGTGGCAAGTCTCGATCTGGGCGCGGATCTCGTCCTCGAGCTTCTGGGGGATACGGCCGCTGAGGGTCGAGAGGACGTCGTGAGCGTTCGAATAGGGAAGCTCGGGGTCCTGGAGCGAGGACTCGACGGTGCGGAGCGAGGGGAGAACAGCGGCGCTGTTGTCGAAGCCAGCAAGGTTGTCGTAGACAACCTCGAGGTGCTCGCGGAGGCGCTGGTGGGGCTTGGTTCCGTAGCGGCCGTTCTTGAGCTCGAAGGTGGGGAGGATGCCGTCGAAGGGACGGGCAAACTTGACCTTGGAGGGGTCGTCGAGGGTGAGGATACCGAGGAGCTCACCCTGGGCGAGTTGCTGACCAGGCTGCTTCATGAACTGGACAATACCGCTCTCACCGGCGGTAACGGGCATGATCATCTTCATGACCTCGATCTCGGCGTAGGCGTCGCCAGCGTCGACGTGGTCGCCCGACTCCACGAGGAAGCGGACGAGCTTACCAGGCGAGGGGGAGCGGAGCTGCGTGGGGTCACGCTCGTCCTCAATCATGGTGGTCTTGGAGTCGATCGAGATGACCATGGCGCCGACCTCCTCACGGAAGTAGACAGTGTGCGAAGCACCCTCGAGCGAGATGAGGAGACCGCCGTCGCTGAGCGGGCGGCATCCGACAAAGATGCGGCCACCGTTGAGGTAGAGGGTGAACTGCAGAGGAGCAGACTTGGCCATGGCAAACGAGTAACGAACATCGTCGTAAATGAACTCGGTCTTGAAGAAGGTCTGGAGAGTGTCCTTGGTGGGAACCTGACCGCGGTCGAGGACCGACTTGAACTTGGCAACCGACGCCTCGTAGGCGACGTGAGCCTTGACGACGGCACCGCAGATGACGGAGAGGGTCGTGTCGGGACGCTCCGAGGTCATGCCCTCAGCGATAAGGCCGTCGAGCCACTGAGTGGTGAGAGTGTTGTTCTCAAACTCGGGCTTCTCGAGCAGCTTGATAAGGTACTCGACAGTGGTGCGGAATTCACCACGAATGCTAAGCTCCTTGAGAGCGACGACCATCGACTTGCGGGCCTCGCTACGCTCCATGCCGTAGGCGAAAATGTGGCCGAACTGCGAGTCGGCGTACTCGTGGAGACCACCGGCAGCGTTGACCGAGAAGTAACCCCAGACGTTCGAGTTGGAGCGGAAGTTGAGCTCGGTAAGAGCACCCGAGGAGGGCTTGAAGCCGGCGTCGGGGTTCTCGCCAGTGATACGACAGGCGATAACGTGGCCCTTGGGGCGAGGCTTGCGCTGGGTGTGCGCAGACTCGGGCTTGTCGCCCTCGAAGTCGATCTCGGTGACGCCGTGGGGGTCGAGGCCGTAGAGAGTACGGATGTCGCGGATCTGGTGGAGGGGGATACCCATGGCGATCTGGAGCTGAATGGCGGGGATGTTGCATCCCGAGACCATCTCGGTAGTGGGGTGCTCGACCTGGAGACGGGGGTTGAGCTCGAGGAAGTAGAACTTGTCATCGACGTGCGAGTAGAGGTACTCCACGGTACCGGCAGAGACGTAGCCAACAAGCTTGGCGAGACGGACGGCGGCCTTCTCCATCTCCTCGAACTTCTCGGGACGGGCAATGGTGACAGGAGCCTCCTCGATGATCTTCTGGTGACGACGCTGGACCGAGCAGTCACGGCCGAAAAGCGAGATGGCGTTGCCATACTGGTCGGCAATAAGCTGGACCTCGAGATGGCGGGCGGCAGAAGCAAGCTTCATGATAAAGATGGGCGATCCAGGAACCTCGGAAGCGACGGCCTGGAAGGCGCCCTTGAACTTCTCCTCGTCGTCAACCATACGGATACCCTTTCCGCCACCACCCTCAGAGGCCTTGATCATGACGGGGAAGGTGATGCGCTTGGCGCGGTCAAGACCCTCCTCCCAGTCGTGGACACAGGCATCGTCGTACGCCTTGTCAGGAACGGTCATGAAGCCTTGGTCGGACAGGATAGTGTCCGTGATGCCGGTACCGGACCAGGGCATGCAAGGAACCTCGGCGGACTGGGCGACGATGGTGGACGAAATCTTGTCACCAAGCGAGCGCATGGCCGAACCGGGAGGGCCGATGAAGATGATCTTGGACTTGGCCAGAGTCTCGGGAAGACGGGGGTTCTCCGAGGCGTGTCCCCTGCGAACATGTCAGCGATCGACGAAAAATACGAAAAATCAGATGGAGGGTGAAAAGGCGCTAGATAAGATAATATTACGGTTGGACGTGAAATTCGACACTTACCAGCCAGCCCAAACAGCGTGCACACCAGCACGCTGGGCAACATCGACGATAAAGTCAACGTTGGCGTAGTTGTTGTTGTTGCTACCACCAGGGACCTCGACATAGCGGTCGGCCATGCGAATGTACTCGGCGTTGATGCGCAAGTCTTCGGGGGTAGCCATGACCGTGAACTCGATCTGGCGGTCGGAGCCAAAGGTCTCGTAAGACCACTTGCGGATGGAACGGATTTCCTTAACGGCGGCAATACCATTGTTGGCAATGAGCACCTGGGAGAGTTAGTGGCGATGCGTGGGAGACTGATACACACCTTTGTAATAACAGTGTGGCCTCCGTGGCCCTTGACGAAGTCGGTCACGAGGCCAGAGGGAGCCGTGTCGATCGCGTTGGCGCCTGGTGGAGGCGACGATGATGATGGCGGCGGCGGCGGCGGCGTTGTATGGTCGCGGGATGCATAGGAGAGGAGAGTGCTTGTCAGCTAGGCTGTCCATTGCTTGTCTGTAACCCGAGAAGCCCAAGTCCACTGTTGCTTTGCTTCGCGTGGGCGAAGGAGCGAGACAGAGCAACCGCCGTGTCCCCAAAGAAAACGGAGCACAGTGGCATGTGGGCCCCACCCTGGGTGCTCGGTGACTCACCAATAAATTGGGCGACGCGAGCATGGTCGTACTGGTCACCGTTGACCGGGGCGCTTTGAGGAGCGGCAGAGGTCATGGTGGGCTTGTAGCTCTAGGCTTGTGAAGAGCAAACCCAGTAAAGGGGGCCGAGAGTGGTTGGCGGACTAGATTGGCTGGGGGGAAGGCCGCTGGTTGCCGATGACGCTGTGAGAGATCGGGACAGGCGGTGGTTTGGGTCGTGGGTCGCTAGTAGTTTACAAGAAGGGGAATAAAAGATGAGAGGACTGTGCGCTCTATGCAGTCCAAGTGTCTTGTCTAACCCTTTTGTTGATGAGAGAGAGGAGGAGAGTAGAGTGGAAAGGAGATGAGAGAGTGAGAGAGAGTGTGGGTGGGAGGGGGGTTGCAGCCGATGCGAGCAGGCTTGGTGGGGTGGATGCGCGATCTGAGCCGGTTAACAATCTCCGCGCGGCGGCACCCTGCCTGCCTGCCAGCCAGCCAGCCAGCCAGCCAGTGCTGGCTCATGATAGTGGGTGAAGTGGGGGGTGTTTCCATGGGGGAAATACATGTCACGTGACTTTGAAAACAAGAGACGTGGGGCGCGTCATTACCCAGCGCCCAGCCAGCGCGCGGCCAGCCAGCCAGGCTCTGTTCCGATGGTCGTGGTCGCTGCCTGGCAGCCAGCAATTCAGGATAACTGTGCACTGAAAAAAAAATAATGGTCCACCCCAGAGAAACGAACAATGCCGCTGTCAGCCGTCTAGCAAGCTCCCACGCTGCTCCTGGCTGCTCGCTCACTCGCTCGCTCCCCTCGCCCCGCGGCGCCGGCGGCTGTAGCCTAGCATGCCCAGACCCTCAGGCACAGCTAGCACACCTGCGCGACAAACCAACACCTTCCACTCGTGTCCCCATCACGGCGAAATACTGACACCCTTGACCCCTCCCGACCACTGCCGGACACGAGGTCCGATACACCCGACTGCTGGATGCTACAGCGCTGCTCTTGATGTCATCTATCGTGCCCTCACGGGCCCTCACTTTGATGGGGCAGATATTGGGGACAAGTTTTGATTGTGGTCGTCCTGTTTAAGGGACACATCATCACGACGCACGATGGCCACTCGGAACGGCACCACGCAGCGGCACTTGAGCTTCATGCTCGGCCCAGTGCCATGTGAAACAGAAGCAGCGTGTTGTCCTTGGGCCACCGAGAAAGACAAACCCTCCCCCACCCTTCCTTGACCACCTGGACTAGGTGGACTACACGGGATGTCTATAGATACATCACGACTATCGGACAACGCTGGTTACATAGTGGGGAAAATCGCGCGGACATCGGAGACGGCACGGTGGTACACTCAATGTACAGACGCCAAACCTGACAACAAAGAGGTGCGCCGCCCGTGCCGCCCAGAGGCGCCGAGAATGCAACATGGCCAGCCATGTGGTCTTACGTACGCTGGAAAACACCATTGTCGGTCCGAACAAAGGTGTTGACGAGTCGCGCCGACACCGAGATTACGATGGTATGCGGACAGTCGACTTGCGACCTACACCTCTTCGCACACTGCACTCACTGCTCCGAACACGTACAGGGATCTCGTAACGGATTGTCTCTTACATGACCTGTACTTATGATACAACGTTTCGCATTTCGCGGCGACCCGGTGGCGTCAACCTCGGCTGCCACCTCGCCGCTGTCTGCGCCCTCTCCCACCGCTCGGCGGCGGGCTCGCTCCACGGGCTCACGGCAGCTCAGTCCCCCCTCGCCCTCCTCCCCCTCCCCTGTGTCGAGCCCTGGATTCTCGCCCAGTCGCTGTCACGCTCAAGCATCGTCGCCTCTTCCATCTTGCGCATGTCGTTGAGCGCCTTGCCGAGAACCCAGCCCGACTGAGCACCGGCACCACGCTTGCCCGAGTTGTTGGTCGGCGCCGACGTCTGTCCACTTGCAATGGCGAGCGCCGCGCTGGTACCGGGAGCCGCACCGACATCCTTGTCGTCGTTGGCAGCCTTGCCGCGGGGACCACGCTTAGTTCCCTGCAGCGCGGTGTAGCCGTTTGGTGGGGCAGCAACAACCAACGACGTCGACTGGGGTGTCAGAATGTCGTCGGTTGAAATCTGGGCCAGCGCAGGAGCCAGCATTGCGTGGAGAAGAATGTCGCCCTTGTTGCCGTCGGCCGGACTAGAGTGGCCAGAGTCGCCATTTGAGCGCAGAAGCGCCGGGGTCGCACTTCGCGACGTCGACTTGGGCTCGATACGGGATCGGAAGGGCGAACGGCGTGGTGGCCGGCGCGCCTGAGTTTCCAGTAGAGATTCTGATGTCAGTCACCGTGTCACCGTGCGCCACTCACCCGTCACAACATCTCCGCCCTCCTTCTCCTCGCGCAGCTTGCGTCGGCGTTCCTCGATCGAATTGAGCAACCGCTGGCGAACCTGGTCACGAGCCTCCCAGTACATGCCCTCGATGTGGTCGCGCTCGCTCTCGTACATCTTCTTGGCCTGGTTGACCCTAGCGGCTGTATCAGCCGAATTGCCCACTGCACCAAGGTGGAGGTCGAACTCACTTGTACTGGTGGTGCGTCTCGGTAGCCGTCAAGAACGCGTCGCGCTCAATGGTCTTGGGGTACAGGCGGAGGAGATACTTTGATGAGGTTGGCGGTTGCGTGTTGACAGCCTTGTTCTCATTGTGGTACTCCTTGTATTGCTGGGAGAATTTCCTGCGCCGTTAGCGGCCGAAGGGGGAACGGGGTGGGGCGGGGTGGGGTTGGGCTGGGCATCCGCAAGACATTGCGCCGCAGTGACGAGAGACCAGTAGCGCCGCCGTTTGCAGACCTCGCCTCGCCCGGTGGATGGCATTCACCGGCCCACACCAACTCACTCGTCGCGGTTGTTCCAGCTCCCATTGTGGAGGAGCTCAATCTTGTTGACAGTCTCGCGCCTCTTCCTGTCACGCTTGGACTCGGACTGCAGCGGCGGCAGGATTGTTGGTATGGCGGCCGAAGACTGGGCCGGGGGGTACTTTGACATGATGTAGGTGTGTGGGTGTGTGTGTGTGTCGCTGGATGTGAGGGATGAGGATGAGTTGCAGTTGATGTCGGTTGTCTTGGCCGGAGAGCGACGATTGTCCCCTCGCCGCCTGGCTGGTGGTAGTGACGCCGGGTGCAGCCAGGCAGGCCACTGAGTGGTGCACACAATGCCGTGCACAGCCAGCCAGGCAGCCAGATTTGATAACAATACCAAGGTTGATTTGATCCCGAATTACACGTAATGGGATCACGTGGTGGTGACGCTGCCGCTTGCGCGCTTGGCCCTCGCCCGCCGCGCCGCCCACCTGCCACCCATGCCTGCCTGCCTCCAACGCTGGCGTAGGCTGCGACATCGACGAGATCGAGGGAAGTGGGGTAGACGCGGCCAACCAAGCGGCGCAAGCACAGCAACAACAACGACACCTCAACGTTGCCACATCCCCCTCGCATCTCCATCGCACCGCCGCCCACACCACAATGTCCAGCGGCGCCGCCTCTGCCTTCCACGGCCAGCTCGCCGGCTTCCGGTGGGCAAACTCGGTCCAGGACGACTCGGCGGCCACAGCAGGAGCTTCCTCATCACAACCCGCCGGCGGCGTGTTCGGCCGCACATGGAACAGCTTGAGCGGGTACATTCCCCTCCGGAACGAGGGTAACAGTGCAGAGGAGGAGGCGTACTTTGCGCTTTCGGTGAGTACTGCGATGGGAGTGGAGGGGTCGTCCCGCTGCCCTGGAAGATACATTTACTGACGCCGGCGTCAACAGCGATGGGAACGGTGAGCTGTGACGTGTTTACTGTAAGCAATGGCCAGCTCTGACACTCCAGATTCCTCGGCTTCATCGCGTGCTGCCTCGGCGGCATGGCCTGCTTCGGCATCGCCTTCCTCTTCCTCCCCATGTGTGAGTTGCGCCGCGCCGGGACGCTACTCACACCCAGTGGCACTCAAGCCCCGCAAGTTCGCGCTCGCGTTCACCCTCGGCTCGTGTCTCTTCATGCTGGGCTTTGCCATCCTCCACGGACCGTGGAACCGTAAGTGGCGGCGGCGTGTAGCCTGCAGCGTAGCTGACGCCGCGCCCAGACGTCAAGCACATCGTCTCGCCCGAGCGCCTCCCTTTCTCCGTGGCTTACTTTGGCTCGCTGGCACTCACGCTCTTCTTCGCGATCGGTATCCGCTCGACCATTGGCACGCTCATTGCGGCCATCGTGCAGGTGGGCGTCGCGTCGGGCAGCGAAAGGCCGAGCAAGCTAACAAAACAACCAGGTCGGAGCCCTCCTCACCTACCTCGCCGCCTACTTCCCTGGCGGCGTCACGACACTGCGCTTTGGCGGCCAGATGGCCCTGCGCGGCGCGGGCAACGTTCTGCCTTTCTAATTGCGCACGCATCTATGCACTGTATTGTAGAGAACGGGGTTGTGGACTCGGGGTGTGGCTCGGCTCGGTGATTTGGTTCCGTCATGAGTGAAAGTGGAGACCGAGCATATCTCGAGGTTGTTGTTGTTATTGTTGTCGCTGTCGCGTTATCTCTCGCTCCTCCGATCCTCCAATGGCCATGGCACCGTCCCGGGGCAACGGCGACGTGCCCTCGCGCCTCGTCCAAACGTACGCTACTCCCCTCTCCTCGATCACACTAACACGCAGGCTGGAGCACCAGGGCGCCGTCAACGTCGTCAAGTACAACAATGGCGCCAAGTACATCCTGAGCGGGTCGTCGGACCGCACGATCAAGCTGTGGAATCCGGCGTCGGGCAAGGGGATCAAGGAGTACAGAGGGCATGCGCACGAGGTGTTGGCGTTGGATATGTGAGTGGCCGAGCCGAGCTAGGCACGCTCGCCCAGGTCGAAGCCTCTCTGACCACCACCAGTGCCCACGACAACGCCAAGTTCGCGAGCTGCGGCGGCGACAAGGCCGTCTTCGTATGGGACGTGGCGAGCGGCGCCGTGCTGCGTAGGCTACAGGGTCACTTTGGAAAACTGCACGCCGTGGCCTTCTCCAACGACGCGGGGTTGCTAGCGAGTGGTAAGCTGAGAGCTGCTGATCTCCAGCTTACACGCCAGCCGGCTTCGATGCCAAGATCATGCTGTGGGACATGCGGGCCGCCGTGCGCGACCCCCTGCAGACACTCAAGGGCGCCACCTCGTCCATCACCACGCTCGACATCCCGCCCGACTCGGTCGAGATTATTGCTGGCAGCGCCGACGGACATGTTCGGAGTTACGACGTGCGGATGGGCAAGGTGACGGAGGATTTGGTGGGAGGTGAGTTGAGTGGCCTTGATTCACAGCTCACGCCCAGCCCCAGTGTCCGGTCTCACGCCGTCGCCGTCGACGCCGCGCGAAACGATGCTCGTCGCGTCACTAGACGGCAAGCTGCGCCTCTTTGACCGCTCGAACGGATCGGTGCGGCTACTCCTCCCCCGGCCCCCTTTGGTTTCGCTAACGCCCCGCTCCAGGTCTTACAAACATTCTCGGGCCACAAAGCCACGACGCAGCGCTCCAAGCCCGCCTTTGCGCGCGGCGAGGGCTCCGTGCTCGCCGGCGACGAGGACGGGCGGCTGTGGACGTGGAGCGTGCTCGACGGCACTGGGCAGTCGCGCGCCGCGCACTCGCGCGCCATCACCGGCGTGCTGGCCAACAGCAATGGCAAGGAGGTCATCACGGCGTCGTTGGGTGAGTCAGCGCCGCGCGCTGCCGAGCTAATAATACCAGATGGAACGATCAAGGTGTGGGGGGTGTAGTGGCGCTAGCACGGTGGCAGTGTACAGTATGCAGCATTTGGTCCAGCCAGCCCAGCACCACGCCAGTGGCATCCGCTCCGCCCTCCGCTGGTCGCTGGCTTCCTTTCTCCTGCCAATCCGCCCGACGTCACGCCGCCACGCCCGCTCAAGCGTCCTTTCGCGTCCTTCATCGCGCCTGACAACGAGAACGGCGGCAGGGACCGAATGGTGCAGCATGACCCGCACGCAGCTGGCGTGATGGCGTGCAGACAGTGACGACGGATCAGCTGGGTGGTGCTCCTGCACCACCTCCATCACGCTGACAGCCCACTCACGACTCTGACAGCACCCACTCACACTCCTTTACGGCGAGACACGCATGCCGACTGTACTCTAACCTCACTCGCTCGCTCGCCATGGTGTCCAGCACCCTGCTAACAGTGTATGAAGGTTGGCCGGGGGTGCAGCGAGCGGCGTCCGGCATGCGGCGGCGAGCTGACCCACCCCCTACCCGCAGCCACGACCCTCGCCGCCGCCCCGATCCTCCTCTTCCTCGCGACCCCGCACCTCCTCCGCGCAAGCGGCATCCCGCGCTCGCGCCGCCTCCGCCCGCCAGCGCTCTCCCTCGCGCTCGTCGGCGTCGCGCGCGCCGCCCCGGCCGCAATCGAGCTCGTGGGGCGGCTAAAGGGGGTCACGACGGCCTCGGGCACGGCCGACTCGGTGCTGTGGGTCTGGTCCGGTTGGCGGCGTGTCCGCCCCGCTGATGATGACATGCAGCACGACGTTCCTCACGGCCGCGGCCGTCGCCCACTTGCCTGCGCTCGCCTTCGTGCGTCGGCATGACGCGGACAAGCTGCTGACTTACCCCAGACCGCCGACACGCGCCTCGAAACCCCCACGCACAAGCCGCGCCCCCTCACAAAGGCCTTCTACGCCGCCCTCCTCTCCGCCGTGTACGCCTTCGCGACCTCGCACGCCGTGACCAGCGCGCTCGTCGGCGGGTCCCAGTGGTGGGGGTACTACTATGCGAACGGGTCGTGGTGGTGGCGCTATGGTGCGTGACGATGTGGCACTGTACAGTGCTAACCCCAGCCCGCCTCTCGCTCCTCTTCCCGCCCGTGCTCGGGCTCTTCGTCTGCCTGTGTACCGTCTCAACGCTGTACGCAGTCAGCGGCAACCCCAACCCGCGTATCCGCCCGACATGGCGGCACTGGGCGAGCGTGGCATACCTCGCCGTCTGCAGCGGCGCAGTCATCACCTACCTGTCGTTCGAGGCGGTTACGTGGCGCAACGACTGGTGGCCCCGGGTGTTCGAGGGTGAGTACTGCCCACAGCGTAGCTCACGCCAGCGTCAATCGGGCTGGCCACCGCCTTGCCACTCACACTCAACGTGCACGTCTGGCGCGCATACGGCGCCTGGGTGCGCTGCCGGGCGCCACCACGCACCCAGCGCCTCAGCTTTGAAGTCAGCGCCGTCTTCGTCAACTCGGCCAGCTCGACCAAACGCGCCAGCCTCGTGGTCGACGTCGAAGCCGCTCTGCCCTCCCCACTCGGCTCGGACCCGTTTGCCGCGGTGCCAATGCCGCCGCCCGCGCCGCGCGAGTTTGTGCCCATCCTCGGCGCCGAAGTCGAGTGCCTCCCGCCCATTGCCGAGGACGAACGCGGGTCCAAGCTCAGCGTGATGAGCGTGCCCGAGGACGTGACCTCGCGCCCGACGACACGGTTCGACGGCGTCTCCACCATGCACCCCGTGTCCCCGTACAGCGCGAGATTCTACGGCTCGCCCCGCCGCAGTGCGACGAGCGCCGCCTCCCTGCCCTTCGTGTACGCCCTCTCCGAGGAGATGGAGGACGACCTGCGCCGCTTCCCCATGGACTTTCCCGTGTCGACCTACTCCGACTTGGACTTTAGTCTCCGCCCGCCGTCGGCGCGCTCAGTCGGCTCGTCCTACTCGGACGACATGGAGGCCACAAGCGCCGAGTCGCACCACTCGCGCCTCCGCCTCAACTCCAAGGCATCGAGACACGTCGCCCAGTCGAGCGACTCGCTCAGCGTCCTCGACCTCGAGGGCAGCGTCATTGTCGTCAGCCCAGTCGATCGCCGCCCGTCCATGGAGGTCGCGCGGATTGTAAACTTGTCCCGGCAGTAGGCCAGGCGCCGGGGCGGATCTGCTGGCCAGAACCTAGCCTCCTTGTTAGTATGCACTCGTGGACATTAAATCGTGGCCTAGAACAACTGTACACATAATTACACACTCCACCCACGCCCCTATGGTACCGCCTCGCCGTCTGTCTCGTCAAAGACGTTCTCGGGCGGCGGCTGATCCGCCTCGGCCCGGAACCCCAGCACCGAATCTGGCAGCTGCGAGCTCGGCTCCTCCTCGATCGTGTCGATTGCGCCGTGCTCTCTCTCGTCTGCCTCCTTTTGCGCGTCGGCTTCGAGCTCCTCGACAGTGTACGCGCTTGGTCTGCGCTGGGGCGCAATCATTGGAGACTTGTCGGCAGCGTCGTGTTCTGGCTCGGGGTCCTCGCTAGCCACCTCTTCAGCGATGCCCAGCATCTCGCGCAGTGCCTTGTTCTCCTCCTCGAGCCGCTGAATCTCCATCTCGCGCTCCATCGCCCAGTCGCTCTGTCCCTCGGTGCCAATGTAACCGCCCGATGTGCCGGGGACAAAGCCGGGGAAGTGCTTTCGTCGGCTGCTGTTGGCTCTTGGCGGTGGTGCGGCACCGGCAGAGCTGTTGTCGCGCGACGAACTCGAGCTGTTGGGGGAGATTGGTGACGGTGTGCGTACTGCCTCGTCGGGCGAGAGGAGACCCGACAATGCCGATGGGTCAAAGGTGCCCTCCTCGCCGTTCAACGAGCGCAGCGCAGACCTCAGCAGGGTCGACAGTCGCGTCAGCAGGAGCGAGAGCGAATTGTCGTCGTGCAGCTGGGCTGCCGAGTGCGCCGTCTGCAGGGACTGCAGCAGTTGCGAGTAGTACGAGTGCAGGGCGAGGTCGTGTTGTTGTGATGCATGCTGCGGGTGTGAGCGACATGTTCTGCC
This sequence comes from Vanrija pseudolonga, assembly GCF_020906515.1. Classification (NCBI taxonomy): domain Eukaryota; kingdom Fungi; phylum Basidiomycota; class Tremellomycetes; order Trichosporonales; family Trichosporonaceae; genus Vanrija; species Vanrija pseudolonga. Next base: position 3,681,174 of record NC_085851.1, on the reverse strand, counting down.
CCATTGTACTCACTGCAACGCCGCGGAACTTGCCCATGACCGTCTCGAGCGTCTGCTCGTACTCCTTCAGTAGGCCGTTGAGCTGCTTGTTCTCATGCTGAAGCGTCTGGTTCTCGAGGACCAGGTGGGATGCAAAGGCCTCAAGCTCGCTCTGGAACTCCTCTATCGGGTCAATCAATCATCCAACTGATCACCCACCATCAGAAATGTCGAGGTTGAAGCGACGCAGGGGGAAGCCAGCGCCGGCGTGGACGGATTGGCCCTGGTCCAGTCAGCTTTGCCCCATACGCACCCGCTTACCTTGACGTTCTCTGTGCGAGACTTGAGCTGCTGGACGAGGGCACGGTTGTTGGCGAGTTGCTCTGGCCGCTTGTTAGCAGCCGACCGGTCGCGCGGTTCTGTGTGTATCTTGCCATCACCACTCACCCGACAACTCATTCACCAACGACCACACCTTCATCAGCTCGTCGTCATAGTCTATCATCTGCCGCGACATGTTTGGCGCGTCCAGAGTCGAGTGGGTTGTGTGTGGTGGGTTGGGTGCTGTCCAAACCTTGTTGTTGAGGTGTTCAGTTGACGAGATGACCGTGTTCGACTGGAGCGGCGGCGGCGAGAGCAGGCGAGAGCAGGCGACCAGGCGGCGCGAAGGTTGCTTGCTATGTACAGTGACGAAACAGCCAGCCAGCGACTGCTTCAGGGGCGCAGAAGCCGTGACGGAAGCAAATCCCAACACCGTCACGCGTTGGACTTTGGGACAAAGTGGAGGGAGACCGCCTTGTGCACCTCAGACTTGTGCCAACAACATTATCATCCTCAACATCGTCTACAACGCAACAAGACGAGTACTGACGCGGCTGGAACCGTCCTAGAGCAGCCCTCCGCGTCAATATCGTACCCTGCGCATACTCCTTCTTTGACCCTCGACTCTTCCCCACGCCCGACGCGCCCCTTCCTCCCCATCACCCACCCCGCGTCCATGTTCCCCCGGCGGCCAACACAAACATGAACACGGTCCCGGGCTTGAGCTCGGCGCTCAAGAGCTACGAGTCGGACAAATCCACGGAGCGCACCCGTGGCCTCGCGGAGCTGCGCGAAATCTTCAGCAACCGCGAGAACGTCGATCAGTTCAACAAAGGCGCGTCGAAGCACGGTGGCGAGGGCTGGGTCAGTTTCTTCCAGTGCCTTTTCCAGGCTGTAAGCTTGGAGAAGAAGGGAGCTATCAAGGAAGCTATTCAGAATGATAAAAAGACAGCCGCGCAGAAGCCGACGAAGACGGGTGAGTTGGGAGACTCGAAGACAATTTGACACCCCATAGCCGCCAACCGCCTCGCGGCCTCCGTTTCGTTCGTCCGATACATGGCAGAACGAACCGTTCAAATCCTCTCAAGGAAGCCGTTCCTCGCGCTGTTCACACACATGTCAACGCTGCTTGTGCACGATGACAAGATGTACGAGCCCGTCGCCCGCGACTACCTAAAGGCGCTTCGCAGCCTGCTGCGCTACCCACCACACCTGGAGCACCTCGACCCAGGAGGATGGCAGACGCTGATGGGGATTTGCTGGTCTTCCCTTCTTGGTGAACGGGTGTCCATAGAAGACACCTGGGCCACCAACAACAACGACGGGTTTGAAGGAACAAACTCTTCCGCTTCAATCTCCGCGTCGGTCGCCAACGAAGTCATTGGACTCATCCCTGTCCTCTTATCAAGCTCGCGAGCGCCACTCAACGCAATACTTTCACGGGCCGGTAATGACCAGGCAACCCTCGGTCTTCACATCCTGCTCAAGATCCATGATTACCTCGCTCAAGTTCCCCAGCAAACCACCGTCCCTCCCGAAATTGTACGATCACTCAACCTCGTGCTTGCCGAGCTCGAGCTCAACAACAAGGAGGGATTCACCGCAGCGTCACTCAAACTCTTCCCCCAGCTCGCCAATCTGTGGACTTCGCGAAACAAGGGTGATTTGGCCCTGCGGGAGCAGCTCCTTGTCGGTATGCGTATCATGCTCCCATTCGTCACACATCAGTCTGTGTCAGACGACCATAAGAGCACGGTTAGGGAGTCAATGACCAGGATTCTTGATTCGCTGCCCAAGGAGGCCGTCTCCAAGGGCTCCATCAAGCCCCTCGACTTGGATGTGCTACGATTTGGTCCAATAACCACCAACCCTGGCCCATTCCAGCTGACTACCCTCACGGCTGGATTTGGGTTCGACACCCAGCAAGCAATCAACTGGGCCGCTATTGAGCTGTATGCGGCGTGCTACTACCAAGTAGGTACCACAGTTCGCTCCCCTCTAACGTTATCAGACATATGAATCCTTCCGAGCACCGCCAAGCACGACGCCGAGCCGATCTGAGCGCGGCCCGTCAAAGCGACAGAGGACGGAGAACGCCCTGGCCGCACTCCTACGTACGACCACAGCCGGTCTGCAACAAACACGCCTACTGGCCTGTCAGGTCCTGGTCTTCTTCCTCGACAGGCACTGGGCCGACATTCAGAGTGACACCCAGGCCGAGATCCGAGACAAGCTTCTCGACCTTCTCGATGACGAGGAAAGCTCTCTACAGGAATGGAGCTTTGCAGGTCTCGCAACTCTCGCCCTCATCGACGACGCCACAGACGCCACACCAACCACCTTGCTCCCAGTCACTCCTTCCGTCCTCGCCTCGCGCAGGAAGCACGAGCAATCGGCATGGGAGCGACTGTGGGCCCATGCCATCAGGAAGACATCGGCCGAGTCGGTATCACGCGTTGCCTGCTTCGCTGCCAATGTCGTTTTGCAGACGTCCAAGGTCGACCACACACGCATCCTCCGCGACGTTCACACTCTGTTGAAAAACGTCGATATTCAAGGACCAACCGGAGTCTTTGAATCTGCCTGCTCGTTCCTCGCCAACTGCGTGCTGCAGGTTCGTGCCGACGTTGGACTATATTCGGCCAACTTGGAGGACAAGGTACTCGACTGGTTTACCAAAACGTACGCTGTGGACGCCAGCGGCCGTGCTCGCTCCCGTCTCGGATCTGCGACTCCGGCCAACATTATCGCCCTCCTCGGGGCAATCTGCAACTTTGCACCCACCACTGTCGCGGATACAACAATCACAGAGCACCTACCAGAGTGCACAATCGTCAGTCATATGCTCAACGAGGCGGAAACGGACCCTGTTCGACGGACAATCCTCTATGGCACCATGCCCGGCATTCCCACTCCGGCATCGGCATCGGCATCAGCCCCAGCCACCGTCACCCATCCAACGGACGTAGAGAACCTTCTCTTCATGCAGGGTCGACCCCGCAAGCTTTCCAACTCCTTGGGGCAAGCCCTTGTCACGGTGACGAAAGAATGGCAGCACAGCGATCGCCCAACATTAGTGACTCCTGAGCGCCTTCGCAAGAGCATCGACCTGGTCGTCTTGGCGTTTTTGTTCCAAGCAACCATCCAGGCAAACGGACTTCGTCCAGACTCTGATAAGTGTTTGGTGCCTGCCGCAGAATTGCTGGAGAGCCTGGTTCCCCACCTTTCTCGTGAGTCGACCAACACGTCGGCCCAACTGCTGGCATGGCGAGGATTTGCACCACTTTACGACATTCAGATCGCCGAGCCGCCGACGTGGCCCATCTTGCTCAAGCCAGAGTCAACCTCGGGCATTCGCCGAGACATTCTCCCACCTGAACGATACGCCAGCTTCATGCCTGATGAAGAAGAACGGCCCGACCCCAATGCCGATCTCTTGTCCATCCTGTGGCAGAGGCCAGAGGTGCGTGACCAAGAAAACCTCGAGCTGATCCCCAGACTTCAGCAGTCCTCGGCAAGATCATTCAGGCCAGCAACGCGACCTTGGCCGAGATCCTCAAACGCTCTGCCGGTGCAGCGTCGGCGACTATTGGCGGCGATGACGACGACTTTGGTGCCATCCGCAACGCGGATAGCGATGCCGTTCCTCAGTCCATTGAGGCCAAGGAGGCGCAAAGATCAACCGAGTCACTGTTGAAAGCGCTGGTCGATTTTCGACTTCGAGGTGCCATGTTTGCACAATCGCCACGACGACCAAGGGGTGACAATGCGCTCATCAACTCATTCTTGACCGCCGATGCCGGCAGCTTTGTGCAGCTCGGCCTTGCAATCTGTCAAGCGATGCAAGACGGCAGCTTGAAAATTACCGTGGAGGCTGTCGATTTCATCATTGCCGATATCTGGGAACGACTGGAGACCTATGCGTTCAAACGGGACGGCGATCTGGTGCGGCTGGCAGTCGTGTTTCTGACAAGGACGATTAACATTTGGTTGTCACCTGAATCAGGTTTGACCAAGCAGGCTATCGAGCTTGCCCGGTTTCTTGTTGAAACAAGTGCCGATGGCAAGGTTACATCATGGCCGGCTCGACTGAGCATACTCGTCTTCATTGACGAGTACCTCGACTACGACCCCTCCTACACGGCGTGGCAGCAACAGCTCGGGGAGACCGACGAAGCAGACGTCCAAATGGGAGGCGTGTACCCTTTCACCTGGGGTCCTCTCACGCATATTCAAGACGCCCTGCTTGACGCCGACACTCGTGTCCGTTTCCGTGCTTCGTCATCCGCAGCGGGACTTCACTACCTTCCAGACTTGTCCGAGGAGCGAAAAAAGGCCATGTACCTCAACACCACCGCTAAGGAACCAGCGAACGGTTCCTGGGACGTCTCCTTGACCTTCCTTCTCTGGAAGCTCAACACTTGCATCGCCAGCGCCCAGCTCCGATCATCAACCATCTTTCATCTCTACGAGATTGCCGACTTTGCTCGTTGCAACCTTCCTTATCTTCAACCTGGACTGGAAGCTGTCGCTCATCGCTTGGGCCTCGAGTCGCTCAAGCCTCTTTACTCGGCCCATGCTAATATCATCGTCTTCAACCAGCTTATCAGCGGACAGTTACCTCTCGGCCTTCCGCCGGCTGTGTACGGTTGCAGTACAAGGAAAGAAGTTGCTCAGCTTCTCCTCGACACCGTCGGCCCAAAGATCATGTGGGCGGGGGCCGGCGACGCCGACGTCCAATCCATGGCCTTTTTTACTGCGCTGTGTGATGCTTCTTCAGTGTCCGAAGACTCGGCGCGGGGAAAGTGCTTTCCATTAGCTGCAGCTGTCGCAACTGCTCGTACCGTGGGTTCCGAGTACGAAGAGCACAACGAGTCTCCACCCGAGAGCCAAATGCTCCAAAAGCGCGTGGAAGAGGTCATTTCCACCATTCCGGTTCCCAGCGGAGCCACAGCGATCAATCTCGTCTCAAACAACATTGAAACCGTCGTCGCCTCCCTGTTCACTCTCCTCAGCATGGCTGAGACCAATGAAAAGGTTGCGGAGACGATTCAAGCCATCGATTCGCGACGTGGCACGAGTGGCTCAGGCGACGTCTTCCTTCAACTCATGGCATTTGGCCCCCGTGGCGGCGACGGTGCACCCCCAGTCCTCGATCCAGCAGAGGCAAGCTATGGCGTGCTCCGAACGCACAGTATTCTCAGACTACTCTTCAAGTCCATGTCCAAGAGAAAGATGCTGTTCGACGGTCTTGTCCGCCTCTTCCATTCAATCCACCAAGCTTTCCTGGTCAATGAGCAACATCGCTACCTCCGCGCGATCGCTGTCCTCGTGTCCTTGTACCGCAAGGATTTGTCCAAACCAATGGTCCTTCACCTCTTCCTCCGCAACATGATCGATCTGCTCTGCAAAGATGACATTAGTGCCATCGTTCTGTCCATGCTCCAATGGGCATTTGACGTCGTAACCGACAGCGGGAGCGCACCGCCGCATCTCGACGACATTCTCATCAGCCTCGGATCGTCCTACGTCAAACTCAAGGCTTCACCGCGGCATGCTGATGTTGCCTCGCGCATAGAGTCATGGGTCGCGGAAAAGGCTTCGGAATGGCAAACCTCCGAGGCGACGAAGACCACCCTACAAGGAGTGCTAATCTTCTGGCCCAAAGAACTGTCTTCACACTACCAGAAGATTGCGGAACCCGACTTTTCCCACCTATCCGCCATTGCTGAGCGCCCAAATGTCAACGACCCAATGACTCTGTGTAAGAGACTTGCTGCCTCTATCTCAGGGGCCAAGGCCGAGATGCGGACCGAGTTCCTCACCTCGACATTCTGGCATATCAAGAAGCAGTTGAACGCTAGTCAGTGGGATCGGGATGGAGCCATGGCCTTCCTCGACCTGCTGTACTTGGCCAACGGTGAGGTGCATGCCCCTTCTCTGCAAGCCATCAAGTCTCTCAAGGGACCCCTGCCGGCGGGCACCAAGCGCCAGCGCGATAACATGGACGCCATGCTCAGGGTGATGGTGATCGACAGGGTAATCAAGCACACGCAGGACCAAGACTACCGCCTCCGCAAGACTGCCTTTGAGGTGCTGCAAATGAGTGTCTGTGATCTCCAGTCAACTTCCGACCAAATCGGCGGCCTTCCTCCGCAGCTGGATGACGTTTTCCAATATTTGGTGCCCACTGCTCGCCCCCCTGCAACGGCGGATGTCAAGATCAATATCCTGGGAGACGAAACAGCAGGGTGGATCACCAAGGCTAAGCGATACGAGCTGTGGGCCGGAGACCTGGCTCTGCTTTTGGCGTCACTTGCGTCGGTCGACGATCCCTTCTACGCCGGCCTGCGCCCTCTCCTCCAGACCAAGGGTAAAGAGGCAACAGACTTGCTTCCCTACCTCGTGCAAGCCACATTGACCTGCGGAGCGACCACACACAATGAGGATACTGCCCATCGAGTCAAGGTCCTGACCGACCATTTCACACAAGTCCTCCAGTCTTTGGGTGCTGCTGTTGAAACGCTGGAAATGATCATCCAGATTGTTCTCCACTTGCGCAACTTTCAGCCGCCGTACGCCACCGGCGAGCTCTCGTACAACCAATGGCTCAACATCGACCCGCTCGTTCTTAGCGAGGCTGCTGGACGGTGTGGGGCATTTGCGAGTTCCCTGCTGTTCCTCGAAATGGCCAACGACTATCCCCGAGACAACTCGCCGGGTTTAGATTTGTCAGATGCGAGGGTACAAGCGGTAAGTGAAACGCCTCGAGGGCCACTGACTCTTCTAGGTCATGTACTCGGTCTACAGCAACGTCGAAGACCCTGATGGTTTCTATGGTATTCAAAACAACAATGTCATGGACTCTCTCCTCCGTCGACTCAAGCATGAAGGCGAATCCTTGAGGGCCTTTGGATACAATGTTGCCAACTTTGAGGCTTCATATCCGTCCAAGGGATCACGAGAGCCCCTGCGTGAAGCGGTTCGCAACTTTCACGACCTGGGGTTCAACAGCCTCGCGGGCAATGTCATCAAGGCACTGCCACGTACAGAAGCCGACTCGGGCCAATCCTTCCTCGAACTCGCATGGCGCATGGGCGACTGGGATGTCCCGCTCAACAACGACGTGGCTCAGACCTCGGAGGGCCGCTTCTACAATGCTCTACGATCGGTTCACCGCGAAATGGACTACGACACTGTGCAGGCATCCATCGACGCGGCCGTTCAATCAGAAATGGCTTGCTTGCAGTCCATTGGCATCGAACGCATGACAGAAATCAAGAAGACAACCCTGAATCTTCTCTGCCTTCGTGATATCGCTCGATGGACTTCGAAGAACATGCGGCGCTCCATCGATTCACGAGACTTTAATGGCGCAATGTTGAATGACTATGTGGACCTGAGCTCATCGTTTGAGTGAGTACACCTGGTCGCAAACCGACTAACACTTAGGTTCCCAACTGCCGAGCGGCTTACCGCAACGCGACTGTCGATGATCAGGTCGGCCGCAGAGCGCGAAAGCAAGAACCAGTTTGGTGACCTGCAGTCGGACGAGCTCAAGGGCCAGAGGAGGCTCGAAGTGTCCTGTCACCTGCGGTTGAGTGAACTCGCGCGCAAGGAAGGAAGCCTCCAAGCATCTGTGAACGCCGTCACTTCGATTCGCCAACTCGAAAACTCGATTCGACAAGGGACGTTCTCGGATCAAGCCCAAGACGAGTTCAGCCAAATGCTTTGGGCCCAAGGAGAACACTCCCTGGCAATTCAACACATTGCAAGCTTATCCGCCGCTCTGACGGTTCAGTCGTCAAGCAGCAAGGTCAAGTCGACGGTGGAGGAGTACCAGCGCCGGGCTGTGCTTCTGGGACGATCGGCCCACTGGAACTCTCTTGCCAGGCTCAAGTCTGCGGAAGAGATCAAAACCATGTTTACCCAGGCCACAGATTTGGCCAACAAGGGCAAGGCTCATGCAAAGGAGCAAGCCAAGCTCGCCCACGACTTTGCCGCGTTCGCCGATCACCATTATGGCGTCTTGTCCCGATCACCAGAGCTTGAACGTCTCAAGTCGTTTGTGGACCGCAAGCAAGATGCCATCCAGCGGCTAGATGCTAGCCTGCAGGCTACCCCTGGAAGCACTCGGCACAAGATGGACAAGGATCAGCAAGAGCTAGAGGAAGAGCGCAAGGCCAAGCGTGACTTGGATTTGGAGCTTCAGCGGTACTTGCAAAACTCGCTCAAGTACTACGCCGCCGCCATCTATCTGAGCGACGACTTCGATGATTCAATCACGCGCCTGACGTCCATTTGGCTCGAACACAGTACCAACGAGGCGGCAATGACATCCTTTGCCCGGTCCCTCAATCACATCCCCTCGCACAAGTTCATCTTCCTTGGCCCGCAGCTCGCAGCGCGCCTCTACCGGCCCGAGACCCCCACAACGTTCAACTCCATTCTCAACGGGCTGATGCTGAGGTTGGGCCAGGATCATCCTTACCACATCCTGTACCAAGTGATCACCCTGGCCTACCCCTCGACGAGCTCTCGCCGAACGTCGGCTCCTGTCTCACAAGAACCCCGCGCTAGTGCGGCTGCCGAGATCATGGAGAAGATCAAGAACGACACCAAGAAGACCATGGCCCAGGAAGCTGGCAAGAACATGACCACTTTTGCCAATGCCGCGGTTGCGTGGTGTTACAGCGACCACGACAAAAAGGTCACTGGCGAACGCCCAAAGCCTGGGCAGAGCCTTACCATGTCCTCTTCCAGTCTGCTCGCCCATTGCAAAGGGCTTCCCATCCCGGTCGCCACAGCTGTGCCTCCAGTGGACCTCACGCGCAAGTACGACCGCATCCCAACGATACAGGGCTATGACCGACAGTACAAGTTGGCGGGTGGTGTCCACCGACCAGCCATCATGTCCGTGATTGATACACTGGGCCAAAAGCATGTGCAACTGGTGAGTCACGCTCCTGCCACAATGATGCTAACTTGAACCAGTTCAAGGGTGACGACGAAGTGCGCCAAGACGCAGTCATGGAGCAGGTGTTCGAGTTGACGAATCGACTGCTTCAACGGGATCGCCGGGCAGCTGCTCGGAGCCTCACCTTCCGCACCTACACCGTCGTGCCGTTGGCGGAGCGATCTGGTATTATCGAGTTTGTCGGCAACACGATGGCTATCGGAGAATGGTTGAAGGACGCACACTCGCGGTAAGCATATCTGCAAGTGACGCAATTCTAATCCCACAGCTACCGCAAGGGCATTGACACGTCGCAAGATGTTATGCGAAAGAGCTTGGAGAAGATCCAGAGCGTCGACTGGGCATCGCCCAAGATGGTTCAAGTGTACCAGGACAAGATGGCGTCGTTCAAACCTGTCATGCGGCATTTCTTTACGGAGAAGCGACGCGAGCCTCTCGCATGGTTCACCATGCGGCTAAACTATGCTCGCAGTGTGGCTGTGACATCGATTGTGGGCTACATGGTTGGCTTGGGAGACCGCCACTGTTCCAACATTTTGATCGACACGGAGACTGGCGAGTTTGTGCAGATTGACTTTGGCATCGTATTCGATGAGGTGAGTTGGGCTTGTTGGTCTTGGCTGACTGTTACAGGGCCAGAAGCTGCGTATTCCTGAAAAGGTGCCCTTCCGCCTCACCAACGATGTCGTCGATGGCCTGGGCATCTCGGGGGTGAATGGCACGTTCCGTCGCTGCTCGGAACAGACACTTCGAGTTCTCCGTGACTCGTCGGAACTGATTCTCACGGTTCTCGAAGTGTTCAAGCACGACCCTCTCTACTCCTGGTAAGTAAGATTGCCCTTGAACCTCCTAACAATGTGCAGGACTGGAGACGCAGGAAAGATGAGGCGTGCACAGGGTGGCGGCCGCGTGGACCCCGGGCAGCAATCGACCACGGGACAGGACAAGGCCGAAAAGGTCCTGTCTCGCATCAGGCTCAAGCTTGGCCGCACACTGAGCGTAGAGTATGCTGTGAATCAGCTCATTCAGCAAGCACGTGATGTTGAGAGCCTGGCGAAGATATTCATTGGTAGGTCGAGTCGGGTGAGGAATCGACTGACTTGTGGCAGGATGGCAATCGTGGCTGTGAGAAAGGTTGTAGGAACTAGAAACAAACACCCAGCATTAGATACCCGGAGGCGCTCGTCCCTTGTAGCTACACCGTGCTGTGTTAAATGCATAGTACACAAAGATGGCCCAGAGGGGCACACGCGCACACGAGGATCGCCAGCACTCGGGTTCCGTGAGGATCGGCGCGCAACCTCATCGCGCTGTTTGGGACTTTCGCAAGACCATAGAGTCGCATTGCGGTAAAGAATGAATGCGAATGAGTGCAAGTGTGCGAGTGCATGAGTCCATCAGGGTACGTGTGCCAAGGCGACTAGGGGATAGTCTGGGAGGGGTAGTATTGGATGTGGGGGGCGGGAAGCCGGCCAAGAGCTCCGATGCAGGTTGTGCGATGCGACGGCGTCCAAAAAGAGTAGAGCAAAATGAGAAGAGGGGGAGTAATGTTCACATATTAAGGACTGCCTGCTTAGGCAGCGAAAGCAACGGCACCAGCAACAAAGGCAAGGGCAACGACAACCGATGCAGTCGAGAAGCGCGACGCTCCACTGCCCTTGTTGGAGACGGAGGGGAGGGCTGAGTTACCGGCGGAAACTGGTGCGGCCGAGGTGGCAGCCGAGCCCGTGGTGATGGTAGGGGCAGCGGCGGTGCCAGTGCCAACAGTGGCCTGGAATACAGGGGCGGTTCCGGAGTGCTTGAGGGTCGCGGTCGCGTTGGCCGAGGTCTCAATGTAGGCCTCCGAGTTGGGGAGACCGAGACACTGGATGATCGAGGCAAACTTGTACTTGTTGGCCTTCTCGGCAAGGGGGATAAAGTAGCCGACGGCGAGGTCAACAGTGGACTGGTACAGGTCGTGCTCGAGGACAATGAACCCAGTGTTGAGCTTGGGCACATAGGTGTTCAGGATGGCCTCAAACTTGGAGACGGCCGAGGGACCAGTAGCCTGGCCGCCGGGAATGTTCCAGTCGGTGGTGTCAAAGGTGGTACGGACGCCGTTCTCAGTGTACTGGGTCCACATGATGGGGGTGAGGCCGAGCTGGGCGGCAATGGCGCGGACACGGTCGTCAATGTCACCATAAGGAGGACGGAAGGTGTTGGGGGTGATACCGATGACGTCCTTGATGGCCTTCTTGGTCCAGGCGAGCTCGGCAACAATCTGCTCGTTGGAGAGCTTGGTGAGGGAGGCGTGGGACCAGGTGTGGATAGAGATCTGGTGGCCAGTCATGTACTCGGCGACAACCATGTCAGGGCGCGAGACGACACGCGAGCCGACGACGAAGAAGGTCGACTTGTAGTTCTTCTCGTTGAGGTAGTTGAGCAGGAGGGGAGTGTAGGGCGAAGGTCCGTCGTCGTACGAAAGACCCCATGTCAGCTTGTCGGGGCAGCTCTGGATGTCGGTGTCACGGGTGCAGCCACCGCAAGTCCACCAACAACGAGTGGGGTCGGCGGCGGCGGCAGGCGAGCCACCGCACGTGCCGTCCGTCGGCGTAAAGTTGGGAACCTGGGCCCAGTTGATTGATGCAACCCATGCCTTGACCTGGGGCGAGTCGATCGGGGGGATCTGGTCCAGAGGGGGGTAGCCCTGGGCGACGGCATTGCCGGCGACAAAGGTGGGGATGGGGGCGGCACCCGAGATGGTGGGACTGGCACCAAAGGCAAAGGTGTTGGTGATGGCCTGGGTCGGGCCTGGCGGAGCGCCAGAGGTGAGGGCGGAGAGTGGTCTGGGTTATGTTAGTGTCGCATAGACGCGAATAGCAGCGAATTTGAACGCCAGCAACGCGCGGTGGAACGGCAAGGCGTCAGGTTTCAGATGAGGTCCTTCCAGAGGTTCCGCGAGATGTTTGGCGGTCACCAATCCACCGCTCGCGCCCGCTACTCACACACGGCCTCGACGAGTCATGACTTACGGGACAACAAAGCCCAGTGGCCCGGTGGCCGCGGACTGGGGGATGCTCGGGTCGACCGCGACGGATGGTGCGACCTGCGCGGCGGCAAGGGAGGCGAGGGTGAGGAACAAGCTGGCGATAGCGACGACCATTCTTGGCTTGCGCTGATGGAGGGGGAGGGGCGGGGGGAGGGAGAGGGCAAGTAGTGTAGGGTTGAAGAAGCAGAGGTGTCGTGAACGAATGTAGTGGCGATGCAGTGCCAAGAGGGTGTCTCTTCACTTTATCAAGAGCAGTGATGAGATGATTGCGAATAGGACAACGGCGTCGAGGGGCGTTGCGAAGAAGCGTAAGCGTAAACGGAGGACAGGTATGTCAAGGCGGTGGGTGGGTTAGGTTGAAGTAAGATGAGAGGCGAGATGGGCAAGTATACAAGTTGAGTGTGTTGGGATTGCTGGCCGACCTGGACTGGTGCAAGGGCCTGCTCTGGTGGTGGTTCAACCAACTCGGGCGAGACCGTGGTCGTGATGAGCGGACCGTAAGCAGCCAGGCATCCGCGTCAGATGTCAGGAGTCAGGTCGCACCACGAGGCCAGGAGCATTATGCGCTTCGGCCTCCGTATCCCAGCCGACTTGTCGAGCCGACGCACCGGGCCTTCCGTGTTGGCATTGGCGTTGGCGTTGGCGTTTGGGTCAAGTATTCCTTCATGGAGCGTCAGAGTGTCAGTGGCACCGAGCGAGCAACGCAAAAGCCAGGGACGCCGCCAAGACTTTGACGCGTCAGGGCGCGCCGTGGCTGTTGCTGCTGCTGCTGCGCATGCCGTCGGCACTGGAGGCGCGTGCTTCTCAACGTCGTGCCTTGGACCCAGTAGTGGTTATTCTGCCCACCATTCCAACAAGGCAATGACGACGGGTGTGGACAACCGGATACCAACTCATCGCAACACACCGCCGCAACTGCGGCCCAGTAGAGATCTCCAGTGCCGAGCGTCTTGCCGACGCAGTAAGCTGTACCATCAGTCGGCACAACGCATCCCTCACCTCCCGGGCCCTCTCGAAATAGCAAACAACACTCCACCCCTTCCAAGCCTCAGGGGACTCGTGCGCCAGCGCCGCCGCGGGCCCTTGCGCAACGGTCACCATGACCCACGCGGAGTTATGCAGCGCAGGGAGCAATTGACACTAGGACCGGCTTGGCGACAAGAACCCCGTCGATGCGCAGCATGGCGGCAGTGGGGACATGGGTGGGTACGATGGTCGTGTGGCAAATTATCGCTGGGGCACGATTGAGGCTGTGGCGGCTGGTACTTACACCGGTACACTACACCGTCAGCACCCGAGTCGACACGAGTGCGCTCGAGTCACCATGCAGTGCGGCCTTGATGCCAAGGACTCGAGTGGCAGCAGTCGCCGGTGTTTACCTTGATGCGTGCTCGCTATCCTGCAATGACCTGGTCTTGTCTCCCTTGGCGCCATCTAACGCCAGAAGACGAAGGTGAACGGAATCAAATTAAAGGCTGATGATGTAACAATAAATACTAACGTAAGCTCACGTGTCAAGTAGCCACAGTTCCTCCAAATCCCGAATCGCCGAGGGAGTTTCGACGGATTTTGGTCCCGTCCAACCTGGAGAAGCTGGCTTGGAGCAATGTGGGATGCCACCTCTCGCCGCGGCGGGTGGTCGATGGCTAGAGCTTTGCAGAGATCACGGAAACCCTCAACCATCAAGTCTCATCGCATCAAAGTGAGTAGCGACAGCGACGACAGCAGCGTCGACGACGACCCAGAACGGACAGAGGACAGGCGCTGACAGATCGCTCTTCAATCCCCGATTTGCCCGCTACTCGAATTTGCCGAAACTCGAAATCTCTGCTTGTTGACCCCGCCCGTGTCTTGTGCTCGCATCGAAACTTTCTCTCGACCTTGAACTCGTCGTCGTCGTACCGCCTACTCGATTGTGCTGTCCTCGCCGTTCTCGAAACTCTGCTCTTTCCCTTTCGCCTACTTTCCCTCTCTCTCAATCGCAAACCAACTCTCCCACCTCACAGAATGGGTTCGACTCGTCTTTACTCCAAGGGCCGCATCCTCGGACACAAGCGTGCCAAGCGCAACTCGTCGCCCAACCAGTCCTTGATCGCCATTGACGGTGTCGACACCAAGGAGGCTGCCCGTGCCTACCTCGGCAAGGTGAGGCGAGGCGTGTGAGGGGAGGGACGAGCACTTGGTCTGCGAGGAATGGAGGAGAGGGTAGCCGAGGAGGCTGGACGAGGAGGAGGGGACGACGAGACGAGGTGCCGCTGGCCACTGGAGAGGTGGAGACGGCCGTGGCATTGGCGTCCTTGTCCGCGTGTTCGCTCTCCTCGTATCCCTGGCGTGACGACCAAGTGCTCCCCCACCCCCCAACCCAACCAAGACCTACCACTAACAACCCCTCAGCGCGTCGCCTACGTCTACAAAGCCAAGCGTGAGATCAACGGCTCGCGTGTCCGCGTCATCTGGGGCCGCATCTCGCGCCCCCACGGCAACTCTGGCGTCGCCAAGGCCAAGTTCGCCACCAACCTCCCCGCCAAGGTCTTTGGCGCTTCGGTCCGCATCATGCTCTTCCCCTCGACCATCTAAGTGGTCGTCTGGAACGAACAACAACATCCCACCGTCTCTGTTCGGCCGGCCTCCTTCGGGGCCGGGCGAGCTTGCATAGCGCAGCCCCTGGGCCTTTGATACGAGAGAATGTATTTAGGGTCTCGCAGTTAGAGTGTGGTGATGGGGGTGGTCAGTCTTGTGGGTGGTGCAGGAGGGTGATGCGTAGGGGTGGTGTGTGGCACCGTGGCAGTGAGCGTGTACGTGACAGAGTGCTGGTGCCAGGCGATCGTTGCTGCTGCAGGCGCGGCCGTTGAACCCTCCACAGTGAGGACAGACATATACTGTACTGCGGCCGTGGCGTATAGTGACCGTGGCGGTCAGGCAAATGAGACACGGGCAGCCACGATTCTTGAACCAGCTACCCTCACCCTCCCGGTCGCGCGACACCCATCACACAATAACTGGGTACATGACACTATGAATGCTAATGATGCGAATGCTGCTGCAACGACTACTAGGCCTTGGCGGCGCGCTTGGCCGCCTTCTTGGCCGCCTTGATCTGCTTCTCCCTCTCGTCGAGGCTGAGAGCTGGGGCTGGCTTGCCGCCAGTACTCTTGCTCTTGGGCTTTGCTCCACCCGCTGCGCCCTTGGAGCCAGAGCTGGCCTTTGAGCTCGCCGACGGCGCGGGGCTGCCGGGGCCAGACGAAACCTTGGACCGCTTGCTGCTCCCCTCTGCGTCGCCCGCCGCGCGCTTGACCCCGCTCACCGACACGCCCTTCATGCTCGAGATGGTCGCGCGCAGCTTGTCCGCCTGCGACTGCTTCGGGGGCGCGGGCGCAGCCTTGTTCTTCCCCTTTGGTTTGGAGGGCGAGTCGAAGCCTGCTGGGCGGACGAAGCGCGCCGGCGCAGCGTCCTCGGGCTCCGGGGTAGCCTGCGCGGGCGCGCGCCGTGGGGGTGCGGGTTGCGGCGTCGTCTGCACGTTAGCTAATGCTCCGGCCCACAGCCCACACACTCACGTCGTCCCTCCGCTTTCCCTTGGCCTTCTTGACCTCGACGACCTCGCCGTCGCTGTCCACTCCCTCCTCATCGCTGTCCTCCGCCTCCTCGTCCTCCTCTTTGGGCTTGTCGCCGAACCCGCCGAACGCGCGCCGGCCGGGCGCCTCGTCCGCCACGAAGGGGAGATACGACGCGACAAAGTTGACTCTTGGGCGGGACGGCCCGGCGCCGGCGGTGCTCGTGCTTGCTGGCACTGCTGGCGCTGCCCGCCGCGACGGCAGGAACCACTTGGCGTCCTCCTCGGCCTGGTCGGTGCCCTTTGGCAGTGGTGGCGGCGCGGCGGGCGCTGGCGCTGGCGAGCCGCCGGCGGCGACAGACTCGTCCCGCGCCTTTGCGGCCGCAGCCCGCTGCATGAACTTGAGATTGAGGGTCCCGACCGAGAGCGACATGGTGTGGTAGTTGTGGTTGCTAAGGCTCGAAGGGTGTGAAGTCATCGATCTGTTGTGCTGAAATTGTGAGAGCGCGGAGATTGGCCCATGCCCGCAACCACAAGCACAACTGAGATTCAAGAGCACAACCACGACCTGAACGACTGCTTCTTCCTCTTCGTCCACACCACCACAATGACGCTCCCGCTCTCCGACCCGCCCATCCGCTCGGCCCTCCTCCTGGCCCTGTCGACGCAGAGCGCGCTCCTCAACGAGCTCTTCGCGGCGCTGCCGTCCAACTCGGCCGACGTGCCAGCACTCTACGGCAGTCTCGTCCAGTCGTCGGCCGCGCTCGACGGCCTCGCGCGCGACGCCGAGGAGCACCAGCGCCGCTGGGCGCGCCTGCAGGACAAGAAGCGCGAGGTCGAGGATCTGGAGCGTAAAGTCCGCTCGTTGGTACGCGACCTTGAGGGCGGACGGACAGAGCTCGAGGCGATGGTTTCTGAAGGGGAACGTGTACGGGATAACATTGACGCGAGTGAGAGAGGTGAGCTAGCTGGTGACGTAAATTGAGCAAGCTGACAACCGCAGATCCCGTCGGTGTGCCAGTGTTACTAGCCCACGCACACGCGCTGGCCCGCACCACGTCAGCGCCCGTCTCGTCGCTCCTGGCACCAGTGGAGCGCGCGCAGGCTGCGCCGTGGCCCAACGAGGCAGCCATGCGCCAGGGCCTGCTCTTCCAGCTCGAGGGCAGCATGAGCGGGGTGGGAGACGTCGGCGTCGTTGGTGAAGGTAGGCGAGCAGCTGGGGACCGCGCTGACGGCGGCAGAACAGGTGCCAGAGGAGAGGCACGAGGAGCGCCACGAGGTCGTGCAGGAGGACTCTGGGCGCAGATTCGACCCCAGCGCCGTGTTCCAACTCGACTTGGGCTCGGACGACGAGTCCGACGACGATTAGTACGAGTAGATGGCAGAAGTTGTGGCAGTGGAGGGGCCGGACAGCATGTGGTCGATCACAAACTCACACCCACGCCCCTCGGTCCCCAGACTCATCTCAGACCATGTTGTATGCATGCAGTGGTAGTACCGGAAGAATGCGCTGCCAGCGCACCAGATGAGATTACAGAGACGGGGTAACAGTACAGGGGTATCCAGGCCACGAGCTCCTCCCACTCTACCAGTTGTTGATCATCTCGCGCGACAGGGGCTCCGTCTCCATCTCGTACTCGACGTTGACGTGCGGCGCGCGCTTCTTGGCGCCACCCTTCTTCGGGTCCTTTGCTGGCGCCTTGCGCTTGGAGCCGGCCGCGGGGGCAGGGGCAGGCGCCTTGGGCTTCTTGGCCGGGGCCGGCGCCTCGTCCTCGCCGTCGTCGTCGCTGCCCTCGTCGTCCTCGTCCGACACCTCGAGGTCTGATGGGAACGCCTGGCCCTCGTCCTCGTCGCCGTCCGAGTCGAACTCGTCGAACTACAGTGTCAGCACATGTCCCACACGCACCGTCCACCACCGCGCTCACCTCGCTGCCAGAGTAGTCCTCGAGGTCGCCGACGTCCGACTCGTCGTCCGAGTCCTCGACGAACTCGCGGTCGCCGGCGCCGTCCTCCTCCCACTCCTCCTCGTCGAGCAGGCTTTCGTCGTCCTCCATCTCCTCCTCGAGCCGGCCCTTGCCCTTGTCCATCTCGAGGACCTGCCTCCACACGTCCTCGTTGACGTTGAGCGGCGTGTCGCCGTACGCCTTGGACCGCAGACGCTCGAGCAGCTCCTTCTCGATCGACTTCTCGAGCTTGGCGGCGGCGAGAGCCTTGCGCTCACGGGTAGCCTCACGCCTCTCGAGCTTCTTCTTGATACCGACGAGCTTGGGCCTGGGGTGTAAGCAACGTCACAGACACCACACTCACTGCTGCGTCATGCTCAAACGGCGCATCTTGATCAGGTACTGCGTGATCTTGGTGAGACGCTGCTTGCACTTGTGCGTGATGAAGTTGGGCCAGTAGATGAGCTCCTTGTCGATCTGCTCCAGCGCCTTGGTGTAGTTGTTGGACAGCTTGACACGCTCCCACAGGTTGGCGGGCGAGTGCGCACGCTCAATCGTCTTCATGTAGAGGTAGAGCACACCCTCCTTCTCGCGGACGGTCGCGTAACGGGAGTTGGCGAGCGGGCACGACTGGCGCGAGCAGAAACCCGTGAGGTTGTACTCATTGCGACAGAAGTTTTGAGTCACGGTCCTGGTAGGTGTCAGTACTGTGGTCTTGTCTGCCGACGCGACGCCGATGCTCACTTGACTTTGTACGAGCAGAACCTGCGAGGTTAGTGGCTGCCGCCGCACGAGCGTTTGTGAACTTACTGCTGGTTGATGACCTGCCAGATGACCTCGTCGGACTAGGGGGAGGGGTCAGAGAGTGCTTCTCATCACGGATCATTCTACTCACCTGCATGGTGCCGATGTCGTTGTCAAAGTGTAGTTGTGTTGATCGTAAGAAGTGACCGTGATGCAGCAATGACCTGCAGCAACACTCAAACTACCAGGTGGACCGGAAATTTCAACTGCCCTGGAGACATAGGCGCACTTTGAGATTAGGGAAAAGGCGCGGGAATGATTCGCGAGATTCCTGAGTGGCTCGCTGGCAAAAATTAGGCGTGCCGTAGATTACTGTAGTTGCCACCGTGGCTGTTCTCCGCGACGACGGGCCCGGATCTCGACGTGACAAGTGACAACCACGGAGACGACGGACACGCGCGCGTCGCTCTTGACATTACACTTTTGCATCGACCACCGCCTCACCCCCGCCCGCCACTCACTCCCATGGCCCTCAGTCTCCTCGCCATGCCCAGCACGTCGCGTGCCGGCGCCGCCCTCGCGCACGGTGAGCTCGGCGTGGTTTCAAGCCTGGATCGCGCACTGACACTAGCGCTGTCGCAGCCCTCCGTGCCGCCCCGCGCCGAACACTACACGTCACCCCGCGTGCCGCTGTCGCGCACTTTGACACACAGCTCCTCGTCGAGCGCCTGCAGAAGCACGGCATGACGCGCGAGCAGGCCGAGGGCGTCATGACTGTGCTTGCCGACGCTGTCGACGAGAGTGTGCGCGGTATGGAGGCCGGGCTGGTCAGCAAGGCCGAGCAGGAGAAGGTGGGTGGGCGGGCCTGGCCCTCAGTATCTGTGAGCTCAGCTGACCCTGCAGCAACGGTACACGCAAAACGTCGACTTTGCCCAGCTCAAGTCGGAGCTGCAGCTGCACGAGAAGAACGACCTGACGCTCATGAAGGCCGAGAACGACCGGCTGCTAGCCGACGTCGAGAAGCTCAAGCAGCGCCTGCGGGAGGAGGTGACGCGCACGCAGGCGGGCGTGCGGCTCGACCTCAACCTCGAGAAGGGGCGCATTCGGGACGAGTCGGCACAGCAGGAGCTCAAGATCAAGGAGGTCGACACGCGCATCGAGTCGGAGATTGCCGGCCTGCGCACGCAGATTGAGCAGGCAAAGTTTAGCATCCTCCAGTACCTCGTCGGTGTGGCGACTGGTTCGGGCGCCCTGCTGCTCGCGTACATGCGCATGATGGTGAGTGGGGCGTGGGTGGGAGTTGAGGTGGGTGAAACTGACTCGCGCAGCGGTAGTACAGTCAGTCGGCTATGGCCGGCCCGAGATCTTGTAGACGAATAGATGATGTACCCTCTTCTGTAACCGACGTCGTGCCGTGAGCTGGGGTCACCAGCTGTGTTGCCTTGGTTTCCCTCTCTGTGTGTCTTGAAGGGGAGGGGGTATGCCGAGCATAAGGGTAGTATGGTAGAACACCACATCTGTTGTTGTGGCAAGTGTGCTGGGCATCCCCGTCGACAGGGCGAGGGGTGCATGGCAGCAGATTCTGTCTTATGCTTGCCTCTGCTCCTCTTCGTTCTCTTCTCGGTTGGTGCACGGCGGTGTTTGCATCTCGTATTCGTGTTTGTAGAGCTGTTGAACGATGTGGGTTGGGTTCAACACCCTCGAGCATTCATTCCTAACCACGCAAGGCAGTAGTTCCCCACACATAGCCTCTCATGGCAGCAGCATATCAAACAACGAACCCATATGTATCCCCCAGATCCATCATTCGCACCCTCTCCAAAGAAGGAGAGAGCGTATACGAAGCCAACGTCCAGCCCGGGTCAAATCGCAGGAGGAGGAGCATAACTGTTAACCCACCAGCACGTCCCCGCAGCGACACGACAATCCATGCAGTACATAGATCATAGATCCAATACATTTACATCATATTCGGCGATGCATGGGCTCCCATCGACCGTTGTACAGGAGAGCGATGGCCGGAAGTGACCACGGCGTACAGTGACACGCCATTCTGCCACGCCACATTGCACTGAACTTCGTTCCAATCTGACCCCGCGCCGCGTCATGACGCCAGCAACCCAGAAAGCTGCTGTCAACAACGACCTCCATTCCACCACCCACACCACGACGACGATGAGCGCCCCCCAAGCCCCAGCAGCAGCCCTCACGCCAGCAGCCATAGCCTCCGACCTGCGCGCACTGCAGGCCCTCCCGCCGTCCGTGCTGGCCCAGCTGATCGACCCGTCCGCCCAGCCGGCGGGCGCGAACCCGCCGGACGCGGCAACGCAACTGAAGACGTACGCTGGCGCCGCGGAGCCCGGCGTCAGCGCGAGCCTGGGCGTCGCGCGCGCGTACGCGGCCGAGATGCGCGCCCAGGCTGAGCGCCTTGGCGCGCTTGGTGCCGTCGGCGGGGAGGACGACGCCGTCGGCGCGCGCCTGGGCGAGATCCGGGGCGCTGCCGACGAGGTGCGCGCCGCTGTGGAGGACTATGCTGCTGCCGTCGAGGGGAGGTAGCGTGAGTGCTGGCGTGCGGGGTGGGGCTGACCTCTGCAGCGGTGTGATGACTGGCGACACGGGACACGAGGCAACGACACGGTTGAGACGACACGACGAGGCGGCCCGCGCACATTGCCGTCAACGGCCACCACACATTGCGGGGTACTGCTGGGCCATACGCTGTGTGCGCTACACTGCTGCGATGCAGATACGTAACGTAGACGCACATGGGGGCACTGCCCCGAGGGCAGAGCACATACCTAGCCCAGCCGTCCAACCACCGCCGCCGCGCGGAACCACCACCTCAAGAGCCACAGGCCCTCGCTCGGCGCTACGCGCCTCGCCCACGCCCCGCCTGATACTACAACATGCATATGCACTCATCGCTTGCCCTTCTTCTTCTTCTTGCCCGCGCCGCCGCCGGTAGCGCCGCCGCCAGCAGTGGCAGCAGGCGTGCCCTTGCGCTGTGGCGTGTTGGAGCCTGATCCAGCAGCGCCGGCCTTGAGGGGGTCGTCGCGCTCGGCCGTGGGCGTGCCGGCGCCTGCGGACCCGCTGCCCACCACCAGCGGGGCGCGGCGGCGCGCATTGGTGATGCTTGAGAGGAGGCGGAGGTTGAGCGACTCGAAGCGGTTGAGGATGATGGCCGAGAAGGTCTTGTACTTGATGCACTGGGGCGTGTGAGCGGGCTAGCAAAGGGCAAGGTAGGGAGCGTCAAGCGCCGAGCGTAACTCACCTTGATGTCATCTGTCACCTTGAGCACGAGATGCCCCGTCTTGGGGATGAACTTGACGACATAGCGCGTCTGGGGTGTGAGTGGACGTCGGCGCTGGCGGAGCTGGCGGCGGAGGCAGAGGACGGAGAAGGCGCACGACTTCGCGAGCGCAGGCCCGAGGCCAGCACGCCGAGCCCGTTGCTCACGCCGTCGCCCATCGCCGCACTCGCTCACGACTCACTTGTCTCGGTGCGCGGTTATACAGCTCGATCACGGCCTGGGGGTATCTGTCAGCTGCTTGCTTGCTCTCCTGCCACTGCCACGCCAAACTTACGCTCTCAAAGTCGGTCCACGTCTTGATGTAGACCATGGCGATGAGCTGGGCGCGGGTGTGTGTCGGCGGTGTGTTGTCGTCTGCAGTGTTGTCGTGTCGTGCGCCGACGCCGAGATTGCATGCGGCAGCAGCATATGGAAACCTCGGCGTGGTGGGTGGTCGAGTGACCATGTGGTGATAAGCCGGCGCAACTTTTGCCACGCCATTCGCCACGTGGCCGCCAACGCGTAGATCGGGCGGGCGGGCGCTCAGGCGCGTCGAGCAGCGGCCCTCCCGTGTCCCGGTGGCACGCACGCCGTGGTGGTGGCCCCGACGTG
Source organism: Vanrija pseudolonga (assembly GCF_020906515.1). Lineage (NCBI taxonomy): Eukaryota > Fungi > Basidiomycota > Tremellomycetes > Trichosporonales > Trichosporonaceae > Vanrija > Vanrija pseudolonga. The sequence continues at coordinate 3,658,731 of NC_085851.1, read as the reverse complement.
TGCGAGGTGCGACATGCTACAGCCTACACAACCGTGTCACCTCGTTACAGCACGTCAACTCAACTCACCACATCTAACGCCCGACACGACACACTCACGACCACCGCAATGTCCGGCTTTCTCAACTCATTCGGGTGAGCCTCGCCTCCTCCCTCCCTCCACCTCTGCCCCACCACGCGCTGACACTCGCCCCCAAGCAGCCGCCTGCGCGCGCCGAAGCGCTCGCCTATCCCGTCGCAGCTCGGCGCTACCGCCGGCGGCTCGTACGACGCGCCGCTCGTCTCGCCCGGCGCCGAGGTCGCCGGCTCGCCTGGCTCGCCCGTCCAGAAGCCCCTCTTCCTCTGCCAGCCGTTCGTCAAGGCCGCGCTCGTCAAGGGGAGCTTCAAGACCATCGTCGCGCCGCCAAAGTATGTCGACGTGAACGAGTGGGTCGCTATCAACTGTGAGTGGGCTGGGGGACAGTAGTGGTGAAGAAGCGCAGCCTGACCCTCCCCGCAGTGTTCGACTTCTACCACAACCTCAACCACTTCTACTCTGCCCTCACAGAGTTCTGCACGATCCACAACTGCCCGACAATGTCAGCGGGCCCGACGTACGTCCTGGCTACACTGGACGCCCACTGACCCCAGACTAAACTTCCTCTGGCCCGACCAGAACCAGCGCCTCGTCAGCCTCCCCGCGCCGACGTACATCGACTTTGTGATGAGCTGGCTGCAGAAGCTGCTCGAGGACGAGGGCGTGTTCCCTACCAAGTCTGGTGGGTTGCGTGTCTGTTGCCGAGCTGACCCCAGGCCGCGACTTCCCCCAGTCGTTCGCGTACACCGCAAAGCACATCTACAAGCACCTCTTCCGCGTGTTTGCCCACCTCTACCACGCCCACTTTGAGCAGGTCGTCCACCTCTCCATCGAGGCACACTTCAACTCGCTCTTTGCGCACTTCCTCGCGTTCGGCAAGGAGTTTGACCTCCTCGTCATGAAGGACCTCATGACCCCCCAGGGCTTGGGCCAGGGTGTTGCCGAGCTCGCTGAGCGCTGGCGCGAGATGGGCATCCTCGAGGTGTAGGAGGACACCGGAGGAGCTCGCTGCACGAGGAGAGGAGAGGAGGAGCAAGTACCGGACGACGCGCTTGGACGCCCCCACCACACACCCCGGTTGTATCATGACACGTCGACGTCGTAGCATCACTCACGCCGTCGCACCATTCCCCTACACATACGACCTCACACATACCCCCAGTCAGTATTGCAGCTGCATATAGACGCGCGCATCGTGAATGAATGCAAGATACTTGTGTAACCAAAGGTATGACTACTACGGCAGGGGGGTCTACTACGCAAGGGTCAACAGCACACTGCAAAGTTTAGCAGCTCACGGTCCAGCCGCGAGCTGCTGCGGCGCGTGGACAAGGGGGTATCAATCACTTGAGTACAGGGGGGTACAGAACCGGGCAGGCAGCGCCCCGGTGCTTGTATTATAACGCGGGTGGATAACCTGGAGAGCATGGGGTATTACTAGATGGGTGTGCCACATCAACTGGCGCATCACTTTGGCACCTCGCAGATAGCCTCAATGAGCTGCCCAACCCAGTTGCCAATGCCAGTGAGGCTGCAAAGTCAGCAAGGAGTTCCATTTGAGGCCACCCTAGTCCAAACTCACCGGTCGGCAGAGCCGGGCTGGAACGACATGTCGTTCAGACCTCTCATGCCAAGGTCGTCCAGCACCTGCTCGCGCGTGCCGTGGGGAGTCACCACAGGCATCGGCGCAGCAGAGTTGTTGATCGACGTCGAGAAGTTCTTTTGGTGGAGCGACTGCGTCGACTCGTTGCCCGCAATCGGTACCGGCGCGAACGAGTAGGACGCGTCTGCCATTGCTCGCTCCATGATGACCGTGACGGCCGACAGAATCGCAGTCGACGATGTCGAGCCCATCACACCCGCCATTCGGGGGATCAACGAGTCGTAGCTGGAAATCGTCAGTGGTGTTCCGGGAACAGTCAGTGTGGACTCACGCAAGAGCCACGACATCGGGCATCTCAATGCTCGCCTCGGCCAGCAGTCTGTAAAGAACAAGTCGCTCCGTGTCGGTGCTTGCCGAGTGCAGCATGGTCACAATAAGAGTGACAAGAAGTAGAGCAGTCGAGTTGTCCCTGATGAGGTCAGCCTTGCCTCACACCACAACCACCTGGGCTACTCACGGAATGCTCAAGAGGTCAAAGACCGACAACGTCGACAGGTCACGCAACTCCTCCTCGGCGACATCGACACCAGCGGCAGTGAACAGCCCCTTGAGGTCGCTCGCCTGCGCGGCTGCAATGGGAAGCAGGGAGGTGAAGAACGCAACGCTGCGCGACCCAATCAATGGCGCATCCTCCTCGATCGGCTCGAGACGAATTGAGCTCGAGAGTCGCAGCAACTCGGTCAGAGTCACAATCGTAAGCTTGCGCGTGTTGGGATGGCGAACACCCTTGTAGACAACCGCCACGAGGGAGAAGTACGGGTTCGTGTCAAAGCTCACGCCGCACACCTGGTCGAGGTTGCGCGCAGCCTCAATGTACCGGCGGCGCACAGGAAGGAGGTACTCGAAGATGCCGTTGGCGAACAAGCCCTCGCCCTCCATGTGCCGAAGGGTGCTGAGAAGCAGCTCGAGGGCTGGCGCAAAGATGGGGATGTACGACACCTCCATGAGGCCAACTGCAAGCCAGAAGAAGATTGGAGGGTACTTGCTGCGACGTGACAAGCCAGGTAGCAGCCTCGTCAGACTGCGAAGCACTGATATGACGTGAACCGTGTTGGTCTCGTTGAGCTTGTGAACGCTGGTCCTGAGGGAGCCAAGAGTCTGGAAGACTAGGTCGTCGTCAGCCTCCTCGCTCGCCAGGTGGCCGAGGGCAAGGAAACACTGCGACTGCGTGGCAGGGTTGTGCTGGAAGGCGGTCGAGGCGATCAAGCCGGTCCAGCGAGCGCGCCAGGCGTTGGCGCAGTCGGTAGTCGGCGCACCAGCCGAGAGGACGTCCATCAAGAACTTGATAACGAGGTCGAGCGAGTCGAGGTACAAATTGCCATACTGGTCGTTCTGGGAGAGACCCGAGAGCTCAAAGTTGTACGCCATCTGCTGGAGGCCGAATGCGTTGATCATCTCGGGTTGCTGCAGTCTCTTGAGCAGGTGGTGGAGTGTGGTTGTGTCCATGTCGCCACCCGAGAATGAAATCGACAAGGACTGAACAATGCTCATGGTCAAGCCATAGACTGTCTGCCGCATGAGAACGGGGCCGACTCCGGCGAGGAGCACAATACAGAACAGGAGCTCCGGAAGGAAGACCTGCGTATCGAGAGGCGACTGCGGGCTGAACGTGAGCGCGAGGTTGAGGCGCGCCAGAATGATGATCTCAGTCCACGCATTGTTCTCGGTGAGGTTGTTGGTAGGCGTAGAGTAGGTCTGCGAAATGGTCTTGCGCAGACGGACAATGAGCTTGCCCTTGACAGCAGTAGAGCTGAGCGAGACGAGAATCTCGGCAGCGTTCTCCGCTCTCTCCGAGCCAGGTCCGGCAGCAAAGGCATAGTTAAGCAGCTCCGAGACCACGAGATCAACCAGAGCGTCGTGGGACTTGCCGATAACGCTCCAGACGTGCTCTTGGAAGGACAGGTGGAGGCGCTTCTTCTCCGTTGCCGTCAACGAAATCAAGTTGCGGATGATCTCGATGACTTGCTTGATAGGTTCAACGCCGTCGTCTCGAGTCGGCTTGGCGAACAGTTCCAGGTTGGCAAGCCAAGGGGGCACGTAGTGAAGGCAGGCCGTCTTCTGAGGCAGGTCTGCCTTTGTGAAGCCAATGATCCACTCCTTGAGGAACTCGAGGGTGAGGTTCGGCGCCGAGCTGGCGAGAAGCTTGCTAAGCTTGTAGACGAACTCGAGCGAGTTTCCAGGAATGAGGAGGCCGGCGGACACCGGGGTGACGAGAGACGACAGGTCAAACTTGAAGAACTGAGAGAGCTCGTGAACAAGACCGTACGCCCCCATGCGCAACGTCTCGTCATTCGACGAAAGGTTCAGGAGCGCGACATTCAACAGAGTGCCTGGGACGTCGCTGGGCCTGAGAACACGGTCCTCCGTCGATGGCGACTCTCGGAGGCGACTGCGTGCCGAGCGGATGATCTGCGCCATCTCGCCACGCTTACGCGAGATGAACGTGACCGTTTGGTTCTGAGAGTGCTTGACCACAAGCTGGTCTGAGGCTGGCCCCCCTCCCACGCCTGCTCCCGCGCCTTGACCAAGGATAACGTCGTTGACGTCCTTGAGGTTGACGACGTCGATGATGTATGACTTGACGGTAGGAGTAATGTCCTGCTTGCGCCACGAGGCCACTTGGAGGCAATCGTCGCCCAGCTTCACGACGACTGGCATCTGGCTTTCGTGGTCAGCCAGCCAGAGCAAGTTGGTGAAGACATGGTCGGCTTCAAAGGCAAGCGCCAGCGTATGCTCCGGAAGCATAAGCGTCGTGAACGGAACAAACTCGGCGAGCTCGGCAGGGCTGCTAGCTCCAACAATGTTCTTCGTAAAGCCGTTGCCGACAGCTGGAAGCTCGGCGATGATGCGGCGCACACGCTTGCGGGCGTACGAGTTGGGGTTGTACAGCGCGATGGTCGCGACGTGGCCCCACAGCGACGGCGGAGCCATTTGGATGGCACGGCGAAGCCAGGCCGAAGGCAACTCGGTGGACGGCGAGAAATCGGTCAAGTCGATGACAAGGTCGAAAGGCTCGGCAATGTTCGCAATCTTGGAGAAGATGTGGTACGCCAAGAGATCATAGTCGATGTATGTGACACGCGAGACGATGAAGTAGAAGATTCGTCTCTGGTTCTGGTTCGCAGGGCCTTCGTAGAAGACGCCATCGACGCTCTCGGTGCTTCGGTCGGCATTGTGGCGCATAAAGTCGTCAAAGACCTGGTTGCGTGCGTTCGAGCTCAGGCGAGTAAAGTCGACGGGCGGGCCAGTCTCCTCCATAAGGAGGCGAAGCGATGCGGCCGCAGCTCTGCCGTCGAGCTCGAGACGAATGTTGCGATCGTTTGACCGCCCGCGGAACGTTTGCGGCATGTTCTCCAGCGAAGTTTCCAAGCGAGCAATGTGCCTGAAGACGAATCGCTGGATTAGCATGTTGTCACCGTCCGTGTCGAGGTTGCGCTCCGCCTCCTCTTGGAAGGTCTTGATGGCCTGCGCCACCTCCCAACTCCTTGGCCGGACTGCCAGCTCTGAGAGGAACTTTGTGACCTGTCGAATGTTCTCAGACAGGAACGGGTTCAGCACCTTCATGTGGGCCTCCTTGTTGCCGAACAGGACATTGTTGGCCAAGTTCTGCACGACCTTGGTGATCAGCAGCAGCGCACGGCGCGTGTCCCTAGTGTCGGGGTTGACGTCCAGGTCCATGGCCTCAGGGGCAACGATGGCAGGGCACAAGAAGCGCAGGAACAGGAACGAACCGACCGCCGAGTGACGCGAGTCGGGGAAACGGTCCTCGACAGAGTCCCAGATGTGATGGCAGAGTGCCTTGAACATGACCGGGGCGTTGTCCGCAGACGTGTAGATGACCTCGAGAAGTGCCTGGCACATGAGCCGAAGGTGCTCGGCATTGCGGCCAATCTCCTCCTCGGGAACCTTGGACGGGTCCAGCTCAAACGAGCACTCTGGTGGCTTCTCCTCCAAGTGGTGGATAAGTGGTTGTAATGTTGATCGGCAGTAGTTGTAGCCGTACGCACGACCAAACATGGTGAGCAGTCTTGTCGTGATCGAGTTGGCGCGGAACAGCTCGGACTCGTGGTCTAATGCGCGGTTAGCTCTGGCAATACCACAGTGAGATAACGTACTGGTCTGAGACACCTCGCGTTCGATGAGGAGCTTCATCAAGCTCAGGAGGCTGCCCTTGGCCTCGAAAACGCGGAAGAGCATCAATGACACTTCGTCCACTTCGCCGGGCGGGCACACGTCGCACATTGCCATGGCCAATGCAAGGTTTGGGGAAGTGAGGGCTTCAAAGTAGGCCTTGGGTGCCGTGATGCCAGTCTTGGTTGCAAGACCACCGAAACGAGTGTCTTGCTGGAGAATGTTGGAGATCAGCTGCATGAAGGCTGTGCGGATCGTGGGGTCGTCGTGGTAGCCGAGCGTCAGGCAGTGCTTCAGACCAACGTCGATGTTGGCGGACAGGAGGTTGGACAAGACCTGAATGGCGAGTGCGGGGTACGTTTCCGTGTTGGACACCTTCATGCTGAGACCAGAGACCGAGGTGGCGACATGCGAAGACTCGGTCTCCGCCGAGTTTGCAGACCTCTCCAGGACTCGCACCAGCATGTGGTAGTAGCGGTAGAACAGACGCGATTTGACAACAAGCTGGGTGTCTTCCGACTCGGCACCAGGTGGCTTGATGATCAGGTTGTCGGTGACGGGGATCATGGCCCGCAGACAGGCGTGGTCGAGATCCCGCTGTATCCTGTCGTTGCCCACAAGATTCTTGCTGCCCTCGCCGTCTCTGAACGATTCGATGGACCACTCGCACATCCACTCGAGCACAGCGTTTCGGAGCTTGTTGTTGTTGCCAAGGATCGCAAAGTCTGGCCTGTTGAGCACAACCTCGATGAGCTGGCAGTATCTCTGCTTGATGCGCATCTGGTAGTCCTCCCGGCCCAATCGGTGCGTGTACTGGGCGATCAGGTACAGGAGCTCGCCCATTTCCACCTGAACGCCGTTGTCACCAGGACTAACGCGCTCGACTGTCGACTTGAGCACAGCAATGGCCTGGTCGACGTAAATCGTGAAAGTCTCAGAGGCGGCCACACCACCGGGCACGAACGCATGAGACAAGAGCTTGGTCATCTGAAGAATCAGGACTCGGCTCAGGCCCAGAGGCAGCTCAGTTCCCAGGGCATCCTTGGCCGCTTCACGAACGTGGATAGAGCTGCTGATCAAAAGGTCGACCGACTGGCGGATAAACGACTCCACATGCGCAGTGAGGTCGATGGGCTCCTCGTACACTCGGGGCAAGACACCTTTGCCCAGAGTGTCCGTCACAGTGACAGGGGCGATATTGTCCTGAAGGGCGACACTGCTGGTGCTGCACAGGAACGCGATGAGATTCTGCCACTCCTTAGATTCGTCCTGAGAATGATCAGCAGTGATCTCACGCAACCTTAAAGTATAGAGCTTACTTCGTTCAGCCCGACAATGTCAGCACTCAGCATTCGACGGCGACTGTCGCGGTCGCCGTTGCTTTCAGACGCCTCGGCCTTTGCGATTTTGGCGGCAAGGGCCGTAGCACGGGCATTCAATCCAATCCAGATGGTGCTGAGCAGGGTGGAGGCACGGATGTGCTGCTTGATGACCCTCCGGATGGCGCGTTGCTGCAGCTGGCGACCAGTGGCAGGAGGCAAACTTGCGAGCTCAGCCAGCATCGTCGAATGATCCGTAATCTCGTCCAGCTGGGCCTGGCTATTGCTGATACCAGACCGAACGAGGAGGACCAACTTGCTGAGAGCACGGAGTGACTGCGACGCCATGTTTGTCTGCTGGACATCTGGACCGATCAAGCTCGTAATCGTGGCGACTTTAGCAACCAAAACAGCTGCTCGTGCGTTTGGTGCCTTGGTCATGATGTCGGGCATCGTCGTCGCAGCCTTCCAGACTGTGAGCACTGTTTGCCGGAATGCGCCTGCAATGAGAGCGAGGTCGGACACGTTGCCCATGTGGAAATCGACAAGCAACTGTCGGCTGGCGTCGATAAGGATCTGCCAGATGGGGACAGCCGAGTTGGCAGCCATAGCAGCCCGAGGAGCATCAACACCCATGGAGTCGAGGAGTCTCTCCAGGATTGCAATGTTTGTCTTGGCCGCCTGTGCACGAATCGTCATGGGGCAGAGCGTGCTTGTCAACGACGAAATGACAACCAACGTCTGTCCCAGAGTGTCGTTTGAGTCACCAGCGCCATCGAATGCGAACGCCGGGTCCAGAGCCATCAGGTTGAGAACCTCCCAAATCAAGTCGGTCTGTGATCCCGTGAGGTCAATGCTTCCACGAATCGGCAGACCCTTGGATTTGTTGCCTATCAGCGCGTTGGTCTGGGACTAAGATTTAGGTCAGCACTGGCTTTACAGGTACCATCGTTCACTTACCTTGAGAATGACACGGACGGATGGGGCAACATCTGGCCGCAGCTCGTGGACAGGCGGGTACCAAGGCAAGCGCTGGCCCTCTGTCACGATAATGGTGCAGGCTCGCACTCCAATCATCTTGTAGGCGTCCGCAGAGTCGTTCCACAGTTTCGGGAAGATGAGGGATGTTGTGAGGCTCGGGGTGTAGCGGTAAAGGGCAACGAGTCCATCCACCAGCACGCTGGCGTCGGTGATTTCTGATGTCAAGGACGAGTAGAAGAGGGCATTCTGCAATTGTCAGCCATATCCCCGCCGCTCCCCTTACCTTGAGGTCGTTGTGCAAGTCTGGTAGAAGAGTCCTGATACCAGAGCCCTCAAGCCGTGGGCTGCACGACAGGGCTGCGCGAACCAGATCGACGGCACAAATGACACAAGCCTCGAAAGACTTGGCCTGTGTCAAGCCCTTGCGAAGACTTTCAATGAAATTGGCCTTCTTGCTCAAGCCGCTTGTTCGGCCAGTCTCGCCCAGAGCGACCTTTCGAAGCGAGTCGGGCGAGAGGACGAGCAACATGGCCAGGAATGGGTAGTACGTCTTGCCGCGCTTGCCACTGGCCGAAGCCTCGCTCGAGCCAGAGATGGCCTCGAAGATGATATCAGCGCTGTCAAGCTTGCGTTTGCCTTCAATGAGCTGCTGGTACTCGTATGGGTAGACATCGATCCAGTTCCAGATGGCTTTCCGCAACGCATTTGCCAAAGCAGTCTGGGCCGGACGCTTGACATGCTGGATCGGCTGCTGCCAGTCCTGGAGCACCTGCGCGAGACGAGAGAAGTCGACATTGGACCATTCGAGGAGCCGCAACTCGATCAGCTCTGGATTTTCTTCCAGAGTCGTCGTCAGGTGGGCCACCCTGGCCTTGATACGCGACAGAACCAAGGGCCAGTTGGAAGCCGAGAGGAAGAAGATGATGCGGGCCGTGTACCTGGTCACCTGGGCAATTGCGGTCGCCGTTGTGGACGCTGTTGGCGCTAACAGAGACTCGGAGACCGGAGGAGGGGCCTTTCCTGACGCTGCTGGGTACGAGTGCTGCTGAATGAACTGAGCACCAAGAGAGAAGGCAGTCGAGCTCGGGCTGACTTGTCGGTTCCACGAGTTGACTGTTGAGCTGGAAGCCGACTTCCCGTCCTTGCTAGACAGCGGCACTGGGATCCCCAACTGCCCACTGTTGTCTTGCGAGATCAAGCGAGTGTAGGAAACCAAGATGCCGAGGAGATGGCGCGCGAGGTTGTCGTCCAAAGGAGCGGGATCTGGCCAGCATTGCGGAAGTTCTGATGGCTGGTATGGGGAGGCTGCAGTGTTGATGCGCCATGACTCGGAAAGGCACATTAACAGGATGTGAAGGATGAAGAGCTGAGATTGAATCGTGTCCAGCGGAACGTCGACGAGGGGCACAGCGGCATACAGCTGTAGATTGTCAGTATCTTCTCTCTCGCCCCCATCGCAAGCGCTTCTTTGTACCTTGGCAAGGGTGTCGAGGGCACTGGCCAGCGTGTGTGCGACGACCGAGAGTTGCAGTCGGGAGATCTGGAGCAAGCTCTCGACCGTCGTCTTGATACCTTCGTCATTCTCCAAGATGGCGAGTTTGATACCGGAATTGCATGGCAGCTGTTGCGGGTCAGTTGACTGTGACAAGGACGCGTCCACGGTCGCGCGCGCCGGCGTGCTGGCAGCGCCGGCAACGACACGCCCAGACGCTTTGGCCGCCGCGTGTCTGAACAAAAGCAGGCCGCCCAACGACTCACTTTATCAACCAAACGCTTTACGAGCGTCTGGACCACCCTCTGCTCGCCCGATATCATTTCTGGCCTTGTAAGTTGTCCCCCGCCGTCGTGGAGGGAAGGGTTGTCGGCATGCTGAATGTCTACCGAGCGAACGCGACCGGCGGGTGAATTAAAGGATGTGTGACCAGAGGCCCGTCGGAGCGGCATCCTTGTCGATGCAGTCTTGTGGACCTCGCTGGCTAAGCGGTCATGAGAAGGGGGGTGGAGAGAATGCGGGATGTAGTGAGCAGCTGGAATGTTGATTGATGTTGGGTGGGGGTCAAAGGTGGGTGAGGAGGGGGGGTGGGGGTGGGGGGTGGTGATGAGGAGAGTGCGATGGGAGATCGAGTTTCGCGCGGCGCGTTGGGTATGGTGATAGTGTGTGTGTGTGGGTGTGTGGTTGGGAGGATGTTGGGTTGACGGAGAGGGCTTGCGGCGTTGTAGGGCGGGAAAGATCAGACGTCCCCGACCGACTTTGCCAAACGCACGGTGGTATAGGTCAGTGTGGTGGTGGGTGGGTAGGTAGATGGTACTGGTGTGAGTGAGGTAGGTCGTGGTCGTGTAGCGCAAGTTGGTGGTGTAGCGTGCATGCATGCGTTGCAGGTCAGCACCCGCCGCGGCGCGCACCCAGCCAGCCAAGGCAGCACCAGGCAATGCAGGCAGGCAGGTCGGTCGGCGGCACGGCACGTCGACGACCTGGACCTGGCGTCTTTGGACCCTGAAAACGGTTGGCCCGTTTCTGCAGAGGTGTCGTGTCGCAGAGCAGCGTCGTTTTGCATGGCAATGTACTACCGCCCCCACCCACCCAGCAGCCAAAGGTGCCGGGGAACAGCACTTCAACTCGGTCTAGTCGTAGTGGTCGTCGTCGTCGTCTCGGGGCGGGGGGCGCGCAGTGATGGGTCAAGCACCTCCCCCTTCCTTCCCTTGCTGGCCCCGCGTGCACTTTCTGTGGCTCTACTCCTCTGTTCAATAGTGTGTGGCGCGGCGCGGCATCGGGGGCGTAAAGTCAGGGACGACGGGGCGCAACTTGAACCAAGGGAACAGGCGGGGCGCTGGTGCTTGCAGCTCGGACGGGACGCCACGGCGCGCACTGGCGCCAGACACTGGCGCAAGGCTGGCACGCTGGCAGTGCTGGTGCATTAGTACACTGTGCAGCGGCCCCAGCAAGCCAGCCTGATCGAAAGGAAGGAAGCAACCTTGAGCGGGCTGGCGCGCGATGAGACTCGAGACTCTCACACGCCCCTTGAGCTTCCTTTCCTCGACGCGCACACGCGCACGCGCGCGCCAGACGCATCGACGCATCCTTTGGATCTCTCAGTGTTCTATTCTGTAGCAACAACAGGAAACAACGCTCTCGACGTGGCCATTGATAGCGAGCTCTCGTCTTTTTGATGCATTGCCGCCACTGCTGCATGTTTCAGGGTCTGCAACCATCTTGTCACCGCCAGTGAGGATTAATTGTGTCGGGCGGCGGCGTGGGCAAAGGGTTGATGCCTGTTGGGCAAGCAGGCAAGTAGGTTGGGGTCACTAATATGCTCCGAAACTCGCAACTCGGCGCACGCGTAGAGTTTGCAGAGTTGCCTGCCCACACGTCCCACACGCGCCCACCGCGCCCACCTCGTACCGGAAAAACTACATGGAGCCAGCCACGCAACATGACCTGGACCGGCGAGTTGACCAAGGATACCACCGTGGGAGACCAGCGCATCATCATCATGCAACCCGCCGCATCCATTGTGACTGCATCCATTGTGACGAGACAATTCAGTGACGACCATATTCAAACGACGACGCGACAACAACGGCCAAGTCAAGTCGTGGCATTAACACCACACATCTCACACACCGCCCCCACTCCTCCTTCCTTCCGTCCCCACCATGGTCTACATTGACCAGACGGGCGACTTTCGCTCCCTCATCGCCGAGGGATCCAAAAAGGCCGCTGCGACACCCGGCGCTGGGCCATCCAAGTCGCGGAAACCACTCGCACCAAAGCAGGACGACAGGTTCCTCAAAGAGGCGTACCAGATTGTGCGTGCCAAGACTCCGCCGCTGCCGCTGTCGCATCCGATACAAAGCTCACACACATCCGCAGTACGGCCACCTGTCCGAGCTCCAGCGCACCCTCAAGGCCATCCGCAAGCCGTACCTCTCCACCGACGTCCCGCCGCCACTGTCCCGCCGCGCGCGCAACGATGGCGGCGATGAGCTCAAGCGGTATGAGGGGTCCAAGTACCTTTCTGAGCGGGAGCGCGACGAGATCGACGTGCGCACCAAGATGATCCTGCGGCGATGTCGCGAGCGCGTCGGCGACCTTGAGGCAGAAGAGAAGGGTGAGTCGGGCAAGGCGACGGCATACTGACGTTCGTCCAGCCCGACAAGCCAAGACGGCACCACCGGCCTCGGCTCTCTTCCAGCTCCTCCCATCGCTAGCACCAGTGGCGGTCGACACGTCCGAGCCCCTGCTGACCGCACATCGGTCGAGCATCATCTGGACCCTGACAAACTTGCTCGCCAAGCTGTCGGCCACGCAGGCAGACATGCAGGAGGAGCGCGCCAAGCGGCGGGAGGAGAGGAGCCGGACGCTAGGCGGCGGCGCAACGCGCGAGATTGCGTCGCTGCAGGTCGGTGCCGACCTGGCAAAGGGCAAGAACGCGGTGCGGACCGTCGCACCGGCCGCCCTGCCGATCATACCGACCGACGAGGCGCCGATCGAGCAGCAGCTGTCTGCCGCCCAGCTGCAGCAGTTTGAGTCGGAGAACTCGACGCTCCTCAACGAGATGGAGAGCCAGCTCAACTCTGTCCTCGCGGCCGAGAAGAGCCTGCTCGAGATCAGCGCCATGCAGACCGAGCTCGTGCGCCACCTCGTCCAGCAGACCGAGATCACGGACCGCCTGTACGATGAGGCCGTGGGCAGCGTCGCCGAGATGGGCAAGGCCAACCAGCAGCTCAAGAAGGCCAAGGAGCGCAGCGGGGAGGCAAGGCTCTTCTTGCTAGTCTTCCTCTTTGGTGCGAGCTTTGCGCTGCTGTTCCTCAACTGGTACGCATAGTTCTACATGTAATTGTTGTATAGATGGACACAAGACACAAGCACTCTATCGGTTGTACAGGCGGTCGTAGTCTAGCGGGGGATAAGCTCCTCTACTTCCTCGTCGTCGCTGAAGTCGCCGAGCAGGGCCGTGCTCTCTAGTGCCTCGGCCGCAAGCTCGCCCTCGCCCGGCTCGCCATTGTCCAGCTTGCGAATCTGCTCCAGCGTCAGGCGGTAGATCCACACGCCCGTGGCGATGGAGATGAGTACCGAGCCGCCGATGGACAGCATGTTGAGGATGAAGCGAAGCGGGTCGGGCTTGTTGTCCGGCCCGTCGTCCGTCAGCGAGTTGAGGCGCGAGCCGATGAAGACGGGGATGAAGAGGCGGGGGAGGTAGAGGCTGCGTGGGTTAGCTTGCCGCCTCCGCTACACAGCTCCACTCACACGTTGGCGAGCATGAAGTGCCAGAACTCGAGACCATCGATGGACTGCAACTGTCAGCCTTGTCACACATGCACAAGAGCGGCCAACTCACCGCAAACAGTCCGTTGCCAATGGCCCAGGGAAGCGGGCACCACCTGATCATGGCGACGAGCGGCCAACCCTTCTCCCGCATGACGTGTCCGAATGCCTCCCACTGCTTGTTCCTGCCCGTGCCCATGCGGCGCATCCAGTCCAGGAAGAAGAGCTGGGCGTTAGGTAAATCGAACAACTGTACACCTACTCTGACGGAGAGGAAGGAGAGAGCTGCGCCGGCGAGGGCAGCGAGCGACGCGATGAGGAAGCCAGGCCAGATGCCCCACGCGAAGCCGATGAGCGTCATCGAGCCCGAGAAGCCGAAGAGCGGCGGGTGGGATGAGAGGACTGGGGGTCAGTTGGAACCAGGTGGCGAGCCTTCAACAACTCACTGACGGCGAGCGACATGATGAGCATGCCCTTCCAGCCCATATCCTGGAGCTTGACGGCGATGCCGTTGAAGAAGTGGCCGATGCGCTTCGGCGTGATGATCATGATGATCGCCACGGCGATGATGTGCGCTGCAAAGATACCCCTAGGGTGGTGGTTAGTGAGGCCTGAGGTCAAGACGACGAGGTGCTGCGTACCAGAACGTGTACTGGAGGGGGAGCGAGGTCAGTCACCGAATAACAAACACACACGCCACGCGTCTTGCTCACCTTGCTCTTCTTGCTCATCTTCCTGTACGGCTTGAGCGCCTTGTGCACCCAAGCCTCTATTGTGCCTCTGAATGTTGTCATGTTGGGTCGGTGCGAGTTTGACATTGTAGTAGCAGTTAGTCAAGTCGTCGAGAGGACTGCGGGTTGTGGATCGTGGCATTGGGTTGCCGCCTAACCCAAGCAAGCACTGCCCGCGCTGCCGCCGTTGCCGTCTCTGCGGCCCGCACCAACACTGCCTTGTCATCATCGGCCAGCTATCAGATGCGGGGTCCCTGCGATCGCAGCACGGTGATAGTCCTAATCCCGGGGTGGCAATTTACTCCCGCGCCGCCTTTGTTCGAGACGACGATTATCACTGCCGCATTCAACTCCACCTCGGCTTGGTGGTTTCCTTTCAACTCATCCTAGACCCCAGTTCAACACGCGTTCGACAGCCCATTCTCGACGGGGCAATCAGATCGACAACGAGCGGCTAGGAAAGGCGACATTGGACGTGTGATAACGCTCGTGCTCAGGACTCTCCGTGACCCTCGACACTCGAGCCTTAGAGATTCGAATCGCGACTCTCTTCTTCATTGTTTTGCCACCTGGGATCTGAACAAAGTCATCTGCCAACATGGTGGGTTGCTCGTTGCCGCCGTGAACCCACTAACACGCTCCAGGGTGTTCCCGCCCTCTTCCGATGGCTGTCGAGGAAGTACCCCAAGATCATCCAAAAGGTGGTCGAGGACACGCCGTCCAAGGTACGCGGCATCGATGGGGAGATCGTCGAGGTCCCCATTCAGTTCGAGTCGGAGAACCCTAATGGATTCGAGGTCGATAACCTGTATCGTGAGTTGCGCGGCTTCGGACGGCGAGATGCGTGTGCTGACCCCCCGTGTCAGTCGACATGAACGGTATCGTCCACCCCTGTACACATCCGGAAGGCAAGCCTGCCCCCGAGACCGAGGAGGAGATGATGGTCGAGATCTTCAAGTACACCGAGCGAGTCATCAACATGGCTCGTCCCCGCAAGGTCATTGTCATGGCCATTGACGGTGTCGCGCCGCGTGCCAAGATGAACCAGCAGCGATCCCGTCGTTTCCGCGCCGCGCAGGAGGCGGCCGAGAAGGACGAGGAGAAGAAGCAAGCCATCAAGATGTTCGAGGCCATGGGCCAAACTGTTTCTGAGGAGACCAAGAACAAAAAGTCGTGGGACACGAACGCGATTACACCCGGCACACCTTTCATGGACCTGCTCTCCAACAGTCTCAAGTACTGGGTTTCCAGGAAGCTAACCGAGGACCCTGGATGGAAGGACGTGAGTGACAAGTCCTAGAGTGCAGAGACTAACGTATCCAGATGAAGGTCATCATCTCCGACTCGTCAGTGCCCGGTGAGGGTGAGCACAAGATTGTCGACTGGATCAGGAGGCAAAGGACATACGCCGACTGGAACCCCAACACGTCGCATGCCATCTACGGACTCGACGCCGATTTGATCATGCTTTCGCTCGCCACGCACGAGCCCAACTTCCGTGTCTTGCGTGAGGATGTGTTCGCCCAGAGCCAAAACAGAGGTGGCCGCCCGGTCTGCACCAACTGCGACAAGCCGGGACACATTGCTGCCAACTGCAGGCAGCCCAAGAAGGCCAAGGACCCCAACGTTGTGGAGAAGGCCAAGCCCGTCGACCCCAAGCCGTTCATCTGGCTCGACGTCTCCATCTTGCGAGAGTACCTCCAGGTTGAACTCAACGTCCCACATTGCCCCTTCCCCTTCAACTCGGAGCTTGCCATTGACGACTGGATCTTCCTCATCTTCTTTGTTGGTAACGATTTCTTGCCGCATCTCCCGTCGCTCGAGATCCGCGAGGGCGCCATCGACAACCTCCTCAAGATCTGGAAGGCCGAGCTTCCTCGCATGGGCGGCTACCTCACCAACAACGGCAAGGTCAACCTGGAGCGTACCCAGTACATTCTTGACGGCTTGTCCGCGCAAGAGGACCAAATCTTCCGCCAGCGCAAGCAGGACGAGGAGAGAGACGAGGCCAGGCAGAAGCGCCGCCGGATGGAGGACCACAGACGCCAGGACGAAGAGATGGCCAGAGAAGGCAAGATGGTGATGAACGGGCAGGAATATGTTACCGTGCCGCCGACAAACACTGGCGGCGACAAGAAGCACCCCTCATTACCGCAGCGCCCGGGCTTTGACACGGAGCCCAAGGAAGCTGCCGCTCCACCAGCACGCAAGCCTGGCAAGAAGCTCAGCTACGCCGAGCAGGCCAAGTCTCTCAAGGAGGGCCTGGCTGCTATGAGCGGCAGCAACAGCGACATTGTCAACAACCGCAAGGCCATTCGAATGGCCAACATGTCGGCGGCTGAAGCGTTAAAGGCCGAGTTAAGCGGTGACGCCCCGGCGGATGACGCCGATGTCAAGCCTGAGACGGAGGAACAGGCCGAGGAGGAGAAGCCTGATGAGGAGCAGCCAGAGGACTCTGAAGACGTCAAGCCTGAGGAGGAGGAGGAGGTCGACGACAACGCCGACGACGACGCCGACCAGTCGATGGACGTGGACGAAAAGGCCGCTGCTACGGGCAAGAAGAGGAAGGCGGGCGAGGACGATGACGAGGATGAAGAGGAGGAGGAGGACGCCGAGGACCCAGCCAACCCCGACGACGCACATGTCACCAAGAAGAAGCTTAAGGTCAACCCCGACGGTACCGTCGACTACGAGGACACTGTGCGACTCTTCGAGCCTGGCTACAGGGAGCGTTACTACAGGCAGAAGTTTGGCATCGAGCTCTCTGACAAGGAGTTCATCAGGCAGATCACCACCCACTACATGGAGGGTCTCTGCTGGGTGCTCGAGTACTACTACCAGGGTGTCCCTGCGTGGGATTGGTTCTACCCTTACCACTACGCTCCATTCGCGCAGGACTTTACCGACATCAAGGACATGGACATTAGCTTCAAGGTCAGCCAGCCGTTCACACCGTTCGCCCAGCTGCTTGGTGTCTTCCCTGCCGCCTCTCGCATCCACCTTCCTCCTCCTCTGCAGGAGTTGATGATCAACGAGGACTCGCCGATTCTCGACTTCTACCCATCCGACTTTGAGATTGACATGAACGGCAAGAAGATGGCATGGCAGGGCGTGGCCCTCTTGCCCTTCATTGACCAAAAGCGTCTCCTTGACGCCCTGGGAAGCAAGGTCAACTTGCTGACAGATGACGAGAAGCGCCGCAACAAGTGGGGCGACAACGTCATGTTCATCGCCGAGGCAAACATGCTCTACGATCCTTTCTGCTCCCTCTACACGGTCAAGGCGCCGTCGGCAGTGAGTGTTACCGGAATGTCGTTAGATGAAGTACTAAACAAACGACAGCCTGTTCCTGTTGACACCAAGCTCTCATATGGTGTGAGCGGCTCGGTGTTGGCTGACCCATCTTGTGTCCCCAACTCGACGCTCGAAACACCGATTCCTGGAATTGAGGAGTGTCCCGACCTGGAGAACAACAGCGCCATCTCTGTCCGCTACTACTTCCCCCGTCAGACGCACAGGCATCGCTCCGAGTTGTTACGAGGATACCGCCCGAAGGCGCCACGATTAACCGAGTCTGACAAGGACTTTGTTCGCCGTGGTGGCCAGGGAGGAGGTGGCCGTGGAGGGCGCCATGGGCCTGGCAACGGCTATTCGAATGACGGACCCGGGCGTGGTGGTGACCGTGGACCTCGCGGAGGCCGTAGTGACCACGGCCCCGTCCGGAATCTTCCCGGTGCGGACCGCTTTGGTGGTGGTGCCGGGGGTTACGGCGGCGGTGGCGGTTACGGAGGCGGTGGACGCAACCCGTATGCTGCGCCTCCTGTCAACGCTTATGGCGGTGGAGGCGGATACGGTGGAGGAAATGGTGGTAGCTATGGCGGTGGCTACGGCGGTGGTGGATACGGCGGCTACGGCTCTGCCGGAGCCCGCAACCCGTACGCCGCTGCCCCACCCAACCCCTACGGCGGTGGTGGTGGCAGGCCTAACCCTTACGGAGCGGCTCCATCAAGCTATGGCCAGCCTCCGTCTTCCTACGGAGGTGGTGGTGGCTATGGTGGTTACGGTGGTGCCCCAGCCCCTCGCGGTGGCTACGGCGGCGGCAGCGGTGGCTCGTACGGCGGCAGCTCTTATGGCGGCGGCCGTGGCGGCAACGCTGGCGGAGGAGGCCAACATCGTCGCTACTAAACTCCACGTTCCATTTTCCCCGCCTTGTGAAATAACCTCAGCTCTCTTCCACACCTTGTTTCAGGAGTAACAGCATAGTGTACATGTAGCACCACCTGCCATCATATGCATCATGAGAAACATGCTCAAAGATCAAGTTAAGTTCTTACGGTTCCGACGTCGTTACGGTTCCGACGTCATTTAGAATCCAGTCACGTGATGCTATCCAATATTTGCGTTTTCGTCGCGTTGAACTGGTGTTCCAAGTTGACAGTATCCATCTCACGACCTCACGACAAAACAATGGTCAAGACAAAGTCCAAGGCGCGCAAGGGAGCAGTAGCGAAGGCACCTAAGCCTGCGCCGTCAGGTTCGGCTGCCGATGTCCCAGGTCTCATTGGTGAGCTCCTCCCTCCTGGCGTCACTAACAACAAGACAAGGCGCACGTCCTGCTCGCGCAGTCCAACTTTGACCTGGCGATCAAGTTCCTCGAGCGCGCGCTGCAGCTCGAGCCGACCAATCTTGAGGCGCGCGAGCTGCTTGGCGTCGCAGAGCTGGAGGAGGGTGATGGAGACAAGGGACGCGAGGTGGGTTGCCCGGTCCAACCTCACCCTACAGAGTCACTGACAGGGCCGGCAGCACCTCCTCCACCTGTTCCCCCCGCACACGGCCGAGCCACCCAGCTCCCCCTCGCCATACCTCTACCTCGCGCAGAGCGCATCCGAGCCGCAGGAGGCGCTGGGGTACTACTCGACCGCGGCGGCCATGATTGAGAACAAGCTGAACGGAAAGGGCAAGGGCAAGGCCGCGGACCCCGCCGAGGTGGAGGAGGAGCGCCGCATGGCGGTCACTTCGCTGATTGCCATGATTGAGATCTGGATGAGCGACCTGTGGTGAGTGGCTGTGGGGACTTGGCAGATGAGTATGGCTCATCACGCACGCAGCTTCGAGGCCGAGGCGTCAAATAACTGCGACGCGCTGATCGCGCGCGCCGTGTCGGTCGCACCGAATGACCCAGAGGTGCTCCTTACCCTCGCGTCCATCCGCCTCTCGCAGTCCAAGTTTGACGAGGCCAAGGCGACGATTCTGCAGGTGTACTCTGACCTTGAGGGCCGGGATCCATGTGAGTGGTGATGTTGCGACGGCGCGCTGACGACAACAGTCGACCCCATGCTCCCGGGTCTGCCGGTGCGGTTGACGTTTGCGCGCCTGCTCCTCGAGCACCACCTGCACCTCGAGGCGCTGGACATCCTGTCCACCGTGCGCGAGGAGGACTCGCTCGAGGTCGAGGGCGCGTACCTCGAGGGCTGGGCGTACCACCTGCGCGGGGAGGCTGTCGAGGCGGACCCGACGCTGCTCGCAGCGGCGTCCAACGACGACAACGACGAGGACAAGCCCCTGACCGTGGCGGAGAACTATGCCGAGTCGATGCGCGCGCTGCTCGAGGCCGCCAAGCTCTTCACCGAGCAGGAGTACCCCGACGAGGGCATCGGCGCGCACATCCAGGAGCTGCTCAAGGGCCTCGAGGCGCGCGGCGTCCAGCCCGCAGTCAACGAGGAGGCGGAGGACGACGCGGCCGACGAGGGCGGCTGGGAAGATGTCGAGGGCGACGGCGACGTCGAGATGGCCTAGGTGCCGGGGTTGGCTGGCCCACAACAACAATAGACTCGGAACGATCCATGCTAGATAATGCGATGTACAACAGTGCCGTGGCCGTGCTACGCTGCTACTACTTCTTGAGAGCGGCCTTCTCGGCGCGCGCCCGCGCCCGCGCCACCTCGTTGGCCCACCAGTCCTCCATGTCGCTGCTGACGCCGATATGCCGCACGCTGGGCTCGGACAGCATCTCGAGGGTACGCCCGAACTTGCGGATCTGGAGTCGAGCAGGTCAGTAGAGTTGCGTTGCGCTGCGCTGCGACATGACTTGACGCGACGCGACGCCACCACCCACCTGGTGCTCGATCGCAGCGTAGTCGCGCGCCGTGAGCGGCGGGTGGTGGAAGTTGTACCGCAGGTGAATGAGGAACTGGTTTCGCTGGTCCTGTCGGGTAGTCAGCGACGGAGGCGGGAGAGGCTACCCACCTTGCCCTTGGACATGGCGTTGCGGACGCCCCTGCCGGTTAGTGCTGGTATGGCAAGACGACCCACTGCCGGTACAGGTTGATGACCTCCTGCTGCAGGCCTGACCTCGCCATGTTGGTGCTGTTGTTAATGCTGTCGATATACCGGGAAGAGCCGAGATGCGACATCACTTGGCCGACTTTCTAGTGCCTCAAGCTGCAATGTCGAGGGCGCCACGTGGTAATTTTATCCGGTCCGCCTTTAAGCCCCAGTGACGCGCGGCGTCGAGCACACTTCGTCAGTCTGCGACCACGGCAGGTGGGATGCATCACTGTCAGCGACTCGTTTACATCTGCGCCATCTAGACATTGACCACCACCGACGACAGACGACAGACACAATGGACTCCCTCGTCGCCAAGCTCCAGCCCCAGTCCCTGCACACACACAACGACGGCGAGGCCTCATCGCACGCCGACGCGGCGGCGTGGGGCAGCATGGCTGGGTTCGGTAACCTCGACCGCAGCGGCGCCGTTGAGAGCATGGCCGTGCCCGGCGTTCCCGACGTGAGTAGCTGGCGGCGTGCAGCGCGCAGCGGTACGAGCGGATAGCCTTCTTCGGCGTCCTCAGCGCGGCGCAAGACGACGCGGCAAAGGAACCACCGGACCACCTGCTGACTCCCCCCAGCCCCTCGCCTTCCTCTCCCTCCACACCGACTCGATGTCGTCCAACCCCCAGGCCAAGATCAAGCTGGCCCACGGCACGACGACCCTCGCGTTCCGCTTCAAGGGCGGCATCATTGTTGCCGTCGACTCGCGCGCAACAGCAGGCTCGTACATTGCCTCGGGAACAGTCAAGAAGGTCATCGAGATCAACCCCTACCTCCTTGGTACCATGGCCGGTGGTGCCGCCGACTGCCAGTACTGGTGAGTAGGGCGGGGTGTGGGGAGCAAGAGGTGCTTGCTTCGCCCCTCAGACGGTGTTGTTGCGTCCCGGCATGCTGACTCCCCCAGGGAGACCTACCTCGGCATGCAGTGCCGCCTCCACGAGCTCCGTAACAAGGAGCGCATCTCGGTCGCCGCCGCGTCCAAGATCCTCTCCAACATTGTCTACCAGTACAAGGGCATGGGCTTGAGCATGGTGAGTGTGGTGGGCTTTCCATGAAAGGTAGCTGACACCACACTCCAGGGAACAATGATCTGCGGCTGGGACAAGACTGGCCCCGCCCTCTTCTACGTCGACTCGGACGGACAGCGCTTGAAGGGCGACCTCTTCTCGGTCGGCTCGGGTAGCACGTACGCGTACGGTGTCCTCGACCAGGGCTACCACTGGGACCTGTCGGACGAGGACGCGCAGGAGCTCGGCCGCCGGTCGATCACTGCGGCTGGTCACCGCGACGCCTACTCGGGTAACTCGATCAACCTGTACCACGTGCGGGAGAACGGCTGGGAGTTCATCGGTGCGTTTGCTGTGTTCTTTACCACATTGCAGCAGCTGACACGACCCAGACAACTACGACCTCAGCGAGCAGTACTACAAGTACGACGCGGAGAAGAAGGAGAAGGCGGCCGCGGCTGCTGCTGCTGCATCTGGTGGCTCCCCGATTGCTGTCGAGTAGACTGGTGTATGCATAGTACTGGAAGACATGTAGACGAGATATGCAGTGTGTGGTAGAGCTCTGGTTGTGGCTGTGGTGGTGGCGGGAGTATTTTCGGTCACCGATTGTCGTCACTGTGAACAAAGATCGGTCGGCACATTGATGGCTTGTGTTGTTCGTTCTACTCTTTGCCTTCTTTCGTTTCTTCCAATTCACTCTTCTCTGCACATCAAGAGCGCATCAGAGGACCTAGCCGACATATACCGCAACCAGCATCCATAACCCGTACCCACACCGCCGCCATGTCGACGGCCCCAACACCCATCCCAGCGGGTAGGTTCCCCGACCCGCGTCCCCAACCTACTAAACCAAACAGACGCGCTCAACCGGTACCGCATCGCGCACCCCGACCGCGAGGTCAAGACGGTCATTCGCCGCCTGACACGTCTCCCGCTGCTGGCGGCGCAGCCGGTGCCGGATGACAGCGCGGGGCTGGACCACGCGCAGGAGCTGGCGTACGAGCGCGAGCTGGTACGCCTCGAGGTGGACAAGTGGCGTCTCGGTGTCGAGCGGACGGTGGTTAGCGTGCGCACGCTGGAACGGCAGCGAGAGAGCTATCTGTCCAAGACGGCCGAGACTGGTGCGTTGTGGCGGAGTGGAAGGGAGAAGGCGACCGAGCTGACGCGACTCGCAGTCGAAAGAACACGAAAGCTCCGCCAGACGCTCGAGGAAGAAAAGGTCTTGCTCAAGAAGGGCCTCGCGGAACGCGACCACCGCGTCAAGTGTGACGAGGTCGCCAAGAAGATTGTCGCGCGGGGCAAGACGAGAAAGGAGCTGGAAGCGTGGGTTAGAGTTTCGTTGGCGTTGCTAACCCCGCAGGCAAATAGACGAGATCAAGGCGTCGCTCGCGGAGCACCGCGCGCTGTACGAGCAGGTCCTTGCCGTGGCTCAGGCGCGCGCCGACACGTTCACGCGCATCACGGCGCTGGTGGAGGAGTGCCGCGCTCTCAAGCCGGCACCCGAGGCCCTGGCGGTCGACGGCGAGATGGACGTGGACGACGCACCGGAAGCGTCAGGCAAGGCGGCCCCACGGCTCAGCGCCACGACATTACCGTTCCAGCCCTCGGCTGCGAGCGGCTCGTCATCGCGCCCGGCGTCCAAGTCGCCCGCGCCGCACCCGCTCCCCACGCGCCCCGGACGCACAGCAGCAGCGTACAATGCGCGCTCGAGCTCTGGCCCCGCCAGCCTGCCCCAGCGCCCTAGCAGCCTGCGCAACGTCACTGGTAGCCTGGAGGAGGGCGAGCTTGGCGACGACGGAGAGGACGGAGAGGTCAAGGAGGCGGGCGGGGCGGGCGGCAAGCGCAAGGCTGCGCCTGAGGCTGAGCCGGCCGGGCGCGAGACGCGCTCGACACGGTCCAGAACGGCCAAGTAGGAGGAGAGTGTGGCATGTAGTTTGCGCGGGTGTAGCGTGGTCTTGGGGCGTAGCGTAGTCCTGTCTGCATTAGAGCTTGGCATACTGGGACATGTTGGATGCATGGAGAGGTGTATACAGCAGCCATCCGTGGAAGAGAATAACGGTTACCCCGGAGCCCCGCATTGACAAAGTCAACCATTCGTTCCACGCCGCGTCGTCAGTCACGTCAATGTTGACGCTGGTCGACTCTGCTCTGCACTCCCCTCTACACGCAATGTCCAAATCCGACCCACCAGAGGGCGGCGCCCCCGCCGCAACCACACCGACAGCCGACAGCGTGCTGGCGGCCATCAACCCGCCGACACGCAAGCGCCTGCTCGTGGCCCTGTGCTTTCCGCTCTTCGTGCTCCTCGCCGCGCCGTACTGGTGGTGGGCGACGGCGATCGAGCGGCTCCCGTTGCCGGCGGAGCGCATCGCAGCGCTTGAACTGACCCCCGTGAGCCCGCTCGTCTCCCCCACGGCCCCAGCTGACCCGAGCCCAGACCCCCGACATCACAACCCGCATCCTCTTCACGGCCGGCGGCGGCGCGTTCCCCACCCCGCCTGAAGGACGCGCCAACTTCCCCCTCCGCACCAAGCTCCAGGTGCTCGGGCAGGAAGTAACCAAGGGCGTGGACGGCATCCTCGCGCAGAAGAAGCCCGCCGAGCGCGGACAGCGGCGCTGGGAGCTCGTGTATGACGGCGACGCGGCGCTGCGCGTGCACATCGCCGTGTCGAGCGCCGCCAACGCCAGCTTCCCGCTCGAGCCGTACGTCTCGACTGCGGGCTCGGACAGCCTGCCGGACGGGACGCTCGTCGTGCCTGTCCACCCGGGCCAAGTGTCCGACCTCAACCTGAAGCGTGCGTCCGGGAGGGGGGAGCGAGGGCGTGGCTGACCCCCGATGACAGGCCACTACAAGATCGCACTGATCAACGGCATACACAACCTCCTGCCCCCGCACCTGCCTGGCATTCCCGTCCGCGCGCTAGCCTACAGGCCGAACATCACGCTCAGCTTTGTGCTCGTCAACGAGGATGCCGCGGACGGGAGCTACGTGAGCGGGTGGGATGTGGAGGGGGCGTTGCGGGGTGAGTCGCGGCCGACTGTAGCGTGCGTACACTAACTTCGCCCCAAGACCACTTCCTCCCCCAGATCACGCCCCTCGCCCCCGTGTTCAACTTCTCCATCGAGAGCCAGGTGCTCTACCACGCCCCGCTGACATTCGAGCCTGATCACGCCGAGGGCGACGGCTGGCGGATCAACGACGAGCAGCTCAAGATCTTCGTCTCGGAGCGCTGGAGCCTGGGTGCGTTGGCCGCTGTAGTTCGCGCTAACGCCCAGACTCGGGCAGCACCAACAACCCCGTCCTCCGCTTCCTCATCTTCGTACCCTCTGCCACGCACCGCCCGCTGCACCTCGGCGCCGAGAGTGAGTTGGCTCCGCTCCGCAGCTACGCTAACGACGCCCGCCAGACGGCGACGCCTTCCTCATCCCGCAGTTCGGCTCGGCCGTGCTCCTCAACCCGCCCGACGGCGAGGCCAAGGCGTACCGCCTGACGCTCGACGCGCTGGACGCGCCGTTCGCCCAGTTCGTCGAGCACTTTTACCAGCTGCTCTCGATCCCCGCGCGGCCGTCACAGGTGCACGTTGCGCCCGGCGACGACGACGCGGGGCGCGGGCTCGCGAGCCCCCTCTCGCCGTGGCAGCTCGACACGGTCCTCCGCACGCGCCTGGCAGAAAACACGGCCGAGGCGAAGAAGACGCTCGCGAGCATGGTCCGCCTCATCGCCAAAATCGAGGAGATGAAGGTCGGCGCCGGGGTGCGCGACAAGATCCTCGGCGCGGTCAGCAAGCTCGAGGGCCTGCCGGCCACCGCGCGCGCAAACTCGCCCCGCGCAGCGTTCGTGCTATCACGCGACGCGGTCGCGCTTGCCAACGAGGCCTTCTTCGACCCGTCCATGATGGGCCTGCTCTACTTCGTACGTCAGCACACGTCGCATGCCTGCCTGCCCTGCCCTGCCACTGACGTCGTCATAGCCCGATCAGCACAAATTCGCAGTATACACGCCCTTGTTCGCACCCATCTGTGTGACCATGATCGCCGGTCTCCTCCGCGAACTTCGGGCCTGGATCAAGCGTCGCAAGGCCCGCAAGGCAGCGGCAGCGGCCCCCGCGGCGGGTAAGTCGTCAACGGCCACGTCAACGGCGACGCCAGCACCGAACAGTGCCAGGCAACGCACTGTTGCTGCCACCGCCGAGGAGTAGACACATTTTGTAGATCCAATGCAACAGAGACCAATTTCAGACCACATATTCATCCCAACGAGACTGGCGGTGATAACTGGGGCCTATTGACACAGTATTTGATTTGACAAAAGGGAGACTGGAGACACATAGAGACTCTGTTCCGACACCAGGACCGGCTCGGCCCATTTTTTTTTCTTCTCTTCACTTCTAGTATTTGTTATGCTGTTTGTTTCGTTGATTCGTGGGTGGGTAGGTGGGGGGAAGGGGTGTGGGGAATGTGCAGGGTGGTGGTGGTGGTGGTTGGGAAAGGAGGAAAGTGATGCCTTCAGCGCTTGAAAGCCATGCTTCGTTTCACGTCGTCCACAATCATGTCCAGGGCTTAAATCTGCAGAGGAGCGACCTCGCCGCGCTTGCGAGCCTTGCGACGGTCCTTGCGGCTCAGAGCCGACGACTCGTCATACTCGGTCGGCTGGAGCAGAGGAGAAATCAGCATCCGGCTGGCCGGGTGCTGGGGTGCCATGAGCGTGTCGCCAAGGGCAGTAGGGCCGTGGCTGCTCCTTCCGATAGGCGACGAGTACGCGTTGTACGCGACGCTCTGGACAGGAGAGTGGTCGTGCTGGGCCCGCTTGGACGAGGCAAAGTTGCGGCGCATGTACATGGACACTGGCACCTTGTCGAAGCGGAAGAGGTGCCTCAGCTGGTCCTGGGTCTCGCCAGCGGCCTCGTCACCGTCAAGGTCGTTGACTCTAAGCACCGACGCGTCGAGCATGTCCTCGAGCGAGAAGGCAGCCTCGTCCTCGGAAGGTGTAGACTCGCGCTCGTCGACCAGCGCCTGGGCGGCACGACGAGCTGCAATGTATCGAGGGTGACCTGGGATCGACGAGTAGCGGACCTTCTTGACGCTGGGCGAGAAGGGGTCAGTCGAGTTGAGGCTTGAGCGGCGCTTGACAGTCGACGAGATGGAGGCCGTGTCCGAAGTCTTTGTACGGCGACGGCGCGTAAACGGCGACTTTGTGGTGACACCGGTGCCGTCAATGACCGCGTGGGCACATGGCTCGTCGCTGACGTGGAAAGTGCCCATCATGGGAAGAGCAGGTGCCGCGGCAGGAGTGACGACGGGAACAGGAGTGACGGGTGCCACAGTGGCAGGCGCAGGAGTGGAGAGCGAGCTGGTGGTTGACAGGGCTGGTGAGTCGACAGTCATATCCGTGATGACAATGGACGGGTTGCCCATGTCAAGGGCAGCCATGTCCAAGGCAGCGACGTCCAGGTTGGTCACATCCAGGCCAGAGACGTCCAGGTTTGCCACATCGAGGCTGGAGATGTCGAGGTCCGCCAGGGAAGTGACGCCGCCAAAGCCAGAGGTGAGCTGTTGGCCGATGATCTCGTCCAAGGCAGGGCTATCGAGGACGGGCATGTCCTCCTCGGCCATGGAGTCGGTCGTGTCGCCTCCGTCGTCATCGCCGTCGAGGCCCGACCAGTCGCTGTCCGTGTCGTCGGCGTCGGCATCGATGACGAGCTGCTGCTCGCCAGCAGAAGCTGAAGCGCTCTCGCCAACGGAACCGCCGGTCCTAGATGAACGCTCTCCACGCCTTGTAGCACGCGAGCGGTCGTTGCGGGGCTGGACGAGCACGAACTGGCCGTCCCAGTTCTCCATGAGAATAAGAGGCGCATCCGAGGCAGCCTCAGCTTCGCCGGTACCAAAGGGCTGGGGGAAGCCAAACTCGTCCAGGGCCTCGTCCGTGTCCGAGGTCTCCGAGGAAGACATTGGGTCGTCCGAGTCGGAGGCGTGGACAGACGACTGCGACTGCATGTTTTCGATGTCGGAACCGCTCAGCTGAGCGATAACGTCCTCGTCGTCTTCCTCCTCCTGCCACCATTCCTGTTCGGTGTCGTCGTCGGCTTGTGGCACAACAGGACCAGCGCCATAGTGGAGGTCTTCGATCTCTTGGCCTGCAAACGCCTCGGGAAGGCCTCCAATTGCCTCGTCCTCGGTCTCATCGCCGGCAAATAGAGATTGGGTGTTCTCCCTGTCACTCTCGTCGTCGCCATAAGATGAGGTAGAGTCAGAGTCGATTGGCGGCTTGGGGAATCTTGTTTGTGTGGGAGTCTGCGACAATCGGTCAGTTCCCTGTTGGCGCCCACCTGGCAATCCCAAGCCACTTACCACGCTGCCGCCAAACCGATCGCCGCCGAAGCCAAACTTGTCATCGCGAGCGCGACGGCGAGCGACTTCACCTAACTTGAGCTTGCGTTTCCTCTCGCGGCCGCTAGGGCCAGAGGTTGTGGGGCGTGGTGCCATGGAAGGCCGCTCCTGTGTCGTTGCGGGGATGGTATGAGGCGAGCTGCCAAATGCTCTCCCCTTGCCCTTGTCCTTTGACGACGGGGTAGCAGATGGAAGGGACTCTCTCTTTTTGCTTTTGCGGATAGGAATAGGCATATAGTTGATGTCTTCGTCCTCGGTCTCGTCGTCATCGGCTGGGGTCAGGTCCGAGGAACTGCTGCTGCTGTCTGAGAAGACGCTGCGTCGCTGGTTGCTCGACGACTGTCCGCGTGACCGTGGGCCAGAGGACGAGGCGCGGCTCTGGGGTGTGGTTGGACGAATAGAAAGTTTGATTTTTGGGAGGGGGGAAGTGTTGATGGGCGGAGAGTGGGTTGAGTTGGAAGGGGAGGTTGGGCCTGCAAGTCGCGTGAGCGTTTGTTCAATCAAATCATGCTCGTCCATGTATCAACGTCGCGTTGTCTGGTCTACCATGTTGTGTGCGCACAGGCGCGCGCCCTCGCTCAGAGAAGATGGACGCGTCCTTTGATCCGAAAAGGCGGCGCGAAGCAAAGACACACATGGCCACCCACACACACACCACGCGCGCCCCCCCACACACAAACTTACCTCGTTTGCCCTTCCTCCCCGCGCTTGAATTCATCGTGATGGACATCGAGTGGCGTCAAGCGGACGCCTTTTCAAGCACAGTGTATCTTGTAGTGGTTCTGAGAAGAGAACAGGTGAATGTAGAGCTTGTTTTGGCCGAGTTGGGTGGCGATGAGGTTGTGACGCCTATTTGTTGGGTGGTCGTGCGAGAGGGAAGGGGGGGATGGCTGCGAGAAGGTTGCCGACATGGAACGTGGCTAGACCAAGCGATTGGGCTGAAGTGTTGGACTGGGGATGCAGTCCGTTATGGTGGCCTCGTTGGAGATGGCCCCTTGTAAAGGAGTGGGTTTGCTTGTAGCTGCGAGCTGATGGTGGTGCGAGTGCGATGTAGTTGTGTAGATGAGTGAGATTCAAGTTGGTTGCAAGTGGTTGCACAAGAATTCTGCAGGCGGCGGCGGCGGCGGCGGCGGCGGCGGAAGACGAGACGGCCCAGCCCAGCCAGGGGCAGCGAGGGGCATATGCAGGCGGGCTTGCAACTTTTGTTAAGATTTTTCCTGAATAGAGCAATTGGGCGGAACAGCACACGCTCAGGTTCAGGGCGACACGCCATTTTTACCCTGAACTTGTACCGACACCGACAACGGCGGACATGACGGCGGACGAAGGGCAAAGGTGCAACTTTTTTTTTTTGGCAAGACAGAAGAGAAGACGTCAAGGCCGGCCTGGAACCTGGCGGCGGAGAGGGAGAGATGCAGCAAGATGATGGGCAGCAGCGACGACGGCGGCGACGACGCACCGACACGCGCCACCAGTGAGAAGCATCGTCGTCACGCAGCAAGCAGCAGGTAGCACACGGCACGACAGCCGACTCGAGCCAGCCAGCCGCCACCACGCCCCGGAACCGACGCACATGCGTAACTTCTGCATACTGCTGCTTCGTCACATACCTACCACGAGAACGCGCTAACTCGCACATGACACTGACACACCCCGCGCAATGGTCACGCACTCGCGCGCAAGCAAAGAGGTGGAGCAGACTGCCACTTGTGCAACTCTCGTCATGTCGTGTCG
Organism: Vanrija pseudolonga; assembly: GCF_020906515.1. Classification (NCBI taxonomy): domain Eukaryota; kingdom Fungi; phylum Basidiomycota; class Tremellomycetes; order Trichosporonales; family Trichosporonaceae; genus Vanrija; species Vanrija pseudolonga. The sequence continues at coordinate 3,629,104 of NC_085851.1, read as the reverse complement.
AGTGCTGCCTATCCCCCAAGCCTCACTTGGCCCACCCACCCTTTCCTTCCCTGACACCCACCTGCGCCGGCCTCCCCACCGAACCCACCGATCCGAGACGGCCAGACGACACTGATTTGTATTTTCAAAATTTCAACCTGTCGCAGGCAGGCGAAATCCAAAGCTGAATTACCGCCGTAATCCAATAAGATTAAGACACGCCAAGGTCGTGTGCTGTTGGTTGTTGTTTGTGGTCCGACGACCGACACATCATGCGACCACTCGGCTCCACTCCACCTTCCCCCACCCTGTACCTTGAACAGGTCAGGTGGTCCCACCCACAATTACCCATCCCCCTCAAAGCTGCAACTGCAGGAGCAGCACGCGACCAGGATCGCATACACTGACCGCAACCTTGTTTCCAACCACTTGCAGAGGTGCATTCGACAGAGTGGCAGTTGATAGTCCGCCAATGCATCCACGATCCTTACCCCGCCATTGGCCTACCAGGCCTGCCCTTGTGGCCCCGCCCCACGCTGGCGATCAGCTCCTGAACACCATGACTTGATCCTGCACAATGACAGCAGTGGCGATGCGGCGTGCCCAATCAATCGGATACCAGCCTCGGCGACCCTACACTGGCCACCAATGAGCCCCACGGAGAGGAAGTCGGAACCCAGTGCCTCTCGACTCGACTCGCTTCTACATTGTTCTCCCGTTGGGGAGCGCCAGCAGCGCCTTGCCGTCATATCGGTCGCCGAGTGGCTGCTACTGCTGCGCCGATTGGCAAGGAAGGCCCAAGCGCACCTCGAAGGGCGGCGCCGATCGCGACGCCAGTGCTGCCCTCAGGACGCACATTGCACACGGGCAGTTCACAGCTCACAGCCGTGTCCGCCGACGTACCGGCTGCCCTTCGCCATGACGCGCGCTGCGCACGACCGACTCGCACAGCCTGTGCGGACCCGGGACGAGTGCCAATTCGGCGAGCTATGAGCAATCAGTTGGCCGTGCGATAGCAGGCCTCGTTCGCACAGGCACTTTGCATGCTCCGTCCGAGCTTCCCAGTGGATAGAAGCCCGAGTGCGTCGGAGATCGAGCACTCGTTCCAGTGGCTTCCAGGTCGCCGATTCGCCACTGGGCGAGCTGGAGGGAGGGCTGGGGAAGTCGCTATCTGGGGTATGTTGCCACCTGCCCGTTGTGAGCGTCCCGAGGTGCTGCCGGTGTTGTTTGGCAGTGAGGGATCCGCCAATCGGCTGCCCAAAGGACGAGCGAGCGAGGCGGGTCCCAGTGGCAGTGCTCTTCTAAGCTTGTGATATGGGGGATTCCCTTTGGGCGGTGCACTGCGAGAGAGCCACACCTCCACTCCTCTCCCGCCTCCTCGACACCGCCATCACACCCATGCAGTCTCGTCAACAATGCAGACTGCAACGACCATTAGTCCTCACATCATTGTTGACAAGGGGTAATCTCCGGATATACAGCAGTGATGGGATGATGCCCAAAAATGCCACGTAAACCTTAGTGCGGTATCAATCCGTCTGTCTAGTCCCCGCCCGCCGGCCGTCCATCACCCACGCGACGGCGGTTCGCCGCCCCAAGCCCGCGCAGTCGTCGTCGCCGTGGTGGGACACCTGCTTGCCCCATTGTTGATCGTGTTGGATTTCCACCCTTCCTCGACTTGACTCCAACACTCCAGCCTCCGCGCACGCTCACTCTCCACCACCTTGCCGAGGGTCGAGCCTCTAGTCCAAGATGGCGTCCAAGGTCGCACAAAAGAGGGTACGTCGGCGCCCGTGGTGGCAACAGCTCAGCTCGCTTGTCGTGCCCCTACTGACACCGCCCAGCTCCAGAAGGTGCGCCCAAGGCTCACAGCGCCGCCGAGGGAGCGCGCTCTAACATCTCACAGGAGTACCTCGCCATGCAGAAGTCTCCACCCCCATTCATCTGGGCGGTGCCTGAGGAGAAGAACATCCTCGACTGTGAGTGGTCGTGTGGGGTACCAGCCGCTGACAGTTAGGGCACTTCATCATTGTGAGCAAGCGACGCGGCCAGCTCGACTGATGAGCGATGGGATGCGGAAGAACGGACGACTGACTCCGCAGCGTGGCCCTCCCGACACACCATACGCGGGCGGCGAGTACCACGGACTGATCTGGTTCCCCAGCGACTATCGTGAGCTATTCCAGCATGTTGGCACAGCTCACACCCGCAGCCTTCAAGCCGCCTGATGTCAAGATGTTCACGCCTTCGGGCCGCTTCGAGCCGGGTGTCAAGATCTGCATGAGCATGACATCTTAGTGAGCTGGTGGTCCCTCGATACGTGAACGCAGCTGACGCCCCAGCCACCCCAGCACTTGGAACGCGGCTTGGTCTGTCGCGACCATCCTCACCGGCCTCCTCAGCTTCATGCTGAGCGACGAGATCACTGCCGGTGCGGTCAAGACGACCGACGAGCAGAAGCGCCAGCTTGCTACCCAGTCGCACGCGTTCAACCTCAAGAGCAAGAAGTTCAAGGTGGGTAACATACGCTTCAAGGTCCTCCCGCTGACAATCCACAGGACATCTTCCCTTCAGTGAGCTACGAGCCGAGTGGCATTGTCTGACCTGCAGTACGCCACCCCTAACATGACCGACCTCCCCGACATGGGCCAGCAGAAGGGCAGCACGGTAAGCATTGCGACCGGCACATCAAGCCCTGTCGCTAACCTAGCGCTCATCGAGGTTGCAGAACTGAAGCGCGCCGCCGCCGCCTCTGATGTCGACACGCCCGTGTCGTCAGTCCGCTCATCACCCCTTTCCACCGCCGCCCCCACCCGCACTCAATCCCCCGCCGTCCAACCCCCTATCCCCGCCGACACAGAACCCGCCCAACAACAGGTAGCGCAGCAGCAGCAGGTGCTTCACGCACGCGAGCAGCATGGCCGGCCGTGGATGCCTTCCTGGCGATGGCTCGTCGCCATTGTCTTGCTAGCCGTGCTCGGCCGGCTGTCTACCGGCCAGCAGTGAGCATTGAACCCCACCGCTGTGGCTCCTTGTTGTTATACGATCTGTGTATCTTTGTTACCTGTGGCATATGAGTCTCGTTACATGCATTCGATGTGGAAAAAGTGGGTGGGCACGGGTTGCGGAGGTGGCCCCACTCGCGCGTGTGTTCGACCGCACTTTATCGTCTCGCAAGCAGCCCACACCGGTAGCAGTACGCAACCATCGCCTGCCGCCTCGGATCCCCCCCCCCCCCCCCCCCCCCTCTTCATCAATCTGTGATCTGTGCATGGGAAACTATGATGGGGAATGCAAGCGAGCGACAATAAACCACCACGACCGTCTGTCTATCGGCGGTGGCTGATGTCGGTCGCCCAGCGGCCCCTCTGGCGCTGAATCTCGGGGACGGTCCGCATGCCGGCGCCCTTGTCCTCACGACGACCCTTGTGGCCGTTACCCGAGCCAAGTCCTGGGGGGTTGGCCTGGGGCGGGGTGTCAGCTGCGTTTCTCGTTGTTGTCGTGTTGGTTTACTCACTCCGCCGTGCAGAATCTGGATGGCAGCGTGCAGCACCTGACTGGGGTTACGCGAGCCCTCGATCGTGGCCGACGCGTCGCGGATACCGCACGCCGTGAAGAGGTTGTGCAGCACGCGGGGGACCTGCAGGCCGAATCCGGGCGGGCGGGCGCGCATGATCACCTTGGTCGAGCGCCACTTGAACTCGAGGTCCTTGCCCTGTCCCCAGAGCGTGCGGTTCTCAAACTTGGGCACGTAGTCCATTGAGAGGGTGGCTGGGGGTGGGGTCAGTGACTGAACATCCATCCTAGCTCCTCGGCACCCGACCCACCCTTGCGGAACGCGCCCTCGAGCGACTCGCCCATCTCCTCGGCCTTGCCGCGGCCGACGCCGACGAGGCCGCGCTTCGGGTCGCCGGCAATCATGAAGGCGTAGTGGCTGACCTGCTTGCCCTTGGTGGTCATCTGGACGACGGGGTGCGTCGAGCCCTCCTTGCGGACGAGGTTCCGCAGCTCGAGGATATCAAGGCCCGTGATGGCCGAGATGAGCTGGCCCGACTTGGCAAAGTCGTCGCCGCCCATGCGCTCGGGCAGCGACTTCTCCGACGGCGGGTTCTGGATCACCCGGATCTCGTGGTTGATGTGCTTGTGTACCGGCTGGTCCGGGAAGCGGTTGGGGTAGTCGGGGTGCCGGCGCACGTCGGTCGTCGGCACAATCGTCCGGTGCAGCAGCGACGGGTCGATTGCGGGGGGCTCGGCAGGTGTCCGCGGCTTCTGCGCCGACGACGACGAGGGCACCGACGACATGGCGCGCTGCGCGAGCGACGCGCCGCTCCGTGCGGCGTGCAGTGGTCGGCCGAGCATGGCTGTGGAGAGGTATGACGGTGATGTCGAGGTCGAAGTCGGTTGCGCGAAATCTCAGTTGGCAGCGACTCTGTCCGTTGAGGAGATGGTAAAACGCGGGGGCATTTCCACGTGGCTGGGGTGTGTGGCGGCCCGTGTCGACATCGATCCGGCGACAGCATTTGGTTACAGCACAGTGCTATGCATGGGTACAATGTTGTACAGGACGACGCGCCACGTCGTAGTACAGGATAGCGACTGTGTGCGTTTACAACAATGGCTGTGGCGACCCCCTCTCCCACTCCTCCCGGAGGCTCACCAGCCGCCTCACAGCCTCGCGCTCGAGCTCGCTCCAGTCGTCGCCGACCAAGATGCCGAGCGCAGCGGTGTCATCTTCCCGGGTGGCAGCACCCTCCTCCGTTCTCCCCGATTGCGCCGTTCTTCTCGTCCTCAGCGTGTTTGACCCGCTCGCGCCAGTGCTCGTGGTCTTGCTCGCCGTATCCAGTGTCACCGTGCCGCTCTTGCGCGAGTACCGTACTCGAGCCTTCCGGCGTGTAAGCCCCTCCGCTGGAGCCGCCGAGTCGTCTGATGCTGGATTGACGGAAAAGGAGAGGATTATATCCGGCGGGTCGGAACAGGTGATCACGAGGTCGCCCATCGCGGTGAACAACTTGACCTGGCGTCAGATGGCTCGCAACCGCCACTCACCCTCGGTGTGCGTGTCTCCGCGGCCTCTAGCATGTCGAATAGCCGCGACCATAGCTTGCGCTCTAACGCACTCCATGTTGCGTGGTCGCAGTGTCGCAGAGTGAACCGTGTACGCTCGCCTCTGCGGAGTGTTGATACCGCCGCTGAGTCGCCATCCCGGGACACTCGTACTCTTGTGCGCCCGTTTTGAAGGGAGAATACGAGCGCATTGGGATAACTCGGTGGGTTGACGACCAGCGCGTCGTTGTTTGATCCTACGGGTATGGACGTGCTAGTCGGCGCGAGGCGGTGGGACCGTATCAGCGGCACCGGCGGGGTGGATCGGGGGCGATCCGTCGAGCCACGATGCTGCTGGGGTCCTGGGAGTGGCCGTCGACTAGAGTTCAACCTATGAGCATCCCCCGTCTGTAGCGTATGGGCGTGTAAGGGAGGTGGGGACGATGGCGGCGTGGGCGGGAAGCCCGCCATGGGCGTCGGAGCCGTAACCATAGCTGCCGAGGGCGGGGTTACCGGGGCGTCCGACTCCGCAAAGGACGACACGGCGACAAAGTCAACTCCAGATTCCACTTCCGCGAGCGGCATCTCATCTTCCTCGTGCCCGAAGCGCACCCTCCTCCCAGGCGCGCCGAGCACGGCCGCTGCGGTTGACACCGGCCTCGACGCCGACGCGGTCGCTACCGGTACCGCGGCATCCAGCTGCTCGGCACGCCGCTTACGCCAAGCGGCCTCAAGCTCCCTCAGCTGCGGCGGAGTGTCCTGGAACGCGATGCGGAGGGTCTTCACTGCTGAGCCGGGGGGCGGGGGTACAGGGCGCTGGAGGGGCCGAGCAGAGGTGTTGGTCGAGATCTGGCCTAGCGGCGTGCGGGGGTGTAGTTCCCTCGTGACTGGTGTCGCTTCACGCGGGACGATTCTTCTCCGCTGGCGCTGGCGGTATGGCGGCGTGTCCATGTTGTCGTTGGTGTGGTCGAGGTGCGCGATGATGCTGGTCGGGCTCTTGCCACTGGCAGCATCGTCATTGACACGCCCAACACGCAGTGGACAGCCTCCACTTGGTGGGAAGGAGGGGCCGGAAGTAAACATTGGTTTCATAGGCGTGCAAAGTCCATCTCCGCGCCTACCGCCAATAGGCCCGTAGGCGATAACTTATCCCCGACAGCCAGAATCCATTCGGTGCCGTTTTGCTTCCGTTGTCCGGTTCCGTCGTTTCTGGCTCTGCGAGTCGTTGCGCACCCCCACCCACCCACACCGAAGCCTCTTGAATCTTTCGCAGAGTCGTCTCGCTTCTGCCCATCCTCCAACCAGGTGAGCATCGCGCGCCGGCACCCCTCCCCTCCCACCAGCCTCATATATCTGACCGTCGACCAGGCCTCAAGCGTATTCCTGCTGTAACAGCTTAAATCGGTTTACGTCGCCCTACGAAAAGTGAGCGCGGGTCGGGGTTGGGGCTGGGGATCGACAGCAGCAGCAACAGCAAACTAACGCACACCGCCAGAATGAAGCACCTCGCTGCCTACCTCCTCCTCCAGTCCGGCGGCAACGCCTCCCCCTCGGCCGCCGACGTCAAGGCTCTCCTCGAGACCGTTGGCATCGAGGCCGACGCCGACCGCCTCACCAAGCTCATCTCGGAGCTTGAGGGCAAGGACGTCAACGAGGTGAGCTAGGCCACGGGTGGCATGGGACGCAAGGCATGGCAAGGCAGGGCGAGGGAAGAGGGCAGGAGGGAGAGGGGGAAGAGGGGACGACAACGGGGAGCCGGAAACGACGAACGAGAGCGCGACGAGAGATGGGAGACGACAGCCCTCGACCCGCATGTGCCTGCCTGCCTGCAAACCTGCAAACCTGCAAACCTGCCACCCACCGGATCCGACTACAAAAGAACAATTACTAACCCCCACAGCTCATCGCTGAGGGCACCCAGAAGCTCGCTTCGGTTCCTTCGGGCGGTGCCGCCCCCGCTGCCGCTGCCGGTGGTGCCGCTGCCGCCGCTGGCGGTGCCGACGCCCCCGCCGCCGAGGAGAAGAAGGAGGAGGCCAAGGAGGAGTCCGACGACGACATGGGCTTCGGTCTCTTCGACTAAGCGTCTCGTCACGTCGATTCTCTCTACGTGCCTCCCTCGGACGATCATTCCTCGCTCTCGACACTACGATCATGGTAGATGCGTGCGCGTGACTAGATGTATCTGAAGAGTCTTCTTCAAAATGGGTTCCGGGTTGCAGGTGTGGTTGTGTGGCACAGTTACGAGCGCGTCAGTGGCAAAACCCTCGCCGAACCTCGCCAACTGCAGTGAGACCCATGACATTGACTCGGCACCGGACAATTCTACAGTCGGCTGCTATAATACTGAACAGGGGGGGGTCATGAGGAGCGGCGGGTCTACTGCCCAGAATGAGTTGGATGCAGGATGGGTGCGAGGGATGAGATGAAGGCGCGAGGGGAATATTACAGAGTCTTGGTCGAGCTGCTGGCCCTGCCAGGCTTCGCGACGTGGGGGGCGGCTAGTTGCCAGGCTGTGAATGGGTCAGTGGGACTTCGGAGCTCGTTAGACCCACGAGTGGTCGCCGGAACAGGACTGTGCTGTTAGCATACATAACACAGTGCAAAATCTGGCGCGAGATCCCTGACTTACGGATATGAGGCTCAGGAGCTGGTGGTGCGACGTCAGCGCGTATTCGTGGTGGATTTTAATCAAAACGCGCGCGCGCGCGACCAGGCAGCGGCCCGCCCATACGCGTCACTGGCACAAGCACTCACCGTGCACCTCAAAGTGCTGCCAGCCCAGACTCTGCGTGATGCCAATGCCACGCCACTCGTGCTCCTCGAGAATCCTCAGCAGACCCGAGTCGTCTGGCACAAAGTAGCTGTTTTCGGGGCCGACGCCAAAAGGGGCAATCGCGTCAGCAAAGCAAGGGCAGACGTCCATCGAGGGTCATGTACGACACGCGTACCTCTTTGGGATGAGCTTGAGCATTGGTTTGGGGAGGATAACGTGTCGGTACTCGTACTTGTCGTCCGAGTCTGCGGGAGACGAGGTCGAGGTCACGTCATGTGCGTGCGTGCGTGCGCGCGGCGTAGGTGCGGCGTATTCGGGGACGTGTGCGGCGTTGTGCAGGGGGTGGGCGCGGCGCGGTGGGGACACGGCGGCAAGGAGGAGCACAGGGAGCAGGCCAAGGTGAGCGAGCGAGTGGAGCGTGATGGAGCGCACGAGTCAGACGACCGGGTCAGCGTAAATCTTCGCGGCGGGGAGGGACAGTAATGGGTGCGTGTGTGGTCGCGAGCATGCTCCAACCGCCGTCGGCGTCGTCCCCCGCGGCGGCGGAGGACCATATTGCCCATGTCGACGGCGTGTGCTTGTGCGCTCAAATCCTCAGGCAGCACGCAGCCTCGCGAAGGCGCGAAGCAGAAGTGTGCACGACTCGACTCGAGGCGGCGCGCGGCGCCAAGCGCAGGCGGCGCACCATGCAAAGCGCACCCAAACTGTCCTCAGCAGCGCACTCACATCTTTCCGAGTAGATGATTCTGAAGCGTCAGCGGTGTACAGAATGCAAGCACGGCAGCGCGGCGTCGGGGCGTGGGCAACGACGCGCTTCGTCTCCCCGACACCGGCCTAGCAACACCTACCTCTCTGACAGCTCCTCGAGCGTCGACGGCTTCTGGGACGGCATGGTGTCGTACGCGGCGTGCGCGTGGTGTGTGGTGGTGGTGGTGGTGGTGGTGAGGACGAGTGGTGTTGTGTATGTCGCAGTGGTGCAGTGGCGACCAAACCAAACGACGACCGACTGACGGCGACGAGACGACGCGTCGGGTCGTCGCGCCAACGGCCAACGGCCAACGGCAGCATTTTCGCGGCTGGCTGGCTGGCTGACTGGCAGGGCGCGTGGCCGCTGCCGCCCCCAGCCCCCAAGGCGCGGCGCGTCACACCTCCACCGGCCACGGGCGGGTACGTCCACAGCGATGCATGCTCACGCACTCGACGACTCGCGCTACATACATGCAGCAGGCATGGCACGCGACGAGGTAGAGTAACACCGTCGAGATGCAAACACGCCTTGCGTCACTGAGCTTCACCGACAACAAGCCTGGGAACAGGCCCAAACAGCGGGCTGCTGGGCTCGTGCCTGCCTGCCAGGCTGGCTCCTCCAACGGACTCGAGGCGGGCGATGGCCGAGCTGTGTGCGGTGTGCTTGTGGGGGTGAGGCAGACTGTGGTGGTACTTCGACGCACGCGTCGGTGCTCGTGTGGCGGCAGCGGCGGTGGGATCAGCCCATAGCGAAGCAGCCAGTCATACGAGGCGTGGCGGAGGCGAGACGTGACGCCAAGCGGCGCCGCGGTGGTGGACGTGCGCGCGGCGCGTTAATGTACTTTGCGCGAGTGCGCGTGTCTCGTGTCTCGTGAGCTGCTGACGCTGCTGCGCGCCTCGTCTCGCCAACAACTGCAAGGCACCCCAAGCTGCCGCCGGCAAGTGCTCAGCCACGCCAAGGCAGGTGTCGTGTCGAGATTGATTGAGATCGAGGCTGGCCAAGGGAGGCGAGAGTGGCATCGGGCGCCGCGACCAATTCCCATCCCCGCCCAACCCCACTCACCCACCCCACAAACCGTGATGTCATATCTACCCACCATAATGCCGCAGCCACGCCGCCCATTCACTGCTCGTGCACACGTCGCGGCGTCCTAATCCGTGGGGTGGTGGAGGAGTGTCGCTTCCACCGCGACTATTTCGGACCGGCAGTGCATAAGCTTATTGAGTTGTCTTGCCCGCCGCAGATTGAAGCGAGGATAGAGTAGGCGAGATGCCGAGGCCAGGATCGGCACAGGTCATGTGGCCTCGGCGTTGTCGCGGGATGATGATGTGAGCCAAACCTTGCCTCACCTTCGCTTGGTGTGTGCATCCATCATGCTCTGCTGCGCGCTGCTACACATCGCGCTCACGTCAAGCGCGGTAGCACGCTAGCACGCTCGGCAGACGCTCGGCAGTGGGTGCCTGCTTGTGCGGCTAGATGTAGCCGAGATAGATGTCTAGTTGGGTGTCACCTTGTGGTCGTGCGTCTGTTGTGGGGGCAGTCAGCTGACGTCGGTCGGTCGCTACAGCTACAGTAGGCATGAAGCGACGACGACCCGCATAATCCGCACGCACGCACGCACGCTGGGCAGGCATTGTCGAGCCGGCCCAGACAGCTTCGGCCGGGGACCCACCAGCCAGCCAGCCAGCGCCCAGCCGACCGGCCACAGCCTCGCCAAGTACAATGTGAATCAGGCCGCCGGCCCCGGGTGGCTTGGGGTACAAATAGCGTGGCGCGCTGGCAGCATCAATGCCCACGACCTTACTTCACACTGCATACAACCTACCCCGTACGCACACACAGAGACAAAAACACACACCATGCCTGCCTCCCTCTTCAGCACCCCCGGCGTCGCGCTCATCACCGGCGCGGCATCAGGAGTAAGTCGGCCGCAGCTTGGCCTCGTCCCCACTGCAGTCCCGCTCACCCACGGCCAGATCGGCGCCCAGACGGCCCGCACATTCGTCAAGAACGACTGCCGCCGCCTCGTCCTCGCCGACATCAATGAGGAGCCGCTGACCAAGATCGCGGGCGAGCTCAAGGCGGCCGCGCCCGACGTCGACGTGCTGGCCGTCAAGTGCAACGTCGCCAACGAGGACGACGTCAAGAACCTCGTCGCGGCCGCCGTGAGCCACTTTGGGCGCATCGACTACGCCGTCAACGCGGCCGGCATCGTCGGGCCCAACTCGCACCTGTCGAGCGTCGAGGTCGACGCGTACGACAAGCTCGTCAGCATCAACGCGCGCGGGCTCTTTCTCTGCCAGCGCGAGGAGCTCAAGCAGATGGCCAAGCAGGACAAGGCGGGCGCGTGAGTGGGCGTGGGACGTAACTCCGCGGCGAGCTGACCCCCTCTAGCCCCGGCACCGACCCTGTCCGCCAGAGCCGCGGCAGCATCGTCAACCTTGCGTCCGTCGCCGGCCTCGTCGGCTCGGGCATCCTCGGCGCGTACGTGTCGACCAAGCACGCCGTCGTCGGCCTCACCAAGTCTGCGGCGCTCGAGAACGCCGTCAACGGCATCAGGATCAACGCCGTCGCGCCCGGCGTCATCGACACGCCCATGACCCGCGAGCAGTTCATCCAGCCCCTCAACGACGCCCTGTCCGACGACAAGTTCAACATGGGCCGCCGTGGCCGCGCCGACGAGGTCGCCGACGTGATCGTCTTCATGAGCTCCGAGGGCGCGTCCTACGTCAACGGCTCGACGTGGACCATTGACGGCTGCTGGACTGCTGGACGATAGGCGGGGTGTAGAGTGTGTGTTTGTGGGGCGTAGTGTCGGATGTAGTAGTCTGAAGTATGAAGCAATGTACAGTTGTCATTGGGACGATGAGGATTTGCCGCCACGCATGGGCTTCACCCACAACAACCCTTGCTTCGCCTCGCCTCGCTGCGCTTGGCGCGGCTCGCTTCACGCCGCGTGCAAACGCTTACATGTCTAGAATTTGAATCACTACTTAGACCACACCCAAACGGACGACGGACGACGGCACATTACTCCTGGAGTCGGCGGAACGCCTCGCCAATCTCATTGTTGAGCTGGTCAAACTTGCCCGTAATGTCGGCCTCGCTCTGCGTGTTGGGCGACTCGAACTTCTGCTGCGACAGCTTGAACAGGGCGTCGCCAGTCGAGTCGCGGATCTTGGCCCACGTCGAGTCTCCAGACTCGACAGCCTTCTGCGCGAGCTCGTGGTAAGTGATAAAGTTCTTGAGCATGCCGACCGTCTTGTAGAAGGGGCAGAAACGGTCGTACTCGGAGATACCGTTCTGCTGAAGGAAATCATCCTTGAGCATGCGGGCAACCTCGAGCGTAATCTTGTCGCCCTCGCCGAGGGCCGACTTGCCGACGAGCTGAACGATTTCTGCCAGGTCCTTGTCCTTCTGGAGAATCTCCTTGGCCTTGGTACGGAGGTCAACAAAGCCAGGGTTGTGCTTCTCGTAGTGGGGCTCGAGGACGTTGAGGTACTTGGAGTAGGACACGTTCCAGTCAACCGAGGGGAAGTGCTTGCGCTGGGCAAGAGCCTTGGAGAGACCCCAGAAGACCTGCACGATACCGAGGGTGGCCGACGTGACGGGGTCCGAGAAGTCACCACCAGGAGGCGAGACGCTGGGTGGTGTTAGCTATCGAAGATCCATTTTGTAACGGCTCCACTCACGCTCCGACAATCGAGACAGTACCCTCACGGTTGGGCGAACCAAGACACTGGACCTTACCAGCACGCTCGTAGAAGCCGGCGAGCTTGGCACCGAGGTAGGCGGGGTAACCCGAGTCGGCGGGCATCTCGGCAAGACGACCGGAAATCTCACGAAGAGCCTCGGCCCAGCGCGACGACGAGTCGGCCATCATGGACACGTTCTGGCCCTGGTCACGGAAGTACTCGGAGAGGGTGATACCAGTGTAGATCGAGGCCTCACGGGCGGCGACGGGCATGTTGGAGGTGTTGGCAACGAGGGCGGTACGCTTCATGATGGGCTCCTCACGGCCGTCACGCTCGAGGGTGAGCTCGGGGAAGTCGGCAAGAACCTCGGCCATCTCGTTTCCGCGCTCGCCGCATCCGACGTAGATGATAATGTCCGAGTTGGAGAACTTGGAGAGCGCCTGCGAGATGACAGTCTTGCCACAGCCGAAAGCGCCGGGAATGGCGGTCGTGCCACCCTGCACCGAGGGGAACAGGGCGTCGAGGACACGCTGGCCAGTGAAGAGGGGGAACGTGGCCGTCTCCTTCTGCGCGACGGGACGGGGGGCACGGACGGGCCAGAGCTGCATGAGCGTGTGCTGCGTCTTCTTGCCCTCAAACTCGGTCTCGAGGACGACATCCTCGACAGTGTAGGCGCCCTTCTCGGCGATGTGGGTGATGGTACCCATCGCGCGAGGGGGGAGGAGGATCTTGTGGTTGTCGACGAGCGAGTTCTCGTAGACCGAACCGAAGATGTCACCGCCAGACAGGTGGTCGCCGACGCGGAACTGGGCGGGGATAAAGTCCCACTTGATCTCGCGGTCGAGGGCCTGGGTGTTGATTCCGCCTGGAGCGGTGAGCGGTGGTTGGGCTAGGCTTACTTACGAGGAATGTAGATCGACTGCGACTTCTCCTGGATGGCCTTGAGGGGGCGCTGGATACCGCTGGGCAGTGGTCAGCATGGTTCGTGTCGAGGGTGAGGGCATTGTGTCGCGGCAATAAGGCCGGGCCAGCTCTTATCAAGCCGACCAGCGGGGTAGCAAAAGAAGCACGGCGCGACAAAGCCCAACTTCCCACCCCTCCCCCCACCTCAGCCCACTCACTCGTAAATGTTGGTCATGAGACCGGGACCAAGCTCGACCGAAAGAGGCTTGCCGGTACGCAGGACGGGGTCGCCGACCGTCACGCCCGACGTCTCCTCGTAGACCTGGATCGTGGCGCGGTCGGCCTCGATACGAATGACCTCTGGGGTGGGTGTGAGCGGCTACTAGCTGACAGTCCTGCCTAGCACACTCACCACCGACCAGCTCGTCGTGGCCGACACGGACAAGCTCGTACATTGCGCATCCGCGCATGTTCTCGCCGATGACGACGGGTCCCGAGACGCTTGGCGGGGTTAGTATTGCGTCCACTGCGCCGAATGGTTCTCTTCTGCAGGCAGTACTTACGAGAACACCGTGCCGAACATGCTCTCGCGGTGCTCATCCCGGATCTGCAGGCGTGTCAGCGCTATCGTCGCGGCGAGCAGCAGCAGCTAGCTTACCTTGGGGAGCTCCTTCCTGGCCCGGTCCATAGCACCTGCCTGTATCGTTGTCAGCACGCCCATTGCGACTCGCCTGCCGCACGCACCATGTTGGATAGTGTTGTTTATTAGGTAGGGGTGTGTGTAGGTGCGCTCCGTGCTGGAGATACGATGCGCTTGGAGAGTGAGTGACCAAGATGGCAGTCGATGGATGTGAGTGGTGGGTCGGTTGGCGGTGCGCGCGCATCACACCACTGACGGCACTGGCAGGGAAGCGAGAGGGGTGGCGGCAAGGCGCACGTGTAGAAACGACACGTCATTCCACAACCGAGCTCGAGTGGCACCCCTGCACCGAGGTGCCATACCCCCGGTGACTACCTACAATGCCAGTGCATCGAACGCTCAGACGTTGGCGACACACGCATCGTGCATGGGCAGGCAGGCAGGGAAGCCCTAGCTCAGCTACTCCTCTAAGATGATCTAATCTACTCCTTCTCCCCCTTCTCGCCAGTGTTGTGGGCCTTGGCACCGCGTCCCCACAGGCCAGCACGCGGGCCCCACCCGTCCTCCACGCCCCAAGCATGCACCTCTGCAATCTTTGGCGCGCCGTCTCGTGGGCCAGAGGCAGGCACCTCCGGCAGCGGCAGCTCCTCCTCCTCCTCCTCGACCACCTGGTGCCTGTCGCGCCGGAGGCGGTGGGCGTGCGCCGCGCCGGCCTCGGCAGCCATCACGTCGTCGCCCTTGAACCCGGACCCAGAGTCGCGGTGCACGATGGCGCGCGGCGTCGTGCGCGGCGCGTCGCCGCCCTCCCACCCGCGGTCGGTGGGCGTGAGCGGGATCCAAGCCTCGTCAGCGTACGACACCGACGTGGACATCTCCACCAGGCGCGACACGGCGCGCTTGTACGCGAACCGCTCGTCCTCGCCCGTGAAGATGGCGCTGACGGCAAAGCTCGAGCCGAGGTCCGCGCGGTCGTCGCGCTCGCGCTGAGCCCGCGTGCGCGGGTTGTACGTGCTCACGTTGGCGCGTGGCTGCGCGCCGAGCGTCTCGGAGAGCGCCTCGGCCTCGAGCAGGTCGTGGTGCTCTGGGTCGATGGACGGGTCGAGCGCGTCGGGGAAGAAGAGGTGCTCGGGGCGCGCGGCGGCGCGGATGACGACTTTGCATCGGGATTCGTCTGCAGCGTCAGCGCGTAGCAATCCCCCCGATACTCACACAGCGCGTCGATCACGTTGATCAGCCGCCGCGCCTCGTTCTTGTTCCGCAGGAGCATGATCTTCACCTCGTCAATGAAGAAGGTCTCGTACGTCGACGCGAGGGAGATGTAGTCCGCTGGGCCGAGTGGCGCCTCGCACAGGTCAGCAAAGGCAAAGCGGCACGCTCGGCCCTTGACAGCCGGCACATGCACGCGGCGGCCGTAGACGACGAGGTCGGCGGGCTCGGGGGTACCGGCGAGCGCATCCCACGCGGCGTCGAAGCGCTCGTCGCCCAG
Organism: Vanrija pseudolonga; assembly: GCF_020906515.1. NCBI lineage: Eukaryota > Fungi > Basidiomycota > Tremellomycetes > Trichosporonales > Trichosporonaceae > Vanrija > Vanrija pseudolonga. The sequence continues at coordinate 3,613,837 of NC_085851.1, read as the reverse complement.
CTCGAGCCAGCGCGGCGCAGCAGCGGCCGCGCCGGCGTCGTCCCGCCGGCGCCAGTCGCGCCCGCCGTCGACATCGACCACCTCGCACCGCCCCTTCAGGCTGTCCAAGAACCCGGCCATCCGCTCCCGTTGCACGCCGTGGTGGTACAGCTCGTCCGGGACGCGGTTCGAGCACGCGAGCACGACGCCCCCGAGGCGCCAGTACCATGATAGCACGTCGCGGAGGAGCGCGGCCGAGCTGGCGTCGACGAGCTGGAGTTCGTCGAAACTAACCCGGCGTCAGCCGGGGCTACGGGGTGCAAGCTGGTCCACTCACTAAAGGATATGGTACGACAAGATCATCTCCTTGGCGACTGGCACGCGTCAGTGATGCAACTCGTCGCCGTCCTGCCCCACCCACGCCACTCACTAACAAACGGGATCGTGTCCCGGGGATCATCGTACCCGACCTCCGCTGCCGCCCTGTCGCCATTCGGCGTCTCCCACCGCCCATTACCAAACACGGCGCGCCACCCCCTGCGGCCAGCAAGCACCTTGTTCGCCTCGTCCTGGCCTGGCACCGCGCCGTCCTGCCGCCGGCGCAGCTCGTCAAACACGCGCTGGTACAGCCAGAGCGTGAACGCGTGGTAGTGGTGGCGCTGTTTGTGTGGGGTTTGCAGCGTGTCGAAGAAGAGCGCGAGGAGGAGGGACTTGCCCGAGCCCGGCGGGCCGGTGAGTAGGATCCCCTAGGCGGTGTCAGCTTGCTCCTACACACCCACGCACCCGCGGCGTGGTCAAGTTTGCAATCTCCTCCTCCCCGCTCAGAACCCGCACGAGCGCCTTCCCCCGCTCCCCGTCGTCGGGGAGCACGCGCTCCCCGAGCCCCGGGAGGCGCGCGTACCATGCGCGCTCGGATACCTGGAGGGGCGGGCGCGCGCCGAGCTTGGAGACGAGGTCGAGCGGGGGCTCGTAGTCCGCTAGCTCGGTCGCCAGGTGGCGCAGCTGCGCGGTCAGCACAGCAAGAGGATATCACTTGCCTTCATTACAGTTCGCACTTGCTCGTCGTCCCATGTTAGCTTGCCTGACGACACGAGCGCGCGGTACGCTTCGAGCAGGTCGCGCGGCGGTGGAGGGTTTGGGGCGGTGGATGTGGAGGAGCGCCGTGTGCCGGTGGTCGGGAGGGGTCGTTGGGCGAGCTGTGGTAGAGGCCTTGGGGTTGGGCGCAAGGAGCGCGCCGCGAGTAACCTCGCGCTGTGCCGCAGAATCATGGTGAGTGCAGTTGACAACCCGAGTCGATCCCTCCCGACGTGCTTTCGACCCATCTCGCCAACTTCGTCATTTAGCCCAGCAACTGCGGGGCTCCAACCCCGCCAACATCTGATGGCGCAATACTCATCGCAGTCACTTCCCCCTCTACTGCCCCCCGTCTAATACACGCTAATGCATGGCATGCTCTTATATGGACTGATTCGCCGGCTGGCTGCGTCGCCAGAGGCATGCAGGGGCGGCGGTGTGATGCGATCGATGGTGTGGGTGGAGTTTGGGATTGATGTGATGAACGACATTGATGACCAGAGGTAATGGGAAAAATGCACAGGTGAGCTCGTGCCGGGCGTATCGAATGCTTGCCCCGGCCGGTTCGTAAATAGAATGGTGTGGCGTGTGGTGGACACGCCGTATTAGAGCAATGACAGTCGGTTTACGACCTCATCACCTTGATAAAATCAGCAAAGGTCTTTCTGAAGTCCTTTGACTGTTGGGTGCGCAGGCTGTTGACAAACTGCTGGGCCATCTCGGGAGGGCACTGCAGCTTGGGCAGCATGTCGCTAAGAAGGAAGTCGACACCCTCCTGGCCACGTGCCTGCAGCATGTTGCGAATGACAATGGCAATCTCGGCAAGGACGGGCTGGCCAGCCTTGAGGTTGAACGTTGTCGAGGCAGGGACAGCGAACGCCGCCGGGATGAGACGCTGGTAGACGAACGTCTCGTACCCGGGGAGGGCCTGCGCCGCACGCTCGTTCTTGGGAATGGCGTGCTGGTTGGTCGCAACTGCCTGCCCGCTGGCAACCTTCTGGCTGAGGTGGGACCGCGCGGAATCGGCAAAGACAGAGGGCTCCGTGGCGGCGGCCGCCGAGGTACCCCACGCGATGATCGACTTGGCAAGGAAGCTCCACGCCAAGCGCTGGGCACCGGCGTCGGTAGAGTCCTCGGCAAGGGCGACAAGCGACGTGAGGACGTTCTCAAACTCGGGCTTGTTGCGGTCCGTGATGAAGACGCCTTCGAGGTTCGCGTTCATGAGCGACGTGAAGAAGGTAAGGTAGGCATCCTGGAGTCGGCGGTGGATAATGTCCTCGTCGGTGCCCGTAACAGGGTTCTGGAGAACCGAGAAGATGCGGGAGAGTAGAGGGAGCAGGAGCATGTCCATCGTCTCGAAGGTGTTCCTCTTCAGGCGGTGCATGAGCAGGCCGAGGAAGGAGAGGAAGTCGATAAGCTCGGCAGGCTCAAACTCGGTGACAACGGAGCGCACAAAGCGAGGGACAAGCTCGCCAATGGTGGAGCCGATGGCCGAGACGAACTGCGAGAAGGTGAACCGAGCCTGCGATACGTCAGCATGGCTCTTGCAATAAATACTCACAGCATCGCGGAAGACACGCTCAGTCTTCATGACATCAAGGGCCTCGAGGAGGGCCTCGGTCATCTGCTTGAACGGCTGCTGGTAGGGTAGTGCCTCCAGCTGGTCGTCCGAAACGGGTGGGAATCCCTTGGCAAAGTGTCCGAGAGCCATGAGGTGGTGGTGAACGTGCAGCACAGCGGGCTTGTCGCTGGGGTTGAGGCGGTACTGCTCCAGCCCAGCTCCGATCCCAGCCATCAGGGGGCCAGCAATGGCCGCCAGGTAGCTCATCTGTGAGCTGGGATCCGGGCGTGTGAGGTAGACCAACACGCCAGCAGCCTCGAACAGGTGGAGCTGGTCCTGGAAGTAGCTCTTGCCGCTGGTCGAGCTCAGGAGGATGTCCTCGTCGGGGTTCTCAGCAGGAACGAGCTTGGGGTGGATGGGCAGCGTGTCCTTGATGTTGTCAATGATGACGGGGATCATACTGGGCTCCATCTCATTCTTGCACTCCTTGATGAAGCGACTGATGAGGTAGAAGACCCTGCGACGCACACACTCGTCAGGGTGGTGGACGCCGCGGCTGTCCAGGAGTGCCTCAAACATGGGCTGGACAGCACCCTGCTTGATCTTCCAGAAGTCGACGTAGCGGACAGCAATCTCAAAGAACTGGAGGGGAACACTGGGGTGAGGGTACGCCGACAGTCCGGAAGTCATGCAAAGGGTGAGGAGCTGACCAAGGGGGGTGAGAGGGTACTGCTCAAAGTCGATCTTGGCATTGGGGTCGAGTGCAGCGATCGCAAGATCGGCACCGGTGCCCGTGGGGGTCGACTGGCCGCTGGCCATTGCCGCGTCGCCAAGCTTTCCTGTTGAGCGGGACATCTTGACGGCCGACGACTTGGAAGCCAGCTCGGGAGGAAGCTCGTAGAAAGCAGCGCGCGAGTTGCTCTTGGAGATCTCACCGAACGTGTAGACGAGGTACGCCGCAAGCTCAGCCTGCTGCCAGGTGACGCCGGACGAACCTTGTGAGGACAGACGCTCCAAGGTGTTGACAACAACGCTCGCGACGACCTCGGTGTGCAGGGTCTTGTCGATGGCGGCAATATTGTCAATGACGCTGCGGAAGCTCTGGCGCATGGCGTAGAAGGCAGCGACCTCCTCGTCGGAGTCGGCGTCGTCCTGGACAATCTCCCATTCAATGTCCTCGGGCCACTCAAGCTGCCTGACGACAACCTCGAGCACATTGAGTAGGAATTGTCTCTTGGCGGGTGGCAGAGGAATAGGGGATGGTGGTGGGGCAGCGGCAGCCCTGTTGCCGTTGGGCTGCGCGGGATTGCCCGGCTTCATGTACTTCTTGAACGTACGCAGAAGGTCTGACACGAACGGCGACACAGCTGTTGGCACCTCTGGGTTGCGGTCGCTGAGGAAGCGCAGAACAAGTGGGATGGAGTTGGACAACAGGCTGTCGGCCTCGTTGCGGATCTCCTCTGGCGCCTCGGCGAGTTCGGTGAGCTTGATGAGCTCCGTACCATAGGCCTGGACAACACCGGCAAGAGCGGCACGGAAGTTGACGAGCTCGTGATCTCCCTTTGCGCCACGGGTCTGCTGCTCCAGGGGATCAATGAGCGAGATGATGTCGAGCACCTTGAGGACCTGGAGCTTTTCAGCGGGGTCCTTCATGCCCTTGGCGGCGAGGGTACGGATGATGCCAGCAGCAGGGATGCGCAAGGACGTAACGTCCTGTTGCAACAGCTGCTGGTAGAATGACAGGGTATCTGGGGTAAGAGAGACGGCGAGGTCGACCCAGGCTGCGATGTCAGCTTCATCTCCAACCCTCGGTAAGCTCACGAGTCCAGTGACCAAGGGCCTTGAGCGCTGCCTGGGTCACTTCAAGCCACTTCGCGTTGCCCTTGCTGAGGCCCACGCCCTTGTTTGCCAGAGAGAGAAGACCCTCCACCGCCATGCGCTCGTCACCGCTAGAACGAATGACCTCGCGTATTGAGCCGTCGCGCAGCTGCCGTTCGTTGGACCAAGCTCGTGCGCTCTTGATGATGTTGTCATGGATCTCGAGTGCGATCTCGATGAGCAGGTGGATAACCAGGAGCGAGGGGTTGAGGCTGGTGGCGGAATCTGAGGGAACCAGAAGATTGAGGAACGGGTGGAGGAAAGTGGGGATTGAGGCAGGGTAAGTGTTGAGGAAGAGGTGAGCGATCGTGTACGCAAGCTTGTTGCGAAGGACTGCCATCACGTTAGCATGCACGTCGCCAACGACGGGGCCGTCAATGCACTCACAAGCTTGGCCACCCTCCGAGTTACCCTTGACATACTCGGCCTCAATGAAGTCGACAACGGCCTTGTACATGGCGTGTTGTGCTGCCGCCGACATGATCTCCGGCCTGCGCGGGTCAGTGTTTGTCCCCATGCTTCCTATGCAGCACAGCCGTCACTCTGCACGACCCCCCCACGGCTTTGTGTGCTTCTTCGGAAATATACGTACTTGTTCAACAGCGTCTGGTCGACGACCTGTTCACAGAACATGCGCAGGTCCGTCTCGAGCTTCTCCTTGCCGTCAGTGCCAGTGGCGCCTGCACTGGGCGCGCCAGCTCCCTGGAGGTAGAGGAAGAGACAGTCCTGTGGGGGAGAAGAAGGCCCGAGTCAGCGCTGTGCTCGTCGTTGCGTGTTGTTGTGTGTGCGCGCGCGTGACAGAAGCAGCCGGCTGCTATAGCTGCCGCCACCACGACCAAAAGTCGACTCACCTGCCATGTTTCCTCGCAGAGCTGCTTGACTTTTCCAAGGTAGTCGAACGCCTGCTGTTTGAGGCCTGGGTCGATGGAAGGGTCAACGCTCGCCGCGATGCGGATAGCCTGGGGGATGTCGGTAAGGTGGGGAGATTGGGCTTGGGCCATTGCGTGGCGGCGCGCGGAGGGCAAGGTCGAGGGAAGAAATTGAGGCGGAGAAGCGTCGTGCGTAAACGACGACGTTCACCGGATTTTTTGAGGTGTTGTGAGAGGAGGTGGACTGAAGCTTGCTGCCCGTTTGTCTCTATCGAGGATTAGAGACGGCTGGGCAGGAAGGGGTGCGGAGAGAGAGAGAGTTGACGAGGTGGCGACGAACAAACGAGGCTTTTGGACGATGGAGACTTTATTGGAAAGGAAGGATCAGACGCAGCCAACGACCTAACCAGGTCGAGTGACCACCAACGCGACTCTTGTCTTCCTCTAGGTGGCGGATTGAAGCAGTCAGCCTGGCCGCGGCATGCAGCCAGCAACTCAAAATAAATAATAACACGTCATTCGACCTTGAATGTCGCCGGCTCGGCCGGTATATGAAAGCTTATCACGTGGGTCACCACCCTGAAGGCTTCATCATCTCCTGTGCGTCTCGCCCAACCCCACAGCCAGCCAGCCAGACTGCATCGCATCTTGCAACTCGACACTCACCTCCAACCCCCACAGCACAACCTCGACCACAATGGGCGCCCTCCTGTCCATTCCAATCTTCACGGGCGCAGGCGCAATCGGCAGCTACCTATGCTCGGGCTGCATGGTCTTCATGGGTATGTTGACACGGGCTGTTGATTGACCGCACCACCACTGACGCGCCACCCACCAGGCGGCACGGCCGCGTCCGCCATGTGCAAGTCGTGCAACTGCAACTCGTCGATCGCGACGCGTGTAGGCTACGGCGTGAGTAGATTGATAGGTGATGCTCAAGATGCCGCGCTCACACCCTTCCCCCAGCTCATCTTCGCTCTGTCGTCCATGCTGGCGTACATATCCCGCACAGACATTGCCATTCGGCAACTGGAGAAGATTAGCTGGGACTGGATCAAGATGGACTGCTCAGGCGGCAAGTGTTATGGCCTACTGGCCGTCCACCGCTTCTGCTTCGCCCTCGCCCTCTTCCACCTCATCCACAGCGTGCTTCTAATCGGCGTCAAGTCGACAAAGGACAAGCGTGCCGCCATTCAGAACGGGTGAGTGCCGTGCAGCTGGGGCTCCAGCGCTCCCTCGCTCGCTCGCGCGTCCTTGCTTGACTGACACCCTCGCAGATGGTGGGGCCTCAAGCTTGTCGCCTACTTCCTCCTCGCGTTCATCTCATTCCTCATCCCCAACGAGTTCTTCATGGTCTACGGCTCGTACATCGTCCCGATCGGCGCGTTCGTCTTCATTATTATCGGTCTCGTCCTCCTCGTCGACTTTGCCCACACGTGGTCCGAGACGTGCCTTGACAACTGGGAACGCACGGATTCCAACATGTGGCAGTTTATTCTCGTCGGCTCGACCTTTGGAATGTACGTTGCCTCGCTCACCGTCACGATTGTACTCTACGTCTTCTTCGCCGGCTCGGGATGCGGCCTCAACACGTTCTTCATCACTGCCAACCTCCTCCTCTGCGTCATTGTCACAATCGTTGCCATCTCTGGCCCCGTCCAGGAGGCCAACCCCCGCTCTGGCCTCACCCAGGCAAGCATGGTCGCGGCGTACTGCACGTACCTTACTTCGTCGGCTGTGATCAACCACACCGACGACTCGCACTGCAACCCTCTTCAGAAGGCGGCTGGCTCGACCAAGACGACGACGGTTATCCTTGGTGCGCTCTTCACCTTTGTCGCCATTGCCTACTCGACCTCGCGTGCCGCCACACAGTCCAAGGCGCTCGTTGGTAACCGCAAGTCCACTGGCCAGATCGCGCTCGGCGACGACGCCGGCGAGGACGGAGAGGTTCGCCTCATCACCAACCAGCCCAAGGGCCGCCGCGATGAGATGCGCTACCAGGCTATCCTTGCCGCTGTCAACGCCGGTTCCCTCCCTGCCTCGGTTCTCGACGAGCCCGAGGACGACGACGACGACATCGAGGCGACCATCGGGGAGGAGCGCGACGACGAGCGTGCCGGCACCAAGTACAACTACTCGTGGTTCCACATCATCTTCCTCATGGCGGCCATGTACGTTGCTGGCCTGCTCACCGACTGGCGTATTGTCTCCAAGACACCTCTCGAGCACCCCGACCCCGACTCGAGCCCCAACCGCTTCGCCAGCTTTGGCATGTCTACCTTTGCCGAGCCCGAGGTCTACATTGGCCGGTCCGAGGCGACCATGTGGATGCGTGTCGTCAGCAGCTGGATCTGCTACGGCCTGTACGCTTGGAGCCTGCTGGCTCCTCTGGTCATGCCTGACCGTTTCGGAGACGATTAGGCGTGTGAGGCCCAACATCAACACAAACCACAAACGATTAGAAGTGTATCTGCTATGCATTGTTACCCATGTTAGGAGTGTGCGTGATGTCGTGGAGTTGGAATGTACAATGAGGAGGTGGAAGAGGTGCCTGCTGGCTTTGTGTTATTATACAGATCTGGGGGAGGCTTAGGAAGAAGCTTCGAGGCGGGCCCGAATGCTGGCCAGTCGTCGTTCGAGATTCTGGGCGAGTTAGCTCGGAAGGGGAAGGCCAACTCACCGAGAGACCGTCTTCCAGCGAGTGATGCCACTGCCCAAGCGACGCGATCCTGTCGCCGCCAACCACGCCAGGGTCACGCGGCGGGACATACTTGTCGGCCAGGGGGACATGCTTGTCGGAAGGTGGCAACTTCTTACCAGGCAGTGACTTGCTCGGCGTGTCCTTGCTGCTGCGGCTGCTCGATGTGCCCGAGCTGACAGTGTTCACTGGCCTCTCACCAAGCGGGGGCATCTCACTTAGCGGTGTGAGGGGGCGGAGGGACTCTCGGCTCGACTGGCTGCGGATGGAGGACGCACGCGAGAGGGGGCGAGGAGGTGGCGGGGGCCGGTTCTCTGGCTTGTCTCTGTCCGCCGCTAAAAGCTTGGCGAGCACCGTATCGTCCCCTATACGTGACAGCCCGCGGACACCGGCCCGCGTGCGCACAACGGTTGACTCGTCTTGTTCGGCGGCAAGCAGCTTGGAGAGGGCCGCTTCGTCCCTCAGTCGGAGCGACCCGCTGCGCGACGAAGGTAACTGCGAGCCCTCTGAGCCGCGAGAGGACGTGCGGGATAGCGGACGGAACGTCCGCATCGTGGCAGTGAGCGCTGTAACGTCCCGAGACATCGGGGTTGGGGTAGGAGGCTGCTCCTTGCGCCAGATTGGTGGTGACATACTCGACGAGTTGACTGATGAGGCTGAACCTGGAATCTTGATGGCTGAAGACGCCAGCTTCTTTCGTGCACTGGCCTGAACGCATTTGACGAGCTCGGCGAACGCCTGTCTCTCGGACACCGGGCGGGTTCGAGGTACAGAGCGAGGCGCAGTTCTTGGCACAGTTGGCGGTGTACCAGCATTCGCAGCGCCACGAAGAGGGGTGTGCATCATGTTCGTGGTCGCAGCCGGGGCCAGGAGGGCGAGCTTTGTTGGTGGTGAAACCGTGGGCGGTGGCTCTGAACCGAAGAAGTCGGTCGGTGGGTCCCACGACCAGCCAACCCATCGAGCCCAAGCGACGGGCGCCGAGGGGACTGCGACGGACACCGAGTGGCTCATAGTCGTCGTGAGGCCTGGTGACGAGTTGAAGAAGTGGTCAAACGTCACGTCGTCCATGTCACTGAATCCATGCTCGAATGAGTCGGTCAAGGTGGTAAGGTCGATCGGCTGAGGCGCCACACCTGGAGGTGGAACGCCCTGTTTTGTCCAGTCAACCCCGTTGAAGAAGGGGTGGCGGCGGATCTCGCCTACGTCCGAGTGGCCGAGGCGGATCTCTGCCGTGCTCAGCAGACCACTGAGAAGGCTCTTGAGCTGCTGGGAGACATGGCCGGGCCAGCGCACGTCGCACTGCATGATCCGCTCGTACGTGCCCCCGATGGATGGCGAGAAGAAGGGTGCTCGGCCCACACTCATCTCGTAGAGGGTCGCGCCGAGCGACCACCAGTCAACGTCTCTGCCGTACCCGGGTGGGTCGATATCCGATGGGCGGAGGGTGCGGTCGGCCTCGCTCTCGTCATCGAGACTGTGAGCCGCCTCGATCATGGCGTCCTCGGCTAGCCTGAGCACCTCGGGGGCCACATAGTCTGGGGTTCCGGCAGGCAGTAGGCACAGCCGCTTGGGGACGGATCCGTTGGTGAGGGGCGCCGATGAGCCAAAGTCGGTCAACCACAGCCGACCATCGGCGAGGAGTAGAAAGTTGTGAGGCTTGATATCACTGCCGGGTGTCAGCAGTAAAGAGCAGTTAGTACCCACCGATGCGCGTAGCCCAAACCGTGAAGCCAAGCGATGGACGCGACCATCTGCTTGGCCCACCATGCGACCTCCTTCTCCTCCATACGGCCAGTATCCAACCCCGGTGCGGGCAGCATCTCGCATAGGCGGTCCCACAGGCTACCACATGGGGCGTAGGAAGTGACCATGTGCAGGGCGTGTGGTGTCTGGAAGGTGACGGCTAGCCGGGGGGCCGGTACGGCCGTTTTCATCGACGTGGCGAGCATGTGGACATGGCGCTCGTTCCCGAGGCCCAGTTGCTGCGTGTTAGGTGAGAGGAACGCGCAAGTCACCTACTCCTCCAGCTCGGAGCACCATGCTCTTCTCGATCGTCTTCATGGCGTAGACCCGCCCGTCAAGCTTGCACCGCACAGCATCGACCTGCGCGAGTTAGAACTCTACCACCGGCAATGAAAGGTACTCACGACACCAAACTGGCCCTCGCCAATACGACCAAGGACGTCATAGTCGCTCTTCTTGATGCGAAGGTTGTCAACGTGCTGGAGAGCTGTGGGAGTCAGCTCATAATCGACAAGCGCCTGCAAGCTCACCGTCTCTGTCTGCCTGCCTCCCCTTTAATCCACTGGCAGCCCAGCCTGCAAGGAGGAGCGCATCAAGCTTGCACCCTCGCTCATTGGCCTCGTCGGCGACGGCAAAGTGGTCCGCTATGGGCTGGGTTGCCTGGGCGTCGAGGACATTGGACAAGAGCAAGTGGCGGTGGGGGTAGGATGGTGGGGGCATGTTATCTACGAGTCATGGGAGTGTGTGTGGGGGGGGGAGTCGATGAGAAAGACTTGTTCTAAGTCCAAGTCGTGGACAATGGTGATGGTGAGCTGAGAAGGACAACGGTGGTTGATCCTGGCGGGGGTCGGAGTGTTGCACTTGCCAGCCAGGGACAAGGGCGACAAGGGCCAAGATCAAAACAAGGCGCGTGTCGAGGCTCAGGCCCCGTGAATTTGATTCCGCTAATCCAAACACGTGTGTATTGACATATTGACACTGACCACCCCATGATCTGCATATCTGCACGGATTACAGGGAGGGACAAGGCGCCAACTGGTGCAGAAAGCAAATAGATCAGCAGATCGGCATGCTGCAATGCATCAGCAACCCACTCAAAAGACGACAATCTCAGAAACACAAGATATCGACGTTGCTTATATCTCTGCTTCTGCTAATCAACTCCTAACATATGAATTTAACACGCCCTCTATTTGAGGATACGCCTACCCCCACTTCGGCGCGTGTCCCGAGGAGAGAGCCGACCTGCCAGCCTGCCTGCCAGCCCTGGTGGTCTCGGGCCAAGCCGACTTGGGTGGTGTATCCATGCGTGCTTTGGCAAAAATGACATCACCCAGGCCATTTTTATGCTGTAGCCACCGCTCGGATCCGAGGCAAAATGTAAGCAACTCGAAGATTAGGTGGAACCGCGTGCTGCCACTCACCCTGCTGCTCAAAGCTGCCTGCCTGCTTGCTTGCCCGCGCGTTCAAGCTAACCCATTATCCCTGGGCGCATCGCTTCCACTCTCGACTCCATCGCATCTAACACGACTCGACCTCTTCAACTAACTCTCCCCCCGTGACCGTCTCTCCTTTCCCATCCCACTCCCAGGACTAGTACCCACTAGGCCTCTGACCATCTCCCATCTCGCCTACCCTCATCGCCATCCCCCTCGGCTCCACCTTACGTCCGTCCACTAGATCGATCTCGCCGACAGTCACGTCGCTTTTCTGACTCGACTCGACCGCGTGCTCGCGCAGACGCTTCGCACTTCAAAACAGCCGCCCCATCGCGCGGCTCTCATACCCCTTTCACCCATCTACAACCACCTCATCGATACTACATGGCATCGACATTTGCTATAGCAACAACTGCGTTAATACCTCTCGTCTCCGTTGTCTCATTCTCACTCTACATCACAACCCACCCGGCGTCGCCAGTCTACGCCCTACTCCACAGCCGTGGAGTCAAACTTCCAACTGCCAGAGATGAAGCCCTCGATGGTGGTGTCGGCGCGTTCCCCGCCAAGCGGGACGCGTTTGATATCGACGACCCCGTCGTCATGAGCGACGGTGTGCCGGTCGCCGAGGCTCAGTTCTGGCGCTGGACACAGGGCCTCAAGATTGCCCTCCTTGCGGCTCTCATCCCGCCGTTCGTCGCCAACGTTCTCCTCCTGGTCTTCACCATCATCGCCTCGGAAGGCTTTGAGGAGCACGAGCGCCTTCGCGCGTTCCTGCTTCCTATCCTTCTCGTCCCGGCACATGTCGTAAACCTCATCCTCACGATCTCGTACCTTCGCCAGAGGGAGACCCGCACACACTGGCCGACTACGATCTACCTGGCTGTCAACCTCGCCTCCCAGTTCCTGATCCTCGGCATTCTCGCTCTCCTCCCCTCGACGCCCATGCCATCGAGCCCCATCAGTGAGACGAGGTTCTTCACCATCATGGAGATTGTCAGCCTCCCGCCCCTCAAGATCATCCCGATCTTGACGTCGTTGCTGCCTCTGCTCCAGCTTGTGCCCCTCCTCATCATCCTCGTTGTCCGCCGCGGCCCGGCGCTCTACATCCCGTTCCAGGATCTCTACCCCTCCAAGGTGGTCGATGCCATCCCGGCCGGAAGCCGATCGCTCAACCCCAACTTCGCCAACGTAGTTGGCGAGGTGCAGTGCACCATTCCCCAGTGGATGATGTTCACCTACGCTGGTGAGGTCATTGAGCGCTCCAAGGTTCAGGAATCGATGGACGTTTGGGACCTCCCTGCCTGGGGAGCCACCATGCGTGCGCTGCCGAACTACCTGGATATCAAGAACGTTTACGGCCGTCGCCGAACCCGTCTCCGCAAGTGGGAGGGCTTCAACCTGCTCTGGAAACTGCTCGTCGTCAACAAGGGGCTCTTCATTGCCCAGTCGACCCTCGCCGCGGTCACCGCCGTCGGCTACTACGGACCTCATCTCCTCCTCAAGTGGTTCCTGGACTACCTTGCCAACGACCCGGGACGTGAGCAGCCCGCCTGGGGTTGGATCCTCGCCCTCGGCCTCTTCGTGTCCAACGCTATGGTCTACCTTGTTACCGGCATCACCTGGTCGATCAGCTCGACCTGGCTTACTGGACGCTTCAAGCTTCAGCTGAACGGCATGTTGTTCGCCAAGACTCTTCGCAAGAAGGACATTGCTGCTGGAGCTGAGGACACCGGTGCCGTTGGCGATGTCAAGGAGGAGGCTGCCAAGGCCAAGAAGAAGAAGGAGGACAAGGAGGACGAGGAGGAGGATGAGGAGGCCGTACAGTCAAAGTCACAGATCATGACCTTGTTCACGGTCGATGTTGACCGTGTGGCCGAGTTCATCTTCCACCTCTTCACCATTGTGGACGCACCTCTGGAGATTGTTGTTGCCACCGTCTTCCTCGTCAAGCTCCTTGGCACGTCGGCACTCTTTGGTCTCCTCACCACCATCTGCTGCATGCCGCTCAACCACCTGGCCTCCAAGTTTGTCGTTACTGCTCAGGAGAACCTCATGAAGACCCGTGACCAACGCACGGCGCTCATGAACGAGGTCCTCCAGGGCATCCGCATGCTCAAGTTTATGGCCTGGGAGCGATCCTTCGAGAGGCGTATCAACGGTATCCGCAAGAACGAGCTTTCATGGCAGGCGAGAAACTACCAGATCGAGGTCTTCTTCAACCTCCTCTGGGCCATCACCCCAGTCCTCGTGACGGTCGTGTCCTTCCTCCACTTCACCCTCATCCGCGGCGAGACCCTCACGCCTTCCGTCGCGTTCACCTCGATTGCGGTCTTCAACGAGCTCCGTTTCGCCCTCAACGCCCTTCCCGAAACCTTCATCGCTGCCCTCCAGGGCTTCGTGTCGTGCCGCCGTATCGAGAAGTACTTGTCGCTCGCCGAGGTTTCCAACGTCGAGCCTTTCGACGGCGGTGACATTGTGCTCGTCAACGCGACCCTTACGTGGCCCAAGGACGACTCGTCGTCCGGCTCGGGCAAGAAGTCCACCGCCCCGACGCCTCGCCCCGACTTTTCGCTCGCCGACCTCTCGCTCCGCTTCCCCGAAGGCAAGCTGTCGCTCATCTGCGGTCGTCTTGGCTCGGGCAAGTCGCTCCTCCTCTCTGGCCTTCTCGGCGAGGCCGACCTTGTCGCTGGCCAGATGGTTGTCCCTCGTTCCGAGCCTGACGCCATGTCATTGTTTGACAACAAGGTCCAGGACGACGAGTGGATTGTGCCCTCGCTTGTGGCCTATGTTCCCCAGCAGGCTTGGCTTCAGAACGCGAGCATCAAGGACAACATCATCTTCTCAAGCCCTTGGAACGCCGCCCGCTACGATGCCGTCATCGCCGCATGCTCTCTGACCACCGACCTCGAGATCCTCGAGGATGGCGATGAGACTGAGATTGGTGAGAAGGGCCTCAACCTCTCTGGTGGCCAGAAGGCTCGTGTTTCGCTCGCCCGTGCCGTCTATTCGCGCGCCAGCGTTCTCTACCTCGACGACGTCCTGTCGGCTGTCGACGCCCACACCGCCCACGCAATCATGGCCGAGTGCATCCAGGGTCCTCTGCTCGAGAACCGCACTGTTCTGCTTGTGTCTCACCACACTGCCCTCGTTTCCCCTGCTGCTGCCTACATTGTCGCTCTCGAGAACGGCGACGTCAAGTTTGCTGGCACCAGGGCCGAGTTTGTCGAAGGCGGTCTGATGGCGGAGCTCGATGCTGAGGACCCCGAGTCCAAGCCCACCGAGGGCGAGAAGCTCGAGGAGAAGACGATCGAAGAGACCATTGGCGCCAAGCTCGTCCACAAGTCGGTCGTCAGCCTCAGCGGCGCGGCCGTTGGATCTGAGCCTGGCTCTGAGACGAGCTCCATTGCCCCGACGGACGAGAACAACACCCTGGTCGGATCCACCCCCGAGGTTGCCAAGCCCAAGGCTCCTCGCAAGCTCATCGAGGACGAGAAGCGCGTGCGTGGCCGCATTGCCTGGCCCGTCTGGAAGCTCTACTTCACCTCGCTTGGCGGTCCCGTCTGGTGGTTCTTCTTCATCCTTTCCGTCTTGATCGCTGCCTTTACCCCCGTCTTTGAGCGCGGCTGGGTCACCTTCTGGACCGACCCCGACCCGAACCGCCCTTACCACAGCTCGACCTACTACGTTGTTGGCTACTCGATCATCTCGGTCGCTGGTGTTATCCTCAGTGACGTCCAGTTCGCAGTCACCTACATTGGCTCGCTCCGTGCGTCGCGCATCCTTCAGCAGAAAATGCTCGAGTCTGTCCTCTTCGCCACGCTGCGCTTCCACGACACCACGAGCCGTGGCCGTCTGCTCAACCGCTTTGGTAAGGACATTGAGGGCCTTGACTCGTCCATGGCCGACAACTTTGTGCGCTCGATTGCCTATGCCCTCAACGTCGTTGTCACTGTCAGCTCGATCACCTACATTGGCGGCTGGCCGTTCGTCGCGGCTGGCCTGCTCATGCTCGGCGTCTACTACCATGCCGGATCCATGTACGGCCAGGCCTCTCGTGACATGCGTCGTCTCGACTCAGTCACTCGTTCGCCCCTCTACTCGCTGTTCGGCGAGACTGTGTCGGGTGTCGCTGTTATCCGTGCTTTCGGTGCCAGCACTGTTGCCCTCAAGCAGATGATGAAGCTCGAGGACACCAACATGCTCGCATTTGCGTGGACCTGGACCATCAACCGCTGGCTCTCGGCCAGGTTCAACATGCTCTCGTCGCTGCTTGTCGGTGTCACGGCCTGCGCCATGCTCGTTTCGGGCGTCAACGCTGCTTTCGCTGGTTTCGCCCTCGCCTTCGCCACGACCATTATGCACGACCTGCTGTTCGTGGTTCGCCGCTTCGTCCAGCTTGAGCAGAGCATGGTTGCTCTTGAGCGCATCAAGGAGTACTCCGAGGTTCCTCAGGAGGCGCCCGAGTACGTCGACCCTCGCCCTCCTGCTTCGTGGCCCGCCGAGGGTGGTATCTCGGTCGACAAGCTCGTCATCCGCTATGCCCCCGACCTCCCCGATGTTCTCCACAGCATCAGCTTTGACGTCAAGCCCCGCGAGAAGGTCGGCATTGTCGGCTCGACTGGCTGCGGGAAGTCTACGCTGGCGCTCTCATTCTTCCGCTTCGTCGAGGCTACCTCGGGCAAGATTGTTATCGACGGCATCGACATTGCCAAGATTGGCCTGACCGACCTCCGCTCCAACATCATGATCATTCCCCAGGACCCCACGATTCTCTCTGGCACTCTGCGTTCGACTCTCGACGTGTTTGACGAGTACGACGATGCCGACATTTACGAGGCGCTTCGTCGTGTTCACCTGCTCAAGGCCGACGAGCCTGTTGGCCCTGCCGCTGTCGCCGAGTTGTCGAGCGGGGACTCTGACGCCGAGGAGAGCCGCAACGTCAATGTCTTCCGCGACCTGTCGTACCCCGTCTCGGAGGGCGGCGAGAACTTTTCGACTGGCGAGAAGCAGCTGGTTTGCATGGCTCGTGCCATCCTGCGCCACAACAAGGTGCTGTTCATGGACGAGGCGACTGCATCGATCGACTACGAGACGGACGAGCTCATCTCCAAGACGATCCGTGCCGAGTTTGCCGACAGCACGATCCTCACGATTGCACACCGTATCCACACCATCATCGACTTTGACAAGGTGTTGGTGATGCACCGTGGCTCGATCGCCGAGTATGCCTCGCCGGCCGAACTGCTGCGTGACCACAAGTCACGTTTCTACAGCCTGTGCAAGGCGACTGGCAAGACCGAGTTCAAGAACCTGAAGGAGTTGGCCCTCGAGGCTGAGCGAAGGAGGCTTGGCCAGCAGCAGTAGGAGCTGCTACCGCTGCCGCAGTAAGGGTGTTTTTAAGCTTGCCATAGAATATTAAATGAACTATTGCCTTCTTACGGGCGCTTGCAGGCTGGCAGCTTGCAGTGGATTGATTGCTCCGGCGGAGGTGAATGGTGCCTCGACCCAAGAGCTCCGACGCCACCCCCTGGTCGGGCCGGCGATACTCTCGGACCAGGGACCCGGCGTCGGCGGGAGTGAATGGCGGCCCTGGCCAGAGCTGCTTGTTTGTTTGCTGTGGCGTCGGGGGTGGCGTTGGGGAATGGACGAGCTGCGGCGTGTAGTGTAGTGTAGTGCGACGTGCGTGCGGAGTGTGTGCGGCGTGTTGTGGCCGGAGCGAGCGCGGGCGGGCTGGCTGGCGGGCTGCCCGGCGTCGGAGGTTGTTAGAAGCGAGCGAACGCGCCGAGTGTTCTTTGGACGGAAGGGGGGGGGGGGGGGGGCGCACCAGGCCCAGGCGCAGCCAGTGCATGCCACGCTGTGTCGCTCGCTCGCTCGTCATCATGCCGAACAAGCACATTACGCGCACTACGCGCACTACGCGACACTACGGGACACTACACGTGCTTCCGAGGCGGCGCCACGCGTCTGTAGGCAACGCGGCAAGACTAATGTAGAACTAGACGACCAGCCCAGCCCAACCCAGTCCAGTTAACCACCTGCTCACGCCGCCGCCGTCGCGTACGTGATCTGCTGGAACGAAGGGTGGGCTGTGCGTTGCGAGACAGATTAGACTCTTGACCAACTTGGCAGGGCCTCGAATTTCCCCGGCTGAAGTGCGTAGCCTCCTCGCCGTCGGCGTGGCCATGGCGCGGATCTCGCCTCGCCTCCACAAGCACCATGCCGGCACGGGCGTGCCAGGCACCGTGTGGCCTTCGCCGTTGATGTGGCCTCGCTCGTGGGATTAGGTTTGCGGGCGTGCCGTATGCGCCGTGACTTACTGGTCTTGCCTTGCCTGCTGGCGACGAGCGTTCTTTCTCCCTCCTGCTGGCCTGCCTGCTGCGTTTCGGAAACAGGGGGTGGGGAGCGAGGGGGAGGGGCAAGGGGGTGCCGTCAAGAGGTGCTCAAGTGGTGCCAGTGGTGTGGTAGAGCAAAGTGGTGCTCTAGCTGTCGAGGCCAGTTGCATCTTCACACTCATCACACACACCGACGTACCATGGAGCGCGCGCGACGCCGGTCCCTCCCTTCGATCAACGAGCTCGCGCAGGTGCAGCTGGGCGGCACCAGCGGCCGCCGTGCCCGCGCAAGCTACGGCACGTTCGCGGCCACCTCTGCGGCTCTGCCTGCCGCCTCGCCGCCGATGCCAGGCGACGGAGACGACGACGACGACGACGACGAGTTCGAGTACGACGGCGCGACCGCCACGACCGAGACGGAGGTGGCGTCCTTCGACGACGACGACGACGGGTACTACCGCTCGGCCGAGGAGGCTACCGGCGCCCTGGCGGCGCTGTGCGGCGTCGCGCGGTACAGCGACCTCGTGTCGTCTTGGGCTGGCATCCCGGGCGTGCCAGAGGAGGCGGAGGAGGTGGAGCAGCTCGACGACGGCGACGGCGAGTCGGGCATGGCCACGGCCGCGGGCACGGCGACGGGCCGCACGTCTGCCGCGACGGGCCACTCGCGCTCCTTCTCCGTGGAGGAGATGCTCGACGAGGACCCCGGGTCGGCGTGCCGCCCGCTCGTCGAGCCGCAGCCGCTGCTCGACGCGCTGAAAGCGGCCCAAGGCTTCGACGAGCACGCGATCCCGACGCGGGCAGAGCTGTGGGCCGCGAGTATTGGCACTGTGATCGACGAGACGGGGCAGCCGCACCACTTCCGCGAGTTCTTCCCCGACTGGAGCGAGAAGTCTGGCCTGTTTGGCCTGCGCGCGCCGTCGCCGTCGCCCTCGGCCGGCCGCGACGCCGCCCAGCCCCGCACGGTCGTCTTCTTCATCCGCGCCCTGCTCTGCGGCCAGTGCCAGGACTATGTCCGCACCCTCGCCTCGCTCGACCTCGCGGCGATCGCCGCCGCGAATGTGCGCGTGGTCATCATCACCAACGGGAGCTGGCGCGGCATCAGGCGCTATCGCGAGATGTTCCACTGCCCGTTCGAGATATACACGGACCCGACGTTGAAGGTGTACAAGGCGTTAGGGTAAGCACCGCCGGCACCGGCAGCGAGAGAGATTGCAAGCTGACACCGACGCCAGCATGTCCCCGCGCATCAGCAACCTCGAGCACCTGGTCTCCGTGTTCCGCGCCCCGAAAGATCGCCCAGCATACCACCGCAAAGGGCCCTTCACGCAAGTGGTGCTGGGCACGGCCAACGTCGCGCGCCTCGGCGTGCTCAACATCGGCTCGATCACGCAGATGGGCGGCGAGTTTGTGCTTTTGCCCGGGTACCGCTGCACGTACGCGCACCGCATGCCCAACAAGTACATGCACGACGAGGCGGCCGACGTGCTCCGCGCCGCGGGCGTGCGGTTCCCGCTTGCTGAACAGGCAAGCGAGGAGGGCGACAACGCGTCCCTGCTCGTTGGGAACGGCCAGTTCCTCCGCGAGCGCGAGCACGAGGTCGTTGAGAAGAAGGCTGAGAAGGGAGAAAAGGAAAAGAAGATGAAGGCTGTGGCGGCCGCGCCGGCGCGGCTCGACCCCCACCCCGGCCGTCACCAGCTGCGCAAGTGTAAGAGCGAAGGCCAGTGGCAGCGGCGGCGCGACGGCGTACTCGCCACGACGACGACGACAACGAGACGACGAGCAGACTATGTGTAATGATTGATACCTTTTGCCTTCGCCTTTGTATAGATTTAATGTGTTTGTGCTTCTTTCCCATGTCCCGTCGGCATTTGTAGCAGTTGCCACACTCAGAGGCAGTGTCAAGACTGATCACCCCGGATGGCCTGTCCCGCCCACGACGCCACCGCCACCACCCCACCACCCCACCACCAGCACAACTGTATGGATACCTTATGCATTTATGCAGAGACTATGGATACATTTGGCTGCCAGCCATTATCATGGGGCCCTAGTGTTCTCTCGCGGCGCCGGCGAGGCAGAACCAAACAAAACCTGTTAACCTTAAGAGAGAGAGCGAAACCGAAGAGAGAAAACCTTGTTGGAGAAAAACCTTGGGGGGAAGGACGACGAACGCCCTTACTGGCGGTCGCCGAAAGTCGAGCTGCGCGCGACAGGGCCGAAGACAATCTCGTCGGCAATGTCGGCGTCCTCGTACTGGGCAGCACGCGTGGCCTCGCCGTACGTGCCCCAAGTCGAGCCCGAGGTGTCACCGACGTGGATCGAGGGCGTGCGCTCGGCGCGCTGGACACGCGCGACGCTGCGACGCGAGGAGGCGAAGCGGCGCGCGGGAGAGGGGGTGGTGGGAGTCACCCAAGTGGCCGCGTTGCCCTGGATCTGGCGACGCTCCGCAGTGGCCAGCGCCGCAGGGCTGGCCTCGGAGACCATGCTAGTTCCAGAGGGAATGCTGCCGCTGGCGAGGCGCGACAGGGCCGAGACCGGAGGGTTGAAGCGGTCCGAGGTCGAACCA
Source organism: Vanrija pseudolonga (assembly GCF_020906515.1). Classification (NCBI taxonomy): domain Eukaryota; kingdom Fungi; phylum Basidiomycota; class Tremellomycetes; order Trichosporonales; family Trichosporonaceae; genus Vanrija; species Vanrija pseudolonga. The sequence goes on along the minus strand of NC_085851.1, from coordinate 3,593,692 downwards.
CGGAAGAGCGAGCCGCTCGAGCTACGGCCACCGCTGGTGGCGCTGAAGTCACCACGAGGCTGCGAGCCCGAACCACCCGAGCCAGACGAGCCAAAGGCCGAGCCGGGGTCGGCGAAAGAGTTGAGCGAGCGGTCAGACTGGAACTCGCTAAAGCCAAACGACGTGAGGGTGTCGTTGGGGACATAAGGGCGCTCGCCGGGGCGCACGTTGCGCGGGTAGCGCGGGTAGAAGCCCGGCAGCGGGCGCGGGACGTTGGTCGCCTGGGCGGGGGCAGACTCGGCAGGCTCCTCACCAGCGGGGCGGCTGCTGGGGCCGACAGCCATGGGGGGGAGGTACTCGTTCTCCCCCGACCAGTGGAAGGTCCTCTCCGACTCCCAGCTAGCACGAGAGCCAATCGTCGAGAAAGTCTCGAAGGAGGTGCGGCGAGCCGAACCGATAGGGCGCCCGGCGCCAACGGGGTTGGCGGCGCCGGCGCGCGAAACCTTGTCAACGGCGTAAGCAGGGTTGCCGCCGCCGTCGACAACAGGGGTGTTAACATTGCCGGCCGCGCGGTCGGCAGTGTTGACCTTGGCAACGCCGACAGTGTCGACGGTGCTAACCTTGGAGGGCTCGCCGGCAGGGCGAGCAGGGCCACGAACGCCGAGAATCTCGGGCTGGCCGACAAACGAGTTGGTCGTGGCGAGCGAGGGCTCCGAGCCGAGCTTCTCCTGCGGCTCGTCCTCGGCGTCCTCCTCAATGTCGTTCGCGAAGAGACCGTTGATGGCGCCGAGGCGCTGGGCCTTGTCGGGCGAGGCCTTGGAAACCTTGATGGGGCTCTGAGTGACAGTAGCCTCTGAGTCAATCGACTTGCCGCCAGGAGTCTGGAGGACAGTCGAGGGAGTGCGCGGCGTGATCATACCGCGCATCCAGTCGCCCTCCGAGGGGGCCTTCTTGAATAAGCGGTCTAAGCCGGTGGCCGCGGCTAAGGCGGCTAAGGCGGCCTTGGCGCGAGACGCAGCCCTCGCCCGCTCTTGCGCCGACCTAACACTATCGGCGTAGTGAGCAGCAGGCGAGGACTTGGAGGGGTTGTCGGGGTCTAACGGCTGACCCGTCTCGGCCTTGTTCTTGTTGCGACGGCGACAGCAGAGCAGGAGGAGGATGAGAAGTACGAGGAAGCCTCCAACGATGCCGACGACGCAGCCGATGATAATCTTGTCCTTCTTGGAGAGGCCGCGGCGCATACTGCCAATGGGGACGGGGGCAGGCTCACCCGTGCCACTAGGGCCTTGGATACCAGTAATGTTGACGTTTAGGGCAGTGGTCGCACTAACCGAGTTTAGAGTACCGTTGAAGGTGATGTCGATAGCAGAGTAGGAGATGTTAACGGGTGGGTCGCCAACGAGAGTGTGGTTCTCAGGGTAGTAGATCAGCCACGAGGCGGCCTCCTTGGGAACGACTGTGGCGCGGATGTCCGTGGTCTGGTTGAGAAGGTATGGGGTGAGGTCAAACAGGAAGGTCGAGCCGGCCGCCGTGGTCGCATTGGGGAGCGCAAAGGCGGAGAAGAAGTAGGGCACGACGTTGAGTTGGAGGAATGACGCGAAGGTCAACGTGTCATTCGCCGGGGTAGAGGAGATGGTGACCGGGATAGAAAGAGGAGCGGGGGTGCCATTGACAAAGTTGTCGGGAGTGTTGCCGATGATGGAGCCCGAGGTGTTGTCAAAGGACAGCCACTTGAAGTTGCTGAGGTCTGGGGTGACGATGGCCTGCGACCAGTCGGCCGCGGTGCCGTTGATGAGGACATCCTTGGGGTCGAACTTGTAGTTGACCTGGCCACGCGAGACGGTGTTGATGGGTGCCCAAGGGTTCTTGCTGCTGAGCTCGATAGCTGGGCCGTCGCCAACAGAGAGAACGAAGCTGGTCTCGGCGGCAGTGAAGCCCCAGAAGTCGGTGCCTGTGACGACAATGGGGTACGAGCCGTTGGCGGGTGCCACACCGTTGAAAGTGAACGTGGTGTTGGAGAACTGGAGCCAGCTCGGGAGCGAGGACGCGCCACGAAGGTGAGCCTGGTAGTAGAGGTGGTTGTTGGTCTTGCCAGTGGCAGCCTTGCGGAAGGTATCGCCGCTCCAGCCGATGGAGAAGGACCAGTATGGGTTGACAGTAATACCAGAGTCACCGGGGGTGATTTGAACGGAAGCAAAGTCGCGTGTGGCAGGGTCCATGATTTGGGCGCCGAAACCCTGATGAACGGTGGGCGACGCGAGATCTGAGACAATGGCGAGGAAGGTAGAGTTGGTGAGGCCAGTCGAGTCCGAAGCCGTGACAGTCACATTGAACTGGCCCACGTCCGCCGCGGCGGGGGTGCCATAGAAAGTCGCAGGAGCGGGAGCAAACTTGAGCCAGGTAGGGAGAGCCGAGGTGGTGTACTGAACGACCTGAGCAGAGGTGAAAGTGCCGGGGAGGAGAGTAAAGACGAAGGGAGCGCCGACGCGCGCGACGGGGGGGAACTGGCCGTCGATGGGGAGGTTGAGAGCAGGGGCCGCGGTGACGACGGCGGCCCAAGCCCAGAGGGCGAGGAGCACGACGAGGCCGCAGCGCATCGTGTCGTGTGCGAAAAAAGCCACTTGGGCGCGTCAGCAGTGAACTCGGCGTCATGAGGCGGAGGGTGGCGGAGGATGAGGGGGAGGGGGAGGGGAGGGAGGGGGAGGGGGGTGGCGAGGAAGGTGCGAGGAAGATGGTACTATGTAGGAGATGGTACTATGGTACGTCGCCACCGCCTTCCCTCGGTGGTGTCTAGGTGGGGAAGTGTACTCACGAAAGGTGTTCCGAGACGGGCGTCGCTCAATAGCTTAAGTCGCGAAAGAGAGAGAAGCTGTTGCGTGTGAGCAGTGCTGTGGATGGGGGAAGGGTTGGAGGCGAGGCGAGGTGGTTGGGGGAAGACGTTCTATGGTGGGCTATGGTGGTGGTGTCTTCCCTCGCCGTCCTCTCAAACCATCCAGCGTCAAGAACTCACAATTCGTTGTACCAGTAGTCCTCAGCTTGACCTGGCCAGGCAAGAGGAAGTCTACGAGGCGTCAGTACATGCTCACAGCGTGGATGCGTCAAAAAAGTTGTCCGAGGAAGACACTCTATGGTGGGTGGCCAGGTGTCTTCCCTCCGACCACCTTGCCCACCTGGTCGCGTCGAGCACTTACGTGGTAGTCCCGAGAGGAGGAGAGAGGGCGAGAGAGTATGCTTAGAGGTTGTGGTTGTTGTTGCTGAAGACTGCGTAGGGCAATATGCACTGTATGTGTCAAGACACTTGAGTGTAGTATAGCTGTAACGCAGGTATGGAGTCACTGGATGAAGAAGAGAAAGAGTAACAATGGTAGGTTGGATGGAAATGATGGCGGCGTGCACCCAGCCTGGCGGGGGGTGATGGGTGGGGTGGACGTGCGCCTGGGTGTGTGCACGTCTGTCTGACCCCGGCACGCGAACTTCGACCCAAAAGTACAACGCGTCCAAGGTTCCTGACCCAGGCACACGTTATCACGACGCGAATTGGCCCACACGTCATTTTTCAAGCCCAAATCTTGCAGAATGTAGTAAAATTGAGCCCGTGATGGTTACGTTTGTGGGTATTGTATGTCCAGGGTCAGAGCCTCGTCGACGCGTAGTGATGGCGCCTGTGTGTTTGACTTGTGCCCTGGACGTGCACTCTCTGCCATCATGGCATGCATGGGCACTTGCGTAAGGATCCGCACTACTGTTTCCTGCAAATCGCGTCTTGCAACGCAGGGTTCGACATGAAAAGAACCCACGACCATGGCTTGTGCGCTCCATCACCACTGGCTGACGTGCACAAAAGTCAAAAGCCACGGACGGCTTGACGCGTCGCATGGCGCAGAAGCCACCGCCCTGTTGCCATACTTGCTAGGCGGGCACGAACGATGAAACAAGGTTGGGTTCACAACCGGCACGGCTTCTCTCACACGTACGCACGTACGCACACACCCGGTGGCCGAGCTGTATCCCGGCGACGAGACGACGACTACAGCAACCAGCGTCACACATTGCATGGCAGGGTCACACCGGCTGACCCTGCCGGGCTCGAGGGCATGTTCCAGCCAGCGTGCCAGCGACGCACTCCAACGAGGAGCAGACACTAGACGATGCAGCGGCCCCTCGCGTCCCCGGGTATTGCTCAGGACGCGTTTCATGATGGACTGCACCAACCGAAGGGCCAACATGACAAGTTACGGCAGACGCGTTCAAGCTAGCGAGATGGGAGCCTGCATTTCCTTGTCGATGCAGACGAGCTGGATGCAGTAGGTGTGTAATGCACGCGCGTGACGCTCGATGGTCGACGCAGCTTATGGCAGAATGGACCAGAGATTGTGGCTTATGTCGTGTTGAATGTATGCCCCTGCACGGACTGCGTTCCGCGCGCAGTGACAACGTACCATTCATGTCCGTGTTTGTTGTTTGTGTGCACACAAACACCGTGACACCGTCGGAATCGACACGAGAGTGATGTTTGTGTGCGTGAGCGATCGCGAGTGATGCAGACAAGGGGGGTGTACCCCTTGCGCCATCGCCGCCAGCACCGTGAGCAGCGTCGTCTTTATACATGCTTGCTTCCCCTGGCAGAGTGCAGCGCGGGGAGCGTTACTGATGCCGCCGGCGGGCCGGCTCGTGGCCAGCAACGGGGTCAAGGGGGTCAAAAGTCACCCGAAGATGGGGTCACCAACCCATGGACCTCGAAGAATGCAATCTGCGCTTCTTGCTCATGCAGTTCATGTTCTGTGTGCAGCTCCGCCCCATAGACTACACACACACAACAAGCCGCGACAATGTACGTCCACCTTAGGTAACTGCGTGGACTGAACAGACGTGACACAAGGTCACTCACCACGCTCACCGCGGACCACTACCACGAGACGCGGAGGTACAGTACCTTTCTGCGGCAACGGAACCGACGTGACTGCTTTTGTCCAGTCACTGGAGCTGAAACGCGGGACGCGCTGTAAACAAACAACCCACCACCCACGACGACGACGACGACGACGACGACGACACACAAGGAGCAATGCTGATGACATGCGATGCAAAACTGGCCCAATCTCTACAAGTTACTGCTGACGCGAACGCTTCTCGCGAGCCGCCTGGATACGCTGCCTCTTCTCCTCCTCGCGCGACAGGCGAACGACAGGTTCAGAAGGGGATGACGATGAGGCAGCGGCGTCAGCCTCGAGGAAGGCCGAGCGCCTGGGCTCCTGAACACGCTCGGTGAGCAGACCAGTGCCGGCACGGGCATTGGAGCGGATCTCCTTCTCCTTGGCAAGGGCAGCCGCCTCTTCCTTTGCCTGCTTCGCGAGATTGGCCCTCTCAAGCATGGGGGCAAAGCTGTCCCTGTGGAAGTTCTTAACCACCCCCCACGTGTCCTTGAATCCTGGGTTTGGGTTGACATATGAGTCCTCTGGAGGTGGGGCAATGACCGGGGCAGGAGGGATCCGGAAAAGCTTCTTGACCCAGTTCTGCTGAAGGGCGAGGGCCTGGATCAAGGTGAAGGTGTTGGCTGTAGTCCAGTAGAACAGGACGGCCTGAGTGTCGTGTCAGCCCGAGGGTGGTTAACAACCTTGATGGGAGACTCACTGCTGGGAACTGCGACACAAAGTAGACCAGGAAAGGTGAGGCGACAGTGAGACCGTTGCGCATGTGAGCCAGCTGAGATTGGGCGCGAGCCTGGGCACTGCCGTCGGCGCCAAAGTGGAGGACAAGAAGCTGGAGGGCGATCGAGGTCATGGGGAGGATGTAGTAGGGGTCCGCCACTGTGAGGTCCATGACCCAGCCAAAGCCGCCTTCCTTGAGCTGCGGCAACGGTGCGTCGGCGAGCCGGCGGAGCGCGTAGAAGAAGGCGAGGAAGAAGGGCATCTGCATGAGGGGCATGAGAAGCGGGCGGAAGGGCGAAACATCGTTTTCCTTCATCAGCTGGGACAGGTTCTGTGTGGCGACCTGCATGGCGTTCTGGTCCTTCGTTGTCTTGGCGTCGCTGAGACGCTTCATGAGCGCCGTCATTTGAGGCTGGACAGCGGCGAGGCGGACATTGTGGCGCGCGTTGCTGATGACGAATCGCAGCAAGATGAGTCGGACGGTGACCGTCATGAGCGCAATCGTCGCCCACCATGGCAAGGCGGTGATGTTGTGAAGGCCGACGAGGGCATCACGGAGCCAGCCAGCGGGGTTGAGCGGGCCGTGCTCGAGGCCCATGAGGGACAGGTCCGATACCTTGACGGCGGCGTGGACGGCCTCGGGCGAGTTGAGCACCTCTTCGAGGGGAAGGCCCGACTTGGTGATCAGGTCCTCGAGCGTGGGCGTCATGCTGTTGGCGCCGGACTGCGGGAGGAGCGACGAAGGGTCCGAGTGGAACTGGTTGTCTGGCGCAGTCGACGTCAGGTGGTCGGCGGGAGGGAGAGGCGGCTCGACGGGGTCGGCGGGGATGTCGGATGAGGGGACGGGCGTGTTGATCGGGATCGACGGGTTGGCCGAAGCGTTGGCAGCGGCGGCGGCGGCTTCGGGCTCGGCCGCCGGTGCCGGCGTCGAGGAGGAGCTCGACCACGGCGTCCAAGACAGGTGGCGGACGGCGACGCCGGCGAGGGCTGCTCTCCTCGGTAGAATGACCGGGCGCTTTCCAAGAGCGACGGGCGACGGCGACGGCTGGGACGTGTCAGCTGGCCATGCATCAACAGCCACAAGCGTGTCGAGCTAGCTCACCTTGGCAGCCATTGACAGCTTGCGGACCGCCGCGAGCTGGGACGAAGGGGCGGCTGCCCTGGGCGAGGAGTCAGCTTGAGAGCGCACCACGCAGCATGCCGAGCACCGACGTACCTCGTCTGGAGGGCTGCCCTTGCGTGGAGTGACCTTGCGAGCATTGCGGACAGTGTTGGCGGTAACAACAAGGTTGTCGGCCCGTGTTTTTAGGAACGTTCGGAGCATCTTGCAGCCTGGCCGGAAAACTAGAGTGGAGGTGGGTGCCGTGGCCGTCTCGGCGCCACATGCCACGGAGGTAGGAATTATGGCTTGCTGGGTGGATGACGGGGGTCACTGCCAGGGTGGTGCACCGTAGGTTGGGCCCGTGGTTGCTGGCTGGCAGACCTGCCCGCCGCTGGCAGACAAATCGCCCCCCCTATGATTGGCGGGGCGGTGAATTTGATCCCGCGTGGGTTCAGTCGGAACTCAGCGCTGCTTGCTTGCTCGCTGCACGCAGTGGTGCTCGACGTCGAGTCCAAGTGTCATCGACATCACTCGCTCCAGACCACACACCACTCTCAAGCATGTCGGGCATCCTCACGACCGGACTCAGGACAGGTACGCCAGGCAGCCCCTGCACCGACGTAGTAGCGCAGAACTGACCATCGCGACAGGATCGATCGCGCGGGCGTCGTCCTCGGCCCTCCGCCCTCTGCTCGGTACGTCGACGTCAATGCCCATGCCAACCACGATCGCACGCCGCGCGACGCCGCACCGTGTTGTTATCGCGATAGGCTACGGGTCAAGGAATACAAAGACTAACACCGCCCAGCTCGCCCCCTCTCCACCTCGCGCCCCGTGGCCGACCACACCACGACCGAGCCCATCCCCATCACCACGATCGCCAACCGCGGCAGCAACCAGCAGTCGCTCGAGACTCCCCGGAATGGTGCTGGTGAGTAGTAGCTGGGTCTGCGCGACGACTTGAGAAGCGAGTCGAGTCGAGGTGGAGGCGCGGCTGCGTACTGCTGCAGAAACAACTGTGACGCTACCGCACCCATCGCTATCGCGCAGACACAACACACCGAACCCAACACCACGACTTGCTAACACTTCACAGAGTACGTCCTCTCCACCCTCGACCGTGTTGTCAACTGGGCCCGCCAGGGCTCGATGTGGCCCATGACCTTCGGTCTCGCATGCTGCGCCGTCGAGATGATGCACATGGCCGCCGCCCGTTACGACCAGGATCGTCTCGGTGTCGTGTTCCGTGCCTCGCCCCGTCAGTCGGACATTATGATCGTCGCCGGCACCCTCACCAACAAGATGGCGCCCGCTCTCCGCAAGGTCTACGATCAGATGCCCGAGCCCCGATGGGTCATCTCGATGGGCTCGTGCGCCAACGGTGGTGGCTACTACCACTACTCGTACTCGGTCGTCCGTGGCTGCGACCGTATTGTCCCTGTCGACATTTACGTCCCCGGCTGGTGAGTGCGGCGAGCGGCGCAGGGCCAAGAGACCGGCCTTGCACCTCGATATCCTCACGTAACCCCATACTCACACACACACAGTCCACCAACCGCCGAGGCCCTCCTGTACGGCATGCTCCAGCTCCAGCGCAAGATGCGCCGTGGACGCGCCGGTGTTCGCTGGTACCGCAAGTAGACGAAACGAGGACGACGCCTCGAACATGCATTAGTGGTTATGGAAGGACAAGTGGGGTGGCTCCGCCAGCCGCTGGGGTGCATCTGGAGGGCCGTGAAGTCTTGACAAGTGAACCGCCACAATCGTGGCCCTGCGGTTGCCCTAGCCAAGCGTCTAAGGCAAACTGCGAGGTGCCAGCTGGACAATGCAGCTGGACAGTGCGATGATGAAACTGCTACGGCCTGACTGGCCGGACACAGCTACGAGGCAGGTGTTGCAACCCCCTCTCAGCGCCAGATGGGGACGGGCAGCCAGTGCCCAACCGTTCCGCTCCTCGAAGGGAAGAGTCAGATGAGTTGATCGAGATGCCTGACGTGCGCTTGTCCAGGCAGACTGGCATGATTGAGGCTTGTCTGAGGCCTGTCTGCCTCGAGAAGCTTTGTTGTTCTGTAGCAACGTGGAGATCCGAGACGTTGACGCTGTGAGAAGAGCTGCACCTAAGAACGTGTGGAGGGGAGACTCGGTGGGACCAGCAAACCTCAGTAGCCCTGGGCCGTTGGTGCATACCAACACAACCACCTGGCCCAGCACGAGCGGTAGAGCTCGTCGAGTACTTCCATTCAGTGCATGCATGCGTGCCTCCAGGCCGACGAGTGACGACAAGGTTTGCACCTGTCGCCCAGCGACCACGAGCCGCCGGCAACGCCTTGGCGTCCCCGGCCCGATCCTAACCGAGTGGGGGTGAGCTGGGATCCCGACAACGGTGGGACCCAACACCCGATCCGAGACGTCAACGAGCTCGCTCTCTCACACCACACACAATGTCTGTCCCGTCCCAAGTCGACCACATCGAGCTGGTAGGCTCGCCGCCAAGCGCGAGCGTCACCGTCGCGGAGGGCGTGACGCGCTGGGTCGCGCATGTGTCCTTTGAGCGGGGCGACGGGCTGCAGCACGCGCGGATCAACGCGAGCCTGCCGAGCACGCTCAAGAGCGTCGTGTTCGTGCTCCACCCGCACGCGCTGCCGGATAACCACGACCCGGACGCGTTCTTCGAGCCCTCGGTCGCGACCATCGGGCTGATGCACGCGCTCGTGCGTGCGTCATGGCCGGTGATCAACGCGCCGCCTGCCGCTGGCGGCCGCGCGACGATTGTTGGGCTGGAAGCCCTGGGCGACTTCTTCAACGAGGACGACCACCGCGCCGGCGTCGTCGCGTTCGGCGTGAGCGCCGAGGCCGAGGCCGAGGGGAACGACGGCAAGGTCGTGCTCGTCAAGGACGAGGAGGGCGACGATGTGCCCGCTGCCATTTTGGTCGTGCGCGCTCCCACGCTCGCGGCGTGGAAGAGCGGCCTGTCGGGCCCTGATGCCGCGCGCGAGGCCGCGTAGAGTGAGTTGGTGACAACAGCGGCGCTGACGGTTGACAGTACGCAGGCAGCAAGCAGTTGTTGTAGATATGGTTACCTCCGGCGGCGCCAAGACCCGCCGGAGGAGGATCTCGCCGACAGCACCAACCACCACGCAGCCGTCGCCCGTGCCGCACCTGGAGATATCCTGCTTGCGTGATGGCGATGGCACAGTGGTACACTACATACATGGCGAGATGTAACTGATACTTAGGCTATGGGCTGATGGGGCCCTGTCGGAGCACTCCTGGCCCGTCGCTAAAGACGCAGCGAGTATAGCGACAAGCGAGGCAGGCAGTCGGCGGCGGAGTGTGCCGGCGTGCAGCGCGGAGTGCTGCGCTGTCTGTCCTCGGCGCTCACCGCTCACCCCAGGAAACTCTTGGCCCAGCTCGGTCACACAGGAGGCAGGCGGCGTGCCGCGCACGGCCCCCGCGACGGACGGTCTGGTTGGTATTGTCTGCGTGCCACAGCCGGCTGACTCTCCCCGCCGGCGATGGGGTGCTGTGGCGTAGGCAGGCAGGCAGGCTGGGTGGGCGGCGGCGACCTGTCCGGCCTGTCCGGCGGTGATGAGATGGGCGGGGGCAGAAGGCAGCCGGCCAGCATGTCAGCAGGTACAGCTGGCCATGGCAGCGCCAGAGCAGTTGGCAAGCACGCGCAGGCTGGCTGGCAGGCCACAAGACTGACTGGTGGGAGGGAACCACGGGCCGCCTCGGCTCCCAGCCTCCTCCTCGGTCCTTTAACGCCTCCACGGCCACCTCGGCCACGCCCGCACGTACGCTGCGCATCCTTGTGCATCCTTGCGCATCCTTGCGCCGATATGCAACGAGCCTTGGCACTCGTGTGCAACAAACGTCAGATAGCAGCCTCGACGAGACAGACAGCGTGCCGGTCGGCCAAGTCCGACTAGCGCGCCGCCGGCCGGCAGCACCGATTTCGCCATCTCGCATCAGATGTTGCCATCCGCGCTCGCTCTGCCGTTTATCATCGCTCAGCGGCGGCGTCTTGGTTTGGTTTGCTCCTTGCATGCGTCGGCGAGCTGCGGCGGCGGTAAGGGGCTACGGGGCATACATATACTCTATGTATTGGCTGGGTTGGATGCCTGCTTGCTTACTAACACCACTGCAATGACCATCACACAGACCGAGTACTTCTCCTTCGACCGGCCCATCCGCAAGGTGGCCCTCGTCGGCGTCGGCGCGGCCGGCGCCACGGCCGTGCGCCACCTCCGCGACGCGGGGCTCGAGGTGCACGCGTACGAGCGGCAGGGCAAGGCCGGCGGCGTGTGGAACTGGCAGCCCGACGTCGCGCCGCCGCTGTCGGTGCCGACGCCTGCGCCGTCCGTCGGCGCGTTCACGCCCCTCTCGCCGCCGTCGACGCCGGGCTCCGAGGCCGAGGCGAAGGCTTCGACGCATGCCATCTCGGACGCAGACCGGCTCAAGTTCAACCCGCCCAACCCGGTCTACTGGAACCTGACGAACAATGTGCCGACGACGGCCATGGTGGTGCGTTTGGGTTGTGGCGATCGATAGCAGCCGCAGCGTGCGCTCGCTGACGCAACCACCAGTACAAGGACTACCCCTACCCCGAGGGAACGCTCCCCAACGTCAAGCACTCTGTGCTCTCAGAGTACATCAACGGCTACGTCAAGCACTTTGACCTCGCCAAGCACATCTCGTTCTGGACCCGCGTCGAGGACATTCGGCGGATACCCGAGTCGGAGGGCTCGGCGCACCGGTGGCGCGTGACGCTGCACAAGGAGGAGCCAGTGGCGGAGGGCCAGGTTGCCGAGTCGTGGTGGACCGAGGTGGGTAAACACCAACACCGAGCTGGTAACACAGCGCTTACACCCCCCGCAGGACGTCGACGGCCTCATCATCGGAACAGGGCACTACAACGCGCCGTTCATCCCCAACATTGAAGGCGCCAAGGAGTGGGCCGAGACGTGGCCCGAGCAGGTGCTCCACTCAAACGGGTACCGCTACCCCGAGCCGTACGCCGGCAAGAATGTGCTCATCGTCGGCGCGGGCACGTCGGGCATCGACATTGCGCGCGACCTGACCGCCGCGGCCAAGATCTACCTCGTCACAAAACCCATCACGAGCGGGCCAGAGGACGCCAAGAAGATGCGCCAGTTCCAGCGCTCGTTCCTGCCCGACAACACCGAGGGCGTGCCCGAGATCAAGCGGTTCCTGCCGCCCAACAAGGACGAGGGCGTCGAGTCGGGCCGCGTCGAGCTCGTTGACGGGCGCGTGATTGAGGGTGTGTCGCTGGTGCTGCTGTCCACGGGGTAAGTTGCGTCGTATCTCGCCTAGTCCCCACCACTAACGCGCCCCAGCTACCAATACTCGATCCCCTTCCTCCCCCAGTTCCACCACGACCCCGCCCTCGGCCCCATCACCGACGAGCAGAAGTCGCAACTCCTCATCACGGACGGCCGCGGCGTGCTCAACCTGCACCGGGACGTCTTCTTCAACGCCGACCCAACAATCACCTTCATCGGCCTGTCGGTCAACACGGCCGCGTTCAACTTCTTCGAGTACCAGGGCATTGCGGTCTCGCGCGTGTTCAGCGGCAAGGCGCGCCTGCCGGCGCTGGACGAGCGGCTGCGCGTGTACGAGCGCCTGATTGCCGAGAAGGGCGAGGGCAAGTACAGCCACTTCATGGGCAAGGTCGGCGAGATCAAGTATGTGCGCGAGACGGTCTCGTGGCTCAACGCCGACGCCGACGTGCTCGGCGCGCCCCATGTACAGGGGCACACGCAGGAGTGGCTCGCGAACAGCGACAAGATCTACGAGACGTTTGCGCTCAAGTACAACATCCCGATCGAGCAGCTGCGCGCAGAGCGCGGCCTGCCCGAGAAGGGCTTTGCGCAGGAGGCGCTCGAGTTTGAGCAGCAGGCAAAAGACGTGCCCGGCGTCGCGGGCGTCACGGCCGCGCTGCAGCAGACGGCCATCGTGGCCTAGGTGTACATACTTAGATAGGGTTTTATGGATCTTGTGCTCTTGGGATAGCTCAACCATACCACACCTTGGCCTCGACGACAGCGATAGCCGCGCCCCTCGGCGCCGTGAGCTGGCCCGCAGCCGCGTCGGCGCTCGCACGGGACGCGTACACCGTGTCGCCGATGCGCTTGTCGCCGCTGCGCCGTCGCTCGACGAGCGCAAACACGCTCCATGGCGCTGGGGAAGGGTTTGCGCCGCCTATAAAGCACCAGTCAGCCAACGCACCGCGCCGCACCACCACTCGCTCACCGATCCGCGGCGCGCCGACCTCCTCGAGGAGCACGCCCTCCACGCCGCCCTTCGCGCCGCCAAAGTATATGTCCCCCAGGCCCGCATTCGGCATCGGCGTCATCTGGCCGCGCGCGGCAATCTGCACAATGTGCGACGTGGCCGCTTGCCGTGCCGCGAGGAAGGTCGGGAACTCGCCCAGCAGCTCCTCGCGCGTCGGGGGTTCCGTCAGGCGGTGGTTGCGCCACACGCGGTCTGGTGTCAGCTTAGGTGACGGGAACAGGCTTACGGAAGACGCGGAAGCGCTTGGCCTCCCCTCTGGTGTCGAGGTCGTCCCCCTGTCCTGGCGGAGACACTACGGCCGTCGTCCTGGCCATTGGGGGCTTCCTTGCTGCCTTCTTGGCGGCGGCAGCCACCGCCACAGTCTTGGTCTTCCGAGGGGGCATGTTACGGGGTCGAGTTGAGAATACCGCGTCTCGAGGTCCAAAGGAAGTCCACTTATGTACATGTGTCCAAAGATATCATATCCATTCGCACAGACCACACCAGTTGACTGGACTCGACATGGGTGGGTCACTGCACTTCCCCTCGGTGGCGCAACGCACGACCCCACGCCGGCCGTCACGCGTAGAAGACCTTCATTTCGACGATGTCGACCTTGGATCCCTGGGGCGCGCGGTGGGCCTCGGACGCGGCAGTGGCAGCCGCATGCGTGTTGTACACCACCCCACCGACGCGCTTTCTGACGCGCCGCGCCGCTCGACGACGACAAATACCGACTCGGGCGCGACTGTGCCGTCTGGTCCACCTGAGATGTTAGCGCTCCCCCTTAGCTGGTGTACGCACCGAGCCGCCTCGTGCCCTCTTCCTGGACGAAGATCCACATCTCCTCGCCCTCGAGAAACGTAGCGTATGTCTCGTACCCGCCACAGATGGTGCCCTTCTCCCTCTCGTCGACATGCACGCCCCACTGGCTCGAGATCCACGTGCTCGCGACCTCGCGCGCTTCGGCGTACGTCGCGTACGCGCGGACAAACTCGTCCTCGGGCTCCTTGACCGAGTTGTGGTGGTCGTGCTCACGGCCTGGAATCAGCCACGTCGCGGAGAGACAGGACTCACGGATCACATGGTACGGCCGCTTGACTCCATCGTCCTTTGGAGGTGAGGCCTTCTTCTTTGGGGCCGGTATGCCAAAAGGATCCCAAGCCTCATAAGCGACGTGATCTGACGACCAGGCGTCGGCATCGTTCGGCTTCTCGTCAAAGTGCCCGATGTCGATCATGTCCTGAGCGTCATAATGCCCCTGGAGGAGCCGAAAGATGCCAGAAGAGTTCTTCTGTAACCCAAAGAAGCCGCTGTCGTCCTCGTCTTGTCCTGGACTCTTGCGCGGCAGCCCGTCGTCCACCTCGGTGAACACCCACATCTCCTCACCCTCAGCACCGACAGCGTACACCTCTCATCCATCGCTCAGCCTCCCCTGGCCCTCGGGGTACTCGACGTACGAGTCGAGCCACTCCATATCCCAATGCTTGAAGAGGTGCGTGTGGACGACCTTCTTGGCAGCCGCCAGGGTCGGGTACACGCCTACGACCTCGTCCGTGGGGTACTTGGCCCCGTTGGGTCGGTCGTGCTCGCGGACTGGGGCTGTCAGAAGATTGCTGCTGAGGCTTCTCACAAATGACACGGTAGCCCTGTTCCGCCGCAGCCATTGCGGGCGCTGCGTTCTTGGGTGCTGGTGCTGCCTTGGTTGCCGGAGCTGTCTTCTTTGGCGCGGCTGCCTTCTTTGGCGCAGCTGCTTTCTTCGTCGCGGGCGCCTTCGCTGCCTTCTTCGCCGCCTCTGAAGCCGCGAAGGTCTTGGCCTTGCGAGGGGGCATGATGGACGTGTAGAGTGAGATGTAGGAAGGTTGAAGGATCGCTGGGGCAATCAATCTACTGCCCGGATATCTCCCCCGCCCCCGCCGACCGGTTGACTGGACTTTGGACCACCTCCACTTTGGCGCTTGCCGAAATGGGCCAAGCCAGCCAAAAATCAAACGCGTCGTCGAGCCAAACAACAAGGACACATGCATCGCGTCCTCTACAGGTCCTCCAACGCGTCGCTGCCCTCGTCGTCCTCGGCGTTGTCGTCCTCATCCGCGGGCTCGCTCTCGGACGACGAGTCGTCGAGCGGCCCCTCCGCCTCGACAAAGACCCACATCTCCTCGCCCTCGGGACAGAGCGCATAGATCTCGTAGTCGCCGCTCACGTCGCCCTCCTCCGACTCGGTGTACTCGTCAAAGTAGTCGCGGCCGTACTGGTCCACGAGGTACTTGGCCACTTTGGCCCGGGCCTTGTTGTAGCTCGCGTACCTGCCTACCACCTCGTCCTCGTGCGACTCGGCGCGGAGGCGGTGTCGAAGAACCGGTCTGGGGGCGTCAGCTTTGTAAGGGCTGGGTGCGGACTCACAGATCACGCGGTACGTCTGCTGCGGCTCCGCCTGCTTCGTCGCAGGCTGCTTGGCTGCCTTCTTGGCCGCCTCTGCGACGGCGATCTCCTTGGCTTTGCGGTCCGGCATAGTGGTGGAGAGTATGTATGTTGTCAACAAGCTCGGCGCGCTTGTCGGATGAGCAGCCGTAGCCTGAAACGGCAGCGGCAGCTGCGGCCGCCCCCCATCTCGCTGCCACCAGTAAGCTGGACGTCCATACATCACACCGCGTAGCTAGCTGTACACAACCGTGAGCTCGACGACCGCGATCGCCGTGCCGGGGGTCCGCGGCACGTCGTCCGCCGCGGCGTCGGCCGCCTCGCGGCTCGTGTACACGGTATCATCGACCCGTTTCTCGCCCCGGCCGCGGCGCGCGACGACGGCGTACACCGTCTCCGGCGCATGTCGCGGCGGGGGTGGCACCGGCACCTGCACCGGCGCTGGTGCTGGCGCCGACGACGCCGCAGCCACGCGCGCACTCGAGCTCGGCACGTCCTCCTCCACGCACACCCAATAGTCGTCCCCCTCCGGATCGACGACATGCACCTCGAACCCCCCGCTCAGCTCGCCCTCCTCCATCTCGGCGTACTCCTGCCAGTCGCCGTCCGAGAGCTCATGGTACCATTCCGGCAGGAACGCGCGCACCTTGGCCTTGGCGTCGGCGTAGACGACGTACCGGCCCACCGCGTGCTCTTCTGTCGACTCGTCGTGCTGCCGCCGGACGCGGTCTGGGCGTGTCAGCTGTGCCATGCCGCCGGCAAGGCTCACACAGCACGGGATACGTCCGCTGCGCGCTGCGTCTTGGGGCCGCCTTCGTGCCCTGCTTATCCGCCTTCTTGGCCGAAGAGGCTACGACGACGACGGCGGCAGCAGCGGCCGCAGCGCCTGCCCTGGGCTTCCTTCGTGGTGGCATGTGGTGTGGGCGAGTGCAAGACGCGTCGCGGCGTTCCTTACAATAACAAGCCCTCCACCGCGGCCAAAAGTGCATACCGCTACGAGCTAGCCGTACACGACCTCGAGCTCGACAACGTCCACCGCCGAGCCGCGCACACCCGGCACGAGCTGCACGGCCGCCTCGGCTGCTTCACGCGAATCATATACCCTGTCATCGACGCGTTTCTCCCCCGTCCCGCGGCGCTGGACGACGGCGTACACCTTCTCCGGGCGGACCTCCCTCCGCGTCCGCGGCCCCTCGAGCGCGCCGACGAGCGGCGCGTCCTCCTCCATGAACACCCAGTACTCGTTGCTCTCGCTGTCGATGGCGTGGACCTCGAACCCGCCGCTCACGTCGCCCTTGTCCGACTCGTCGAGCTCCTCCCGGCCGGCGTCGTCGCCAAACTCGTCGGACAGATAGGAGCGGACTTTTGCCCTCGCGTCGGCGGGGCTCGCGTACCGCCCAACCGTGTAGTCGTTGTGCTCGTCCTCGTATGCGTCCCGGAAGCGGTCTTGGATCAGCGCCGCGCGTTCTCCCACTTACAGATCACGCGGTATGTGGGCGCGGGGGGCTGCTTCGTGCGCGACTGTGCCGCCTTGCTGGCTTTCTTGGCGGCGGTCGCAGCAGCTGCAGCACCTCGAGCCGACGATGCCGCAGTCTTCTTGCGTGGGGGCATGGTGTCGGACGTGATGTGGCACAGTCTGCTCCAGAGGACAGCCACTCGCCCGTCTTCTGGTTGCTGGTGGTGTGGTGGGTCAGGGAGGGAGTATCGTATTGGATGTAGCGCGCCAAAGCGCCTCCGCCCTGGCAGCCTGAAGCCAGGTTCACTACGTCGTTACGGATAACCTTGCGGCTCCGATGCGCATCGCCGGACCAGAGGTCGCTGCCCTCCAGAGGCCGGCCTCCGCAACCCAACAAGGTATCTCTATTCATCTCAATACTGTACTGCCAACCTACAAAGCGCAAACATGCCTACTACAATCGAAAGCCAAAGTTGAGGACCGCGTTAGGGCGGGGTGGTGTGCCACTAACCAAACAACTTGGACCAGATGACAATAATGATTAGGAGGACGAGGACCGCGATAATGGCACCAGTGACAAACTTCTGCTGGTACATCCTGGACTGGTTAGCGCGGTACTGGTGTAGCGATGTGGCCGCTAGAGGGCCGTGGCTGGCGTGCGGTCGTCGCACTGGCGGGTCGCGAGACCAGCAGCGGACGCAGGCAGAGCTTGCTCCTTGCCATCATGTCGGCCACCACCTAGCACGCGCTCAACGATGCCCCAACCGCAGAGCAGTACTCACTTGTAAATCATCTTCTTGAGCGTGCCGCTCGCCCGGTCAATGTTCGAGTCGGCGTGCGTGAGCATCTCGCGGGTGTGCTCGATGTGCTCGCGCTGTCCGCGCAGGTTGCGGAGAATGTCGGTACCGACGTCCTCCGTTTCCAGCGCGATGCGGTGCGCATTGTCCAGGCGGCGTGAGCTCTCGTCGAGCTGCTCGGTGCCGGCAAGCAAGCGGGTGCGGGCATTGAAAGCCGAGGCGTCAGGCTCGTCCCGGTATGGGTCGTCCGAGGGGAAGCCTGGGCCGGAGAGGAGCTCGGCACGCTGCGTCTCGGCGCGGACGTCACGCTGGCGAGTCAGTTGTGCTTAACCAGGGGTGCAAGTCGACACGTACGACCTGCTTCTTGATCCTGTCGACCGACGATTTTGACCCGGTGAGCTTGTCCTGGAAGGTCTTGCGGATCGAAAGCGGCATGGAAGGGATCTCGACCTCCATCTGGGCGATCTGGGCGGCGCGTAAGCACTGTGCCTGGGCTTGAGGAGGTAGCGGCGAGACGTCGAAGACTCGGCGGCGCCTCGCACACACGCGGGTGCTTGGTACTCACAATCTCCTCGGCCTCGTCGAGCTCGTCGCCGACCTTCTTCAGAAGCGCTTTGCGGGGCTCTGCGCGTAGTGTCAGTCACGGTCCAAGTAACAAGCACGTGGGCAGTGCCGCAGCCCTGCTCGTAGACTCACCGCCCTTGAGCTGCTTCACGTCGCC
Organism: Vanrija pseudolonga; assembly: GCF_020906515.1. Classification (NCBI taxonomy): domain Eukaryota; kingdom Fungi; phylum Basidiomycota; class Tremellomycetes; order Trichosporonales; family Trichosporonaceae; genus Vanrija; species Vanrija pseudolonga. Next base: position 3,575,274 of record NC_085851.1, on the reverse strand, counting down.
CTCGAGCTTGCCCTTGAGGCTTGAGAGGAGCTGGTTGAGGTCCTCGTCATAGTTCTCGAAGAGAGCGCTGGTCTAGGTCAGTGCCTGCGGGTCTCTGTCTCTGTCTAAGAGGTAGCCGATACCCACGTTGGTGAGTTGTCCATGTTGAGTGAATGTGTTGTTGTTGTGGATGTGGACAAGACAAGACAAGATGATGTCTCTCTGGAATGACGCGCGTCGCAGCCAACAACCGCAGCACTGCTCCTCACTCACTTTGGTGGCAATGGATGGGGTGGTCCGAGCGGCCACGTGGTGGGGTGTAGGGGAGGATGAGATAGAAGATGAAAAGTGGGAGGGCCGGTTAGTGGCTTGTGCCCTGTCGATCGTCGCCTGCCAGAGTGAGGCCACCGAGCCAGGCGGCAGTGTGCGCTGGCTGGCCGGCTGGCTGGCTGGCTGCAGCTGGCTGGAACAACAACACACCTTCCAACGCTGGAACGACACCAACAACCACCACCCTCCCCGACTCAATCAACCCATTCAATCACAACCTTCGAATCGTCACAAATCACAAACCTAACAAGATAACACCATCACACGCGGCATAGCCACCCTCACAGCAGTAGCATCACCTTTGCCACAGCGCTCAAGCCCCCATCGACGCTGCTGCAGCTGTGCGACACAAACATCCCAGCAACATCGGGCATCCTTCCCTCGTGGTTCGTCTGACCAAGCACTCCGAGATCGTGTGGCTAACCCACAAGCAGCCTTCCTCATAGTTCTGGGTGCCGGAGACCCCGCGGCCTTTGCCACCGCCGTCACCGCCGATAGACGACATCTACACGGCTAAAGGCCCAGCTACACCCATCGCACTCTCCTCCTCTTCCCCCACAACAACAAGATGAACTTCTTCAACAGGAGCAGGACTCGCACGCCAGTCGAGAGCGTGCGCGCGCTCCGCGAAAACATTGGCCGCCTCGGCACCGCCATGTCCGCCGAACAGAAGAAGAGGGTACGTGCTACAGAAGGCTTGAGGCGAGCAGTGCAGCGCCGAGTGCTTCTACGGCGCTGCGTCGTGCGGGTCGTCACGGCTGCGGTGGTGGCCGCCGCACGGGCAGGCGTTACAGAGAAGTCACTTCGTCACCTTCCCTGTCTCATGTCTAGAGCTCGTGAGACGTACAGCGTTCGCTGACACACTGCAGGTTACAGAGGAGAACTCGAGGTTGATAGCCACTGTCAAGGCATGCCTCTGCGGCGAGGGTGATGTCGACTCGACGCCCGAGACGGTCACGGCTGTTGCCAACGAGGTGTATAACCAGGACTTGTTAAGTCAGCTGGTCACCAACCTTCCGAGACTCGAGTTTGAGGTCAGTATAGCTACCGCCACGGGCTGATCGAAGCTGACTGGCTCAGGCGAGGAAAGATGTCGGACACATCTACAACACTCTCCTCCGCAGGCAGATCGGAACACGTCTGCCTACGGTCGAGCTTATTGTCAACAAGCCCGATATCATCTTCAACACGCTCAAGGGGTGCGTCGGCGACGAGCGCGGAGCTCTGCTGACCACACCTCAGATACGCAGATGCAGACATTGCTCTGAACACTGGTATGATCCTCAAGGAAATGCTGCGGTATGAGCCTCTGGCTAAGATCCTCCTCCACTCTGAACAGTGAGTATGCTGCTTCTGAGTGTAGCTAACGCGTCAGGTTCTACACCTTCCCCAAGTACATTGAAGACACGACATTTGGCATCTCTTGCGACGCGTTTGCGAACATGAAGGTTTGTGACTTGCGCCTTGATGACACGGCCGCTAACGACGAGTAGGAGACCTTGACAAAACACAAGACAATGGTCGCAACATACCTGGAGCGCAATTATGACCGGGTGAGTAATGTTAGTGAACCCAGGCGATGCTAACCCCGCCAGTTCTTCAACATGTACAACACGCTCATCATGTCCAACAACTACGTGACGAAGCGTCAATCGCTCAAGCTGCTTGGCGAGATCCTGCTGGACCGGGCAAACTATTCGATCATGACAAAGTACATTGCGTCAGAAGCCAACCTCAAGCTCATGATGAACTTCTTGCGCGACAGGAGCCGCAACATTCAGTTTGAGGCGTTCCACGTGTTCAAGGTGAGCTCATGGCGAGGTTAGTAGTAAGGTTGCTGACACGTCCAGGTCTTTGTTGCCAACCCAAACAAGCCACCAGAGATTGCACGTATCCTACGCCGAAACAAGGACCGCTTGCTCGTGTTCCTCAAGGACTTCCACAACGACAAGGATGGTGAGTAGCGTCGCCGTTTCGGAGCTGGCCGACGAGGGTGGTGTCCGCCGGCCTTGGCGATCCGGCAACGGCGCACCTGAACCAACCGCAATCGCTGACAGGCTGTAGATGATCAGTTCAACGACGAAAAGCAATTCCTCATTACGCAAAGTAAGTGACGCGCCGTTGCGTGATACCGGATGTGCCTGACGCCTCTAGTCGAGCGCCTCTAGGTCGAGTTCCGTTCCCCCCCCCACATCTCCAAGCCATTGATGGCGCGTTGAACGCCCCTTGCGCCAGGCTGGAGCAGCATACACGATACAGCCCAGTCTTGCATTTCAACATGGTACTCTGCAGGAGTGCCACTCTCACGTTTCCACCCACGCACAGGCCGCTCCCATGGCTGCCACCATCACGCTCCCTCCCATGACACTATCTCTCTCACCGCGCATTGCACTCTTGCGAGTTGCGAGGTTGACCTCCCCTCTTCTTTGCATCGTACAACTTGCCTCCTCGTCCCCCACGTCCCTAGTCCATAAATAGCTGTCTCGGCAGTCGGCAAGTCTGTCTCCTGACCACCCTGGCGGTTGACATGTTACCTGGATGTTGGCTGCGTGGTGCATCTCCATTTCCTGAATGTCAGAGTCTCGACACGTCGCGTTGCGGTGAGTTCGGAGTTGGATTCCTGGGTACCGCGCGAGTTGTTAGTCATTGGCCGACGGTGTTTGGGCTAATGCTTGCTTGCAGGCTGGCCCCATGGGCCCCATTGTCTAGTCTTTGGTCGTTGAGGCTTGCGTAGGTTGCAGTGTGGGTGTGTGGGGTGTGATTCGCAGGGAATGACGCAGCGTGGATACGCGCGCAGCAGCAGCAGCAGGACCCAAAGTGTCGGGAATACCTTTTTGTGACCCAAAAGGCTTTACGGTCGGACCGGTGGATGTAAAATGCCCGCAAAATGGGGAATGCCCAGTAAAATAGACCGCCCAGCCGTCACAAGCCGACTGGGCCCCCACGACGAAAGTCGACGACGATGGCAACAGACCCCACATGCTGCAGCGCAACAGAGGGCAAAGACGCCACACGACCAGACACACAAACCCACGGCGGCACGCAGCCCACCTACCTACCTCGTCGCCTCGTCGCCCCGCCCCGGGCAGATTTACCCCACCCTCGGCCAACTCGTGACGCCGCTGCCTCCCTCTGCCTCCCTGCTCGCCTGCCCCGGCTCCAACAACTAGAGATCCTCCACCCCACCCCACCCCACCACTCACAACAGCCTCGGCCTCGTCCGTGACTGCTGCCGACCCCCAGCTAGACGGCCGCCGGCTACTATTACCCTGTAGCTGCTGCGAGGTTGATTGTCGTCACCAATAGGGCCGCAGTGAGGGGCAAACGACGAGAGCAAACTTGTCGAAATAGTCAACCACCACCCGGCACCTGGCACACATCCACCCACCCGGCCCCGCAACCACGCGCCGCACACACAGACAGACACCAGGGCCTACATCTCTCCACCTCTCACATCCCACCACATCTCACTCTCTCTCTCTCTTTTGTTGTCTCTCTCAGCGCCTGCATCCCACGCAGCGACCACAGCATTGCATTCATAACCACCCACACCACACCACAGCCACCTACCCACTCATTCACCGCCCATCACCCGCACACTCCCTTCCGACTTCCGAACCCGAACTCCCACCCACACCCGACAACACCTACATCAGCCTTGTTGGACCCACGCACTCACCTCGCAGCCTCACCGGCCCCACCACCATCATGTCTGTCGCCTCTGCGCGCCGCGACCCATCACCGGCGCCGCCGTCGATCCTGCTCAACTGCGGCAGGGCGGCCGGCACCTCGCCCAGCCCGACCAGGGTCGGGATCGGCTTCGGAGCCGCGTCGCCCTCCAAGACACCACGGACGGTGAAATCATCCGAGTCGCTCGATGCGCCGTCCGTTTCGTCTGCGCCGACACTCTCCCCGGGCCTCTCGCTCGGCACGTCGCTGTCATCTGAAGCATCGTGGGGCGCTGGCTCGGCACCCGACGACTCGCCAAATTCCACCCTCAACCCACTGCCCAACGGCGGCGGCAGCTCGACGCCCCGCTCAGTCTCGAGCACGATCGGCACGGGCACGTCGTCCCCAAAGATCCGCTTTGGCGAGTGCCCCGAGCGCCCTCCCGAGCTGCGGCGCCGCAACTCGATCACGCTCGGTGTGCTCGCGCGCAAGAACATGCTCCATGCCCAGGGGACGGTTCCGGTCCCCCGTGGCGGCGCCCAGCAGGGCCATATTCGCAGCGTCTACATGACCGACGCCGAGTGGGCCGAGTACCAGAAACAGTTTTCGCAAAAACCTGGGTGAGTAGGAGGTGCGAGGCGTGCGAGACGAGATGGAGGCGGGCGCGACGGCGTGCGCCATGGGGCAAACGTGCTTGGTGGCGCGCGTAACGAGAGACAAGAGCGCGAGAGCGCGCCGGCTTGGCATGTTGTTTGTCCGAAACGAAGCGGTGGGGGTGAGAGCTCAGTCAGCCAGTGGGCAACTGAACGCACCGACCACCTCGGTCAACTTCTCGAGACAAGGCCAGCAGAGGCGTTGCGCTCACTGCCAAGGCCGTCGTCTCGGCCGTCGTATGCCGCGTCTATCCAGCGCACAGCCCCCCTCTTGGTCGACGTCGTTGGTCCCGCTGACACGCACGCCGCACAGACAAGTTCAGGCCGTCGACCTAGGAACAGTCATGTCATCGGGTGCCAAAAAGCTCTGGGGCAGGGTCCGGCGCAGCTCCAACACGTCGACGGCCAGCGTCAACTCGATTCGCTCGGCTGCACCCGTGCTCAGCGGTGCAGCATCTAGGGGACGCTCAGACTCGGCGTCTGGTGGTGCGCCGGCGGGAGTCTCTCCACTTGTCGTGCCAGTGCACTCTGCGATTGTCGAGGAGGACGAACCTCCGACTCCCGGGCCAGCAGGACTGGGGCTCGACACTGGCGAGGCTGCCGGGGAACAGACGCCCCGGCGCGGTCGGTCGCCTTCTCCGCCCCCGCCGACGTTTGACGACGACGACGATGAGGAGGAGGACGACAGCGAGCCAGCCGACGAGGAGACCCAGGTGGTCGACGACGCCGAGGCTACCCATCGCCAGCACCAGGGCCACACGGCGGCCGTGCTCGGCTTCGAACTGTCAGAGTACGACCAGAACCCTGCATGGGACGCCGAAATGCGTGAGCGCCAGGACGTTGCACGGTTGGCCCACGGCCTCGGCCAGGGCCGCGGGTCCCCCGCGGCCAACGGCAAGGCTGCACTGGATGTCTCCGCCGAGGCGGCTAATGGCGTTGCGGCGACTTTGGCGTCGACTGCGGCCGCCGCCGCCACCACCATTCCGCCGGCGGAGGCAACAACAACAACGACGACGTCACCGCCCATTGCGATCCGACGCGACTCCAACTCCAACTCGCATGCGCGGTACGCTGCTGAAGTGCAGCGGCGGCGCGACTCTGCTGCGAGAGAGCGCCGCCTGTCGGCCGGGTCTGCGAGCCCTACGACGGGCACGTCGCCCGTGGCCGAGGTGGCGGCGCACATGCCGCGGTTCTTCTAGTCGTCGAGAGATGGGGTCTGACGAGCATGTTGTGCAAGCTATGTAGGCGGCGGCGACGACGACGGCGGCGGCGGGAGTGGCAAACCAAACGAGGCGCGAAGACACATACCCAGCGCTCGCTTTATAGATGGGGTCATGGTACTTGTAGCGTGTACGCACATACGGATGAACGGGGTCGAGAGGCGCCGGCGGGCGAGTGGGCGGTGGTTGGGCCGGCGCGAGGGACTGGCACTGCGCACGTCGTGATAAGCCGCGGTGGCGTGAGTGAGAGCGGAGAAACACGTATCGACGAGGTGGCCACGGCGTTGTCCTCATCGCGACGTCGCGGCCAATTAACACACTGGACACTCCGTCCCCGTGCGTTTGTCCGACGATACACAGTGCATAGACATTACTTGGCATAGAATACTGAGCCGCCGCGGGCGCCAGCCTCATACTTGCGCGCGTCGCCGGCGGCATCGAACGTGCCGTCGGGGAGGAGGCGGATGGCGACGGGGGTCGCGCGGGATGCTGCGGTGTGAGCGCCATCGCAACTCGCTCGCACTCACTGTCCCACCACTGCACGATATGCCCCCTCTTGGCGAGCGCGGCCGCCGTCGCGTCGTCGAACCCCTCGACCTTGGCGCCGCGCTCGCTCGCGAGCTCGAGCACCGTGGCGTCAGGCAATACCTGGTCGTGGAACCGCGGCGCCGCGAGCGCCGCAAGCGCCGAGTGGCCAAAGTCGACGACGTTGCGGATCACCTGCGCGTTCGCGCCGATGATGGTGCTGCCGCCCGCCGCGCCGCCGACGAGCACGGGCCGGCCACCCGCCTCGAGGACGTACGGCGTCGAGCTCGACAGCGGGCGCTTGCCCCCGCGCGCGTAGTTTGGCTCGGCGGGCGGGTACCCCGTCCAGTTCTGCACGCCTGCCAGACTAAAGTCGTTCAGGCTGTCGTTCAGGTGCACGCCGGTGCCGGGCACGAGGATGCGCGAGCCGAACAGGCTCCCGATCGTTGTCGTCAGCGTCGCGATGTAGCCCTCGCTGTCGACGGCAGAGATGTTGCTCGTGCCGTTATCGTTCTGCGCGGACGCACTGGCGGGGAGGTACACGTCCGGCTTGTCAGTCTTGTCGCCGATCTTGGCGGCGCGCGCGCGCCCAGCCTCGGGCGAGATGAGGCTAGCCTGCACGCTGTCCAGGCCCGGCACGAAGTCCGGGTCCCCGAGGAGCAGGCGCGCGCCGTACGCCCAGCGCGCGGCCTCGATCGCAGCGTGCAGGTCCGCCTCGGCGCCTTCGTTGGGCACGGGGAGCGCGTCGAGCGTGCTCAGCGCCGAGAGCAGGATCGCGCCGGACGCAGGCGCGCCCGGCGTGATGACCTTGTGCCCGCGGAAGCTGCCGACGAGCGGCTTGGACCACTGCACGGTGTAGTCTGGGCGAGTCAGAACGCTCGCGACCACCACCTCCCCACACGTCGCTCGCTGGCGGCCTTGCTCGCCGCTTACGCACCCCTCAAGTCACCGACACTCAGCTTGCCCCCGCGCGCCTGCACGGCGTCGACGATCGCCGCGCCAATCTCGCCCTTGTACAGCGCCGCCGGGCCTTCAGCCGCAATCAGCTCGAGCGTCGCCGCGTAGTCGGGCCGCTTGAGCGTGTCCCCCGGCGCAAGGATGACCCCGTTGGTAGTGTACGTCTTGATGAACTCGGGGTCGTTGTACAGCCAGTCGCGGGCGTCGGTGAGGGCCTGGGGCGGGGCGTGTCAGCGGCGGCTCGTCGCGAAGCGGCGAGCTGGCGACGGCGAAGAGGGCACGGCGATCATAGCAGCCGCAGCATGCCCCGCACGTAGCCAGCCACGACGCCGCCGCCTGGCTGCGCTCGGCGTCGGCGCCGACAACACTCACCTCATGCAAGTCCTTGCCCAGCGCAAACCCCTCCCTTGCAAGCTTGATGCTCGGGGCGAACAGCCGCTGCCAAGCGAGCCGCCCGTACCGCTTATGCAGCTCCCAGAACCCCAGAATCTCGCCGGGGACAGCGACCGTCGGGCCGCCGTGCAGCGTGCCCGTGGATTTGAGCCAGTCCATCGTGATGCCTGCCTGGGCGGGTTAGCCGCGGACGTCCAAGGCCAGACCAGCATGGCCAGGCTGGCCCGCCCTCGCGACCCGCTCGACTCACCGGCGCAGTGTGCCGAAAGTTCAACACCTCATACTCCCCCTTCGGCGTCCGAACAACCACGAACCCCGCCCCACCCACACACGAGTGGTGCGGGCTCGTCGTGTGCACCGCGATGCTGGTGGCGATGGCTGCGTCGATCGCGTTCCCGCCGTCCGCGAGCACGGCCGTGCCGATCGCCGACGCGAGGTGGTTCTCGGACGCCGTCGCGCCTGATACTGGTGCTGGCGACATCGTGGGATGAGTGTAGTCAAGAGCTGGCCGCGCGCAAGTCAGCTGCGGTTGTTATGCTTCCCATCCCCGCCGCTGTCGCCATTTATGCGCGTCGGTCGCCAGTCTGACGTTCGTTGGCGGACTTGGCCGACGACGCGGGGCCTCAAGCGCCAAGGCGGCGGCAGCTCCTCCGCTCGTAGCAATAGCCGTGCGTGGCCTTCGGCTTGGGCGAGCGCGCCACCGTCGCGGCCACCGCGCCGCCGATATGCACACACTCGCGCGCTCAACATACCCGTGCATCGGTGACATCCATCGCGTTGTGATACATACGGATTGCTCCGTGCTGCGCCCGGCGAGCTCCCCCAGGAGTGGGGGGGGGGGGGGGGGCAGCGGCCTCGCGCACAACCCACTATCTGTGCTCCTGCTCGCCTGCTCAGAGCCCCGCACACCTCTCCTCAATCCACGCCCGCTCCCGCCCCACAGTCGTGAGGTTCTCCGCCGGCGCACCCTCACGCACCACCACAACGTCCTCGATGCGAACGCCGCCGACGGGCAGGTACGTCTTGAGCACGTCGTGGTCGACAAACTCCGACTCCCACGCGCCGTGCGTGTCGAGCAGCTGCGGAGGGAAGTAGCAGCCCGGCTCGACCGTGAGCACCATGTTGGCAGTGAGCTTCTGACGGATGCGGAGGTACGTGTACAGCTTGGCTGGCGTGGCCGCCGTCGACGGCGGCAGGTCCTTGTGCTCAGCGCGGAGCAGCTGGAGCGAGTCGTGAACATCCAGGCCGAGCGAGTGGCCCAGGCCGTGGGGGAAGAAGGCAGCCGTGACGCCACTCTGGAGGATCTCGCCAGCGTCGCCCTTGAAGATGCCGAGGGAGAGGAAGCCATCAACAAGTACCTTGTGCGCGTGGAGATGCAGCTCATCCCAATGTGCGCCGACGCGGACCATGCCCTCGGTTTCCTGCCCTCGTCAGTGCTGCAATCGTCACGGCTCACCTTCTGCATGCGGAGCACCAGCTCGTAGATCTCGCCCGCACGGTCGGTAAACTTGCCGCCGTTGCCGACGGGGATCGTGCGCGTCACGTCTGAAGCGTAGCCCTGCCAGTCGCTGCCTGCATCGACGAGCAGCACCTGGGGCTCGAACGCGCCGTTGTGCAACGACGAGGTGGGCAGAACATGCGAGTGCTCAGGCACGTCACCACAGCAACCGCGGGCGATGCGGCGCGGCGTGAACGACGTGTCGCCTGGCAGGCGGGGCTGCGCGGTCGAGGGGAAGAGGCGGTCGTTACAGCTGCGAAGTCGGTCAGTCACGGCGACGGCGCTGGTCCCGGCCCCACTCACACATAGTGCAGCGTACTCGCGTGGCTCCCAGATGCCACGATAGGCAGGTACGCCTGCTCGGCGCCCATACGGCGGCAGGTAGCGACGAAGAGGGCCTCGGCGTCGGCCTCGCTCTCGACCTCCCACGCCGTGATGCCCTCGTGCCCCGTGCGCACCTTGGTCTCCTGTCCGCCCTGCTTGGCGCGCTGGGCAGCAAAACGGCCCAGCTCGCGCATGAGCACCTCGTGCGCGCCGGACGTGATGGCGTTGGCGTGGCGGATACGCTCAATCTCGCCATCGGTCTTGGTGAGGCGCGCGCGGTGGAACGCCTCGCGGAGGAGCTCGGTGCGGTGCGCCTTCGTCGTCTTGAGCGCATCGAGCACAGCAGCCGGAAGGGGCGGGTACTCTGTCGTCAGGGGCAGCGTGTGCAGCGTCGCGTTCGCGCCCGCGAGCGCCGCGAGCGCAGAGCCAATCTCGGCCGTAGACTTGATCGCGCCGGCGTCAAAGCGCGCAGCGGCGTCCTCGAGCGTCGGCGGCGCGACCGACCACATCGTCTCGAGCGGGTCTGCCGGCGGGATGAAGAGCGTGTGCTGCACCTCGTGCGACGAGCCGGGCGTGAACACGACCAGCACGGACGCCGAGTGCACGTCGTGCGCGCCGGTCAGGTAGTTGAAGTTGGCCTCCTGGTCTGCACGGGGCGTGTGTCAGCGAGGTGAGCGGAAGCCTTGAAGCCAGCTCACGGAACGGCAGCTCGCGGTCAGTGTCGTCGCGCGTCGTCGTGGGGTGGCCTTGGAGGAACACGGCGTGCGTCTGTGGGTTAGCAGTGTGCGGGGTGAACGCCGACTCACGCCGGCGCGCTCAGCCTCGGGGAGGAGCGCAACGAGCTCAGCAGCGACCTTGGCCGCATGCTCGCGAGCTGGGAGCTTGCTGCTCGACGCCGTGGACGAGGTCTCGAGTGTCATGGTGGTGTGTAGAGTGGTTGGAAAGCTCGATGTGTGATTGCTGCAATGTATCACGCGGTCACTTTTGGGTGCGACGGACTTGGCCGTGGCGCGCGTGGCGGCTTGGGTGGCAAGATCCGGCGTCTAGTTCGTCGGCCCTGGCTCGTGCCGAGGTTTGCCGCGCTGCACCACAAGAAGTGCATCTAATATCTATGTAGTTTACTATAATGGTTCGCCTCCCGACCTTGCATGCATTAGATCCGGTCCACAAAGATCTCTTCGCGCTTTGGTCGGCGCTCCTTGCGCTCCTTGCGAGGAGGTGGTGGAACAGCCTTGAGAAGCTTCTCAATCCGCGCCTCGTAGTCGAATGGATCTTCTTCCGGCCCGATACCAATGTCCCTGGTAGCTGGAGGTGGTGGCGCAGGCTTGGGCGGCTCGACTGCCGCCGTGTCGGGGATGGTGAGCGACGAGATGCCGACACCGCAGATGACAAGAACGACAATGATTGCTGAGTTGTGAGTTGACATCCAACCGCAGACCCGTCCAACTCACTGATAGCTCGTCTCGTTGCCTCCCACTTGGCGCTCTCAATCTCCGTCTTGAGGTCCCCAACCGAGATGGTCGCGCGGTTGTTGATCTCCTGGAAAGTGTCAGCTCGGCAGTTCACTCGCTCCCCCCAGCTACCCACCTCGATGGCAATGTCAAACGACTTGATCTCGGATCTCGTCTCGGTCTTGCGGTCGTTGACCTCAATCTCGATATCATGCTTGAGAATCTGCATCTCCTCGGCCATCTTGATCTCCACTGCGTCAAGCTCACGGCGGATGGCGCTGAGATCGTCGCGGGCCGCGATACCAGCGTTTCTCGTGCGCACATTGAACTCGGTCCCTAGTTTTGACAGGGCCGCCTTGAAGAGATACACCTCCTGCGCACCGTCAGCACACCACGTTTCTGTTTCCCAACCCACATTATCCAGCTCCTCCTTGCTGAGCATGTTGCCTGTGGCGCGGTCCGCCCGGCGTGTGATGAGCCCGCGCGCCGCCTCCATCAGCGCCTTGGCCGACTCCGAGTCGACATTGGCGCGCTCCAGCGACGAGACGAACGCGTGCGTGTCGAATGGGTGGCGCGTACGGCGGGTCGTAACGCCAGACGGTGTGGGAAGAGACACGGGAGCGACCGCGAGGCCTGTCGATTCCGGGTCCGCGGAGTCGGACATCGACTCGGCGAGCCTAGACGTCGACGCCGTGAGGGGCGAGTCGACGCCCGCGTCCGTCGAGAATCCCTCGGGGGGTATCATGTCCGCGAACGGGTGGCTCGACGAGCTCGCGGAAAGAGGCCACCCCCGCTCGCCGGGCGGGGGTAGCCCGATCGGTGCTCCACCTGGCCGGTCGGCATCTCGCGGCCCCGGCGTGCCGATCGTGATGGCGCGCGACTGGCGCGATCGCGGCCTGCAGCCTGGGCCCTTTGCTATCGCCGCTGGGATCTTGCGGAGGGCTATCAAGCTCTTGTGGTGCAGCATTGCTGGGAGGAGAGTGGAGTGGAGTGACGAGGTGTGCGATGCGCGTCGCTCATGAATGCGACACGTGACACTGATCGACGACGGGTTAGTCACGTGTGGCGGTTACACGTGCAGTGTGCGTGGCACTCACGTGGTTCCTCCCTAGTGCCACACTAGTTGCCGTTGCCGCCTACTGCCGCGCCTCGCCACCGAAAACATTCCTTCCACACAGCCAGTGGTCCATTTTGTCTCGCTCACGCCAGTCGCGGAATCGTGTCTTGCACCCCCACCGAGAAAATGCAGGGTGAACGCTGGAGCGATCTGCTCACGACTACCCCGCCCCGATGTGCTCCTCGGGCCGCCCTTCCGAAGCGCGTCCACTCGTCAACCCTCGAAATTCGAGTGTGGGCAAGGCGCGGCTGTTCTGCTAAACTGCGGATTAGGCCTCTTGGGTGACCAACATCGAGAATTTCAACCGTTCATGCAACAATCTGCGCTTGGAAAATTGCGCGCTGATGGGGGAGGGCGGTCTTGAGGGGAAGACCGTGAGCATCGACAGGTGGGGCAGGCATGGAGCGTTGGCCGCGGGGTGACCGTGCTGGACGATGGGGACTCACCTAGCAAGCACTGACCCGACAACGACGGGCCCGCACCAACTCTCCTTGTCACATCCACACCTTCTACTGCAAAGCACACATCGATGTCATTACGACGGGGCAATACACGAGGTCCATCTCCAGCCTGTCCTCGCAGCCCACCTCCACGTCGTGGTCTCGGATGCAGGTGTGCCCGAGACAGCTAGCCCACCGTGGCAAGGACTAACACCCAACCTTGATTTGAGCCAGGTGCCACAACAGACACAGGTATGATGTGCGGTGTGCTGCCCGACGGAACCTGCTGCCGCTCCCTGCCCGCCGACGGTGACGTCGGAGGCAGCCGACACGATTTCGTCTCTGCCTCCCCATTGGAGCAACCACGGGACAACCACAGCTGCCTGTCGTTCTCCATGCTGCCATCATCTGTGCGCTTCTTGAACTGTCACCCGTTGCCATTGCGCCCACATCCCAGGCACTCCCACGACTAAAATCATAAGCTCCATGTCTTCGCAACAACCGTTTGAGGAGGGCTGCTCGCCTAGGCCGGCTTCCCGCGGTGTGCGCGACGCAACCCTCGACCGTGACGCTGCCGCTGTCACCTGTCGTCGCGTTCTTTACAATCGACAGATGTGCGCAACCAGATGACGAGAGGCAGGATATGAGCAGGTGATGCTGCCACTCACTCGCTCGCTCGGAACAACCGACCGTGCGTGCACCTGCCACAGGAGGAGGGGATTTGCAACGACTCGATTCGATTCCCGCTGCTCCCCACTCCCAGACAAACACCAACGTGCGCTCATTCCTCCTCGTGCTCCCAGCCGACCGGCCTCCGGACGTATGCATGGCTGTCGACGTCGTCGCAGCAAGCTGGCCGCCGCCACCGTTCATGGGAGGGGCGGATACAGACGCGGTGTTGCGCTAACAGCCACCGGTGGCTGGGTCAAGGCACCAAACTGCGCGACTTGGCGAAATTTGGTGTCGTTGACTTGACTTTCAGACTCGAGCCATCCATCACCCACAGCAGCCGACATCGAAGCCGACAGTGCACCGTCTCCCCATCTTGCATCCATCCGTCGAGAATCGGTGCTGGCCTGCTGTGGGTGTGGGCGGCGGCGGCGGTATTGTTGAAGTGGGTGTTTGACAAGGCTGGGCTGGGGACGGCACGGGTTTTTGGAACGCCAGACGACCTGACTGGTCTGCCCATCCGTGCCCTTCGCCTAAGTGAGTGTTCTGTAAATATACAATGGCCCCAGCGCTGACCACCCTCTCCCCCAGACGGCAGATGCAATGCACGGAGCAGCTCTGGGCACGGCGACGGCGTCCTGGCCCGCCGTGCCCCGGTCCGCCCGTCCTAGTCTTCCTGCGCCTGTCCCACCAGATGCAGAGGCGTTTTCTCAGCCTGCAACGCTCAAACTTGGCTCAAAGATACTCACTAAGGACTGCGCGAACAATGCTTACTGCACAGACTGGTGGTGTCCTTGTCCTCGGATGCGGCTGGCTGATCCTGGAGCGCGACTCTGCAGCGTTTTGACACTGCACGAGAGCGACAACGCTTTGGTGGTGCTGCCTGGCTCGACGCGCTAGTTCCACCTGCATCGTATCGCAGTGAACTGCATATTTTGCATACACGCCAGTCTCGACCCTCTCAACATTTATCCCAGGCGGTAAGGTGGCCTGCGGAAGTGTGAGGCGGTCGACGACCCGTGACGTTAGACCCCGCGTCCCTCGCTCCTCCCTTGCAAGCGCGGTGCTGATGCCGCCGCCCGCACGGCCGCCCAAACCTGTCTCAGAAACTAGGTGATTTTATCTCCGACGTATCGGCTGCGTTGCCGGGGCAGCGTGCGGAGATGGCGAAGGGCGCCTGCTCAGCGTACTCAGGAACTCGGGAACGTCGTCTCGGGTGGCCCCGCCGGTTGGCCTTCGTTTGCAAGTCTTCATGCCTCGTGGCTTCTGCACAAGCACCTAGCAGGGATGTTAACAGCCCATGTGTTCACTGAGACATCCACTGACGCGTGATGGAAGTGATAGCACCGGAGGTGCTCAACCATCGTCGGTCTTCGCCCCGCGTGGTCTGCCCTTCGGGTACTTGTCCACCGGGGACTGGAATCGATTCGATGATGGCAGAGGATCAAGATACCTCATGCCTGACTCATGCACGCAGTGGCGATGTGACGCGGGGCTCGGGGAAGCGGGGCGAGCGCAGAAGTTTGGCGCCGCTCGTCGATCGAGTGGGTGATGGAGCGGCCGCGTCGGCTTCCCTCCGGGCACATGTTCAACAGGAGGAAGCAGCAAATAATATGATGGCAGAAGCCCAGGTCACCTCAAATTCGCCTGATATGTGTCGGTGGCGAATGGACGCGGGTTACAGGTTACGCGGAGCGATCGCTGGAGGTTTACCCCATACATTCGTGGAGCACTCCGTCCTGCACGCCTCGTCGTCTGCTTTTCGGGTATCTGATAACCGCGAAGCAGGAACTAATGCGATGATGGTAGAGGGCCAAAGCGTGATACATTTGGCCCGATGCATCGAAGTGGCCAAGTGACACGCCCCGCGGGCAAGCCAGGCGAACCCTCCAGGCCGACGACATTCCACACACCGCCGCTCACACGTCCCTCCCATGTCCGAGCTCTGAGGCGCGAGAGCAGGGAACTTATCGGATACTAGTGGAGAAACGCGAGCTGCGCATGAATGGAACAAATGACCGTGATAGCTAGGCGGAACGTAGGAGGCCAGCATGCCGATGCTCGTCGAATAGACGTCGCGCGTCGCGAGCTCAGTGTCGCGTCGCGCGCGCGCTCGCCGTGCCACTCTATCCAGTCCACCCCGATATGCACACACTCCCATCACTAGCCCATACCGAAGTTAGGTATCATCCATGGAATGTATCGTCGTCATTCTCCCTAGTTGGATTCACCTAGTGCCGTTGGGTCCCCAACGAGGCTGTCTCGCTGGGTTCAGTGCCACTCGCCGTCATTCACCCCGCGACACCCGGCAACGGAGCAGCCACCGGATCTCTTCGCCACTGCCACTTCTTCTTGACATCCGATCCACCCCTTACAATCCTCAAGCTGGCCCACATGTCTTCCAAGCAGTCTGTCACGCCGCGGGCAAGTCGATCACAGCTTCAGAGACGCGGAACGCCACGAAAATGGTCCCGCGAGAGGGAGCGTGGCCGGGAACGAGCCACTCGCCCAGAGAGCTGCGTACAACGACTGGGACAACCCGCCATCCCTCATGTCCTACACCCCCCGTATTAATCTTCGCCTGTCAGTCATCTCCTCTGCGCTCGCCCCGGCATAACCGATGGCAGTGGTGGGAGGTTTAAACCTCCTCTGAACGGGACCGCCGGGGCCGTCCCTCGCACGACGGCCGACAGCGCAAACGCTTCTGGCAAGCTCACGACACAGTGCCTCGTGTCCGACCCCCCCCCCCCCCGGGGCATTATTCGTCGCCCAACTGCTGCCTTGTCTGCGCTCATTCCTCACTTCTGTGGCGGACACGATGGCAGTGGTAGGAGGCTTATCCTCCTCAAATTGATCGGGCCAGCTGGAGCCGTCCCTCCAACAACGACAGCCAGGGCAAAAAACTTCTCCCAGCTCACAACACAGTGCCTCGTGCCCGACACCCCCCGCATTAATCGTGGCGCAAATGCCGTCTTGTAGTATGCGCCCATCCCTCACTTCTGTGGTAGACACGAGGGCAGTGACTGCAAGCTTGACCCAGCTCCATTCTGGCGAGGCGAGCTGGAGCTCAGCTGCACCCCCACAGCAGCGCGTAACCACAACTGCGAATCAGCCACGGCTCACGTCCGACACTGCACGCATTAATCTTGGTCCGGTAGTCTCCGGTAGTCTGCGCTCACAAATGCTCACTGCTTACTTCTGCGACGGAAACTACACCAATGGATGGAGGCTTGGCCTGCTCTGGTCCGGGTTTCGACCCCTCCCCTCCCCGCTTGATTGACCTCAGCCAACGACCTCGCTTCTCCCCGATCCACTACACAATTCATGGTCGTGGCGGGGTCATGAATTCACAGCGTTTGACTTGTACTACCATCGCTTCTCGATTCTGTGTCTAGAACGGGAGAGATGGCTAGAGGCTCACCCTACGCTGATGGGGCGAGCTGGAGCCCTCTTCCCTCGACGACTGGAGATTGGCGAACACACCACCGCGCGGTTCCCTTACAGTTCACAAGACAGCGCGTTAAGCCCAACACTGCCCTCGATAATATTCTCTAGACAGTACCCTCGTATATGGTCACCTCCAAATTCCGTGGTTAAAATGAGAGCAGCGGTGGGAAGCTCGCCCAGTAAGACAGGGGGAGTTTCGAGCCATCTGGTCTCGACGACGGCACTCTGCCAACGCACCTCCCCCCGGTTCACAACACATGGCAATGCCATACACTGCCCTCAGGAATCAATCTTTACAGCAACCTCGTGTCCGCTCACCTCTTAATTCCGTGGTGAAAATGAGGAGGTTAAAGTGAGAGCAGTGGTGGGAAGCTCGCCCGGCGAGCCATCTTGCCTCGACGACGGCACTCCGCGAACACACCTCTCCCCGGTTCGCAATACCATTCATCATGACCTGCACTGCCCTCGATTATATCGACAGTAGCCTCGTATACACTAAAGTGAAAGCGATGGCGGGAAGCTTACCGCACTGATGGGGCGAGCTGGAGCCGTCTTCCCTCAAAGCGACGGCGGCACTCACCGAACCCACCTCTTCCCGGTTTGTAACACAGTGTATCATGTCCTGCACTGCCTTCAACAATATTCTCTTGACATTAGCCTCGTGTACGCTGACCTCTTAATCCCATGTAAAATGGCAGCGACGGTGGGAAGCTAATTCCCTTGACTGGGCGGGGCTGGAGACTTCCTCCCTCCTAAGACGACCGCAGCCAGCGAGCACACTTCTTGCTGGTCTGCGCGACAGTACATGTTTCAAGCAAACTAATGAACTCTAGCAGATGGCCGAACTCCGCTCTGAACCTCGTAGCCGCGTACGCTGGTTACTCTCCTTTTGAACGGGCGACAGGCCGCAGGGAGACACACACGCAAGCAGCAGCCCGCCAAGCCGTGCACGTCCGCTGCCCCACCTGACGACAAACCGCAACACTTAGGCATGAATCAATGCCCAGTGCATCTGCTGGCATTTTGGGCGCACCAGATACGACCAGTGTTGGCGTCGGCGGCCAACTGACAGCCGACACCTGGAGCCAATTCCAGTGCGGCGCAGAGCACATCGGCATCGCCCACCTCCTGGTCATGCAAACCCGCACTTTGGATGATTATTGGCCCTCATTCATGTCCTACAGGTGCAAGGTGAGCGCACAGAGGTCACGGTGCAAGGCTGACGGCTAGTGATGAGGCTCCTTCTGGCACGACCGTCATCCTCGCCGCCTCGCCTACCCTGTGCCGACGAACCCCGAGTTCCTCATGTCCGTCGGGCCGCTCACCTTCGTGCTCTGCGTTCCCCTCGACATCATCAATCGTCTCTGCCTCGGCTTGGATGTTGTCTTCAACGCGATTACAGGGCCGGGGCCCGCGGTCGCCCGACTGAGCGACTTCATCCCCTCCCCAGACCAGGGTCCCGGCTTCAAGCCCCGCGCTGGATCCACCGTCGCCCCGCACACACCCATGCACCAATATCCCGTATACACCATGGGAAGCGGTACCCATCGACAATTTCTCGCGTGCATCGTACTCGCTGCACGATGGAACGGCGGCGTGCGGCAACCCGGGGCCACTGTAGGCCGCTCGCTGGCTGGAGCCACGTCCCCCGTCGCGCAAGCCCCGTGTACATACGAACCAGCACCAATCGGGCACCTTCTGCGCCTCGCACGGGCACACTCGTGCTTCCAACTTGGGCCCAGCTCGCCGCCGTTCCCCCAACAGCTCGCCGCGCCTACGTATTGGCCGTCGACGCTTGGCCTTGACCGCGGGAACGACCCACTGGTGGTCCCAGTTTATCGCAGCCACGCACACGCCAGCCGGCCAGCCACACGCACCCCATCGCTCCCACACGTACCCCGCCTCACCCACTCCCCCTGCCTATTTTCATCGCGCACAGGTCAGACTGACGCGGGCTCGTCGTCGGTGGCCTCGTCGAGCCGCCGATGCCCAACACCGGCGTTTCGGCCCCGCAACCGACACCGCCGGCGGCGTCGCTCAAAAAGCCCCGCACCAGCGGTGGGAGCGTCGGAGCTCCCGACCATCGCGTGTATGTATCGTCGCGACCCCCGACCACCCACTGCTCCGACGCGTGCGGGCTGCGGGCAGGGAGGGAGGTAGCGTGACCTCATCCCTTGCCGGGCATGACGTCACGTCCGTGCTGATATCGCAATGGACTGGGGCCAGTTGCTCGCTCGCGCCCGTCGGTCGGGCCCTCGACCCCCGGTGGGGGGGTGCCCGAAATGCGTGCCAAGATTAGCAAGCGCAAACGAACGAGGCCAGACGAGGCCTGCTAGGCCCGAGGGCGCAAGCGCACAAGCGCACAAGCGAGCTAGCGCCAGTGAGGTCGGTCGCATTCCCCACTGTCGATCCCACGTCGATCCACGACGATCTATCTCTGGAAGTAGGTCTTTGCATTCCTGTCTGATGATCGCGGATCGGAATGTCAGCCACGCCCCAACGGGGAGTGGGGCTTGCGTGGACGCGTAGGTCGTCTTATCGCGGGCGCGGCGGCGGGTTGGATTACTCACCCTGCTCACTCGCTCACTCGCTCACTCGCTCGCTTGGGCGGAACATGCTACAGGGTGGCAACGGGCTGTGCTCGATCCGCAGCTGGTCACCACGTCATCTCAGCCTCCCCCTCCCTCACAGTCACGCCTCCCCCGGAGCTCAGCTCAGTCTCGTTCACCCGTCGCCATGACGCCACTGCCGCCCCATTAATTGCCGAGGTTGTCCCGGTGCCCGTGGTGCTGACGCCAAACGGATAGTGTCCGACCCAACAGTCACGCGCCATCGTTGCCGTGTCGATGACGTCGAGTCTGCCGTCGCGAAGAGATGGGGACCTTCCGGCTGGCTGGTCGGGGGGCGGTCGGGGGTCAGTCGTCGGGAGACAGCCCCAACCAGGCACGCGGCGCATGTCGTCGACCCACACATATCTATAATAGTCACTATGCAGTTTCGATCCATCAATCACGCAGCACAGAAAGAAATAGCCGAGACGTCGTGGAGCCCGTGATGTGACACGGTGCTGACACGGGTCTAGATATTTTCAGCCATGCGGCATCGCAATAGACTGGCATTGTGCATGTACGAGCATTTGTGAAATGCACTGCTTGTGGTCGATCGAGGCAGGTAGGAGCCAGGCAGACCATGCAGAGCGGGAATAGGGGGACGCGGGGCAGAGCGCAGCACCTGACTCCCTGCCTCGCCTCGCTCGGAGCGGCATCGCGGGTGGCTCGCACGCCGTGCCCACCTGCTGCGCTGGCCCACTCGCCCACCCCGAGTGTGCCGCCAACAATGCACCCGGCAGGGCTAGATTGCGGTTGTTTCTGCTCGCGCGTCGCTCTTTGTTCGCGCATGCGAGTACTGCTCCTCTTGCGTGCGTGCATGCGTAGGTAGGTGCCAAGAGACAGCTGAGAGAGCGTGGGAGCACCCAAGCATGCGGGGATGTTGCCAAGGTGGTGGCGCGCAACTCTAGGCACTCTGCACAAGAGTAGTTAGTTGGAGCCGCCTGCCTTGCGGCCGTCGGGCCTTCTTTTGTTTTATGAATGCCCCCAGCCTGCTAGCACCCTATCCCGCATGTTCTGGCAGGGTGCCCGTTTCGCTCTCTCCGATAGCGTAGTCTTTTGTCGAACGAGTTGCTGCAAGGCTTGTTTGCAGGGCGCGCCATTTCAGCAGCTCTCACCATCACCATGCTCGAGCCTTCACCGATCTACTGTCGTGCCTACCTGCATCCAAGTCATGGCCGAAACGGCCGAGACCCGACACATATGCAGTCGAGAGCTGCACCGAACCCGCCGGTACAAGTGTCAGATCTCTCCGCCAGACATTAGCTGGCGTGGTCATTCCGCCGTGGTACACATCACATCACATTCACCGCAGCCTCGTCCAAAGGCCGTCTCCATTCCTCAGGCATCTCTGCCGTCGCAAACAATGTCAAGGTTTACGCATTCCCACAATATCCAAGAAGTACAATGCAACAATGTGTCCTCACAGCCAGTGATACCAAATGATTCCCTTCGGCCTATTGTACACCCCTCGTCCTACTCGTGTCACCGTGGTAGTGCCGGCTCGGGCCAGAATGCCGCTGTGAACCTGTACAGCGTCAGCCACCTCTTGACCTGCGCCCCCAGAAAACTTGACCCCTCTGGCACTCACACTTTGCGAAAGCTTTTCCGTTGAATCCAATGCTGCCAGAATGCCACCAGCTTGGCTCCAATCCTGTGACCTCCCAGATTCGGCTCCAGCGCATGAATCCCACCGGGTCCTGGATTGCCGTGGCTCAGAGATACCAGTCTTGTCAACCACGCAATGATGTAGCAATCTGCAATCGACTGGTGCACCCGTGTCAGATCCACCACCTCAAGTTGCCGATCATGGGCATGGGACTCACCAGGTGGTCACCCAGAGCAAACGGCCCCACCATCGACGCCTCGAGCTTGGATAATGTGCCCGAGACGTGAACTGTCCACGCCGCTCGGCTGGCTTCAAAAAACTCGGGCTGTCGATCTAAACCCAAGTCACTGCTGTAAATATCGAACAGTGCCTGGTTCGCAGCCGCCTTGTCCTCGAGGAGATTTACAACCTGCTGCTCCCAAGACTTGAGTGCCGAGACGGGCGTGAGGAGCGAGAGCTCGTCATGTGCCATGTGAACGTAACGCTTGAGAGCCAGCCGTCTTGTTGCCAGCATCGTTCCTTGCGATGCGCCTAGCTTCACCCCCAGCTCCCCGGCGTCTCTTGCAGCCAAATCGAGAAAGTTTGGGTCCACATAGGGATCACGGACAAGTGCCACCAAGAGGTCCGTCAACTCTTTCTCTGCGACTGTGTCAGCCCTCCCGACCGAGCGAGCACAATGTACCTCTTGCAATCGTCGGGAACAGAACTGGGACGACTTTTGAGGTGCTCCCAGGCGTCCATGACGGAGGTTTGCACTCGTCAACGAAAGCGCAGATGCTCTGGGGTTGACCAGTGTGTTAGATTCTGAATGACATTGTACGAGTCGTGGCACCAGTGCTCACCGCCGTATCACAGAGATATCTGTACCTCGGCTCGTCGTCGCTTGACGGCGGATTCGAAGGCGTATTTGGAGGTGGGCTGTCTGCTACGGGCACCGCAAGTGTTGGGACAGTAGCTAAAGGTTAGGTCAGCCGCCATGTCAGAAGCTGCCGTGTAGACATGCCATTGGGGTTGATTCTGCCTCGTGTCAGCGACCCATGCAAGCCAAGAGTAGGTTTGTTGCATGTCTGCTCACCTCAGGTATGGAAGGGAGAAGTTCTCGCCTTTGGCTGTAGCAAGGAAGAAAGGTCAGGATCCGGCGGGTGGGTGATTTGCTAGAGTTTAACAAGAGCGTGTGTGCTCACTGATATCGACGTGGTGGAGAACATATTCGTCGTCACCATAGTTCTTCTCATGAAGACACAACCGAGGGACGGTGGACAGCACTGATGTCGGCCAGCTGTTGATAGCGGGGTGCATGCACGACAAGCATCATGTAAGTGGGAGTGGACGCGAGGTGGAGGCCGAGAAAGGTAAGGGAATGGTTAGTCTATCTGTACTGCGGAACTCTGGCGGGGCGCGGTGGTGGTGGTGTTGCGTGGGACTCACCAGTACAGGATGGCTTTTGGTGTGCTGTCCACCTGCATGATGGTGGAGGAAGCACACACGGCCGTTCAAATACTCGGCCTGTTTATGGATGTGGTGAAGGGGGATTGCTGGTGGTGGTCGTGGTGGTGGTAGTGACGATGATGATGATGATGATGATGATGATGATGATGATGATGATGATGATGATGATGATGATGATGATGATGATGATGATGATGATGATGATGACGACGACGACCGAGGTGGAATGGATTGAGGTTTGTTACAAACTAGGTAGGTGGTGGGAAGGGTAAACACAATCTACAATGACACGGGAGCGTCGTGTGGAAGCGTGCTCAAAACGAACAACCCGCAGGTCGCAGGTTGGCAGGGTGGCAGGGAGAGGGGAGGCGAGTGGAGGGAGGGGAAGGCAAACGAAAGGCAAGCAGCGGCACCAGCAACAGTAGAAGCAGACTTGACTGCGACCCCCACTGACTGCAGGGTAAGATATTCCAAAGGAACGGCGCGGCGCGGCGCCTCGACGAGTGACGTGTTGGTTTAGGCGGTGATGGTGTATCTTACACCCCTGCCCAGTCGGGTGGGCGCAGGGTTGAATGCGGGGGAAGGGGGGGGGGGGGCAAGATTGTGACCAGACGGCGTGGACCAGACGACGCTGAGGGCAATCGAGGTTAAAAGCAACCAAGGGCCCAGCGAGGGGTGCCAGGACAGAGGGGGTTATGGAGACTTGGGGGAAAGGAAAGGGAGTATGAGGAGACCAGAATGACCACGCGCCCAGGCTCAATCTCTAGTTCGCCAGGCGCCTGACCCGTCTACTTTGCTTGGGTGTCGGGGGCCTGCGCGGGTGGCTGCAGCTGCCGTTGTGACTGGGTAGTCGAGGGCCGGGGGTGCGGCGTGTGGCTCGGCGTTGGGCCAACCAACCGACCGATGCACCCAAGCGAGCGAGCCAACAAGGATGAAGTGTATACAGGCTGACTGGCTCGCTCGCTCGCTTGTTGCCAGTGATGCGGATGGTCCGGGCTGGAGCTCTGGAGGGCGGTGGTACTGGGCTCAGTCTTACGCCACCTTCAGGGGCAAGTATGCAGTGGTGCCCTTCCGGAACATTAGGGTTGGGCCCCCTCCCCTACAAGTACAGCACTTTAGCCTGGGTGGGGTGGGGGTTGGGTTGGTGTGCAGGTCGTGGTGGTCGAGTGGTCGGAATTGGGGTGTGTGTAGGGTTGTGTGTATGTGTGTGCCTTTACGTTGGTTAGGCAGGTGGGCTAATACAAGTTTGGTAGTCGGAGGCGCGGGCGGGGTCGGAGGTCGGCAGTCGGAGAGGCAAGGCGAGTGAGTGGTGGGGTGGACACGCAGCCGCCAGCTCACTCACCCCTCGGCGCTCGCAGTCTGTCGGTCTGCTCGTTGTTTGCGCCCATTAAGCGGCAAGCAGCTGTCAAATGTCATGTACTGATGTACTACACGTTTCTTGAGGCACGCCGCCCCGTTTCATGGCAAAGCAGAGGGGAGCAAATAACACTACAAGGATTTAAATTTGATTCCGAGAGACCAACACTGCCCACTCTGGCTGATCAGGTAGGGGATGGATTTGAATCAGTCAGGGTCATCAATACTGGTAGTAGCACGAAGCTGATTTCAAAGTGGGGCGGCCCGGTCTCGGTCATTAGAAAATACTCTACATCCCTTATCTTTCAATTACAATCCCATTTACAAAGGGCTTGGGCAAATCGTCCGTCATTGTGTCCTGGGTGCATGGCCACTCGACGACTGCGCAACTGCCACCCCACACACCATTCCTTCATACACCACCCACAACGACCTCGCCACCCCCTCAAGATTCCGCACTTGCAAAACAATGCAAGAACAGGCGACTCCCGAGTCGCTTTCAAGCAAGACGGCAGTCCAACTGCGCTCACTCTGTAAAGAAGTATGTAGGTGGCAACACGCACCACCTCGCTCCCGTCTTCCCCCGTTCCTCTTTAGGACCCCCACCAGTGTGTGCTGAACGACCCAACCTTCGCTTAGTTGGCCTTGACCGGCTTCTCAAAACTCAACAAAGCTCAACTCATTCAGCGCATACTCGACTCGGTGGCCAATTCGCAGCCCAGCCCTCAGCATGCGAGCAAGAGTGCGACAGGCGCTGGGGATGGCGCTTCCCTTGCTCCAGTAGCAGGAAACACCTCGACTGCCGCGAAGACTACCAATTCCGCCAAAACAAAATCTCCATCAGTTCTGGCGAGCAGCACCAAGAAGCGTCGATCGTCAACTGCGTCGACAAAGCAGCCAAGTCGGAAGAAGTCCAAGACAGCAGCTGCAAAGGAAGATGAGGAAGACGGCATTGCCGCGGCGACACCGGCCAAGCCCCCGGCTGATCTACACCCCACTCCGTCTTCATCCACAGCAGCGAAACGAGGTAGGCTAAACGATTCCACTCGTCCTCAGCCATCTTCAAATGACCGGATCGCCGCCACCAGCCGCCCTTCCAGTTCGGCCATTCTGTCGAGAGATGCCCCAATGACAAAGGCGGCAACAGCCGCTGGTGCCTCGACCCCTGCCCAGGCCTCCCCTTCAACAGTCCTATCTCCGCCACCACCGCCACCTGCAGTGCCGAGAACTCGGAAGCATCAGACACAGGTCCCACCGGGGCGCCTCGCGGCGAAACAGAGGTTCGTTCCACCCAAAGCGATCGGCAAGGTCGATTCACGGAACCCCACTCGTCAGGAGGCCGTGCCCACCCTGCGTCATCCCCTGGTCCCCCTTGCTCTCGAAGCGACTTCCACTGCGGGCATGACAGCCAACAGGATCTCTCACGTCGGCAGCCATTTTGTCAACCGCTTGTTTGCAAACCTCAACGCTGCTCGCACATGCCCCGACTCAGGTCCGGCGACGTCAAATACCGTTCGTGGCATTCCGTCCCTCGCCTTCACTGGCTTCCATGAGGATATCTATTCAACATCCAACGAGGACCTTCAAGTGGCTCTCCGGTGGTGGATTTGGCGCATGCACACGGCCTTGCAGCTGGGCTCGGGGGAAGCCTGGTCTGCTCAGGGTGGCGGTCTCGGCCTCCTCGGCCCGGACATGACCACCTGGCCGCCGGTGGTCGCCTGCAAGCAGGTGGCCACTGGTATATTCTGTATCACAACCTTGGAGCCTCCACGGCTGACAATTTTGCCTGCTGATGAGCAGACTGATTCCAAGGCTGCCGCGAAGAAGGCCCCAAAGGCCGCTCGGCGGGCGAAATCTAACCGCAAGTCATCGGCGCCCACTGAACCCGTCAAGCCACTCACTGAGCTCATCGCCGTCAAGTACTTGACTATCGGTATAACCGGAGAGGTCATTGCCTGCTCACGTACACACACCGTTCCCGAGGCTGGCCAGGAATACGCCGATCAGCTAATCGAGGATTGTCCTGTCCGCCCCGACTGGCATGCATTTATTTCGGCGAGGAAGCTTCCGGCGCCTTCCGAGTCGCCAACTCCTCAGCCGCTCATCACGCTGGTCAAGACAAAGGACGCAAACGACGCTCCGCATGGAATCAGCAAGGCCTGGAGGACGCGGATGGAGACGGCAAACCAAGCAAACGGAGCTTCCGATCCAGAGGCGTTGGATGTGGCGGCACGTGTTGTCTTGGCCAGCTGTGTGCTCAACAGGTGGGCCGAAGGCCACGTGTACGCATGCTAATGAGGAACAGCTTTTCTGGTGAGAAGCTGAGTACGATGCAAATGGACGCGGAATGGCTCGGAAACGCCGTGGTGCTCGACCACAGTGCTCGCAAACGGGTGGACCTCTACCTTCCAGAGTCAGTGCTTGCTGGCTGTAATCCGCGTTCCTGACGTTTCTAGGCCGCTGCAAATCCTTAGCGTCCACCTCCCCCCTCCACCTTGCCACCCTGCCATCGCCATTGCTCATCGGAGCTCGGGTCGGTCCGATTACGTCCTGCGCGAGACTGGCCAAGTGATCGGCGACGAGGACTGTGGTGTCGCCGAACTCTGGCAGGGAATTCTCGGCTGCGACTACAAGGGCGCGGAGAAGGACGTGGGCGACTTTTGGGAGAACTGGCAAGACCGCATAATCGACAATGAGGAGGAGTAGGGGGTGCCGCCAGTTGCCGCGTGGTGGAAGATGATCAAGGGGGAGGTCCGCGGGACGGACAGGAGAAAGACGGCGCGAGGATAGGCAGGAAGATACGTTGCTGGCGCAAGAGCGACGCGAGAGGCGACGGTCGAGGGAAATACGACTGTGAATACGAAATTAGAGTGAGTGAACTCGCCGAGAGCTGCGGCTGAGGAAGGTAGACTAACATGTCCAGCAGCCAAGACGATGAACACCCGGCCTGTCCGACCCAAGAAAAAGCACCTGGACCATAGTGTACAGAAAAAGCAATATGGCGCATGAGAATGGGGTGAGGTATACATGCAGTGATACGATGCAATGGGCGTGGGCGTGGATGAGAGGACCCGATCTCTACTTCTTCTTAATCTCCTTCAGCTTGATCGTCTCGTCGCCGACGAAGATGCCCTGGGCGCGGCGTCAGCACGACTGAAACCACAAACAAACAACGCGCTGTCTACAGCACAACAACCACCGACTCACCTTTCCACGGTAGGGCTCGGGCTTGCGCCAGCGCCGGATCTTGGCGGCGAAGAGACCGAGCTTCTGCTTGTCGGTGCCGGAGAGAACAATCTTGGTGGGGGCAGGCACGTCGACCTTGATCGACTGGGGGATGTCGATGAGGACGGGGTGCGCGTATCCGAGCTTGAGGTTGAGGCGGTCCTTGGGGAGCGGGGGAAGGACGTAAGGGGGCGCTCCGGGCTTTGAGGCGCGGACGGAGCGGGGGATGGAAGCCTGGATGTCGCGGAAGACCTTGGGGATGGGCTCGACGGCGGCACGGTAACCGACGCCGACCAGGCGCAGCTCGACCTTGTAGCCGGTGGACACGCCGGTGATGGCGTTGTTGAGGAGCGAGCGCGTGAGGCCCCACAGGCTCTTGTGCGACTTTTGTGTCGGGTCGTGCACGGCGATGGTGACGGGTCCGCCCTTCTCGGCGGCGGGCTGGATGATCACCTGCGGCTCGACGGGGAGGACCTGCTCGCCGAGCGGGCCCTTGATGGTGATGAGCCGCCGGGCGGCGTCGACACCGCGCGGCGTCTCGGGGTCGATGGACAGCGCCGGAAAGGTGAGCTGCACATTTGGCGGGACGGGAACGGGCGCCGAGCCGATGTGTGACCGCGCGACTGGGGACGAGTGGAATGCTCTCCTGAGAGGGAGGAGGGCCGCGCGCGACGAGCTCATTGTGATGTGGGTGTGTGTTGTCGAGCAAGCAAGCAAGCTTCAAAGCAAAGTGGTCGAGGTTGTCTGCTGCCGACATTTCAATCGCTCTACCGTGTCGATCCGGTGATTGGGATAAATGACGAAAAAAATACTCGGTGGATATTCGGCAATGGCTGCTTCGAGATCGATCAGATGCGTCGAGAGGACATTATCAGCCGCGACCATGAATCCAACTCCATCTTGGTCATAAACAACAACCATCCGGCATCATGGGAAAGAAGAAGAGGACTCAGGCCTTTGTAAGTGGCCAGAATCGAGCCCATGAGCCCCGCTGACACACCCCAGGTGCTCAAGCCGTGGTGCTGGTACTGCGAGCGCGAGTTTGAGGATGAGAAGGGTACGTGTGGTCGCGTGTGGCAACAATGCTGACCGCAGTCCTGCTGCAACACCAGAAGTCGAAGCACTTCAAGTGCCAGCTGTGTCCTCGAAAGCTCAACGTGGGTGTCGCTGTCGGCATTCCGTTGTTCCCTAGCTGACCCTCCCAGACGGCAGGCGGTCTCATGGTCCACAGCCAGCAGGTGCACAAGTGCGAGCCCGAGCCGTTAACCAACACGCTACCCGGGCGCGACGGCTACGACATTGAGATCTTCGGCATGGAGGGTGTGCCGACCAATGCGCTCGCCGAGTGGAAGGCGCGCAAGGAGCAGGAGGCGGGCGCGGCCGCGCTCGCGGCGGCCAGCTTGGCAAAGCGCCCACGCCACGCCTACACCGTCATCCCCGAGGCCGACCTCATGTTCGCGCTCGAGCAGCACAAGGCCCTCATGGCCGCACGGAGGAATCGCGAGAACGCAGGCGCGGCCCTCCCTCCTTTCCCTCCTGGTGTGGCGCCTCCCTTCCCTCCTGGGTGAGTTGGCAGAGTCCTGTTGGACAGGACAAGCAACTGACATCGCAGCGCAATCCGCCCACCACTCCCCGGCATGCCCCCGCCCACGCTCGGCGCACCGCCGTACGGCGTGCCACCGTTCCAGCCGCCCTACCCGCCACCGGGCGGCGCGTACCCCCCAGCCAATGGCTTCCCCCCAGCACCACCGCCGGTCGCGCGCCCGCCGCCAGCGTTCGTCCCTCAGGCCGCGGCGGCGCCAGCACCATTGCCGCCAGCGCCATCAGCGCCCGTCAGCGCCGAGGTGTTGCCGCCCGCTGGCGGCGTCTTCTGGCCCGACAACGACGCGACGCCAGCAGAAAAGCGCGCACTCCAGCCCAAGTACAGGTACACACCATCAGAACCCGAGGCTGCGGGGACCGAGGCAGCTGCCGGCCAGAAACGCAAGGCGGCAGCCGACTTTCTCTAGCGCACAGTGTCAGTCAGTAGTAGGTATGTCGCATGTAGCAGTGTCTAGATATCTAGTAGCCCTTCATGCTGGGCGTGGTCCACTCTTCAACCGCCTCATACAGCTCGGTCGCGAGCCGCCGCTGGATCTGCTCCGACGTCTCGGTGTCGGTGGGCGGGAGCGCACGCACAGCGACGTATCGCCGCGACATGAGGATCTCGCCGATTGGCGCGTCGCGCGCGTACAGCTCCTTTCCGCCGTGGAAGAAGGCGCCGGTTTCTTTCAGGATGACGGCGGCGGCCTGTGGGGTTGTGTCAGTTTGTGTGCGGAGATCTGGGTCTGTGGTCGGGTACTCACCGCCACGTCCCATGCCCAGCAGCCGGCATCCCTGAGGGTTGTCAGTTGGGCCAAGTCCATACACGAGGCAACTGACCATGAAATGTCGAGCTCGCCAGCTGCAACACACACAAGATTGCACGTCGTCGCGCCAGTCGCTTCCGTCAGCCTGGTGTTCCCAATACTCAACCCACTCCTCAGCGCATGCACAAACTTGCCGCCGTCGATGCCCTTGTCCGGGTCGCCGTTGAGTTTGCGGAAGCTGTTGATCTTCTTATCCATCGTGTCGGCCGAGCGCTCGGAGCCCCCTTCGGCGTCAGCGGCGCCCAGAATGGTCGCACTCACACTCGGCGGCAATGAGGCACTGGTTGAGCTGGGTGAGCGGCTGCGGGATGCCGCCGGTGAGCGGGAGCGGCGTGGTGCGGTTCATGAAGGCGCCGCGTCCCTCTGCTGCGGAGAACTGTTGTTGTTGTCAGCGGTGCCTAAGCGCGCACACATACAATACGGTTGAGGAACGGCTGGTTGATGACCCCCACGACGGGGCGCGAGCGATGTACCACGCCGATACTGCACCCGACCATCGGGCTAGGGTAAGTGGTGCCTCTGGGCGCGTCTTACTTTGCGTGGATGAAGCTGGCGTCAGTGGTGGCCGAGGGCATCGCTTCGCTCACTTCATCGTGCCCTGAAGGTCAGCGGTGTCCACGCCCGCGCCCTCACATCAATCGGGTCGACGATCCAAGTGTATTCGTCTGTGAGCACGGGCTTGGCCTTGCCCTCGGAGCTCTCCTCGCCGATGCTGGCGTGAGCGGGCAACAACGTGGGCGCGCACGCACAACTTGTGGCTGGGGTACTTGGCGACAATGGCCGCCTTGATGAAGTCCTCGACGGCCTGGTCCGTCTCTGTCACAAGCTGGCATCAATCAGCCTTTGTTGCCTGGGCCAGTGATGTACATCAACGGGGTTCTTCTTGACCTCGTACTCCTGGTGCGCGCGCCATCGCTTCGCCGAGCCCTCGAGGATGAGCTTGCCGGCCTGGAGAGTTAGATGAGACGCATAATGCCAACTCACGTCCTCGGCAAGGGCGTACGCAAACTCGAGGATCTCGTCGTACGTGTCCTCTGGCATTGTTCTGCTTGTTCTGCGTATTATGGACACAATGAGCGGAAGAACAAGGGGAAGCAACAACCCGGATCGTAGTCAATTGTCGCTATCTCGGACTTGTTGTTGATGCGGGGCACCGAGTGATGCCAAATAGGCCCGCATTGGGCACGCCTAACTTGTCTCACCCTGGAATTGCCACCCAACAGCGACGACCACCAACAATGACCACCACCACTTTAGCCGCACGCGACGAACACCAACTCGACATTCTACATCCCCCATCCCAACTCGACACGTCGACGGGGGGCCAAAAACACACGACAAACCACCCCCTCTGGGGGACATACAAACCAACTGTGCACCACGATTCGATAGCAAGCTCGAGCGCGACAGCCGGCGGCCCACCATGGCAGACGATGTGGGCGGAGGACGAGGCTTCTCTCTATGAGTATCCGCTGCTGGCTTGCGTGTTTGTTCCCTGCTAACTCTGGCTCCACGTCACATCAGAGAGTAGTGCTCGAGGTTGACTTTGCCGGCGTGCTCACTGTGCGTTTACAGCGATTGCGGATTGCGCGCGCGCTGCCTGTGCTGACCCCCGCAGGGCTCGGCGTACCTCACCATCTTCCCCTCGAACCCGTCCCTCCGCACAGTCTACCTGCATGCGTCGCCGCTGCTGCAAATCAACTCTGTGACGCTGTCGTCACCGACCCCCGCAAACCCGCTGTACCCGACGCCTGCGTCGTTTGCGCACACGAACCCGTTCCAGCCGCTCCCGGTCCGCGAGCCGCCCATCGATCTCAAGAGCCACCAGGAGATCAAGCGCAAGACGTGGTCCGCCCTCGGCGAGCAGGAGGATGGCGAGCTCGCCATCTCCGTGTCCCACGGCTGGGTCCGCGTTGTCGAGTCGGAAAACGGCATGAGCCTCGCTCCGATCCTGATCCAAATCGACTACCAGCTTGTTGTTGGTGGCGACGTTGTGGAGGGCATCGTGTTTCGCCGGCCGGGTGATGGAGGGGACGAGTCGGTGAGTGGAATGATGGCCGCGACTGGGGTGCGTTGTGCTGACTGTGCACAGCAAATCCCGCACATGTTCCTCTCGCCCACGACCTTCGACTCGGCTCGAGTGTGGACGCCATGTGTCGACAGCCTGTGGGAGCGATGTACTTGGGAGCTCGAGTTCATCGTCCCGCGGTATCTTGAGGGTGGCGAGCCAAGAGGGGACAACGAGGTCTTCCCTGTAATGGTGGTTGCTAGCGGAGAGTTGCTAGAGCAGGTGAGCCAGCGTGCTGGGGTGCTGGGGTACCCACACTAACGACCCAGGTGACACATCCTCACGACCCACACAAAGTCATCTTCTACTACATGCAGACGGGCGACTCGTCGGTGCAGCACATCTCGTTCGCCGCTGGACCATTCGAGTTTTACCAGCTCCCATCGGAGACTGGAGGCGAAACGCAGAAGCCAATGCTGGCATTCTGCCTGCCAGGACAGCGCCGCGATCTGATCACATCAACATCGTTCCTCTGCCGTGCCATGACGTTTTACACGACAGAGTACAGCTCGTTCCCTTACTCTGCGTACAAGATGGTTTTCGTGTCCGACCCGCGCGCACAGGCATCAACAGGAGTCACAATGAGCATCTTCTCGTCCGACCTCCTCCACCCCGCCGATGTGATCGACCAGGCGTTCGATACCAGGCAGATACTGTCATTTGCGCTGATCCAGCAATGGATCGGAGTCAACATCATCCAGCGGACTCTGTCAGACACTTGGCTTGTCACCGGCCTCGCCGGCTACATCCACGGCCTGTTCATCCGTTCCCTGTTTGGAAACAACGAGTACCGGTTCCGGATGAAGAAGGATATCGATCGCTGCGTGCGCTTGGACAATGGCGAGCAGCTGCCGCTATGCGTCCCTGGTGCCATCGACCCGCCGTCAGCCAGCGCCATGAACTTCATGAGCTTGAAGGGGCCGCTGGTGCTCCACATTCTCGACCGCCATATCGCCAAGTCGGGGACATCACTGGGTCTGTCTCGTGTCATCCCGCGCATCTTCCTCGCCTCGCTGTCGGACGAATTGCCAAACAACACGGTGTCCACCAACTCATTCATCCGCTTGTGCCGAAAAATCTCGAGCATGGACCTCACGACCTTCGCCGACCAGTGGATCTACGGTAGTGGCTGTCCACATATCACCATCAAGACAAATTTCATCCGCAAAAAGTTCTTGGTCGAGTTTGCCGTCCAGCAGCAACAGCCTGCCATTCAGGCTGCCGAGGCGATGGACGAAAAGAACAAGGCCAAGTTCATTGCGTCAAAACGACCAACGCCTTTCTTTGAAGGCAGTCTCACTGTCCGTATCCACGAGGCAGATGGTGCGCCGTTCGAGCACTTGGTCGACATCAAGCAGCCATACAAGGTCTTCCCTCTACCGTTCAACACCAAGTACAAGCGTACAAGACGGTCTGGCCACGTCGCTGCGCGTTTCAGCAAATTGCAGGAAACCCTAGTGCAGGCTGAGGATAATGACGACGACCAGGCTGAGCAACTACGCGACGTCGACCGCTCAGAAGTGTTCGCTTATCCGCCGTGGGATGATGAAGACGAGCGACGGCGATGGCGTGTGGGTGACTGGAGCGATGATGAGGCCAGTGCAATGCTGGGCGAAGGTGGAGGATACGAGTGGATCCGCGTCGACCCAGAGTGCGAATGGCTGGCCTTCTTTGATATCCAGGAGAAGCCATGGTTCTGGATCTCGCAGCTTCAGGGCGATCGCGACGTTGTCGCGCAGCTTCAGGTGGGTGGAAATGTAGGCGCTCTGTGTGCTGACGATTGCCCAGGCTATCCAGCGGATGACAATGTACCCGTCGCCGGTCATAGCGAGCGAGCTCGCCCGAACAGTGTTGGTAGAGAACTACTACTACCGTGTTCGAATGGAGGCGGCACGAGCATTGGTTGTGGTAGGTACCATACCTATGGACTCCCACTCACCTGCACAGTACAACAACTCGGAAGCCGATTACATCGGCCTCTTCCTTCTCCTCAAGCTGTTCCAGACACTATACTGTCAGCCGACGGACGACGAGGACCCGCTCAGTGCAATCGCGTATCCAAAGCCCAACGACTTTAAGGATATCGCCGACTATTTCTTGAAGAAGAGCATCGTGACCGCATTGGCAGAGCTACGAGACCCAGCAACGAAGGGGGTTTGGACGCAAGTCCGGCAATTGCTATTGAATGTCCTCAAGTACAACGACAACTCGGCCACCTTTTACTCGGACTCGTACTACGTCGCAACGGTGATCTCGGCCCTCGGGAGCGCCTTCTCCGCTGGCGTCAACATCACTGGCTACATCTCCACTGATCGCGACAAGGAGCTGCTGAAGGACGCCACCGATGCCGTCGAGCGGGCGATCACCGTCGACCGCCTAGTACCCAGCTACCACAACGTGGTAACGCAGGCAGGCCTCCAGGCGCACCTCAAGTCGATTCTCGTCGGTCAGCGGACCAACGACCCCAAGATCTTCCTGAGCTACACCCGCGAGGGCAACTATGAGCCCTTGCGCATCACCGCTTTTGACTGCCTCCTCCTCTGCAAGCCACCAGGCCGAAGCCAGCCGCTGGTACAGTACTTGTTTGATGTGACTCGGCAGGACTACTCGCTCACCGTCCGTCGGCACGTTGCTCGTGCCATCTCCGAGTCGATCCTCATGACACTGGCCGTCGGCGAGGTGTACATGGCGAGTCCACCCGGAGTCATCGAGGTGAATGTCGACTCGCCGAACCAGTATCACGCCGAGCGCGAGCAGGAGAACACCAAGATTGTCAAGGCTCTGCGCAAGGAGTTCAACGGGAAGCAGGAATTGAGGCAGACTGTCCAGCAGACATTGCTGTGAGTTGTTGTCGTGAAAGATTTCTGACAGTGCAGCGAGGCCTTCACTGGCGGTGACCACGAGATCTTGTTCGCGTTGATCAAGGCCGCCGAGGTCATGTCGAGCAGTGTGCCAGAGCCCAAGCCCGGTGTCCTCATCACCCTGCAGACACCGACCACAGAGACGCCGACCGGCTCCAAGCCCAAGATCCGCCTCAGTCTCGGTGCCCCTACGCCAACGGCCCAGCGCGCAGAGCAAACAGACTACAACTTCCCCCAGGTCACGTCACCCGAGGTGGCTACTGCCTCCACACCCATCAAGCTCGTTCTCAACGCTGCTGCCCAAGCGCCTCCCAAGGAGAAGAAGCGGAAGAATGTGCCCAAGGCACAAGCCAAGGGACTGTCTGACTCCGACTTCAAAGCCATCTCCATCGTGCTGCAGAAGATCACTCTAGACAAGCGGAGCCACTACTTCCGTCAGCCTGTGGACCCCATCCGCGACGATGCTCCAGATTACTTGAAGATTGTCAAGACTCCTATTGACCTGGCAACGATCAGAGCAAAGTTTGACGGCGGCATGTACGCTACAAGAGACGAGTTCAACGAGGACGTCAAGTTGTTGATCAGCAACTGTTTCCTTTACAATGCTCATGGAAGTCCCGTTCGAAAGGCCGGCGACACCTTTGCCAAGATGTACGAGACATGTAAGTTGACAAGAGTTGTGAGAAGCAGAGCTGACCTGCTCAAGTATGGAAGAAGACAGAGGCCACGTTGAAGGCCAGCGCGGCCGGGCCCGCTGCTCCGGCCAAGGCGCCTGCTCCTTCTGCTGCCGCTGCGCCACCTGCTCGCCCACAGTTGACGCTCAAGACTTCTGCGACGTCCGAGTCACACCTCATGCCCCCACCTTCGTCTGTCCCCGGCTCGGCAGGAGGGGTGCCAAAGATCAAGCTCAAGTCGACCAAGTCTGTGACCATCGAATCACCAACCTCGGCTATGCCTCCGCCGCCCCTGCCTGTTCCCAAGAAGTCGTCATCGTTGGCCGGCTCGTCTGCTGCACGCTCGGCGTCACCTGAAAAGCCACCACGGAAAGAGAAGGACAAAGAGAAGGAGCGCGACAGGGACAGGCCGAAGGACAGGCCGAAGGACAAGCCGACAAAGAAGAAGCGCGATGCTGCTGCCCTGGACGACCTCCTCGGCGCCGAAGTCGATGCCATGGGTCGTGACGAGGCTGCTGATGCCATCGAGGATCTGTTGGGCGAGTCGCCACCTCCACAGCCCAAGAAGATCAAGCTCAGCGGGTCGAGCGGCAGCTCCAAATCGTCTCAGCACAATGGCGGCTCCGAATCATCGGGGTCATCAAAGAAGAGTTCAGCTGCTCCAGAGACGCCGAAGATCAAGCTCTCGACAACCTCAGAGACACCGAAAATCAAGTTGTCTTCTGGAGAGTCATCGAAGAAGCACTCGGAGTCCTCCAAGTCCAAACCTCCCGAACCACCGTTCAAAGCCAAGCTCTGGGGCGACCAGTCAAAGGCCAAGCCTACGTCAGGGGACGTCAGTCGCGAATCGAGCAAGCCCCGGTCGTTTGGCGAGTCTTCATCATCCTCCAAGCCGAGGTCCAGTGGCGAGTCATCCAAAACGAAGCCGGATGCGTCCAAAACGAAACCGGATGCGCCGACAATCCGGTTCGACAAGCCCAAGTCATCAGACTCGACCAAGAAGTCGTCTGCTTCGCCTGCGCCTGCCCCGGCTCCCGTGGTCGCCCCACCGCCACAGCCGGCTGCTGCGGCGCCGGCTGCCGGACAGTACTACGCTGCTCCGCAATGGCCTCGCCCGCCGGCTGACCTCCCGGCAACCGCCACCAACACGATGCCGTTCCGTCAGAAGCGTGCAAAGGTTATGATTCAGGTGCTCATCAAGGATCCCAATGCGGGGTACTTCTTACGGCCCGTCGACCCAGTCCGCGACGGATGCCCGACCTACTATCAGGAAATCGCCCACCCGTCCGACTACCAGACGGTTACGAAGGGCATTGACCAGAAGAAGTACACAACTATGGGCCAGCTGGCTCGTGACATTGAGTTAATCTTTGCCAAGTGAGTTTGTGTTTTGCGACGACATCTGACTCTCCAGTTGCCGACAGTTCAACCCGCCCGGGCCGATTACGGACATGGCTGCGGCCAACGAGGCCCTGTATTGGCGCGAGTGGGCCAAGGCTGTGTCTCCGCGCATGACGCCCGACGAGAAGAAGGCCATGGTGTCGTTGGTCAACCGGGCGTTCAAGGAGCCGCTAAGCTTCATTTTCCGCGAACCTGTTGACCCTGTGGCACTGGGCATCCCACAGTACTTTGAAATGTAGGTGGAGATGTTTGTCGGATTGCGCTGACCCACGCAGCATCCCTCGAGAGGACGCGCGTGACCTTACTCTTATCAAGCACAAGCTCGAGAAGGGGAGCTACCAGACGGCGCGGCAAGTGGACGAAGACTTTGAGCTCATGCTGGAGAACTGCCGCATGTTCAACGGCGAAGGGCAGATCATGGACCTGGCAAACCAGTTTTCAGCTTGGTGGAAACAGCAGCGTAACAAGATTGATGTGTAGGGGTGCCGAGTTTAGGGCACTGGGAGAGTGTGTGTGCGTGTAGGCGCCATAGCCGTAAACTGTGACGATGATGTGCATCGTCGATGTATTCTATCCCATCATGGCAGACCAGACCTGTCTATTGTTGTTGTCGGAGTCGTTTAGGGATTAATAGTGAAAAAAGCCGTGGTGGATAATGCTTCCGTCACTCACTCCCAACTTGCCACCTAACTTCTCGATTGTTTCGACCGACATCGAACTCGCTCGATCGCACTTTGCTCCTCCATCATCCAGCATCCATGTCGACAGAAGTAGCGGCACCCGCGCCATCCACTTCCGCCGCTGGCGAGACGACGCCGCTCCCGCCGCTCGCAGACCTGGTGCGGCGGAGCGCGAAGCGCACGCGCGTGACGTACGGAGGCGAGTTCTCGCTCGGGCTGTCGGACGAGCCAGAACGCGCGACAAAGGTCAAGCTCGCGTCCAAGCTCGCACGGGAGTACAAGGACGTGCAGGTTCTCCCGCCGGTGCTGCAGGCCGCTGGTGCGGGTGCAGGCCCGAAGCGGCCAGCGGCAGCTGGCGCCGCGGCTGCAGGCCCCGCTGCCGGGCCCAGCGCCGGACCAAAGCTCATCACGGGCGGCGACTCGCTGCGCGACCCCGGCGCTGACACGGCCGCACCCTCTGCCCCCCGCGCGCTCGTCAAGTTCCGGCACCAGGAGGGCTTTGCGGCGGAAGGAGGGGCCGCGTCGTCGCGCCTCTCGCAAGCGCTCATGCGCAAGAAGGAGGCGAGGGAGGTCAAGCCGGTGTACCATCCTCAGTGTGAGTGTTGTCCGAGGCGCGCAGCGCCGAGGGGCAGAGCGAGAGAGAGAAAACCACGCCGCTGACACACCGCAGGGAAGCTGTCCCGCGTCATCTCGGGCCACATGGGCTGGGTGCGCGCCGTCACTGTCGACCCCGGAAACCAGTGGTTTGCGACGGGCGCCGGCGACCGCGTGATCAAGATCTGGGACCTGGCGTCGGGCGAGCTCAAGCTCAGTCTGACGGGACATATCTCGACTATTCGTGGACTGGCCGTGTCGGACAGGCATCCGTACTTGTTCAGTGCGGGCGAGGACAAGGTGGGTTGCCGTGGAGGGGCGAAGGATGGCGGCGTCCAGCCTCAGCCACCCTCGCGCTTCGCGCTCGTGGGCTAACTATTCCAGATGGTCAAGTGCTGGGACTTGGAAACCAACAAGGTGATCCGCCACTACCACGGCCACTACTCGGGCGTGTACACCATCGCTGTGCACCCCACGCTCGACGTTCTCGTCACTGGTGGTCGTGACGCCAGTGTCCGCGTGTGGGACATGCGTTCCCGCGCCAACATCTTCACGCTCACCGGCCACACGAGCACGGTCGCCGACGTCAAGACGCAGAATGTCGACCCGCAGATCATCTCGGGCAGCATGGACAGTACCATTAGGTGGGTGTCATTCTTGGAAACGAGGAACACCCGCTTACTCCTCAGGCTCTGGGACCTGGCTGCCGGCAAGAGCATGCAGACCCTCACGCACCACAAGAAGGCGGTCCGCTCGCTCGCCGTCCACGAGACCGAGTACAGCTTTGCGTCGGGCAGCTCGGGAACAAACAAGTGGGTTATCGTTGGGATGCCCCGGCTGACAGGTAGCATTAAAAAGTGGAAGTGCCCCGAGGGCATCTTTGTCAACAACTTTGTCGGACACGAGGCGATTATCAACACGCTGTCGCTCAACCAGGAGGGTGTGCTGTTCTCTGGTGGTGAGTGGCGTCGGTACCGGTGCCGGAGGAGCGGGCCCGCGGGCTCGCGACCGGCCCGGTTGTCTCGGTTTCTTGTTGCTGACACACGCGCAGCCGACAACGGAACATTGACAATGTGGGACTACGCCACTGGGTTGCCGTTCCAGCACCTCAAGGACATTCCCCAGCCTGGATCGCTGGATGCTGAGGCGGTGAGTGTTGCGTTGCGGCGGTAGTGCAGCCGGGTGTGGTGGCGGGCCGCCGGCAGTGCTGCAGAGGGTGTTTACTAACGACCCCAGGGTGTCTTCTGCTCGACATTCGACCGGACAGGCACACGACTCATCACTGGTGGTGCCGACAAGACGATCAAGGTGTACTCTGAGGTTGCATAGTGTGCAGGTGGTGGTGATAAGTAGTGACGCAGGATTAGATGTACAAGTAGATGGACGGATATAGGGGGAGGGAGGGGTGTTGTGAGTGTTGACGCCCGCAGAGTTTGTGCCGCAGAGTGGGGTGTGGGTGGGTGGGTGGTGCTCGCGTGCATCGCTACCAACCCTACCTCGCTCGCAAAGCGGGCATTCGCAATTGACTCGTTGCAGCAGCAGCAGCTCGTTACGCGCCGCGCGCCGATATGCCGGAAGTACAAAGAGTCAACGCCGTGTCACGGCCGGGCCGGTGGGGCGGAGGGCGGCGGGCGGCAGGCGGGCGGTGGGTGGCAGCCGGCCCGCGGCCCGCCCGACAAAGCGAAGCGCTCCTTGCTCTCGACGCCGACTTTCCGGCCTCCCCATAAGGAGCGCACGCAAGCAGGCAAGCAAGCAAGCACGCACGCTGCACGACTTTTCCCGTACACTGAGGCTTGTTGCTGCTGTTGTATACTCTCTCTAACTCTACCTCTCCACACACAATGACTGCATCCAACGGCACTACCAACGGCACCGCCAAGCGCGTCCTCAAGGCCGGCGTCTGGGCGCCTAGCCCTACCTTTTACGACGAGAACGAGGAGCTCGGTGAGTGGGGCGGGGGGCAGGGGGCGCGTTTGCAGGTGCTCCCCAACCGACATTCGATGGCGAAAGCGACACTGTGCTCGAGCTCGCGCTGACGCGCTCGCTCTTCTCCAGACCTGACCACCCTCGCGACCCACGTCGTCTCGCTCGCAAAGGCCGGCGTCCAGCCCGTCATCTGCGGCTCGATGGGCGAGTCGCACCACCTCACCCGCGAGGAGCGCAAGGCGGTTATCGGCGCGGCGCGCAAGGCGCTCGACGACGCAGGGTTCACTGACGCCGTGTTGATTGCTGGCACGTGAGTGGAAAGGAAAGCAGGACGGGTGGAGCGGAGCGGTCGTGGCGGAGGCAGGGTGGCGGCGGACCGCCGGCCCGGCCGCGTGCGTCGCGTCTTGCCCGCTTTGCTTTGTGCGTTTGTCAAACAGCAGCTGACGCTGCTGCCTTTACTACAGCGGCGGCAACTCGACCCGTGCCACCATCGCCCTCTCGCAGGACGCGGCCGAGGCCGGCGCCGACATTGCCATCGTCATCCCGCCCGGCTACTTCTCGGGCGCGCTCGGCAAGGAGGCGCTCAAGACCTTCTTCGCCGACGTGGCCGCGGCGTCGCCCATCCCCGTCATGATCTACAACTACCCCGGCGCGGCGGGCACGATCGACCTCGACTCGGACACGATCATCGAGATTGCGCGCGAGAGCCCCAACATCTGCGGAGTCAAGCTCACGTGCGGCGCCGTCGGCAAGCTCACGCGCATCACGGGCGCGACGGCCACCCCCGACTTTGCCGCCAAGTACCCCCGCACGCACGCCGACGTCGCGCCAGAGTTTATCACGCTCGGCGGGTTCGCAGACTTCCTCCTCCCCACTGTGGGTGCGGGGCGCGCGCACGGCGCCATCATGGGCCTCGCCAACGTCTACCCCCGCGGGATTGCGCGTCTCTTCCAGCTCGCCGACAAGATCGCCACCGACGCCCAGCCCTCCAAGGCCGACCTCACCAAGGCGCTCAAGCTCCAGGACCTCGCTGCCGGCGCCGACCAGACGCTCGCGCGTGGCGGCATCGCGGCCACCAAGTGGTGGCTCAAGAAGCACAACGGATACCCCTCGGCCCGTGTCCGCCGCCCTCTCCTCGACTACACTGACGCTGCTGGCGAGAAGATTGAGGCCGACGCGATTGTCGCCGAGTTCTACGAGCTCGAGAAGTCGCTCGCGTAGGGGAGGCAAAGTCGCCTCAGCAGTTTCAGTTTCGGTTTCAGTGTGTGTGCAGATTGTAAATAGCACTATAACGCATGACTTGCATTGTGTCGTGGCAGCCAGTGGTGTCGTGGTGCGCGATTAGTGTGGGAGTTGTGTCGACGAGATAGAGTTTGCGCCAGTCCTTGTTCGGTCGGTTTGTGGTGGTTTGCAGAAAGCCGAACAGGGGTGTTGTAGCCGTTGTGGGCGAGTGAGTTGTCCTTACGTGTTTCACGGGCGTCACGGCATGTCGGGGTGGTGTTGTTGTGCAATAATGCTGCGTGGGCGGACGATGGAATGGAATCCTCGTTGCTAGCTGCAGGCGGCAATGCATAACAACAGCGACGAGTAGTCGTCAAGAGGAGCAACAAAGCACAAGGCACCTCGAGATGTGCTGCGGAAACAAAAGTCGATAGAGTGCAAGGCACGCATCGCATAAACTCACCCAGGACAGGACAGGAGCTCTGGATCTTGACTCGCCCGGCGTCACACCACCGAACAAGCAGCAAAGCACACAGAGCAGTCACGGCGACGGCGACAGCACCGACAACGACACAATCTCTCTACACATTGCCCCGCACACACACACACACACTCCCTCATCATCACCATCACTCCGACACCCCCGCATCCCCACTGATCGCCATAAGCCGCATCGCACAATAGCCCGCCCTCGCCCCAGCCCGGCCGGCGGCCAAAGCCGACGTCACACCAACCTCTTCACCTCACTTTCCTCTCGACTCACTGGCCCCACCCAGCCCACCCACCATCGCACCCGTCCGCGCGCATGGCCACGGCGGCCATGACTGCGAGCCTGCCTCTGGGCGAGGACGGCGAGCCGACCACTGCGCCGCACGGCGCCGCCAAGCACAACGGTAATGGCCACGCGGCGTCGACCCACGCCGCTGCCGCTGCCCCTATACACGCCGACACCACCCCCCTCCCTCTTCCTACTCCCCGTGCACCCCTCTCGACGTCGCCCACGGCAGCAACGCAGCGATACGCCCCCGCCGCTGCGTCACGCCTGCACGAGCTGATCGCGCCGTCAGACTCGGACTCGGCAGGCGCGGCGGCAATGAACGTGACACTACGTCGTGGGCTGGGGATCGATCAGCCGACGCCGCCGCCGTCGTCGTTGGCGCACGATGCCGCCGCCCCCTCTCTATCCCCCTCGTCATCCCCCCTCGCGCCTACAGGCTCGAGCCCGGCCAAAGCCTCCTCCCTGCCCGTGCCCCCCGGGCCCGCCCCAATCCCCGCGCC
The DNA here is from genome assembly GCF_020906515.1 of Vanrija pseudolonga. NCBI lineage: Eukaryota > Fungi > Basidiomycota > Tremellomycetes > Trichosporonales > Trichosporonaceae > Vanrija > Vanrija pseudolonga. The sequence continues at coordinate 3,533,246 of NC_085851.1, read as the reverse complement.
ACTGAGGCGCCTGTCAATTGACCGCCGGGTGCGATCAGAGGTCCTGCCAAAGCCTCGCCGTCACTCGTCGATGGCGAATGGGAGACGGCCCTCGGTGCTCACGGGCGGGTTCGAGTCGAGCTCTGACGACGACAAGAGCAACAATGGCCATGCTGCTGTTGGTGGTGTTGGAAGCGCGCCAAGTAGTCGCTCGACAGGCCGCCCAGTGATCGGTTTACCAATGCTGCAAGAGGTCCAAGCGCACCACCACGCGGGTGCGACTGGTTCGGGACGCCGCCGTGCCCAGAGCTTGATGTCACCACCAGTCGCGCACGACGCTGCTGCTACTGGTGGTGGTGCTGGTGGTGGCGGCGGAGGGGGCGCCGCGTTCGCACCTCCTTCGCCCGTTGGTTCGCGGCGCTCATCGCGCATGCAACGCCCGTATACTGGATCACCACTCTCACCTCGTGGTCCAAGTGCTGCTGCTGGAGTTGGTGGTGCATCAACAGCAACTGGATCGCCCCGCTTCGGTCCAACCTCTGCAGGCCTGGGACAAGAGCCAAGTTGGCGCGTAACGGCGCCTAGCGGCGGCGAAGCGACTTCCTCGGGCTGGGAAGACGACATGGTGCGACAGCGTCCTCGCAAGCTACGCTCTGTCGACGAAAACAAGCCGCAGGATCATCAGCAGCATCAAGAGCAACATCATAAACCGAGCCCATTGACGCTAAGTCTGGGCTTGGGCAGCTTGCGCAACGAGGCCGTCCTCAGCTCGGATCAGATCCAGGCGCTCCTCCAAGACGCAGACGTGTCATCGGCTATCCAGCTCATGTCCAACCCTCCTCCATCGTCGCGCGCACATCGCCAGTCGATCATTGCACCGTCTCCTGATGTGTCACATTCAGCAACAACACAGCCTCCCACGTCGACCTCGGTCGAACTCCCGCCAGTGTCCAAGCCCTACCTTGTTTCCGCCCCGCCAGCGCTCACTAGCGGTGGCGCCGATTGGGGAGGTCGCGATCGATCACCAAGTATCAGCTCAACCGTCGCTCCCTCGCCTATGCGCAACGTTACACCGGCCACGGGTGGTCGCCGGCGTGCACTTTCCAACGCGACACTTGGTGGCGACAGCGACGGTGGTCACATCCCCTTCACACACCACGTACCTCCCATCCCAGCTGGCGACACGGACATTGAGGAAGCAAGCGAGGACGACATTGGCCACTCTGACAACCCAACCAGTGCCCATTTCTCGGCTAATGAGGGCGCCGTCTTGACTCCAAAGACACCAGATATGAGCGCGGTGCCTCCAAAGGCAAAGGACGACTCTGGATCTCGCCGCCGCATCAGTGGCTTTTTCAACCGTGGCAAGAAACGAGCGCCATCACCAAATCAAGCTCCCCCAGAACGCCTAGAACGCCTCGCTCCCCCAGCTTCCTCCTCGCCCGCCCCGACACCAGCACGAAGGCACGCGGAAACACAAGCCGTGCGACAGAAGATGGACCGCGACGCCGAGATAAAGAACGCTGAGCGGGCACGCCGTCAGCAGGAGCAGCTGCAAGGTGAGTCACGGGCACGATCGTTGGCTAACCTGTCCCAGAGCAGCAGTACCGCGCAAGGTTGACTGTCAATGCGCACCCTGCCGCGCAGCGCAAGGCCCTGGCTGCGTCGACTCACCTCGACGCGTACTACAGCGCGATTAACGAAGGGCTCGAGAACCCGCCAAAGTTTGATCCCCTCGCCGTCTTGCGCTGGAAGCACGCAACCGAGGCGCAGACGGACAAGAGAATCAAATGGGAGACGGAGCATGCTGCCGACTTGGAGCGACTGCATGCGTCTCGTGCGTTGTCGCCGCTGCCTTGGAATGCTGGTGCCAGCAAGACAAGCCTGGGCTCATCGCCAATGATCGGCTCGTCGCCACGCTACGAAGCACTGCGCCCATCCTTTGACACAAGGCGCAGCCGCACGACAGGATCCAATGGCGAACCCCTCATTGCTCCTGGCTGGCATTACACAATGGACGACGTCAACGAATACAACGAGTGCAAGGGTGCAGTCGACTACTTCTATCCGCCCGTTCTTCCGCCCATCCCAGACACGCAAGAAGTTCACCCTTCGCCTGGACCGCCCGAGTCAAACGGCTCCGCGGTTTGGTCAGGTCACCGTTCTCAACACTCCATTACCTCATCCCAAGACGAGCGAAAGCTCAAGGACACCAGCCTGCCGCCAAACCACAACCACCACGGCCCATCGTCGTCTGTTCAGTCTCTTATCAACCAGGGGAACACGAGTGAAGACGGCGGCGCTGCAGCTCTGTCTCGCACAAACTCGATAGAAGTAGCAAGCACAGTGCGCCCTCGACCAGCGTCCAGCTCGTTCCGCACACACCGCGCTCATCAAAGCACGAGCGGTATCCCTTCTCAAAAGTCGATGAGCATTCTCCGCGGTCCTCTCGAGAGCCTCAAGACAGCAGCCAAGGACGTCAGACGCAACATTGCTGGAGCTGTGGCCGACTTTGACGACTCAGAGCCCGCACCAGGCGACGCAAACGGACAGAACCGCCTCTACATCCACAACCACAACAGCTTCAGGGACAGAGCCAACATGCTTCGTCGGAACATTGGCACTGGTAACGCCCACGCCGGCGGCGAGGCGTCCACTGGCACCTCGGATGACGAGCACGGTAACCTCCGCCGCCTGTTCGGTAGAGGCGTTGTCTCGGGCGGTGTCGCGCGCATGGCGTCCAACCTTGGAGGGCCGCGGAAAGCCAACAACGTCGAGGCCGAAGCCAACCAGGTGTCACGAGCGGCCGAGTTACGCGAGTGGGAGAACGTCTATGCACGCGAACAGCGTGCCAAGGAGCGTCAGGCCAAACGCGAGCGCCAGGCTACGGAAATGGAGCTGGCTGCGGCAGCACGAATTGCACAGGTCGAGGACGAAATCTACTCTGAGCGTTTAGGGTAAGTCACCCAGTGTGGGCCGGCGTAAGCCAGACGTTGCTGACTTTACAGAATCCTTGGCAAGGCCAGGAGTCGCCTGGAGCAGGCCGATGTCGCCAACACCAAGATGGACTACACGGTCGCGCACTTCACTGAGCAGCTCGACCAGGTCCAGGCCGTCTTCCGCCACACTGCCGACGTTGACGTCTCGTTCCCTGGTCTCAACGCCTTGAAGAAACCCCCTACACGAAGTGCTTCCAAGGACGAGGACGAGACGGTGGACAGCCTCGGTCCTCTTGTCGCCGAGTCCGACAAGGGTTACTTCAGCGCTGTGGGCTCAGGCTCGAACCGGCCTCGACCACCAAGGAAGCCGGCTGCAGCTCCTCAAGTCACCCTCCAGTCGTTTGGCCTCGGCGTTCTTGGGCCTCGTCGTTCGGTGCTGGATCCGATTACCGGCACCCATGTCGACCCTATCGGTCGCCTGCAGCTGACGCTGGACCGCGGCCGTGACGTCAAGAACGGCTTCGCCGCGGGCCGCGCCGACGCTGCACAGCAGTTACGCGATATCAACACCACTATCGACAGTCTAATCAAGCAGAAGGAATCGGTTCGCAGCTGGATCAAGCATCTCTTGCCCCGGATCGGAAAGCTCAAGGAGGAGCGCGCCAACATTGCCGTCAAGATCAAGGGCGGCGTCAACGCCAGAATGTGGAGGTCGTCAGACATTGCAGTCGACCTCTTTGTGCGCTGGGCCATGGGCCTCGTGTCGTACTTTATCCGCATTGCCCGCGGTATCAATTGGGTCCGCCGCGTCGAGGTTGGCTGGTTCCTTTGGTCCTGCCTCGGCGCCATCGCGGCCATGCTCGTCTTCTTCTTCGTCACTGGCGACACCCCCAACGGCGCGCCCGTGTCAGCCGCGATGTCTGCCTCGCTCTCGGATGTGCCCTCGGCGTCGGATATGCCATCGGCTTCTGTTTCAGCATTAGAGGCATCCTCCCCACACACCCGCGCATTATCAGTTTCGTTGTAGTAATCTTGCATGTTTCGCTCTCTCTCTCTCTCTCTCTGGCATGAATTTGCATTTTAACGAGTTGGAACCAAACAAGCTATGTGGGGGTGCGGGATAAAAACGCGTCGCGAATGACGGTGCTGGTTTCAGGTTGTTGATGCGATTTGTGTGCCATTGCGAAGACTACTTCAACTTTGGATCTCTTTGCTCTATATTGATTGTCATTCCCATCACTCTCTCTATCCTACTCCTACCCGTCTTGGACCCCCCTATGCCCTTGTCGGCCTGCCAAGGCAGCGTCATAGCATAACCCACAAAAGCAACCCATCTTGATTGACCATGCCACCGCCGCCCACGCGGTGCGCGAACCCGCTCTTCCTACAATGGCTCGAAGGTAGCTGCCCCTCGTCCGAAGCGCCCAGCTGACCCGCAGAGCTGCGCGACGCCGCGCGCGAAAAGGGCCTCAAGACATCCGACGTCTACTCCAAGGCGTGCCGCTCGCTCGTGGCCTGCCCCGTGCCGTACGACCGCCCGCGCGACCTCGCGCAGCTGCAGGGCATCGGGCCCAAGACGGTCGCGCTACTCGAGGCCAAGCTGAAGAAACACTGCGAGGAGACGGGCATGGCGTGCCCCGCGTCGCCTGAGCGTGAGACGAGCATTTGGGCATTGCTGACGTTCCAGGCCCACGCCCCGCCGCAAGACGCCCCGCCGCAAGACGCCCCGCCGCAAGACGCCCCGCCGCTGCAGCTGCCGAATCTGACGAGGAGCCCGCCCCGCCGCCAAAGAAGCGCAAGCCCGCCCAGCCGAAAGTGTACATCCCGCAGCGCGGCTCGGGCGCCTACGGCCTCCTCCTCGGCCTGCTGCTGTCGATTGACGACCCGTCCAACATCCAGAACTGGATGACCAAGGGCGAGCTCACGCGCGCGTCGCAGGCGTACTGCGACAGCCCATACGACCACTCCGAGCGCGGGGGGTACCACACGGCATGGAACGGCATGAAGACGCTCGTGAACAAGGGATACACGCTTGTCATGGGCAGCCCGCACCGCTACTGCCTCACCGAGGACGGTTACGACGTCGCGGTTACCTTGCGCAACATGCACCCCGAGTTCGCGAGCCTGCCCAAGCTGCTGCCCCTCGCGCGGAGGGAAGAAATTCCGCCGTCCCCTGCGGCGTCGGAGGGGACCGCCCGCGCCGCATTGCCTCCGCCTGCAGCGCCGAGATCGGGCAAGTTTGGATTTTGGTACCTTGGTATGTGTGGGTGGACAGGGCACGGCTGACGCCCAGACGCGAGGGGCAAGCGCGTGGACAGCATCGACAGTGCGAGACTCCGCCTCGATCCAGAAGAGTTCATCGCCCTCCGCCAGATCGAGTTCCGCGAGTCGCAGCGCACGCACCCGATTACGGCACAGCTGCGCCTCATTGCCGACTTTCCGACACTCAACGACGACGGTGTGGCGACACTGACGGCGTTTATTGTCGAGGACGGTGCGCCCCCAGTATGCAGCCGCTTCGAGGGCGATGTGGCAGCGCCAACCTCGTCCCGGCCACCAGTGACCGCAGCGCCGACCTCGTCTCGGCCACAAGCTACCCGGGCAGCGCCAATAGCCAAGGCGGCGTCAACCTCGACACTAACCTCCTCGGCCCCGCGGAAAGCGCCTCGCCTCGGCGCCACACGGTCAGCGCCACGACTCTCGTCTCAGCTTCCTCGGCTGGGTGAGATACGCGAGGCGCCGTCATTCTCGTCTGCCGACGCCATCGTCTTCCCACACGGGACGTACGAGGTAGTCCTAATCCTCGACACGCGCGAGGTCGAGTCGAGGTCGAACCGTGACAAAATCGCCACTGCCCTGACAGCTAAAGGCGTAAAGGTCGAGACCCGCGCCTTGCGCATGGGTGACATGTGCTGGGTAGCTCGCCGCCTGGGCGGGACTGGCCGTGAGGAGGACGAATGCGTTCTTGACTTCGTCGTCGAGCGGAAACGCCTCGACGACCTATGTTCCAGTATTCTTGATGGCCGTTACAACGAACAATGCGTAAGCTTTCCAAAGATAGCTCAGCGCGCTGACGAAAGTTTCGTCTTTCCCAGTCGGGGATCGGCAAGGTATTTTACGTGGTCGAGGATTTCCAGCTTGCCGAGCGCATGGAATTCCACGGCGCGAAAATCATGACGGCAAAGTCGCAGATCCAAGTGATCAGCGGTTTCTTTCTCAAGGAGACACACAAGCTGAATGACACGATCGATTTTCTCGCCACAATGACCTCTGTCATTGAGCGCACGCACCGCGACCTCGAGATGATTCCGCCCCGTTTCATCTCACGAACTTCGTACAGCTCGCTGCAAGCGACCTTGCGAAAGACGTATCCGGACAAGGCGTTCCTCACGTCGTTTGACTCCTACCAGGCCCTCAACGACAAAAGTGGCAGCAGGACCGTGTACGAGACCCTAGCGCGAATGCTGCTCTGCGTCAAGGGCATGAGCCCAGAACGAGTCGCCGCCGTGCTTGACAAGTGGGATACGCCGCTGGGGCTGTTTGAAGCTATGAAAAGGCGCCACTCTGAAGGAACACGCACAGAGGGTCGGAAGACCCGACCGCCAACAATGATGTTTGCGGATGAAGTGGCCGGCGAGGGTCGTCGCAAAATCGGCGACGCGCAGAGCGTGATTGTGAGTTTTTGGCTAATCTGCGGCGTTCGCGATCCGCGGCAGCGGCGTTGTACGGCACTGACGTACGTTCCAGCTTTGGAAGGCACTGTGGGGGGAGGAGACGTGAGGGAGGAGGCGACAGGGGGAGGGTGAAGGGGGTTGGTTGGGAGGGAGGTGGGCATTTGCCCCTGCATCGCCACGCGGGGGAGCCCATGGTCCCTGGTGCCGGCATGACGAAACCTTTACATGTACCTGTAGATGGCACTGTTGTTTTTCCTGTAGACATATACGTCAGGTGGTAGTGTGGTTGTCGAGGGGGCTGAGGGCCCGTCTCGAGGCGGAGATGCGGGTTGCCGTGGGAATCACGTTTGGCCATGCGACAACGGGCTAAACGTGAATAGCGTTGCTCCCGGTTGGCCAACGGCGCAACAAGGAGGGACAAGGCACGCAGCTGGAGTCGAGCGTCGGGCGAGGGCAACATGTGAGCCGTCGCGCGGAGCACCACAGGTGATTTCCAACGGAGGTGGAAGCCCTCAAGCCCACCCAGAGAGACAGTTTCATTCCGAGCGAGGGTTCCTGGAACGGCGTGCGTGTGGGTGGGTGGGCAGCTGATGTGACGAGCTGTGGGTGAGGAGGGGGAGCATGCCGACCGGCCGGCCGTTGGGGCACGGCACGCACGGCACGGGCGAGACCCCGTTATTGTTGTTGTTGTCGTGTGTGCGCGTGCGCACGAGTGTGGGGCGTGGTGGTGCCTGTGCTTGCTGGCCTGCTGACCCGTGTCCTGCTGACGTGTGGTGTGGGCGGGTGGGTGTGGCGGAATGGCATGGGCACGGCGAGTTGTGGTTGGGCTGAGCTGTGTCCGATGTGAGTAGCTGTGTCCGATGTAAGTGTATGTGTGTGTGCTGCATATCCCGATTGGTGTGCCACTACCTGCACCTGGTGAGTGCACCGAGCTGGGCACGACGCGTCGTGTCGCTGAGCCCTCGGAAGGCCACGCGCTGGGAGAGCGGTGGTGGACTGACACTTGCTCATGGTCACTGCGCAGCACATCTGTTTCTTACGCGTCGCGAACATTCGACGACGCACGGCGGCGCATTCCAGTCCAATGCTGAACAATACTGATACCGCCCTCGTGTAACACGACAGTGACAAGTGACAGGCAGTGAGTGGCTGAGTAGCCAACAGCCAGCCAAGCCAAGCACGTGTCAGCGTGCACTAGTGGTGGCGGCGGCGCGCCTTGGCCCGCCGCCCTCGTCTGCCTGGCGCCTCATGACGGGCCTGTGCTGACGGCGCCGAGTGAGTCCAGCGGGCAGCGGCTAGTGTGGGGTTGTGGAGCGAGCTGTTACGGCTTGCCGATGCACTACGGTCGTGGTGGATGACGGATGGTTGCTCACTACTAAGCTGCTACCATGCGGTGCGCAGTAACCCACTGACAATGGGGGGCAGTCGATGTCAACAGCCATCCCACCCCACCCCACCCCTCCCGACGCGATGCCCGACGGCACTCGCTCACGCCCGCCCGCCAGCCCGCACACCCGCCCACGGGCAATCTCCACAACCCCGTCGACCCCGACGGGTGGTGCAGCGGAGGCAACGGCGGAGGCGGAGGCGGCGGCGGCGCAGGTGGAGGCGGGCTCGGCCGAGTCGTCGGGCTTTGCAGCGAGCGCACGCACGCAGCACGAACCACGCCTCGCCCACGTCCAGGCAGGCATCGAGTCCTGGTCTAGATCCCAAGCACGCAGCACGGCAGCGTGGATTGGACGACGGTGTAATCCCACGCACATGGGCTGGCTGGGTCGTGACTGATTAGGACCAGCGATAATCAACTTGCAGTAGGCCCCAGTGCACAAAATGCGGGGAAACGCACCGCGCCATGACGCAACCGCCACCCACGTTCCACAACATGTCATCGCACGTTCTTTCATCTCGCGGCCGGGTGTCACCCACTACGCGTCAGGGCGACGTGACGCGCCTGCCTGCCTACAGTACACCACGGGCATGTGCTGGATATCGGGCGGCACAGCCAGGCCAAGATAGCATGCTGCTGGACTTTTGGGGACGTGTTGGCTGGCTGGCGCTGGCTTGCTCGGTGGCTCGCTCGCTGCTGGCTGGCTGGCTGGGTCACTCCGCTCACGGCTGCCAGCCCGGCTCGCCGGCCACACCAGCCTGCTGCCTACTCAACGCACACCGTTATAGCCTGGCCTCCACGACGCCAACTGACCACTGCTCTCTCACTTGCTCGACTTTTGCAAGTGGTCGTCTCACCTCGTGTCGACCGACCTCTCGCTCCCAGCTGCTGCCCGCCCGCCCGCCACAGCCCAGCCACCAGCAACAATGCTCACCGTCAACCAGGTCGCGCTGCTCGTCACCGGCGCGAGCCTCCTCGGCGGCATCGCGTGAGTCCCCCCGCCCGCCTGCGCCTGCCTACAGTGGTCGCTGGCCCGCGCCTGCTTTGCCCATCCGCGCCGCGTCCCCGGCTTATCCTAGAGAGTGCTGTGTGGCTTACCCGTCTTCCTAGCCCGCTCAAGAGCCTCCTGCAGCCCCATGTCCAGCTGAGCCCCGCCGTGATCGGGTGGTCGATCGCCGCGCTCGCGTGGGGGCTCGTCGCTCTCGGCCTCTCGACCGTCGTGCACACCCCGCTCGTGTTCATGTGGAACTGCTTCTTCAAGCCCTTTGTCAAGGGCGAGAAGAACCACGAGGCGGGCGGAGACCAGAAGGAGAGCCTCGACAACTTTTACGCCGGCCAGGCTGACGTCTACGACTCGACCCGCGCCCACCTCCTCAAGGGCCGCGAGACCATGCTCCAGCTGCTTGCCGCCCACCTCAAGGCCCAGCCCACCCCCCTCCGTTCCGACGGCACCGCCAAGCCCAAGATCTGGGTCGACATTGGCGGCGGCACCGGCTGGAACATTGAGCAGATGGACGAGTACCTCCCCCACACGTACTTTGACAAGATCTACCTCATTGACCTCTGTGAGCCGCTCCTCGACGTCGCCCGCCGCAGGTTCGCCGCCAAGGGCTGGAAGAATGTGCACGTGCTCTGCCAGGACGCGTCGCGCTTTGTGCTCCCCGAGTGGGAGTCGGGAGAGCTCGACCCCCGCGGATCGCTCACGGCCATCACGCTGAGCTACTCGCTCTCCATGGTGGGTGGGCCTCCATAGACGCGACAACTAACCCGCACAGATCCCGCCCTTCTACCAGCTCCTCGACCGCTGCGACCAGGTTCTCGACCCCGAGCGTGGCCTTATCGGTGTTGTCGACTTCTACACATCGCGTGATCTCGGCATCAAGGAGCGCGTGAGTGGCGGCGCGCTAGTGCGAGCACGTGCACACCCAGCTAACACGACCCAGGCTATCGGCACCCAGAGCAAGCGCGTCTCGTGGTTCTCCAAGTGGTTCTGGGAGTGCTGGTTCGAGTTTGACAATGTCCACCTCCACGGCTCGCGCCGCGAGTACCTCGAGTACAAGATGGGCACTATCAAGCTGTACAATGGCCGCAACAACTTCCTCCAGTCGTGGTTTGTTCAGATCCCCTAGTGAGTGTGGCACGCTTGGCGGGCGCGTGACCTATGGCGCCAGACGTCGCCACCTTGACGCTAACATTTCCCCAGCTATGTCTTCCTCGGCTGCTCTCGCCAGCGTGACGCCTCTGCTGCTTCGCGCGCATTCGAGATCGAGGCCGGCAACCACCTCGGCCAGGGCCGTGGCGGTCTCATGACCCCCACCTCGCCCTTCTCCACCTCGACTCCCCTCTACTCGCCCGACCTCAAGACCATTCCCGAGCTCACCATCGGCCCCAGTGCCCTGGAGCGTGCGCAGGCGGCGCTCGAGAACGGCACCCACCAGCAGACCATCTACGAGGCCGGCGCTCCCCTCTCGCCCTTCCACTACCAGCTCCGCAAGTCGTGGCGTCTCCCCTACCTCGAGGAGAAGATCCACCAGCAGTTCCGCACCCACATCTACGGCTGGACCTGGGAGGACCCCGATGTCGACGTCAAGCGCCTCGGCATCAACAAGGACGACCACGTCCTTGCCATCACGTCGGCCGGCGACAATGTGCTCCACTATGCTCTCGCGGCCCAGTGTGCTCGTATCCACGCCGTCGACATGAACCCCTGCCAGGGCCACATTCTCGAACTCAAGCTCGCGGCCATCCAGACCCTCGACTACGCCGACTTCTGGCTCATCTTTGGCGAGGGCCACCACCCCCAGTTTGAGCGCCTCCTCACCTCCAAGATGTCGCCCTTCCTCTCGTCGCACGCTTATGCCTACTGGAAGACGCACGCCGACCAGTTCAGCCGCAACTTCTACTTCCGCGGCTACTCGGGCTGGGCTCTCCGCCTCGCCCAGGTCGCCTTCTTCCTTGCCGGCGTCAGCGGCGACGTCAAGAAGGTCTGCAACGCCAACTCGGTCGACGAGCAGATCCGCATCTGGAACAAGCGCCTCCGTCCCGTCCTCCTCAACCAGGTCATGCTCAAGGGCTTCCTCGGAAACCCCGTGTTCAACTGGCACGCGCTCGGTGTCCCCCGTAACCAGATGAACTGCTTCCTGCAGGACGGTTCGGTCGCCGACTTTGTCACGTCCACCATGGACCCCATCCCGGCGCTCACCACGCTCAAGGATGACAACTACTTCTACTACCTCTGCCTCAACGGCACGTACAGCCGCTCGTCGTGCCCTGCGTACCTCAAGCCCGAGGGCTTCAAGGCGCTCAAGGACGCCAAGACGAACAATGCGTTGAAGCTGCACACCGACACCATTATCAAGTGAGCAGGGCGTGGTTAGATCAATTCTGACTTTTGCAGCGTTCTCCGTGGTCTTCCCGATGAGAACCTGACCAAGATCATCGTCATGGACTCGATGGACTGTGAGTACAGTGGGCCCCGCGCTCCTCGCACCGCAGTTCGCTAATCTATGCACAGGGTTCGACCCGATCCCTCCCAAGACGCCTCTGCCGCCCACTGGCTCGACTGCGCTCGACGAGCTCGACCAGTCGCCAGAGGCGGCATACGAGCACCTGCGCTCCGAGCTCGACTTCCAGATTCTCGAGATGCGCCGTGTGCTCCGCGTCGGCGGACACGCCGTGTGGCGTTCGGCTGCCAAGTACCCCTGGTACCGCCAGCGCTTTGAGCTTGCCGGATTCAAGGTCGAGCCGATTGACATCCGCGAGAACAACCAGGCGATTGACCGCGTCAACATGTACGCCTCGTGTGAGTAGCGTGGCGTGGCGAAAGTGCAAACAGTGCTGACCCGGGTCCACAGTCTGGCGTGCCGAGAAGGTCGCCGCTGCATAAGCGCAGCGGTGCGGCCTACAACAGCGGTTGGACCTAGCCAATCGTAACTAAAACGAGTAGAAGTAGTAAGAAGAGAGAGAGACAGAGTGCAGCAGTGTGCGTGTGCAGTAGTATACAGAGTGATACCCCCCTGCTATGCATTGAGATATCCAACGACGTGTAACGTGTGCCAAGTGCCAAGTGTGTCGCCGCGTGTACTACGGCGCACGTGTTTCTCTGACTGTCCAGTGCCTGGCCGATGCGGCGCCCCTCCCGACAAGAATAGCACCGAGCAACATGAGCAAGGCGGCCTTGGATGCAAAGCAAAGCCGCGTCCATCCATCTTCAGTCTTCTTGATATCGCATTAAATCAACCGCGCACACGACCACAGCGCGCTCATAGTCTTCTCATTGTCGCCCGTCACCTCCGTCATCGCCTCCGTCACACCGCCTCAGCCATGTCGACCGTCGCCGCCCCGGCCCCTGCCGCCGCCGCCGACGCACCAGACGGCGTGATCCGCCTGTACAACAAGGACCGCTCGATCCTCAACCAGATCATCGGGCAGGGCTTCATGGAGGGCATGGCCAAGGCCAACAACCGGGGTGGGTGTGATGGAGGGCTAAAAACGGCAGACAACTAACCTCCCCTCCCCAGTCTACCTCCACCCCGTGACCCTCGCGGCCGTGGTCGCCCTCGCCGCCATCATCGACTACAAGGTCGGCTACCTGCCCGACCCGGACATCCCCGGCTCGTCAATGGCGCCCGTGATCGGCTTTGCGATGGTCGCGCTGCCCGTGCTCGGCATTGTCGAGTGGCTGCACCGCGGGCCGTTCACGGGCCGCCTGCGCGGCGTGATCGGCGCGCGCGACCTCGTGCAGGCAGAGAGCTACTACACGTCCCCGTCGCGCTTCTACGTGTTCGAGCACAAGGGCGAGGTGCGCGGCGAGCTCGCGCTCGACGCCCGCCACCCCACCGCTGTCGTGCCTACCGTGCTCGGCGCCGAGGAGGGCGAGGTCTCCCAGGACAAGAACGTGCTCCGCCAGCGCGGCAAGAAGGACAAGAAGGACGAGGGAGGAGCAGCGGCTGGTCTCGCGGAAATTCGTCACCTTGATATCGACTCCCCCGTCCGCCGTAAGGGCGTTGCGACCGAGCTCGTTGCCACGGCGCTCGACCACGCGTTCGGTATCGCCGGCCTCGACGGAAGCCCCGCCGCAAAGGCAGGGGCCATCACCCGCGTCGTCGTCCTCACGTCCCCTTTCACTCCCGGCGGAGACAAGTTCTGGACCAAGCTCGGCTTCTCGCCCGTCCCTGCGTCCGAGAGTGCCGGATGGCGTGTAGACGGTCCCCTTGGCCTGCTGAAACAGTCGGGCCACTGGCTCGCCGTCGACGCTGCGACTTGGACCCGCAAGCGCGACGAGCTGGCGGCTCCAAAGAAGGACGACTAGGGCTAGGGCTAGGGCTTGCTTGGTCTTGGAGGGGGCAGCGCTACACGGTTCATACTATTAATCTCTCTATGTTGGTGGCTATGCATTGAGGCGGAATACTATTACAGCAAATTGGAGAAGAGACAAAAAGAACACAGGCCCTTGAGGCAGGCTCACGGCGCTGGGTTGAAAGCTCGATGCAGAGCTTTGGTGGCGGCTTGCTTGTTTAACCAACCGTCAAACGACGGCCGAGCCGTTTGTCCATTCACACACCGACACCAATCGAAACGAGGGACAGGGGCAAGAAAGTCCAAGATGTGAGAGCTGAGTCCAACAGACCAAACCTAGAGACGGGGGACGAGCGGCAGAGTCAGGATGCGGATTGGGCCAGACTTTTGGATCATGGCGGTGTGCAGCGAGGCAAGGCGAGAGGCGAGGCGGGCGACGAGGGCAGGGCATTAGCATCCGAGCAAGGGCGGCACGAGCAAGAGGCGCGGCGCACCCGGTGCGGGCGGGCCGGGCGGGAGGTCATGAGAGCGTGGAGGTTCATGACAGGAGAGCGTACTCCTGGCGAGGGCATTAACGTTGATCGCTTGCGCGTCGCAGGGTCGTGAGGGGTTGGCGGGTGGCTTGGCGACAACAGCCGCAAGTGCCCATTTCGAATGGGTTGGCGACACTCCTGGTCGCCGCCCCCTGCTAGGCATGCCTGTCCCCGCGCTCATAGGGGCGACGAAGGGGCGAGCGAGAGCGAATAGGAGGGAGGACAAGGGGGGGCGTCGACGAGTGCACATTGTACTGGGACATGCTCGCGTGAGGGTGGGTGTGAGGGCGAGAGTGGTGCGCCGCGTGGTGCGCGTGGTACACCTCGTCGGGCCGGGGAGAATGTGGCGAGTCGTGCATCCGGTGGTGGGCATGAGAGTGGGCGTAAGGATGGTGGTGTTCGTGAGGGTGCTCGTGACGGCTGTGGCGGATCGGACCAGGCCCCGGCGACGACTCGCGAGGTGGCGGCGCGGGGCTGGGAACGATGCGAGGCAATCGCGGCAATGCGAAGTCTGCCGGAGGTCGGTATGTGCTGTTGCATGTCAGTGTTAGGTACCAGGGTGGGGGAGTTGGGGGTGTTGTTGGCCAACGTGGTGTGTATACGTACGACGACTGCCACCCCGGTATCGGTAACGTAGGCAGGCCATCATCACCTGGACCGTACTCGCGTCTTCCGTCCCTTTCTCGGCGTCCGTATGGTGGAGGGCCGGAATCACTCCCCGGTCGTGCAGACGCACGCATTCCCGGAGAGTGACCTAACGAAAATGCCGAAAGATCACTTGAGGGTAAGGGCGAGGTGACTGCAGGCAATTAGCTCTGGAATCACTCTAGCGCGCCACATGCATCCATGCACCACATGGGTTCCATCCACTCACAAGAGAAGTCCAGGCGTGAGGAAATATCCGTCAGTGCGAACATGCCGTCGTCTCGACCAAGCCGGCGGACCTTGCGTACAGCTTCTTGTTCGGGAGCGGGTGACCGACGGTGCCCAACATCGTAATCTGGGTACGCGGCGGCGTGGTGCGCTTGCCACACCAGGGAGCGTGACGGTGCCGTGGTTGAGAGCGGCTGATGGCCGCGCGAGTACCTGGAATGCTGAGGACCTGAGTGGCCATGCCCGTGCACAGAGTGTGGAGTGGACATGACTTCCCCAGGTGGCGGCTCGGAAGAGTTGGCGCCATGGTACGCAGTCGAGACGCGTCGACGACTAGGGCCTTTGCCGCTCGTCGAGTCTGTGCGGAGCTTGACCTTGAGCCCCTGAGTCGCGAGATGTCTCGTGAGCGGCGTGCTCTCGTGCATTCCCTTGAAGAGCTTTGGCGAGAAGACCTCGAATGGCTCTGACACGGTGTGCGTGATTTCTGTCATCCCGTCACTGGTGGTGGGTCAGCATCTGGGGCGCCAGGCGGACGGGATCGACGCCTCCGACGCCACAAGGCGGCGTCGATGGCGTGGCGAGGGTACCTACTTTGCCGTCTCGTACAGCGTAAATTTGAGGCGGTAGACGCCTGGCACGCGGACAGAGAGCTTTGCAAAAATGCACAGAGCTCCTGGCTTGCCATCGAGATGACGAAGACGCTCGGGCGTCTGGATCGTCTCGCCGGCTGTGGCGTCGGCGCCAGTTGGCGTCTTTACAGTCGGGTACGGTGACTCGTGGGGCTGAATCTGTTCGGTACTCTTCTCTGGTGCCACGAGCGATGCGCGAACCATGAAGGTCGTCGATTCCAGAAGCTCACTGGATGAATGTGTCAGTATGCATGTCGGGTAGACGTGAAAGCAAGGGTCGGTAACTCACGGGGCATCTCCCGCTTGGGATACTAGCTCAATAACGGGAGGCGGGTCGACCGGTCTGCGGTCAACTGAGCCAGGGTGTAAGCATAGTACGTTACAAGTTGGAATCAAGGTACCCACTAGTTTCATTCTCCTCTTTAAACGAGCACAGTCGAGCGCGCTCTGGCTGCTGGCAGACAACGAGGGAGAGTCTGTGCCGTCATGTCAGCTACCGGGAATGAACATGCCAGTTGCTGTGACTCACTGAGACAACTCGGCACGGCGAGCTTCGTGCCGCCGGCGCGTTTCGTCGTCAGCTGCATCTCCTATCGCCGAGGAGGCGGCGGCAGTGGATGCGCCTGTCCCACCAGCCTTGGATGGGGGCTGGCCCCAGGGACGTGATGAAGGCATTGGATCGGCTGGTGATGATGACGCCGATCTGACGGACGACTGTGCGCGTGATGCTGGCCGTGCGGGGGCGGCAGGGGCGCTGTGTGTTGTCGATGGTCTGGGCGATCCGCTCGACGCCTTGCTTGTCGATGGGCCTGTACTGTTGTTTGTAGACGGCGGCAGGCTGTTGGCAGCTTCAGAACCGCGCCCCGCTGGCGCCGTCGGCGACTTGTTGCCGCGGGCCATGCGTGCGGGTTAGAGGGGTAGGTGAAAGCGGAGGAGGGGCCGAGGTGCCGAGGGTGACAAGGAAAGGGGGGGCCAAGGGGAGACTGTAGCTGGTCGTCGGATCAATGGGCAGTGGGGAATGCTTGTCGGCGGCGTTGACAGAAATGGTGATGGGTTTGCCTTGTGTCGAGAATGGTGGTTGTTGTGGTGGTGGTGCAAAGGCGGGTGTAGACAGGGTGATCTGTCTGGGCGTGTGGGGGTATGTGTCTGTGTGCGCGGAGTCTGTCTGCTGATGAGAACCAGAGAGCACAGCGACAGAGTTGTTGGGCACGCCGGACAGAGAGGAACGGGGTTGGGCGCCGTGCGGAGGGTGGAGGGGCAGGGGAGGGGGTGTGTGGGCTCTCGCCAGGCCAGTCTCAGACGTCACAGGGGGAGGGAAGGTGTGCTGAGGAGAGCGGTCGTCGGGTGGGCTGCAGTGGGAGTCGTAC
This sequence comes from Vanrija pseudolonga, assembly GCF_020906515.1. Lineage (NCBI taxonomy): Eukaryota > Fungi > Basidiomycota > Tremellomycetes > Trichosporonales > Trichosporonaceae > Vanrija > Vanrija pseudolonga. The sequence goes on along the minus strand of NC_085851.1, from coordinate 3,516,567 downwards.
CTCGTGAAAAAGCTTGTTGACAGTGGTGCAGTCGTCTGAGCAGGTGGGCGTGGCGTGCGATGCGCGTGTCGTGCGTGTGCAGATGGGTGTGTGCAGAGGCGCTGGTGATTTTATTAGGGGTGAGATATGGGGGGGGGGGGGGGGGTGTAGTTGATGAAGGCAGGGGGAGATGGTGGTGGTGGTGGTGCGTGGGTGGGTGGATTGCGTCTGGCTCTCGGTTGAGGCCGCAGTCGCCGGGTGGGTAGTGTATGGACCAAGTGGTGCTTGTCCGCTCACTGGACGCGATGCGATGCGTATCAGTCGAGACCTAAATGACTAAATGACTTGTTGCCAAGTCGAGCGACACACCAGGACTCCTACTACGGGCTATGCTGCAGTAGCAGATGATGCTAGAGCTAGGGTCGAAGGGGTGTGGTGTACGGGGGGTGAAGGGGGGGGGGCCGGCTTGGGGGGAGGAGGGGAGGGTGGTGCAGGAGAGTGTGTGGTGTGTGGTGTCACACACTTTCTGTTTGGGTAAGGAAGGGCGGCGCGGCGCGCTTTTGGGTGGGTGCTTTCCTGTTTGTGGTGTTTCCGCTGGAACTTGGACAAACTCGTCAGGGGGAATGTGGGCAGCCGATGACGGTGCGGTCGGTCGGCAGGCAGGAGGGGCAAGTCGGGGTCGGAGCGGGTCCCAAGGTGAGGGAGCTACACTACGCTGGTCGTTGACCCGAGTACAGTGTGCGTCACGAGCACAGGTGCCAGTGTCGTGAATTGAAAGCCTATAACCTTCAGAGGCACCGCCGGAACAAACCCAACAGGGCCAAGAGAGAGGCGAGGATTGAGCCGCGACAAAGTCGGTTGGTTCCAGTGACTGTTGGATTGCGGCGAGTGCAATGGGCTAAGCGGCCTTGGTTTTGCGCCACCTCGTCGGTGGTGGTGGCGTAGTGAGTCAAGGGGGTGACAGCCGCCGCCTGTGACGCCCGTCGATGGTGGCTGCGTATAGGGATGGGCTTGAGTCTGGCTTGCAGTGGCGTAAGGAGTAAAGGAGCAAAAGTCGGGTCGTGGGATGTGTCGTCGTGTAAGGGGGAGGCGGAGGTAGGTAAGGGGGTGGTTGTTGGAAGGGTTGGCGGGGTACACTGTATGGTGGTGGTGCCGACGACGCCGCTGACGCCGTTAGGAGGGTAGCGAGCGGGGATGTGGGATCAACACCTGGAAAAAGCGTGGTGGTTTTTATCTATTTTTCTTTGAGCACGAACAGGAATATACCAGTGCGCGCGCGCGACAAAGAGTGAGGGAGCAGCAAATGGCTCCAGCCAGCAGGACATAAGAGCGAGTGGAACTCTGTCGGTCTGCCTGCCTGCCGGCGTGCCAGAAGGAAGCAGAGGGAGGAAGGAGGACAGGAACGCTGGCTGCTGCCGCTTACCGATTGCGGCTTGCAGTTTGCGTTTCTTGCGGCCGTGCCCCTGTCGCTGCACCACCAAGGCGGCGGCGGCGGCGGCGACAGCTGTACATTGCAGCAATACGTGTGCATAGTGTGTGGCCTTGTGGCCGGGTGGCCGTGTGGCGCGTGCATGGATTGATTGGCCCAGCGGCCATTCTTGGCTACAGCGAGTCACCGCGCCGTCTCGCGCCGCCTCGCCTCCGCCTCGCGTGCGCGCCCAACCCCGTCGGTCGTCGACACGACGCCCGAATGCACAAGAGGTCAGCCCGTTTCCCCGTCGGCTCGGCGGGCAGAGGTAGGTTGCACGCGCGCGTCGTCGTCGTCGTCGTTGTCAACAAACTAGCCCAAACCACCCGGCCGCCCTCAATCAATCATGATGCCGCGACAGACTTTCAATCGTTCCAAACGGGCCGGTTGCTCCGCGACCATTGCGACCGATCTGTCAGTCTTGGCGCGCGGCACGACGTCTGCAGCTGCTACTGTTGCTCGGCGGCGGAGGTTCGGCGCGCGTGCGCACACGGCGCTTGTGCATGCCAAGCGCTCTGGTCGCTCACTGGTCTCGATGACATTGAACATATGCACCGGAGGAGATTTTTCTGCCGGTGGTGGGCTACTTGGGGTTCCTTGGCTGGTCTGCCGAGCTCGACCCGCGCCCGAGATCTGGCATCATCTGGTGGTGGTGCGGCGGTGCGATGCCCACTGGTTTTGGTGGCCGCGTGAGTAAGAGTAGCAGGAGCACATACGCACGCCAGTCTGCCAGCACACACACACACGCACGCATGTCCGTCCTTCCACGCGCGTGGCAATCAATACTTTTTTGTCGCGCCGTCCGTAGGCCGTAGGCAGCCGCGCGCCGCTCATCTACCCCCTGGTCTTGGTCCCGGGATTCACCACAATCGGCATGAGAGAGGTCTATCAACGGCCCGCAGAAGAGCCTAATACTCGACAACGGCATCGGCGCATCGTGGGCGCTACGATCAAGGGGTAGACCACTACGCAATCTAGTTTGCAACGGCGGTACGGAAAAGAGGTAGACTACGGCAGGTACGGCAACCTGTGGATAGGATGTACGGCACCGGTTCAACTAATAGGCAGCACATCGGTACCGGGCCGGACCTGGCGCTCAGTTTGGCTCCCCCGCGCCGCATGCCTGAATACTCGACCTGGCTGACGTACCCAGCAAGGGACCCACGAGGGCTATAGGGGCAAGCTCAAGATCGACGGCCTGGGGTGGCCAGGGGCGTTGTTAACCCACACGAGCTGCGGCCATCCATGAGCGGCCACCAATCCGCCCGCCCGGCAACAGCCGCCACCCGGGGCTATGAGCACTTTTTTTGTATATTCCACTTGATCCTGAAGTAAGGTCTGCAAAACTCACCGACAACCACCACCTGACGCTGCTCGTGCCAGGTTCTCCTGCAGCCTCTTACTCATGGTAGCCCTCGGCACCTCAGGGTTGTTGTGTAGGGCTCTGCTCGCGCTCCCGTTCCATGGGGTCGCTCCAAACCTACAGTAATGGGCGGTGGTGTTTTGCCATGCCACCACAGTGCCCAAGCTTGTCGCCCAAACTGAATCTCCACGAGCTGGAAAGGGCCCAAATTTGGCATTATTTCCCCGAGCGAGCGAGGGAGGGAGCGAGCACCAGCAGAGAGCGGCGTACGTCTCTTTCACCCACTCTCAGGTCCATGCCCAGGACAGGAACCAGAATGCACCTGCGTGCCGACATCCCACGACCGCTGTTCGCTCCCCTTCGACGTTCAGGCCAGGCCCCGTTTCTGCGACACACCACAATACGACGAGCCCTGACTCCAGCTGGCGGCTGGGTTCGCAGCGAGGCGCCGCGGAACATTCATGGTTTAGCTAACCGTCGTGGTTGCCTACTAACCAGGTAGGTGGAGTGACGCCCAAGCCACAGTGCATAACGATCTGCCTCGGTTGTACCAAGCGCCAAAATCTGTGCCAATCGTAAACTTGGGTGGGCTATCGCGTGGAGCAGCAGCAGCAGCAGTAGTAGCAGCAGCAGCCACAACGGGGGCGGCGTGGCAGCAGCGGGCCGCACGTCAAGCGCGTCGCTGGCGTCGATGGCATGGCTCGCCGCTCGTCCATGGGAACAGACGGTCGCCGTGTCAAAGCCGCCAAACCAAGTGATTAGAGAGTCGTCTGTCTGGTGGGTGTGGGCACGGGCACGAGGCATTACATGAGTCATTTCACGATCACCCGAACTGGAACCCCAGACTTTGTCGCGGGCCCTGAAACCAACCCCGTGCCAGTGCGTGAGCGCGTGAGTGGGCATGGGTGGGCAAGCATCCAGCATGCCAGCAGGCCGGCAGGACCGAGTGAGCGAGTGGGGATTCCACAGACACACACACACACACACACACACATACACCCGTGTCGTCGTCGTTGTGGTCGTCGTCGTCCCCTCCTCGAGTTTCACGACCCCACGCTACGTGGCCCACCCCATGGCCGCAGGCCCGCAATGAGGCCGCAATGCAAGCAGGTGGTGTTTGCTTGATTTGGCCCGAGTCTTCGTTTGTTCGTTTGTTGGTTGGATGGTTGATTGGTTGGTTGGTCGGGTCGGCGCCCGCGGCTCTTGCGTGCTACGCGCCGCTCGCTCCGCGGCTCGAGGATTGGATTGAGGCGAGGCGGCTTGGCAGAGACGACGCACCCGCAGCGCAGCGTGCCGAGGATCCTAGCACCTAGCAGCAAAGTGGCCAAAGTGGGTGCGTGCCGGAATGGACGACCCAGAACCCTGGCAGAAGGGCAAGGTGTTACAGGTCCAACCTAACCCGAGTGAGCGAGCTGAGGGTGGCTCCCAGCTCTGCTCCACAGTCTGTCACTATTGCCACTACTTTGTATACACGACCGAAACACGACTGTCAGCGTCCAAAATAGGGTTTGCACCCGCCAGAAGCCCTCCAATTCCAAACTTGGCCAGAGTGCGGGAAACCCGTCTTGCCCACCATACCGAACAAACGGGTCGCGCAGGGCGGGCCTGGGGTGAGTGAGGCGAGGCGAGGCGAGGCGAGGCAGCAGGGCACAAGAGCCACGATACATGCTCATACTCCACTCCAACGCACGCTCCAGCGCTCCAACCGGAACCCCACGCGTAGCGAGCACTTAAAAAAGTTACAGCCAGACGTGCTGCATCCATCGGCACTAGAACCGAGGGTGACTATCGATGCGCAATGAATCATGGCCGGTAATCGCAAACAAACGTCAATCATAGCCACGGCCCCACCGACGCCATTGCCGCGGCAGACGACTCACCCCGAGCGACCGAGCGACCGAGCACACCGACACGCCGTACGCCGTTCGCCGTCAACTTGTTTCGACGCGGTTGTCGTCTGCCCATCTTCTCGCCCTCCGGCGGCTTTCGGCACGCGGAGAGATGAAGATGATGGTGATAAAAAACCGCCGTACAAACTCCACCACAGGCGTGTGTTCGTTCATACTGCTGTCGCGCCGTCATCATCGCCCACCGCCCACCGCCCACATCAGTTAGTCTTGACTCACAAAGCCCTCCCGAGCGCAGCGATGCCTTCTTGCTCTCCTCTAACAACTGCTCACTCACGCACTGCCCACTTGGTTCAGCCGGCTGCAGGCAGGCAGCCAGCGCACAACACAGCAGGCAACGCAAACGCAAACGCAAGCTTGATGGCGCTAAACGTACGGTACGCTACGGACCAGGGCCAGGGATCTTGGCACATGTATCTGCAGCTCGTGGTGTGCAAGGTACCGGGCGGTGCGGGCTCGTGGTAACTGTTACCAGCGGTGACACTGATCGAACGAAACGAACACGCTACCGAGCAAGGTTGCGCGGGGTGCTTGCCTGCTTGCTTACTTGGCGGTGAGCGGCCAAAAAAAAACGCGCAGCAGCAGCAGCACGCGTCCAGCAGCACAGCCAGCATCAACATAAACGCATGCATGCTCACTCTCCGAGCAATCAGTTCCTTGCACCTGGCCGGGGTACCTAAAGTTAGTTGACCATGACGAGTGGTGGTAGCCAGGGATCTCCGGAGAAACCGGAGTAGCTGCGGCAGTCACCAGGCGGGGCAGGCGTGAGCTTGTAGGAAGCTGTCTGCCTGTCTGCCTGAGTATGCGCCACGCCGCCTCCGCCTCCGCCTCCGCCGCCGCCCCCCGCCCCGCGCCGCGCCGCCGCCGCCGCCACCCGGCCCGCAACCGTACCGCACCCGCAACGCAATTACGCCCTGACGCAGATCCGAACAGTCGTCAAGGACGACGGCGGTGGACGTGCACTTGCGTCAGCGCCGCGCCGCTGTCGACGAAGCAGGCGCGAGGCGGCGCGGCGTCCAGCAGTAGCCAGCGAGTCACGTACGGCCCGGTGCGGCGCGTGTGCCACGCCACGCCGAACCTTGCTTGCTTGTTCGCTCGCTAGTGGCGGCTCCCGCGGCCCGGTGCCGCATACCGCACCAAGCAGCACCGCACCAACTCGACTTTTCTTGGCTTTGCTTGCTCTTGCTCTCGGCGTCGACGCAGCGCGCAGCGCAGCGCAGCGCAGCAACACGCACACCCATACCCAATCTGTGCCTTCATCGACGTCCCATGAACTTTACGATACGCGCCGGCATGTGTGTGTGCGTGTCGGTGCTGACGCGTCGGCGACCAGAATACAAGCGGTGGGCACGAGTCATGCCGGTGCCACGCCGCGTGCACCGCCATGCATGCGCGGAGAATATCAAGATGCGCGAATAATAATAATAATTTGGTGACTCGCCTCGGCGGCCCGTCGTTGCCGTCGTCGTGGTCGCCGCCGTGCGCCGTCGCGATCCCACGGCGGCGCCCACCCCATTCCCGGCCGGGTGTCTGATCGACAACAGCACACTGGTAGCGGCTAGTGCGCACCAGAGCGAAGGAATGCACGGCGCAGTGTCGGGTTTCCGGCGCACAAGCCGCATTCCGGGAGCCGTGGTAGTAGCATCGGCACGACGACGGCACGGCGTGGTGGTTGCACGCGCGCTGGCGGAATGACGCCGCCACTACACCACCCACACCACCACACCGCACCACCCCGTTCCCGCGCCGACTTGGCTCCACGGTCGTCCCACACTCGTTGGTGCACCGCTCGGAAACATTGCCGAGCGAAGAGCCGCTGCCGTTGGTGTTGGCGCGCTCGCGCTGCACGATATCCGCCGACTGGGACTGACACCCGCCCGCTCGTCGCCGGACACTCGTCCACGCTACCCATCCCATCCCACACCCCCGCCATACCATCATCCGCAACCCCTACAGCCCTAACCCCGTCCATCCATTTGGAATCATAGGAATGTTGCTAATGGTCCCCACGTCGCCGTCACCAAATGAACTCTCATTAACTCATTAACCCCCTGGACCCCCACCAGTGACACTGAGGCACTGCACGTTCCTCCCCCTATCTCAACCCGCCGCGCGCCAGTGCTAGCCCTACCTAGCCCTACCTAGCCTTGCTCCGTGATGCATGCATGCGAAACTGACATCTTGCCGTAACAAAAGGAAGAGAGAGAGGGGGAGAGAGAGAGAGAATAATGCCCAAACAACGGGACCGGCACGTCGTCGTCGTATCCACTAATCATTGTCGTATGCTGGTTTGATTTGGCGCGAACATGTAGCTCGTGCTAGCGTCGTGGCCTAGATCGGCCTAGCTTCGGCCCGCTTAGGCGCGGCCCGCTCCTCACAATCGCATCTCGCGAAGGATCGTCTTTGCCAACTGCTGGTACTGCCAGCCATCGCCTCCAACTCGTCGGAACTGGATCCCGTGGAGAGGGAGCCATGGAACCTAGATCATCGTTAGCGCTCAAGCTCGATACCAACACTACCACCTCAAACGTACCTTGACAACAAACACTTCAAACCTTACAGTGAGCGCGCTACCGGCACCAAACTGCGCGCCCCACGCGTCGCCGTCGTCGAGGTCGACGCGCCTGGGCAGCGAAGTGCTGTCAACTCCGACAGTGCCAGACGATCCACCGCGATCGTGCAAGGCTGGCGAAGAGCTGTCCCCACGGGATGTCACTGTCGAGGCTACAGCCTCAGGCTTGCGTAGCGCGAGCTTGTTCTTGGACGGCGAGCTCTCAAGAGACTGGGCACCAGGAGGCACATGGAGTGATGAGCGTGCCTCGTCGCCGTGAACGACACTAGTCAGGTCAATCGAGGGGGCGTGAATACACTCAAAGCCACCCCGAATTGGCCTGTACTTGATGCCCACCCGCTCCAAGACACCCGAAATGTCGCGAAGTAGTGTGCGGGCCGACTTGGTGGACGTGGTCGACACCGAGAACAATCCTCGGAGGTAGACGCTCTTGACGTCGATCATGGCCACTTCGGCAGCCTCGACCTCGTCGACCTCGGCCGAGCCCACGGGTCGGATACCGCCACTCTTGTCCTGGATGACACCAAGCGTGGTCGACCAGTCGGGAGGGGTGACAGGCTGGGCAGGCGTGTTCGTGCGCTGGCTTGTATGCCGTGAGAGCGAGGTGCGGCCCATCGTGTTGGAAAGCGAGCCCATCGATGTCCGGCGCTCGTGCTTGTTGTCCTGCGACGACCGCCGCTTGTTGTCGACATTGTCAGTCGTGAGCTGGACGGTGGTGATCGGGGGCTGAGAGGTCGAAGACAGGGCCGCCGTCGCAGCCTGAGAAGGTCCTCTGCGGTGGACAGCCGCGGGCACGTCGGCGATGTTGGACCTGGCGCCATCTGCCGAGGGGTGCTGCATAGGAGCAGTAGGAGGGAGCTCCCCTCCGGGAAGCCTGCCATGCGGTTGCAGGTTGGCATTGTCGCGAGGAGAGCCGGGGACGCCCTGCTCGAAGCCAGAGCCATGAGCCGATGGTGGAGCCGCAAGATTAGGGAGGTTGATGTTGTAGTTGCTCGTGGTGGGGGCGGCTTCATCCAGGCTGGCTCGAGACGAGGCAAAGTGTGTGTCACCATAGACCTTGGCACGCTCCTTCTTCTCGCGTGCCAGGAAGTAGATGGAAATGAGGGGGTCGAACCCGCTGCTGGGGTCCACGGGCTCCTTGGCAGGGACAACGACCTCTTCTGGCTTCTTCTCCTCCTTGAAGAGCTTCTTCTTGAGGTCAAACCCGCTGAAGCGCTTCTTCTTTGGCGACTCGCTGTCAAGGCCTGAGGCACCGGCAGCTGACGAAGGCGAATGGCTCGAACCGTTGGCGCCCTGGGTAGCATTCGCACGACGAGTCTCGCGCCTCGCCTCCCAGGCAGAAACACAGCGAAGGTAGGGCTCGCTGAGCAGAGTCTTTTGGAGGTTGTCGTAGATTTCGTCGGGAGTGCCAAACGTAAAGCCCTGCATGCGCTTGACGACGTCACGGTCGACATCCTCGGCGCGCAGAGGCTCACGCTGGATAAGGTGTGAGTCGGGCCGGCCGTCGTATCCTTTTGTCATCCAGGGGTGGTTGAGGACCTCTGCGAGGGTGGCACGCTCTGCAGGGTTGGTGTTAAGCATGCGCTGGAGGAGGGCCTTGCAATCGTTGCTTAGCCAGGCGGGGTACTCTGCCAAACCACGCTTGATCTTTGCGTGAAGGGCAGGCATGGATTGGTCGTCAAAGGGAACCTTGCCGCAAACGAGGACGTAGAGAACGATACCAAAAGACCAAATGTCGACCTCGGGGCCAGTGTAGAGTCTGGCATTGAGCAGTTCGGGGGCGGCAAAGTAGAGACTGCCGCAGAAGGTTGAGAGGTGAGAGCGAGGTGAGTAGAGGTTTGAGAGACCAAAGTCGATAATTTTAATGTTGCCATTGTTGGAGATGAGGATGTTTTCAATCTTGAGGTCGCGATGAACAATGTTGTTGTGGTGGCAGTAGTCGAGAGCCGAGCCAATCTGTCGGGCAAACTTTCTGGCAGCGCGCTCGCGCAGACGACCGTGGGCGATGATGTAGTCGAGCATCTGGCCACCGTCAATGTACTCGAACACCATGTAGTAGTGGTTGTGGTGGACGAGGAAGTCGCGCATGCCACAGATGTAGGGGTGGTGCAGGAGGAGCGAGATGGAGGCTTCTCGGACTGTTCGAATCTCCTTGGACTCGTCCTTGCTCTTGCTCGAGTGCGACGACGACTTGGGATCGTCGCGGTGACGGGGCACAATCTTGACGGCGCACTGGGGCTGTTAGAGGGGGGCACCTCCTGGATGAGTCAAACTCACTCTCTCCTGGGTGTTGACATTGACGCCGAGCTTGACCTTGCCCATCGAGCCTTGTCCTAGTGTCTTCTGCAGGATCCAGTCGCCAGCCTGGCGATACTGGCGCATACGTTTAGGGGGAGCAGCACCAGAAGCAGCAGCATCACGAGTCGACCCGCCGCCGCCACTGCCGCCGCCGCCGGAGGCGTTGGGTGGGGCCAGTGCCGCCGGTTGAGATGATGCCCGAGCCGACGAGCCCTGTGGCCGGGGAGACGGCGAGGCCTGAGCCGCAGCCGCGAGGGCTGCGCGCTGTTGGGATGGCTGAGATGGGGGCAGAGCTGGCGACGGCTGGCTCTGGGCTACGCTGCGCCCCACATACGCACTTGCCTCCTCCGAGATGGTTGGCTCGTGCGGATGCGCTGATGGATGAGCGGAAAAGGCATGTGCAGACGCGGACGCGGGTGCGACAGGGGCCGCGAGCTCGCCGGCAGCAGCCGTCGTTGTCGCCGCGTCCAGAGGGTTGGACATTGAGCGGTGCGGTTCGGGGAGTCCACGATGCGGTGACCTGGAAGGGGTTCGACTGGATAAGTAGAGAATGGGTTAGCGCGCGCGCGCGTGATGGATCGGAGGGAAGGGAATGGGGGGATGGGGAGAGAGAATGTGAGCGAGCTGCAGCGCAGCGCAGGTCGCGCAGCGCAAGAAGGGGCGGGGCGGTGGGCGCGATCCCCGTCCAAGCTTGGTTGCATCTGGACTCTCTCTGCTGTCGGTGCAGCACAGGCCTTGGAGCGACATGTCGCCGAGGGAGAGCAAGAGACCAACACACACCTTTTTGTGCCATCTGCGTGGACGACCCATTCCCATTCTACGCCAGTGTTGACGACGCCGCCATAGCTCGGCGTATGAACGCCGTTGGTGGCCGCCATTGAATCGTTACTGGCAGAGTGTTGTAGGTGATTAGGGAGGGGGGAATATGCCGTGGTGACCGAGCGGCCGACACGCTCCATATGCCGACGAGAGTTGGACAGTAAGATGGAGGAGCGGATCGGTCGGCACGATTCGACTTGACGAGGGCTCGGTCGTAGTCAGGGGGTGAGTTTGATGGCGGCGCTGACTGTGGGTTGAAAAGGGGGTCGTAGCGGCGTTTGACGATGCTTGAGAGGGTGATTACGGGTTGAGGATGATGATGGGAATGGTACAGAATGTGGATGCTGTGATCAACGTGAGGGACGGACGGGCGGGAGATCAACGTGGAAGCGGGATGAGAGAGGCGGTTGCCGGGTTACGACGGCGACGCGGCGCGGCGCGGGGCTGTCGGCGGTGGTGGGCGGGGGTGGCGATGAGGCCTCGTGCAGTGACGTGTAGAGGGATTGAGTGGGTGTGATGTTGATGGTGTGATGCGATGGGAGGGGAGGGGGGACGGAGGAGGAGGAGGTGTGCTGTCTGCCTGGTGGTGGGCCAGAGTGTGTGATGCGGGTTGGGTTGGGTGTGGGTTGGTTGGGTGGTGGTTGTCGCTGCCAGTGCAGTGCAGTGTGCGTAGATGGAGCCAGGCCAGGTCAAGCGGCGGCGGCGCCAGTGCAGTGAGCAAACTGAGTGAGTGACGAGAGGGAATGACGGGCAGCCGGGGCGGGGCGGCAGGCGGGCGGGCGGGCGGACGCCTGACGAGTGAGGGCAGGCAGGCAAGGAATTGGGGAGAGGGGGGACGGGGGGGAAGGCGGCGTGCCCATTAACACATAGGGATTTTGGCACCTGGTGGACGGGGGAAACGCGAGTTGACTGCTCTAAGGGGTGGGCACGGAAAAGGTAAAAAGCACGACAGGGAAAGGGGCAAATCTGGTAACGACTGCATTAGAAAGCCCAACACTGTTTGTATTCAACATTACAAAAACACACACACACACACATCAAAGCAACCATGACTGCTGCACACGGCGGCATGTCCAGTGTGTGGCTGCAGGGAAATTGGTCAACTGCCTTCCTTTATACATTGCATCACTCGGGCTGCAGTAGTCAACAGCATCGCAGCAGCACAAACAGAGAGCGCCTGCACCGGCAAAAGGATACCATGCACTTCCTACCGGTGCAGCAGCACGCACCGTGTACTGTCAGTCAGTCAGTCAGTCACCCACACCTCACTCGCCTCCCGTCTCTGCCTTTTCCAGAACACTGCACTAGCGACGTCACTGCGGGGACTCCTGAGCAGCTAGCTTCGGCCTTACGACAGACGCGTCGAAAAACCCTTGCTGCATCGGGCCAAACATAGGGCCGGCGATCAGCCGGCCCTGTAAGTAGTACAACTCAGGTGCGTCCGGCAGCGGAGCGGGGTCGGGGTGGGTGTTGCACCTACATGGCGGTCGAGTGGGTCGTGGTGGGGCGGCATACATGTAACATGGGGCATACACTTTGCATGCGATGCGATGGAGCAGCGGCGGGAGTTTTTTCCTGGATACGAGATGGATGGGTATTGCTCAGCAGCGAGGAAGCAAGGAAAGGAGGCAGGAACAAGCGAGTATGCGGCACGAGTGAGGGAGGGATGAGGGACAGCCGACAGGGAGTGAGCGAGGGTTCGCGAGCGAGCCGCCGCGAACGCGTGCACCAGCGCGGAGGGAGGACACGCAGGCCGAGAGGGGAGGGCAGCGGCAGTGGCGGCGTCGTCGGAGTGAATGACGAGGTGGTCGTGGTGGTGCATGCATGCGGCAGCGTGGAGCGTGTCGCAAAACAGCCCAGCCCAGATTGGTTGTGCATGCCGCCGCCGCCGCCAGCCACATCCACACCCGCGCACGCACACCACCTACTCTGCCGCGCACGCCAACGAAATGGTGGCGGTGTGGCGTCGGCCGGGTCGTGAATGGCACGCAGCGCACGCAGCGCACAGCATGCGCCTCCGACGTCGTACCAAGTCACGCACGCACGCACGCACGCACGCACGCACGCACGCACGCACGCACGCACGCACGCACGCACGCACGCACACAACACAGAGTGGGCGTGAGCCGCTAGCTGCGTGCGTGCAACACCGAGGCATGGCTGGATGTGGCAGCGCCGCACGCACCGTGTGCCAAGCAAGTCAAGACCAGCCGACCAGCCCAGCTCGACAACCACAGAGCACATGAGCAAGCAAGCAAGCGCCGTGGAGCCATTCGCCACGCCAGTCCCAGTCGCCACGCGACGCCACGCCAATAGACGGACCGCGGCGAGGGCCGCCGAGCAAGCAAGCAAGCAAGCAAGCAGCACGACGCAGCGCCAGGCGCGATGGGCAGGGGAGCGCACCCACCTACCTGCGCAACGCATAGTCGAGCGAGGGCGGCTGTCAGCGCGTGCAGGTACACGAAGCAAGCTCGCGCGACGACCACGACCACGAGCAGACGAGCGAGGCCGTAAAATCCGGAGGCATCACCACGAGCAGTAGCAGCACACGATCTCTAATCAATGGTAAGTACCTTTATACGGGTTGCCATGCACGTAGGCGAGGTACTACATATGAGCTGCTCATCCCCCCGACGACAGAGTACGAGCACGCGCGCGAGGCCCGCTGCGTCCCGTCCGTGCGTGCATGCAGCCCGGCTTCGGCGCCCTGCGGCGTCCTCGACTCGCAAGCCCGCAGCGAGCAGCAAGCAGCGAGCGAGCGACGACCGCGGGGCCATGTGAGTACCCCGCATGCAGCCTTGCCCACCCGCCGGTGCCGGCCGGTCGGCACGCCCGTCGGCACCCAGCGAGACGCGAGGTTAAAGTCTGTTCTTTGTCGGTGTTGGGTCTCTCGTTGTGAGGCAGAGGCTGCGCTTGACGACGGCCCACATTACACCACCATGCCCACACGGCAGGCCCGATGCCTCGAGCCACGCCGCCCGACTATGCGGCCGCCGCGGTCTGATTCCATGCGCTGTTGGAATCTGACAGTGGAGGGTAAGCAATGTTGCGGTTGCGCCGCGCCTGGTGGCACCAGTGTCGCCGTGTCGCCAGTGGCCTTGTCAGTCGCAACGACGCCAGCGTCAGCGATGCAACCCCACACCCCTCCCTGCAGTGCAATGTTCATGCGAGTAATATGAGAATAGCATCCCGTGCCAACTATGCTGGCTCCTCTCCCCTGGCGCCTTGCCTACAGCGCAACCTCCTCGAGCCCGTCGACGAGCTTGTCGACGGCCGCGCGCGCCTTGGGCGTGCTGGGCGTGGTCGCCTTGGCGCCGTTGGGCTCACTGTCGGCCGGAAGCGTCGTCGTGATCGTCGGGGGACTTCTCGTGAGCGTCGTGGCGCCGCTCAGAGGCTCGCTGGTTGCAGTGGGGGCAATGAGCAGCCCGTCGTGCGAGTCGGCAGAGAGTAACGAGTTGTCGCGCGTGCGTCCGCCCGACGAGTCCTCGCGCTGAGGCGTGGCAGACGAGCGCCGCCTGGCAGCGTTACCGCGGATAATCTCTCGCTCGACGTCGCCGCCTGCCGGCGACCGCGACCGTGGCGAGTCGACCACACGGGGCGGCTCGCGGATCAGGCTCGACGCGGCCGCGGCCACCGAACCGGGCGGAGGCGTGCTCAGGCTGTCGCGCGATGGCGGGCCACCCGCAGTCGAACTCGAGCTCGCAGAGTGCACACCCGAAGCCCCCTGCGTCCGGTCAAAGCTCTGGTTGCGGGAGAGGGGCGACGGCGTGCGCGACATGGCGAGCAGCTGGGGCGATAACGTGCCGCCGGTGCGGCGGTGCTCAATGCCCAATTGGGAAAGGCGGTCGTCTTCTGCCTGACGCTCGTGGTCGACGGCACGCATGCGTGGCGTGCCAAAGGACTCTTGGCGGCCGCCTTCCAGGTCAATGTCGACCATCTCGGCGTCGAGCGAGGGGGACACGTTGTGCGTCCGGCGCTGGGCGGCCCCGGTGCTCGTGTCGAGGTTCATGATCCAGCCTCCGCGGAGGCCGGTCGCCTCGGCGCGCGCGACAGCCTGAGCGGCCTGCACATCAGCGCGCGTTGGCAGGTCTAGTGCGACCGGCGCTGGGGGCGGGACACGCCTCGACTGTCTCTTCTGCCCCGGGAGCGATCTTGCCGGCGGTGACAGCAGGTCGTTGTCTGGCTTGAGCGGGTGGTCGGAGGTGGTTGCCAGCGGTGTGATCTGGCGTGCGGCAGTGGGCGAGGGCCCGCCCAGCTGGTTGGGTACGAAAATAGCGGGCACGGGCGCCTCGGGCGACGAAGGCGGCAGTAGCGACTCGTGATCCCCTGGGCTCGGTGGTCCCTTTGGCGATGTCACATCTGGTGGTTCTGTGGTCAGCTCGGCTCTGCTCGGCGTTACTATGCTAGCTAGCACTACTCACCTGGGATGTCAATGGTCCCCGCCTGGGCACGCGAGCGAATCTCAATCGCTGCGTCAGACTCCTCCTTGTCCTTGCCCTTTGCCGAAGAACCCGGCGCGGCGGCGGTACCGCCAGTCAGGCGGCGGGCCTCGTCCAAGCCCCGCTCAATCTCATTCACGTCCATGCCGAGGCCGAGGGCCTCCCATTGGCGCGTGCTCTTGTCCCACCAGGCCTCGAGGACGCTCCAGCCTCTGTACTCGCCCGCGAGCTGGAGTGTGCGGCCGAGGTCGCCGTAGGTCTGCGCGCCGTTGTAGCTGCCGTATCCGAGCTCCTCCTCATCGTCCGAGTTGAGCGACTTGTCCGTCTCCCAGTTTTCGCCTGCCTCGACCTCGTCGACAAACGCGGCAAGCCACTTGCCCCAGCCGCCCTCGCCCTCGCCTCTCCAGACAACACACTTGCGGTCAAAGTCGCGGCCAAAGATGATGACCTGGCCCCAGTGGCCGGCGGGTCCCGGGTCGAGATCGACACCGACATAGTTGCCCGTGCGGTCCGAAACAAGGGGTAGCCAGCCGCGGCACGCGTACACGCTCTTGACCCACTGCGGGGGGATGGACGCCATGGTGGCCAGCACGACGGGGTTTGCGCCGGTCCGGGGGTCGACCTCGACCTGGCGCCAGAACTGCCACTCGCGCACCACCTCGTCCAGAGGGAGCAAGTAAAGGCCGTAAAAGATGCCGCCGCCGCCGCCCTCGAGGTCCTGGCCGTCGGCGACGAGGAACGACTCGCGCACCGCCGGCGGGAGGGGGCATCCGAGCTCGTGCTCAAACTCTGATATAATCGCCGCTTCGGACGGCAGGTTGAGCGAGTCGACGAGCTCGGGGAACGAGTCGCCGAGCGCGTTCCGCAGTCGGTGGAACGTGTGCGATAAGGGCGGGTAGGACGTGGATGTGGGTGCGAAGCCCTCGCCAGCAGAAGGCGGGTATGACGACGTGTAGGCCGAGTTGCGGCGGCTCGGGCCAGGCGACAGGTCGTGCGGCTGCGTACGTGGTGAGCTTTGCGCACACGCGCGCGCGCGCGCGAGCTTGCGCTGATTGCGTGCCCGGCGCGGCCGGTCTCGGCGCCAGCGCGCTCACGCCCACTCACCTCGAGATTTGCATTCCCGTACCGCGCGCTCGAGGGCATGGCAAAGGCGTCCTGCGTCATGGCGATGGAGCGGCGCGCGTTGTGTCCGCCGCGCGAGCTCGACGCGCTCCCGCCGCCGCTCCCGCCGAACAGGTTCGTGATCGACTGGAGGAAGGGCATGGCTGGGGTGTGGTGTGAGCGGGGTGGAATGGGCGATGCACGCGACGGCTTACAAGTCGATGGTGATGGAGAGAGGAGAGATGCGGTTTGTGCAGGCAGCGAGGGGGTGGGGGTGGGGGGGTGGTGGTGGTGGTGGTGATAGTCGCGAGCGCCTCCCTCAGCTGCAGAGTGGTCGGAGGGAGGCTTGGGCGTCGTCGGGCGCGCGGGGGGCTGTGCGCTCGCTGTTGCGTGCGTGCTGACGGGGCGGGGCGGGGTGCGATGGGCGCCGCGGTGTGTGTGTATGGGGGTTGTGGGAGCGTGAGTTGTAGAGACAAGTTTGTGTGTGGTTGAGGAGGCCGAAGCAGCCTGTCTGACCGTGTCGTGGAGGCGAGACGAGGTGCAGTGCAGCAGCAGCAGCAGCAGCGGCGGCGGCGCCAGACGCCTTTGGCGCGCGTTGCTGGTGCGCCGCTGCGCGCGGCGGCCAGGTGGCCAGGTGCCAGCTTCCCCTGGCTGGGTTCGAGTTCTGGCTGGTCTGGCTGGGCGGTATCAGATGACTGCCGCTGCCTGCACCCAGCCAGCAGCCAGCCAGGGTAAAAAGTTGGCCACCTTGGGGTCATGCCGCAACACCGCAAGGGGTCAGACGCCAGGCAGGCAGGCAGGCAGGCAGGCAGGCAGGTAGGCAGCAGGCAGGCGCAGCAGAGAGACCGACCGACACCAAGGCACAGTCGATGGATAGACCCTTGCTCTCGACCTGGCACTCAACTTCCAACTGCAACATCTCACTCCTGGCATCGTCTTCGCCGCATCGCTCTTCCTGACACCTTCGCCGCAACCACCGCCGCCGACGCCGACGCCGACGCCAACAACGCCTCTGCCCGCATAAACATACGTAGACATACACACTAGGCAAGCACCATGCTGCTGCCCAAACAATATACTACAATGACTACATGACACTACACTCTAATCATCTCACTCTTTGCCCTCTCGGATGCGCTTCTCGCGCAGCTTGTGCGACGTCTCGAGGTGACTGTCCACAACATGCTCAACAGCCTGAGGGCTCAACAGGTTGTAGCCGATCAAGTAGTCTTCTAACGGCGCGTCGCGGTTCGCTCTCCGGTCATCCAGCCTGGAAATGTCAGCAACCGCGCGCGTACCCTCACAACTCACTTGCAGGCCTTGCAAAGGAACGCGTCGTCCGTGCCACGCTTGATAAAGTGGTGAAGGTGGCTCCTGATCCACTGGCGCTGGTCCTCGAGTAAAGGCCTCGCTCTCGACGGAGTGGGCGTGTTGCTCGCGACGGACTGCAGCCGCGGACGCTGTCTGCTACCGCTAGCGGTTTCCGTGGGGGAAGCAGGGCGCTT
Source organism: Vanrija pseudolonga (assembly GCF_020906515.1). Lineage (NCBI taxonomy): Eukaryota > Fungi > Basidiomycota > Tremellomycetes > Trichosporonales > Trichosporonaceae > Vanrija > Vanrija pseudolonga. The sequence continues at coordinate 3,499,116 of NC_085851.1, read as the reverse complement.
CGATCCGCGCGGTTCTTGCTCGGCAGTCGAAGAGCTCTGGCCGCCAGACAGCACCGCAACGCGCGTACCGCCAAGTGGCGTAGACGTTCGGGGTCTCGCAGCAGCAGCAGCAGCAGCAGCGGCGGCCTGCGCTCGCGAAGCTTCCTCCTCTACATCCGCCAATGCCTTGCCGTGCGCCGTCTTGAGCTCCGCCAACTCTTGTCTGTGCTTGATTGCCTGGTCTGCCAACGCGCGTTCCACAGCTGCGGTCGCGGTATTGTCCTTGAGGTGCTTGACGATTGCACGAACAGACTTGCGCTGCTCTTCACCGCGCTGGTCGAACGTGTCATCGGGGTTTTCGGCGCCCAGCTCGAGGCCCAGCTCTTCACCGAGAGCGCGAATAAATGTGTCCATGGTGCTCAGGGCTTGCCTGGCATGGACATTCTTCATCTTCTCGCTCTCCAGCTCGCGCTTCAGGTGGGCCTTGCTTGATGAAGGCGTCTCTGCAGACGACTCCCCGCTGCTCTTGCTCGGCGTCGAGGGCGGCGGTGCAGTGGCCTTTGCCAACAGCTCGGCTTCCAGCACCTTGATGCGCTCAGCCTGCTCTGTCGTGGTAGCGTTGAGTCTTTGTTTCTCCGCCTTGAGTTTGGTGGATTCGGTTCGGTGGTACGAGGCCTCAGCCTTGGCTTGCGTTTCTCGCTTTTTCGCCTCAGACATATCTGCCTGAATGTTGGCGATCGCCTCTTGTTTCTCGTTGTCTAACTCGGTCATCTTCAACGTGTTCTTGCGTAACTGTTCCTTGAGCTTGTTGTGCTCAGCTTCGACAACCTTCTCGGCGTCGAGTCGGGCCGCTTCGAAGACTTGCTTGCCTTGTGCACGAACGTCGGCAAGCTCTTGCGTCCTCAGGTCGAGCGAGATTTTGACCCCCTTGTAGTCACTCGCGCTTGCCTCGATAGCCTTGTTCAGGCGCACGATTTCGCGGTTGGACTTGTCGGACTCTGCCATTCGATGCTGTTGGTCCCTTTGGAGCGCCTCCAACTGCCGGTTTAAAACCTCCAACTGCTGGTTTAAAACCTGTCTAGCCTGCAACAGCTTTTGGTTGTCGCTGTGCAACAACTGAAACCTTTGTTGCAGTTGCTTATTTTCGTTCTCTAGAGCTTTATATTGCTGTGACAGTTGCGAGAATTTGCGAGTCCACTCTTGCGAGGATGTGTTGGCGGTGGCAAGTTGGACAGTCATGTTGTCGATGGACTGCTCAATCTCCTTGACACTGACTAGACTGAGAGGGTTAGCTTGTCGTCCGACGCCAGCCTGAAGACTCACTATGCCTTCTCCAGTGCTGGCCTGAGCACAGCAAAAAACCCCTTCTTCAAATTCTGCCCAACCATGACGGCGTGTTGATGTGCTGGATCCAATGGTTGCTGGACAGATGGGGCCGTGACGGTAGGGCTCCGGAGAGTAGGGGACGGCATCGCTCTGTGTGGTTGTGCAGCGGCAGATGCGGCAGTATTCAGCTGCGGCCTGACGGGCTGTTGGTTGGATGACTGAGCGTTGAACTGGAAGGCGTTCCCTTGGGTCTGAATGGCCGTAGCAGCTGGCTGCACTCTAGTGGGCACCTGAGCCGCGAACTGGAATGCAGACCCAGCCTGGACCTGTGTCGGAACTGGCATTCTGACCTGCTGAGCAGCGTAGTTCTGGAAGCCCTGTTGACCTTGGGCCGCAGCTGGCATGCCAGAGGTATTTGCGACGGTCTGTGGAACGGCAGGCACAAGTCGACGGTTGGGGACTGGCGCCCCCTGTGTGGCGACGGTCGGCGATACATTGGGTGCGGACTGTGGGGGCACGGGCAGGGCAGACGACGGGGCTGGTGGCGGCATTGTAGTGTCGGCTGGGGGCGACTCAACGGCTGTAAGGTCGATAAAGTCCGTCTTCGCTGGGGTAGGGATAGACGGAGGCGCAACTGCCTGTGTTTGGGTCGAGGGAATTGGTAGCTGACCACCCTGCACCGGTGGTTCTGTGGCTACAGGAGGTGTTGCAGCAAGGTTGGCCGTCGGCCCAGCTGGTCTCGATGGACTTCCCACACGCGCAAGTGGGGAACCGGTGCCCTCGTCCCCGTTCGATTGTCTGTCGGGTTTGTTGGGTGACGTGTCGGACGTTCTTGATCCGGCACTCTTGGCCATCTGCATGAACAGATCGAGGGTGAATTTCTGCCTCGCGGAGCTTGCACCAGGTGGCGTTGACGTGCGCACAGGTGCAGCGGCAGCGGTTGTCGTGTCTGGCATGGGAGAGGTAACCCCGAGCTTGGGCGCTTCAGTCGTGGGCGGGTCTGGTGCTGGCTCTGCAGTCGCGGGTGCGCCTGGTGTCGGTCCTTTGGGGGTGGGTACGTTCGCCGAGGCTTCTGCAGCTGGCTCGCTCGCCGGTGGAGGGGCCGTGCTTGCGTCTGGTGTTGGGTCGCTCTGGCTCGTCACTGGGTCGCCAGCGAGGGGGGACGAGGGGCGTGGGACAGCCGAGCTCTGCACCGTTGTTGGTGAAGCAATGGTAGTGGGTGGTGGTGAAGTCGTGGTGGGCGGTACAACCGCCGTAGTGCCTTGTTGTGGTATGGGCGAGGTTACAAGCGGAGCAGGGGCGGTCGAGTGGGCTGCGTCTGGCGCAGGCGTCGACGTTGCCCAAGTGGGTGCGGTGTGCGCGGCGGCGGCTCTTGGCACGTCGTCGAGATCTTGAGGCGCGGGCGCGGGGTTGGAAGCGCCTGGAAGCGGCGCACGGGCCGCGGGGTTGTCGACGCCTTCCATCGCTGTGGTGGTGGCGTGTGCGGACATGCGGCAGGCGGGCGTGGGCGCTGCGCTACGCACGACGCACGACACGACGAGACCACGAGGATGGGGTGGCGGAGTAAATCGGATGACCGAGATGGTCTGCGCGGGGGCCTATGGCTTGCTCACGGGGCGAGGAAGATAAAGGAGGGTGTCGCGATGAGGAAGGTGGATCGAGTCTTCCCGAGCCAGCCGACGAGCTCACTCAGGCCGTACTCGCACGGGGCCGCGGGTCACGACGAGCTGTGCTGTGCGTGCTATTAGGTGAGTTAGAGGCACTCTGTAGATGAGTACAATAGGGCGTGTCGTTTCGTGTGTCGAGTCGTGAGTCGTGAGATTGAGAGTGTGGTGGCAAGATGAGAACAAAGACACAATCAACTGCTGGCTCGATTCGGCCAACAATAAGCAGGCCGAGTGACGGCATAAAGTGGAGGTGGGGAGTATGATTATGTAATCAGATCTATCGATGGTCTTCTCGCTCTCTGGTGGCAGATCGATGAAGATGACGACCAAGGCAGAAGACCCAGCTGCGGACACTCCTTTCCACAAACATGCATGACAACAGAGTCTATATATGAGGATTGTAACCAGTGTCTATAAGGAACTCGATGGGATTTTTACGCGAACCAAGCCAAACCCTGCCCACAGCAGCAATGTATCCCGCCTTGTCGGGACCGACATTGTCCGTATCAATGAACCCGCCACGGCGTCGGACCTCGGCCACCGTCTCGTCCACCACGGCGAGCAGAGATGAGACACCAGCATGCACAGGCGCAGGGAGGTGGGCGATGCTCGACGCCGTCTCGGCCCTCGTCGCATCGAACCCCTCGAGAAGCTTGAGCACGACCTTTGGCGGGATGGTGTTCCTTGGCAGCGGGAACAGGGCGCCGACCAGCTCTTGCGTACAACGGAAGCTCGAGAGGGGCACAAACATGCGGCCCAGGCGCCTGTCCTTGGAGACACCCGCGGCTGCGCGCGCATGAGCCATGGCGATGCCAGTCCTCCTCGCGCTCTGAATCGTGTGCGCCCGGAGGAGCTCGACGACGGGCGACGCGGGTGCGAGCGGGGGCGAGTCCTTGATCGCGTCGGGGTGAACAGAGGCTGACCACGCGAACGAGGCAACGGGGTTCGTACAGTGATCCGCGTTGGCGGGGTTGGTGAGCACCGACCACGACAGGTAGCACACGGCCGAGGCCAGGCCACCGTACACTGCGCTCGCGTACGCCTCGAGATGCTTGGGCGTGAGGATTGGGAGGTGCGCTTCAATGTCGAACCCTGGATCCTGCATCTTGTTCACGATCGAGCGCCCGTCATCGGGGGTAAAGCACGCCTCGACATGCAGGCCCTTTGCGAACTCGACGAAGGGATGGACAGGGACGAGGCGGGGAACAATGCCGGCGAAGAGATGGAACGCGGCGTGGTCTTCAGCGCGAAGGTGTGGAATCGTCGCGAGCGTGAACACCATCTCGAAGGGAGAGGTGTCCTCCTCGTACATCTGCACGAGGTGCAGCTTGATGGCCGAGAGTGTACGTCGTTGGGCTGGGGATGGCACGATGGTCGCTGCCGAGCCGTCCATGCTTGACGCCTTGGGGTGGGTGACTAAGCGGCGCGCCGCTCTGCACCAGCCTGCGATAGCCACAAGCGGGATGTGCATCTCACGCGGGAACGCGAGGATCCACCTGCGGGTATCCGTGTCGAGGGACCGCTCCACCTCGGTGAGGTTCTGCAGTAGCCTCGCATCGACTGCAGGCGGGCGGTTCGCGACGCCGAGCAAGACCTTGCAGTGCTCCCCGATGTTGTCGGGAGGGCATGGCGGCAGGCTCGGGCTAAGAATCGAAAGCGTGTGCAGGTGGGCGAGCAGGGCTGAGAGCAGCACAATAGCATACGCAGGCGCTGCAGCGTACACCAAACGCCTTGTCCGTCAGTGATTGTTCCGTGAACACACACTCACCCAATGGCTTGCAGCGCAGCGCTCCACGAAAGCGCGTACCACGTTCCCTCGGGAGGATGAATCAGACTGGCCCGTCAGCACAAGCTCCACTGGAGTCGTACCCACCTGTCAGCTGCCACCTGCCACAGCGTTCCAGCCACAAACGCCCACGTGTCCGCCCAGGTGAGCGTTGCGCCGGTAAACGCGAGGACAGTGATGGCCGGGGCAATCCAGACGAGGGTACACGCCGCCGCCTTGAGGCTGGCCCCCAAGTTGCCCGACGGCGCAGCGTCACACACGTAGAAGAGGGCGGCGCCGAAGACGGCTGCCCAAATTGCTGCCGTCCGCGGGCGTCTCTCGAGCGTCGTGACCGTCGCGGCATGTTCCTTGAGCGGCGGTGTCCGCGCTGCCGTGTGGGTCGGGACAGTGTCGAACGGAAGGAGGCGGAAATGGGACACGGCACGGTGGAGGAGGAGCAGGGTAGCGGCGGCAGAGAAGCTCGCGCCGAGCACGAGGCACGCGGCGGCCAGTGTCTGGTGGTGGTGGCCTGCGAACTTTGTCGTGTTGGTGGGTGGGCCGACAGAGCCACCGCCCACTGTCGCTCCTGGGCTGCTGCTGAGCCTGCTCAGTGCAGCCATGCACGCGAGCACAGCGCCGCCGAGAAAGGTGGGCGCATCGCGTCGGCTCAGCAGGGGTCGGCAGACGAGGAAGAGGGCGAGGCCGGGCACCAGAGTGACTGCCAACCTGGGTGGTGTGAGCTGGACACGCTTTGCCTGAAGGCATGCCGCCTACCTCTGTATAGCTGGTATCATGTCGACGACGGGTGGGGCCGCGTCTTGGCGTCCATGTGCGCCGTGTTGAAGAGTATAACAGGCGAGCGACAGTCGAGTCGTCGACGCGTTTGTTTCTGATGGCGACTAGCAAGGTCGACTTTGTCTGGCCCCGGTACAAAAGCCAGCCAGCCAGCCAGCCCAGACAAACGCGGTCCGGGCCAAATGACGTAGAATGCTTATGGCAACAAATTCCAGCCAGGCACATCTCACCCAAAAGTCGCGCCGCGCGTGTCGTGGTACTGCTGCAATACGGGTGCACTACGGGGTACGGGGCCACCGGCAAGAACAAACCGGGCAGCCTGGAATGTTGCAAGTCGCGTAGGCAGGCGGTGACGGCCGCTGCCGCGAGGGCATACACATGCACAATCATTTAATCATTGCTCATTCGTGCACTCAACCCAGAACTCTTTGGCTCAAACCCCCTTCCCTTCACTTCACCCACGCAGACCTTGACTACCACCTCACTACACCCCCCCTGTCTCTGCTGCTGCACGACTCCCCAAGCAATATGTTTTACATTGGTACAGATGAATGTACACCCCTGCGAGTGCGTCTTGACACTCTACGATGACGACTAGACTGGAACACTTTTATTTGGTGGTTTGTTTTGAGAGAGAGAGAAATGCCTTTGTTGGAAAATGCCGAGAGACGATAGCGTCTCTAGTTTGTAGAAGAAAGGTAGACAGACAGCGTCTACTATGCCTTAGTGACGAGCCATGCTAGGGGTCCTGATCAGAGTAAGGAACTCTTCACGCGTCTTCTGCTGGGTCCTGAAGCAGCCCAGCATGGTCGACGTAACGGTCGTCGCGCCAGGCTTCTGGACACCGCGCATCGACATGCACATGTGGCTGCGAGGAAGAACGGGGATTAGCCACGACAAACAACCCTAAAAAGAGAGCCACCACTCACGTCGCCTCCATTACGACTGCGACACCGCGAGGTCTAATCGCCTCCATGATGGCCAGCGCGACCTGTTTCGTAAGACGCTCCTGGACCTGGAGTCGACGCGAAAAGGTCTCGGCAATGCGTGCGAGTTTTGACAGACCAAGCACGAGCTTGTTCGGGATGTAACCGATCGAAATCTTGCCGGTGAACGGGACGAGGTGGTGCTCGCACAGGGAGAAGACGTCAATGTCGCGCACAATGACCATCTCCTCGTGGTCCTCCGCAAACACGGCGTCGTTGATCACCTCGGTCAACCGCTCCTCGTAGCCCTTGGTCATCCACATGAGCGCCTTGGCGTAACGCTCAGGAGTGCGCTGCAAGCCCTCACGGTCGGGGTCCTCGCCAATGCACTCGAGAACCGTGCGGATGGCGGCGGCGAGCACCTCGACGTTGGCTGCCTTCTCTGCGGGCGTGGCATTAAGGCGGATGAGCGAGCCCTTGGCTAGTAGTCGAGTGTTAGCCCATGTAACCTACTAGCCCGTTTGCCCACCAAACTTACCAGGGAAGCCGAGACCCTCGGCGTCGGCGATACCACTACCAGCTGACGCGGCAGAGGCAGGGGGCGCGGCGACGGGCTCCTTGAGCGCGTTGCGCACCTCGTCGTTGAAGTTGGCGTCCGCTGCTGCCTCCTCCTCGTCGGCCTCGACATCCGCGTCGTCGGTAACCTGGGCGGCGATCGCAGGGGACCTGACATGCGCGCCGGTCCCGGTTGGGGTCGACGCGCCACTCGCCGGGCGGAAGCCGTAGCCCTCGCGCGGGGTTCGCGGGTAGATGACGCGCGGGGCCTCCTTGGTGGACGACGAGGCAGCCGCAGGTGCAGGTGCAGGTGCAGGTGCAGGTGCACGCGGGGCCGCGGCCGATGTGCCAATGTCGAGGCCGCGCATCTTGGCATACGCGTCGTCGAGGACCGATGTCGCGGGCGGACTGCGTGCGTTGGCCGACTGGCGGCCTCGCTCCCAGGACCCAGTCGAAGACTCTGAGAGTGCAGAGAGGTTGGCCATGTTGGGCACCTGCACGGGCTTGCCGCCAGTGTTTGAAGACTGGCTAGACATTGATGAGTGTGTTGTGGTGTGTGGGTGTAAGCCTTGGTAGTAGGTCACCGAGGACTCCATCGCACCACCCCACCGAGGGCGCCGCCGAATTCTAGGATTCATGACTCGGTCGTCTGGCAGGCGCGCAGGCCGCAATGGGATGCCGAACCTCGTCACGTGTCATGACGTGGATTTTTCCACGTGGAAGGCTTGATAACAAACCGCCACACCCTTCATTCCTTCTCATAATGGCCGGCGTTTCGACTTGATGGACATATCGCCGCCCACCCTCGAAAAACGGCGGGACTTTTTAACCCTGGAGACTTGCAGCCTGGCTTGGGTGGTGGGTAGACACTGGCTGGCAGGCAGACTCCGCGGTGGCTTTCGACGTCTTGGCTGTCATCGAGCTTGCTCTATCCATCAAGTCCAACCAACCTAGACAAAATGGTGAGCATACAGAGGGACATCGACAGCGGACAACGGGTTCTCGACGGCACGTACTGGGACACGGCGGCGATGGCGGCACACCCGACAACGATGGGCGGCAAGTGTTGGTTGAACGACTGGGACGAAAGTCGAAGGCCACGAGACATCGACAATTTTGTGACGAAGTTGTGCGGCTTGGATGGCGACTGTGTTGGGGAGGACGGTCGTTGAGCTGGCGATGAGGGCCTCCTGTCGACGCTGCGCCGGCGTACTTGCGCTGTGTCCACCAAGGCAACCCGAAAGTCCCAATCTCGCGACCATTCGACAATCTGCGACGCGACCTCAGACCTCGAAGTCCCACCGCCTTGTTCAGCGACCATCATCCCCTTCCCAAACCTTCGACCACTCCCCTCCAGCCGACATTGCCAGCCGCGCCATCCCAATGCCGTCGATAACCCCGCGTTGATGTCCTTGGACGTTGCCCCCAGGCGGACGCTAACCTCCTGCCTAGACCAAGCGCACTAAGAAGGTCGGAGTCACTGGAAAGTACGGTACCCGTTACGGTGCTTCGCTCCGTAAGACGTGAGTTTACTTAGCTTTGAGTGTAGAGACACCAGCTGACATGCCCAGCGTCAAGAAGATGGAAATCACCCAGCACTCGCGTTACGCTTGCCCCTCGTGCGGCAAGGTGAGCTTCTTCGCACCCACCCCCGCCCAAGCACACTTACTGACTGTTCCCAGAACGCCGTCAAGCGTACCGCTGTTGGCATCTGGAAGTGCAAGGGCTGCTCCAAGCAGTACGCCGGCGGTGCCTACACCCTCGGCACACCCGCTGCCGCCACTGTCCGCTCCACCATCCGTCGTCTCCGTGAGGTCGTTGACGCTTAAGCGTTGAGGCTTGTCATACAGCATGTACAGTTGGACTGGATAGGATGTATAGCATTACCAGACGTTTTGGGGATGGGAGAGGGAGGAGGGGGGAGGGGGGAGGGGAGGGTGGGTGAGATTGGGAGAAGGTGAAGCTTCACGCCTGCGTCGGTCGTGAGACGGTTGCGAAAGCGGTGAGCGCCGTGATGGCTCTGTTGCTCGCCTGCTGGTCGTGGTGGTGTCCTCGCGCTGCATACTGGGCCTGTGTGCTGTTTCCGACGCTTTGCTCGCACGAATGCTGGGACCTTTGGCACTGTGGTCACTCACTGCCTGCGCCTCCGCCTCTACAGAGCGCACAAGACAGAAGCTCAGAAGAGACTGTGGGCGAAGAAAACCTATTAGAATAGGCGCGCATTTCCACGTGCATAATGGTAGGCGTGCCATACTTGCATTCCATGATTAGGCCTGCACTGTAATTGTTTACGACCTAACCTGCGGATTTACTGTTGAAATTAGACGCCGCACTTGTCCACTTGTCGTCGTCGTCAGAGGTGGGCGCGCGTCAACCACAGTTGTTGCCGCCGCTGCTGCTGCTGCAAGTCGCGCCGCGGCGGAGCCGCCAATGTGGGTTAATCACGTCGGATTCCTCGACATTGTCATCTCATTCCTCCCACTCTCCCTTGGTTCACTCTCTCCTTTTCATACCCCAGGTGGGGCGACACTAGGCAGGGTCGTTCACAATACCACGAGCACCACAATGCCCAGAGCCGCGGGCTCATCGACGGTGCTCGGTGGAGCAGTGGCCACAGTGGGGAGGGTAGGTCCGGGAAACCGCGTTCACCTGACTTCGCACCCTCCGACCCATACATTGACAGCTGACACAAACCACTAGCCACCAGATGCCCCTCGTCAACGGCACTCGGACGCGGCGTCGGGCTCTCGCTCCGCTCATCAGTCGATATCTACTGCACCCATAGTCGATCTGGCGTCCTTCGTAGCCACGTACACGGCGGCGCAGAGCTCTGCTTCTGCCGCCCGTGGCTCGGCCCCGGAAACCCCGGTGATGGCGACTGCCGCGGCAACGTCAGACCGCACCAACGCCAACACAACGGCCGCTCCACCCACCCCCCCAACGGGGGTACAGGTGCCGAACGGACAGGTAGTCGTTCCTCGCGGCAGCTCGAGCAGCAGTTCCAGCACACAACGCCATTCCCAAATAGCACCAATCGAAAGTGGCACGAGTGTCCCGACGGAAGAAAACAACAACCTGCGCTCAGCGGTCGGGTCGGCTGTGGATGCTGGTGGCGACCGGCACTCGACTCCTAGTGCGACACACGAAAGTGAGGATGGCGAAACAAAGCTCGTAAGGGGACGTCCTGTCCTCCCGCGCGAGGAGATGCTTGCGCGGCGACGAGCCCGAAACAAACAATCAGGTAAGGTTCGCACCAACATCTCGTGGCCTAAACGACCGCAGCGCAGAACTCGAGGCAGAAGCGCAAAGAGGAGTACGATTACCTGCAGGCCAACCTCGACCGCAAGGACACGGAGATTGAGCAGTTGCAAAAGCGCTGCACCCATCTCGAGCAATAGTGGGTAAAAATATCTGCGTGTGTGTCTGACCACGGCAGTGTGCGGAAGCTGCAGACCGCGCTATCAGACGGCGGTCTCCAAGTTCCCAAGGAGCCGCACTTCGGACACACACCCCTTCCCGCGCCGCCGACGCCACCCGCCCCTGGTCCGCTGAAGCTTGCGAAACAGCAGGCAGCGCAGCTCGTGGCGGACACGGTGGCTGCTGCCTCGGCGATTCCTGGCGTCCGCCAGATTCGTCCTCTCGCCTCCGGAAGCTCTCGGCCGGCCGCCCAAGCGGCGCCGTCACCTGGTATCCGTCCCCCCGCATCACCCAATGGTACCGTTCCGCCTGCTCGCCAGCCTTTGCTTGTTTATCGACCCGAGGCGCTCCACGTGGGAAGTACAAGTGGTGGTTCCTCCGAGAGGCGCTCGGTGGATATACCGGAACCTCGTCTCGCCACTTTGGTTGGATCCGGCGCTTCGTCCCCTGCATTCCTGGCGGATAGGAGGACGACGACACCGCGGTCGTCTGCTGCTCCAACACCCGACTCGCAGACCGTCGACAGCATACCATTGCATGGCCAACCATTGGCCAAGAGAAAGAGCCGTCCCAACCCCCAAGTACGCCTCGTCTCAAGTCTTCCCTCTACAAGCAGAGACATGGATCTGCCCAACATGGCGCTGATGCCACAGTACCACAATCAACCTGGGCCATCCCTCCCCCTTGAACCCTCTGGCTCGGGTCGAGGCCGCCGAGACATTCTCGACCATGAATATCCTGGAGACCGCAGAGTGTCGCAGCGGCCGCGCCCCACCTCTCTGGAGGCAATTGTGCGACCTACCAGCCCTGCCCCCCTCCCGTCCATGCTTCATGACCCTCCACCCCGCTCTCCAAGGCGATCTGCCCACCCATCTGGAATGCGTGGTCTCCAGCGCGGCGCCGAGCATGGACATCAGCAAAACGGCGTGCCTCCCGGCCCCAGAAAGCTGTGGCAGCCTAGTCCTAGTACCGCAGAGAGGCAACCCCCACCGCACACCTACGCCTACCAGCAGCAATCAGAGGCGTCTCGCTCCAGTGCTGGCTTCCAGTCGAACGTGCCGGTCGTCCCCCCAGCAGGAGAGGCTCGCTTTGTTCCGTTTGTGTTCAACCGCACCCGTAGCTCGGGAAGCGAACGGGAGGTGGAGCAACGGCCAATGTCAGACGACGAGTCGGGCTACGACGACTACGATAATGGCTACGATGGCTACAACGGCAATGGCGGCTATGATCGTAACGACATGTCGGACCCAGCTCGGGCGCGGTATGTGCATCGTATACATGAGAAGCCCTTCTTGCACGACGGGGTCGCTCAAGCGCCATTCCCGGATCCCGAGCCATCATCCTTCCTGTCGGCTACACATCTATTTCCTGGTGGAGTCTTTGCCGCTGGGGACGACCTTGATGCGCTGTCCATCTCTGCACTCTTCAACATTGAGGACTGGGGCGGCGACGACAATGACGACGAGTTCGTGCCGCCGTCCTCGCCTCCAAAGGAGGACGACAGCGACTTTGAGGATGCGACGCCCGGTGTGCGGCCCAAGCGCCGGCGCTTGAACGACGAGAACGCAGGGGATAATGAAGACAATGATGAAGACGACGACGACGATGATGACGACGACGACATGAACATTGCCGAAGACGAAGAGGAGGACCTGTTCCAGCCTATCGAGGACGTGCCAGTTCCCATGGAACAGCTCTACCAGGACGCGATGGACGCGCTGGGCGTGAGCTCACGCGCCGAACTCGCAACCGTTGTGGCCAAGATTGTCGAGACGGCCAACAAAAGCGGCGGTCCGACTACCGAGCAGGTTGAAGGCCTGCGCCGCCTTGCGCTGCTCGCTGAAGCGCAGGGGTTCTACAATTCTACCAGTGACAATAATCATTCTCGGGACGATCGGTCTCAATCGTAGTCTTTTGATCCGTTCGTTTCCTTCGTAGAATACACGTGTATCATGTATACTATTAGCTGTGCCATTGTCTTGTCCAAGTGCTGAATAGTGCATCGATGCGTTGATACAAGCGTGCAGTACGCGACGGGTCCGCTCCAGCCTCTCTCTGTTGGCTGTTGCAGCATGCGCTTCTGTCCGTCCTCCGTCCTCCATCGTCGGGTGCCATCCACGCACCCCACTCTCTCTCTCTCTCTACTCCTCACCGGGCCGCTGGCTGATCTACGCCCCTACACAGAGTGTCCACGCCGGGACTGGTATGTGGGCGAATAACCTCGCGGCCCGTCCTCCACCCCTCTCGTCTCGCGTCGTCGACGCATTTTTACTGAGGAGGGATCATGCCGGCGGCGACCATCTCCTCGGGGGTCATGGTGCTCGACTCGATCATGACTCCGACACCGAATCGCGACGTGTTCTTGGCGTGGTCAATCTCACCACCGACAAGGAAAGCAAAGGCGGGGGTGAAGCGCTGCTCGAGCAGCATCCCAACCTTGCCGGCCGAGTCGATCTGGCCGCGGAAGGTGGCCATGCGGAACTCGTACTTGGCGCCGAGGGACGCGAGGGCGTCACGCTTAGCAGGGCCCATGAAGGATGCGGGCTGGATCATGGTCTGGAGGTCGAGGGCGACGTCGACCTTGTCGCTAAGCTTGTGGAAGTAGGTCGCCTGGATGTTGCCCGAGGGCTGGAGCTGGGCGGTGGCAGCCCACGAAGGGGTGAAGGGGGCAGTGGGGACGGCAGCGGTGCCGGGGGCGGGGGGGAGGAGCGACTCGGCCTTGGTGGCGGCGTCGGGCGACGACGTGTACTTGAGGAGGTACGAGGTGGCGGGGATGAAGTCGTTGGGGGTGGTGCGCTGGATGATGGACTCGAATCCAAGGGCGAGGCGGGGCGAAACCGAGTGGATGAGCGAGACAAAGTGGAGGCCAGTGCCGTCGAGGGGGGAGGGGTTGATCGACTTGAGGTTGAGCGAGTAGTGGGGGCCGATGTGGTCGTGCTCGATCTGGAACATGGTCTGGCCGGGGGTGGATGAGAGCTGGGGGATGGCGGTCAGCGTGAGCCATGGCGAGCGCAACGGTGAGCCGTGTGGCACGACCACAAAAGTCATCGCACCACGACCACCCCACAATCACGCACCTGGCCCTGGATCTTGGTAATGTCGCTCGCCGACCACGTCTGGTTAGCGCGCATGTTGACACCGCCGGTCGAGGGGTCCCACTGGCCGTGGAGGAACGTGTTGGCGTTGGCAAAGACTGTGCCGAGAGTGTAGTTGCTCTTCTGGCCGAGCTGGAACGAGTGCGTGATCTGGAACGCGGGGTTGGGCGAGACGACCTTGGACAGGTCGGCGCGGGCTCCCTCGAAGAAGTAGTTGGACATGAGGGTGTCTGCGAGCGAGGGCGCGGGTCAGCGTGAAGCCTCGCAGCATTGGTGTGGCACGCGGCTGTCGGTCGACAGACGGAGCGGGCAATTGCCGTCGGCGATGGCGATGGAAGCGCATCGAGCGGAGCGCAAGCGCAATGCCACAGTGTTCGGTCCGCTCTGCCCGTGTCCGCCGTCGCTGCCGAAGACCACAGCCGTCCTACTCACTGTTCACATCGCGAGTGAGGCCCTCGACGGTGCCGGGCTGAACGAGGCCATAGTACTCCTTGAAGTTGTGGAAGCGCTCAAACGTCGCGGCGAGCGGCTGCGCGACCGGGTGCACGAGGTTGGTGAAGAAGTCGGTGTACGGCGACGAGATGTGCGCGTGCTCGTGGGGCGCGGGTGCGCTGAGCTTTTCCGAGGCGGCCGCGAGCGGGGAGGACATGGTGGTGAGGGGGTGGGGGTGTGGGGGTGTGGTTGCAGCAAGTTGCAATGTTGCTGCTACTGCTTTGCTCAGAAAACGTCGAGAATGGCCGGAGGGCGCGGAGGGAGCGGATGGCGCCCAAATCTGGTTCCGCCGACGTCAGCGCCTGCAAAGCCGCCGCAGCCGCGTGGGAGCGGAATTTTCCACATCACGGCGAGAGTGGCAGTCGGCCCTGGCCAGTTCAAGATTCTAGGCAACATGCACAATAACAACAACACCCACCCACCCACCCCACACCATGAGCGCACCGACAGAAGCGCTGACGCTCAGCGCGACGCTGTTCCACGCCGACGTGGACGCGTGGCTGCCGGCCGGGTTCGGCGTGCAGCGCCCCGCGGAGGACAAGCAAAAGGACTGGGAGGCGGCGCTGCGCTCCTCGGCCGAGCGGAGCAGCAAGCTTGGGCTCGGGCACCCGGCGCTCGAGGACCCGGTGCAGCGCGCCAAGGCCGCGACTGCGCGCGCGGGCGCCGACGCGATCGCCAAGCGGCTAAAGGGGCGCAACAAGGCCGACGACGAGGTGCTGTTGCCGGGTGCCGGTGCTGCTGTCGACCACGACGATGACGACGAGTCGCGCACCAAGAGCGTGGGGAAGAAGAAGCGCGTCGATCCGTTCGCGACCAAGGCGAAGAAGAAGGGGAAGGCGGAGGTGGTCGAGCACCCCTTGTTGCGGCTCGGAGGCGCGGGGCCCGCAACGACGGCCGTGACTCCCACAGCTGTGACGACGACGACGGCGAAGGCGGCGGCGGCGGCGGCACCAGCAGCAGCAGCGACCAAACCGGCCCCCGCCCCCGCCCCACCAAGCCCCAAATCCTCGCTCAAGCGACCCCGCGAAGACGACGTCCCCAGCCCCGACGACCGCGTGGCGGCCCTCAAGGCCGCGTCGGGCTCCGCGCCGCCTGCACCTCCCGCCACCGAGCTCAGCAAGACGCAGCTGAGGCGCGCGAACCGCAAAAAGGCCAAGCGCAACAAGAGCAAGGCCGACGAGTAGTGTTGCTCTGCGACAGCTTTGGCGCGCCGCACTCGATTGCCAGGACACCACCCGAATCAGCAGGACCTCTTTATCAACTTGTACCACCACCAACAGTGCACCCTTCCGCCCCGCATCAGCATCTTCTTCACACACCTCCCACCCCAATAGCATATAGTTCTGCATGAGCATTGCCTACGGATGCATGGTATCCCGCATGATGGGTGTCGTGGTAATTGTGTCGGGTATTGATCCTTGGAGAGGAGGAATGAATGATGGGTATAGAGTCTACCTCAACCCGCCGTGCGACATGGGGAGACTGCCTGGCGTAAACTGCCGTCCAATCATGGCGCCAGTGTCGTCGTCGTCAGACTGCCGGTAGCGGTTGCTAATCTCTACATCCTTGTTCTTGGATGAGAGGTAGCCGAGTAGGTCTCCGGCACCGGGCACGGGCGACACGCCTGTCGATGTCGTCGTGACTGCCAATGTGGCTGTTGTGGCCGTGCCGGGGCTGATGGGTAAGGCCGCTGAGCGGGGCTGGTCGCGCCAACCTAGTCCAGCGTCATCGTCGTCGTCCTCATCGTCCTCCAGCACCTCCTCGTCGTCTGCTGGATGGCTCAGGCCGGATCGCTTGGACGCGTGTGTCGCAACATCTGGGGTGGTTGGTGTTGGCGAGCGGAATGGGTACAGCCTTCTTGACAGGGAGCCAAACATGCTTGCGCCAAGCATGCTCGCGCCGATTAAGCTGGTCCCCGCGGATCCCTCACCGCTGGGGGCCGCGTTCGCAACCGCACGAGCAGGGACAGGGCGAGATCGAAGCGGCTGGGTCGGTGCCTGCGCAGCAGCGTCCGCCATCGCCGCGTCTAATAAGGCCGTCGAGCGGATGGACGAGTCGGATAAGCCTCGCGGTCTCAAGGTTCGCTCGAGAAGCGCCGGCCTGAAGTCGTTGGGATCGGCGCCAGGCTCGCTGCCGTCGTTGGTGGGGTCGAGCACGGCGTCCACGATGGTTGACAGTCCGCCACGGGGCTTCGGGTCCGTCACTGCGCGAACGGTCCGTCCACCTCCTCCTGCAAAGTATTGGCTGCTGGCGTGACGGACACGGGTTGGTGGCAGTGGGCTGGTGGCTCCAGGCTGAGCACCAGCAAAGATGCCCAAGAGGTCGCTGCGGCTGGCACGAGAACGCTGAGGTCTCAAAGTTGGGTGGGCGGCGTTCGGCACCGACGCCCTGGCACCATGGGCGACTGCACCTGGTTTCTTTGGTGAGCCTCCTGGTGGCTGGGAGACGGATCTCGGCTGGCCCCCTGGCGTCGTGGGGCCTGCTGTCACAGGCCCGGTCGAAGCTCCTGATGTGGAGAACACGTCGCCGGCGTTCGTAACCGCTACCCTTGTCTTCTTCGGTGTAGCAGGGGCAGCCCGGCGGACGATGCCGGCTCCTCCAAACTCAACACTGACGTGCGTCGTTGTTGCAGAAGTCGACGCCTGCTGCTTGGGGGCTGCGCGAACCGGCGCTGGCGCAGTGAGTCGGTTCGGCCGCGTAGGTGAGGCAGGAGGAGCTGGAGCCTCCGCTGCCTTGGCTGGCGCCGGTGCAGCAAACAGCAGGTTTGTAAGCGGTGCCGCCATCCAGCCCAGTCTGCTAGTCTGCGGGGAAGGCTCGGCGTCCTCATCCCGGAACGCCTCGCGCTGAAGCTGCTTTGCGAGCTTGGGGTTGATAGTTACGTCATTGACGACGCTTTGGAGCTCGAGGAGGTCGGTGAACACGTCCTTGAGAAGCTTGAACAGCAGTGTCACTTCACGGCGGTTGACACTGTTCAGGTCCAGCAGACTGCGGAAGCGGTGGCGCATGTCGGTGACCTCGGACTGGAGGGAACTGATCGTCGAGCGCGAGACATGACCAACATCTCCGGGTAGATTCTGCTTCTTGAGTCGACGGTTGAGCGTTGGCACGTCGACGCCTCGGAGGCGGAGTAAGATCTTGGTAAGGTAGTCGATCAGCTCGGCGAGCGAGCCGTCCTTGCCAGGCGGCATCGTCACTGAGACTTCGTGAACCGAGGTTGTCTCCGACTCGTCGACCGCCGCCGTGGCAGGTGTTTCTGTACCAACGGCCGTATCGCGCCTTGCGTCAAACTCGGGCGAAGGATCGGTCTGGACACCAGTCGATCGGCTGAGCAACAACAATGTTCTGCGGCCTACGCGCCGGTGGTCGGCGAAGCGAGATGGCAGGTCGGCCATAGGGCCAGGGAGCTCTAAGGGCTCGTCATTCATGCTGCGGGGCGACATGATCAGGTTATTTGAAGGCAGCAGCACGGACGCCCGCTTGCGGCTGGCCTCCGAGGCGCTGTCTCCAGGAGACGTCCCTTCGTCGCCGCTTGTCGTTGTAGTCGTCTCGAATGAATTGCCCTCCTCCTGGTCCGCGCCCTCCTTGATTGATTCTCCTACGCCCAGCGCGCGCATGGTGAGAGATCTCCTGTCGCTGTGTTGTCTGGAGGGCCGAGGGCGACCAGACTTGCTCTTTGGCACGCCATTGTATGTGTAGGGAATGCTGTTGCTGAACGAGCCACGGAGTGTGCGAGGGCTTAGTCTGAGGTCGGGGCTGATAGGGCGACCGTTGCTGTCGACGCGAGCGAGAGGCGAGCCATCAGATACCACTTCCCCAATGGGCCCAAAGCCGAGGCCTCCGGGAACCGGCGACGTAACGCTCACACCCTCGGTCGTCGAGGTGGACGTGAACGACGGTGCGAGCGAACTCTGTCTTCGGTGCTCCCAGGTGCCAGTTCGGGGCATGGCAGCGCTGGCGACACGTGCGTGGGCATAGCGAGCAGCATCAGGGGTCGTCCCAACCGTCGGGTTTGATCCAGTCCGTGCGTGGCCACCCCTGGCGAGTAATGGGCGTAACTCCATCGATAATGGGCGCGAGCGCGGTGGGCGAGGTATCCTCTCTTCAAGCTCGTCTTTCAGAGCTCGGTTCTCATCCATGGTTGACGACAAGGTACGCGATAGCTCGGCAGCATCGTGCTTGAGCAGAGCATTTGTGGCGACCAGGTCCTCGAGAGTGCGCTGGTATTCGGGCATCTCGGATGGCGACTCGGCCTCAAAGGTCTCTGAAAGCTCTGAATGAAGCGTTTCAAGTCTCTCCTTGGCGTTGGCCAAGAGGTCCTGGGCGTCGCGCGCGCGGGCCGCCTTGATCTCTTCGACTTCGCGTCCGGCGACTGTGAGCTTGGACTCGAGGTCGGCTGGTGGTCGTGCGTGTCAGTGCGGTCCTTCTTTGAAACAGTGACAAGACATTTCGTGCTCGCGCGAAACTTTTCCCGTCACGCGACAGACTCACCGATGCGTCCCTCGGCGAGCTTGCGCCACTTGAGCTCGTCACGGAGTCGGCGAGCGTCGGCCTGCTGGAGGCTCTTCGCGTCGTCGAAGCGGCGCTCGGCGTCCTCGAGGCGGTCTTGTAATGAAGCGCCGGTCATCATAGCTGCCGTCTGTGCGCTCTTCGCAGCGCGCATCTTTGCGAGCTCTGAGCGAACGTGGGTAAGCGACTGCTGCGTCAAGTTCTGCGAGTGAAGTGCCTGCGTGAAGCGCTGTGGTCATGTCAATCACTGTGCCCGCGCCGGCCGTGCTCACCTTTTCGAGGGCTTCGTTGGCGCGCGACAGGTCGGCATACTTTGATAAGTGTGTCGTGTTGGCGCGTTCCAGGTTGGCGACATGACGAAGGCTGTCTGCGAGAGCCTTGCGTTTGAGCTCCAGCTAATGAAGTGTGAGAATCATTCCGTCAAAGAAGATCAAGATGTTACCTGCTGCTCTGCGCGGTGATACTTCTTCTCCACGGCCTCGTACCGGTGGAGCAGAGCATTGCCGATTTCTGGATCGTCAGCGCGAGTCCGTCCTCGAGCCAGGACCTACCTCCACAGAGCTTGAGCTTGTCGTCTAGACGGGCACGGGCGGCGAGCGTAGGGCAGTCGGATGCGGCTCCACAGCAGCATCTGAACCCAAGGTCTGGGTCCGACTCTGCGAGCCGCGCGTCCTGCATCTGGGCGAGCTGGCGCGCGATGCCATCGAGCGTTTCGGCCGTGCGCTTGAGTGTGATGCTGGCTGATGGCGACTCTGCCGACGCGGAGCGCGAGCGAGAAAGTGGCGGGGGTGAGGGGGAGGGCGACGAGGAGAGCGTTGGTTCTGGCCTCTGAAGATGTTGCCGCCCCAGCTGTGGTTGGGGCATGATGGTGGGGCTGTCGCCAAGCGACGTGCGATCCGAGTCGGTGGGCGAGTGAGACGAGTCAGCCGGCGACGCAGTTGGGGATGATTGCGCTGGGCTGACGTCGTTCATCGCCCACTGGCAACGAGAGCGATCAAGACAGGCGACCGAGAGTGTGTTTGTGGTGGGTGTGTTTTGGAACAAGACAAGGACGACGGGAAAAAGGTCAAGCGCGTCTGGATGTTGTGACGGCTAGGGGTTTGTCTTGGGTTTCCTGGACCGCGCGATGGAGGCGGAGGCGGAGGCGGAGGCGGCGGCGTAGGCGGCGTAGGCGGCGTCGGCGGCGTCGGTCGTTGGCCAGGTGGATTAAGGGAAGGAAGGAAAGGGAGAACAAGATGTCGGACGCCGGTGACAGACAGACGGCGACGACGATGACGAGTGAGCTTGTTTACACCGCCGCCATAACAAGCGAAGAGGTGGGAAGAAGCGAAGTCGACTGCAACAAGCAACACGCAACAACAACAACAACAACACGTCGAGGGCACAAGCAAGGCATTGTGCCCGATTTACATGGCAGGGCGCGCGTGACAGCAGCACACCCACCGTCACGAACCGACCCACCGCGACTACTTTTCTGTACCAAAACAAAGGAATCAGGCTAGCCGCGATCCGACCCTTGTTCTTTTACGCCGCCGCCGCCGCCAACCGAGGCCAGACGCCACTGAAAAACGGCCCAACACCGCGATTGTGTGTCTGTCTCTGGTTAGGTAGCTCGTGACCAGTCGACCTCTCGTTGACCGTACTGTAGTCTGCCCCGTCCGTGCACAGCGGGGGTGGCAGTCACAGACACCAGCTGACCCCACAGCCGACGACTCGCTCTCCGAAGCCATTGTCGCCGCCCTCCGACCCGATTGTTTTGATTGTTCCTGTGTGTGTGTGGGCCTTGCTGCATCGCTCTGCACTGAACCACAGGTCCAAAGTCTAAACCGGCGGCTCCTCGACCCACCTGCTGACCTTTTGCCTGCACCACTCCTGGTGCCTTCCCTCGACATTTTCCTGACCTGACCCAGACCTGACCGCCGTCGGAACAGGGGATCACGTCACCCTGCATCCCCGCGGCTCTTGAATAACCTTCGGCCTCAAAAATCGTCGGCCTTCTTAGTTCAGTGGCTAGAATTTTCCACTAGTATGGACATGCTATGGAAAGGTCACCCGTTCGATTCGGGTAGAAGGCAGATAACATCATATCTCTTTTGTTAATCTTTTTCGTGACTCTAATCAAGAGATGGTTTACTTTTTGTAATCAGGCTTGTTGTTTTCGTTGAAAGCAGAAAGCAAAGAGGTGCTCCAACCAACATCTTCACGAGAGTGTCGAGCATGCGTATAGACGACCCATCCCTCCTCTCCCTGCACGCTCTCCCGAACAAGCTGCGGCCTCTTGACTCGCCCTGGTCGCGTGCACAGCCCATGAATAGTCAGTCCTGGTGAGACAACCTGGCGTGGCGCCACTAGTGTTCCACCGCGGCATGCAAACGCGTCTTGTTTGAAAGCATCTCAGGGAACCGATCAATCTCTGCACAAGCTGCTGCATTATGCTGCTCCTCGTCTGACTGCCTTGGGGTCGTGTGACTATGCCTTGGCCTTGGACAGGTCCGATCCCAAGGTGTAGCCCGAAACCTTGTCCCAGTCGACCTTCTGGCGGGTGACGGGCAGCGCGCGGCGGAGGCTTGAAATAGTCAGCTCACGCGAGGCGTCTAGAAGACACGTACAGTCGGAATGTCTTGTCATTCAGGTTGGCGTAGACGCCGTTCAACTCAAACTGGTACGCCGCCTCAATCTTGGAGATGGTCGTGACAATCTGGGATGCGATCGACTGGCCGGCCACCGCTTCCTTGGGGGTGGGGAACGACGCCTTGTGTTCGGTAGCGAGCTGGACCTGGAGGGTGTTAGCTCGGTCAACACGTTAGCACCCACGTTGCCCTGCTCGTAGTAGTGCACGTCGACGTTTATCGTGCCCTCGACTGTGCCCTCCGTGTCCACAACCCAGCGTGTCCGCCAGCGGCCAGTCCAAAAGTTGGTGGGGTTGAAGCGGTTGCCGACAATCTCGAGCGTGTATGTGGGGTTCTCGACGCGTTCCTGCTTGCGAACGGGCTTCGCTGGCTCGGTAGCGGCGGCAGCGGCGGGGGCGACAGGTTCAGCAGCCTCGGCAGCTTCCTCGGCAGCCTCCTCCTCCTCCGCCTTCTCTTCGGCAGCGTCGTCCTCGGCAACAGTCGCGAGCTCCTCCTTGAACTCCTCGACGGGCACATTGCCCTCGACAACCTCCTCGTTGAAGGCCTTCTCGCTTGCTGCCTCCTCGGCATACACCAACTTCTCCTCCTCTCTCTCGCCATCGGCCTTCTCCTCCTTCTCGAGCTGCGCCTCGATCTCCTCCTCGGCCTTGACCTCCTCGATCTCGTCGTCGAGATTGGCCAGCCCACCGGGGGCGTCGACCTCGTCGTCGGCCGTCAGCTTCTCCTTCGGCTTTTCAGCCACTGGAGTCGCTGGCTCCTCTCCGAGTCCACCGGCAGGCTCCTCGACAGGCTCCGCAGACGCAGGCACCACCTCGGCCACCTCCACAGCCGCGACGGCCACTGGCTCCGGCTCAGGCTCGGGCGGCAGCAGCGGGAACTGCGAGGTCGAGACGGACCAGTAGCCCCCTGGGAAGTGGTTGGAAGCGTATGCACCGAGCGACTTTGACAGCTCGGCGCGGAACGTCTCCTCGGCCTCTGGGAGCTCGTAAGGCTGGAAGTCGGATGGAACCTGGCAGGTTAGTTCGCGGCTCCGTACGCCTCAACCTACCAAGTTGACGTGGTCAAACACGAACGACCGCTTGCCATCGTGGTCGATGTAGCGCTCCTCCTCTTCCCCAGGAACGATAGCCGCGTGACTCAAAAGGGACTTATGGTCAGCTGGCAAGCGCGGTACGGTGACCTACGACGTGGGCGGCAGCACCGTCCTCCGCGGCGTGCTCGACAGCGTGCAGCTGCTTGAGGTTGTAGTCGCGCAGCGCGGGCCGGACGTGGGGCATCAACGCCTCGTCGTCCGAGATAATCGCACGGATGTCTGGAGGCGTTAGTGGGCTCCTGTAGTCGTTGAAGCTGGCACACCATTGATGATATCGCTGCGGGGTTAGCCGTGTTCGCCGAGCTGCGAACTCACTTGATCTCGCCGGGCGGGCTCTGCTCAATGAACTTGACGGCGAGCTTGATCCTGTCGTCGGTGGTGAGGTCTGACATGTTGTCGTGGTGGGGAGTGGAAGGAAAAAGGAGGTCAATGTCGACGTCGAGATGGATGGCGGCAGGCCGTGGTGCGCGGCAGATGGAGGCCATGACGCACGTCCACCGCCTCCTCAAGTGAGGCTGACATTGTCCAGCCAGGATCGCCCGTGGGATGGGACGCTAATGCCAGCCTGACACTTCGCACGAGCGGTTTTCGTCGCGCCGCCAACTCAAGTTACGCGTGTCACTGCACAAACATCTCTTTTGCAACTTTTTCCCACACAAATTACACTACATCAGACAACATGGGCGGTGGTAACGTGAGTGTTTATGGTATCGGGGTGTCTGGGGTGTGGTAGGTAGCGCTGCCGTCAGCCACCTCACCACGGCACACACACACACCACACCCAGCCTCTCACGCCGCCAACTTTCCCGAACGCAGCTGACGTCCGCAGGGTGCCAAGTCGGCTCACAAGCGCGAGATGAACGCCAAGAAGGCGGCCAAGGGCCCCACGTCGCAGCTTGCTTCCAACGCTGTGAGTCGTGTCCCCGCCTGCTCCGGCGGCACCACACTGACGCGCCCAGGCCGCGCTCTCGATCCAGTGCGACGTCTGCAAGCAGGCCTTCCAGGGCACGTCGAAGCAGCCTCTGTGAGCTGAGAACAGTGTGCTAAATGACGCAGCTGACGCCTACCCCAGCCTCCAGCAGCACGTCGACTCGAAGCACGCGAAGAGCACGTTCGCCCAGTGCTTCCCCAAGTTCGCCGCTGCCTAATCTTGTTTCCGGGAACCAGAGCCCGGCTGTTGTCATTAGGGTTGAGGAGTCTGCATAGATGTTGTTCTACGTGGGAGAGGGGATGAGGACAGGTGTGTTGGTGTCGTCGGAGGTGGCGCGGCGCGGCGCGTCGACGATCGCCGGGCAACTGGGGAAGTGGCGGGCCCTGCTTAGGCTGCACTCTGCCTGGCCCCAACCACGTGGGTGGCCGTGAGCGATTAACGATTTATCGACTTGCGCGACTTGTGTGACTTGCACAACGGGGCAAAGCCTGACAAGACTCACTGACTCCTCGTACTGACGCGTGACAGCCATGGGTAATATATCCGATCCATGCAATTGTACTCTAATAATGAACGGGTGAAACTGAGCGGGCAGGCAGTCGTGTTTCCCTCTAAACCTACGCCTTGGCCTCCTTCCCTTCCACAGCCCCCCGCCCCCCATCTCCCTCCCTCTCCGCCTTCTCACCCTCCTCGGCGAGCGTAGCCTGGGAAGCAGCCTCTCCGTGCCCCTCGTCCGCCGTGCCCCGCTCCTCGTCGGCCACCTTGCGCCGGACGCCCGTGATCGCGCGCCACATAAACGGCCACAGCGACACGGTGATGCCGACAACGGCAGTCACGCCGACAAACACGCCGGCGTACGTGAACGTGCCGTGCGGCTGCGCCTGGATGAGCTTGCCGCTCAGCACGGGGCCGATGAGCATCGGGATGGCGATCGCGGTCCAATTCATGCCCATGCGGGTGCCGATCTCGCTCACAGGCGAGATGGACGCGATGGAGGCGGAAATGAGCGTGATGTACGCGCCAGACGTGTACCCGTACAGCAGGAGGCCGATGACGACGCCCGCGCTCCCGATCGGCGTGCCGGTCCACAGCGCGAACGCCGTGATGCTCATCGACACGCCCATCGTACCCCACGCATTCCAGACGCCAAAGCGGTCTGCCAGAAGGCCGCCAGTCACGCGTCCGAGAAAGGCGCCCGTCTGCGCGATCACGATGGCGTACGCGTGCACCGTGCTGTTGGTGCGGTTGCCGGCAGCGTACACCGGCGCGTTGAAGTATGGTGTGAAGATGCTGGTGGTGTGAGTGGTGGTGGTACATGGAGCCGCGGAGTGTACTCACTTGAGAGCGACGAACCCGACGCCGATAACGAGGCACGTGTACTGCGTGTCCCGCCACGGCTTCGCGAGGTCGCGCCACGGAGGCGGCGTCTTGGGCGGCAGGCGGCTCCTCATCCAGAAGCACGCCGGGGCCATCATGACAAAGTTGAAGGCGGCGATGATGAGCATCGCGTCTCGGAATTCTGGTTACTGTTCAGCAGGATTCGACACGGTTCACCCACTCAGGCGTTGGCTAAGCTCCTTGACTAGAATAGGGTAGATGATGCCGCCGAGGCCACCGCCCGCGACGATGATCCCCACGGCCGTCGAGCGGCGTGCGAGGAACCAGTGTCCTGCGATTCCTGTTGCGGGCGAGTAGATAAATGTGCCCCCGAGGCCGAAAAGCATGTGCGAGAGTAGGAACTGGTAGTACACCTTGCAGACTGGAGAGTAAGCGTGCCGCCGTGGTGACCAAATCGGCGCCACTACTCACAGGCTACGGCAACGAGGGCGCCAGACGTGACCACCACGCCGCCGATGGTGAGCGCGCGGGGCCCGCGAATATCGAACACGCGCCCGAAGAATACCGAGCCGCCGAACACCATCATGCTCTGCACTGACGCGAGCCATCTGGAGCGGTCGTTAGCCGACGGCAACTCGAGTGGCAGCAGACCGAGGTCAAGGCGAGGGAAAATGTGCGACTGCGACACTCGCTAAACAGGTGGGAGATGGTGCCTGCTCCCCCACCGGCGACCGGCGCCGGGTGAAACCTGCGAAACCTGCGTGCCCGTCACAATCGCCGCGGCCGCTGCGACCGCAACAGCATCGGTGAACAAGAGCACGCCTCGGTGCTGACTCATCCGCGCAGTGGCGTGCGATGCGATAACGACTTTGCCGGATGCCGAGCGGGCGAAACAGGGAAAACACACTCACGCGACTTTGCTCTTCGACGTCCCGGCCAGCTGGTGCGCGAGGTAGTATGCCTGGAGCTGGCCCATGCCGGTGACTGGGATGGGTCAGCGTGCCACTACGCACATGCACGCACCGAGGCCGAAAATGCAGAACATGGAGAGGAAGGCGCCCGCGACGACAAGCCACGCCTGCAGCCCGCCGTCCGGGGGCGGGCCGAGCGGTGCTGGTGCTGCCGTTGTGGACGTGGTATCCCGGGGCGCAGCGTCGCCTGCGTCCTCGTGTGCAAGCTCGGCCACGAGCTCGCGCTCGATCTCGTCGTCCCTGCTCGAGCGGAGGCGCGGCGAGATGGACCGCACGAGCGCGAGCTCGGCGGCGGGGTCGTGTTCCGACTCGGCGAGGAAGCTTTGGCGGCGTCGCGCGCGGGGAGCGGCTGGGGCGGGTACGCGCTGCGAGGGCCCAGTAGCGGGCATGCCTCGATTTGTGCTCGTTGCTGGTTTTGTGCTCATTGTGGGTTGTGGGCGCCTCCGAGGCAACCAGCAAGCACGCCACATAAGTACTCCTCTGCCTCGCCTCGCCTCGATACGACATAGGCACGTGCACCGGCTTCCGGGGCCGGAATGATAAATTCGATAACTAGAGCGAGGGGGGCCAGGCTATCAACCGAGCTCGTCCACCCGCCCGCGCTGCCTATCCGGCCGGCCGCGGACTCGGCGGAGTGGAGTGCGAGCGGGGAGGGAGATAACTTTCGTGATGCGCCTGCGGCGCACGTCCGCTGGCTGATGGTGCCTGTCGGACATGGAGCGACAGACAGACATGTGCGAGTACATAAGGGTCGGTGGCAAGAGTGGGGCAGAGTGGGGTGCCACCCACTCTCCTGCCATTCTCTTCCTCGATGCTCGTCCGCTGCGAGTCAACAAAACTTCACGATACGAGAGGCAGCTGAGCGAGTCGTGCAGAAGAAGGATAAGATACGGGCTCCCGAAGCCCTGCGGTACCCCGCCGCCCGAGGCCAGGGCTGGCTCCGGGCGCTGCGGCGCGGAGCTTCCTCGAGTCGAAGCCGAGGTTGTTCATGCCATCGACATTCCGCGGATCAGCTGGCTTGCTCGACGCTTCACGCGGATCTCCGACCGGAAGCCGCAACCCGAGATTGCCGTCTCCAGCTACCGAGAGACTTGTGAAACACTTCTGCTTGTCAATGTGTGCCATGTTCGTCGTACAACAGTCTATGTGGTTCTAAGATGTGGTATGCTATGCTATGACTATGCGATGCTTCAACCCCGTCCATTACGCCTCAGCCTTCTTTGATTCCTGCTGGGCCGTCCCCTCGTCACCCACAACCGTCTCCTCGGACGCCGCGTCGGCCTCCTGGCTCTCTTCCCCCCTCGCAAATAAACGACCGTACACCGCTGGCCCAACACACAGCGCGGCGCCGAGGAGCAGGGTCGAACCCACGAACGCCGCCGCGAGGGTGAACTTGCCGCCGGCCGCCGTGATAAGCTTGCCGCTCACCACAGGGCCAGGGAGGATCGGCAGCGCGATCGCCGACCACAGCATGCCGAGGCGCATGCCAATCTCGCATGTCGGCGAGATGGACGCCACACACGCCGCCACCAGCGTGATCCACGCCCCGGACGCGGCACCGTATACCAGCAACCCGATCACCGAGCCTGCAGTGGCGACGTTTGCGGTCCACAGCGCGAAGACGGAGATGGAGGATGAAAAGCCCGCCGTGCCGAAGACCGTCCACACGCCGAAGCGGTCCGCGAGGAAGCCGGACGACACACGCCCGATGAAGCTGCCCGCCTGTATGATGGCAATCGAGTAGGCCGTCACGTTTGGGCTGGCGTGCGAGGCGGCCGTGTACACCGGTGCGTTGAAGTATGGCGTGAAGAAGCTGCAGGGTTAGTGGTGGGTCAAGGTTCTCGGATTGGCAACCCACTTGATAGCAATCACGCACGCGCCGAGCACGAGGAAGGTGTAACGGGGCTCCTTCCAGGGCTTGGCGAGCGCCGAGATAGGCGGCGGGTCGCGTGGTGGCAGCCTCGTCTTCATCCAGAAACATGCGGGGATCATGAGAACGAGGTTGAAGCCAGCGACAGTGAGCATGGCGTCTCGGAAAGCTGAGGGTGTCAGTTGAGCCCATCCGCCGGGAATCTGCCAACTCACCAAGCTTCGCGCACAGCTCGCGGATGAGGATGGGGTACACGACGCCACCGAGTCCGGCGCCGCATACGATCACGCCGACGGCGGTGCTCCGTCTCCGAAGGAACCAGTGTGCTGCGATGCCGGTGGCGGGCGAGTAGATGAACGAGCCCGAGATGCCGAAGGCTGCGTGGGCGAGGAGGAACTGGTAGTATTCTTTGCAGAATGAGATGCCGACGAGCGCTCCGAAGGACAGCAGTGTTCCGCCGATCACCAGGCCGCGTGCACCGTGCACATCAAACAGGCGTCCGAAGAACACCGAGCCAAGGAAGGTGAACATGCTTTGGCAAGAGCTGATCCACGCCACCGTGGGCTTGGAGTAGGCTGCGAGCTGGTGCTCGAGGTAGTATGCCTGCAGCTGGCCCATAGAGGTCACTGTGGCGTCAGCTGACTTCCCCCAGGTCTGATCTGACTAACCGAAACCAAAGACACAGAAGAGGACGAGGAAGGCGCCGACGACGCAGAGCCAAGCGTCGCGCCCACCATCCGGTGGCGGGCCGGCGTCGAGGACCGCCTTGTCCCGCGCAGGGTTGGGCGTGGGGGTGATCTGCCTGTCGAGCCCGAGCTCGTGCTGTAGCTCGACGAGGATGTCCTCGTAGCGCGAGGACCGGAGGCGCGGCGAGAAGGTGCGCACGAGGGCTAGGTCGGCGGGTGTGGTGTCGTGTGAGCCAAGATATGTTATCATCGTGTCAAGGTGGGGCGGGTGGCGACCCGTCAATATCAGTAGATGGAGCGAGAGAGGGAGACATGGAGTCAGCTTGTAGTATATCTACCCCCTTGGCACGATGAATCATCGGCATGAGGCCGGAGCGGACTCGATTCCGGAAGGCGCGAGCGAGGATAAGATTGGGCCGCGGTGGAGGTGGACATGTGATACTCGCTCTCGTCCGCTCCGCCCGTGCTCCGGCTGTGCGTCCGCACGGCCCAGGGCCGTGTGCGGCGGACTGGGCCCATCGGCGGCCCGATTTCCAAGGTTTTGACGGTTTGACGAGCGATACGCCACCCGCAGAGGTGGAAGAGGTCCGTAGAGTGGAGGTGGAGGAGGACGGTGGGAAGCGGAATCCGGATTCCGGTCCCCGCTGGCTGGGTGTGTCGGATTGATTAGTCGTGCTTCCCGGGCTGTTTTCCAACGCTGGGCCAAGGGCAATCGCCGGTGCGGAGGTAGAGGCTGCTCGAATGCACACGAGTGGTACAGGGCAGGTCGTGAGCATAAGAGACCGTGTGGACATGATTCCGGTGATTCCGATCGATAACCACCACGTGCTGGCAGGTGGCGCAGTGGCGGAGGCGGAGGGACACATGGCGGTGACCAGCAGGTACTCGCCTGCTGCTGCCTGGCGTAAAAACATAAACTGCATAACTCATATGACTACGGTAGAGTTTTATCATGTGCGGAGAGACTAACAGGACGACATCGAGCCGGCTGTTGTGTCGTCTACTCCCTCTAAGCCGAGTGCTGAGGGCGGTGAGGGATCTGGGCCGGGTGGGCACCCTTCTCGCCAGCAGGCTTCTTGGGGACCTGGGCCGGGTGGGCACCCTTGTCACCAGCAGGCTTCTTGGGAACCTGGGCAGGGTGGGCGCCCTTGTGGCCACCAGGACGCTTGGGGACCTGGGCAGGGTGGCCGTTGTCCTTGGGCGCCGGGGCGGGGGCGGGAGCCGGAGCCGCGTCGCGCTTGGTACCGTTGGGGTACGTCTTCTGGAGCCAGGCGATAAAGCCGGGAAGGTCGGTGTTCGGGTCGGGGAAGGGGAGCGGGGCCGGGGTGTTGACAGGGATGTCGGCCTGGATGGATGAGAGGAGGTTGAGGGGGTCGGCGTTGTCGCGCTTCGTACCGTGGGGGTACGTCTTCTGGAGCCAAGCAATGAAGCCCGGGAGGTCGGTGTTCGGGTCGGGGAAGGGAGGCGGGGCAGGGGTAGCCACGGGGATGGCGGCCTGGATGGAGGAGAGGAGGTTGAGGGGGTCGCCGTTGGCGGCACGCTCGACGACGGTGGGGACGTCGCGCTCGGCGACCTCGACTGGGGCAGCGGCGGCCAGCGCCAGGAGGGCAAGGACAAGAACCTTGTTGAGCATTGTGGTGTGGTAGTGCAGGTGAGAGTGGGTGGGTGGGGCTGGTGTTGACGCCAGCCCAAGTGCCACTTATATCCTCCAGGGGGACCTTGTAGTCCCGTCGTGATCAGCACGACGGACCTGGGGGAGATCACGACGCGTGCCTCGTCCCCGAGTATTTTGCGGGGATGCGGGGAGCAAACACGCTCCGAAGTCCTTCGGGCGAGCTAAGCACGCAGCGAAGAACATGCTCGCGGCGGGTGTGCTCGTGGCGGCGAGTTTCAGTTTCAGACTGGTACGACATGTCCGTGAATAGATCTGTTCGCCGTCTGCCTAGGAGAGGGCTCGTGGTGAGTAGTGGGGCCGCTGGGGTGTTAATGGACCGACCGATGGATGGCGACAGACAAATACGGCACAAGTGCCCGAGTATTGCGAGGTGGCGCGGACTAGCACAACGAGTAATCCTCAGCGTAGGTGTTGTATGACGTGCGCTGAGTGACTAGCTTTCGGACTAGTAATCGGGGGGGCAGTGCAGTTGTCTCACAGTCAAACAGCGGCGCACCCACGCATGGGTCAGAACCTTTGGAATGGGGACGGGAATGCTCCAGTTGCGAGGCTAGTATGATGCTGCCGCGTCTGCCGGGCCATGAGCCGGGTTTTCTGTTCGGTGCACACGCCGCTGTCGTCGCCATTGCCCGTGATCGACGTTGGGTTCACGCCAAACCAAACCCAAGCTGTCCCGCAGCTGCTCCACACGTATGCAGGCAATGCACTTCGCCGTCTTGACGCCTTGAATGTGCATGCCTCGAGCGTGGGATGCAAGCAGCTAGTGAAAGCCTCAAATCCCGCGGCCACTTTGTGTCGTCGATCCCAACAGCGCAATAATGCCAGGCACAATGAACTCGAGTGCGGGGCCCAAACAATACAGTCAACCGCCAACTTTGGCGGGATGGCCACCCAACATTGCACGCATGACGCGACTGACTGTTTGTCTTGTTCGTTATCGGACCGCCGTCATGCCCTCCTCACCACCATCCTCGCCAGAGGTCATCTGCATATCCCCGCCAGGGAGCCAAGACAAGCCGACGGGCTCAAGGCCAGCGACATCGACGAGCTCCGATGCTCGCGCGGCGAGGGCGGCCGCCATTCGCGCGTCCGTGGCCTCGTCGTCGGCCGCACCTTACACTGTGCCTTCCTCATCTAAGCGCAAAGTCACGAGCTCACAGTCGCGATCCCGCGTCACCGAGCGCATGGTGGGTAGCTAGCCAGAGCTCGTAAGCACAGCCGCTCACACCCCAGCTCAATTCCATGACCTCGGACAAGAATCCCATCACCCACTCGAACGCGTTCGAGAAGACCGACCACGTACACTCGTGCAGCACCGGACACCAGCAGCGCGGCGGCGACCGCGGCTTCTGGGCTGTCGCCCGGGACATGGGCCTCAAGGCCGAGGGGGAAAAGCACACGTACTGGTCGGTGCGGACGGCCAAGGTCGAGGCCGGTGCACGGGAGAAGGTGGGCTTGTAACAGCCCTGAAACGCGCTGAACCCCCAGCAAACGTCCATCTTCGGTCGGTGGCAGCTGATGGTACCGCACAGAAAGCTGACGCCACAGCCGGCTGTGTCATCGCCATCAACGGCCCCACAGGCCCAAGGGTCTCCAACCTCCAGCTCCAGAACCTCATCACGGCGAACGGCGGCCGCTTCGCCCCGCACGTGCACTCGGGCTGCACGCACGTCGTGGCCGAGCGGCTCAGCGGGTCCAAGGCGCAGAAGTACATCAACGGACAGGGGAGCCGCGGGGCGAGCCGGCGCTCGCAGGTGGTCAAGGTCGAGTGTGCGTCTGCTGTGGCGCGAAGGCGAGTGTTAGCTGACATGCACACAGGGGTGCTCGACTGCGTGGCCAAGGGCAAGAGGATCAGCGAGGCGGGATACTCGTCCGTAGAGGACCCTGTGAGTGTTCCACCTCTCTCCTGTTCTGACAGACAGACCCAGAAGAACCTGTTCGCCGCGTTTGGTTCCAAGCCGCCAACGCCAGCCTCTGCCACTGCTGCCGACCAGCAGTCTTCATGACCCACGACAGCATTACACAACACTCTGTACCATTAGACAACCTCACGACCCTTACGCTTTTGCTATGATACCATGCATAATACATTGTGCTGTCTGTGCACAGCTGAACATTGGCTCGGTGCCACCACCACGCCGACACTGATGGGACAACCGCCTCCCCCTCCCATCACAACCACTAGTCTTCATCATCGTCATCGTCGTCATCATACGCTCGCCGGGCGACCTTGCGCGCGCGGTCGTCGTCAACGTCGTCGTCCTCATCGTCGTCGTCGTACGCGCTGCGCGCCGACTTGCGCTTGCTCTCCTTATCGCGGCGCGCGCTGGCGAGGTGGTCAATGTCGTCATCGTCATCGTCGTCTGCCAGCGCCGATGCTGGCGGTGGTGTCCGAGAGCGCGGGGCCGCCTTGGCCTTCTTGGGCGGCTGCTTGACGCGGAGCTCCTCACACGCGTCGACCCAGCTGCGGGCGGGTCAGTGGTGCTCTCTCTCTCTCTGGTGCAAGGGAAGGCGGGGGACGTACTCGCAGTACACGTCGACGGCGGCAGAGAGGTCTGAGGCGTCAGCTACGTTCCAATCAGCTAGAAGCTCGACGCACTGTTGATCGGCGTGGAGAACTTCTGGCCGCAGGCCTGAAGGAATGGTTAGCGATGCGCGTTCGACGACGTCTCCAACCACCCACCTTGCAGCTCAGATGACCGAACATGGCTTGCCTGTCACTGCACAGAGTCAGCACCTGCACCACCACACGCATGCACGCACATCTTGGCCATGACCGACTTCTCGTGGTGGCAGAACAAGCATTTGAACGTCGTCGCTGGCGAGTCAGCTTGAGGTCGACACATACCTGCTAGCTTGTACTCACACAACGGCTCGTTCTGCTTCCTGACCATAGGCTTCTTGGACGACTTTCGCTTTCCCATCGTTGCTGTGGGCTATGAGCCTATGCTTGAGATGAAAGAGTCGATGGATAACGATGTGTTGATCGCGACTCGGTCCTGCTTTTGTAGGAGGCAAGTGATGGTTGAATTGGGAGCAGGTGGAGTTTGTACCAACTCCGTCCCACGTGGCGAGAGACAACGCAACGCGTGTGTGCGGAGGTGCAGTCATTCATTGCAGTTGTCATCGGTCACCTTCCACCAGTCTAACTTCACTCGTACACTTCAACACTCTTCTCTAGACATCCTCTTATCACCTCCTAGACACAATGGAGGAGATTGGAATTGACCTCAAGCTCGAGGTGAGCTGCGGTTTCCCTGCTGGTCCGTACAGGGAGCTGACAACACGCAGGACCCCACCCTCGCTGCCCAGATCTCGGAGAAGCAGGCCCTCTACTCTTCCCTCCCTGCCAGCGACGACGAGCTCTACACGACTTGGAGGAAGCTCGAGGCCCACCGCGAGTTCCTCCAGCTCCAGGAGGTGTGTACACGCAGTGATGGCGCCGGGGACGGCGCTTCGGTCGAGATTGATGGAACGCCATGCTGACTGTGCCAGGACTACATTCGTGATGAGACCAAGAACCTCCGCCAGGAGCTCCTCCGTGCCCAGGAGGAGGTCAAGCGCATCCAGTCGGTCCCTCTAGTCATCGGCCAGTTCCTCGAGGCCGTCGACGAGCGCCGCGGCATCGTCGGCAGCACCACTGGTGGGTTGACAATTAACCTCAGAGACTTACCCGCGCAGGCTCCAACTACGTCGTCCGCATCCTCTCCACCCTCGACCGCGAGCTTCTCAAGCCGTCTTCCTCGGTTGCTCTTCACCGCCACTCGAACGCCCTGGTTGACATCCTCCCACCAGAGGCCGACTCGTCGATCTCGATGCTTGGCGCTGATGAGAGGCCAGACGTCAAGTACTCGGACGTCGGTGGTCTTGACCAGCAGAAGCAGGAGATTCGCGAGGCCGTTGAGCTGCCTCTTGTCCAGGTGCGTGTCGCTGGCGTGCCAGAGAAGTCCTAGCAGGAACTAACAGCCTCAGATGGACCTCTACCGCAAGATCGGTATTGACCCTCCTCGTGGTGTCCTCCTCTACGGTCCTCCAGGTGAGTTGAACGAATCTGTCACAAATCGCAACTCTAACACATACACAGGAACCGGCAAGACCATGCTGGTCAAGGCTGTTGCCAACGCTACCACTGCGTCGTTCATCCGTGTCGTCGGCTCCGAGTTTGTCCAGAAGTACCTCGGTGAAGTGAGTCGCGCGACCCCCCTTCTTGTGAGCCCCAGCTAACCAAACCAGGGCCCCCGTATGGTTCGTGATGTCTTCCGATTGGCACGAGAGAACTCTCCCTGCATCATCTTTATCGACGAAGTCGACGCCATCGCTACCAAGCGTTTCGATGCCCAGACCGGCTCGGACCGTGAAGTCCAGCGTATTCTCCTCGAGCTCCTCAACCAGATGGACGGTTTCGACCAGACTACCAATGTCAAGGTAAGTGACCGGGCAGTCACCGAGTGCCCCAGCTAACACGCACAGGTCATCATGGCTACCAACCGTCAGGACACGCTCGACCCCGCTCTCCTCCGCCCCGGTCGCCTTGACCGCAAGATCGAGTTCCCCAACCCGTCGCGTCGTGAGCGCCGTCTCATCTTCCAGACGGTCACGTCGAAGATGAACCTCGGCCCCGATGTTGACCTCGAGGACTGTGAGTAGAGCAGCGGTCGAGGAGGAGGCAGCGCACAGGACCATGCTGACCGACTTCTTAGACGTCTCGAGGCCAGACAAGCTTAGCTCGGCCGAGATTGCCTCCATCTGCCAGGCTGCCGGTCTTCAGGGTGAGTGCCCGTGCATGACATTGTCGTGCATAATTACTAACATGCATGCAGCTGTCCGCAAGAACCGTTACGTCGTCTTGCCCGTCGACTTTGAGGAGGCTTGGAAGGTACGTCATGGGCGGTGCCACCACTGTTCGCACCCGGCGTTTAAATTCGCCGGGGTGCGAGTGGCCCTTGCAAGGTATTTTAACATCTCAACTGACACTTGTTCTCTTTCTTCCAGTCCACGGTCAAGAGGTCAGAGGACCGTCACGAGTTCTGTGAGTATAACTTTTGCGCGTCCAAGGCCATCACTGACACCTCCCAGACCGATAGTTTGTCGTACATGGATAAATGCAGTATACATCAACAAGAGCCCCCGGTTTCCAGCGTCCGCTCCCCTCTCCTTCCCATCCCGCTCCACGACCCACATGCTCACCCTCATCTCGGTGCCGCGCGTCTGGTCACCGGAGCGCAGAGCGATTGGCTTTTAGCCTCGCGGCGTTCATTTGCTACCCCCATGCGGCTTTGTCCAAGTCAACATGGATGGTACTTCACAGGCGCCGCTCAGTCAAATACCATGACTGATGCGATCTGTTCCTCCCCCCCCCTGCGATGCTTACTGACGACGAGAGGGGCCTCTTTCTTCGTGTAAACAGTGAGTTTGGGCTGTGCATCCTTAAAGAGTCGAGCTGACACTCCGCCTAGCTAACCTTGCCCACCTCCATGAATCCTTCTCCTCCCTCCCCCTCTTCCCCACACACACGGTACTTCACTCTGAAGGCAACGCGCCCCTCGGGGTAACTCTACGTTCGCTCTCTATTTTCTCAGTACCAAAACCACCAAGCGCCTCCCATCCCAAGGGAGATCACGCTACCTGCTACTCACCGGTCAGGCTTTTCGGTGCTGAAATCGGTCCAATAAGGGAGACATCTCATCTCTATGCAATTTCTTTTGTCACAATGTTTGAGCTACTGGTGCAACTGCTTCGAGACTGATTGATACCCCTGGGAATGCCGCATCGAGCCATGCCACTGACACCCCACGCCCTATGCACAGATGCATGTCAACAACACATCGCCCTCGACTGTCTACAGATGTAACCGACCGCCTCTACCTCACAGCCTCCTCCATGTCCTCCACAGCCTTGGCGAGGCCAGCAGCGTCAGCAAGGACCAAGCGTCCAAACTGCTCAACACCGAACGCCTCGTCGTCGCGCGAAGGCGCCGTCTTGAGGGGGTACGTGTGCACGACCTTTGCACGGGCGTCGATGAGGTCCTCCTCTGGGTGGTAGGTGAACGAGCCAGCAACAAGGCCGGGACCGGTGGTGTTCCCGCCCTTCTTCTTCTTGTTGCCCTTGGTACTGTGGGCGTCAGCTGTCTGTCACTCCGGCAGTGCAGCTCCACCACTCACGCCTGGTCCAGCTCGAGTCCAGTGGCCGCCTCCGTCCCCTGCAGCTTGTACCCCCGTCCCCAGAGGACGTAGTGGCTAAAGTCGGCGTCGGCGAGCTCGCTCCCGATCATCTTGTACAGTGGCGGGATGAGCGGGAGGGGGAGGTTGAGCATGCGGAGGGAGAAGAGGAGGGCGGGGCGCGACGCGTGGCTCTTGTCCAGGACGCTCGCGAGCGCGGCCGGCGGCGATGTGGACAGGAAGTAGTCGATCAGCGGCTTGAGCGCCGGCGTCTCCTGCGCGTGCCGGATGTCCACGACCGCCAGCAGGCCCCACGGGTCGCTCTCCTCGCCGTCCGTCTTGATGCTCGTGCCCGCGCCGAGGCGGCTCGCCTCGGACAGGATCAGGTCCGCGAGCGGGTGCACGTCGATGAGGTTGTCGTCGTGGCTTAGTGTCTGGCGGAGGAAGCGCTTGATCGCGATTCTGGCGGGTTAGTCGGGATCAGGAGCTGGATACCCACTGGTCCACGTCCGTGTTGAGGTTGTAAAAGTCAAAGTCGACGTTGATCATGCTCTGGCCGTGTTAGCCGCAGTCCGCATTGTGGTAGCTACACACCACATCCGAGCCCGAGTCTGACGCGCCGTCGTCCTCGTCGTCGCGGGGCGCATTCTTCCGCTTGGCGTTCGCCGCAGCGGGCACTGCCTGCAGCTGGGGGTTGGGCATTGCGTGTAGTGTTGTTGTTGTGTGTTGTCGAGGTGCTTGTCTCCTCCATCTGGCTCTGCCATGAACTCTGGAATCTTTGACTAGCTTTGACCACGTGATGCCACGTGCGTTTCCCTGAAGTCACCTCCACCTCGGTCGCCTCCCTGCGTCAAGGCGATAGTAAGCGTCATTGTGCTGCGCGACCTTCCCCCGTCCACTTTCCACTCACTCCCCCCATCTCACCCATCTCCCGGGGCACTCATCTACGGCTCAGAGGGAACCACACACGACTGTAACAGCCCACAATGCTGTACATAGCCTCGGTGAGTATCTGTCCTGTGGCTGCGGCGACGGCGGCGGTGGTCTATCGGCCGAGACCGACGCCGACGGCGACCAGGCTAACACCACAGGCCCTCTCCCCCACCTCCATCTCCCACACGACCAAGGTCCACGGCTTCACCAGCCCGAAAACCACCTCGCTCGTGATCGCGCGGCCGGATAGGCTCGAAGTATGGGGCGTGTCCCCCGCGGGGCTGGAACGTGCCGGCGAGTTCAAGGTCTGGGGCACGATTGTCGGGCTCGACGTTGTGACCGTGCCGGTGGGTTACGGAGGTTTGAACGCCACTGACAGCAGGATGCGCGCCCACACATCCTTGTGCTAGTTGAACCGCCGAGCGCCAGATTGCTTCTTGTCA
The DNA here is from genome assembly GCF_020906515.1 of Vanrija pseudolonga. Lineage (NCBI taxonomy): Eukaryota > Fungi > Basidiomycota > Tremellomycetes > Trichosporonales > Trichosporonaceae > Vanrija > Vanrija pseudolonga. Next base: position 3,461,865 of record NC_085851.1, on the reverse strand, counting down.
CGTTTGAGGGTGGCAAGCTGGTAGTGACTGCCTCGCAGCCGCTATCTCCGCCGATGCCCTCGCTCCTGCGTGCCGAGTTCTTTAACGGCGTGCGCGCGAGCGGGAGTGCAGCTTTGGTCAGTTTGTGGACTGGACTTCTCGCATGTGTCGAGATCGAGTTTGAGAAACCCAAGGATGCGAAGAAGCGCCGCGCGAGCGAGGCCGCGATTACTGAGTGCGAGGCTGGCTCACGGCTCGTGTTCAAGTCGAGTTTCAATATCAAGTGGGTGGTCGGTGAGGCAGTCAGCGCTGACTCTATAGTATCCGCGAGCACAACCTCCTGGATATTGCCTTTGCGCCGGGCGACACGTCGGCCACGCCGTTGTTGGCATTCCTCTGGGTGTCCGAGACGAACAGAATCCAGCTGCAGCCCAAGCAGCTATCGGTCACCACGCACTCGTTTACAAACGCTGGAACACCCATCGACGTGGTCAACCCACTCGACTATCCTGTTCCCTCTGATGACGAGGACCTCGACTTCAATGGCGTGCCATTCTCCACACCAGCGGCACGGTACCTCCTTGCTGTGCCGGGTCACGGGCCGAACAACTCGAGGCAGTTCTTTGTTATTGGTGACGAACACGCTACGCTGTACAGTATTGCGGCTGGCGCGTCATCGACGCCTGCAAAGACCGTTACGAGCCCGCGCGCGTCGGCGATCCGTCGCAGTCCCCAGTCTGAGACGGGAGGGATCGGCAAGAAGCGCAGGTCGAGCGCCTCTGGACGTGGTATCAACACGGATATCGACGACCGGTGGAGCACGACTCCAGTGTGGCGCACACGACAGGGCTTTGGAACTGTGCTTGCGTGAGTTTTCAGCGGCTCGGACATTCCTGACAGCTCTAGGGCAACTGTGTTGGGCACACACGATAAGAAGGGTGGCAGTGTTCTGCTCGGCGACGAGAGCGGACGCCTGACAGCTGTCGGGTGGGATTTCGAGGACACGGACAATGTGCGCGTGGGAAAGGCCAATCTCGGTTCAGTATCGCCCCCGACCAGCTTGACGTACCTCGACAACGGATACGTCTTTGTGTCGTCCGCATGTGGCGACTCACTGTTGGTATCTGTTGATCTGCCGGCTGCAGCACAATCTACGTCCTCCGCCACGTCCACTCCGCGCAGCATTCATCGTAAGGGCAAGGGACGCGCTTCCGATACTGTCGATGGCGGTGCATGGTCAATTCACACCGAGGACGACAGCACCGGATCAGTCGAGGTCCGCGAGCGCTGGTTGAACATCGCCCCGGTCAGGGACTTCACTGTTGTGAAGGAGGACGATACGCGTGTGGTGAGTGGGCTGAGTCGGTGGCTTCTGCAGACCTGACCCTTTCAGTCGCATCTCGTTATTGGATCTGGCTCGGCGACCTCGAACTCTCTACGCGTCATGCGGAGTGGAGTTGGGCTGGACACGGTCTTGACCGTTGAGGGTGTCACTGACGTGCAGGGAATGTGGTCTCTTCCCCACGGGTGAGTGCTGGGGCCTGGTGCACGGTCTGACCAATCTAGTGATAAGCCAACACTGCTGCTGTCCTTCCCGACGTCGTCGGCACTGCTGGACCTCTCTTCCGAGGTCTCGGTGGTTCCCGTTGCAGCCGAGATCTCGTTGTCTCCCACCGTGGCCGCTGGCCTTGTAAACGGTGGCAAAATGCTCGCTCACGTTACGCCAACTGCTGTCAACTTATGGACGGATACCGTGGGAGGTGTCTCCATCGACTCGTATAAACCCTGCGCGGAGGAGCAGCGCACGGAGAAGGAGATTGTCGCTGCAGACATCAAGCATGACCATATCCTCGTGGCACACCGCAACGGTGATGTTGTTGTGCTTAAGGCGACCGACAATGGCTTTGATCGTGTTCTGTAAGCGTGCATCTCCATTATTGTTGCTGACCGTGTAGCCTTGCTCAGCTCCCCGCGGAACCGGCGTCAATTGCACTCCATGTGGGTCCAAATGAGGCCTCTTCCTTCGTCGCCTTTGGCGCGTGGAACAATGGCATTGAGGTGTTCTCGTTCGAGGGCCTGAGGGCGATCAAGAGCACGCCTCTGGTAGTGGCGCAGGAGCAAGCATTCGCAGCCTCCCTGTTGATAAGAACTGCTTCGACAGGTTACCCCCAGCTTGTGGCAGGACTCAGTGACGGCACTGTCGTCACGTACTCGCTGGATCCCTTGAACCTCAAGACAACTCTGGACAAGGGCCGCTACACCTCGTCTGCGGGCTCGCGGCCCGCCATCCTTTTCCCTCTCGACCTCTTGGCACCAGGTGGAGAAGAGCAGGTTGTCGCCGCTGCCGTTACCGAGTCGCTGTCGATTGTGTTTGAGGCCCGCAGCCACCTCGAAATCTCGTCGAGTGGTAAAACTGGCGTTCTTGCTGCCGCCTCGGTCAGCACGCCTGCGCTTGGTAACGCCATCGTCGTTGCGACAGAAGAGGGTCTCAAGTTTGAGACTGTGTCGAGTTTGAAGAAGCTGCAAGTGCAAACCCTCGATTTGGGGAAGAAGTCGGCGACAAGGTTGTCCGTCGTCCCCGACCTCAAGGTGTTGGCCGTTGGCACCGTGACGCGGTCACTCGACTCGCAGACCGGCGATGTCCTGCAGTCGTCGTCGCTGGAGATTCGCGACCCCACCACTCTGGAATGTGAGTTGCCGCGCCGAAAGTGGGATGCTGCTGACAGGCAGTGTTCGCCGAGTACACCCTTCCCGAGAGGGAGACTGTGGCATCTGTTAACGCCGTCCTCTTGAATGGAAGACACTACATTGCTCTGGGAACAGCCATCTTCGGCGAGGACGACGCCGTCGATGTCCCGCTGCTGGAGGAGATGTCCGCATTCATCTCAGCAGAGAAGGGCCGCCTGATACTCCTAGAGCCAACGAACAAGGGCCCGGGAGGCTGGTTCCTGGACGTGGCGACGACGCTCGACACTGCTGCTGCAGTGCTGGACGCCAGAGCGATCCACGGCTTCCTGGCAGTCGCCTCAGTTACCAAGGTTTCGATCCTGCGCCTTGACGCCAGTCCCGCCACTCTGCGCGAGGTCTCGGCAAGCACGTTCGCGTTTGAAGCCCGCTACCTGCATGTTTCGCCTGCAAACAAGGTGCACAACGAGGACCGACTAGTGGTTGGCGACGCGATGAGGAGCATCCTTATTTTGGACATTGACGACGAGAGCGGAGTGATCCGCTCCGACCAGCGCGACATGTCTCCCCACGCTGTCCATGCACTGGATGGTATCGAGGATGGCGGACCAGGGGTCATCATCGCGGACGTGAGTATACCTTGTTGCTCTGCATTCTGCTCCAACTAACTCCCCAGAACCACACCAACCTGCTTACGCTACGCTTGAACGAGGAGATTGAGCAGGCCGCCCACATTGGCCTGCATGAAGACGTTGCCCGGTTGCACATTGGCTCACTGGCACCGCCGACAACCTCCGCAGACGTCCTTCGGCCAGAGCTCCTATTCGCCACGACAAGTGGCCGCCTGGGTATCATTGGCGAGCTAGGGACTAGCGCTGCACGCACCCTGGGAGACCTGCAGCGGAACATGGACAAGCACTTCAAGGGTCCCGGAGGTGTGGACTGGAAATCGTGAGCTTGTCTAGAGCCGAGGATCCCGAGCTCGGTGCTGACTAGCAATAGACTGCGCCGTGGTGGCACCACGTTGGTACCAAAGGAGACTGCAGGTTTCATTGATGGCGACTTGTAAGCACAGTTCCCTCACTTCGGCTAACGCCCGCCCAGCGTACAACAGTTTATCGATGGCGAATCCATCCCCGAGGCTCTGGTGGACCGTATCCTCGGGGGTACGAGCGCGGCCGAGGTTGTGTCACAGATCTCGCCGGCCGGTACGAGGCAGCCGGCGACGCGTGAGGATGTTGTGCGCGTCCTCGAGGCGACTGCAGGGTTGCATTAGAGGCACGACGAAGGAACTCTCGACTCTTTGATGGATGTAACCGATGTCTGTGACGTCACGGCAGAGCAGTGACTGTGCTGTCGTCCACTCGGCATGTTGGTCTCGCAAGTGACCGGGTGCATGCAGCAGTGATGGCCGTGCTTGATAAGAGGCTGAGGTGCATGCAGGCGTGATGACCAAGCTGAGCTGTTCTTGGATTGACAGCCATGACTTGGACCGTCCATCTCGGTCGCCGGCTCGGTCTCGTTGACCGGCCGGGTAAAGCACTCAGCCAGCACCAAGTCGAGTCGGTGGAGGCCCTCCACTCGGGGGGACCAGCTACTTAGGCTCTGCCATCGCAACGCTCTTGGCCCATCGCTCATTCCCCCAGCTCCTCTAGCATTCCACAACACCCCACACCATGTCCACCAACGACGACAGGAAGCTGCCCTATGGTGGGTTGTGCGTCTGCGTCTGCCGCTGACCCTACCCCAGTCCGGCTCGGCAACTCGGGCCTCAAGGTCTCCAAGCTCATCCTGTGCGTGTGGCGTGTGATACAAGCTGGTTACTGCGCTGACTCTGTGCCGCAGCGGCTGCGGGTGTGCGTTTGTTTGCGTGGGCGTGCTCTTCGTCCTTCTGACCACGTCCCCTCCCCAGCCTACAGCAGCTCGAAGGTCTCGCCGTGGCTCCTTGACGAGGAGGAGTCGATCGAGCACATCAAGTATGCGTACTCGCGCGGTCTGAACACGTTCGAGTGAGTCGGCGAATGCAGTGGTGTTGGCTCTGGTATGCGGTCTGACCTCCCGCAGCACGGCCAACGCGTACGCTGGCGGCTTGAGCGAGATTGTCCTCGGCAAGGCTCTCAAGGCCCTCGGCGTGAGTCGTACTTCTGTGTGTGCATGAGTCCTAACGACGCCCGCCCGCCCCAGGCACCCCGTGAGTCGGTCGTCGTCCTCACCAAGGTCTTCTTCCCGGTCGCCTCCCCCCTCGGGCAGCCGAGCGAGGAAGAGACCGCCGCCCTGGTCAACCAGCACGGCCTGGGCCGCAAACACATCTTTGCGAGCATCAAGGAGTCGCTTGAGCGCCTGCAGCTCGAGTACGTCGACGTCCTCCTGTGCCACCGCTTCGACTATGACACGCCGATCGAGGAGACGATGCAGGCGCTGCATGATGTCGTCAAGGCTGGGTATGCGCGCTACATTGGCATGTCGAGCTGCCATGCATGGCAGTTCCACCAGATGCAGAGTGAGTCGGGGTCGTACCCGAGCGCAGCGAGGGTGCGGCTCCAGGGTGTGCTGCTTACCGTACGTGAGCACCGTTGACGTCCCTCGCCAGACTACGCCATCACCCACAACCTCACGCCGTTCATCTCGATGCAAAACTTCCACAACGCGTGCTACCGCGAGGAGGAGCGCGAGATGGTGCCCACGCTCAAGCTGTTCGGGTGCGGCATGATCCCGTGGTCGCCCCTGCAGCGCGGGTTCCTCACCCGCCCGGTGGGCGAGGAGACGAAGCGCCAGGTGAACGACTGGGGCTTCAAGTCCCGTCTGGGCGGGGACGGGCCGGACGCGGCGCAGATCGCCATCAACGAGCGCGTGCAGGCCATCGCCAAGGCGCGCGGGGTCAGCATGGCGCAGGTCGCCGTCGCGTGGTCGCTTGCCAACGAGTTTGTGACTGCGCCGGTTGTCGGCACGACGAGCCTCGCCAAGCTCGAAGACCTCATTGCCGGCGTGTTCTTCAAGCTTACCCCCGAGGAGAAGAAGAGCATCGACGACGCCTACGTCCCGCGTGCGGTGGTGAGTGCTGTGACGAGCGGCGCGGGCTGACGGCAGAACGGGCACAGCTGAGTGGTGTTGCATGGGAAAACAGTGCAACAGTGGACAAAGAATGGGCACCGCCGAGTGGCATTGGGCCGGGAAACGGTGTAAAAGCGAATGAATAAAAAATAAAAATGAATGTCTGGATGCAGAGGAGTGCGAATGAAGCGGGCGGGTGCGCAGGAGCTGCTGCGTAGAGGCCTCGGAGGTGTGTCCGAGCGGTACGGCCAAGGGCAGGCAGACTCTGTCCCTTCTCGCGAATTCGGCACCATGAACGTACCTGCTGCGGCTGTCTGCGACCGAGTCGGGGAAGGGAGGCAACGTTGTGGAGCGCGGTGGTCGAGAAAAGATCCTGCGGGGCGAGAGGCGCTGTGCCACAGTACGAAACATACTGGCACGCCACACCAAACCGCCAGCCGACATCCGACAACAATAACACGGCACCAATGCTCCACTCCACGCACTGACGGTCCCCACGCCGCGCCGACGAAACCAGCACCCTTCCCCCGACTTTCATGCCCCCTCAACACATGCATACCCGCTCCCCCTCCCCCCAGACCCGCCAAGCACATTCAAATAGGCCCGTCAATCCTAATTGACATGAAATGATTAGAAATCATTACACCGTTGGTGAAACGGTATCATGCGTCGTTGCCATTTAGGAATTAATTCTAATCGACGCGGCAGGGGTTCGACTCCCTTACGGTGTAAAAACTTTTGCTTTTTGTGGTTTTGTGGTTTCGGTCCCTGCGCGGTCTCAGTGGGTTTTTTGGTGCCGGTCGTCATCATGGTGGTTGATCAGCGTTCAGTTTGACTTTCGATATGCGCCGCCCTCCCCTCCCTTCGCTGCCTGCCGTGCACAGACCACTGCATACATTCACAACCCTTCACACTCACTGCGCCGCTACACCCACACCGCGCCCACCCACTCACCCACCCACTCCCTCCCGCTGCGTGCGTGCGAAGACGCAAGGAGACGGGACGGCCCTCAGGTGGGCGGTGTGATTCACATGGAAAGGACCTCAGGCGTGGCGTTTCGAGGCCTGTCACGCTCGAGTCGCTGCACCCCTCCTTTCCCTTTCCGGCGGCAAGGCTACATATGTTGAATGCATCTTCAACACTACAATGTTACAATCTGTGCCGCCTCCATACACGGGAGCTGGCAGATGCAGGTAGCCCAAAATATAGATTGAACTAAATATATAGAGAGAGATTGGGGAGACAAGCAAGGCCTTATGGCCTAGCAAGCGTGCCGCGTGGCAGGTCGACTAGCCGCGTACGGCGCTTTTCAGAGCGCACATTGACAGCTCCGGCAGCCGCACGGCGCACCGCTTCGCCGGCGTGCCGCTCACAATACCTTCCGCCAGCGACGTCATAGTACTCGGCCATGCTCTCACGGCACGTCTGAGCACCAGATACCCCGCCGCGGTGGTCGCAGCGCAGGTGGCCGGGATGGAAGCGCTGGTCGTGCGCGTCGGCGTGGGCGGCAGGTGCGAGGATACACGGGCCCTCGATCGGCTTGCGGCAGGCCGCAGCGGCGCACAGCGTGCCATTCTCCTCGGCATAGTGGAACTGGCACCACGGACGACCATCGTGCACGTAGAACTCTTCGCCGTCGAAAGGCTTGTCGCACCGTGTGCACGTAAAGCACGAGCGGTGCCACTTTCCCTTGAGCTGGCCATCAGACGAGCTGACTGCGCTCTTCTCGATGGGCTGGCGGCACCGCCGGCAGGCGGGGAGGTACATCTTCTTCCAGTCCGCCTCGCAGAGGACGACACCGTCGCGCTCGACAAAGCGGCGGACGCCACCAACTGGGTCGCCGCACCGGGCACAGGCACGCTTGGGGCGAGAAGAAGCCGCAGGCGATGTGCTGAGGGGGACGGGCGGCATGTCAGGCGACGATCCCTTTGGTGGACGGGCGGCGTCGCCGATCGTCTTGCTCCGGGTCCGGGCGTGGGTCGCACCAGACGGAGCAGCGTGGGCCGCCGCCGCCGTGCCGCTGGGAGGAGACGACCCGAGGGTGACGGTCGATTGCGAGCTAGAGCGGGGTACGCGACGGGCAGTGGAAGCACGGCGGTTGGCCGCATGGTACCAGTCATCGTCCTCTTCCTCCTCGCCAATCTGCTCGAGGTTGTTGCTGTTCTGCAGGCTGACGTCGTTGATACCGAGGCCAGTCGCCTCACCATAAGCAGGAGGCGGCTTGCCCTGGCCGTCGAGCGCAACATTGGTGATGCGGTCCACGAGGCCCTCCCAGCTCTGGCTGGGTGTCATGACGAGCTCGTTTTCGTGCCCTGACGACCCGCCACCGCGGTGGTCGCCTGAAGGACCACACGATGTCGAGCTCGACGTCGTGGACCCAATGCTGCCATCAGTCGGGTACCTGTGATGCTCGAAGCGGTCGGTGTGCTTTGACGCGAGGTCGGGCGAAATCGGTGTGGCCCATGGGAGCGCAGACGGCTCCTCGGAGCTTCCATCAAGGCTGTGGGCGTCGTCGAGGTCATCCATAGGCGCACGGTTGGAGTACAAGTGCGACTGGTCGCTCTTGCTCCCCATGATCTGTCGGTACTTGTCGAAGAACGGGCTGGGTTCTGTCCGCTCGACGGGCGACCGCTTTGGCTCAACAGTAGGCCACTCGGGTGACCGCTTCTGTTCAACCGGAGAACGCTGCCGGTGGTCGAACGGCGAAGGTCCACGGCCGCCAAAGTTGGGCGATGTCCCGGCGTCCGCTGCACTGCGGCTCGACAAGGCAGAAGCAGAGCGCAACTCTGGCGAGTTGAGGGCATAGCTCTCATCCAGAGACTGCTTGCGCTGGGGCAGGGGGCGATTCGCCAGGGGGCCCTTTGGCATGATAACGGGCTCGCGGCCGCCAGAGGGCGAGCGTTGGGGAGTGTGACGCATGCCTGCGTTTGGCGATGGCGTGTGGCGGACTGTCGACGGTCCGGCAAGTGGAGAGCTGGAGAAGACAGCTGTCGGCGAGTTGGAGGGTGATGTGCGCTGGTGAGGTGGCTCTGGGATCGAAAGCGATGGGCGCTGTTCGTGGCCACCTGGCACTCCGTTCCAGGCAGCGGCGGCCGCGAATGCGCGACGCCCAACGCCCGCCATCCCCGCTCCACCGCCGCTCGTTGTATCTGGGAGCTGCACAGTGATCGACTCGGCGTGTGGCATGCGTGATGGCGGGGCGTCATGTGCCGGCCATCGGCCGGTGGACGCGTCAGAGACGGCGCTGTGTGGCACATCGGCGGGGTAGTCGCCGGCGAAGCGTGGGGGAACGACGTGCCCGATAGGCAAACCGAATCCTGGGCGGTTACCGAGTGTCGTCGGTGCTCCTGGTCGGTTGAGAGAGGGAGAGGATGGGAGGACGGGAGATTGGGAAGGGAAGAAGGGGCTGGCGGGCTGCTGAGCCGCGGGTCCGCCGCGGTTGGGGACGGGGACCGCGGCGGGCATAGCGGCACAAGTGTGCTCGCCAAGGTAGTTGAGAGGAATGCTCTGGTTGCAGGACGAGCATTTGACTGTTGGCAGGACGACCGAGGCTCGTTCTGGGTCTGCGCCGAGCATGCGCGGCGCAAGGAGGGACATTGCGGCGGAGGAGAGAGCTGAGGGGTTTAGTAAAAGAGTGGACATTGGAGGCGAGGATTATAGGGGGGGAGTAGGAGGTAGAGGTAGGTGTGTGTGGATTATAGCAAGTGGACAATGAGCGAGTGTGGGTGTTGTGGTGTGCGTGCCATGAGAATAGGTGTGATGAGAAGAGGAGAGAAGAGGAGCGACCAAGGGGGGGGTCGAAGCGAGAAGAAGGACGAGACAAGCAACTGGCGTGTGTTGCATTGCGCGCTGGGTGCTGCGCGGCCGTGTCCACCATCGACATCGACATGGACAACGCGCGCGCGCGCGCACGACCCGCCTTTGCTTGCCTCTTGCCTCTGGCGTACCAACCCCTTTGTCGCTCGTCCTCGTCCCCTTTCGTCACAGCCACTCGGCCGCCATCATCAATGCCAAGGTGTATTTCCACCAGCCATCCGGGGTCCATGCCCGCTAGCCAAAGCGCGCCAGACGCGCCGACACACGTCGGCGTGACAAGGCCGAATGCATAGCGCGTCGGAGCCAAGCTGCGCGCTGCAGGCTGGCATGGACTGTCGGCGGGGACACGCGATGGCCACTCGCCGACCGTGGCGCATGTGATTGCAGGGTGAAGCACACCAGCAGGGACACGTCGGTCACGTTTGAGTTTAACTCTAGGACTTACAGATTAGATACAGTTACGAGCCAGCAGCTGCTTCAAGGGCAATGCTATGCTCGAAACTGTTAGTGGACGAGGTAGTGGTTGTTTGTTGTTGTTTGTGTCGAGCCTGGCTGGGTTCTCGTACACGGGTTGAAGTTGGGTCGCGTGTGCCGTAACAGGTTCGTGTCCGACCGAGATGGTAGCTAGCCTTGTTGTTGTCGCTTGGCTGGGCTGGATTTGGGTTGGGGCAAGGGCCTTGTTGCAAGCCAAACTGTGACTGTGCGCTGCTGGCTGCTCAGTCAAGAAGAAGCGACGTGCGATCCATGCACGACTAGAATGGCCAAAGGGGGGAGGTTGTGATCGAGGAGGCGGGTGGTGGCGTCGGAGGTCGGCGTGCGGGCGGGGCGGGATGGCGCGTGGACGGCGGGGCGTTCCTTGTTATTGTTGTTGTCGTCGTTGGGTGACGGGGTTAAAGGAATGTGTGTGTGCGAGACGTCGAGCAACGAGTTGGAGCAACGATGATGCAGTAACGAGCGTGTTGTTGTTTGTTGTCGTAGCAGCAAAAGTGAGACACCAAATGGATCCAAGACTGGTCGTGTGGTGTCTGGGCTGGGTCGCTCGCTGGGTAGCTGGGTGGGCTAGTATGGTGTGGTTGGGTGTGGGGTGGTACAAAATGTCCGTCAAGGAAAGAGAGATAATCGTTCCTTCAAAGAGTCCTTTGGGTCGTGTCGATGCTGCAGTCAAAGAACAATGTCGACGTGATGTCGGTGGACGTGTCGTGTCGAGCGAGGCAAGAGTAGTAGCGTCGAGGCTACTGTCACTTCCAGCGGGTTTGTTATATTGTCGAATTAGGGGCAGGGCGAGGCAAAGAGACTGGGAGAGCGTCGTGGGTCGTTTCGTCGTCCTTATCCTTGTCACTGTCCTTGTTCTTGTCGCTGTAGCCGTGGTCCGTAGCCGTTCGTCGTCGTCGCCCAACCAGAGTATCAATCACAAGCAATCAAGAAAATGAGCAAAGCACAGAATTGACTGTCCTTGTTTGTCAAGGGTGTGTCGAGGTGGTGCATCTCTCTATCGGGCATGGTGCTGCTTGCTCCTCTCCCTGTGCCGCCGCCGCCGCCGCATGACGGTTCCCCGCAGCCATCGAGATCAGAGGCACAGAGGTAGACTACTACTGGTGTGCCTCGTCGTCGTCTTGCTCCTTGCCTGCCTGCCTGCTCGCCTGCGCACCATGGCAGCAACAGCCAGCAATCGGCAACGCGTGCGTGCGGCATGCATCAGCTTCGCGCCCATTCCCGCGCGCCTGACGGCATCGTGTTTCGGCCTCTGGCGCGGGAGTGGCCGTCGCGCGTCCCTTGGATCCCTTTGGCTGTCGTTCCCTGCGGCTAGTCCCGCCCCCACTTGGTCCACGGCCCGCGGGTAGGACGCGTCGCACATTCCAAGTCTTGATACAGGGGTAGTGCAGCCAGTGACCCGAACCGACAAACCCAGCAGCCAAGGGAGTGGTGCAGGTGGTGGCTGGGACTGGGACGGCTGCGTCGAGCGAGTCGAGGGAGCAAGCACGGCCTAGAGCTTCCGCACCGTCGCTTACCCTCGCCTCGCTCTGACCCGCGCATACTGACAGACTGACAGACAGACTAACAGACAGACAGACAACTCAATAACAAACCGGCGGCGACTACTTCAAACACACCCCCGCTCCACACACGATGCATGGTTACCCCGGCAGCGGCGGCGTGCAGCGCACTGTGCCTCGCTGCTCGTTCCAAGACGACCGGGAGCCATCCAGCAAGCATACCAAACCCAACCTTGAACCAGCAACGACGCGTGCACCACGTACCATGAGGCACCACGTTGCCAGCCTGCCAGCCAGCAGCCAGCCTGCCTGCGACGGCGTCACACTAACATGGCCCGGTGGCGTCCGGAGTAATCCAAACTAGGCCTAACGCTGCTTTTATCGGGGTGTTAATGCAGCCGCGCGCCCGCATCGCCTGCCTCCCTCCCGGGGTGGGTGGTACAGCGTGCCCTGGCCTCGCGAGCATGGTCACATGTGGCAACTCGTGTGATGCTGCCTAGCTAGGACCAAGCACTGCTGTCGCCGCCGCTGTCCAATTCCAATACAGCTCAAGCAGCCAGCCAAGACCGACCCAATCTCCTCCTCCCTGGCCTCGAATCGGCGGCGCGCCGGCAACCTGGCCCAGTCTTGCACCCTCAACATCCCTCACCATCCCTGCCCACCGCACCCTCGTCAATAGTTTCTTTCCCGACTGGGAGATCCGTCCTCGATCCACCACAGCTGCACCTGCACGTCGACTAACCGTGTCGAGCGAGCGAGGTGAGGGCAATAGCTTCCGCCTGCGCGGCTGCGCTCGCGGCGCACGCGGGTCGGGGCGAGAACGACCGAGCGACAACTCACCCCCTGGCGTATCACCTTGTCACTAGGTGCAACGAAGGCCTGAAGTTGCCTTTGAGTGTCCCTACTGACTCGCGGTCGCCGTTGGTTCAGTGCTGTGCTCCTCCTCGTCTCGCACCTGCCGCCGGGTGTGCACTCCAGGCCGTCACGCCTGCATTCAGACAACAGACCACAAACTAAATCCCCCGTGACATGGGTTGGTGACAACCCTCGCAATGTGAGAATTTGGTCGCGCGCAGGACTGACGACGACGCGTCGCGTTTGTTGGTCCTGTTAGCCTGCCCACCCCCTCGCCCAATCGATCCCCAAACTGCCACCGGCGTACCGACACAACTATTTGGGTAAACAAAGTGCTTGGGATTATGCAAATTATGTCATGCCAACACAACCAAACAACACGAGGTAGGCAGGTGCGGTTACGGCTACTACTCGTCATCACCCCATACCCCGACGGACCCGTCCTCGCCTGCCGAGAGCAGCAGCCCAGCCTGGGCCCGCACGTCAAACACGGCGCCGGGGCCGTGCCCTGCGGGCGACTTGAGCGGCCGAACCGTTGTTGGTGCTGGTGTCCCAGAAGCGGAGATTGTTGACCGCGATGGAACACGTGGCGGATAATAGGCCGCAGAGTTTGGCGGGTGGTTGTAGGCGCCGCCGCCTCCTCGGCTCTGGATAGTCGCTGGTGAAGGGGACACGAGCGATAACTGTGGCTGCGCCTGGTACAGTGGAGGCGATAGCGCAGGCGAGGCGCTAGACGACGTCCGCATGCTCTCCTCGCCGCCCTGGGAGCCCTCGCGCTCCCAGAGATACACTAGGCCATCTTCGGAACCGCTCGCAATGAGGCTCGATGACGGCGAGGCGAAACCCGCCCGGATAATGTTTTTCGACGTGTTTTGGTGACCAGTGTACCTGTAAATGTTACGTTGCTGGAGTCGTCGTGTTTGTTTAGCCCATGCGCCAAGAATCCCGTGGCACTCACCATGCGCAGGTCCCACAACCGGTTCGAGTTGTCCTTGCATGCGGCTAGGAGGTACTTTCCTTCGTGATCGAACTCTACCGACGTTACCTCGCCCAGATGAGTTGTCATTGTTTGGACGCAGACACCGCCAACGGCATCCCAGAGCCGAATATGCTTGTCCTTGGATCTGAGGGTACATGTTAGTGCTGAGCTTGTGTTTGACTGGTGTTTGGCGTTTGGCTGGTGGCTCGATTGGCTCGATTCCATGCCGCGTGGTGTGGCGCGGCTCGGTAGCACTAGCGTCTGATGGGTGACTAGCCAGTCATAGCCACCAGCCATTTGCAAGCAAGAGTAAACTTACCCCGAAGCAATCACCTTGCCGGTGGAATCAAACGCAACCGCGAGGGTGCTTTGGGCATGGCCGGAGAATGTGCGAATCAGTTTGCCGGTCTCGACGTCCCATGCTCTGAGAATCTTGTCGTAGCACGCCGACACGACGTGGTCCTCGCGCCCGGGCTGCCAGCGGACAGAGTAGACGTCGCCTCCGATGGCGGTGAGGACGCTCGCGCACTCGCCGGTGCTTGCCGACCAGATACGCACCGTGCCGTCTCCCGAGCCTGACGCGAGGAACCTGCCGTTCTGCGTCGACGCCACGTCCCATATCCGCGACTGGTGGCCAGCGAGCACGCGGCGCGTGGCGCCGTCGTCGATCGAGAAGATGTGCAGTGTTGCGTCGCTGCTCCCCGACACGCCGAGTCCGCTCGCCTCGCCGACAAAGTCGACGCACTTGACATTCGCAGTGTGGCCCGTGATTAGACGCTCGAGGCGGCTGGGGACCGACGGGCGCGAGTAGTCGGTGAGCAGCGAAGTGACGCCCCACGGGCCTCTGCTCCGCGCGCCAGACGCCTGGATCTGCCACGCAGCCGCCTGGCGGAGGAGTGTGACGAGCCGGTCGCGCGGGACGGGCGGCGTCGTCGCCGGCTCGGTCGAGTCGGCGCTCTTGCTCTCGGCGTCGGTGAGCTCGCGCCACATGCCAACGAGGCGCTCGCGCTCCGGGCCTGGCCCAGCCCAGTCGCGGAAGCCTGGGGCATCGTGTACTGTCGATGCGGAGCAGAGGTACGCGAGCGAGTAGAAGTCGTACGGGACAGGCTGGTAGTGCTCGAGGGGTTTCAGGCGCTTCTGGAGGAGGTTGAAGGCTTTCTGGGATTCGCCTGCGAGCGGCGCGTCAGCGCCGCGAGGGGAGTACGCCGGGGCTGGGCGACATGTTCCGAGGTGACTTGCCCCCCGCCGAGCCCGGGTACAGGTACCGAGGTGACATGGCCCCCTCCGAGCCGACATGTCCAGCCCACTTGAGGACCCCCGCCCGCACCACAACTCACGGTTATCCACAAACTCGAGAAACTGCTGCCGCCAGCACATGTACAGGAACGCCTTTTGCGTCTGCGGGCCCAGCAGACCAGGGGACGCGAGGAGCGGTTCCAGGGCGCCGAAGTCGCCGTCTGGGGTGTGTCAGCGTGGTCTCTGACGGAATGGACAAGTCATCAGGCCACGCCGTCGCCGTCGCCGCTCGATCCATTGCGAGACAACGCCGACACGAGGCGTCTTGCGAGGTCATCAACAGCCGGGCGGCCGGCAGCATCCTGTCACCGTACACGCAGTGTCGTGTACACGGCTACTCGGCCGATGCCGGCGGCAGGCCGTGCCCGTGAGTGAAGGCGACCTCTGCCCAGCTCCACGCCCCCACCTTCCGCCAGCGCCGATCTCACCGCCGTGGTCTCCGCTTCTTGAGTCTCACACCGCCGTCTCCGCTTGAGGCCCACGCCGCCGTCTCCGCTTGAAGCGCACGCCTTCCTCTCGCCGAGTCCCACGCCCCCCCACACCAACTCACCCAGAATCGCGCGCTCCACGCCCTCAATCTCGCCCCGCACCGCAGCGTCCCGCACCGGCCCAATCTCCGTAGCCAGCAGGTCCGCGAGGCGGGGATGCCGGTCGGACAGGTAGTCGGCGATGAGGAGGTTGATTTCCTGTGTGGTGTGTGTGAGCTGCTTGCTTGGTCGCCGCTCCGAGATACGACACGACACGTACCTTCTCCGCTCGACTGCCCAGCGTCACGCTGTCGGGCGAGATCTCGGCCCGCCTGTGCGTGTCAGCTTGCACTCCCCTCGCGGTGCGCACCTCGACGGGCCGGCGTCGCTCGTCGTCATCGTCGTCGTCGTGTCGACCATTGTGTTGGTGAACAAAGTGGTGGGTTCTGGTGGAGGCGCACTAAGGTCCCTCACTCACTGCGGCTGAAGCGGCGGAGACGCAGCCCACGTGAAATGACGCCCGCGGCAATGTCGCTAGTCGCTCTCCACACACAAACGTGGCAAAAACCAGCCAACAACTTGCAGCCTACCAGCCAGATGCACAAGTCACATCGCATTAAAGCCAAAGGCAAATCTATAAGCAAGGGGTGGGGTGGGGCTACATGAGGTCGGTCGGGAGACGCCCCGAGGTTCAATACACTGGCGCCGTGTCGTTTACACACACGCCGGCGGCTACAGTCTGGAGCGGTCCTCGCGCTCGCGCTCGCGCTCCTGGCGGGCCAGCTCGCGCTCACGCTCCACCTCCATACTGGGGCGCTGCAGGGCAATGGCGGGCACCTCCACGTCCGTCCGGCCAAACACGTCAAAGTTCGAGTCCTCGACAACCTCGACTCTGGGCGCCGCGCCGGCGGGCTGCACGCCTGTGACGTGCAGAGCACCGCCCGCCACGTCGCTGCTGGCGCGGGCACGCGAGGGCGTCGTCGCCGTGGCCGTGGCAGGGCGGAACGAGGCTGGCGTCGTGGGCGTGCCGAGGCCGGTCGACGCGGTCCGTCGGTCGGCCGGCGTAGGCGGCAGCGGCAGCGGGCCCGTGGTGGTCGAGGCGCGCGAACGGCCAACACGCTTCGCGCGACCACCGGCACCGCCGAGGGCGTAGGTGAACGACGTGGGGGTCGCGGGAAGGGGCGCGGGCGGAGGAGCAGCAGGCGAGCCAGAGGACGAGACGTACGACGAGACGGTGAGCGCTCGGACCCGGCCAGGGGTGATGGTGGCGGTGGTCAGAGTGGCGCCTGCCGCCGCCGCCGTCGCGCCCGTAGCGGCCGTGGCGAATTCCGAGTGGGTCGAGAGGTACGAGACGTTCTGGGTGAAGGGCGGGCGCGAGACCGAGCCCGCGCGTCCGCGACCCGATGCACCGCTGTCCGAGCGCTTGCGGCTCGTCTCGGGGTCGATGAACGAGCCGCGCGGCTTGAGAAGCACAGGCGAGGGGCGGGACACGACAGGCTGCAGCTCCTCGCCCTCGGGGATCGCGTCAATGCCCAGAGACGACGTAGCCCCGGGAGACGCGTCGCGCTGGGTACGGCCGTGCTCCTCGTCGATCGGGATAACGACCAGGTGGTGGTCGGCCTGAGAACCAAGCGCCAGAGTGGCGATCACCGGGTTGGTGATCCAGCCAAGAATCGCCGCGAAGACAGCCTTGATCGCCTGGGGGGCCCACTTGCCGTGCATGTTACGAGTGCCGTAGATGGGGCCGAGGATGACAATCGCCAGACACCAGAGCGGGAAGCCGAAGACGATGCCGATCGAGGCTCCCTGGGCCGCGGTCCAAAGCAAGCGCAGGAACCACCTCCTGGGGCCGATGGAACGGTCCGCGAGCATGTTCATTTCCGTGCCCTCAAAGATGAATCGCACCAGCATGAGGAAGTAGTACTTTGTGAAGCCGTACTCGCGGCGGCGCGCCAATACCGCCTCGTACAGCTGAGCGTCCTTGTCGGCTTCGGCCAGGTCCGCGTCCTCGCCCTCCTTCTTCTCCTCCTGCGTCTTCTTGAGCACCTTCCTGTTGAAGATGTGGTCAAAGAGCACGCGCGGGTCAGGGAGGTGCTCGACGTGGGGGTACACGAAAGGCAGGGGCTGGATGGCCTTGTGATGCAGGTCGGTGTGGACCAGTGTCGACGTGATGAGCATCGAGACGGCGCACTGGATGATGCAGGTCACGCCCATGTCGCCAGCGACCGTGTTGTGCTTGAGCACCCACATCTGGGGCGTGTTAGTGCGGCTCTCTCTGCCAACTGCCTTGCTCAGTGTCCACGACGCCCGTCGCTTGGCGCCACGTCGCGCGTAAGACGGCCGGGCGCGTCGTCGACGAATATCGCTTTACTTACCCTAACGTTCGACTGGCTGTGGTACACTGGGATATCGTCAGCCCCCCCACCCATCGCACCACCGCCATCCTACTCACTCCCATAGGCGATCGCAAAGTTGACGGCGCCGTCAATGATGCCGGCGCCAAAGCCTTGCAGAAAGTAGAGGTAGAACCATTGCTTGTGCGTCTGTGGCACTGGAAACGGGCGGAAGAGGGAGTGCGTTTGCCGGCCCTCGACCAACGTAGGCGTCGACGGCGTGAGGCTGAAGGCCGCGGGGGAGAGTGCGGCAGGTGGTGCCGACGGGCTCCACTTTGGAGTCTCGGTGGGGGTCTTCTTGCTCATCCCGGCGGTGTCGGCGGGAGGAAGGCGAGATGGTAGTAGTTGTGTGTGCGATGGAGAGTGGAGTGTAATGTAGAAGAGTCAAAGTCGAGAGAGAGATAGAGAGAGAGATGTGTCACCCCTTTGCCATGTGTGAGCCGATGAGTCGACGGTCTCCACTTCGACCTGGCTGGCTGGCTGGCTGGTAGATTTGTTTGGGATGACGCCGTCTTCCTAAATTGGGCCGTTGTTGGATCGATTTCTAGTCGCCAGGGACCACGCAGTCACTCACTTGGTCCATCGATCGACGCCGCAGCTGCCGCCCTGCCGACCCCCAATGTCACGTTTTCAACCTCGGCCTTGATGCTAGCTAGCTAGCAATGCTGCCTGCCTGCCTGCTAGATATCCCCGCACACAGGCCGCATGCCACAATACCAGCCAGAATGCCCTCAAACACACACATCCCGATTTTATAACCGTGGCAGATATCGCTCCACCATCACCACACCACACTCCTCCACCACCACTCCACCACCACCACTCCACACTCACAATGCTCCACATGCATATGAAAATGAGAATCTCCCTAATATGATATACTGGTACATGGCTGCCCTCGACCCTCACTTCACACTCTAGTACCGTCCGCCCCCATTCTGCCTTGCAATCATCGCAGCCCGCTCCGCATTGAAGCTAGGCCCGCCGGGCCCAGGTCCTCCGGGGGGAGGGGGACCGCCACCCGGTCCGCCTGGTGGAGGAGGTCCACCGTAACCACCGTGCCCTTGCGGGGGATACCCATAGCCCGGTGTACGCCCGCCGCCAGGAGGCGGCTGTTGGCCATAGCCTGGTGTCCGGCCGCCTTGCACTGGGTAGGCCGGCGTTCGGCCGTGCATGGGCGTCGCACCACCACGCATACCTGGCGTGCGTCCGCCTGGAGTACGACCGCCTTGACGAATGCCTGGAGTCTTGCCGCCGCCGCCGCCCTGCTCCATAAGTTTTGCAGAGTATTGCGCCTTGAAGGCGTTGGACAGCTCAGTCACACCCGGCACCTCGGCGTTGCCCAGCTTGTACGCTCCAGGAAGAACCTTGACAGGCCAGGTCTGGATCACACCGCCATCCTTGGTCGACTTGTTCAAGAAGCACAGCTTGATGTACCCTGGCCGGTCGCTGTCGATACTGAAGCCGTACATGCTTCGGCCGGGGTGTGCTTGCACATAGTTCTTGAGGTACGACTCTGCAGGGCGTTAGATAATTGTGGTGACAACAGAGACCACGGCACACTCACCCAGCTCGTTCTCCGACTTGTACTTCTCGTGCATCTGCATCTCGTCAAACTTGCGTGCAGTGGCCTTGACGTGGTTGATGACCAAATCGTCGAGATCCGAGTAGTTGTACTTGCCCGCAACCTGGAGGAGGCGACCAAGGGCGTATTCGTTTGGCTTGTCGATCTCTTGCACGTCTGTACCTGGTCAGCCACAGCTCTCTCGTACAGCTTCAGTCAACTCACCAAGATGCTGGTAGACGTCTTCGTCGACCTTCCAGGTAACCGCAAGGTGGTCGGCGCCCTTGGAAGAGGGGCGAATGACAACGTCGCCGCGGTGCATACCGGCGAGGTACTGCTCTGCCTGGCCCGAGTTCATGACGTGCCAGTTGGGGTGGTTGACGACACGCTTGACAGCGCCCGCCTCGCGACGTCTCTTTTGCGCAGCAGCCTCCTCCGCCATGCGCCTCCTCTCGGGGTCGTTGTACGGCTCCTCGCGGAATGGCTGGACGAACGGAACCGACTGAACGAGGTCCGATTCACGGGTCGAAAGCCGAGCCTGGAGACGAGCCGGCTCAGGGCTGATAATAACCGCCTTGATGGCCTGGCCCTTGTGGAAGACGTCCTCGCAAGATCTAACCAGATTGTCGTCGTCCGAGACGTACTCGCGATCAACAATACCGTCAATGCCAGACTCAAGTGCACAGAACGCGCGGCTGGCAAGAGCGCGACGGACAGTTGCCGTGACACGGATACCACGGCCGAGTGTACGCTCCGTTTCGCCGGTGAGCATGGTGAGGATCTCCCAGTCGCCTGGGATGTAGAATGCAGGGCGACGATCAGCACGCCACTGGATGAGCTCCTGAACAATCGCGCCAAGAGTGTGGCGCTTGTTTCCCTCGCCCTGACGCTGGAGGTTGAAGGCGAAGTCGTCCAGGTTGAGCTCTCCAAGCTTGCGCGCGCGGTCCTCGTCCTGCATGAGCTGGACGACAACTGTAGACTTGTGCTGGTCGGCAACGTCCTCGGCGTCGAGATCCAGGGCATCCTGACACATCTTCTGGGCAAACTCGTAGTCCTCGGGGTGGATGCGAGTCATGTCCAGCGGCTCGGGCTGCTCATGGGCGTCTCCTTGGTCGAGGCTGAAGTCCTTGAGATCAGCGTCAATCGAGAGGAATCCAGCGACGTTCTCAAAGATGGTCGGGCCGAAAGTGCCAAACTCGGACAGCTGGAGGCGGTTCAGAAGCGTTCCGTGCTTGTTGGTGGCGTTGACCAGCTGGTCGGCCTTGCGAGGCCCGAGGCCAGCGACGAACGGCAGCATGGCGCGCTGGTACTGGTCCTGAACGCAGGTGTTGACGTCGATGCCGGTGAAGCAGACAGCGTTGACAAGACCGCGCTCCAGGTGAACCAACAGACGCTCCTCGGGAACAAGCTTTTGGTGGTGCTCCATGTACGAGACGGACGAGACCTGGCGGCCCAGACGACAGTAGGCGTTGAGGGGGTTCTGGGTGTACCTCGCAAGACCAAGAGCATAACGGCCGTTGATGGGAAGTTCAGGGTGTTCGGTCGCAGCCTCCTCCGAGTTCATGTACAGACGAGCAGTGGCGTCATTGACAAAGATGAGGGGGACAATTGATGGTGAAAGATGCCTCTCAAAATCGGCGCTTGCGTCTTCGAACTCGTCGTGGGACTGGTACGCCTCGCTGACAGGCGGCCGCAGGCCAGACTCGCGGATGGCTAGGTCACGAAGGGCCCGTTGAGCGTCGTCACGAAGCCGGCCAGTGTGTGCTGACATGCCACCGATGACAATGACGTCCGGGCGGCGCTTGCCAACGACCTCGAGGAAGGCGCTTCGTGGCTCCTCGTCGCGCAAGTTGTCAAACTTGTACGACTGGCGAATAACGCCGTCGTCGCCAAGGAGAACCGCAATGACAGCGTCGTTGACGTTGCCGCGGCCCACAGTGATGGCGAGGACGGTGGGTGTCTCACCCGTGTTGTCGCCGCGACGGGCATACGGGCGTACGTTGACACGCTAGTCGGGGTTAGAAAGAGCACATCGATCCCTTCTAGTCCACTCACAAGCTCGAGTTCCATGCGACACAACTCGGAAACATACTCCTCGGCCTGGGAGCGCATGTGCTCCTTGAGCCATGGGGTCGCGGCAGGAATGTAGTGCTTGTTAACGACAGTCTGGCAGATTTCGTCACGGAGTTCGTTCCATGCCGTCGCCACCTCGGTGTACTCGGGTGAGCGACAGCAGCGCACAAGTGTGCCCGCAAAGTCGTCAATCTGGATCTGGGGCACGCTGATGGTGATCTTGACCAAGCCCTCCTCCTCAGCCTTGAGGATATGCAAGAACTGCGGAGTGTTCTTGAACAGCTCGACAGGCTTCTCGGTGAGGAACTTGAACGTGCTGTAGGTGCTGTACTCGTCGATCACAGTCATGCCGCGTTCTGTGGGCGATACCGTGACCGTGCCGCAAGCTTCCACAAAGTCACGGGCCTGCTGGCGGATGGTGGGGTCACGAGCAAAGTCGGCAATGAGGATACGCTTGGCGGCAGCGAGGGCGGAGTCCGCCGATGCGAAGTGGGTGCCTTCGCCAGAGTACTCCTCGGCCACCTCGAGCGGGAGTCGGTCTGGGTTGTTCGGCGGCACGGGGACTCCCTCGGGGTCGTTAAAGGTCACAGCGACAGACGGTACCGAAATGCCAAACGCCTCGACGAGCTTCATGATCGGCCCCTCGCGCGCCCTGTCGCCAGACGCACGCTCAGGCAGACGCTTGATGCCCTCTTCGAAAGACTCCTCCTCCTTGATGGCACGGATGTCGCTTGCGTAGTGGTATGCCAGCCAGTCGGCGCCCTCGGCTGCGGCCTCGATCGACATGTTGCAGACCGAAGGGAGGAGAGTTTGCGTGAGGTACTTGTCCTCGACTTCAGGGCGGCGAGCCCTGATCTTGTCCCACAACTGCTGGACCTGCTGGTTGCGCTCCCAGATGGCGCGGAACCGGATACCGAGGTTGTACAGCGTCCACAGCTCGTCGCGGTCAAGGAACTGAACAGAGCTCTGACCCTGGTTCTCAAGAACGCTGAAGGCGTCACGCTTGTAGTGCCACAGGTATGGAACCTCGAGGTGCTGGACATACATCATGTTGAGCGCCGTCGAGACCACCTTCAAGAACTCGACAGCGAGATCGAGTCGACGAGGCTGGGGGTGGGGGTACGGGTCGTCTGGTGTCGACTCTGGCCACGAGTTGTCTGCGCCCAAGTTGCAGAACAGGTATCCTGTGCGCTGCGAGATGCGCGTGTACGCCCAGCCGGCGGCGAGGTCAGGTGGGGGGAACAAGCTGTCGGGCGCGAGGATGGGGTTGTCGGACAGTGTCGAGTTGACGAGCTGGTGACGCTCTGGCCGGTCCACCTGGGCGATAGCGCGATCCTCGTCGAGCAAACGGCGTGCCTTGATCTCTGCAGGGTCGAAGACGTCCTCCAGTCTGAGGTCCTTCTTCTCCTCCTCCTCGGCCTCCATGCCCTCTTCTCCCTCGAGCGCCCAGTCGTAGTCGTGGCCGTCGCCAAAGACGTCAAAGATCTCATCCCACGAGCTGCAAGGTTAGACTATCCCACGGTCAGGTACTCACTCCTTGTCGACGCCGGCTAACTCGGGACGAGCGCGAGCGGCTTCGCGGCGACGAGCCTTCTCCTCGCGCCGGCGCTGCCTTCTCTGCTCCTCCGTCTCGTTGCGAGTCGTCTCGTCGTCCTCGTCTTCCTCGATGAAGTCGGCCAGATCGTCCTCGTCATCACTTGCGTTGCGACGATCTTCGTCGTCGAACATGTCCTGGAGACGGGGGAGGTTGTCATCGTCGGAGCCACTCCTTCGGCGAAGACGCTTGAGCGGCCGAGAAGGACCGGCGCCGCCAGTGTTCTCGTTGATGAGATCCAGGTCGTCCTCTGAAAGGTCGTCCTGTTCCCGCCTGGCGCGCTCGCGCTCCCTCCTTTTCCTCTTCTTCCTCCTCTCCTTGCGCTTCCGCCGACGCTTCTCTGCCGGGTCCTCATTGTCATCGTCATCATCGTCGTCGTCGTCTTCTCCGTCTACGATGAATCCGTCATGGACGCGGCGGAGCTCCTCCGGGTCCTCCTCCTCGGATTCGTCCGACGAGTCCCTGTTGCGATCGTCGTCGCCATAGGGGTGGATAACGTCGCCCTCTCCTTCAGAGGAGACGTCTGACATGTCGAGTTTTAGGCGCGCTTTCGGGCTTTGTAGAGGGAGGCGCGCCGTTTGCGCAGAGATAGGCTTTCCAGCACCGCCGCTAGAGTGATTTCGCAGCGGATTCGCCCAGTCGAGGGGGTGTTTGTGGAAGAGAAAGTGAGATGTGATGTGGTCGACTACTTTATAGGAGCACAACAAAGTGCGTCGAACTGGAAGTTGTCTGCTGGTGCGTCAGGTGGTCATTCAACTGCTGCTGCTGCCGCCAGCCAGGGTGGGTCACTCACCGTACAGTGATCGGTGAAAGCGGAATTAAAATCGTGTGGCACGGTGCTGGTGCTCGTTGTGTTGATTTCAAGTTGGCCTTTTGTTGGTGCCCAGAGACGGCCGGACGGACGTCACTTGGAACAACTAGGTCCTGCCCCTTTCTTTCACTCGACTCTACTTCATCCCCCTTCCTACCCAAGGCATCATCCTCTGCACTCCGCAAAGATGGCCTTCTCGACAGGAAAGTCGGCCTTTGGCTTCCCGGCAGCGGGCTCCTCATCCAACTCGTTGCCCTTCTCCTTCTCCAACCCCTCGGCTCCAAAGCACCCCACCCCGCTCGCCCACTCCATCTCGGCCGGCGCCTTTGGGTCAACAACGACCGCCACCTCGGCGTCCTCGATCGACATGATTGTTGATGCCAACGGTGGCGATGACGACGATGCCGACGCCGACGTCGACGAGGTCTACCTCGAGCCCCACGCCTTCACGAGGAAGGACAAGGCCAAGTGGAAGGCCAGCGGGAGGACGCTCCTCGCCGCTGTCAGCCCTGTCAACGGCGAGATTGCTGCTTGGGTCGCTAAGCGTGTAAGCATGGCGACGGTCGCTTGAAACTCCGCTGATCATCACTAGCCGTCTGGCAACGACACACCGGCAGCGCTCACCGACCCCAAACTCTCGACGAGTGACCGCACAATGTACATTGCGTCGCTGAACAAGTTCTCTGGGGCGGTTCACGGCCTCTATTCCGAGACGCACACGCTCTTCATGTCGCTCCAGCACATTGTGGCCTCCTCGATCAGACTACCGAGGCCTGGTGATGGCCTGGCTCAGGCTTGGGACAGCAAGGGCAACCTCGTGGCTCTGGATGGCCTGCTGGGCCCACCAGCTGCCGAGACGGTGATTCACATGCGCCGCCTGGTGGACATGTATCTTGAGGAGGTCAACAAAGTGCGCAGCGCTGATGATCTTGATGTGAGTCGCAATAATGCGTTCTGCTGCTGACCTGGCCAGGAGGAAGACAAGATCAAATACAACCACGTATACAACATCTTCAACCTTGCCGAGGTGTTGTACCTCCCCCAGGACGGACGAGGAGAGGGGCTGGTCGGAGAAGAGCTTCTGGACTGGGTCAACGCGGCTGATCCCGGTGAGTGCTTGTGATGACACTGCCGTATGGGTTGCTAATGTGGGCAGTGAACATCAACGACGAGGGTAACGAGATTATCCAGAGCGCGCAGCCCTGGGACGAGCCGCTCTTCTGGCCGTTTGTTATTCGCTGTCTCCTGCGTGGACTGTTCGAGCCGGCTGCCACCTTCCTCCGCACCCTCTCGGGCCACCCACACCCACCAATAGCCAAGCTAGGCACTCTGCTTGCGAACAACGTCCAGTCGCTCCCCCGATCCACCAACACGGCGGCCTACCCTCTCGACAACCAGTTCACCACTGCACACAAGGCGTGGCTGGCTCGTTTCCGCGCCGAGTTTACTTCGTTCCTCGGCGGTCGCGGTCGCGGACATTGGCTCGATAGCTCTGCCACCGGGTACTCGAGCGAATGGTCCTCATGGGAGGACGACTTCCGGTCGGTCCAGGAGCTGCTGGAGGGGAAGCACGAGCGCGTCCTTGAGGAGAGCTCTGACTGGCGAGAGGCCCTCGGCGCTTGGGGCGTGCTTGTCGATGTCAGTCTCCGAAGAGATGACCTCCCTGGGCTTCTCAAGCGCATTCTGAGGGAACTGCCAGTCGACTCGACTCTTCTCGAGGACTCCATTCAGTCGGCTTTGACCCAGGGTGATATCGTCAAGGCCCTGATGGGCTGCCACCAGCTCGACGTCTGGCTTGCAGCGCACCTTGGAGACGTCTTCGACAAGCTCGGCCTCGTTCCCGACGACGAGGAGCGCTTTGACACATCACTCCGCGACTATTTCCTCCTCGAGTACAGCGACATGATTATGGAGAGCCCTAGCCAGTCAACGCTATGGCGAGCCATTGCCGACTATCTCTCGGCCGCCGGTGACCATGGTCGCAACCGCCTGAAGGAGTACATTGTCCATGTTAGCATCAGCCTCGACAACGAGGCCGTTCTGCATGCAAATGGGAACGACATGGACCTCGAGGATGGCGACGCCAACCCATTCGAGCACTTCACCGAGTTGCGCGACACTTGCCAGAGCCTCAAGCTGGACGAACAATGGCGTGTCATCAGTGCCATCATGGCCGACCGCCTGATCCGCCGAGGCGAATATGGGCTCGCTGCGTCGATGAGCCTGTCTGCTGAGGACGGCTACACGTTGTCAAGGATAGCCGAAGCCATCCTGGATGCCTACGTCGAGCATGGCAGTGCCGAGTTCCTGCGCCTTGTCGACTCTCTCCCCCCAACCATGCTGCACGATGCGCCGTTGACTCTCAACGAGCTGCAGCAGGGCGACTTGACCGACTATGACGGCCTCCAATCGAAGACGACCATGGTCATGTTCGCTTCTCGTCTTACTTTCCTCTCCGAGTTCCGCGACTACTTGTTGTACCTCGGCCAGGGTGCCAAAGACAAGGCTGCGGCCAAGCTCGTCAACCTCCTCACATCGAGCATTGCGCCCGTCGAGTTTTGGTCGGTTCTTCTCGCAGAGAGCGTCGACCTGCTGGAGGACCAGGAGATTCTGTTCAGCTCAAACGACACGTTTGAGCTGATGCGTGTCCTTGATGACGTTGTTTCCAACTCGAAGTCTGCGCCAGTGGAATACCTGCGCCAACTGTGGCGTCATCTTGAGCGCCAGCCCGCGGAGAGTGGCAGCGCCAACGGGACCAAGGCCGCGAATGGAGTGCCCGCAAAGGCCGGCGACGAAATCTCTGCGGGGACCGTGATTGCGAGGCGCAAGCTCGACGAAGTGCGGTTGGCGCTCGCTCGCAACCTTGCGCGTGCGCTGGTCGACGGCTTTGACAATCCGTTTTAATGTCTCTTTCTCCCCTCCCATACACATCCATAGCACATTGCAGTAGCAGCATGTCATTTAGCATCACGTCATGCTGCGGGTGACTGTGAATGTCTGTCACGGGGAGGGCCGATGTTCTCGACCAGAGTGACTGAATAGACGTGCCGCGGATGGCTTTTCAGGGCCCAAAGAGCTAACTGGCGGAAAGGTTCAAGCATGATTGTCAGAGGTGTCAAGGTGATATAGATATTTGATTCCGCTTTACCTTTGGTCGATCCCCGCCTGGCTGGCTGGCGGGCTGGCGGGGCCAGTCTTGCCGCCCCTTCCTTGGCTTCCCTCCCTGCCTCCCTGCCTGTCGCCTTGCTTGCCGGCTCAATGTTGGCTGCTGACACGGGTGCACTGTGGGTGGTGGTCGTGGTTGTGGTTGCTCGACCTCGTCGTCGTCCTTTTGAACAACAACCCCCACATCGACGCAATACAAAAAGTCGCAAAGAGTCATCGCGTCCTCACAACAAAGCGAGCAGCAACAAGACACCCTGCGCAGGCCGCACAAGTCGCTTGCATCGCCTCGGCGCTGGACGCCAGAGAGAACTCTCTACTTCCCCCTTGAACTTTCAATCTCGACCTTGCCTCGACTTGCTCCGTGCTTTGTCCCACGACGCCGCAACGACGACACACGCGCCGTCCAACCCCTACCTACTTTCAGCCTCGACCGCGACCTTCTCTCTGCATTCATCTCGCTTGATTGTCCTTGCTCCCTTTGGCGTTCAGCCAGAGCAATGACCGCTTAAACCAGACGAGTGCACCATCGCAGTTTCAACAACGTCTAATACTCTGCACATCGCGGTTCCCATGACCCCCGCGCCGACCCACTCGCCATCAACATCATTCTCCGCCTCCACACCCAACATGACCGTCACGGCCTCGACGTCTACCCACTCGCTCAACATCGTGCCCGGGATGAGCAGCAGCGTCGCGTCTGCGCTGCCACCCGGGCCGAAGGGCACACGGCTCCGCTCAAACTCGACCGCCACCCACAACACTAGCTCCGGAACGCTCATCTCCCCGCCCAGCCCGACAGGAAATTACATCACGCGCTCGTTATCCCAGGCCCCGCTCAGTCCACATACTGCGACGACGACAGCAGTGACTGGGACGCCCTCGGCCTCGGCTGGAGTCACCGCCGCCGCCGTGGCAACGCCGCCACCGCGTCCGCCGCGCGGCCCGGCCCGCTCACCCGCCAACGTCCCGCGCTCACCGTCCATGCCCACCGAGTCGCCCACCGTCAAACTCATTGTGCGTGCCGTGGAGAAATCAAAGGACGGAGGAGATACCCTCGACTTGTCGCGCGAGAGACTGGAACGCATCGCCGACGAAGACGTTGATGTCTTCCGAACGCGGGTCGGAAAGGACTGCAAGGGCGTGTGGAGGTTAGCTCTGTCGTACAACTCGCTACGGGATGGGTCCATTGCCGCGTCGTTTGCCGCCTTGAGCAGACTGAGATACCTCAACCTCAAGGGCAATCATCTGTCGTTTGTGCCACCATCGGTGAGTTGGAATCTGAAGCGGCGCGCGCTGACTTGCTAGATTACAGAGCTCCCAGCGCTCGAGATTCTTGACCTGTCCAAGAATCAGATCGCCTCGCTGCCCGATAACCCAGGCTCCTTGGTCCATCTCAAGGTCCTATCCCTGTCCAACAACCGACTAACGACACTGCCCACCAACCTCGCCACCTATGCCAACTTGAGGGTATTCAAGGTCGACCAGAATCCCATCGTGTGGCCGCCGACTGACGTCCTCGGCCCTCTTATGGAGGTTGAGAAGGCGGGTCACGCCGGCGAAAAGGATTCCGAGAAGAAGCGGGACGAGAGCCTTCGACCATGGATTGAAGGCATGAAGCTATGGCTTCTCGAGCAGGCCCCGAAGGTACCCCCGGGTCGCACGAGCTTCGAGGACGACGCGTACCTGGGTTCGGCAGAGTGCGTGGGCTGGGTTATGAAGTGATGGCAACAACTGACACGCCGCAGAGAGGAGGGCGAGAAACCCAACGCCTGGGCTGCACCTGGTGCGACGCCATTGACAATGAAGAAGATTGCCTCGATTCCCGACCAGCTGAACGCCAGCGCCTTCCCATTATCCCAACCGGCATTTCCGGCCGGGCCGAACCTCGTCGTCGCCAATGTCGAGACCGCACCGCCCCTGCGGATGAACCCATCGACAGTGTCCCTGCCCTCGCAAGGCTCCCACCACGACCGATCTGCATCCTCCTCTTCACTCACCCCACCAGCTTCGGCCACCTCGTCTTCTCAGTCCATCCCTTCCTCCATGAGCTCCGGCAAACCGCCATCCGGTGTATCAGCTGCGACAGGCCACAACCGCGGTGCCAGCGACACTGCGACGCACCGTCTGAGCGGACAGCTGACCGCCAAAAAGTCCCTCCCCGATCTCCGACAATCCCACGCCAAGATTATCGAGGAGCGGCGCGGCGAGGCAGCCGACGAGGCCCGGCCACTCGGGTTCGGCATGGGCGCACGCGGAGGAAACTGGCAGCCAAAGTTTCCTTCACAGCTAGGCCGGGAAGACGACAAGCGGACAGTCAAGCGCAAGGGCTCGATGGACGTTATTCAGCTGCCGCCGCCAGTGGCGGACATTGCTGATAAGCGCGGCAGCCAAGAGGGCCCCGCCATTGACGAGTCGCGCAACTCGTACTTCCGCCGTGTTAGCATGTTGCCGCCATCGACAATCTCTAAGGCCGTCTCGCCAGCGCTGCTCCACTTTGTCGATGCGGTCCGTGGCCTGCTCTTCGCCCTCACCCAGCTGCACTCGGCCCTGCGGCAGTACCTCAACTTTGCGGTCAGCGATCGTGTCGCTGGTGTATTTGCCCGTGTGGTCGAACCGGCTGGCGGGTACCTCACCAACCTAATCAACGCCCTCGATCGCTTCGACTCGATGTCACGCAGGAGCGCTCCTCCGGCAAGCACTGTTCGCGCTGTCATCGACGCTGCAAAGGAGAGCATCGCCGTCTTCGCCAAGATTGTCGCCGTTCTGAGATTGCAGACGCCTGCTTTCCGCGACGCCGATGTGCGCTACTCCCGCCAGCTGCTTCTCAACCTCTACGGAGGGATGACGGAGATTGCAAGCTCGTGGGCAGCCATGTCACCGCTGCTACTCGAGATCCGGCCAATACTGTGGCCGAACATGCAACCCCAGCACCTCGCGCCGCCAATGTCCAAGTCCAACTCGCTCACTGGACGGACACCAGTATCGCCGATTCTGGAGCGTGGAGAGTCGCAGTCACCAGCCCGCCCTCGGACTGGCGGGTCAGGCTCGCAGCAGTCGATGCCGCCGCCTGGGACATCACCACGCGGCAAGAGCCGTCGGCACGCCGGCTCCTTCTCGACCCAGGACGTTGAGCGAGGCATGCTCATGGGCTCGCCTTCTGCCCCGCGCACCGACTGGCCGGATCTTTCACGGACAATATACGAAGACGGCGAGGGCGAGTTGCCAGCAGGCGCTGTCCCGCCTCCCTTCCCTTTACATGCCGAGCCCGAGCCGCCAGCAGCTCCACCCCATATGGTCACAAGCTTTTCCCAACCGGCTCGATCGCGGCACGCACCACAGTCGTCGCAAGGCTCGTCACACCTGTCTGCCCCGAACGGCGCGCCGCGCAAGTTATCGGTCGACGTGCGGCCGCCCACACCGGCCTCTGCGACATTGTACGACGAAGAGTTCCTCGACGTGATAGAACGCGCAACCGATGTCGCGTTTGCGGTGTGGCTGCGCCTCGCTGAGGAAATCGGCATATCTCAACCGCCGTTCATGCACAGCAAGAGCGACTCGATGAGCAGCTCTGGCTCGGGCGGGTTCCGCCTCGCTGCGCACGACGCCAGACGACCCGCTACAATCCCAGTGCGACAGTACGCCGACCTCGTGTCCCTCCTTTCGACGGCGGAACACGTTACGACCAAGCTGCGCGAGTCGTACATGGGCTTGCGGGCCAACCCGTTCTCCTTTACCAACACGACGATTCCCGACGACACGCACGCATTCATCAAGACTGTCGTGAGCGTGTCACAGCAAATCAAGGCCATCTCGACGTCGCACACGTTCAGCCATCAGATTCGCTCGAGCCTGAGCCAGCTGACGCAGGCGGCGAGAGAGTGCGCCATCCTGATGCAGGTGTCATCGCTCAGATCCAACGCGTCGACACCTGCCCTCGTTCCTCCGTCTACCGTCGGAAGCGACTATGGCCACGGGCACCAAAGCCCCATGAACCCCATGAGCAGCAACGAGGATCTGGCGCAGCCCCCCACCAACGGCCTCCGTGGCCTCCATCTCCCCACCCGGCATCCACTCCGCGGTCGCCCACAGCACACCAACAGCCCCCCCATGCCCGATGTCCCGCGCTTCGCCGCGCGAAGCGACCATGACCTCGTGCCCCCCCGCCGCCACTACGTCCAGTAGTAGGACGCTTGTACTCCCCATCATCATTTGCCAGTAGTCGTGGACTTTGGCCCCCAGTTTAGTCGGTCGTTCAAGTGACAATGCATCCAATGCACTGTATGTATTGTATGGGTCGTGGGTGGTACAACAAGGACTACAGGTTGCCTAGTCTACAGAGCGTCAATCAACCCTTGGAACTGCCTGAATCCGTTTTGGTGCTGGTTTTATGCTTTGATCCGCTCCCCCCCACCTTGCTCGAAGACGCCCGTGGCGGCGCCTTGACAGGCGAACCATGGTCTTCCTCCTCCTCTTCCTCTAGCTCCTTCTCCTCACGCTTCTGGGAAAGCGCGTCATCGCGCTTCATCTCCGCTTCTCTCTCGTCATCTGCCCGCCCAATGTCGGCCTCGTCTTCGCGCTTTGCGGCAGTGGGCATGAAAACCTCCTTGAAAACGTGTTCGGCAGCGTGGTACACTACCGCCGCGTCTCTCGCGACCATGTTCTTGGTCGGCTGCGTGAGCGTCGACGAGATGGCCTTGGATTCTTTCTGAGCGTCGTCGAGTACGCCCTGTGCGTGGTGGTCAAAGATCTTGAGCATGCGTGCCTTGTGATGGTCCTTGACCGAGCTGCGCCGCGGGCCGCGGTTGTATTCGTTGTAGTCGGTCGGTGTGTCGGCCGATGCCGTCGTCGGCGAAGTCATCGTCTCGCTGCGCGCCGGGATGTGGAGGTTCAACGACGGATGTACCGTTGCACGTATGGGTAACTTGGAGGGACCGGCCGGGGGAGGCGGAGCGGGCTCAGTCTGTCCTGGTGCGGGTACATCGTACGGATCGGCGTGAGTCTCGACAATGTCTCCCTCCTCAGACTCCGAGTCGGTAACGAGACGGCCGACCGTGCTCCGCCTCCGCTGTCCACCTTGACGCCGTCGATGCGAGCTTGCTCGTGACGATGGCCGGTGTGGTGTCGCCGATCCAGAACCGGAAGGTTTCGATTTCCGTCTCACAGAGCCGAGCAGGATGTCTCGCACTCTGACCGTGTGGTCCTTCTTGTCCTTCGCCCAGCTATAGGCTCTTTGCTGGGCACCCCGCATTCCCTTTGGACTTTCAAGCCCATGGGTAAGCAGGTTGGGCTCACGCTTGTGATGATGCAGGTCCCCAACGTGCCATCTTTCAAACTGTTTCAGGTCATCGCCCTCCAATCGCAGGAGGGTCGACGAGATGACGAGGATTTCGGCAAACGTCGAGCGGTATCGTCGTACTCGGCTGAGCATGTCGTCCTGGTCGTCGTCTCCGCCGTCGCGCTTTGCTTCGTCTGCCTCCTTGCGGGCCTTTTCTGCTTCTTCCCTGTATGTCTTCTCGACATCGATGCCTTGATCATACAGCCGGAAGGCATCACGGACCTGCAAATTACGATCTGCAAGCAAGAGAGTGCGTGCCAGGTCTTTGTCCATTGAATCGATGAGCATCTGCCTCGCTTGCGCCTCGAGTCTAGTCACGCGGTCCACTAGGGACTTGATGAGCTGATACTCCATCGACGTGTCACCCTTGTCGCGGGCTGGGGCGCACACGTCGTCGTCTGCTGGTTCTGGCTCGCCTGCCGCTTTCCGCGCTGCGCGCTCCTGTTCAGCATGGGCGACGGTATCGGCCTCGTGTTGCGCAAGTTGGGAGCCGATAGAACCGAGAGTGCTGGGAGTAGTGTTTGTGGGGTCTGCCGATGCAGAAACAACAGATGCCGAAGGAACAGCTGGAGTCGACCCTTGTGATGGCGGGGAAGAGCTCTGGATGGGGCGCTTGACCGTCCTCTGAATAGGGCTACCAGCAACCTTGTCGGCGGTACTCGCGCCAGGCGCACTGCCCGTTTCAGTGACAGTGTCGAGGACCTCGATACTGTCGTCGCCTCCAGTCGTGGACGCGGCGGCAGACGGAGCACTGGAGGGGCTGTTGCTCTGGGTCGTCGTAGACCCCTTGCCACTTGCACCATCGGTATCAGAGCTGTTGCCGCTGGCATCTCCGCCGTTGCCATTCGCGTGATCCCCGGCGAGATCCTCTCCACCCAGGGCCTCCACAACATCGGCTCGAGTATCCGAGGAATCCAGCATGTCCTCCACGACCGTGTCCTGAGCCTGCTTCTCGGCGGTTGACTCGTCTGTTGGTTCTCCACCTTCGGCAGAATCCTTTTCGCCGTCCACCGAGGGCTCCAGTAATCGTCTCTGTGACTCGACCGGACTGCCTTTTTCGTCTATCGTGGAGGCAGGAAGGGGCTTGGTAGCACTGGCCGTCGCCGCCACTTTGGTACCTTGAGTAGGGGGGGCACCGAGGACCGCTTGCCGAACAGCATCGACTGAAATCTGGCCATCTTGGCCTTGGGCGAATGCTCTCATGTACTTGCGCCTCACCTTGTCCCACTTTGTGTGCATCTTGAGCACAAAGTGGGAGTGGGGCGCGAAGACTTCCGGGTCACGCTGGCGAACGAGGTTGAAGCGGGCTTTGGTGAATCGGTGCTCGGACCAAGTATAGAGCTACCGTGTCAGGAATCATGACGCATGGCGCAGTGGATCGACTCACGATACCGGTGACTGTCTGCACGGCAAAACTGGTGACGATAGGCACAGCCATGAGCGCGTAAATGATCCAGACGACTCGGCCGGCTGGGCTGATCGGGGTAAAGTCTCCAAAGCCAATGGTCAAGCATGTGATCATGAGTGCGTACAGCGTGTTGCTACGAGGTCAGCTTCGGTCGCGGACAATGTTAGCCACTCACCCGTAGCCCCAGCCTTCAAGGAAGTGGAAGATGACTGCACCGATAAGCCAGAAGGCCGCCAGGGCAAAACCAGACCAGAATAGATCGTATAACTGGACCATGCTGAATGGGTCAGTGCGGTGTTTGTGCGCAATGGCTTACGTCTCCTGGTGCAAATTGATCTGATGGATCAACGACATCTCGTCGATCAGAGTCGCGTAGGGCTGGCGGGCCAAAGCTTCCTTGTGCATGGCCACGGCGTAGTTCTTCCGCCACGTGTCCCGCTTATCCTGCGCACGGTTCTGAATGAAGTCGATAATGATGGACACCTCGTTGGCGAGGAGACTGATGGTCAAGACGGCAAACGGGAATATGAGGACCTTGCCGACCGCGGTTGTTGGCACAAAGTCACCATACCCGACCGTGAGGGCTGTCTGAACCGAGAAGTAGATGGCGTTGAGATATCCCCACTCCTCGATAAAGTTGAACACCATGGCTTGGATGCCGATAAGGCCGATAAATGTCGTGACGGAGAGCATAAACTTGCGTCCTTCGAGACGGATCTCCTCCTTGTCCCATTCAGGTCGCCCAAATACCAGAATGTAGTGGACGAGGAGGCAGAAGGAGATAAACCCAGAGATGACGCACGAGACGACGGCGCACCAGAAGCCCTGGTCGTACGAATAGCCAGGCCCGTTGCGTTGACCTGCGCCAAATACGAGGAGGTTGACTATGGCAATGATCGTCTTTGTGATCCAACACAAGAGCGACAATCTGCGCGTCGTCAGGCATATGCAGTTGATATTTGGACCTACTTGACACCCCATCGCCAGAAAGACTTCTTGGTTGCTGAGAATCTAACCAGCAGTAACACATTTGCGAGCACATTGAAACCAAGACCGACTGCCGACAAGCACAAACAGACTGTGGGATCGCGTTGCACGTTGCCGTAGTAGCTGTACCAGTGTTGCTGCGGCGGCGGTTAGCGAGGGGACTTGTTCCAGGAAACCCTTGCCAAGACTTTCTCACCGAGAGGGCGGGAATGTCCATGAGCGAAGACATGGGCGCTGCGATGGCTGCGACGAGCGGCATGTACTGTGCGATATTGCGCAGGCTCCGAAGCTCTTCGGGCAGCAGAGCCTTGAGTGAGTCTCTCCAGCGGCCGCTCCATCCTTCAATGTGCCGCCCGTCCTCTTTGGTCTGGCCTGTATTGGATTTATTTGCTGCCCCACACGACTTCCTTACCGCCACCTGGGCGTGTATGTTGGGCATGATTGTGGTGTGAGATGAACGCGCCTATGTTGACGCGGCCGTGTCTTGAGTGGGCATGGGGTTTGGTTGAGCTGTTCAGTGCCGGAGAGGTATGTGAATGTGGAGAGAGTGTGAACGGACAAGATGGAGTGTGAGATGTTGTTGTGTAAACGAGTGCTTGCAGAGTCTGGAGATCCCGAGGCAGGCGCTCAGGCAGGGGCAGAGAGCAGTTTGTCTGCCTGGCTACGTTGACCAAGGGTGAAAGAGTGGAGTGGAGGCAAATTCCAGCTGGTTGTCAGGAACCGACCCTGGCTACACACCCAAGGTTTGGGCTGGCTCGCCCAGGTATGCAGCCAAAGTTGTTCCGTCAGTGGAGGGCGAGGGATCGACAATGCCGCCTTGGCAGGTGCATGGCACACACTCGGGCCCGCTTTGCCGCTCTACACCACCCCATCACACAACCTTTTTATAGTCGGTGGCGTCCGGGGCTCAGAGGCTCGGCGGCGAGCGAGGCGCATAGGCCACAAGATGCTCCTGACATGGCCTCATCAGACCATAAAAACTGGGCAATGTGCAGGAGTGATACTCTTGCAGTGGGTGGTGCTGTTCCATCTCCCTTTAAGCGAGTGGCAAATTGTGCGACACGGGCTGGGCCAAGCTGTGGGGGTTTGATCTGAGTCAATGCTATTGTGAGCCCCGAGAGGCACGCATGTGGGCTAGCGAAAGTCGAGGTCACAAAAATATAACTCGACGATGGCAGCAACCGAGTCGGACAGCCAGGCATGGGTTCGACTTATGGGCCATCTCTCAAATGTCAAGCACTCCTCAGCTTGCATCTCAGGAAGGACGTCACAGTATGCACGTGACCTGTCTGAATTTGCTCCCGCAGTCTCGTTTTAGTGGATCGACGCCAGCTTTGTCAACTGTTAACCGTGTTTGGTGGCCTTGTTGGGTGGGTGGCAAAAGTCGGAGCGAGATGGCCGCCCCCTCGGTGTGCCGCGCGGCTTCGGCGTGCACGGTGGGGTGAGTGGACACACGCCTGGCACGCCAAAGGCTCCCTCGGCCAATGTTGAGGCCGACGTGTAGACTGTCATCGACGCCAGTGAGCCATCTACATTCCTCTCATCCAGTCAACAAGTCGATGCTGCGTCGATGCCCGATTGACCACGTTTGCATGTGTATCCCCCCCTTTTTTCGAATGCATGAGGCGCAAGTCGAGCTGTGCAAAAAACAGGTCGCGACTTGACGTGGGATTGTCAGGATTCGCGCTGTAGCTGCCCGCACTATTCAGGGTTATCCGACGTTTCCTTGGCCGATTCTCTCTGCTCGGATCCGAAAAGTCACAAGTGTGTCGTCAGTGGGTGGGGGTGGGTGACTAGATGACTAGATAATCGTCCATTGCAACTGCCGGGCCCACGGCCAAAGTCAACTCGTCACTGCTTCGGCTTGGCTGCAAACTAGATAATTTCAGAAACATCCCTCGACAACGCGCGGCCTCGTCCTTGTCCCCCCCACCACTCGTCGAACATTCTTGAACGTCCACTCTACGGCCCCCGGCCTACACCCTTGACAGCCCACAATCCGGATCCTACGTAGCAATAGCAATGGATCCACCGCCAGCGACAATGCCGCCCTTTAACGGCCCCACCAGGAAGCAAAACGTTGCTTGTGAGACCCTCGCCACCAGACTGCCAAGAGGCCTGCAATGACTGACTCTACAGGCGACGCTTGCCGCGCAAAGAAGGTCCGATGCTTGCGTGCAAACACTACCGAACGGGTACGTCCATCTCACGTCCACCTTGCGCCCCTGCCCAGCGCTTATCATCGGGCAACCGCCCCTCTGTTCCTCGCTGGTGCTGACGTCCACCCCCACCAGTGCGAGCAATGTGTGGCAAAGGAGCTCGAATGCACCTCAAACTACATTGAACAACTACAAAACAAGCCCCGTCGACCACGGCGCTTCAAGAGTGGCGACGACTTCCGCACTCGTTCTGCCGCCGGCGAGAAGCGGTCCGCGCCCGACGATGACAACAGCCAAGGCAGCCAGCGGGCGTCACCTGTCCTGCAATCGAGGAGAACGTCGGGCCCTCCCGCCGAGTCAGAGACCAACACCACGAGCTCGACGCGCAACACCCGTGACATGCTTGGTGTAGACGAGTAAGTCGCCTTTGGTGGTGCACCCGTGGGGCACAGCCTCGCTTCCCGTCGGTCGCCGAGAGTACTGTTGACACGTCACACAGCGCTATGGCCATGCTCGCTTGGATGAACCCCTCGGCGCCGTCCGTCTACTCGCGCTCGCCCATTAAGGACGCCGGCGGTGCCCAGGCTGACCTGATGAGGTATCTGTTCTCACCGACTGCCGCCTTGCACCACGAGTGGCGGTACAGCGACTTGTCGAGCCTCGAGATGGTACGAGGTGGCAACTGTGACATGTGGGAGGAACAGAACGGGGTGGTATGGGACGAGGCGCCGACAGCAGCTCATCTGGGTCTCTGGGCCGCTGGCGAGGCAGAGATGGAATCGTGAGTGGGCAGAGGCGAGTAGGCTGGCCATTGGTACTGACGTGATCAGCTTGGCGATCGAGCTCATCGACTCCTTCTTCGCAATCATCAATTCTCGCTTGCCACTTCTTGACCCGCAGTCGTTCATGTCGCGGTTCACAAGCCCTATGACCGACCCCGGAGGTCCGCTTCCTCATCCATTGCTAGCCGTGGTGCTGGCGTTCGGAGCGAAATTCGCTGAAAACGCTCACATCACATCGGATCGCGACGAGACCAGTGCGCGCGATCCCGAAGGCGTGACCGGTCGCACACGTAGCCGAATGGTGCAGCTTCTCGCCATCCGTGCTCGCGAGGTTGCCGAGGTTGGTAAGGTCTGGCGGGTTCCGACCGTGGCCAACACCCAGACCCTGATCCTGATGGAGTCGTTGATGTGCCGTGAGTGAAGACGGTCTTTGCGCGAAATTGTCGCTGACGTGTCGACAGAGGCGCCTTTGTTGAAGAGAAGTGAGAAGGAGCGGATGAGGCCGTGTGCTGACTTTGCAGAATACCAGGCATGCCATCTGGCCGCCGCGTCCCGTCACCTAAGCCAGGTGATGGACTCGCCTCTAGACCACACCTTTAATTACGCCTACAAGGACGAAAGAATGAGGGTGCAACTCGCCCTCTTCATCATCACTGGGTTCGAATCAGTGTTCCACCGACTTCGCTCCGAAGTGTGAGCCCCGTGCGCAACACGTGCACTGCAGGAAGTGCCTTGCTGATACCAACCCTCTAGTTTCGATTACATTGTTGACCTCACGCCTCTCATTATGAGCGGCGAAGGAGCTGCCGGGGGTTCTTCGTACACCGCTTCCGACGACGACGTGAGTTGCTCTTCCTTCGTTGGCCTCTGTCACTGCTGACCATTTCCCAGGCTTGGCTGACCGCCGCTCGGGCCGGGGCGGTAGTGTGCCGCAAGCTATCGGCAGACCTCTGGCACCCTCGCATTTCCGCCAACGGGATCCCTCTATCTGTTCTCCGTGATTTTGTCCATGAACACTCGTCATGGAGGGACGCCTACCTCGCCCGACTCGGAGTGCCACTCCAGTGGCCAGACTCGTGGGACTTTGTGGCTGCCATCAAGGCCTGCTCCACCGACATCTTTTACCACGAGTTGTGGCTCGTAGCCGAGCGAGCCGTGCGCGACTTTGGGATCCAGGGCGGCAGTGACGAGAGCTCACACGGCATGATGAACCTCGAGGTGTCTCAAATGCGTGAGCGCCTCAAGCACGAAGCCCTGCACAGCGCCATGCGGATAGCCGCCCTGTCTGCGGTGCTCCTCGAGCACGGCTACCTTCGACTTGACCCGTGAGTGGAGATTTTGTGCATCATGGGTGGTGGCAGCGGCTACACGTTGTGTGGCATAGAGTTGCCCGCACTAGCGAGCGCTTAGGGAACCGACGCCGCGTCCGCAGTTGGCCCCATGGTGTCGCGCTTTGATAACCTCCATCACCCTGAAGTCTCCACTACCTTTTGATTCTTAACACTGACGCCGAACAGACTGGTCCTCTATCGTCCCATGTATGACGCCGGTATGTTCCTCGCCCGCCAAGGCCGCGAGGAGAGCCGCGCATTGGTGGCTGGTTTGAGGCAGTACGCCGGGCCGTACCCTCAAATGTGGGACTTGGCACTCGAGATTGAGGCTGTGCTGCTCGAGTCGGCGGGCGGCGCCGGCTCGGCGTTTCCCTTGCAGGCGGCGTCGGCGCAAGAGGTGACCAACGTGCTCAACGGACATCAGCCGTCGGTGCTGGTGTAAGTTTGGTTGGTTTGCGACGCGCCGCGATGCCGGACTCGGCGAGGCGCCACATGTAGCTACGGGATTAATTGTATAAAATAGGGTGTAAATAAAAGGCCCGCTGGTGCGAAGGCCAGTGCGAGGCAACCGGCGACATTTTCAGCCGCGAGATGTAGTATTTATCGTGCTTGTGACTTTACTCTTGTTAGTGTTGTGCAACAACGTCGCGGAGTGGACCAGAGCACGAGGTAAGTGTCGGTCGGTCTCTCGGTACCCACGTACCACACCATAATGGGTACGGCCCGCCTCCCGGAGCCTACCCCCCATCGCCATCCCCCCAACCCCCCCATCATCAAGATGACCATTTGTCGCCCCAGTCCTAACGGCCTCTATCCCTGCGGGGGGACGCCTAGCGGACTCGACTGCACTCAGCCAAATTGTGCCCACTGAGCCAGCTAGCTTGCTTTTGCCCCTGCGTGAATGTGGCGGCCGAGCTGACAAAAACAGGTGTGGCTCAAAGTCCACTTTCCACCCGACCATGTTACAACTTTGTGAGTGTCTCTCTTTCTCGTCCTCCTCCTCTCTCGCCCTCCTCCTCGACAAGAGATGCTGCCCAAGGATTGAGAAAACTCCATGCTAATTCTTGACCTTCGGGCTTGAAGAACAACCTGCTCTTAAGAACGGCCAACTGAGGGCACATCTCTTGTCGAGCTCCTCTCAAAAGTTGGAACTTCGCTGACTGAAATCTTAGGTGGTGGTTGTTTTATCTGATTAGAATTTTGTATTAAGCTTATTTTTTTTTGGTGCATTAGAATCCAGGGTAACCATTAGGAGCGGGAGCATTTTGTGGCAGCAACGAACGGCCGTCTGTCGAACTCGCCCAGAGTGCCGCATGCGGTCAGTCAATGATCACACACTGACAAGACGAGCCGGCAACGGCGACTGACTGGCCGGGGATTCATAACACGTTGGATGGGCGGCCGCCTGGAGGGGTTTGCGCCGGTACTTTAGTGATCAAGAGACCTCCTGCATGGCTCTTGGCAGATGTACCTCCGCGCAAACTCCTCTCACTCCCCAGCTGCGCGCCACCCCCACCGCACACTAGCTGTATGCAAGATGCATTAGGACATGGTCCCATACTGATATATGATGCTCCACTACATTGCTACTCTTGACACTACTCTCCATACTCCAAACTACTGGTTCGAGCCTGACGCCGCGCGCATCGCGCCGGCAAGCAGGCGGCCACCCGCGCTGCCACCACCGCCCTCGCTCCTCCTGCCTCCACTGCGACGGCTGCGCTTGACACCTGGCGAGTCCTCGCGCGAAGACGGTCCGTCGTCCAACGATCTCTTCTTCTGATCGCGCGAGTTTGAGTTGTCGGGTGGGCCGGGAGAAGTCGTCGGTGTCGTCGTCAGACCCATGCGGGCCGCCAAGCTCTGCGGCGCAGCAGGCTGAGCCTGGCCGCGGGGGGCCGAAGCTCCGGGCGTGCCAGAGGCCGACTGCCTCTGCTCGGACTGGGCCGGCTGTTGGCGAGATCGCTCCTGCTGCCGATCCGGTGCGGGCCCACGGGTATTGGCGTCGTTGGCCGGCTGCTGCTGCTGCGGCTGCTGCTGGCGCGGGCGCTCCTGCCCCCGCTCGTCACGCTTCTCACCACGCGGCTCCTCCCCACGACGCTCTCGGGGAGTCCTGTCCCCTCCATTGTCACGGCGGTCGCGCGAGTCGCGCGCTTCACGGCCATCATTGCGCCTCTGGTCGCCGGACGCTTGACGGTCTCGTCGATCCGCGCCGCCTCGCTCACGACGATCGCGAGGCTCAGCAGGTGCTCCACGACGGTCACGGGGTTCGTCCGCTGGTTGGCGGTCTTGGCGATCACGGGGCTCGACTGGGGTCCTGTCGCCTTGAGGGCGATCCGCCGGAGGCCTCTCGCCGTCTCGGGGTCCGTTCTGCGGTGGGCGGTCGCCACGGCGCCTGCGGTCGTCCTCGCGGGGAGCTTCGCGTGTAGCCTCACGAGGCGCTTCACGCGGAGGCTCAGCCTTTGAGGCAGGTGGCGTTTCCTTGCCATCGGGGCGTCGAGCAGCGGGGCTGTCCTTGCCTTCGACGCGCTTTGGCGTCTGGTCGCGCGACCGAGTCTCACGCGCTGCACGGTCATTGGGCCAACGGTCATCGCGACCTCGGTCGTCCCTGGGCCGCTCGTCGCGGCGAGAGCGATCATCGCGCCCAGGCTCGTTGCGGGGTGGCTCATCTCGACGGCGGTCGTCGCGACGGTCATCTCGACGGCGGTCGTCGCGACGGTCATCTCGACGGCGGTCGTCCCTAGGCTCATCTCGTCTCTCGCTTCCACGGCCGTTGCGCCCATCCCTCGCGTCGCGCCCATCTCGGTGGTCGTCGCGGCGATCGTCACGCCGGTCGTCACGCCTTTCGTCACGGCCGTTGCGGGGGTCGTCGCGTCGGCCATCACGGTCATCAGGTCGTCTGTCATCCCGGCGCCTATCGTCGGGGCGGTCGTCGCGGCGTCTGTCTCTGTCACGGTCGTCCTCTGGGTGGCGAGCACGGTCGCTCACACGGCTATCGTCCGTGCCGCTGCGAGCTCCTCTAGCAGTAGGAGGAGGAGAGCGGCGAGGTGTCGACGAACGAGAACCCTCCCTCCTTGGACCTGTGGGTGGTGCAGCAGACTCCGTCATGGCGCCAAACTTCCTCAGGCGAGCTTGAGCACGAGCCTCATCAACTGATAGCTCGGGAGGCGGCCCCATGCGGGCTGGTGCCGTCTCCGGCTTTTTGGGCAGCCCAGCATGGGTATCAGGCTGTGATGGCTTCTCAGACTGAGACGGCTGGTGGGCCGGCGAAGCTGGTGCCGTCTTAGCCTCCTTTGCAGCATTCGCTGCAGCGCGGGTGTTGCGGTTCTGTTCGAGCTTGGCACGCAGTGCCTTGGCGTCCGAGGAAGATGTCGGAGCAGCCGTGGCAGCAGGAGGCTCGGCAGGGGCCGTAGTTGTACCAGCGCCCGGAGCAGTCGCCTCGGTCGGAGGAGCCGTCGCGGCCGGTCGAGCTGTCGCTGGTTCGGTAGCAGCAGGCTTGACAGGGGCCTTCGCCACGATAGCACCAAAATCGCGAGGCGAGACAAACAGCTGCTTCTTGTTACGAGCCTCGAGCTGGTTGAGGTATGAGGTGAATGGCGCCCGGTTCTCTGGCTTCGTGGCCGGGTTATCGATCAAGGCCTTGACGGCCTTGCGCATCTGGTCCGCATTGGTCGTCATGATAGGGAATTGGTTGAGAACCGCGAGAGCCACAATAGTCGCGTTTCGCGAGCTGCCCTTCTCCCAATTGGCCACGAGAGCCTGGCACAAGTTGTTGTGGCACTTGGAGTAGAGAGTTCGGAAAGTAGCCCATGCCATCGGTGCCTTGGGCTCAGTCGGCTTGCGGCGGAAGAAGATGCCAGGGAGAGGCTCCTTCGCTTCACCTTCCACAGCCGAGTCGTCGGCCCCTTTCTTTGTTGGAGGGACGCCAAGGGCCTCCTTCTGGTACACAGCCTCACTCTGGTGCCAGGGGTTGAGGTCCGCCAGGATGAGAGAGAGAGTTCTGCCGAGGTTCCTCGCCTCACTCTCCGTGCACTCGGCAATCTTTGGTCCGAGTTGAGCTGCGAAGAACTAAATTGTCAGCCCATGGCCACTTGGTGCCAAGCCAGACTTACGCCATTGTAGATCAACACAGTGGGGAAGTTTGGAGTTCCAAGAGAGTGCGCAAGTCGGATGAACTTGGCTACGAACAGGGCATCTGCAGGGCTCTGTACAGCGCGCGGGTAGAAGCAAACCTCGAGCAGCTGGCTGACCAGTAACCCTTGGCGCTCACCCGCGCGATCGAACCATTTTGCACTCTCTGTCTGCAAACGCTCGCGGACAGCCTTGACGTGTGCCTCCTGGCTCTTCAATTCTGCTTGCAACTGGTCACGGCGTGCACGCAACCTCGCGATCTCGTTGCGAACATCCGAACCCTTCTCCTTGGACTTTTCGAGTTCGCCGATGAACTTGGTCAGTTGGGCGTGGGCTTCGCTGTACGAAGCCGTGGACACGCCAATGTCTGACGCCGCGAGGCTGTTGTATCGGACATAGAACGGTCTGCAGAAGTTAGCTTGAACATGCGTGGCGCGAACTTACGTTCCGGTGCATGCCCGCACAATCGGAGTAAGCCCAGCGGAAGCCTCATCAATCGTTTCCTGCAGAGCCGAAGGCCACCAGTGAGATTCACTGGCATCGTCGTCGACTGCCATGGCATTGCCGTCGTCAGCGGCCTCCACGGCAATTTTGAGCTTGGGCCGCAGGATCTTCCAAATCAGCTGAAGGTCGAGCTGGTAGTCGTTATGAAGCGTCGCAAAGTCGGGGAGCAAGTTGAGAATCTCCTCACGAGAGAATGACCGGGCCAGGAGGTCGATGTACTGGGCGAATACGTCCTGCGCAGAGTCGGATTGGAGCCCCTTCGCTATCAGAGGCGTGTCCCAATCGGAGCCAAGAATGCTATCGGCAAGAAGGGCCAGGCCGACGAGGATGGGTACAGCTAGTTTGGTATCGCGCAGGGAGCCCACCAGAAGGGGGAAGCTCTTCTTGACATCCTTGAGCAGCTCGCGCGAACGAAGCGCCTTGCGGATCTGTGGCCAGATGACAATCTCGGTTTGGTAGAACGCCTCGCGCTGCATCTCTGGTCCAGACGCATAGGCTTGCAGCTGTTCCGGTGAGATGGCGAAGTTCTCGACAATGGCTTCGCCCATCATTCCGCTCATAAGTTTCTCAAGGACAACCAGTGCTGCCGGGTCCAGGTGACGGAGGCGGTTCGCAATGTACTGCAGGAGCGGCTTGAGGTCAAAGCTGTAACGGCGGTTTACAAGTCCAATGAAGGTGGCGAGATCTGCGCATCAGTGAATGAACGTCGCGATGCACTCACTCTCAAGTTTCCTCCGATCGGCACCTCTGGATAGCTGGTCGACCCAGGTGAACACAGCTACATCCTTCGCGAGGAAGTTGATGTACCTTCCAATCTCGACGACAAACTCTCCAATATTTCCCTCGGCTCCATAAGACATGACCTGCTGGTTGATAGTGGTCCACAGCGATGTGGGGTTGGAGAATCCGAGCT
The DNA here is from genome assembly GCF_020906515.1 of Vanrija pseudolonga. Lineage (NCBI taxonomy): Eukaryota > Fungi > Basidiomycota > Tremellomycetes > Trichosporonales > Trichosporonaceae > Vanrija > Vanrija pseudolonga. The sequence goes on along the minus strand of NC_085851.1, from coordinate 3,417,596 downwards.
TGGCGAGCGCGCGCGGTGCTTGCTTTTCTGTCCCTTGAGATGCAGACGCTCCCGGCGTAGGCTGTGACGATGAGGAGGTAACACGACCAAGGGTCTGCTTGATCGATGTTGTTGCCTTCTTGGTCGCGTTGGCCGCTGGAGCCAGGCTTGCCCTGGCCCCGGTATTGCAGGTGGAATCACGCCATTCACCGTAGAGGCCGTAGCGGACGGTCATTGGTAAGAAGACAAGAATGTTCCAGACCTCATGCGCAAACGAACCCGATGCTGGGTCTGCGACTGTGAGAGCGGGGAGAAGGGTGTTGCGGAGGAGGTCGAGCCAAGGCTTCATCTCGGATGCAGTGGGCTAAGACGTCAGCAAGCACTACCACTACCGGATCTCACCTCTGTCAGGCTGGCATCGAATGGAGTGCCGGGCTCGATAAGGGCCACCTTGGCTTTCCTCAACGCAGTGAAGTGTGCCGCCACAATCCTGCAGATCTTGCTCATGATGTCGGCGCTACGCCCTCCAAGTCCTGCTAACAACGCCAGCCATCGCTGCCCCTTGGTCGAAATCTCTTCTATTGTCGTCCAGGTCTCAAGGCCAGCAGCCCAGTCGGGCTGGAAGAAGACAAACTCGGTCCTCAAGGTTGCCGGCGGTTCTGGTGACTCGATGGTTTCCACTACTGATCGCTCCAGCGGTGGTACGGGTGTGTATGATGGCCGAGGTATTGTTTCGCGAAAGAGACCGTCAACGCTGTAGTTGATGTTGCGGAGGAGGGTCGATGCGATTAAGGGGTAGGCGTACACGGTCCACGGATACTTGGATAGCAGCAGCAGTGAGGCCTCCGTCTCGCCGATAGAGAGTAGAGACTGAAGAAGCTTGATTCGCTGCTCCTGTGGAGGCTTTTGGAGTTCTACCGGCTCCTCCTCCTCCACAGATACAGGCTTAGACTCGCCGAGGACCGAGTTGCTGAGGGAATTGGCGGGGCCGCTCTTATCCCGGCTGACACGGAGGTACTTCTGATGGATCGCATCCATTTCATCGTCGTTGGGACTCAACTGGGAGTGTCAGCACGAGGCTGCCGCCGGCATTGGACCACCTACCCTTGGGAATATGTTGACAAACTCGACGAAGCCATGCTTGATGAGGATGGCTGTCAGGAGGATGAGCGCATCTGGCGTATCTTCTTTGCTTTCTGGGCGCTGCACATTTTAGATGAATCAAGGTGATGCTGAACAAACCTGGTAGAACCCAAACCTGAAAGAGAGCACCTCGGCGATGGCCCGGCGGTCCTGGGTGGCAGGGTTGACGTCCAGCGAATGTCGGATTGCATCGAGCTGGGACTCGGTGGAGTCCAGAGGAGGCGTTGAGCCGGGCTTGAGCGACGCAGAGGCCCCGGGAGGACCCCACTGCGACTTCTCGAGAAGCTCGAGGAAGAAGCGCCAATGTGAGGTGAGGTTGAGACAAGCAATCTCCAAGATGAGGTCGATAACACGGGGCGGTGCGATGCCAAAGTGGGCGACAATGAGCGTGACTTGGGACCAGACGTTTTGTGCTCTTGTTCTCCTCTGTTCATCGGTCTCCAGTTCTGGCTGTGGGCGGAGGACTTCGGTGCTCGTCAGGAGAACAATAAGCCTCGAGAAGCCTTCCGAGGACTCTCGCAAGAGGTTCGACGTCTGCTGCTTGTAGAAGATCGAAGTGGAGAGTTTGATTATAGTGCGCCGGAACACCTCCTGCTGCCGTGGCATGGGATGCAGGCCAAGGGGGACGAGAAGCGATGGTGAGAGAACGAGGTTGACAGCCTGTGGGTCTATCGACAAGCGCGCCTGGTTGTCAGACAAGATCGCCGGTGGTGCTCACCATCAAGCCCTTGACAATGTCGATAACCTTGTCCTCAGAGAACGTGGGCGTGCCCTCATCCTTCGAGAGGTCATCCGTGTCCTCCTTGATCTGCTTGACGGCATCAACGACATCGAGTAGGGCCAAGCTGAAGGTTGAGACAGAGTCGTCTTTTGTGTCGGCAGGAAACGAGTCGACAGCCGCAGCAAACGCTTCAACAACCTGCTCGGCGGGGATCTCCGACTTGAAGACCTGCGTGATCGTGTTGACGAGGGAGGCTTCGGCGGTGGGCTGTGCGAGGCTCGCGGCGACCTGGCGGGCGAGGAGCGCGACACTGTTTATTGTTCAGTCTTGCTCGTGTGTGTCGGTCGCTTACACTGGCTTGCTGTCGCCGCTCTGCCATGCGGTTATGGCTGTTGCAGCCTCGGCAATGTCGGCGCCGAGTGTCGACGTCGACGAGCTGGAGGTGGCCACCATCTTGTGAATGGTTTACCACGATGAAGCAAACAAGAATGGCAACAAGAGAAATGATCGACAACGATGGAGTGCAGCGCTGCCTGTTGCAACTTGGCCGGCAGTCGGCCCGCCTGGCGTCACTTTCAAGTGGGATTAAATGCAATGGAAAATAGTCATTGATAATGCGACACGTGGGAGTCATTACAAAAAGTGATTCAGCTTTTCTAATAAAGTTTCTATTGCTTCTGTCACTATCCAGCTGGTGGCGGCCGCAACAACAGAGACGACGTGTATAGCGGCAGACAGTGCCCCTTGTCCCGAGAGCTGGATGACTTGTACCCCTATGGTGCCAGTGAACAATGGCCTTGCCAGCAGTTGCCTCGCTTTGTTGAGACGGAAGCGTGGATCTTGAAGTGCACGCCTCGACGGCCCCCGCTATGGTCCTCGGATGACAACGGTGACCACGCGCCTTGTCCTGTGGTATCCGGACAGTAACACAAAGAAGCAGGCCCCGAGCATGACGCGCGATGCTTTGTTGGCTTCCTTGCTCGTCCACCATGGCAGGGTTGTCATAGATATAGAGCTTCAAACTCACACCCCTTGGTTGTCGCGTCTTATGTGTGGAGATGGGGGTTTGGCTCATGCTGTTGAGATCTTTAGCAAGTCAGTTAGTGCCGTACTGCACCGGCGACCTTAGATGCTCATTCAGCGTTTCAACCGCCTAGAGGAGGCCCAGCGACCCGCCGACACCCCTGGGATCCCAGCTCCGTTGCGCGTGCCGTGGCGCAGATAATTATACATGTCCGTTACTTCGTGCCGACCATCTTGACGCCCGCCATGATAATACACGACAATGACACGTATGGCGAGAGTCGCTCTCCTATTCTGGCACACTTCCAGAAGAGACCGAGAAAGCTGGAGCGTCAGCTGGGAGTCCACTCCGCAAAGCAGATACTCACCCGTCCTTGTTGCGGTCGACTAGTCCTGGAGCAACGCCGCGGATGTACGTGCACGTGCAGATGAGGAGAAGGAAGACGAGGAGGAGGGACTGGAAGTGGAAGAGGGCGGACTGCGGTGTTAGGCCTCTCTCATCGCGACTGACCTACCATTTTGAGCTCGTCCTAGTGGAGGAGGGGAGTCTTGAGGGCTCGGGAGAAAGAGATGGGCTTGTCCCGCTTCAGACCTAGCGTGCGGTCTAGGTGTCGCGCGTTGCTGTACTCGCGCTGGTTGCCAGTTGGCCGTTTGTTGAAAGGTGTGAAGTGAAAGTGTATCGAGGGAGTGAGCGGCGGCGACGACGATCGCGTGTCTCTGTGACGTGGTGGCCGCGAGTTGTCAATGTCAGCGCGACCGACTTATTTGGCTCCGCCTAATCCGGTCACCACAACCAACCTTTGTTTTGGCTCTCACTCGATTCTCACCTTCCTCCAACCCACCATCGTCCGAGCTCCTCTCACCCAAGCCAACGCAATGCCTGCACCCAAGGCAGCGCGCAAGGCTTCAACGAGAAGCAACTCGAGCTCAAGCTCGAGTTCGGGCTCGCCGGCGCGCAAAAAGGCAGCTACCAAGCCGCTGAGCTCGGTACGTCATTGCTCCGTCCAACCTGACTGACACCCAGTTCCAACCAACACTGAACTTTGCGCCGGTCGCCAAGCCCGTACCGGCGAGGCCAAAGAACAATGACGATGATAGTAAGAGCATGCCCCCGCCGCCATTACCTGCGCGTGGTACGACCAAGTCCTCGCCTGCCGTCCTCTCGGGGAAGGCAGCTGGGAAGGGCAAGGGCAAGGCGAAGGCTACGGACGAGGAGGACGTGATCGAGCTCATTGAGAGCGACGAGGATGACTCTCCCAAGAAGAGGCGTGCTCCTGGTGTGTAGAACTGTCCGAAGCTGTAATGTGCGGCTCACACTCCAGCTCCAAATAAGCGCGAAGCGATGTGGACCGACATTTATGGTCCGACGATGGAGGTGCGTGGGATGACGGCCGAGACCACACTTGATACAGCTGAACTAACAACCCCCTCAGTCAGAACTCGCACCGGGAAAACAACGCATCGCCAAGGTTCGACAGTGGCTACATGAAGCGGTCTTCGGTATCCCAGAGACGTCACCACCTGGCCACAAACCAAACCAGCTAGTCCGTGATCGTCTGCGCAAGTACAAGGTACGGCACGCAGTGCTCCCGGTCTGACGCCTCAGCGTATACTGCTTGTGACCGGCCCGGCAGGAATAGGAAAGACTACGACCGTGCGTCTGTTAGCGGAACAGCTTGGCATCGACCTGGTAGAGTGGCATGAGGGTGTCGAGGAGAGGAGCTTTGGATCATCGCCATTCGGTAAGCTGCTGACCCCATATAGAAGCTGACATCAGATCACGAGTCTCAGATTGCAAAGCTCGTGTCCTTCATCTCGCGTCACGCCTACCCAACGTTGGATCTCTCGGCGGCAGGCTCGTCGCAAGCCGCCACCAGGCGGCCGCGAGCAATGCTCATGACTTCACTCCCGAATCTAGGGCACCTACCCACTCGAGAAGCATTCCACGCGACCCTTCTGAGCCTGTGCCAAACGTTCAACTCGTCGAGCTGTCCGCTCATAATCGTGCACAGTGACTCGGGCTCTGGTGGACGGGCGGAGGAGAGCTGGATGGATCGGGAGCGTGGCGGCCGTGAGAGTTCAGCGGACGTTGTGGGGAACGACGTCAAACTAGGGCCATGGTGTGCCGAGGTCGAGTGAGTAGGCTATACTGGCCATGCTGACGCCAGTTTCCTCCTCCTCGCACCCACCTTTGTCACGAAGGCGCTCAACCGCGTCCTTGGGCTCGCAATATCGGACGCTGCGAAACGACCGTCTCCAGGAGCGGTGCAACTCATTGCTCAGTCCTCGAATGGCGACCTCCGGTCGTCTATCAACTCCCTCCAGGTGCTCTGCACAGGTCGAAGTCTTAAGAACGCGAAGAAGAGTAAGACCAACGGTGACGGGAAGCCGGCCAAGGCGACTGGACGTGGTAGTCGTGGCGGCAAGGGGGCAAAGATAGACGTCAGCGAGGAGATTCGGGCTGCGTGAGTGCTTGCAGGAGAGTGGCGCTGACACCCAGCCTTGACGCAGTAACGCGGCGTGAACAGTCACTGAATCTCTTTCATGCGCTGGGAAAGGTGTTTTACAACAAGCGTGAGTGTAGCGTGTTAGTCATTGCTGATGATTAGGACTGGGCGATCCCAAAGCGGACCAGGAAGATGCAGAGGAGCTTGATGTCATCAGGAAACTGCCCCCTGATGACCCATTACCTGAGCATCTTGAGGATTATGAGAGGTCCAAGTCGATGGTCCAAATGGAGGTGAGTAGCGTTGGGGGCCCCAATACTGATGCCCAGTCCTTTGCTGGCACCATTCCCATCGATGCGTCCACCTTCGCCCTCTGGATCCATTCCAACATCCCGTCGTTTTGCGGCGAAGTGGACGAGCTCAGCGACATCCTCGACTCGTTCTGCACTGCAGACGTTATGCGAACTGATGATGATATTGTGGGCTAGCCAGTCACTCAGATCCTCAGCTGACGACCTTACAGTGGCAGTCAAGCCCTCAAGCCATCGCCTACGCCCTTCATCTGACTGTCCGCGGGTCACTGATGGGGCTGCCGTCTCCAGTCATTCGGTGGGTGTTGACATCAAATCTCCTAGACACAGCACTGACAACGCCAGGGCGAACCAGAAGGTCACGAAACCCCAGTTCTTCGACTCGTACCGCCTGGAGAGGAGCAACGCGTCGCTGCTAGAGGTAGCAAGGGGACACTTTGCAAAGAAGGCGGTGGCTTCCAGTGTCGACTGGGCAGACGGCCTCGTTCATGACGAAAACGCTGTGCCATGGGGCGGCCTCATGTCCAAGGACATTCTTGCGAGGGAATTGGTGCCTATGGCCGTCAAGGTGCAGACGCTTTCAAAACGTGAGTTGTGAAGTGGGATTTGTCTGATCGACCAGGGCCACTGCTTCCTGCATCAGTGCAACCCCTCGTCCTGCCACCCTTCTCGAACGCGCCGGTTCGCGGAGGTGTGGAGTTGAGGGAGGAGGACCAGGTCGGCGATAATGACCCTCTGGATGTCGAAATGGCTGGGGAGGACGGTCTTGGTGCACCAGAGGCGTCGCACTGGGACACGGACACGGACGCGAAGGACAAGGAAGAACTCGGGTGGTTGGAAGACGACGACATTGAGGACTGGGACTAGGACGTGTGCGAGGTGAGGTCGCGCACTGGCACCCAGAAGACGCGTAGAGGTGTGCATTGGGCGTGTATGGCTGGCACGCGCGCATATCAATGTTGTGTGGACGCGATCCGATGCAACATTACACCAGCAAGGTCCGTGCCGCTAAAGGTCGGCTACGTTGTCGCGGAGCTCCATGTCGGACCGAGAGTCGTGCCGACATTGGAGCTTTTGTGGGCATTTTACGGCGACGAGAATAGTCGCAGCGAATTAGGATGTTGTAGTAGGCAGGGTAATTGATGGTGACGCATGGCGACTAGGGGCGAAGAAGGAGGTGCACGCGTGGTGCAGCCGTCGAGTGGTGCAGTGGTGCCTCGGGCCGCCCGACTGTTGCTGGCGTGCGAGGTTGTGCCCATGTGACGACACGACTGGCTGACGGCTGACGCTGACACTTTGCAGCCCAGCAACCAGCCAGCCAGCCAGCAACGGCAATCGACACGCAAGTCCCACCACATCTCTCCCTCTGGCGCATTCTCATGCTATCATCCTCACTTCGCCTCTGGCCAATCCACACATCGAGGATCATCACACGCACGCGTCCAGCAGCAGCAGCAGCGACAGCACTCCGCTCCCTTGTAAGCCGACTCCATCCCGTTCCATCACTGACCCGGCGACAGACAACTAGCACCACCAGCACCACCCCTCGGCCCGGCCCGAGACTCTCTGCCCACCGCCAGCCGCACCGCACGGCCTGCTTCTGCGCTTCGCTCTCCGCCTTATCCACCGACGCAATGTCCGCCTCCGTGTCCGGCGGTGCTTCCGCCTCGTCCGCCAAGCCCGACGAGTACCGTCTCCCCACCGACGTCTACCCCCGCCAGTATGACCTCGCGTTCAAGACCGACCTCCACTCGTCGCCTCCCAGCTTTGCCGGCGAGGGTCTTATCTCGCTCGACGTCCTCAACAACACGGCCAAGGTCGTGTTCAACCTCCACCCCTCGTTGAACATCACCCACATTGCCCTCCAGACCACCGAGCTCAAGACCACCGCTGCGGTCCAGATCCCCATCTCGGCGCTCACGGTTGACAAGGACCAGGAGCGCGGCAAGATTGATGTCTCGAGCCTTCCCGGCGGCGGCCTCAAGGCCGGCACCAAGGTCAAGCTCTTCCTCCGCTGGGAGGCCGAGCTCGGCACCAACATGGTCGGCTACTACAAGTCGGACGGCGACCTCGACGAGGCCACTGGCAAGCGTCCTATGTGAGTATGGAGGATGAGGGGGAGGTAGACCGGCAGGTGCTAATACCACAGCTACGCGCTTACCCAGTTCGAGCCTACCGCTGCCCGCCGCGCGTTCCCGTCCTGGGACGAGCCCTTGCTCAAGTCGCAGTTCGCCATCACCATGATCGCCCGCGACCACGAGACTGTGCTCGCCAACATGCCTTCCGTGTCGGTCAAGCCTTGGAAGCCGGCCTCGAACGCTTCGATCGACCAGGTCCTTGCTGAGGGCTACGAGCTCGGCTCGCTCCTCACCAAGTCGTACGCCTCTGGCAAGACTGAGGGCAAGACCGAGGGCAAGACTGAGGGAAAGACCGAGGGCAAGACTGAGGGCAAGACGGAGGGTAAGACTGAGGGCAAGACTGAGGCTGCCGCCGGCTCGGGCAACTGGAACATCACCAAGTTCGAGAACACCCCCCTTGTCTCGACCTACCTCGTCGCCTTCGCTTGCGGTGAGTTTGCCAGCCTCGAGAGCGAGCACCACTCGCTCCTCACCGGCAAGACTGTCCCCCTCAAGATCTACGCCACGCCCAACCAGATCAAGCAGGCCCAGTTCGGCCTCGACATCAAGAAGTGGGCGCTCCCCGTGTACGAGGAGATCTTCGACATTGCCTACCCCCTGCCCAAGCTCGACACTCTCGTCGCCCATGACTTTGACGCCGGTGCCATGGAGAACTGGGGTCTCATCACTGGCCGTACCACTGCCTACCTCTACGACCCCGAGAAGTCGTCGCTTGCCGCCAAGAAGCGTGTGGCCACCGTTCAGTGCCACGAGCTCGCCCACATGTGGTTCGGCGACATTGTCACCATGAAGTGGTGGGACAACCTCTGGCTCAACGAGGCGTTCGCCACGCTCATGGGCGAGCTCGTCATCCCCGACCGCATCTGGCCCGAGTGGAAGGTCCGCCAGGAGTTCCTCAACGTCCACCTTGCCAACGCCCTCGCCCTCGACTCGCAGCGCTCGTCGCACCCCATCGAGGTCGACTGCCCCGACGCCAACCAGATTAACCAGATCTTCGACTCGATCTCGTACTCGAAGGGCGCCTCGGTCCTCCGCATGCTTTCCGGCGTTGTTGGCGAGGAGAAGTTCCTCAAGGGTGTGTCCATCTACCTCAAGAAGCACGTCTACGGAAACGCCGAGACCAAGGACCTCTGGGAGGGTATCGCGGAGGCGTCGGGCCTCGACGTCGCCAAGATCATGGCCAACTGGACTCTCAAGATTGGTTTCCCCGTCATCACTGTCGAGGAGCCCGGAGACGGCACCATCAAGGTGACCCAGAACCGTTTCCTCTCTACCGGCGACGTCAAGCCCGAGGAGGACGAGACCATCTGGTACGTCCCTCTCGAGGTCAAGACGATCAACGGCGCCACCGAGGAGATCGACCACAAGGCTGTGCTCAACGAGCGCTCCGCCACCTACAAGCTCGGCGGCTCGGACACGTTCAAGCTCAACGCCGAGACCATTGGTGTCTACCGCGTCAAGTACACTCCTGAGCGCCTTGCCAAGCTCGGCAAGGACGCCCAGAAGTTCTCCGTCTCGGACCGTGTCGGTCTCGTTTCGGACGCCACCACCCTCGCCCGTGCCGGCTACGGCAAGACCTCGGGCTCGCTCACTGTCGCCCTTGGTGTTGGTGAGACCGACACCGAGTTCCTTCCCCTCGCCCAGGTCGGCGGTGCGTTCGGCAAGCTCGCCGGTGTCTGGTGGGAGCAGCCCGAGGAGGTGCGCAACGCCATCAGCGCTGCCCGCATCAAGATCTTCCGCCCCGTCATTGAGCGCCTCGGCTACGAGGACCGCCCTGGAGACGCTCCCGACGTCAAGGAGCTCCGTGAGCTCGCTGTTTCGACGGTTGCCGTCGCCGAGGACCCCGAGGTCCTCGCCGAGCTCAAGGCGCGCTTCCAGCCCTTCCTCTCGAACAACGACGACTCGCGTATCCCCCCCGACCTCCAGCGCTCCATCTTCTCCAACGCCGTCCGCCACGGTGGCGAGGCCGAGTACAACAAGATCCTCGAGGTGTACAACAAGCCCCCCAACCCCAGCTCCAAGGTCGACGCCATGTACGCGCTTGCCGCTGCCCGTGACGCCAAGCTGCTGGACCGCACCTTTGCCATGCTCACGGACGGATCTGTCAAGGACCAGGACCTGTACATCTTCTTCTACGGCCTTGGCGGCAACCGCGCCGCTCGCCGCCGCGTTGCCGACTACTTCTTCGACAACTACGACGCTGTGAGTAGTGGCGCCATAAGTGAAAAAAAAACGGATGTGCTAACACTTGCAGCTCAACAAGCGCTACTCGGACTCGTTCGGTATCTCGTACCTCATCAAGGGCTCTCTCAACTCGCTGTCGAGCAAGGAGGACCTCGAGAAGGTCAAGGCCTTCTTCAAGGACAAGGGTGGGTGGTGTCGGGTACCCGCGGATCTGGCCGCGCAAGTTGACACTCGTAGACGTCCGCCGCTTCCGCCTGTCGGTTGCCCAGGTGTACGACACTATCCAGGCCGCGTCCGACTGGCTCGAGCGCGACCAGAAGGATGTCGAGCAGGTGAGTAGTGCTGGCGCGGGTGTAGTCGCTACTGCCGGAATACTAATCCCTCGCAGTGGCTCAAGGAGAACAAGTTCCTGTAGGCGGTGGCGACATAGAGTTGACAGAAGCAAAACAAGGATGCACGATGTGCGGTAGGAAGCGGCGGTGGCGAGTTGCGATCGCGGACGTGGACGCGGACGCGGACGTGAACCGATGAGACGATTCGGAACAAGACGTAGGTCAGAGTTGTTGGGGATGGCGCGTGCGCTGCTGTTGCACAGGGCGGCGGGTGCGAGGCGAGGGGGGACACGAGGCGAGGCGAGGCCGAACAGGTTCCCGACAATACCGAAGGTGATGTTGGTGATGATCGTGAATTCGGGTATTGTCAGAGTGGGTGCGGACAGTGGGTCGTGCGAGCGCGTGCGTGCGAGGGATGATGAGCATCACTAATCACTGATGGTGATTGCCGTGCAGGTCGTGTGCGCTGGGAACAGGCAGGCGTGGACAAACAAGAAACACCTGGCGGCGGGTGGCGGCCGTGGCGGCGTGCCGTGGCAGTGGAAGTGGCACTTTTGGCCCGTGCGTGCGTGAGGCGGCAGCAGCGGCCAGCCAGCGCGCATTGTCCACGCCCGTCGTGGATCAGGCGGCGGATTGGCGCACCGGCGCACTGGCCACCCACCCTGGGGCATGGCCTGCAGGCGTGCATTGTCCGACGACGACGACAGCAGTGACGACGACGACAATGGCAGGGCACCAGCCATGCCAAATCGGCCTATATCTGTGATTTCCAGCAACAGTGGACAATACCGCGCGCGGCAGCGGCTGACTGACACTCACTCGCCTCGAGCTCGAGCGGCAACGACTGCAGCAGCCTCACCACCGTCAACAACAGCCTTAAACGCCCCAGCGTCATCTTGTCTTGCCTTGCTCTGCCTTGCCTCTCGGCTTACCCACCACACACCACCACCCTCACCATCATGCACGCAATACGACCGCCGACGACCAGCACGAGCACGCTCTTCAGCACCCCGAGCGCGTTGCACTCGGCCGTGTCCCTCCCGCACGTCTCGGCACCGGCCCAGTCCCCGCCGGCCTCCCCGCCCAGCAGCCGCGCCGAGCGCTCCCTCCGCTCCGTGCTGGAGCGCGAGCGGCGCCGACCACCGCCGCCGGCTACCCCGCCCCCTCCGCCGCCGCCGAGCAGGGTCACGTCCCCGGCACGCACGACCAAGCCCCTCCCCATGCTCTGGGGCGACGGCGACGAGTGCGACCTCGTCGCGCTGGTCGAGCGGAGCATCGCGCTGCAGGCTGCGCCGCGGCGGAAATCCCCAACCTCGTCGTCCCTCGCTGGCTCGCTCGAATCCCCGTTCGCGTCCGACAACGACGAGGAGAAGCGCAGTGCCGCCGCCGTACAGCGCAGGCCGAGGTTCTCCACGAGCCCCAGGCAGGCGGGGTACGAGAGCGACTCCGGCACGAGTGGGCTCCGCGAGCGGGAACGCCCAAGCCCTGCGAGCGCGAGCAGAGACACGGCCAACCTCCGGCTTGCGGCCGCGCTGGCCGCCGCGTCGAGCAGCACGCTTGCGCTCCCGCTTCCCCTGCCGCAACCGCAGCCGCAGCCCCAGGCGCGGGCAGCGAGCCACACGGCCGCACACACGAGCGCGCGCAGCGTGCCCCTTCGCCCGGCGCGCGTGTCAGCATCCGCGACCACGACGACGCCTTCCCCGCCCTCCGCGTTCGCACCGGTTATCGCGCGCATCCAGAGCCTCAGCGTCATCAAGCGACGCGAAAGGAACCCGGCGCCGGGCGTGGGCGAGGTGGCGGCACTGGCGGCACCGGCTGCACCTCCTTCGACTTCTACTTTGGCTGGTGCTGCTGGTGCTGCTGGTGTGACGACGACGCCACCCCGGCTTCCTTTCAAGCCGTCGTCGTCTTCCCTCTCGCCGGGCCTGCCCTCGCCCCGCACACAGGCAGCGCGTATAAAAGCCGGCTCTATGCGGCCTTCTCCTTCTCCCCCAACAACGACACTCCCAACCCCGCCGACCATGTCCTCGCCCTTCCGCCCCGGCTCGCCGCTGCCACTCCCCTCGCCGCGTCCCGACCCTCCCCCGCGCCCGCCGAGCGCTCCCCCACGCAGGCCACCACGCTGGCGCGCCGACTCGGCCCCGCCGCAGTTCTTGCCTAGCCCGCCGCCCACGCCGCCAGAGGACATCGACGAGCACGACAACGACGACGGCGTCGGGCCGCTGCTCGTCCCCGCCCTCATGGGCCACGCGGCGCCGTTCGACGTCGAGATCGCAGCCCGCCGCCTCCGCGGCCTGCCCGGACGTATCTGCTTTGACGACGTCGCGCTCCCCCCTCCCGAGAACGACGCCGACGACGAGGGCGAGGGCACCGACGGCCCGCGCCCGCGGATGGGCCGCCGCTGGTCGCTATGGTAGCCGGCTGGCCGGCCAGCTAGCCGAGGCGATGCACAAGCCTCGCGTTGCTCGCATGCATCGATCGTCCCCGGTCGACCCGGCTCATCCCATCCCATCCCCAAACCAACAATCCCCACATGTCGCATCTCTTGCTCGGCTCGCGCCCGCGCGCACCGCTCGACCTCCCACCTCCGCCACCAAACTCTGTTGCCACTCTCGTCTATTGTCATGCCCCCCTGCCATGCCCCACACGCCCGCACGCCCTTGTCACGACAAACCAAATCAGTAATGACACCCCCACGAACCATTGCCCATGCCCATGCTCACGCTCCCTGTGAAGAGCCGCCACAATTTGTAGACACCACCCCACCCCATCCGTTGTACACGAGTGTAGGCATTTATGAACAACAGTGTGAACAGTGCAGAGTGGGTCGGGTGGGTAGGCTATGTTTGTCCTCGCCTTTGGCATTGGTTTGTCCTTCCTGGTCTTTGTTCTGGATCTTTGGACATCGGCTTCGGCCTCGCGGTCGTCTTCGGCTTCGTCTTCTCCGAATCACAACACCTCAACTCCCTTCTCCTCGCCCCACCTCTCCCTTCCGCCACGCTTACACTCTCCGCCCCTTCTGCCACGCCCCAGCCCCTTCCGGCCCGCCCCCTTGCCACGCCCCAACCACTCCCAACCACTCCATGCACAGTGTACAAATGCATCTCGACCACCAATGCGAAGATCATGGACAGACATTGACGTGGCTCTATCACGCGACTTACATAGCCGGCGGGTATATGGTTCTGCGATTGCATGGTGGTCAACTGGTTGACATGAATTATTCTGTGCACGTGTTAGTGATTGTAACAGCCTCCTTCACAGTCCCCAACAACAACACTCACGCTGCGCGCACTGGACTCCCGGGCGGTCATCGTCATCCTCGTCCATGTCGTCGCCGTTCGACGCAGCGGTGCGGCGCTGGCGGTCGTTGGGCTCCTCAAGGGTAACCTCGTCGAGGTGGTGGCCCTTCTCGAGCTTGGGCAGCTCGGGGCGCTTGGGCAGGGCCTTCTCAAGCAGAGGGAACGCGGTGGGGTCGAGGCTGTCGGGGAAGATGACGTTGAGGCGCACAAACAGGTCGCCCAGCTCGTGGTGGCGGTACGAGGGCATACCCTGGCCAGTGATGGTCTTGAGAGCTCCGGGCTTGATGATCTCGCCGGGGACAATCGTGACGTGCAGAGTGCGGTCGTCGAGGTGGGGGATGGTGAACTCGCCGCCGGCCAGGGCAGTGAGGAGGTCGATGTCGGCCTCGGTGAAGAGGTCGTCACCCTTGCGCTGGAAGCGGGCGTGGGGCTTCTCCTCGATAACAATAACCACATCTCCCGGTACAATGCCAGGCGCCTGGTCCGACTCGCCGTTGAACTTGATCTGCTGGCCAGACTTCATGCCCTTGTCGATGTGGACCTCGAGGACCTTGCGCTCCGAAACGACCTTCTTGCCGTGGCAGGTCTTGCACCGGTCCTTGGGGTCCATGATCTCACCAGTGCCCTCACACTCGTTACAGGGCTGCTGGATCTGCTGCATCATGGGGCCGAGCTGGCGGAACATGACCTTGACACCCTGACCGCGGCATGAAGGACACGTCTTGACAGCGCCCTTCTTGCCACCACGACCGTCGCAGCCCTTGCAGATGACCGACTTGGAGAGCGCGAGCTTCTGCACCTTGCCGCGGTACAGGTCCTCGAGCGTAACGGCAATGCGGTGGACGAGGTCCTTGCCTCGGCGAGGGCCCGAGGGACGACCACCTGAACACGAGTCAGACGGCCCACACAGCAACCACGAAATGTCAGCATCACTCACCACCACCACCGAAGAAACCGCCGCCGCCACCGCCGAACAGCTGGCTGAACAGGTCCTGGGGGTCCATGCCGCCCATGCCGCCGGGGCCGCCGTTCTCAAGGCCCTCCTTGCCCGCCTGGTCGTAGACGGCACGCTTGTTGTTGTCCGAGAGGACCTCGTAGCTGAGCACGTGTCAGCAGTGCTGATCAACACTCCAAGCTCGCTCGCTACTCACGCGTGCGTCAACTCCTTGAAGAGCTCGGGGTCACCGCCCTTGTCGGGGTGGTGCTTGAGGGCCCTGCACCAGGTCAGCCAACTTTCATGCTTGCACGCGCGCGCGTGCGCTCGCTCGCGCACACACACACACACACAGCCAACGTACTTTTTCCTGTAGGCCTTCTTGATCTCGTCATCGCCGGCAGAGGGCGAAACGCCGAGAAGGTCGCTAAATAGCGCAACAGTGGGTTGGTAGGTAGCGGGGCGATACGGGAGAAGGCGAGGAATGGCAGGTGGTGGTGGAGGGAACACTGGTCAGTTATGGTTCTCCAGAGCTCGCTCCACGTTCATGATCACTCACTAGTACTCGCTGTTGGGTCAAGTCCGAGGCAGCGGTGATCGGGACGAGTCAAGGGTAGGTGTGCGCAAGTTGCAGTGCAGTGATTAGGCAATCCGGTTCGTCATTGTCAGCCCGGGCATTGAACAGATTTTGGCCACCATGGAAGCCAAGGACCAAGGCCGTTCCGCAACGTGCGCAGGTCGACGGGGGACCTCTGCAGTCGCGCGGGGCGGTCTGTCGAGCATGGCTATGCGTCTCTACTCACGTCTCCTTGACCATTTTGATACACGATGGGGTTGTAGATGACCGGTGACGGTGATGATAAAAGTGAGAGAGAAGGATCAAGGGGAATTTTGTGGTTTCGTGGCGACAAGGCTTGTCGTGTCGCGCCAGGGGGAGGTGGAAAATGGGGCCGGGTGGTTGGCCCTCGGGGTAACAATGAGGGTAGTAGCACAAAGCCAAGTTGAATTACAATGATGCACTGCACTGCTAAGCAACGACACAGTGGAGCGGAATGGGCGAGAAGATGCGCGCGAGACGGAATGCATGAACAAAGCAGCCCCTGACCAGCAGCTGACTGAAGCGTTGACTACCTGGCCCCTATGCTTGCTTGTCAAAGTGGCATAGCATGCATTGCACTCAACGTCAGCGTTGACGTCTGTCTGTTAGATTGTAGATTCGGTGGCCACCCAACTTCGAGCAGGTTCCACCACCCAAGCGCCTAAAAGTTAGAGTGACGGCGGCCCCCGCACCGCAGCGCAGCAAGGCGCAAGGCAGCGCCTAGCCCTTGACCTCGGTCAGTCACTAATTTCAATGCCATATTTTGATCCCGCTAAAACGTGGCAACCACGGGCTGGGGCGTAATTAACTTGTTGGGCCCCCTCGTCTAAGTGTCCTTTGCTGCCTTCGTGCTTGACCTTGCTTGCTCGTCACAAGCGGGCGATTGTTGTTGTCGTCGTGATTTGATTCAAGCTCTATCGGCCTCGGCAACCATCGCATCACACTCGGCGGTCACTTTTGGGTAACCGTTCAGAACGAACAGGCCCAAGTAGAGTGTTTGCAGCATAGACGACACGGCATGCCGCCTCCAGCAGCAGCCTCGTTGAGCCCGCCAGAGAAGGGTATGTGGGCAACTGGTCGTCTGACTCCCAACTTGAGGCGTCGTCGATACCACACTGACAAGAATCAGTTGGTCATGACCCCATCCTCGAAAGGCTTGCCGTGACGGGGACATTCGAGTGAGCTCTCTTTCTGCGTCCTTTGGGCCTAGCTCATCCCGCAGCGTCGACTGGCCAACGTTGCAGAAGCACCTACACACCGCGCTCGTCGCTGCGCTGCCACTGTTTCTCGCCAAGGGCCAGCCGCAGAGCCAGGCCGGGCGTATCAGCATTCAGCCAGCGCGTTCTCCGACGATCACAAGACAAGGCGGACCAGGCGTCGGCGAGTCGCTACTGTTGTCGCCGTCGGCGCGTCCCGTCGGAGAAGGCTGGTCGCATGAGTCGGCCGAAGGGAGCGGGAGCCGGCTGTCCCCTGGAGGGTTGGAAGGCTCGGCGTCGCCCGAGTCTGCACTCCGTCCGTCCACACCTGGTGGACTCGTGATCGCCCCCTTCCCTCCCCTGGATCCGAATGCGCGCCGCAGGAGCATGTCTGCGCCAGGAGGGAACATGTCTGCGCCAGGAGGGAGCCCGAAGATCAACGGCGGGGGTGTGGGCGGCAGAGGAGGCAACCCGTACGACGAAGAGTGGGACGAGGAGATTCTCATCGGTGGCCGCAAGTTGCCAGGATGGCTGGATGAGGAGGAAGGCCGCAGGGATGTTGACAAGGTCGCTACCAAGCTTGACGAGTTGCCATTGTGAGTTGAAGAGGCTTTTGCACGTCTAACTCTGCCCAGCGCTCCCTTCACCGTCCAGCGCCTTGCCGAGTTGCTGATTGCGCCGACCGCGATGCACTCGACAATAGGCAAGTTCCTCCGAGCAGTCGACAAGACGCTCAACGTCACGACGCCGTATGCTCCGCCGTCGTACACGTACGTGCCACCGTCAGCGCTCCCTATCACCTTGAGCCCGGGATCCCCACACTCGTCAATGTCCGCCGAATCGGATGTCGACTCCACAGTCCCACCGGGGTCCATGACGCCCATGTTCAGCCCCATCCCCTTCCTTGCGATTCGACCAGACATGGAGATGCTGGGAGAGGGTCGCACGGACGAAGCACTCATGTCGCCGCTTCTTCTCGGAGAGAGTTCAAGGATGGGTGGGGCGGGTTCCGTGTTCGCCAGCCAGCAGCAACAGCAGCCTCAGCAGCAGCAGCACCAACAACAGCAGCAACAGCAGCAGCAGCAGCGGCCCGAGCAGGCAGCCGGCCGGCGATCGCCCACGCCGGAGCCAGAGGATGATGCTGAGCCGACAGCAACAGAGGCGACGTCAAACGGGGCGTCAGATCCGCCAGCAGCCTCCTCCTCCGAGGCCGAGGCCGAAGTTACAGACCCAGGGCATCAGCCGTACCTCGGCCGGGTGGACGAGCTGGACTCTGGGCCAATCACGGCCAACGGCCACTCGGCAGACAAGGACAAGGACGAACACGACGACGGCCCACGTGGTGTCGGCGAGGCGGGCAACATGACCCCTCACGGCATGAGCGATCGCCCCGTCCCTCTTAGCAGTACGACTGTTATCACCGAGAGCGAGCGTGAGATTGCCCCTGTCCCGCGGACACGGTCCCAGTCAACATCAATAGCGACCGAGGAAGAGGAAGAGGCGAAAGAGGAGAAGATCGAGGCGGAGACGGCGTAGGCACCCATGTATCAAGGCTTTTATCAAGCTCAAAACTCTGAAAACCCAACAAGTGCATCATCACAAAACAACGATCGTACAGTCTAGTTGATCTCTCCCTTGACCTCGTACACACCCGCTCCAACACCGGGGAGCGTGGCAAAGGCAGCGTCCTCGAGCTCCTTGGGGGACAGCTTTGCGAACGGAGGGTACGACTTCTTGATGGTCTCAAGGAATGCGGGGACGTCCTGGACTGGCAGGAGGGAGATGACGGCGCCGCCCCATCCGCCGCCGGTCTGGCGGGCGCCGAGGGCGCCATGCTTGAGGCAGAGGTCACGGAGCTGCTCAACCTCGGGGACGGTCGCGTCAAACAGGTCGCGGAGCGAGTCGTGCGAGCCGTTGAGGAGCGCGCCGAGCTCCCACGCGCGCGGGTCGTCGGCGGGGTTGCTGATGGGGTCGCGAGCGACCTCCTCACACCTGCTCTTGAAGAGGGACACGCGGAGCGACTCGGCAAACGTGTGGTAGGCACGCTTGTACAGCTGGAAGCGCTCGGCGCGGACGGGGATGAAGTTGAGGTAGGTTTCCGTAAACGCCTCGGCAGTCATGCCCGAGGCCTCGATCATCTCTTCCTTGGTCCAGCCCTCAATGTCGCGCCCGTTCTTGCCGAGAACGTCTGGGAGCGCAGCGAGCGCCTTCTCAAACAGCTCGTCGTTGGAAATGCCCTCCTTCTTCTGCCAGAGGTCGAGTGCCTCCTTGAGCCAGATACGGCCGTCCTCGCCCGACGCCTTGAGGCGTGTGTCGTCGACAACCCACGCGTGCAGCAGCAGTCGGGACGCGACGAGCACCTCGACCACGCGCAGGTTGTACCGCTCTGGTGCCGAGTCGGCGAGCGAGTGTGGCGCGAGCGAGTTGGTGATGACGACGGCGAGGCCCTCGGGGAGCGGAAGCGGTGTCGGGTCAAGGTTGGGGTGGAAGGCGAGGTGGAGGAGCGAGTTCTTGAGGCAGAGGGCAGAGGCGGATTGCTAGGGGAGGTGTCAGTATAGCCATAGCCCAGGCAACTAGAACTCGACCCACGTCCATGCCGCCGGTGCGCAGGCCAAGACGGTGCTCGCTGGCAATAGCCATCTCGACGACATCGCCCTTGCTCTTGCCCTCGGTGAGCCCGTTGGCCGCGAGGAACATGATGACGGAGGAGACGACGAAGGCGGCAGATGACTGGCGGGTTAGCACTTCTAGCTGGGTGTTTAACCCACACTCAGGCCGGCGCCAGGCGGCACAGTGCCAGACATGAGGAGGTCGAGGCCGACCGGCTCCTTGCCGCTACCGGGGGGGAAGAAGCGCGCGAGACACTCGAGAATGGCCGCCTTGGCATAGTTGCCCCAGTAGCTCGCCGAGCCGTCAAAGTCGGCGTCCCAGCCCTTGTCGGTGCGCGTGAGCGTGAACTCGGTGGGCGCGAAGCGGGGGTCGACGTTGGCGAGGCGGACACGGCGCTCAGTGGCCGACGTGGGCCGGAGGGCGATGATGATGTCCTGCTCGATCGCGGCGGGCAGGACGGGCTGGGCTGTCAGCGCTCGCTGTCCACTCGGCACGGCGGACTCACGAAGAGCGAGTAGTCAATGTGCTCGCCGAGGATGTTGACGCGGCCCGGCGCGCGCGCGACGTGCGTAGCAGGCGCGCCGTACGTCTTCTCAAAGGTGCTCGCGAGGTCGTTCCAGCGCGTCCTGGCGGGGAAGTCAGCTCGTATTCCTCGTTCTTAGCCTTGCTCGCCGACATGGCCGGACCCTCGGCCCGGTCCCGGCGCTCAGACTCACACTTCGCCCGGCACCGTGCCCTCTGGGTAGACGTCGCTGAGCGCTGCGAACGCGGGGATGGGGAGCTGAGCGGCGGCCATGGTGTGTCTTGGAACGGGGGGGGGGGGGGAGACCAAGCCAAGTGCGCGGCTCTTGGCTTTATGGCTCGCGCGATGAGATGTGCACACCACTCTGAGATTCCCGTTCACTGATCTGATTATTTGCCCACATCAACATTCCCGTTCGTCTCGGCGACCTCCGCCGAGTTCTCGGGGTCGGTCCATAACGAGGGGGATCTAATAAGTTATGAGGGGGGACACGTGGTATTACATAAATCAGTTGATGGACTGAAGCGCCGCGCGTTCATGGTGACGAAGTGTGGATTGCAGTCATCGAGGCTGATGCTCAAGCTGCTGCAACTCTCTCTCTAGACTCTACTCGACGACTTCGACCACTGCTCAGAGCGAGCAGCAGAACACAACCTAGACACCTCGACCTCCCCCTTTCTTCCACGCACACACAATGTCGGCTCCCGGCGGCGGCGGCGCCTACTCGTAAGTCATTCGTTGTGAGCCTGCCCGCTGACGTCCAGCTTCTCCCTCACCACCTTCTCGCCCTCTGGCAAGCTCGTGCAGATCGAGCACGCCCTGGCAGCCGTTGCGGGCGGCACGACGTCGCTCGGCATCAAGGGTGAGCAGCTTGCTCGGTGACGCGGCACAGCTGACACGCCCCAGCAACCAACGGCATTGTCCTCGCGACCGAGAAGAAGGACGTTTCGGCCCTGCTCGACACGTCAGTGATCGAAAAGGTGGCCACCATCTGCCCCAACATTGGCTTTGTCTACTCTGGCATGGGCCCCGACTTCCGCGTCCTCGTCGCCAAGGCGCGCAAGATTGCCCAGGCATACTGGAAGGTGTATGGCGAGTACCCTCCCACCAAGGTGCTCGTGCAGGAGGTTGCGGCGGTGATGCAGAAGGCGACGCAGTCAGGGTGAGTGGAGACATTGAGAAAGGTGGGGAGGCGCTGACGCGCCGCAGTGGTGTCCGCCCATACGGCATCTCGCTCCTCATCGCAGGCTGGGACGCACACCGCGGCCAGTCGCTGTACCAGGTCGACCCGTCGGGCTCGTACTGGGCGTGGAAGGCGAGCGCAATCGGCAAGAACATGGTCAACGGCAAGACGTTCCTCGAGAAGCGCTACAACGACGACCTGTCCCTCGAGGACGCCATCCACACGGCCCTCCTCACCCTCAAGGAGGGCTTTGAGGGCCAGATGACGGCCGAGACGATCGAGATTGGTATCGTGACCGTCCCTACTGCCGACCAGCTCGTCGCAAAGTCTGGAGAGCGCCTCGCCCCCACATTCCGGAAGCTCACAGAGCAGGAGGTCCGCGACTACTTGTCGCTGTGAGGTGGGATCGATAGTAGAGAGCACCGGTAGTAGTATGCAGCATATGACATGAGGGGGGCCTGTTGAGCCAACACTGTCGCACGGCTGCGGCACCATACCACCACCACCTAGGCGCGCCCGCCGCACCCACGCTCACTAGCAAGACTCAGTGCCCATGCATAAAGGTACAAGTGATAAAACTGCCCATCTAATCTCCCCTCTACGAACACCAGAGACGGCACTCGCCGTCGGCGCCAGAGCTCACGAGCCAAGGCTTCTCGGGGTGCCAGCTCATGTCGAGCACGCCGAGCGTGTCGGTGATGCGGTGTCCGCGCAAGATCTTGAGCGGGACGATGAGTGGGTTCTGCGTCAGGTCGTTGTAGACTGTCGCGTGGAAGATGTGGATCGTGCCGTCGTCCGATGCCGACGCGAAGAGCGGCAGCGTGGGGTGGAACTGGACCGCACGCAGCGCGCGCGAGTGGTACCGCAGCGTCTTGTACGGCTTGGTACCGACGTCCATGTCGAACCATGCCAGCTTCTTGTCGTACGAGCCGACAATGAGGTTGTCGCCGCCTGGGTGGATGTCGAGCGACGAGATCCACTTGAGACCAGTCTGCAGGGTACGAACCAGCTTCTGCGCAGCCAGGTCGTACAGGCGCACGTAGCGCTGCGTCGCAGCAAAGAACCACGGCTTGAGGGGGTGGAAGGCGACACGCTGGACGGCGCCCTGCGTCTTGCGGAACGGCGTCTGCGTGGCGTGCTTGCCGAGCTGGTGGATAAGAACCGCCTTGTTCTGCGCGTCGGCAGCAACAGTGGCAAAGTAGTCACCCTTGCGGTGCCATGTGACGTGCTTTGGCGTGCCGGGGACGTCGACGTACACGAGCTCTCCGCGCTCGCGCTGCGTCTCGCCGGGGCGGACCCACTTGATTGCCTCGGTACCCTTGAGGTCCTTGCCAGCGCCAATCTTGGTCGTCGCCGCGCTGGCAGCATAACCAGTGTTGGCGTGGGTGAGGGTCGCGGCAGCGACCGCGGGCGCGACGAGCGCAAGCGGGGACAGGAGGGTAATTCTGCCCTCGACAAGCGCGACAAGCAGCGCCTCGTCGGCGTTGGGGCTCCACGAAACATGCTGAACCGGGCCGCCCTTGAGGTTCCAGCGCCACACCTCGCGACCAGTAGCCACGTCCCAGACGCGCACGACGCCGTCCTCGGAGCCCGAGGCGAGCCAGTCGCCCTTGGGTGACAATGACACGGAGCGCACGCGCGTGTTGCCCGGGTGGCGGTACTGCACCGACTGGGTTGTTGGGAAGGGGCGGAGCTCGCGCGGCGACGGGAGCTTGGGGATGAGCGACTCGGGGTCAATGTTGAGCTTGACGCGCCTTGTTCGGGGCGCGAGGTACAAGTCGAGACAGCGCTCGAAGCGCTCCTGCACCAGGTCCTTGTACACTGGCACCTTGCGGAGCGCGTCGTACTTGGCAGGCAAGAAGTTGGTCTTGCGGTCCTCCTTGTCGGCCTCCTCCCACTCCTTGCGCTCCTCCTCGGTGAGGAGGTACTCCTCTGGCGGGTTATACGACTCGATCGTCTTTGGTGGTGGCAGCTGCGGCGCAGGCATGTACATGGCGTGGTCAGTGCCGTGGGGCTGGTCGGCCTCGGACCAGATCGAGTACACCTTGGGCTTGGCGACAGACGTGGGCTTGCCGGGCACGATACGGCCCTCGCGGATAGCCTTGACAATCTTCATGACCTTCTGGTGCTCCCACTTGGACGGCACGAAGCGGCGCTTGGGCTCGGGAGCAGCCGACAGCGGCATGATGCGCTCGCGGCCCTCGCCGGTGAACCACTCAATCGTGGGCTGGTACGGGTCGTAGTCGGCATCGGGGTTCTCGGCGGCCTCCAAACGGCGGATGATATCCAGCTCGCGGTCGGTGAGCTGGACGCTCTGCTGCATGAGCTTGTCCTCTGCGCTGGTCCAGGCGCCGAGGTCGCCCGTGTTGGCGAGGAACTTGTCGAGCTCATCGCCCTTGGCGGGACGGAAGATCTTGCGGCCCTCGACGTCGTAGCCAATGTGCGGCAGGTCGTCGTACCACTCAATGGGGATGTTGCCGATCGTGTTCGGGTTGTCCTCGGTACTGCTCTCGGATCCGTAGCCGGCCTCGATCTCGTCGTACTCGCGCGTGTAGCCGCCGGGAACGAGTCGCGAAGGGCGCAGCTTGCCCTTGCTCTCCTTGGCCGTCGAGAGCTTGCCCTCGGCGCCGAGGCTCTCGTCGGGCTTGACCGTGTTCTTGCGAATCAGGCGGGACAGGGCCTCGTCCGTGTCGAGCTCGCGCTTGCCCGACGACGGCGACGCGAGTATTGAGCTGTCAGGAGACGAGCCGTACATGGCCTCAATGTCGGACGAGTTGTAGCCCGACTCTGATCCGTCGTCCTCGTCGTCAATCTCCTCGTCGGATGTGTCGTCGGCGTCGTCGGCCTCATCGTCGCCAGCTTCATCCTCCGAGCCGCTGTCAAGCGCAGGGATGACGTCCTCGTCGTCGTCGAGCTCGGGGAACTCCTCCTCCTCGTCGTCCTCCTCACCGCCCTCCTCGACCTCCTCGTCCTCGCTCAGCTCGAGGTCGCCGCCGACGGCAAACTCGGGCTCGTCCTCGTCCACAGGCGAAGATTCAGGCGCGGCACGCTTGCGGCTGGCCGTGGGCTTTGGTGCAGCGGGCGTGGCGACCGGCTTGGCTGCCGGCTTTGCGGCCCCCCGTGTCGTCTTGGCTCCCGGTCGTGCCATGTCGGTGTACCGGAGGTGTGTGGTGTGATGTGGTTGCAGCAGCGACTATGACTGCAGCCAAACATTTACCGCCTGCTACACCTGGACGCTGGTGGATTCAAAATTCTGAACCTCCACCGGCCCTGCCAGGGGCCAGGAATCGGCGCCACTTGCTGCCACGTGGCGAAATGTCCGCATATCGCCGTGTGCCCAGGTGCTACATATCGATGAGCGCACACTGAGCTGGGCATGTATGCATGTCTGGGCCGTGTGAGTGGCATAGCATGAGCAGATGCTATGAATTTGAACCGGATGAGTTATGGAGGGTGGCAGGGTGGCGGGGTGGGGTGTGGGGAGTGGACAGTGGCACTGGCAAGACGTGCCACTCAGGCTGTCTGGATGGTGTGTGTCGCAGCTGTGACCAAACCGACTGCCACTCCCTTGTCCTCAATAGTTGAGGGGAGGCATAGAGAGCACTTCAAGAGTAGTCGCGAATGAGGCAGAGAGCGGGCAAAACAGTCGACTCCCATGTCGAGATTCCCCCTCCTCGCCTCCGCCACGAACAAGGAAACGGTATCGCATGCAGGTAGCAACGGCACGATGGACTACTGACACCTCTGATCTCCCGAACTTCACCCCACCGTTCAGGCACCTTTCTGATAGCTTATCTCTCTCCGCTTATTCGTCCTCTGCCTCTGCCAACGCAGCGTCGGCTGCAGCAAGCGCCGCCGCCAAGCTGGACGACATCGTGGTGCTGGTGGGGAAGGGGACCTTGGGCTTCTCGGCCGCCGGCGCCTTCTTGGTAGGCGAGGAGGCTCCAGTGCGCTTTGTCGGTGATGCAGAAGTGGACGATGCTGCCGACGCCGACTTGGTCTTCGTAAAGAGGGGCTTGGTGGGGCCTGTTAGTTCTGGGTCGGCAGCGACGAGGGAAGTGGCGGACAATGTGTCGGCTAGCTTAGTGTCGGCTGGCTTTGTGTCGGCTGGCTTCGCGTCGGCTGGCTTTGTAACGGCTGGCTTCGTGTCGGAGACCTTGGATGGCGAAGCGGCAGGCTTCACCTCGAGAGGCTTGGTCAAGGAAGCTGGCGGTGCCGAGGTCTTGGTGACAGGCTCGGTGACCACAGGCTTGGCTTCCTTCGCCTCGAGCTTGGCCTCAGCAGCCAGGACAGAGGCCGGAGCAGGAGACACCTCCTCTCCCTCTGCCTCGGCCTCCTCCCTCTCCTTCGCCAGCGTGTCGTCGATCAAGTCGTCCAGTGTCTTCTCTCCAGGGGCGGGGCCCTCCTTATCGCTGATGGTAGCCGCCGCCGCTGGCTTGGCGTCCGGCTTGACCTCCGACTTGGGCTCCGGCTTGACTTTAGCCTTGGTCTCAGGCTTGACCTCAGGTGTGGCGGCAACCTTGGCTTCCACCTTGGGCACGGGCTTAACCTCTGGTGTTGACTCAGGCTTCGCGTCGGTCTTGGACTCAGACTTGGGCTCAGACTTCACCTCAGGCTTGGGCTCAGGCTTGGGCTCAGACTTGGGCTCAGACTTGGGCTCAGACTTGACGTCAGACTTGGGCTCAGGCTTGACGTCGGACTTGACGTCAGCCTTCACCTCTGCCTTCGCCTCAGGCTTTGCCTCTGCCTTGACCTCAGACTTGACCTCAGCCTTCACGTCCACCTTCGCCTCGGGCCTTGGCTCCGCCTTCACGTCCGCCTCAGGCTCAGGCTGTGCCTCCGCCTTCACCTCCTTCTTGACGTCAGGCTTCGCTTCCGGCTTCACTTCCGCCTTGGCCTCTGCCTTGGTATCAGGCTTGACCTCAGCCTTGACCTCCTTGGCCTCCAGCTTAGCCTCAGCAGCAAGCACTGAAGCAGGGGCAGGCGACACCTCCTCGCCCTCTTCCTCGGCCTCCTCGCGCTCCTTGGCGAGGGTCTCGTCGATGACGTCGTCGAGCGTCTTCTCGGGGGGCGCGGGGGTGGCGGCGGCGGGCTCAGGTTTCGACTTGGGGGTCTCCTTGCTCTCCGGCACGACGGCAGCGGCGGTAGAGGATGCTGCGGCCGTGGCCTTCGCGGCGAGGGGCTCGACGGCGGCCTTTGCCTTGTCCAACAGCGATGTGTCGGCGGGTACCTCGGCCGCAGAGGCTGTCTTCGTCGCGAGGGGCTCAACGGCAGCCTTAGCCTTGGACAACAGAGACTCGTCGGCAGCTGCCTCCTTCGCTGAGGCGACCTCGACGTCCTTGACGGGAGGAACATCCTTCACCGCGTCCTTGGCCTTCTCCGCGACGGGCGACACGGCGTCGACAGCCGATGCAGCAGTGTCCTGCACGGCTACCGCAGTAGCCGTGGCAGCAGCAGCGACGGTCGCGCCAACCGCGGCGGCCTCGGCTCCCAGCACGCCGAACGACGACTTGCTGTCCTTGGCCTCCTTCGGCGCGTCTGCCTTTGCCTTCGACAACGGCGGGGTGGGCTCCTTGGCCTTGTCGTCCACGGCGAGATCGCCGACGAGCTTGTCGAGATCGGCGTCCGTCATCTCGCGCATCAGGCGGTCGAGCTCGGCCTCCCCGATGGTCTGGGACGCGTCGTGGTCCACGTCCTGCTTGAGGAATGTCTCGAGGGTGCCAATCTCGACGGCCTCTTCAAAGTCGTCCATTGTCTGGCGTGAGTTGCGTTCTAAGCACTCGCACAACTCACCCCGACCCACTCCCCACCGACGAGGTACCCCGGCAGGCCGACGACCATGCCGGGCGGCTTGGAGCGCTGCCAGCGGCGTTTGGCCTCCTCGTCCATCACGAGATCGAAGGCCTAGTGTGGTGTCAGTTGGCACGGGCACCGGAAGTCACGGCACAGGACGCCGGCTCACCTCGTACGGAATCTCAAGCGCTCGCAGAGCCCTGCACAGTCAGTACCGCGCACCGCTGTGTCGCGCACGCGCACGCGCCCACAGCTACTCACCGGTGCAGCAGCTCGGTGTGCTTGCGCACCTTGGGCTGGGACGTGAGACTTGTCACCTGGGCGCGAGTCAGTGCGTCGGACGCGGTGCGTGCCTCACGTAGATTGTGACTGGGGGCGGGGCCATGCTGTCTAGACTCTTGCTGGGTGGAGTAGGAGAGACACGACAAGAAGAGACAATTACGGCGGCGTTGGCGGCGGCATCGCGATATCGTGCTACACGTCAATGGGTAGAGTGGTCGCGTGGGGCACCGCCGGCGCGTGGTTTCAAAGTGACGTGGGACGGGAAAGACGAGCCCTGATGGGCCAAAAGCATGGAAGGTGACCTTTGGAGCGACGTCCGACAGAGCGACAGTACATGCTCACACGACATGCTGGGGTGCATGCACAAGACTCGAGATACAGGCAGCTCGCCTTGTCTGGCACAATGCAATGCTTCATTTTGCAGCTACAGAGTTGTACAGAGTGGTGCGCTGGCGTCTATCCTGCCTGGGTGGTGGGTCGCCTTGTCGCTCGCTTCTCGCTTCTCCTCACCCGCGGGCAATGGCGTTGCATTCCATGTGTGTTCGGTGCGGCTCGGCGGGGAGCGCGCAGAAGAAGCCTGAGGGGTTAGGCTGAGCGCTATACCAGCTCATATTGACTCACCAAGGCTCTGCATGCTCCTAAAAAGCGCCGCCGACTCGACCGCGAGCTGAGGTGTGAGCCGCGCGCTGCCGCTATCTTTGCGCAGCCCCCGCCCCCTACCCACCTTGATACAGCTCACACCGCCGTCCGGCCGCAAGCGGCACAGCTCAGCCGTCGGCCGGCCGTCGTTCTTGTTGTTACGCGAGTCAAAGGTGTAGCTGCGACAGTGGTTAGTGGGTCGACGTTGGCGGATGTCAAAAGTGACCGACGAACCGTGCGGCTGGGCTCTCCTGTAAAGCAGTTAGCGAGTCAAGCTTGTAGTGGAGGAAGTGATCGGCGCGGTGGCTTCTGGCACCGAGCGTGATGCCGAAGCCGAGGGCTCGAGTTGCGGATCGGCACACCCCTTGCACATGGTCGGGGCGAGCAGGCGGGCAGAAGCGCAAGCACAAGCTCGCAGCGTCACATGCACACCAGATGCACAACGCACAGCCCGCAGCCCACAGGCCACAGCAGAGGCCATGCTCTCATGTCCCAGGTGCCGATGCCGATGCCGCAGCGTGGCGACGCCAACCGCACAGACCGCCTGTTACACCTACCCACCTTGACAAAGTCGACGACACGCTTGTGCTCGTCTTCTGGGGCCGCGTTGCGCTGCGCATCAGACTCTGGCTTGGGGACCGAGTTGGCGCCAGTCACGCCGGGTGCTGAGGGTGCCGAGAAGAAGCTCATCGTGGGTGGTGCGTGGTGTGAGTGTGGTGAGCCTTGTTGTGAGTGACTTGGATGTGTGTGTGCCGAAGGGTGGAGATGCCGTGTGTCGGTCGGCGTAAGGGTCGGGTCAATGCGCGCCGAGAATCTACTCCTACCCCTGTGAGCTGGCGAGCGTTTCGCATCGCTGCCTGCGCCGCCGTATGCATGCTGGCTGGCTGCAGCGCCGCTGCAGCATGAGAACTGGGGTGCTCGTCGTCGTCGTCGAGGTGACGTCGCGACACGTGGAAGTGGGTCAGTGCGTAGGAGCGCCGGAAGGCTTGTGCGCCTAGCTTCCGCCGTTCGACGGGTCTGCCGATCGCCACCTGGGACTGGACTGGCACTGTCTCGGCTTTTTGAATATCGTCCACTGTTTGCAGTCGCCGAAGAGGTTGTGTGCTGCGCTTGCTTTAAAGCATGCTGACCCATGCATCTAGACATTGCGGCTGAGCGGCATTGTTTGCGCCAAACACCGTTGGAGAGAGACCCTTTGCTTACTTTATTGATGCGTTGCTTATGCCATTGTTACCACGCCCACCCACCCATCTAGGGCTTAGTACAGTTCAGTCGTGGTGGTTGATTGATGCCTGGGAGTCGAGAGTAAGCAAGAATGCGCCACGGCCCTGACTGGACGTGGAAGGTGTGTGGGCGGCGACGGTTGAGGGCGGCGGGAGGGGGAGGGCTGCACCAGTCGGGTATGACGACATGTGTGTCTGTTCCGTGCGTGTTGGTTGACGCACCAACCACCTTCCTTTGGGCCAGTCACTGTTTTGGGCTGTTGGCGCTCCAGTTCCAGTGACTCCCACCCCCTCCGCGCCTCTGCGCTCACAGCTCCCAGGCAACCAAGTGACACCCCCACCAGCCCCTTCCACCCCCGCACTATAAATGGCAACCCGCCCACTCAATCACATGTCCTCTTCCCCATCCACACTCTGCGACGACGCACCTCATCCACCGCGCCGATAGGTGAGCACCTCTCCAGCCATCCTCAACCACCACCACTGACACCACCACCACCCAGAACAGCAGAAATGTAAGCAAGCAACCAGGCCACCAGCCAACCTCACAATGTTGTTGCTCGAAGACTAACCCCCCACCCAGGGCCGCCCCTGCCCCCGCCGCTGCCCCCGCGACCGACGCGCCCAAGCCCGTCATCGGCGTCATCTTCTACTCGCTGTACGGCCACATTGGTGTGCTCGCCGAGGCGGTCATCAAGGGCGTCGAGGCCGCTGGCGCGATCGCCAAGCCGTTCCAGATCCAGGAGACGCTCACCGAAGACATTCTCGAGAAGATGAAGGGTGGTGGCTCGCTCAAGCCCAAGTACCCTGTCGTCACCCCCAACGACCTCAAGGACCTCGACGGCTTCATCCTCGGCGCGCCCACCCGTTACGGCCGCCTCCCCGCCCAGGTCTCGGCCTTCTTTGACCAGACCGGCGGCCTCTGGGCCACGGGCGCCCTCCACGGCAAGTTTGGCGCGACCTTCACCTCGTCGGCCTCGACCCACGGCGGCCAGGAGACGACCCACCTCACCACGCTCCCCTTCTTCGCCCACCACGGCATCATCTACGTGCCCATCGGCTACACGCAGCCCTACCTCACCGACCTGAACGAGGTCCACGGTGGCTCGCCCTACGGCGCGTCGACCATTGCCGGCGGTGACGGCTCGCGCCAGCCCACCGAGGGCGAGCTCAAGCTTGCCGAGTACCAGGGCGAGGTAAGTTGTGTGCTGTGGGACAAAAGCAAACACTAACACCGCCCCAGTACTTTGCCAAGACTGTCGGTCAGTCCGTCCGCGGCCGTCAGTAAGTCGAGCGTGGATAGGAATACGATGGGAACCGAGAAGAGCCAGAGCCACCTGCCGAGGGAGTAGATTGTGTATGCATGCGGCAGTTGACCAAGTGGGCTCCTCGGCAGGGGCTGGGGGGGAGCGTGAGCACCGCGCGCGCACTCGAGGGGACGCAGCTCGCGCGCACGCAGTGGACAGGCGTAGGCCTTGTGCGAGTGCACACTGGCTTGGGTCGCGCACGATCGTAACGCAGCATGTGTCTGTCGCTGCTCCATCCAAGTTTCAGCTTAAGCGAGCGAGCATGGCTAACGCGCAGTCTTCTGAACGGTGGCGCAGCCGCCGGAGCCGCCGCCGTCGCTGCTGGCAACAACACGTCGGCGCCCGCCAAGGCCCTCCCTGCCGACGCCGAGCCGGCGGGATACCAGATCGAAGACAAGGCACCGACGCACCCCACCGCCGCGGTTGTCGGCGAGCCCGAGAAGGTTGCCGGCGCGACCGGTGCGGACGCGCCCGGTGCTGCTGCTGCTGTCGCTGGCGCGCCTGCCGCCGCTACCACCGCTGCTGGCGACGCCCAGAACGCCGCTGCCCCTGTCGCTGAGAAGGCCGCTGCCGCTGCCCCCGCCTCCGCTGGCGCCGCTGCTGCCGACAGCACGCCGGCGCCTCCCAACCCCACGACGCGCCCCCCACCCGCCGCAAAGAAGGGCGGCCTGTTCTCGTGCTGCTCGGGCGGCAACATCGACTAAGTAAACTCTATAGTGATGGCATGCGTTGTACAACTAGCGTGCTGCGGGTGCAAGGACTTCTATAGTGCGAGCGTGAAGACACGCACGGCGCGGTCGTGGCCCGCCGACGCGAGCGTCAGACTGCTGGGGTGCCATGCGAGCCGGTAGACTGCGCCGGCGTGTGCCTGCGCTGCTGGGACGGCCGCGAGCGGCGTGATTGCGCTTGCCGCGACGGCGTAGACCTCGATGCCGCCTGCCTCGGTGCCAACCGCCAAGATGTCCCCGCCTGCAGGACTCGAGGTGAGCGCGACAGCCGTTGCCGGCTGCTCGAGCTTGAGGGTAGCGGCCACGGCCCATGCGCCGCCACTCCGCGCCCACACCTTGACGCTCTTGTCACGACTTGCGGTCGCGAAGCGGTCTCCAGAGGGCGACCACGCCGCGTCGAGGACCATGCGGGCGTGTGCGCGTTCCTCAGCGGCGGCGGGCACGAAGCCCGCGCCATCCCGCGCGAACAGCCGCCACGAGCGGTCGCGGGACACGGTAAGCAGGAGCGTGTCGTCGGGGCTGAACGCGATGCGTGTGACCGTCAGGCTGTGACCCAGGAGCGTGGCCGCGAGCGCCCAGTTGGCCGTGGACACGACGCGCACGGCCGCGTGCTCGGCCGAGCTGGCGCGCGACGCTGTCGCGACATACTCGCCGGCGTGGCTCGCGGCCAGCGTCGACAGCTCGTACCCGTGCCCGTAGATCTTCTCAATCTCGGGCCAGAGCGTCGACGTGCCGAGCTCCTCCTCGGTCGGGAGGACGGTCAGCGCCGCCGACACCGAGTCGCGCGCCTCGTTCGACACGTGCAGCTTGCCGACCGCCTCGAGATCGGCTGCGGCGCCGAGCGCGCGGTTGGACAGGCCGAGCGGGGGCACCGTCGCGCCCTTTGGCAGCTGGGTGATGCGCTCCTCTGGGAGGTCGCGCACGCCGAGCCCCTTCAGGCTCGCGGCGAACCCCTCAGTTGCGTCAAACACGCGCAGCACCTTTTCTTCGGCGGCTGACGCAATGCGCAGCGGCGTGATGAACGCTGCGTCGACCAGGTCGTACCCGTGGATCTGGGGACGGGCAATCTCTCCCCAGACGCGGGTTTTCGAGCCGGACGGGGCACACGCCGCGTGGATACGCGACGTCTGGTCCGCGCTCGCAGAGACGATGTAGTCGCCGTTCGCGTCCCACGCGACCGACTGCACGGGGCCAAAGTGGCCCGTGACGGCCGACGAGGGCACCCAGCCGTCGTCGTCGGCAGAGCGCACCCAGCGCTCGACGCCGCCCGTCCAGCCGGTGGTGAGGACGCTGTCCCCGCGCGGGCCCCACACTGCGCCGAAGAACGCGAGCCCGCGCCCGCCGAACGCGCCGAACCGGTGCTCGGGCACCCAGATACCGTCGCGCGTGTGCTCGCCCGCCGTCGGCGCCCAGATGACGAGCGAGTTGTCCGACGCCGAGCTGAGCAGCGTCGCTGGCGAGTCGGGCGTCGCGGGCGACCAGTGCACGTTGGTCAGGCCCGACTCGTGGCCTACTAGCAGGGCCTCGAGGGTGATGTTGAACTTGAGCGCCTTGCCTCCCTCCTCCACGGACAGAACGTGCGCCTTGGTGGAGAGCACGCTGCCGTCCTCGCCGCCGAGGCGGCGCTCAAACTCGTCGAGGATATCCAGGCCCTCGTCGGCGGCCACGGCCGGCGTGATGCGCCACAGGCGGATATAGTTGTCCTGCGATCCAGTGGCAAGCAGCAGGTCGGTACTCGTCCCATCGAGGGAAGGGTATGTCGTGAGGCTCAAGCACCTGATCCAGTCCTCGTGCCCCTCGAGCCAAGTGACGAGATTGAACTCGCCGTCTTGCACCGTCCAGATCTGGACCTTGCGGTCCGTCGCGCCGATAACGAGCACCGGCTGAGTCGTTCCAGGGAGCAGCGCCACCTCCATGTCGAGCGGGAGGCGGCCCTTCATCTCGAGGCTCTCGACGTGCTTCGCCTCCCCGGAGCCGCTTATCCTCCACCGCTTGACGTTGGCGCTCGAGTCGCCCGTGAGCAGCTCGACCGGCTCGCCCGCGCGCGTAGGGAGCACGGCCAGGGCCGAGACGGACGCGCCTTCATGCGAAGTAAAGCTCGCTGTGCACGTGAACTGCAGTGGGTCAGCGCCGCACCCCGGACCAGCACCCACCTGTCGCCCATCGCCCTCGGTCCACAGCCGCACGCCGCCAACACTGTCGCCCGACACGAACACGACGCGGCCATTGTGCTCGCTCACAACCTTAACGGTCGTAACGTGCCCCTTGTGTCCCAAGAGCGTCGTGTATACCCCGCTTGCGCCGTTCTGTGCAGTGTCAGTGCGCTCGCTCGCTCGTGGACGGCGCGGCTCACAGAGTCCCAGAGCGCAACGGTGTTGTCGGCCGCGTAGGCGAAGATGCCGCTCGAGGAGCAGGCCGAGCCGGACGACGACCGATTTGCGCCTATTGAGATGTACGCCGTCGTCAGTGTCGCCGGCATTGTGCTGGGGTCGATGTTGTTGTCGAGTTCTGGCTTGCTGAGATGACACCGTTCAATGCCATCACTGGTGGACCAAGTGGAGTTGGAATCCTCGAAATGTCGAATCACGTGACATCACGTGGTTGACACGCGACCAAAGTCTCTGTAATTTATTTACTCCCCACCCATAATTTCGGCCTTTACAAAATGTTAATCACAGCAAGGTTGCTTTCGACACGGCGTCGCCGTCAGCAGCACGGGCAGCACCCACAGCCACCCCGGATCGGCTACACCCGCTGCTCCCGGCCACCGCCCACCAGGCAATGGACACTGTCCGCTCGCCCGACCGGAAAGCCAACTCGACGGCGTCGGCGCCATGCCGCATACCAGATCCTTTTGTCATACATGGTCACGAGGACAAACGAATGGTGGTGCGAGGAGAAGCGCGGCAAGGACAATAGGCTGCGAGATCTGGCACTACTATCATCCTCAGGACCATTGCCAACTCGTCAGTCGGTCGGTCGTGCCACGACCCGACGACACGGGTGCGTCCCTCCGCGGTCTCGGGCATATGTTGGAGTGGACTGTTGTTGTCGCTGTCACGGCGCAGCGCTGCATGTCGTGTTTGTGTACATGCCCCAGGGCGGTGTTTGCGATGCGGGCTGCTAGGCTGCGCGCCGGGTCGCCTGGTGCAGGTCGAGGTTGGCGGGTATACCGTCAGACAGTCCATCGCGACCGTGTATAGACTTTGTCCGTGGTATCGATACCGGCGGTTGCAGTGTACCCTGTTCCAGAGTGAGACCAGCTTGCAACCCGAACCCTTCAGCCCAGGCTGGCGCATTTGACCATTGGCGCTGACACTGTTCGTTGGACGCACCACCCACCCCGGACCAGCCTTGGCGGTGCCTCGCGCATCCCTTTACCTCCTTGCAAGTCACATCACGCACACATGTCAGACAAGACATCTCTACTGATAGGATCCGTCGCCGGTCGACGCGTTTCAGTGCGCGCGTACTGGTGTAATACCTCCGACACGCAGCATGCACAATGGGTTGGGATGGAGCGGGAGCCCATTCTGACCCAGGCCCGAGTTTAGTATCACAGTGGTTCTCCGGGCACTTGCCGCGGCGCGGCTTGCGTCAGGACTCACGAACAAGTCGGGTCCATCGGAATCGAGCCATTGCTTGGATGGATTTGTATAAGCGCCAGCCTGGTTGGCTGCAAGGGCTGCAAGTGCGGCGTCGCCGCGGAGAGTATGCGACCGTGGGGTTCAAGTTCAGAGTCGTGGCCCGCGCCCTGGATGCTGCAACCGATCTGCTTCCGCCTACCGCCCGGCTGCAGCCTCCTGTCAGTCTTCCCTTTTCCTACTCGGCGCCCGCCCAACCAACCAGCGTCGACACAGTTCCCTCTGCGCTCGTCGCCCCCCTTCTTAACCACCCCACGTCGCTTTCCACATCGCACTTTCCCCATACCAACTCCCCCTCTTGTAAACACCACTCAGAGGCTCTCAACGACAACGCTGGCATACCAAAGCGCGCCCTAAACACACAGACCAACACTCAACGCTATCATGCACGTCTCCAACCTCCTCCGCTACTCGTCGGTCTGCCCCTTCCTCGGGCACTCGACCCCGGCCACTCTCCGCAACCTTGCCTCGGTCGGTGCCAGCGCTACGGGCGCGACCGCCCTCACGGTCAAGGCTGCCCAGTGCCCCATGATGGGCCCTCAGCTCATGGCCAAGAAGCGCGCCGCTGCCCGCGGCTACGCTTCCGTCGCTGGCAACCGTGACGTTGAGCAGATCCACAAGGTAAGCAGCAACATTGCCTAGCGCATTTTGCGCAGGCGTCGGGTAAATAACAACCCGACCGCCCGACATCTCGATTTTTACGAGGCGTCCGTGCTGACATCCTTTCCAGAGCAAGGACATCCCCTTCAACCCCGCTGGTACCCCCACTGGCAAGTGCCCCCACGCCAAGGCTGCCAGCGAGGCCGCGTCCATCGCTCAGCGCGAGGCCGACCTCAAGGCCGCCGCCGTCGAGAAGCCCTCGCCCAAGGCCCCCGCCTCGGGCTTTGACTACGAGACCTTCTACCAGGCCGAGCTTGACAAGAAGCACAAGGACAAGTCGTACCGCTACTTTAACAACATTAACCGCATGGCGGCCAAGTTCCCCGTCGCTCACACCAAGAGCACGGCCGAGGAGGTCGACGTCTGGTGCTCCAACGACTATCTCGGCATGAGCAAGAACCCTGTTGTTATTGACACGATGTCTCGTACCCTCAACCGTTACGGTGCCGGTGCTGGTGGCACCCGTAACATTGCCGGCAACGGTGCTCTCCACCTCTCGCTCGAGGACGAGCTCGCTGGTCTTCACCGAAAGGACGCCGCCCTCGTCTTCTCTTCTTGCTACGTCGCCAACGACGCTTGTCTTGCTACCCTCGGCGCCAAGCTGCCTGGCTGCGTCATCTTCTCGGACAACCTCAACCACGCCTCCATGATCCAGGGTATCCGTCACTCTGGTACCAAGAAGGTCATCTTCAAGCACAATGACCTCGCCGACCTCGAGGCCAAGCTCAAGACTGTCCCCAAGGAGACCCCCAAGATCATTGCCTTTGAGTCGGTCTACTCGATGTGTGGTTCGGTCGCCCCCATTGAGGGCATCTGTGACCTTGCCGAGGAGTACGGTGCCATCACCTTCCTCGACGAGGTTCACGCCGTCGGCATGTACGGACCCACCGGTGCCGGTGTCGCCGAGCACCTCGACTTTGCTGCCCACTACGCCACCCGTGGCTCCAACAAGCCTGTCCGTCGCTCGGTCCAGGACCGTATCGACATCATCACCGGCACCCTTGGCAAGGCCTACGGTGTCGTCGGTGGCTACATTGCCGGCTCGTCTGACATGGTCGACGTTGTCCGCTCGTACGCCCCGGGCTTCATCTTCACCACCTCGCTTCCTCCTGCCATTGTCGCTGGTGCCCAGGCCTCGATCGCCTACCAGCGCGAGTTCCTCGGCGACCGTCGCCTCCAGCAGCTCAACACCCGTGAGGTCAAGGGCCAGTTCAAGGACCTCGGCATCCCCGTCGTCCCCAACCCCTCGCACATTATCCCCGTGCTTGTTGGTGACGCCGCCCTCGCCAAGGAGGCCTCGGACATGCTCCTCTCCAAGCACAAGATCTACGTCCAGTCGATCAACTACCCCACTGTCCCTGTGGGTGAGGAGCGTCTCCGCATTACGCCCACTCCCGGCCACACGCACGAGCAGGTTGCCCACCTCGTCGAGTCGGTTGACTCGGTCTTCAACGAGCTCAACCTCAAGCGCGAGGCTGACTGGGTTGCTCTTGGCGGCCGTGCCGGTGTCGGCGCCCCCAACGCTGAGCCTGTCCAGCAGGTTTGGTCGGACGCCGAGCTTGGTCTCCTCGACGGCACTGCGCCCGTCTCGCTTGCCAAGGGCGCTAAGAGCGTCGTTCCGGGCGAGGCCATCAAGGTTGCTGAGAAGCGCCTCACGCACCTTCTCGACGTCGGACCTCGCCTTGGCGAGACTGCCGCGTCGGCCTAAGGAAGGTGTTTGTAGGAACTAGCTAGCGAATCTTGAAATGAAAGCGAAGCGCCGAGGAGATGGCACCAACACCAACCATTATCTTGTTGCATTAAGGCGGGGGGGACTGATTCTGCGGAAATCTAATCTGTGATTTGTGATGGCTGTGATGCTTGTTGCCGCGAAGATAGACGCGTGACATTGAATGCGATTGTGTCGTGTTGCTGGAATCGCGCCGGATCGAGTTGTATGACGGCGGCGTGAAGAATGAATGGCCCATGTCAGGAAGTCTGCTTCCAGCGCCCTCCGCGCTGAGCAAACGCATCCAGACACCCCTCACGCCGCATGCATTCGCCTCGACTCTGCGCACGCCGCCTCCGCCGCACAGGCCGAGCGCACCGCGCACGCCATGGCAGGAGCAGCAAGCAGCAGCATGGCCAGCCAGCTCAGCTCAGGACGGCGGAAACCAATAGAAAGTGGAGGACACTGGGGCCGCCGCGCCGGGTTCAGGGCCGGGCCGAGGCGCTGGCCGTGGTTGGGTGGGCGGGCGAGTTTCTGCCCCGCATCGGTGTGGTGTGGGCCACACGCACGACAGTGTTCATCTCTCGTCGTCGTTGCTTGCTTGCTCCCCATCGGCCCATCCCCCCACACAATGTCCGGCATCCTCCAGGCCATTGCGCAGCTCACGCCCGCGGCGCCGCAGCAGCTCTCGCGCGACTACGACGGCGTAGAGTACCGCTGGAAGGCGTTCTCGTTCCGCCCGGCCGCCTTCAAGTTTGAGGGCTACATGCTCGCCGTGCTCGGCGGCTATGTGATCCTGCATCTGCTCGGCAAGGCGTACAACACGGCACGGGCAAAGAAGCTGTGAGTGGCGTGTGGGGCGAGTGACCGCCGTAGGCGGTCGCGAGCGAGCGAGGTCGTGCGCGAGAGAGAGCCTGCCTGTGGGGCTGCTCAGCGCCTCGACTCTCGACACCTAACCACTTGACCGTCGCTCGGCGCTGACGCGCCTCGCCCCGCCTCGCAGCTACGACCCCTACGTCTCCCTCATCAAGTCGCAGTTCACGCTCGTCCGCCCCGCTGTCCCGTCGAGCTCGGCGCTCCACCTGCTGTACGCGACCGGCCGGCGCAACGTCCTCGCGCTCCACGCGACCCTCACGCTCCTTCCGTACCACGACATCATCACCCTCGTGTACGAGTTTGCCTGGTCCATCATCGAGCCCACCGCCGACATCAGCGAGGGCTTCACGTTCGGGCTTACCCTCGGCCGCGGCGCCGCTGGCCTGCAGGGCGAGGGCCTCGGCGTCTGGGCTCTGGTCAACAAGAACTCGCTCAAGAAGGTCAAGGAGCAGCGTTATGATCTGGTGGGTGAAGCAAGTGACATTGTGGATGTATTCTGACACTCCCGCCCAGTCCTTCCCCCGCCTCCACGAGTCCGCCGCCGTGCCCGTGACCCACACCGTCTTTGCCGAGCACTCGGATGTCAACGACGTCGTGTTCAAGACGGCCAACGTCGGCGTGACCGAGGTCCTCGCCGACCCCGTGGCTGCCGACATCCTCAAGTACCTGATCATCACTGACCAGCCGTCTGAGCGCCCCATGCGCGGCGCCCTCAAGCCCGAGTACAAGGCGCGCGAGATCTCGCTCGCCGTCTACAAGCCCACCAACGCCGAGCAGGAGGCGGCCGTCGCCGCGTGGCTCCAGGTCGCCCTCAACCTCGCCGACCTCGAGGGCAAGCCCGGCCTCCTCAAGGCCGAGGTCGCCCGCAAGATTGCCAAGACGCGCGTCGAGGTCGACGCGAGCCTCAACTCCAAGTACAAGAAGGAGCTCGAGGAGGACAGCCCTCCCGAGCAGACGCCCGAGGACAAGCGCCTCGCCAAGAAGAAGGCCGAGCGTGCGCAGCTCTCGGAGAAGGAGCTCAAGAAGGTCGAGGAGCTCGAGCGCAAGCGCGAGATGCGCAAGATGCAGAAGCGCCAGATGAAGTAGGCTGGTGCTGCGAGCGAGCGCAGCGAGCGAGCAGTGGCGTGGGTGGGGTGGCCTGGGCGAGTTGGAGGCCATCGCCGTGGGTGTGCGCGAGACATGGCTGGCAGGTGTGCGCGGCGAGTCAGCCCGCAGCCCCCGCGGCCAACTATCATCCGTCGTATATGTGCTACTATGCACGAGAGAAAAAGTAGCGTAGTACCGTAATGCACGAGTTATTACAGAGCGAGGGAGTGGAACAGGAGTGGTGGGCGGGGGAGGTGCTGGGTCGTCGTGTGAGGGCAAGCGGCCCAGCCAGTGGGCAGTACGACACCACGCCGCATGCTCCTGTACTCAGACTCCCCGGTGTGTCAACGACGGGCCACTCCTGCTCTTCATGCACGCGGCTCGCGGCTTGGAAATGGCCTCCTTGCTGAAAGGACGACGAGATGGCCTCAGCCACCCGCCACACTGATGCGCTCGACCGACCCGATCTCCTTCCCATCTATGACGACAGCCGCGTCTGCGCACAAACACGCAAACATCTCGCCGTGGACCGTCTTCTCGAGTGACAGCTGCCTGGCGACACGCAGCGACGAGAACCAACAGCTGCGGCGCCCCTCTCTTCTTCGCCTGCCGTTCCTTGCAGCAATCCTCCACCCGATCCGCATCCCATGCCCATCTCCACCTCTTCCCGCCATCCTCTCCATCCTCGCGCGCGCGCGCTCCCCCCGCGCCCCCACTTCCTCACAGATGCATATGCCCCTGCGTTTTCTACGATGTGGCGATGTTGTTGCTGTTGCTGTTGCTTCCCTTACATCAACGAGAACTCGCCAAAGGTCTCGCGGTAGCCGGGGACGGTCCACTTGCCCTTCTTGAGCATGGTCTCGACGGCGTGGGTGATCTCGGGGCGGGCGTGGCCGACCTCGGCGGCGGTCAGGTCCTCGAAGGGGCGCGCGTCCTGGATGTTGGAGAGCGTCTTCTTGAGCGACTCCTCCTCGGACGAGATCTTAGTCACGGTCGCCTTGGCGGCCTCGACGGCCTTGCCCTCGAACGCGTCAACGACACCGTTCCACTTGGACACGTCGTAGTCGGCGGGCTTGAACTCGGCAAGCACCTTCTCGGCCTGCTGGATGACAGACTGGTCCTTGAGGACCGACTTGTAGTGGGCGAGGTCGAGCTCGGGGACGGTAGCCTTGATGGCGGCGGCCTTGTTGAAGGCAGCGGTGTTGCGGGCACGGAACGCCTGGAGTTCGGTAAGAGTCTCTGCGAAAGTGTTAGCGGGCGGGTGTGGGCGGGCCCAGCAGGCGAGTATCGAGCGCGTCGCTGCCATCGGCACAGCTCCGGTAACAACACGCCGAACCCGGACCTCCAACGCACCCTTGTTGAGGCCGAGACCCGAGTAGATCTTGGACCAGTCGACGTTGGCCGACGCGGAGCGGATGGCGGACATGGTGCTGTTGTCGGGGTCAGTTACGACGTCGGCGTGGCGGCGGCGGCGGCGTGTACGCACAGAAGAGGGGGGGAGGGGGGAGGCGGAGGAGAGGTGAGTGAGGCGCGATGAAGAGCTTGAGGACGACGATTCGACGACGCTGGGACGGAGCAGGACGGGGGCGGGCGGAGGGGTGAGGATGGTGGGATTTGCTCCCGCCCTGGGTCCGGCTTCGTTGGCTTCGTTGGCTCGACGGCCGACTGAACGCAGAACCATCACCCCAGCCAACGTCCCCCGCCAGGGCGCTATCCCCGCGATTCCCCGGCCGTGGCAACCCAGCACCTCTACGTCAATCTTGATGCAAGCGGTTATTGACAACTCGAGTTGTGCAACTCCACAAAACATCATCACCACCACAGCCATGGCAGAGCAGCGCGAGTCGTCACCGAGGATAGAGGACGGGTCGGTCGACGTCGACGAGGTGGGTTGGCGCCAGCCACCAGCTGTTCTGCACGTACTGACACCCACCCGCAGGAGCTCAAGCTCATGCAGGCGCGCCTCGCCGAGATGGAGGCCGAGAAGAACACGATCGCGGCGTCCGAGACGGCCGAGGGCGGCGCGGGCGAGCCCGACGCCAGCATGGAGGACGACGAGGCCCCCGCTGCCGTCGACGCGCGGAGCGTGTACATTGGCAACGTGAGTGCGAGTGGTGCACACGAGCGCGAGGGCAAGGGCGAGGGCGACAGCGGGCAGGTGAGGCAGCAAGGACTGGTGGGCTGCACTGCGATATGCCCGTATGCGGCTGTGTAGCCGTGTCTGTGGTGAGCGTGCCGCTATTGATAGCGAGCAACGCTGCGTCGTCTGGCCGCAGCGAGCACCATGCTTCCTCCGAAGCCAGCCTGCCTGCCACCTCGCCTTCCTTGTCCCCACCCCGCCGCCCTTCTCTGCTCCAAACTCTGCCTCACCCCACAGGTCGACTACGGCGCAACGCCAGAGGAGATCCAGGGCCACTTCCAGGCGTGCGGCACGATCAACCGCGTCACGATCCTGTGCGACAAGTTTTCCGGCCATCCCAAGGGGTAAGCTGCTGCCTTGCGCTCGCCAGCTTTCTTGCGCTGTGCTGACCCCCGCCCCAGCTACGCCTATGTCGAGTTTGCCGACCCGTCGATCGTGCAGAACGCGCTCGTGCTCAACGAGTCGTCGTTCCGCGGCCGCATCATCACGGTCCGCGAGAAGCGCACAAACGTCCCCGGCATGAACCGTGGCCGTGGGCGCGGACGCGGACGCGGCTTTCGTGGTGGATTCCGTGCCCGTGGACGGGGGGGCAGGGGACGGGGGTTCTGAGCGCGAGCGAGCGAGAGGGTGGTCGTGGATCTGATACCTAAAAAGTAGAGACCGAGAGATAGCGCGAGAGAGAGAGCGAGTTGGCGGCGGTGGGATTGCGGCGGTGGGACAACAGGCTACCCTACCTCCCCACCCCCATGTAGCGAGGCCACACACATGTAACCTTTAAAGCACTACTGCCGGAGATGCATATGTCTCTGCCATGCTGTACATTGTCTACTGCTGCCTACGTCGTCACACCACAAAAACGATCTACGCCAGAGCGGCGGGGACGAGGCCGTTGGCCACGACGCCGTGCTCGAGCCCCTGCACGCCGTTGGCCGTCTCGCCGACCGCGTCGGTCCAGTGGCCAAACTGCTCGGCGAGCGTGTCGAGCTGCGATCCCTCAAGGACACGGGGCTGGACCCAGGTGATGTCGACGGTCGACGAGACCTGGTCGAGCGAGCCCCGGATCAGGCCCAGAGACAGCGCCTTCATGATGAGGTGCTCGACCTCCTGCACCGGGAGCCTTGTCGCCTCGCCAATCTGCTCAAACGTCATGAGACGGGTCGAGCCGTCGCGGGGACGCTCAAACGCCGCCTGGATGAGCGCCATGAGGCAGATCTTTTGCCGCAAGAAGGGAACCGACTCGGCGAGGATGGGCTCGGACGCAAAGTGGTTGGTGAGCGAGTCAAACTTGCCAATGGCGCCGGCGTTGAACGCCGAGATCAGGTCCTTGATCCAGCCGTACTCTGTGCCGTCTAGTGTCTGCAGGATAGGGTGTTGCAGCTGGGCGGGTTCGTCAGCGCACGTTCACCCGGCAGGGGTGCGTCACCGCGCCACTCACCAGCTCTCCAAAGTTGTAGATCGTCTCGCCCAACAGCGCGGCAATACACAGGTCGTGTGCGCGCGCCTTGCGGTCCTCGGGGGTGAGCTCGCGGTCGACGTCCACTGACGAGAGGTACAGCAGCGCATTCTTGTAGTACGGTCCATAGTCGGCCTTGACCTTGTAGTAGTCGCCAGCGACGGCATAGTAGCCGGCATTGACGACGGGCGCGACCGTGTCCTGCTCGCTGAGGAGCTTCTCGCACTCGTCGAGGCTCTTCTTGCAGCCGGCAAGGTCGCCGAGCAGGAGCTGGGCGTATGCGATCGACGAGAGCGAGAGGGCAACCGCCTCGGTGGCAGGAGGGGGCGGGGCGGGGACGGCGGGCGTGTCGTCGGTCGCGGCGACGGGGTATGGCGACGCAAGGCGCGAGTGCACCGACTGGAGGAACTTGAGCGTGAGGTCGGGTTCTGGGCGTGGGTGTAAGCAGATGATCATCACCAATGAAGCACACCCACCAGAGTACTCCCTTCCGACCCGACGCGCAATCTCGACGAGCTTGAGCGCGTTGATCTTGGACTCGATCGTCGTGATAAACTTGTGGAACAGCTCGATCTGGTACGGCCCCGAGCCGGGGAGGAAGACAAACTCGACGAGCGAGACGGTGAGGTTGTGCCACAGCCTATTGTTGTCGTGTGTCAGCACCTCAGCTGTTGGCCTCCAGCTACTTACTTCTTCTCGTACGTCGTGCGGATCTTGGTCCACGACGGCTGGAGCGCGGCGGGGGCGGCCGCCTCGGCCTTCTCGAGGAAGACGAGGGGCGTGGTGGACGATGATGGCTGGTCGACGTCCATTATGCGAGGTGAGGTGGTTGTGTGTTGTTGCAAGAGAGTTGAATGTCTGGGTCGCAATCGACGTAATGATGGAATCGCCCAGAGCCAGCACCCACCACCACCCTACAGACGCGTAACTGCCAGGCTGACGTCGTGACCGAATTGATATGTCTGATTCCGTCGACTGGCCTAATGCCACGTACCCCCACCTCCCCGATTTCGGCTCGACGCGCTCAAGCTCAACCTCAACATCACATCCGACTTTTCCTCGTCGCTACCACCACCACACCCATCGCACTCGCCATGCCGCCCCGGCCCTCGCTGCAAGCTGTCCGGCGGTACGCCACCGTGGCCGCCGACGCTACCGCCGCCGCCTCGTCGTCATCGTCGGCGGCGCCCGCAGCTGCCGACGCCGCCCCGCGCACCTACACGGACCGCAAGGCGTTCCTGCACGGCTACTACGGCCACCTGCTCCGCCGCTCGCAGCTGCTCCTGCTGTTCACGCACGACAACCTCAGCGTCGCCGACTCGCGTGCACTGCGCGCCGCCATCGCCGCCGTGCCCCTGCCCAAGTCGGCGGAAGAAGACGCTGCTGCCCCCGAGCGCGCAGCCCTCACGATCGCAAGGACAGGTCTGCTCCGCAACGTTGTCGCTGCCGACGCCAGCAGCGCGGCCGCCGCCCTCGCCCCCCACTTGAACGGCCAGGCAGCCCTCCTCACCTCGCCCACCCTCTCGCCTAGGTACCTCTCTGGCGTCCTCGCCGCCATTGAGCGGAGCCTGAAAAAGGTCCAGCGCTCAGAGGACAACGCCAAGCAGCCCGCCCTCAAGCTCGTCGCTGGCGTCCTCGAGGGCAACCGCGTCCTCACCCCCGAGGCCATCAAGGACGTGTCCAAGCTCCCCGAGCTCGACCAGCTCCGCGCCCTGCTCGTCGGCCTGCTCGAGCAGCCCGGTCGCCAGCTCATCGGTGTTCTGTCCCAGGCTGGTGGTGGCGCCCTCGTCCGCACACTGCAGGGACTGGAACAGGGCCTCAAGGACAAGGAGGAGCAGCCGTCGGCGTAGAGCAGCACAGTAGACAGCATAACAGCATCTCGCATGTAACGTATAGCATCAACATAATACAAAAGGGAGGGGTACAAGATCAAGATCAGGCAGTGGCAGCAGGCGCAGATGACGACAGGTCGGACAGATCGACCTTGGGGTGGATAACGTAGTGGACCTTGTCCGACGAGCCAGACTCGGCGCTCTCCTCGGTCACAGAGGGTACCAAGCCGTCCAGGAGCTCGCCGTGGATCTCGAGCAGGTACTCGTCCTTGACGAGTCGTTTGAGGACCTTGCCGATGAGGTCGCGCTCCTTCTCGAGGTCGTCGACCGACTCAAACTCGTGCTCCTTCTGCTCGAGGTACCACTCGATGAGCTCTTCGCGCTCGACGCCGCCCTCGTCTGTTGTCGTCTCGATGTCGTTGAGGTGGAGGATGATGAGGTTCATGATCTCCAAGTAGCGGTTGTAGGAGATCTGCAGCTTGCGGCGCGGGGCGGGGGCAGCGACGGCGCTAGACGACGAGCCAGCCGCCTGGTGGCTCGACTCGGCTGCCTCGAGGGCAGCAATGTCGGCGGCATCAATGGCATCCTCATCCATGGGCTCGTCGGCGGCCTCAGGGGCAACATCGTCGTCTAGGTTGACGTCATCCTGCTCGACCTGGATAATCGACTTGCGGAGAAGGCTGTACGCCTGGTGTACCATACTCTGGGTGATCTCGGCCTTGCAAGTGGCGCGGGCAATGGCCTCGGACA
Source organism: Vanrija pseudolonga (assembly GCF_020906515.1). Taxonomy (NCBI): domain Eukaryota; kingdom Fungi; phylum Basidiomycota; class Tremellomycetes; order Trichosporonales; family Trichosporonaceae; genus Vanrija; species Vanrija pseudolonga. The sequence goes on along the minus strand of NC_085851.1, from coordinate 3,372,851 downwards.
GACGGATCATGCTCTCGAGCTGACGGACCGTGATGCGGAAGTTGGACTTGCCTGGGCCGGCCTCGTCCTGGCGGAGCTGACGGTACTTGTCGACGAGCACAGCCGACGCCTCCGCCGTGAGCTTGGGCGAGAATGTGCGCGCGTAGCGAATGTAGCGCTGAAGAGACTCGGTGCTAAAGTCCGGTGCGATAGCGTCGTCACGGAAGCGGTGCACGTTGACAATGTGGCGAGCAATGTTGATGTCGACGGCCTCGTTGCACTCGTCGAGCACGACGAAGAAGAGATCGAAACGCGACATAATAGGCGCCGACATGGCAACGTTGGCACGAAGCGACTGCTTGCGGTTGTAGCGACCACCGACGGGGTTGGCGGCAGCGAGAATCGAAGTGCGCGCGTTGAGGGTGGCCTGGATACCAGCCTTGGCGATCGAGATGGTCTGCTGCTCCATGGCTTCGTGAATGGCGACCTGGTCGGCAACGTCCATCTTGTCAAACTCGTCAATGGCGCAGATACCGTTGTCGGCGAGCATCAAAGCTCCCGCCTCGATAGTGAACTCGCCAGTCTCCTCGTCCTTGACGACAGCGGCAGTGAGACCGGCGGCCGAAGACGCCTTGCCCGAAGTGTACACGGCTCGAGGGAGGAAGCCACACACGTACTTGAGGAACTGCGACTTGGACGTCGAAGGGTCACCCACGATACAAACGTTGATGTCACCACGGAGGTGGATACCCTCTTGCGTCTGCTTGTGCACACCGCCCATGAGCTGGAGAAGGATGCCCTTCTTGACAATCTCGTGGCCGTACACAGTGGGAGCGATACTAGACACGAGGCGGTTGAAGATGTCGGGGTCGTGCACCATGGCGTTGAGCTCGTCGATCTCGGCCTGAGTGAGGCTGTTCAGGTAGTCCTCCTGCGACTCCTCGCCGTCTCCTCGGTCCGCGCGAACGTCGGTGGCACCGGCACGCGCGTCGGCGTTGCGCACCATGCAAGCAAGGAAGGCAGTCTTGTACTGCAGATCGCGGACACCAAGCGCCTTGAGACCGCTGACACCCTGGCTTGCCACTCCGCTCTCACCACGGCCGCGGTTCTCGCGCATCATCTCAGTCGTCACTCCAGGAAGACCAAGCTGGGACACATCGGGAACGACAATGAACGTGCCGGTGAAGTTGCACTTGTCACCGGCCTTTGCCCGCTCCACGACCTCGCCACGGAGGATGACATCGAGACTTGACTTGTCAGCTCAAGCCGCACTTTGGCACACTCACGACCTGGGCATGCTGCCGGTAGGAATCTCGTTGGCGTTCTCCTGAATGCGGACCTTTTGCCAGTCGGAAAACTTGGACTGCTCAATGTTGAGCTGCCACGCGTTGCGGTTGTTGCAGGTCTGGTTGCGGCACTTGATGGGCTCGGTGTACTTGAACTGCTGCTCAACATCGTAGATCATCGTGTTGCACTCCTCGCAGCGGAACGTGCCGCTGATGAGCTCGGGTCGGACTTCGGATGTACGCGTCACTGTTCCCGAGATGCTCATGAGCTTGCCGACCGTGTTCATGCGGAGCTCGCGGATGCCGGCGGTGAGGGGGAGGTTGTAGAAGGCGATTGAGAACTCGCGCGTCGTGAGCCAAGACGCCGACGTGCTGCCGGCAGCCGATAGGTCCGAGAACGTCGACGACATGAACAGGTACGTCGGCTCGTACTTGCGGACCAGGTTCTGGAGCGCGCGGCGAAGGTAGGGCAGGAAACGGTAGTACTGCTCCATGATGGCCTCGGCCAAAATTTCCTCACGCTCGAGGAGGTGGGTGAAGTCGATGTAGAGTGTTGTAAGCTCATAGTCCTTCATGCCCCTGATCTGGTCGATGTACGTCTTGGACTCTTCGGGGGCGGCACCGCTGAGCGAGCGCGGTGTCTCGGGGAAGTCGATGTTGTCAGTGAAGCTGGGCGTTAGCTTTCTGTCGACATTCCATCCAAGCTCACTTCTCCAAGAACATCTGGAAGCTCTCCATGACCTTTTGTCCCGTACTGTCCGTGACGCGCGAGATGTTGTCCGTGTCTGGGCGAACAGTACGGCGGGGGGCACGCGGCGCGTTCTCGTCGGTGGCTTCGCCGGTGCGCGCTTCATCGTCGAAGCGCGATCCGCCGAGGCCGCGCACGTCCTCGAACGCGAGCGGGTCGATGACGGGCCGCGACGTGGGGATGGACGATGCCGCGGGCGTGCCGCCTGGGGCCGAGGATGGCGGGAGACGCGTCGGGTATGGCGACGACATTGTGTGTTGTTGTTGTCGACGGCGGGTTGATGGGTGACAATGTAATGTCGAGATGGAAATGACAGGGTGCGAGGCGTGAGGGGTGCGAGGGCTCGGTGGTGGTGGTGCAAAGGCCAGGCGCGCGCCGCGACGCGTCCAAAGTGACACCTGGCACTGAAAGACGCGTCGTGAATGCTGCCCGTCGCGTGGCATTTGCCGCCGCCCTCCCCGATTTGTGGCACCTGCCTGGGCTCTCGGCGTGCTCCGTCGTCATAGAGTGCATCATGCGGGACCACTGCGTCATGCAACCTGCACCCTGGGAGGCGAAGGGGCAAGAGACGTGAATTGACAGAGCACTACCATCTCGACTTGACTCTCATCACTTCACAATGGCAGAGCCACGCCCTTCAACCGACGAAGGTAAGACAATAGGGAGCCAATGCATGTCTAACACAGACACAGAGCACGCGCCTCTTCTCGCCGGCGGCGATGACGACCAGGACCAGCAGCAGCAGGGGGGCAAGATCTTCGGCATCTACGACCCCTCCCGCCCGCTCACGCGTCTCGAGAAGGTCCTCGGCGCCGTCGCGCTTCTCTTCCTGATCCTCTCGGCGACCTTTATCGGTCTGTTCGCCGGCACTGAGCGCACTCTCAAGAAGGAGCGCTCCAAGCATGGCGACCCCGTGACCTACACGTCCACTGTGACAGCGACGCGCACCATCCCGCCCGGCGGCGAGCCCACGGGCAAGCCCTCAGCCGTAAGCCCGAGCCTGCAGGGATGGATGCGCTAACGCCGTAGCCCGTCTGCACGTCGTCCGACTGCGTCGTTGCCGCCGCATCCATTGTCCAGTCCCTCAACACGTCCGCTGACCCCTGCGACGACTTCTACGAGTTCGCCGTCGGCGGCTGGCTCGACGCCAACACCATCCCTGCTGACCGTGGCATCTACGGCTCGTTCCACGTCGTTGCGGACAACAACAAGAAGATCCTGACCAAGATTCTCGACTCGATCGATGAGGACAGCTCGGACAAGTCGGCCGACGCATCCAACCGCCGCAAGCTCAAGACTGTGTACAAGAGCTGCCTGGATGTTGACACGCTCAACAAGGCCGGCATCGAGCCCTTCTCGCCGCTTGCCAAGTTTGTTGTCGACAAGTTTGCCGACTTTAACATCAACCCCCTGCCCAAGGAGGAGGACTCGCTCGTCGACGCGGCTTGGTGGCGCGGGGCTTACGACGAGTCGTACACCATCCCCGAGCGGCTCGTCGCTGCAGCTGAGAAGAACGCACTCCTTCGCGACGCCCAGCGTCGTGGTGAGATCCGCCCCTCGGCTCCTGCCCCGGCTGCGTCGTCCGAGTCCCTCGACTTCAAGCCTGAGCCGGTTGACAAGGAGCGCCGCGACAAGCTTACCACGGTCCTCTCCTTCCTCCACGCCCGCGAGGTCGACACCCTGTTCAACTTTGTCATCGAGGGCGACTCGGCCGGCAACGACTCTCAGATCCAGGCCCTCCAGTTCTGGCAGTCCTTCGGTGGTCTCCCCGCCAAGGAGTACTATGACGAGGCGCCCATCGTCGACCTGTACCACTCTGTCGTCACTGGCGTTCTCACTGAGATTGCCAAGGACCAGCAGTCTGCCACCAAGCGTAGCCTGATCTCGGACCTTGCTGGAGAGGTTGCTGAGGAAGGCTGGCCCTGGCCCTGGCCCGGAGACGATGACAAGGGCGGTGATGACGAGCCGGACGAGACGTTCGAGGAGCGCATTGACAGACTCGCGGGCCTCGTTGTCGACTTTGAGACCAAGATTGTCAAGGCCGGTGCCGACCTCGAGTTCATCACCAACCCCCACTACGCCAACAACCCGTACGCAGCCAAGGACCTCGATGCGGCGCTCCCCTTCTTCGACCTCCCGGGCTACCTTTCGACTTTCGCCCTTCGCCTGTACCCCGAGACTATCATTGTCACCTACCCCGCGTACCTCAAGTCGGTGTCCAGGCTCGTTGCCAAGACTCCCGACCATGTCCTGTCTGCTTACTTTATCACCAAGCTCGCTCTTACCTACGCTGGCGCTCTCGGCCCCGAGGTGCCCCTCCGTGGCCATGTTCGCCGCCTGACCGAGGCCCTCCAGGGCATCAAGAAGGGCACCGAGGAGAACCGCGTCGACGTCTGCCTTGGCTGGGTCGACAACCTCGTCGGCTTTATTGCCGGCCGCGAGTATGTTCAGGTTGCCTTCTCGCCCGAGGCCAAGAAGGACGGCGAGGACATTATCAACAACATTGTCACTGCCTTCCACGACAAGCTCCCCCACATCCCCTGGATGGACAAGGAGTCGGCCACCGCCGCGCAGAAGAAGGCCAAGGCTATCATCCCCAAGGTCGGCTACCCTCTCTACCCCGACGCAACCAAGCCGGAGAGCATTGCGGGATGGTACTCGCGCCTTGACCCCAAGAACGACAACTTCTTCGCCACTGTTGTCCAGTCTACCCTCATTGACAACTCGCGCGCGTGGCTCAGCGTCGGCCGCAAGCGTAACCGCGACGGCTGGTTGATGAACCCCCAGACTGTCAACGCGTACTACTCGCCTCCTGACGGAGAGATCGTCTTCCCTGCGGGTATTCTCCAGCCGCCGTTCTACTCGATCCACTGGCCCGAGTACCTTCGCTACGCTGCCTTTGGTGCTGTTGCAGCTCACGAGCTCACGCACGCCTTTGACAACCAGGGCGCGCAATACGACGAGAATGGTGTGTGACGGTCGCAGGTTGAGTCGATTTGCTAACCCTCCAGGTCTCCTTCGTGACTGGTGGACCAACTCGACTCTCGAGGCTTTTGACGAGCGCGCCCAGTGCATTGCCCGTCAGTACAGCAAGTACTGGATGCTCGATGCCGAGGGCAACAAGGTCTACGTCAACGGCAACCTGACCAACGGCGAGGACATTGCCGACTCTGGTCTGCAGCAGGCGCACGCTGCTTGGAAGGCGCTCAAGCTCAACGACGTCGGCCTCCCCGGCCTCGAGTTCACTCCGGACCAGCTCTTCTTCCTTGGCTTTGCCCGTATCTGGGCCACGCTCGTCCGCCCTGCCACGGCGATTGCGCGTATCCGTACCGACCCGCATTCGCCGGGTATCTGGCGCGCCACCGGCACGCTCCGCAACCTGCCTGCGTTCCACGAGGCGTTTGGCTGCAAGCCTGGCTCGAGGGTGAGTTGTGTGTACTTGTGGCGTCGCTGATCAACTCCACAGATGAACCCCCACAAGAAGGACCAGTGCGAGTTGTGGTAGTAGCAGGAGCTGAGAGGAGGCGAGTACACACACACGCCTGTGCCTTGTCCGTAGAAGTATGCATTCAGAAGTGGCTGCGTCTCGTGTGGTGCATGACGTACGAATCCCCCTCTAGAGCTTATGCAGTGTGCAGATCGTGATTATACGACTACCCTCATATCCTAGGTTCTTATTCATTTTTGCGCGTCGAGCGGGAACAAGGAGGGGCGACAAAGCAGGGCCACCCGGCCTTCCCGCCAAGCTTTCACTCCCGAGGGGCCTTTGTCGACCGCGTCGGACCTGAATGAATGCTCACTGCAGTGCAGCAGTGCAGCGTTGCCACGTTACGGCGGGCGGCAGGCGGCATGCATTTTCCTCGTGTACTCTTGTGTCTTTCACTTTTATCCATCATCTGTTGTACATCAGCTTGAGAGTGAGGTGAGTTTTTCTTTCTTATCACGCCAGACGTGTTCCCCCCCCCAAAGACCCAACAGAGGCATATCGGCGCAGTGGCCGAGGTCAGCCAGCACGTTTTTTCCCTTAGCGCCGCTGGGGCAGAACTATCGCGCGTCGCCGCCGCCGCAGTCGCCACCACCACCATGGGTTGAACCGACGATTTCTCACTCGTCCTGTTGCCCTCCTCCTCCTTGTCGATGCCAACCCTTGTCTTCTTCTTCTTCTAGACCGCGTTCAGCCGGCTAACAGCAGCACAGGCCGTGCCCCCCCTCTCTCTCCCCCTTCCTCCCCCTCCCAATCGAGTCAGTGCATGCCGCGCCCCGCGTCGTCTGCACCCTCCTCTTCTTCCCCCGTAACCTCGCGCTCGCCGACCCCGAGCAGCCAGCCGCCGAGCACGTCGAGCACGCGCCCGCCCACGCCGCCACTACAGCACCCGCTCGCGCACCTCCCCGACCCGCTCGCGTCGCTCCGCCGTCGCCGCCTCTCCTCGTCCGCCACCTCGCCCGCCGCCGCTGCCTCTGTGTCTGCGGCGCCCCATCCCCAGCCCACCATTCCCGCCGACATGTTCTCCAACCGCAAGTACACGCCCCTGCCGACGTCGGCCAACCAGCGCAAGCGCGCCGGCGGCGGTCTCACCGCCCCCAAGCGGTATCTGATCCTCGGCGTGGCGACCATCGTGCTCGGCCTGTTTGGCTGGACATTGTTCTCCAAGCCGGCCGCCAGCACGACCGTCTACGATGAGAGCAACACGTACGACCCTGCGCTTGACAAGAAGCCAGAGGTCGAGGACGAGAGCATCTACAAGTCGCCTGATATTATTGGCAGCGACCACCCCCTCAAGGGCGGTGACCACCAGAAGCCGGGAGCCGACAGCGCCGTGTCGCCCCCTCCGCCTGAGGACGAGGACGACGAGGAGCTCGTCGAGTCCAAGCCTGACACCAAGCCCGAGACGTCCACGCCCGAGTCCAAGCCGCACCACGAGTCTACACCCCCTCTTGACGACGATGACGAGGAGAGCGAGGAGACGCCGTCCAAGACGCCTTCCAAGCCCGCCGGTGACCACCCTACCAGCTTCGAGACGGACAAGGACGCTGCGTCCACGACATTCTGCACCAAGCCGTTCAGCGCCGACAAGCCCATTGTCCAGTACGCTCTGACGATTGACGCCGGTTCGACGGGCTCGCGTATCCACGTGTACAAGTTCCACAACTGCGAGGCCTCCCCTCAGCTCGAGTACGAGACGTTCAAGATGCTCAACCCTGGTCTGTCGTCGTTCAAGGACGACTCTGAGGGCGCGGCCAAGTCTCTGGACCCGCTCCTTGACGAGGCTCTCCGTGTCGTTCCCCCCTCGCTTCACAACTGCTCGCCCGTCGAGGTCAAGGCTACTGCCGGGCTCCGTCTTCTTGGGGCCGAGCAGTCCGAGGCCATCCTCGCTGCTGTCCGCCACCGCCTCGAGACCAAGTACAAGTTCCCTGTCGGCAAGGGCAAAGACGCCATCGAGATCATGGAGGGCAAGGACGAGGGTGTCTACGCCTGGATCACGGCCAACTACCTCCTCAAGAACATTGGCGAGGGTGCCACCTCGGACGAGACGCTCGCCGTCATGGACCTCGGCGGCGCCTCGACCCAGATTGTATTTGAGCCCAAGTTCCAGAACGACTCGCAGATCATGCACGACGGCGACCACAAGTACGAGCTCAAGTTTGGCGGCAAGAAGTACACGCTCTACCAGCACTCGTACCTCAACTATGGCCTTATGCGTGCTCGTCGCTCGGTTCACAACCTTGTCGCTTTCACGTGGTCGTTTGCGCAGACCAAGCTCGACTGGGACTCGCTCTCTGCCGACATTGAGATTGCCAACCCCTGCCTGTCGCTCGGCACCAAGCGCCGTATCGAGCTTGACCCTCCTGGACGCAGCGCTGTCAACGTGACGATGCACGGCGGCAACGGCGGCTTTGAGGCTTGCAACCGCATCGTCGAGCTCGTCATGGCCAAGGACGCCGTCTGTGAGGTCAAGCCCTGCTCGTTCAACGGCGTCTACCAGCCTTCGCTCCTCGACACGTTCCCCCACGGCAAGCTTCTCGCCCTGTCGTACTTTACCGACCGCCTCAAGCCCCTGCTTGGCCCCAAGCACGGCAAGGTGCACGTTGGCGATGTGCACAAGCTTGCCAAGGTCGTCTGCGCCGGTCCTGACGCTTGGGAGAAGCGCTGGGGCCACGACAAGGACGTCATGGCCGAGCTGCACGACCGCCCAGAGTACTGCCTCGACTTGACGTTTATGAACGGCCTCCTCGGCCTGGGCTATGAGCTGCGCGACGAGCGCGAGCTGCTTGTCGAGAAGAAGCTCAACGATGTCGAGTTGGGTTGGGCTCTGGGTGCCGGCCTTGCGCTCGTGTCCAAGGCCGAGCTGACGTGCACGGTGTAAGATGGGTCCGACAACCTACTTTGCGGTTCTCCAAACTGCACCCTCATTTAGTACTACATTCTCTAGACATGCACCGGATGACAGTGAGAGTGGGGAAGGGTTATGCTTTGCCAGGGGCGGGAGTTGGTTGCTGACGCATGATTTGCTTCTAGACGAGTGCCTCGTTGTCGTCGTTGTCGTCGGTCGATGGATCCAAACAAGGAGGGAGGGGCAGGGGTAACAAGTGCAGGGGCGCACGGCGCTTCGACGGCGCGTTTCATCTTGACTGAGACCCTGGTCGCGGCGCGGCCCACTTGGCGTCTGTTCGGGGACAACAAAGTCTCCGGACGGCGCGACGCGGCGCGGCGTCGCTGCTGCTCGGCCCCGTGCATACGTGCATCCGGCAGCAAGCACAGCACATGCATTATCGCTGGCCGGCGGGAACTCTACCCGCCGCGGGCACGCCGCGGGAGGCTCTGGCTGTCCGTGACGCCGACGCCACATTACAGTCGCGTGGGCGTGTCGTAATCTCCCACTTGGCCTTTGGCAACAAGTGTGTTTCACGCGGAGACGCGCAGTGGCGGCGCGCGCAGCAGCAGCATGGCGGCGGGGGAGGAGAGACCCAGGGGGATCCACCTTTGGCCACTGCGTCGTACTGCAACGAGCAGGTGGCCTGGGTGGGTCCTGGGCGGACGAGTGACTGACGCACGACGACGCACCGCACCGCACCTTGCTTCGCCGTGCGTCGTGCACGACAACAGCAGCAGCAGTGACATTTGCCTGGCGACCACCTTTACACTCACCCACTCCACCCCACCCCCCACGCTCCTTACCTTCCCTCCTTGCCTCGTCGTACCTCTCTCCCACCGTTCCTCTCGGGTTGTTGGTTTCATCAAGCATCCGCCTGGCCACAACAACAACAACAACAACAACAACAACAACAAACAACAACAACACGGCAGCGGCTCATCATCCACAGCTAGCAGCTAGCAGCGCACACCAACAATGCCCATATCGCTTCTCCGCAAGGCGCCGCCAAAGCCGCCGCCCGAGCCCGTCCCCTCGCTCGCCCAGCTCTCCCTGCCCGACCTGACGACCCCGCTGATTGACACGGCGGCGTGGGGGGCCGCCTCGCACAACGGCGGCGTGGTCGCCCTCGCCACCAGCAACAACGGCAACACGGCGGCAAGCAGCCCCCGCAACACGCTCCCGCCAGGCCACGCCCACTTCAAGAGCAGCGGCGGCGGTGGTGGCCAGAGCGCAAACCCCGCACGGGCCTCGATGCCGCCTGGCTTTGGGCGGAATGGCGGCGGCGCAGCAGGAGCAGGCTTCGTGCCCCCGCTGCCGGGTAGCCCGCGCGGCCGCGCGCCGAGCCTCGTGCGCGACCCGTCGGGCCGCAACCCCGACTTTCACCGCCCCTTCTCGCCCGAGGTCGTGGGTGCCCCGCTGCCCCCGCAGCAGCAGCAGGCCAAGCCCCGCCCGCGCAAGAACGGCCGCAAAGGCGCCGCGCTGACCGTCATCGTGGCCGGCACCACTGGAGCCGGCAAGACGAGGTGAGTGGTAACGCGGCGGGGTGGCGCCGAAGCAAGCGTGGCGGCGGAAGCGCGCGGCGCCGAAGAGAAGCGTGGCGGAAGCGATACTGACGGCCCAGCTTCATCGATGCGCTCACCCAGGTGCTCGATCCAGCAACACCCCGCTTCGGGGGCCGCACGGGCCCGACGACGACAACCGTGCGACACGAAGTGACAGAGGCCGACGAGCGCCGCGCCCTCGTGCTCCTAGACACGCCTGGCCTGCCGACGACGGGGACCCGCGCAAAGGCACTCTCGTCGCTGCTCGGCATGATCGAGGACCGGCTGGGCCGGCTCCTCGACGAGGAGCGCAAGGTCGTGCGCCGCAAGTCGGACGGCGGGGAGATGGTGCATCTGGGTGGGTGATATGACGCGGCGCGGCGCGGGTGAAGCGAAGGGGGTTTGACTGACCGGCGCAGTAATCTACCTCATCGACGCACGCACCATCCTCTGCCCCGCCGCGCCGGTCGAGGTCGACTGGGACATGGTCCAGGAGCCGTCGCCGAACAAGGCGCCCGACACGAGACCAGAGTCGGACCTCGAGCCCGACCACACCGAGCTGGAAGCCAGGCTCGGCGTCGACGACATTGAGGCGGTGAGGCGCCAGCTGCCCCGTGCCAGCCCCTGAGTGCAGTAGCTAATCTCTTTCTCAGATCCGCCGCTTCTCGATCCGCGCAAATGTCATGCCGGTGCTCACGCACGCCGACGCACTCACCACGATCCAGCTGAATGCGTGCCGCGATGCCGTCAAGCAGGATCTCGCAGCCGTGTTTGGGCGCGAGCCGCTCGGCGCGTACGGCGTCCTGAGTGCGGGGCTGGTGAGTTGTGCTTGGCTAGTCGTCGTCACCACAGAGTCTGACGTGCCGCAGGACCTCGAGACTGAAGACGACGACGAGGAGCACAGCGAGCCCCCAGCGTCGGCAGGCGTCACGTCGCCCCTCGACGCCAACAAGGACCTCCCCTTTGCCGTCTTCTCGCCCGAGCCTGGACCTGGGTTCACGCGCACGTTCCGGTGGGGCAGGGCCGATGCTGCCGACGCTGCGCACAGCGACTTCCCCGCCGTGCGCGACGCCGTCGTCAATGCCGCCGAGTGGCTGCGCATGTCGACGCGCGAAGTCGTGTACGAGCGATTCAGGACCGAACGTCTCTTGACCGCGCGGGCGCGGTACTCGAGGCAGGCGTGATCTCTCCATCTCCTCCGTCTTATTAATCTTTACCCCGTTGTGTAAACTAGGATACAAGTTTTTGATGATGATGCTGCTGACGAAGATTAGTGTGATAGTACATGCATTGCTGGTGGTGGTTTGTACATCTAGTAGTCGTCAAAGTCGCCTGGGCAAGGTCAGCGGGTGCACGCAGGTCTTTCCACCCACCCTCGTCCATGTCCTTTGGAACCTTTGGCTCCTCGTCCTCGCCGTACTGCATCATGTTGTCAATGTGGCTGAGGATGGTGTTGACGCTGTCCTCGGCGGACACGTCGAGCGGGAGGAAGGACACGATGTTTTGGTCCTCTATCTGGAAGGAGGTGAGCACTAACCTCCACGGGTGACCACCTACCAAGGACACGACTGCCTTGTTCAAGCTGTGGAACTTCGGGTTGGTCTGCGAGTTGACGTCTTCCAGCAGGAGATTTGGGTCTGGGTCGAGGTATCGGCCGACCTCGCGCCTGACACGCCCCTTGTCGTCCTTGACGAGGTCCATCTTGCTCATGAGGCAGAGCATCGAGATGCCGAGGGACAGCATGCAGCTCATGGCGCTGAGCACGCCGGCAAAGTACTTTGCCTTGTCCTGCATGAACTGCGACTCGACGAGGTAGACGGCGCTCGTGCGGTACCCGAGCCGTGTTTGGAGGAACTGGGCGAGGCGGGGGAGGAGCGGGATGTGCGTGTACAGCTCGATCTGGCCGGGGCAGTCGATGATGAGGTACTCGTCTTCGTACTGTCCGAGCTCGTCTTCCAGAAAGTCGAGGTTGTTGAGGAGGTACCTGTGAGGCGGAGGCGAGGCGCGTCAGCGCCGAGCTGACGCCAGCAGTATTGGGAGGGAGCGTCGACTCACTCAAAGCAGTACACGAGCCCGCCATTCGGCCCAAACTCGAGCTCCTCCATCACGTCCTCGAGGCTGATCAAATCGCGAATGTCCACGGCAGGCTGGTACTCGAAGCGCTCGGCGGCCGGGTCGAGGTTGACGAGGTGGACCTGCCGTCCGAGCGTGTTGGCGTGGGTGATGAGCGAGGCGCAGAAGGTCGACTTGCCTGCGCCTGCAGGCCCGGTGACGAGGACGGCGTAGCGCATGGCGTGGGTGTGGGTAGTGAGTGTGCAGACACGGCAGCGTTGTTCTCGAACTCTCGCAATCTTCAACTTCTCACTCCGCCCCGGCGTCATGATTTCAACACTTTCCCACGGTGGCCTCAGGACATGGCCGGTGCGGCGGCGGGATCAAACGGGCCCCTGGGCAGCGTCGATCGGCGTGACGAGATGGATGTGGTTCGAGGTTGGGTGTCAGAAAAAAGGGCGACAAGCAACAAGCAAGCATCACACTACACACCTAGTCATCATGTCCGGCGCACCCAAGGAGCAGTGAGTGGGCGGGCGTGTGGAGGCCAAGCTGCTGACGCGACGCAGGCAGAGCAAGAGCCTCGAGTTCACCCCCATCCACCCGTTCGACCTGGAGAACCCCAAGACCTGGTGAGTTGTTGGCCAAGTTGGGTGACGGTGGCGCGATGCTGACGCTGCACAGGGGCGCGACCATTGGTGCGTGGTCGAGCTGTGACGCTGTCGTGTACTGACCTGCCAAGGTGGCCTCAACTGGGACAAGTGAGTCGAGCTGCGCAGCGGGAAGAACTCAAGCTCACCCCGCAGCGACAAGATTGTCTTCTCGAAGCGCTCGCTCCTCGAGTTCCTCAAGTGGGTACACAAGCAGGGACCTGCAGGAACCCACTCACACCACAGGTCGTGCCAGCTCACCGTCAACACCAACTTCACCGAGATCCAGAAGCTGGTACGTGGCATGTGCGGGCGCATTGATCAGTGACTGACCCCACCACAGCCTAGTTAGTCGCTCGCTCGCTGCCACTGTCGTCGGCGCAACCTTCCCTGCCACCCCCACACCCACTCACACACACCCCAGAGTACGCGACCTTTGGCCGCTTCTCTCAGGCTGCGACCGACGCCGCTGTTGCCGACCTCGTCGAGGTGCGTTGCGTTGTCGTCCCGTCACCGACCGCGACCCTGACCGCCGCTGACCCTACTCCCCTGCAGGCCGAGATTGCCGACCCGTCCAAGCCCGAGGACAAGGAGGCGTCGGGGAGCACCGGCCAGCGCACGACGCGCAAGGTGATTGACCCTCCTGGAGGCAAGCAGAGCCTCAAGATCTACGGCGAGGAGTACGAGGAGGCCGACGCCCTGTCGCTTGCCCCTCCGCCCAACGGAGGCAGCGGCGTCGACGTCGACGTCGACCGCATGCAGCACCTCAAGGTGCACGTCGAGCCCGAGGTCGACGGCGGCGCGACGATCGAGGACATTGACGACGCGGTCAAGGGCGCCGAGGCCAAGGCGGACGCTGGTGCGGCTGCCGCCAAAGCTGAGTGAGTGGAGCCTGTGGCGGGGGTCTGATTGCGCTCTCCAGCGACGAGCGCGTCTCCAACGCCCCTGCTGGCTTCCGTCCGACCCGCAAGGTCCGCGAGGGGCCCGGTGGCAAGTCGCAGATGGGCTCGGTGTGTGAGTAGTACTCGAGCAGTCGTCGCCGAAGGCGGCGGCGGCAACAACAACGACATAAGCTGACTAACGCTTAGTGTTCGGCGGATACGAGGACGAGACGGAGGAGGACCGCGCGGCAGCCCGTGCGCCCACCGGCGGCAAGCGCCAGGCGCAGCAGACTGTGCGTGTGTGTGGTGGTGAGCTGTTACTGACGTGCATCAGTCGGGCGGTGGCCTGTGGTAGTAGCGTGCACCCGGCTAGACTAATACCTTTTTCTATGCATTTGTCGTCGTCGTCGTAGTGCGCGCGGCTGTCGTAGCATGAAACCTAGTATACGAGACTTTTTTGCACGTGTCTTTCCCTGAAGCAGGAAAGTGAGACGTGTCGTTGCCCTGTGCCGTTCCGTCATTGCCGCCACGGCGCACAGCGGCGGTGACGGACGGGGACGATCAGCCAACTGAGCCAGCGATAAAGGCACAGCATATAGCTGTCGTCGTGTCGTGGCAACGCCTTCTTGTCATTCATTACATTACTCCTACCTCTTCCCACACGACGACGAAATGGAGCGCTTCACGCAGAACCCCGCCGAGCTGTTGAGGTGGGTCGGGTGTGCAGACTGCAGAGTAACGCTAACAGCACAGGCTCGTCAACATGTGCGTGTATCTCGGCTCGACGCGCGACCCCGCCCCGACGCCCGCCGTGTCGCCGCGCGTCGTGCACCACTCCTCGCCCGTACTGACGCCCCAGCGCCGTCGGCGGCTTCGTCATTGCCGGCGGTATCGGCTCGCTCATCCACCTGACGTTCAGCAGCATCATTATCGGGATCTACGAGCTGCTGTGAGTGTGTCGAGCACGAGCACGCCGGAGGCGTGCGAGGGCGGCGCGGGGGGTGGGGGCTGGTCGGCTCGGCTCTTGCTGTGTCGACGACACAGAGCACAGCAGCGCAGCGCCGTCGTGCCCCTCGTACCCTCTCGCCCCCTCGCCGCCGCACTCCTGCCCCCGGGGCTCCCAGCTCGCTCCGCTCGCTGACGCTGACACGCCCAGCTCCGGCGCCATCATCCTCGCGCTCGAGGTCGTCTCGCCCACCGAGCAGCAGAAAGCCCTGGTGCACTCTTACGCATCGTTCCTGCACTCGTTTATCGGCCGCGGCGTGTGTGAGTAGTAGCCGAGCCCGCAGGGCGAGGCCAGGCGGCGGTGGGAGGCGGGCGCAGCGCAACACGCGCATCCCGTGTGGCGTGCTCTCCATGTCTTCCCACCGCCGCCTCTCCCTCCCCACCCCCACCGCACACACTCGCTGACGCTCGTGTGTGCTCCAGTGTACATCCTCCTCGGCGTCCTCATGCTCAACAACTACCTCATCCTCCAGATCTGCGGCTCGGTCGTCGCGTTCGTCGGCGTCGTCTACGTCGCCCTCAACTTTGTCCACCTCTTCGAGGCTCCCAGTACCATGCAGGCCCCGAGCGGCTCGGACCCCGAGGCCCAGCCCGTCTGGCAGGCGCCGACCGAGTAAGCCAGCCGGAGGCAACACGACGGACACGACAACGACGACGACGCGTACTGCCCTCTTTGCCGCGACAAACTTTGCCCGTCACTCCCGGCCCGCCACTCGCCCTGCCAAGCCCTTTCCGCCCAACCCCCCCACGCCTCTCGTCTATAGATCATGTCAGACATTTCCGCGACAGCAGACAGACACTCTCCAACCCATCTTTCTAGACTAGCCGCCGCAAGGTTAAAAAGGCCCGCTCGATGCTACTACATGTGCCACTCGCAGCCATCGCAGCCGTCCCCATCTCCCTCTCGTCACTATCGGTATCACATGCAGGTATATGCGCGGTGCAGATCGCCACCGTCGCGCTTCTCCTTCGTTTCAACACGCGCGATTATCTAGTTCTAGAATTGGTATAGGGCAGCAGCAGTCACTGCCAGTTTGCGTGTTTAAGCATCGGCACCAGCCTCGGCCGGTGATGGCACGTCGACGGGCGGCGAGGGAATCGCCTCGAGGTCATCCTCGGCGTTGTCAGCCGCGGATGCCTCGGCAGCAGCAATGGCAGCAGCAATCGGGTCATTGTCGCTTGTCCTGGGCGAGAGGTCACGACGCTGGCCCTGCGAACGGCTTCATAGTCAGCACACCAGTCAGAAGCCACACTCACGGTTGCCGGGGCGGGTATCCACAACGGTCCTTGCCGTGGGCAATGCGCAGAGTAGCATAGTCGTCCTTGCCCTTGACACCAGCAATCGCCTTTTGGGCAGCGTCAATGGTGGTGAAGTTGACATACGCGGCATGCTTCTCCTTGAGGAAGTTGATGAGCTCGATTTCTAAATGTCAGCTAAAACCCTGCCACAGCCACTAGCTTACCTCCAAACTCGCTAAAGTCCACACGCAGCTTCTCCTGAGTGAACACTTCAAAGTCGGTGATCTGGCCAATGTACACATTGCGGCTGACGCCCTGCTGCACCTCCTGGAGAAGCTTGGGAGAGACAGGGGCCAGAGCCTTGCCCCAGCCGATGCGGAGGCGTCGGCCAGCAATGGTGACAGGGTTCTGCTCGCTATGCCTGAAGAAGGCGAGAGCGGCGGCAGGATCAACAAAGGTGACGAATGCACACTTCTTCTCGGGCAGAACCTTGATCGACTCGAGGACACCACCGCGAATGTTGTTGCACAGCTCCTCGACAGTCGTGTCGGCGCCAACGTTGCCTAGGTAGATGGAGCGGTTGCCAATCTGAGCGGGGTCCATGAACCCGTTCTGGCTGAAGCCGCCACTGCCGGTAGGGTACCCAGAGGCGTCAAACGAGGCCGAGCCATAGCCACCGTAGCCTGGAGCACCGTAGCCGTAAGCACCACCCATCTGTCCAGTGTGGGACTGGACAGCGGCGGTAGCCTGGGCGACAGCCTGGCGAACGGCAGCCTGCTGGGCACGGGGGACGTAGGCACAGCGGTCCTTGCCGTAGCTGACGCGCTTGGTCTTGAACGCCGCCTCGCGAGGGAGAGCACTGACAACCTTCATGGCGACCGAGATGCTGAGGAAGTGGACAAAGGCAATGTTCTTGTCGCGGACAATCTTGATCTGGTCAATGTCGCCAAAGCGTACCAAGTCGGCACGGAGGGTCTGTTCAGTGTCCTCGTCGGTCAGACCGCCAATGAACACATTACGGGTGGCCTGGTTGTACTGGACGGCAATGGCAACCGAGGTGGGGAGGTTGGATTCGCGTCCCCATCCAATGCGGAGCTCCTGGCCACGGAGCGCGAGCTTCTTGACGGCCGCATCGGCATAGAAGGCCGCGGCGGTGGCACCGTCAAGGAAGGAGATGAAGACACAGCTCTTGTCGGATAAGATCTTGACAGACTCAATGGGACCAAAGCGAACAAGGTTGAGGAGCTCGTCGGCAGAGGCGTCCTCTGGGATGTTGCCAATGTAGACGGTACGACCGGTGAGGTTGCCGGCGGCAGCGGCAGCGGCAGCAGCAGCCGCGGGGCCGTAGTTGCCAGTCATGCGGTTGGTAAAGGGGCCACCAAAGCCGGTCGCGGCCTTTGCGGGAATGTTAGCAATCAAACCCAGAGTGAGGATGATCGGCGCGAAGAACTACCCACCATCAAAGGGAATGTTGGCACGACGCCATAGCCGGGTACGACCGTCACGTACGAGCCGTTAGGCACACCGGTCGAGCCACCCTGGGGGACACCCGCGGCCTGGAGACCGTTACCGTTTGGCAAGAGGGGGGACATGGAGCCAGGGAAACCACCACCGACACCTGGCTGTCCGTACGGCGAGGTCGAGCCAGGAACTGAAAGGCCGTTGGCCAAATACTGGCGCGAGGCGTCTCCGTTGCTGAAATCTGGCGAGTGTCCGACGCTTCCCGGGTCGGGTGGCGCAAGACCGAGCGGCTCCCCTGCGAGATTGGGTGACTGGAACGACCTCTTGGCAAAGTTAGCTATTGTTCGTTGGGCGGCGCGGTAGGTGCGGGGGGCTCACCATTGAGTTGATGTCAATCTGGCCTAGAGCACCGGTCAGGGCGCCAACATAGTCTGCCGGGAATAGGTTGAGCGAGGAGCCCATCTGGCCAGGGTAACGTGGGTACTGGTCAAGGCGTCCTGCCTCGCCTGGGCGGTTAAGGGTGTACTCGGTCATTAGGGGCTATGCGTTTGTGGTAGTGAAGGAGTGTGTAGACGAGTTAACAGGGAGCAACTTTACGTCGGCTTGAAGACGGTGTGGCTCGAGGGAAGGCGGACTGAGGCAATGTAGCGACAGAACGACCGGGGGATTGTTGTTGGAACGCGCCACTGCCGGGTCGAAGGGGGAAAGCGTGGGTGGCAAAGAGCGAGCACGCGTGGAGCAAAGGGCAATGCGTCGAGGCGAGGACCAGAAGAGGAAATGGTTGAGCGAACGAAGATGGAGGCGCGGCCGGGGCGAAGCAAAGGCGAGGCAGAGGACGGCGGCCTGAAGGAAAGGGATGTGTCGTGGCGACGAGAAGATTGGCCAGATTGCCTTGGGTCTGTTCGACGAGGCGCGGCGTAGAGTCTGCAGGAAGGGTGCGAGAAGCGAAACGGCGGCGGTGTCGTTGATCAGCATGGTGGCGGCGCGTAAAGGTGCCACGATGAGGACGTGGAGACGAGAGACAACGGGAGCGAGCACGAGGCCGAGTAGCAAGGAGGGAGGCAACTGTCAGCTCGTTGAAGACGTGGGTGGGCGCGATGACACTCAGGCACATGCGCACACAGGCGCGCGGCATGTGTGGAGAGTGCGCTGAGGGGCGGCGCGCGCGTCAATGCTCACAAGGTTGTTGTAGAGATAGAAACAGCAGAACTGGTGATTGCGAAGGAAGCAAGGGGGTGAGATGGACAAGTGAAGAGAGATGGAACGTCGATCAGGGAAGGCGACGGCGAAACGAGGACGAAGAGGGGCAAGTGGACAGTGCGCGGTGCGTGAGCAAACGAGGGGCGGCGGCGGCGGGTGGTGGTGGGGTAGGGTGGTGGTGGTGGTACGTGATGGAGGCGACCAGAGGTGTAACGCACGCGGCGGCGGGGGGGGGAGGGGGCGGTGAGGGTTGGTCGGTATGGCCAGATCGAGATTGAGATTTGGTGCCAGGCCAACAAGCAGCAAGGAGCAAGGAGAGCAAGGACGCTTGTCAGTGCATGTCTCAGGACGCGTAAATGGGCAAGCAAGCAAGCCGCAACGAGGTGGTGGGCGTGCTAAACACGCTGATTGCCGTCGAACTAAGCTGCAGCGTGTCGCGGTGCCCATGTGCGCGCGCCGGGGTACACACTCACCTGGTTGTCGAGCTGTCGTCGTGTCGACAGAAGGACAAAGTGGGTGAAATGAACGTCGGGACGAGAGGGGGGACAAGTAACGGACGAGCCTTGCAATGAAGGGGCCTTGGAACGAGAGAATGAGAATGAGAATGGAGAGAAGGAGAGTGAGGACGAGGGCTTGTTGGCAAAAAGGAATGGAGGCTGAACCAAGGCTGCTGGAATGAATCAAGTGGTGTAGTGGTGGTGGTGGCCGTGGCCGTGGCCGTGTGGTGGCCGCCGCCTTGGTGGCAAGCGCACCTTGTGCATGCACCTGGCCTTACTGCGCCGCCGCCGCTGTTGCCGGCGCTGCTGCTACTACTGCTGCATGTAGCCAGGCATGCACCTGTACGCTCGCAGCGCTGGCTCGCATTCGTTCGTTCGCATAGGGCAAGCGTGGGTGTCTGTCCTGTCCTCTGGCTCTCCTGCCAACTCACGTCCTGGCCCTGAACGGGCAGCCCGGTCGGACGCGTCAGGGGTGCCCGACGAGCCACGCGAAGCCCGCAGCAGTCGCGACGTGCGTGTCGGCGCGGCGGGCTTACGACGGCTGGGCTGGGCTGGGCTGGCTGAGCCTGTCTCAAATGATGCATGCATTTATCCCGACGTGCGTTTCGTCGCGTATGTGCATACGCGCATGAATGACAATGTGCATAGACGCAGACTGGCCGTCAGTCGTTGTCGTCCCATCGTGGCGTTGCACCTGCACCCCCCACCCGCGTCCCTACGCGTCTCGCCGCCGAGCGATTTGGCCCAGGGTCAAACAAAATACCGCCATCGCGCAGAGTGTGACGCGACGGACGCACAGCCACTGCGGCGCGCGTATTTGCCTGGGCTGGGGTGGGCTGGGCACTGTGGCGCAACTTGCACTTTTGGACACTCACACACTTCCACACCGGGCAAGTGCAACTAGACGGCCACCCCCCCCCCCCACCCGGCCTTAGTTCACACATTGTCTTCCTCATTGGATTACAGTGCCTGAGGAGCCTGAAACTGAGCAAAGACGGCGACAGCGACGGCGGCCACAGCGACCACACCATACTACCACTATGCCACTTTTGAATACAAGTAACACACGGTATCAAGGGGCAAAAGGGGCAAAATTGTTCACTGCTGGCACTGCTGGCACTGCTGGACCGACCGACCCCGACCCGAAGCCACACGGCCAAGCCGCACTACTCACTCTCTCCGCTCTCTCCGCACAACTGGGCATTCCTTATACCCTCGCGGCAGCACATGTCGCCCCAGCCCAGTCGGGCTGCTGCATGCGGCCCGCTCACTCACCTCACCTCATCGATTGCCCACCCCAGTGCCACTCGGCCCCTCCGCGTTCCTCTTACGAGAGGAGACAAACGGACGAGGCACGCCCGGAGGATCTGCCCGCCATAACCTTGTAGCACTGCACACTGTGGCACCGATCACACGAGTACGGAAAGGCTGGTGAGAAGGACAAACCATGGCGCTCGCGGGATTAATGAATGCCACGCAAAAGTCGCGAGGCCGCCACGCGACGTGATGGACTGAATGCAGAACTGCAGAATGTGCAGATCGTGCAGAACACGAGAATAGCTGAACATTCTGAGCGCTCGGAGGCACTGAGCATGCTATGCTGGATATGCACGCTGGACAACGAACGCCAGTGGACACTGGACCAACAGAGTGGGCAGGCTGTGTGCAGCCAGCTGCGAGACTGAGCAGGCCGAACATTCTAAGAGCATGAGGTCCGAGCGTCAGAGCCTGCTGCTGAACCAACCACACCAGAGCCGCAGCAGCCCGAGACAGCACTCTTCACCGCCCGTCGCCAGCGCGCGCCAGCTTTGACTGAAACCAAGCTCAGTAGTTGCCTCGTGGCCACACGCGACGCTCCTGGCGACGCACATGAAACCCGGTGAGTGGATGGCACGAACGCTGAGACGAGAGCCCAAAACCCGACACCAGACGCACGCGATCGCCCTGCACATACGCCTGAGATGACCCAGCCGATCCCCACTCACCAACGTCACAGCAGAAGCCGAGGGCGTACACGCAGCGTGCCATGAGTAGTTGTCATGGACGAACAACGCCCACGCCCCAGTCAGTCGCCCCTTCCGAGACGCCCTCCGGCATGACCTGCCACGTTTGCCCCGTCGACCTCTACGTCCTGCAACAAAGTCTCCCTGTCAACCACACGCCCCCACTCACACACCTGCCCAACTCTCCAGTCCAATGTCGATAAGTATACATGCCAATGCAACCTCTACCCAAGCGCTATAGCATCATATGCTTAGACCGAGGCGAGAGGCTCAGGCTCGACAAACTCGCCGCCCTTGATGACCTTGGAGCCGGTGGCGGCGTCGGCAGCGTCACCGTGGGTCTCGAGGAGCTTGGAGAGGTCGATCTTGGGGGCCTTGACGATCTTGGCCTTGCGGATGTAGACGTTGTGGAGAGGGTAGATGCCCTTGGAGGCCTTCTCGATCTCACGGCCAATCGACTCGGGGACGAACTTCTGGACGAGCTCCTTGAGGTCCGAGCCCTCAGCCTCACGGCGGATGATCTCAACCATCTTGGCGCGGATCTCGCGGACCTGCGACGACTGAGCGTAGGTGGTCTTCTTGACCTGGTTGCGGTTGCGCTGGGTGAAGCCGATGGCGAAGAGGCGGAGGATGTAGCCGTCGGTGGTCTTGACGTCGACCGAGGCCTCAATGAGGGTCTGCCACTTGCGGACGAGCGAGCGGAGCTTGTCGGTGGTGAAGTCCATGCCGTTGAACGAGGTGAGGCAGGCCTTGCCCTAGAGACAATGTCAGTTTGCTGTGGCTGATGAAAAAATCTTTCGAAAAACGCACCGAAACGTCCTCGACCTTCAGCTTGATCTTGCGGAAGGACTGCTCCTGGTCGTTGTTGAGGTCAGCGAGCGAGAGCTCGATGACACGGCCCTTGAGCGAGTCGTTGGCATTGCGGAGACCCTGGGTGCGGTTGACGAGGGTCTTGCCGGCGTTGCGGTTCTCGAAGAAGGAGGGGGCCTTGATGTCGTACCAGTCTGTGTAGAGTGTGAGTGCGTGTTCCAATGATCGCTCATGCTCTCCCTCCTCGCGCCCTCCGTCGTCCTCCTCACTCGTCCTCCTCCCAGAATGACACTAACCCTTGCGGGTGAAGGGGTCAACGACCTTTTTCTTGATACCCTTCTTGCCCTTCGAGAGGCGCTTGTTCTTTCCAACCGCCATTTTCTAGAGGGTGAGAAGCGCGATGCGATGCCGGTGAGGTGTGTAGCAGAGTGTGTAAAGGGGGAGTAAAGGTCGAGGAAAGGGGGAGGGGGTAGGTTGCAGGCAAAAGTTTCGAGGCGAGGGGTGGTAGCGGGCAGGTAGCGAGCGAGGGAGAAAACGGTAACGGTAGAGGTCGAGGCAAGGCAAGGCGCAATGTTGTCAGCGCCAATGTTCTCTCAAGTGCTCCGCCAGTGTCGATACTGTGCTCGTCGTTACTCACAAGATGTTTGATGGATGAAGAAGAAGCACTGTCGTCGTCCAAGTTCACTAGCCAAGGACTGGCAGCGAGTGAGCAGGCGACCGACCGACTGCAGCAGGGAGGGCTACCAGCGAGGATTCACACCCCAGGCGAAAGTTTCTGAAATTTACTTCCGCTTTTCCCTTTGCTTCCACTTTCTTTGGATTTATAACTCCGCTCATAATCCCGTCAGCACTCGTGAGTACGTCAGTGTGGCATTTAACACGTGGGACTTCGCCCTGTCGCTTCGGCGAAATGTTCGCTCCCACATCCTTGATCCTTGACTTGACTGGCTGAGTGGGTGGTGGTAGGCCGCTGGCCGACCGTGGCGGAGCTAACTTGCTCCCACCCACTCAGTTCCCCCCCGCTCCGCTCGAACATGATGTGCATTGATCAAGCAGCATGAAATGGTGTCATCGTCGTCATCGTATGGAACATTGCTGTCGTCTCGGATCTACTGCCACCTCGCTATCACCGCCGACATCCTATACCCTCCTCCAATGCTATGCCCCCGCTCAGCCGCCATGATATGAAAGATCCAGCTAGGGGACTTAGGCCAGCAGAGTCACAACCTGCGCCTCGTCGAGCGAGTCGGTCGAGCTCACGACACGGCGGCCCGTCGACGGCTTGAAGCTCTTGGTCGAGTAACTTGGCACTGCCGTGTCTCTCTTGCCGCTGCCCTCGCTGTCGCTGTTGACCGTGGAGAGATCCGGCGAATTGGCCGAGCTCGTGGTGATCGAGTTGGAGAGAGAAGGGATGATGCCCTTCTGCTCATAGTCAGTGATCTTGGCCTCCAGGCGACGGCCGCATGGCGTGTGGCGGAGGTTGGGCATGAGGGGGACAATGATGGCGAGGAGCTGTCACGTCAGCGCTGGTTGCCCCAGAGCCATGGCCTGCTCACCTTGTCTCGCTGATCTGGGTCGGCCTCGGCGAGAGCAGTCTGGACCGGGAAGTTGCCGTACGAGTCGCGGAGCAGAGTGGCGATGCGGTTCTCGGCACCCTCGGCCTTGTCACCAATCATCTCAGCAATCAGGACGCGGCGGTCCTCGGCTCTAGAGAACTTGAGAGCCTTCTCCACGACGTTTGAGGCGAACTTGTGGCGACTGACTGGGACGGTGAGTGCGAGCTCCCCCAAATGCCACTCACGCTCAAACACACGCGTCTTGATCTCGTTGACAACCTTGTCACGGTCGTACTCGCGGCCGGGGGTGTTGGTGATGACACTTTGAACAACATAGTCTGACAGATTAGTTCACCACTGCGTTTGATGACTCACTTCCAAACTGGTCGACCATGAGCTTGGGTGAGCAGCTGTGCATCTCGTTGAGGAGAGGGCGGATCTTCTCGGGTGGGAGCACCTCGAACGCCTTCTGGAGCACGCGGCAGCCAAACGAGTGGGTTGACAGCTCATGGACGTGGCCGACGAAGGCGTCCGTGAGAGAGCTTGGGGGGTCGAGAGAGATGAGGCGCTGGATGACGTGGTTGGCGTTGGCGGACTTGACGCACTCAATGATGTGGCCATTGAGCTCGGCGATGAGCTTCTCGCGCTGGTCGACGAGGACGTGCTCGAGTGCCTTCTGCATGACCTAGGGCTGTTAGCACTCGCCAGACAGCCGACCCCACGCCACTCACCCGGCAGCCGTACATCTGCATTGACAACTGGAGGACATGGCCCTCCATCTTCTTGGCAAGAGCTGCCTTTTGGTTCTGGTCTCCGTGCTCGAAGAGCTTTTGAATCACATAGTTTCCGAAAACGTCCGTCATGAGCTGATAAGCATTGGGCATGATCTCTTCAAAGACCTTGGCACGCTCGTCGGCAGTGGCACTCTCAAGCTTGTTCTGGATAAAACGCGAGCCATGCTGGTCACCCGCAAACTCGCAGATGCTTCCGTAGATTTCCTGCCACGCGGTGTCAGTAACCGGCTCCCGCTGGCCACGCCAACGTACCGCCAGCTCGGCACGGTTTCCCTTGCGCTGTCTGAACTCTTCCAGACGCTGGCTGCGTGCTGCGCCAGTGTCCTCACTGTGGCGGCGAGACTGGCGAGGGGTGAAGGGGTAGTGTGAAGAAGGGGAGTAAGGGTAGGTGCCACCGAGGGTGTACTGAACGTTTGCCGCCGTCGCGTAACCAGAGGACAGGGGGTTCTGCATGGCAAACGTCGTGTGTGCCGCAAAGTCACCGAGGGCGTACTGGGTCTGCTGGTGCTGGCTGTTGCGCCTGGGCGAGCCGGAGGAAAGCGGGGACCCGAGGTTATTCCTGTGCCTCTTTGAATATCCGTCAGTATCAGCCACGCACGCGACCGCCACAAACAACCATCACTCACGTTGTTTTCACGTGCGGGGCTCTGGTGGGTCCAGTACGGAGCGCGGTCGTAAGCAAAGTAGCCATGCTGCACCTGGTTCTGCGCCACAACCTGCTGGTGGATCTGAGGCTGAAGTTGAGGCGGGCGGTAAATCGTCTGGTTGCGAGCCGAGGCCGCAGCCGCCACAATCTGCTGCTGGAAGGCGGTCATTCCCGGCTGACCCTGGTTGGCACTTGCGCGCGTGTCGGGGCTGTGGGTGGTGTAGTTGTCTGGGGGGGTAGGATAGGGGTCGTAGGCGACTCCACCGGGGGAGCCAAGGGACTGGATGGGGGTCGCCGTCAGGTCGGTGTAGGAGTAGGCCTGGTGGGCGCTAGCGGCAGCACCATACGTGGCAGGATCGACGCTCGCACTGGCGTAGTACAAGAATTGGCCTCCACCGTCATAGCCGGTAAAGGCAGGGCGCTGGGGCGTGTGCACATTGGCGTACGGCGGAGTAGGAGGGATGCCGCCGGGCTGGCGAATGCCGGCAGAATGCGCCTCGTCCACCGAGAGGGCCGAGAGGCGGCTCGAGAGGTCGGAACTGTTCTCCATGTCGGGGGGTGACCAAGATGATGGGGCGGCCGGCATGTTAAACTCGGGCGCGTGGCTTTTTACTGCGGTAGGAAGAGATGAGGGGTGGGGTTTAGGTGGAAACAAGTGGCGATGGATTTACAAGGCTTGTGGTGCGGTGATGTCGGCGATGAGTTGGATGATGAAGATGATGTGCGAGTCGGGGTGCGACAAGAACTTGGACAAATCGAGCAGCGCTTCAGAACTTGCAATGACAGATGGTCACAGTTTGGCCTGAGCGTGGGAGGTCAATACAGGGTACTCTGGCCTGTTCGACAGTGCAGGAGGGTGGGGGAGGGGTGGGCGGGGGGTTCTAGGGGTAGTAGTAGGAGCAAGGAAGAGAGGAATGGTTGGAATCAAGTGACAAGTTTTGGTGCAAATGTCAAGGTGACGAGGCGAAGAGAGAAACAGACGATGACAAGAGGGTCATGCGCAGGGTAGAGAGAGGGACAAGAGGGGGGTTGAGTGAGGATGGAAAGTGAAGAGAGAGGGGATGACAAGTGATGGGATGGAGCGTGTAAAGGGGTGCGGGGGAGCAGTGTGCAGTGTGTAGTGTGTGCAGCGTGCAGGCGTGCAAGCGTGTAGCGTGCAGTGTGAGCAGTGGGCTACAGTGGGCTGCAGAGAGTGCAGTGTGTGTGTGTCGCTGCGTGTCTGTGTGGGCGTGTGGATCTCGTGGCAAAGGGCAAGGTATGGGACGCTGTGCGCAGCCGTGCACACGAGGGGAGGGAGGGAGATGGAGGGGACGAGCGCGGCGCGACGAGGTGTCGTCGGTGTGCGGGGCGTTGCTCGCTCGCTCTCTCGTCTGATCCTCCTCGCCTTTGAGCTTCGCTCCAAATGGAATGATAATAGAGTTTGAGCGGCGGCGCGGCGCAGAGGGATGCAAGACGACGACAGGCGCGACGGGGCGCCCCAAGGGAGGGAGGGAAGGAGAGGGAGCGAGCAACACGTCGTGCGAGCGAACGAGAGAGCCAGCGCCGCCGTCAGAATGGCACTTGGTGGACCGTGCGCACACTTCCGCCCCGCCCCCTCATCCGTCGTGCCGCCGTCGTGCAGTCCACTCGCCCTCGCGAATAATGCCAGGCAAGGCAGCCTTCCTCGCTCGCTCGCTCGCCTTTTGAGGCTTCTATCGGCGGCGGGCGACTACGGTCCCGAAACGGGCGAGGCAGTCATAAAGTGGCATTGGCAAAGGACGGGGCTCTGCCCTCTGCACGCCTGGCGCTCGTCTGGCCGCGGCCCGTCACGAGGGCGCGCCGAGGCGTCGGTCGTCTTGCCCGGTCACACACACACACTCGCGGCAACACGCCCTCGTCGAAGATGGCAGCAGCAGTAGCGGCGGAACACCCGAGCCGTGCGCGCCGTCACTTTGTCCCCCCATGCGCCCTCCGGTGGTGCCCCCTTCGAGGCGCTTGCGGATCCTTCCTCGACGTGCCAAAGACGACGACGACGACGGAGGATAGAACGAACACGACGACGACGACTACCACGCCGCCGACGCCAAAGGAAAGAAGCAAGCCGCGCCAGGCCAGTCATGATCGTCGTCAAGCCTCGCCCACCGGCGCCCCCGTCACACGCGCGCGGATCTGAGTGGGCCGGTAGTGGGTGACTGTAGCACACCAGCGCACCGCCGAGCTCCGATCCCCCTGTAGCCCATTGCGCCCCACTCTACACCCCGACCAGCGCGACCAGATGACCACGACGTGCAAATCAATCGACTCACTCTCAAACTCTCCAAGCATGAGACTTGCTGTCCTCGCAACAAGTTGACTCGTGACGTAGATGCTTTGATGACGGCGATCCAACGGGGAAGCCGAGACGCGTAGTAGCTTGTAGGGCGCGGTGGTGGTGGTGCGTGTTACACTTGCGTCGAGCGTGTGCAGGGACTGAGAGGCGGCGGCAGCGGCGTTAGAAGGTGTGTGTCGTGTGTCGTGCGTGTCTTCACAGAGTTTGTGTCGGGGCCTCGGGCGCGCGCGTGAGGAAAGGTCGCGAGTGGAGGTGGTATGATGAGCGCGTCGCGCTCGGCGTGGAGAATGAAGAAGCAGCAGCAAGCAGTTAGTGCACTCTGCATCCATCGTGTTGACCGACCGCCAGCCCCACCAGCCAGCCAGCCAGGTTTGGCGCCCGCCCGCCCGCTCGCACCCCGGCCCATGAGGCATGAGGAGGCCGAGCACGGATCAGTTTCACATGGGTTAATGGGCTGCGTGAACAAGGGACACGAGACGACAGTGGCGAGTCACAGTCACTGACGGCGGCGGCGGCGGTGGAAGGGGCGCTGGCTGCTGTTGCTGTCGCCCCTGGTGTGGGGGTGCCGGGCAGGCAGCAGGCAGCGTATAGCGGACGGGCAGGCCGAGTGCTGCAGATCGGCGCAGCGAAACGCAGAGGGAGGGCGAGGGCTGCGCCGCCTCCGCCGCGGCGCCACCAGTTGGCCCCGCAACGCTGCACCACCTCGTCGGCGACTTAACACACCTTCCCCGAGCCCGCCAGCTTGACGCGACGCGACTGATCTTGCTCTTCCCGCCATCGACAAGCTCGTCGTCAACAGCACCAAGCGGCTTGCGCCGTGTCCACGCCGCTGCCGCCACCATTGCTCCGAAGGCTGGTCGTCGCGCGCAGAGAGGGCGAACGAGGCTGACGCCAGAGATCAGTGCGCTAGGGCTCGCCCGCCATAAGCTGCCACCCGCCTCGTCGCGCAACTGCCAGAGACCTGCTCGGCACAGACCGCTGCTCGTTTTCGCCCATTCGCTGTGCGCTTGCGCGCTGTGGGTCTGTGGACGAGGCGGTGAAGGTTGGATTTGCGAGTAGTAGAGGAGTAAAAAAGGAGCGCACAAGGCAGAGTAGCCGGTGGCTGCCGGTCGACCAAAGATCACAACGACTGTTTCAGGCACAAACGCCACAAGATTGCCTCCAACATTCCAACCAGCCATCCTAGTGAGACATTGTCCACAATCTATTGTCACCAACCCTCCGTACCCTCCTCCACTACGCCCATCTTTAAACGCTCATCTCTTGTATAGCTTCTCATGAATACAACATCCTGATACCTCGACGGATGTGGCGTCGCACAGCTCATCTAGCAGGCTTCTAAGCGCCGTAGATGGCGAGCTCCTTCATCTCTCCAAGCACACCCTCAACCTGCGCATCCAGCTGGCCGTTGGCGTAGTCGTCGCGAATGTTGTCGTTGAAGTACCTCTGGACACCTGACAGCTTCTCGTAGCCCTCCTCGGCGAAACGCAGCTGGCAGCGGACCATGGCCTCGAACGATGGCTCCAGGTAGGCTGTGGGGGTTAGTTGGGGGCTGCCTCCGTGTGCACGGCGTCAAGACTTACGGATACGGAGCTCGACGAGTTGGGGAAGCTCCTCGATCAGCTGGTTGTTGAGTAACTCGTAGATTTCGCGCGCCTCGTCGTGCTCCTGCTGCGCCTGTACGGGTGTCAGTCAAGGCACCGCGGCCACATGCGCTTAGCCTCACCTTGGGCAGCTTTGTCGTGTCGTCGGCGGGCTTCTCGACGAGCTTTCGGACCTTTGCCCGCGTTGAGTCGTAGTCGATCAGCTGCGGGCGTCAGCGGGTGACTCGTATGTGGGCTAGTTACCCACCTTGTGGTTGCGCTTGTCAATCGCAGAGTTGACATTGCTGAAGTAGCTGTTGAGCTTGCCGACTGGCTCGAGGACAGTGGCGCGAAGAGGACCATCCTGGTTGCCGTTAGATAACCGTCCCGCTCGCCACCGCAGAGCTCACCAAGTCACGGTTGACAACATTGTCGAGCTCGTCGACCGACGCCTTGTAGGCGTGACCAGCCATCGCTCCCTGCGCATGTCAGTTCCGCCCGGCACACACATTCCATAAACCCAACTCACTTCACTCGACTTGTCGGCGGTGTAGAAGAGCGAGATGGTCTCGGCGATACGACCTTGCGACGAGGCCATGGCTGTGCGCCGACGTCAGCGCCGCGTCGCGCAGATCACCTAGCAAGCCACTCACTGCGAATGGCATCAAGGTACGTCTTTGCGTCCTTTTGCAGGCTGGTGCACTCCTTCTCCATTCTGAGCGGGATGTCAGCCGACTGACTTGATCGAGCTCGACGGCTGCTGCGCAGCGCGCCTACGTGGGCGGGCGGCTTGGCGCCCCGACACCGTGCAACTCACGTCCGGTACTTGGACTCCTGCTCCTGGAAGTCGTGGTCGACAGTCTTCTCGACCTGTCCAGTCTTCTGCATGAGCTGCGTGCCCGCACGGGACGCAGCCTTCTTGAATCTGTTGGACAAATGTTAGTCGGCGTCCCGCCCCACTCGAGCCAAGCCGATGGCAACACGCACCCTCCCCTGAGAGCGTCAGTTTGTGAACGACTCTTGGTTAGCAGCTCGTACGCACCAAGACATGGTTATCGAATTCTATCCCGCCTGGCTGTGTCGAGGTAGGTCGAGGTTGTTGGATTAGATCGATGCGAGTTGTGAGAGTGGAGACGTCGAGTGGTGACCGAAAGCAACGCATCATCGACGTATCCACCGGGTCATTGCTGGGCTGGGCACAGCCTCCCTGACGGAATCAAATATCCTAATTGCCCATCAAAGTCCAATGAAATGCTCTGGGTTTTGATTAGAACCCGACTTGTTTCCATTGGATTTCGGCGACTCCACACAAAAGACGAGGAAGGTTCAAGCTCGTCGATCCTCGACTCAACCACTTCACAACACATACTCTCTCTCAGCGCACTGCTTCAGTG
Source organism: Vanrija pseudolonga (assembly GCF_020906515.1). Classification (NCBI taxonomy): domain Eukaryota; kingdom Fungi; phylum Basidiomycota; class Tremellomycetes; order Trichosporonales; family Trichosporonaceae; genus Vanrija; species Vanrija pseudolonga. The sequence continues at coordinate 3,342,844 of NC_085851.1, read as the reverse complement.
CCAATACTACTACCACAATGTCAAGGCATCGCTTCGTGCGTAACCTCGACCTCGACGGTATGTCCCGCAGCTTGCGCAAGGTTGCCAGACAAACAGACTTATGCTCATCCCCTCAGCTGAACTGGCCGATGACAACCCGGACGATGACTACTACGACGAGGACGGCTACGAGGGAGAAGGAGGCCAGAGCGGCGGCGGTGGCGACTACGATGACGAGGAAGATGATATGTCTCCAGAGGAGCAGGGTGGGTCACATCAATCTCCCAATGACCCGTACTCATTGTTCCAGCCCAGATGATCTCGGCGCTGCCCATCGTCCGTGCCCGCTTGAAGGAGGCCAAGGTGCCAGTGACCGACGCCGAGATTCAGGACTCTCTTTGGCACTACTGGTTCGACATTGACAAGACTGTCAGCTGGCTGACGAAGGAGTGGGAGAAGAAAGGTGAGTGCTTGTCTCCATTCCCCATCACACCCCTACCCTTCCTTGAGCGAGCGCGCAACACAACCTCGTATGCGGAAACATGAGCACCTCGGTGGCGAGAAGACCGGCTGAGCGACAACCCAGGCGAACCTGGACCGCCAGCTGAACTTCAACCTACACCTGAACAGCAACCTCGCCCTCGACCACGGCGGCGGCGTGCAGGAGCAGCCCCCGCCGCGGCTGCACCCGCCAAGCCGGCTGCCCCTGCGGCCCCCTCGCCACCGCTCACGGCCCTTCAACGCCTTTCGCTGGCTCGTAAGCAGGCGGCAGGATCTGCCGCTTCCTCTGCACCACCTCCGCGACCTTCCTCGACCGCACCCCCATCAGGATCAAACACGCCACCTCTCCAGCCTGACGCGTCTGGGAAGCCCCTATCCAAGTTGGCCCTCCTGGCGCAGAAGCGCCGCGAGGCCGCTTCAAAGGGGGCCTCGACAGAACAGCCTCCATCGGCGACCGCCACATCTCCTCCCGAGCCCTCTCCATCGCCTGCACCTCCACCCGGTCTCGCCTCACCCACACCTGTGAAGCCATTGTCCAAGCTTGCCCAGAAGATGGCCGCGGCGCGAGCCGCGCGAGCGGATTCTGCCTCTGCAGAGCAGTCGTTGTCGCAGTCGGCGCCGTCCTCCTCCATGCCCACGCCCGCCATCAATGTGCCAGGACCTCAAGCGGAGCCAGAAGACGAGCTGTGGTCGTTCGCCCCGTCTACTTCAGCGCCTGCTCCAGCATCGGTCTTCTTCAGCATCCTCACGACCCACGCTCCGGACGCTGTGCCACCAAAACAGCCGTCATTGGCCAACATGCACATTGCGGTCCGCGGCGACCCTTCCGTGGCAGAGCGTCGCGTCCGCGAGGCTTTCAGTCCAGGTGTGGAGAGTCCGGATGACATTGTCCTCCGCATGCGCGATGGCCGAGCTGGAACCGGCGCTGCAGCGACACCAGCAGATCCAAAGTCGGCCAAGGTTGAGGTTGTCCGAGCTGCCAAGACTGCTCCGGCTCTTGAGCCAGTTAGCGAAGTAGCAGCCAAGGCTGCGGAGGTCGAGTCCACCGTCAAGGCTTCTTCAGGTCGCTCCCGAGGCAAGGCTACGGATTCGACAAAGGCGAAGCGTCCAGATGCGTCGACCAAGGGCAGCGTGGCTGCAGGCAAGGAGGCCCCTGCCAAACTGCCTCCGTCCTCCGCCAATGCATCGAAGTCTGCATCAAAGCCTACATCAAAGCCTGCATCAAGGCCACCTCCTGCGGCCACGGCTGCTGGCAGCCAGAACGCGACTGGAGACAAGTCGAGTGGGGATGGAAAGAAGAAGCCGACGGCCAAGCCCTCGGATCCGAAAAGTAACAAATCGAAGCCGACGAAGGGCGGTCAACCCTCCAAACCTTTGGCAGGACAGTAGCGATAACCTCGAGTCAAGATGTCATCAGATGTCTCGTGGGCCTAAAAGCCAAGACCTGATGCGCGCTCGCTCTCCTTTCTCTCCCTATCACCTCACTCTATACATAGGCCTGTTGACGGCTGCTAACTCTCATCAGTTGCTGCCAAGAAGAAGGCGGCGGCATCCAAGACAGCAACACCCAAGACAGGCACACCAACGCCCGGCAGTAAGGCCAGCAGCAAACCAAGTTCCAAAACGGGCTCCGCAGCGTCTACACCGCGCAGGGGTGGCGCGTCAACACCCATCTCGGTCGCCCAGCAGGACCTCCAGGGCCTGCACTTGACTGAGCAGGTCGATGAGGCCGAGCTTCAGCGCGAGCGGGAAAAGTACCGCGAGCGTCCAGTTCCGTCCATGAAGCAGGAGGAGCTCATCGCCAAGGTCAAGGCTGATGAGGAGGCATCTGGGAAGAAGAACATCAGTTTGGTTGTTGTTGGTGAGTCTGATTGCTTGGGTATCAGGGGCGCATCTGACAAAACCGTAGGCCATGTTGACGCCGGTAAATCCACGCTGATGGGCCGACTGCTGTATGACCTCGGAGAGCTGTCAGAGAAGGACAAGGTTGCCAATGAGCGGGGAAGCTCGCGTGTTGGCAAGTCTAGCTTTGCGTTTGCCTGGGGACTTGATGCGCTTGGAGATGAGCGTGCCCGGTAGGTGGACATTGGAGCGTGCTACGCCACGGAGTCTGACCTTCTTCAGTGGCGTCACCATTGACATTGCCACCACACACTTCCAAACGCCTCACCGTAACGTGACCCTGCTCGACGCTCCTGGTCACCGCGACTTCATCCCTGCCATGATCTCCGGTGCAGCCCAGGCTGACGTGGCGCTGATGGTTGTGGACGCCTCCCCGGGAGAGTTCGAGGCTGGCTTCGACAGAGGTGGCCAGACACGTGAGCACGCGTGGCTTGTCCGCTCGCTTGGTGTGAAGGAGATTATCATTGGCATCAACAAGATGGACATGGTCGACTGGTCGCAGGACCGGTACGACGACATTGTCGACGCTCTCAAGCCCTTCCTCACGTCTGCAGGCTTTGCCTCGGCCAAGACGGTCTTCCTTCCCCTGGCGGCCATGGAGGGCATCAATGTGGCCGAGCACAATGTGCCCACTGCAGGCTCGTGGTACAAGGGCCCTGCTCTCGTCGACGCTCTCGACAAGGTGGCGGTGCCGGAGCGTCCTTACTCTGCGCCGCTGCGAATCCCCTTGTCCAACGTGTTCAAGGGCCAGACGGCTGTCGCTTCTGGTGTGGCTGTACAGGGACGACTTGCTAGTGGTGTTGTGCAGGTCGGTGACAATGTGCGGGCTGTCCCCGGCGATGTTGTTGCCAGCATCCGAAGTAAGTCGGCCGGTTGCTGTGAAGGTACATACACGCTGACGCCCCTGCAGCTATCGAGGTCGACGAGGACACGGCGCCGTACGCCGTTGCGGGCCAGAACGTCACACTATACCTTGCTGGGGTCGACCCCAATCAGCTGTCTATCGGCACCGTGCTGTGCCCGCTCAACTACCCTGCACCCCTCGTGTCCAAGTTTGTGGCGCAGATCCTGGTCTTCGACCTGCAGAGCCCAATCATTGTTGGCACATCTGTCGAGTTGTTCCACCACTCGATCAACGTCCCTGCAACGATCAGCAAGCTGCTGGCGATTTCTGAGAAGGGCCAGGTGATCAAGAAGAACCCGCGTGTGCTGCAAAAGGGTGTGACGGCTACTGTGGAGATCACACTCCGACCTGCGACTGGTAGCTCGCGGCAGGCGGTCATGCCGCTGGAGACGGCCGCTGAGAACAAGGAGATGGGCCGTGTCCTCATCCGTCGTGGGGGTGAGACCATTGCCGCTGGAATGGTTACCGAGTTGCTGTAGGCATAACAATGTGCATGATGCATGAGCATGGTTAGGTTGGCTGGCGCCACAGAAGGCCAAACTGGAAAATGGTACTGCCGCCACGTGGTGGAGCCACGGAGATGGCACCAACTCCACCCCTGTCCGACTGCTCCGTTGACTTCCCCGCAGAGTCCGACTTTTTGTTGCTCGTCGTTGCCGTTGTTCGAGATTTCGGTGCAAACGACGACCAGTCACACTACCTCCATTGACCGTCGCCAAACATGCCGATTCGAAGCGTAGTCAAGCGCCATCCGTTCAACAAGAAACAGGCGCTCCCGCGCATGGTGCGTGACGAGTTGTGCGGCGTGCATGGCAGCCCAGCGCGGCTGGCTGCTCCTGCCACCGCTCGATATCTTCATCTCTGTCAAAAGCCAAACACTGACGTTTCCCGCAGGCGTGGTCGCCCGAGAACCTGTTCAATGTGTGGCTGCGCACATCGCCCGAATCGTATCTCCACAGGGAGACCGAGTTCAACACGACACAGAAGACTCTGTTCCAGCAGCGATGGCTTGCCAAGCGCCTGACCAAGGGCTACCACGGTGACCACATCATGGAGAAGAAGTTCAAGCGGTGGTTCCTGCCCGAGTCGATCCCGACCATCCGACACAACTCGGGCGGCGAGGCGGCCAAGTCGGTGGCGGCCAAGAACGACATGGCCAAGTGGGTCGAGGGCAAGGCGCGCGCCGGCGGGCGCACCGACGCCGAGAAGAAGGCGGCCGCGCTGGCCAAGGACGCCATCTCGCCCGTCGGCACGCTCATGTACGGCGAGGTCGAGCGCCGTATCGACGTGGTCATCTTCCGCGCGTGTCTCGCCCAGAGCGTGTGGCAGGCGCGCTCGTACGTCACCCACGGACACGTCAAGCTCAACGGCAAGCCCGTCACCAACGCCAACACGCTGCTCGAGCCCGGAGACCTCTTCACCATCAACCCCGAGGTCGTGCCCTTCATCCAGCGGCCAAAAGCTGCCGAGGTCGAGGCCGCTGAGCAGGTCGAGGAGGCGGAGGAGGCCGAGGCTGTTGAGGAGGCTGAGGCTGAGGTCGCTGCCGAGAAGAAGGAGGGCGAGGCCGCCGAGGCCGGCGCCGAGGTCGCCGCCGAGAAGGAGGGCGAGGTCGAGGACGCCGAGTCTGCTGAAGCCGAGGCTGAGGTCGAGGCTGCCGAGCCCGAAGCGCACGTCAGCAAGCCCAAGCCCAAGCCCAAAAGCTACACGCCACCCAACGTGACCGAGGACGTCGTCGGCGGGACGTACTTCAAGCTGCCCGACTATGCGCAGCCGTCCATCTTTGTCCCGGCCTACATCCTGCCGTCGTTCCTGACCTGCTCGGGCGTGTACGTGCGCCACCCGACCGCGCGCCCGGCCTACTCTGAGATCCCGTCGCCGTACGACGCGTCGGGCCCCCTCATGTCCATGTCGTGGGAGTGGTACTCGCGCGTCGCGCCCAAGATGACCCCCAGGCGTAGGGCGCGTCTGATGGACCCCCAGCGCTCGCAGGACCGCAAGTAGGCGGTGGGGCGGGGCATTGGAAGGTAGCATAGCATAGGATTGCATGGCATGATTCATGACTCAGAGCCGAGGGAGCCGCCAAAGGCGGCGACGGCCGAGGCGAGTGTAGGAGGGAGGGGCGACATGAGCAAGAGCGACCGACACCTGAGCACACTACACATGGACAGTACTCCGCGTCACACCATCAGAACACCACCCCTGCCTCCCCCCACCGGCCGGTGACAAATGCATCAGTGTACAAGGTGGTACAGACTTTTTGATTTACTTGGACTCCTCCTCGAGAGGGGGGAGCTCCTCGACGAGGCCCTCCTTGACGAGGAGCTTCTCGAGCTCGCCCGACTGGTGCACTGGGGGGTCAGAACATGTCATCGGGGTCGTACCTACTCGAGATCATAATGTCGCAGCCGCCGACAAACTCGCCCTTGACGTACACCTGGGGGATGGTGGGCCACTCGCTGGGGCGTGGGTGAGCGCTGTGCCGAATATCCCCAGCGCCTGAACCCACCTGTACTCCTTGATGCCCTCACGGAGCTCCTGGTCCGCAAGGCAGTTGAACGAGACGATCTTCTCGCGGGGAACGCCCTGGAAAGGAAAGCAAGTCAGCGCGGCCACTCGCCGCCGACGCCAGTAAGCTAGCTAGCTCACCTGCACCTCGAGGATCTGGACGACGGCGCGCGAGAAGCCGCACTGCGGCTGCTCGGGCGTGCCCTTCATGAACACGACCAAGGGGTTCTCAGTGACGGCCTGGGCGTGTCAGCTGCTACCTCTGCAGCCACTACTGCAACCCACCCCGTCGATGAGCTTCCGTGCCTCGTCCGAGAGGAGGCGGCGCTGCGCGAGCATGCCCGAGGCGCGGGCGACCTGGGGCCGGGGGAGGGCGCGCTGGGTGTCAGATGCGTCCAGCGGGGGGAGCTTACGAGCGTGCGGAGACCGGCGCGGGCAAACATTGTTGATATTAGTGAGATGGAGTGGTTGCTGCTTGAAATGTCGGCGGCGGTTGATGACTACCGCTTGGATTGTGACTGGCGGCGTAAGCGGAAAGCCCAAGTTGGTTCCGACTGGCGCCGCAAAGGGCGGTCGGTCGGTCAGCCCTCGGTGGTGGTCGCGTGGCAATCTTCAGCCGGCCGTCGCGACAGTGGAGGCAAGCAAGCCATAGACACCGACGCGACAATAACATTCGACCATGCACTCTCATGCGCTTGGCTAGAGCACTACTGCCCGCAGCTCGACCTCTTGTGCGTGCATCGACCGCTTCTGCTCCTGGCCTCTCGCTACGCGCCTGCACCCAGCCAGCTTTGTTGCGGCACCACCGCGCCCTCTCGACACCGAGCCGCTCGACGACCATGGCCAAGCCGACGTACCGCTACATCTCGGCGGATGTGGGTTGGCCCGCGACAGGCATGAGCTTCCCTTCTCACTGACACCCCACAGGACCTAGCAGCCCTCCTCAAGTCGGAGCCCGAGGGCGCGTTCAAGTCGTGGGCCGTGATCGACGTACGCGATAGCGACTTTGCGGTAGGCCGCCAGCACGAACGAGCTCAGCTGACGCCCAGGGCGGGAACATTGTCGGCGCGGCAAACTACCCCAGCGAGGTCTTCCTCGCCGAGGTGGACGCGCTGGTCCGGCGCGCTGAGAACGGTGGGTGCTGGTTGGGGGTGAAGCTGACGGCGGTAGTGCCTGTTATCGTGTTCCGTGGGTACTGACTGACGACTGGGCTGCGTCATGCTGACGACGCGACAGACTGCGCGCTGTCGCAAGTCCGGTAAGTAGAACCCACAGATCCGCAGCTGACGCACAGCGGACCCAAGGCTGCACGAGTATGTCTACCACGCGGCCGATCTAACAACCCCAGCGATACGCCGAGGCGCGCGAAACGCAGCTCAAGGACGCCGCGCCGGCGCAGGAGATCCTCGTCCTCCGCCAGGGCTTTGAGGGGTTCCAGTCGCGATACCGCGTGCGTCGTAGGCAGGGGGTGGCACGCACCGCTGACACTGGCAGGACGACAAGGCGCTCGTGGAGAAGTTTAACAAGTTTTACCATGACTAGAGGGTGTAGATGCGATCGCGCGGTGGTAGTGTGATGGACTGGCGGGGCTGCCGCCTGGGCAGGGACTGGGATGGCGGCCATGTGCATCGCGAGCGGGTGTGAGACGAGTGGTCATGAGGCTTTGAGCACAAAGGGCACGATGGAGATCCACAGCCACTTTCGTCACCAGAGACGGTTCGCGCGCTGCCGTCTCGGCATCCACCCGCCCGAGACTGAGGCGCCTTGCATGCCGGCGGGACTGAGCGGGGGCTCACTGTATCGTGACAGCGCGAGGCCCTTGGTACAGACAGGTCTCGCTTCTCGTCGCGCAGCTGCCCTAGCTGGGCCATGAGGTCGCACGGCCCACAGCACTCCGAGCACCACTCCTGCCTCCACCGGCCCGACGTGTGTGTCTCTCTCTCTACACGCGACGAGCCTCCGCTGCCCTCGCAGCTCAAGGCATCGCCACGGCTATCTGCGCGCCTCCACCACTGCGCGCCCCCAACCTCCACCTACCGTAGATGCCGAAGCATGCGAGCGGACGCGAGCTCCGCACGCACGACGACACGACCTGCGCGGTGCTGCGGGTTGCTAGTAGATTGCACCAGAGCCCAGTCGGCCCGCGAAAGCGAATAGCCCGCCTATTGCCGCGCACTTCCAGGCAGCCAGGGCAGCCAAGTGGGGTTGGTGGGGGCCAGCCGCACGGGCCAATAACGGCCCGCAAACCTCCACCACCTCCACCGGTATCCGACCGAGCAAGCACGCGGCGGCGCGATGGCGAGCTTGGTTGCTCGCGCTGGCTCGCTGGATATAAAGCGCGCGTGCTGCGTCATCATCGCGCTGCTTGTTGCTCTGTACCCCACCACTGCATAACTAAAATGTCCCTCGGTCGCATTCTCAAGCTGTAAGTGAAGCAGGAAAAAAAGTGGCACGTGGCGGAACTACAAGGCAGCGGCACTTGCCCGCGTCGCCTCGCTGCCTTCCGTCCATCGACGGCTCGCGCTCGGCCTCCCGAGCACAGCGACGGCTCGCGCGAGAACTTGAGGGCCGTGCACTGTGCATGGAAGCCAAACCGAATTCCCAACCCCCACGCCAAATGTGGCACTGTGGCACAACTCACACCACAGCAACAACGGCCTTCCGTTCCCCCAGATCGGCTTCGGCACCTGGCAGGCCAAGCCCGGAGAGGTCGAGCGCGCCGTCACGGAGGCTCTCAAGGCTGGGTACAGGCATGTCGATGCTGCACTTATCTACGGCAAGTATATTAACTCTGAAAGGTCGCGAGAGCTCGCTGACGGTCTCAGGCAACCAGAACGAGGTCGCCCAGGGCATCAAGGACTCTGGCGTGCCCCGCGAGGAGATCACGCTCGTGTCCAAGCTGTGGAACAACTCGCACCGCCCGCAGGACGTCGAGGCCGACCTCGACACGTCGCTCAAGCAGCTCGGCACGTCGTACCTCGACTTGTGGCTCATCCACTGGCCTGTGCCCTTCGTGACGGGCAAGGGCCTCGCGCCCGCCTCGAACGGCAAGGCTGAGATCGACTGGAACGGTCCCTCCATCTCGGACACGTGGAAGGAGGTCGTCCGCATCTACCAGGAGACGAACAAGGTCAAGGCTATTGGTGTTTCCAACTTTACCGTCGCGAACCTCCAGCAGATCATCAAGGACACTGGTGTCGTCCCCGCCGTCAACCAGATGTGAGTGGGGTGTGGCCGTGTGGCCGTGTGGCTGTCACTGTGTGGCTGCCGCTGTGTGGCCGCCCGCAACGTAGTTCTTGTCTCTAACGCCACCCCCAGTGAGGCCCACCCCCAGCTCATCCAGCCCGAGCTCTTCAAGTTCTGCAAGGACAACAACATTGTTATCACGGCCTACTCGCCCCTCGGCAACAACATCACCGGCAAGGCCCGCGTGATTGACGCTCCTGCCATCAAGGAGATTGCCGCCCGTCTCGGCAAGGAGCCTGCCCAGGTCCTCATCGCCTGGGGTGCCAAGAACGGCTTTGCCGTCATCCCCAAGTCGGTGACGCCTTCGCGCATTGCTGTGAGTGGTGGTTTGGGCTGTAGCGCCGTCGCGGAGATAACTGACGGACCGCCCACCAGTCCAACTTTGAGACCTTTGACCTTACCGACGCCGACTTTGAGGAGATCAACACGTGGGGCAAGGCCAACCGCGTCCGCTCCAACATCCCCCTCCAGTACCCCAACAACTGGGAGATCAACGTGTTCGACGAGGAGGTTGAGAAGGGCCTCAAGCCCACCTGGTAATCCAGTCCCCTGGTTGCCTGGTAGAGAGAAGCTTATAGACTCCATGTATGGCGCCATGCGTGGTGAAGTTGCGTATACATTCCGCTGTCCTGCTGCGGCCCTGCGGCGGGCCTGATCGCTCTCAGAGTACGACACGGTGGTGACGCGGCAGCAGCTATATCGGTCGTGTGAAACGCGCAGCGGTCATTGTGACGAGTGTATGGCCTAGTCGAGCTAGTGGATCGCACCGGCCCTTGTACCTCATGTACTTGTACTAGCCCCCTCGCCAAGCAAAGTCATGGATATTGCTTGGACTGATGTCGAGTGACAACGGCGGCAGCGGCATGCCGCGGCATGTACTTTTGCTTTGCACTCGAAACGAAAGCACACACGGTTTGCCCCAGCGCCGGCGCCGACGCCCCCACTAGTTAATGATAAACGTGTGCTTTGCTGCTGCTGCAGTGGGTGCGTCATGGCTTGCTGGGCAGCCAGCCACTTTGATTGCCGCGGCGCACGGCACAATGTGCGTTTGCATGGAGGTGCGTCGCGCGCTGCTGCTGCTGCTGCTGCGCTGCGTGAGAGTCGCCAGCCTGTCTCGTCTCTCTCTCCACAGCCTGTTCCCGACCCTTTCCGCCCGTAACGAGGGCACACCGCCCGCACGGTAAACGCCGGGAGGGGGCTCGGGTTCTACACGCCGAGATCGTCGGCGTCGCAGCGGCAGCAGCAACACGAGGGCAGCGGCAGCGGCGCGGTGGCGGCGCCAGGCGGGGCGGGGCGTGTTCTGCCCACCCTGGCAGGTTGGTGGTGATTGCTGTCAGATCCCAAGTTGCCATCTTCGCATAAATTGTTCGCTTGTCACTTTTGGCTCTCTGGCAACAACTCTCATCGACAGACATCAGTCGCCACTGTTTCTCCGTCTCTCTACGTCTCTCTTCTCCCCATCCACAACCACACGATGCCGGGCGAACCATCAACAGGCGGCTCGCTGCCCAACAAGCGCCGCCGCTCATCCCAGTCCACCCTCGCCAGCGTCGACATCCCCCACTCACCATTCTCGCCCCTCCGCCTCGGCGCCATCCTCCTCAAGCACGGCAAGTATGTCGCGGCCGGCGCGACGGGCGTCTGGTGGCTCGATATCCGCGCCGCGGCACGGCATATCGTCGAGTCCCCGGATAGCTGGACAAGGTAGGTCGAGCAGCCTGCGACCCGCGGAGCGACGGCCTCAGGTCGCAGGCGCTCCATCGCCGTGGTCAATCGCGTCGGCATCTGGCTGACACTCCCAGACGAGCACTTGTCGCGGCCGTCGGCTTCCACGGCGTCACAGTGGTGCGTAGAGCTCAGCTGTTCTCTTGCTACGAGCTCACCCCCCAGATCCTCTTCCTCTACCTCGTCCTCTTCCTCCCCTGGCTCCGTGGCTACACGCCCAACGTAAGCCCGCTCCGCCGCGATGGACGCACGCGGTCACTGACTCCCCACAGTACCCGAAGTGGCAGCAGTCTGCGCGTCTGAGGCTCATCGTGCCGGTGAGTGTGTAGCCGATGAGGCGTGATCCGAGCGCGCGCGAGCTCACCACCTCACCCCCCAGCTCCTCACGTCTGCCATCCTCCTCGGCTGGTTTACGCTCGTGTACGCGCTCAGCCACACATCATACCCCAAGCCTCGCGGTGCCATTCGCGACTCGATCCGTGAGGCGCTCAACGTCGACGACGACGGGACCGCCGGGCTCAGCGTCTTCGGCGCCATGCTGGGTGGTGAGTCTGTTCCGGCCTAGACACCGGTGTCCGATGTCTCGGCAGTCACCGCTGTAACCTCCCAGCTGACTGTGATAGCCACTGCCGTCTACACGCTCACGTTCGGCCTCCTGGGCTTCATCCCATCGCCCAACGCCCCCGTCCGCGTCAAGAAGTCGTAGTGGTGGTAACCTGCAGACGGTCACCCCAGCTCTCGCGTCGCGTCGCGTCGATATCCACCGTGAATCAATGAAAACAGAGACGAAGCAAGCTATACCTTGACGATGATCTGACCGCTGCATGCCATCGTGTGTACCCTGTACTGTAGAATGCACCTAATAGCCGACGGTATGCATGGTCGACAGCCTGTATCTTTGCGCGTCGTTGGGGGTCGCGTCGTATGGAGCATTACAATGTCGCTTAATAGGATTTGCTTATGACCTCATGGCCGATGGCCTTCGCGTCAATGGTATTTGGCCCCCCTGGCGCAGTCACTCCTCCCCGCCCCGCCGCGCATCACACCGCCTCCAAGAACCGCGTCGACGACCCCTCCAACTCCACTCTCATTGTCCACATTTTCCACAAAACAAATCAACATCAGCTCCGACCCCACAGTCACTCGTTTAACATGGTCGACTGGGTCAAGCGCCTATGGTGGGTACCGGGCTCGTCCAGCAGCACCCCACTGACCTCGCCGCAGGGTGATAGGCACGTTGGCGCTCATCGGGTTCATCTCGTACTCGTCGCAGCTCTTTGTCATCTGGCCATGGTACGGCGCGGTCGTCAGCGTCGACCTGCTTCGGCTGCTCATTCCATTCAAGTGAGTGCACTCACTGCCTGCGGCCGTCCACAGCCACAGCCTGACTAACCCCGACCCCAGCCTCCTCGTCGGCATGGTATGGTGGAACTACTACCTCTGCGTCGCGACACCGCCGGGCCATGTGCCGCAGGGCTGGCGGCCAAACCTGCAGTCGGCAGACCATATCGAAGTCAAGCGCGGCTCCCATGCCCCGCGCTTCTGCAAGCAGTGCGAGCACTTCAAGCCTCCCCGCGCACACCACTGCCGCCAGTGCAAGACATGCGTGCTCAAGGTGAGTGTCGGCGTGCCCGCCCAATGACTGGGGCGACGAACCAAACGAAACTCTAACCGCGTGCTTTCCTCCCCCCAGCTTGACCGTAAGTTCTGTCCATGTCCGTCCGCCCTGCCCTCCCGCTCACCAAACGCTCAGACCACTGCCCATGGATCGCAAACTGTGAGGAAGGAGCGGCCCGCCGCACTGGCCACACTGGCAAACGGCATACTGACGCCACACAGGCGTCGGCTACTTTAACCACGGCCACTTTCTTCGCTTCCTCATCTGGGTCAGCATCGCAACGTCCTACCACCTCCTCATGATGATCGCCAAGTCGTACGAGTACGTCAAGAACCCATTCGCCGAGCCCGAGCTCTCCGAGCTCCTCTTCCTCATCTTCAACTTTGCCGCATCCGTCCCGGTATGGGTGTGCGTCAGCCTGTTCGCCATCTACCATCTCTACCTGGTCGGCAACAACACGACGACAATTGAGCGCTGGGAGAAGGACAAGGTAGCCACGCTCGTGCGCCGTGGCAAGCTCGCCGAGATCAAGTATCCTTATGTGAGCTTCGCACACTCTGGCACTGTGAGCTGACGTCAGAACATTGGCTTCCTCGGTAACATGCGCTCCGTCCTCGGTGACAACCCCCTCCTCTGGCTTTGGCCCCAGAGCATGCCCGGCTCGGGCATGACATTCCCCGTGAACGGCGACGCTGGTGGTGAGTCGGCGTCCGAGTGGGCCGAAGCCGTCGCGCCGGACCAAGTACCGGGGCGGAACCACGCGACATGGAACAACGGGGCTGCGACCCCGCCGCTCCACTCGCACTCGGCGGCGCAGGCGCGGCTCCGCGCCCACCTCAGCAATGTTGAGAACATGGTATAGTGAGTCGGGCGTGCGCGGGCAGCGCCGGTGCCCCAGCGCCGGCCGAGCCCTCCCCCGCCAATGTTGACACCAGCCGCAGGGCTGACACGCCCAGATTCAGAGGTGCAGTACTCGTGGCCCCCGCGCGACCCGACACAGTACCCCAACCCCCCACCCCCGAGTGGCAACGCATTCATCTACGGTAACGGCTTCAACCCTGCTCTCCGGGCCTCTAGCGGAGCGCGACGCGAGCGCCGTGAACGTAATCAACAGCCACTCGAGCGCCGCCCGTACTCGCACGCCAACCCCAGCAACTATGTGGCGCCGTGGGAGACGGACGTGGACGACGGCGACTCGGAGCCAGACTCGAGCTCGTCCCCCGAGCGATACCTTTCCGACTATGACGACGACGACGTGCCTCTCCGCGCATACACAACCGCGACGCGTGTGCGGAGGGGCAGCGAGGGCTGGGAGGTGCGCCCTTCACCCGGGTGGTCGTCCGGCATCAACGCGACCGCTGCGGCACTGGAGGACGTCGAGCGCGACGCCGCTCGCCCGCCATGGGAGCAAGCTGGACGGTACAGGACATATGTGCCATCCGAGGAAGGACATGACCACTAGCCACGACACACTTAGACACGACAACTCTCTCATGACACGCATTGACCAGATACACATCAGTACTGCATTCATTCCACAGTATCGGGTTCATTCTATGCAGCTAGATGTCCACTACAGATGGTCTACTCTGGGCCCTCGTAGGCATCTGTGTTCTGGATGATGGCGTGGACCCAGTTGACAATGGCAAAGTGGGCCTTGATGCTCGACCGCTCGTTGACAGTGTGGGCACCAAACGAGCTGCCGGCAGGGAGGCCCACGAAGCGGTACACATTCTTGGTCAGATTGTAGTACATCTTGCAGTCGGTGTTGCCCGTCGACGCGAAGGGTGAGACGACGAGTTCCGAGCCGTCAGCCGCAGGCAGGGAAGCCTTGACGGTGCCCGCGAAGAGCTCCCAGACGCCGCCCGACTGGGGGGTTCGCGGCGCCGGCTCTAGAGGGCTGCCCAAGGTCTTCAGCTTGACGTAGTGAGAGCCGATCGTCTCGTTGCTGTCACTCCACGCCTGGAACTTGAGGTCGTGCTTCTTGGCAATGCGCTCAGCGAGGCTGGCAACGTGTTCCTGGGTGCTGGCAATCGACTCGTCAAAGTCGATACGGAAGTTGACCTGCGCGGTCACGAGCTCGGGGAGTGCGTTCACCTTGACACCGCCATTGATCACGTCGACTGCGACGGTGGTGCCGATCTGCGCGCGGCCGAACTTGCTCTCGGCGGCGAACTCGTCAGCGATCTTTTTCCAGCCTTTCTGGCCCTTGGCGAGCAGCTTGGTCCACTTCTTGGGGAAGTTTGCTGAGTGCTCAGACGCGCAGAAGAGGGAGGTGAGGATCGGTGATTTGGATGTGAGCTGTGGGGTCAGTGGGTGTTGCGAAAGTCATGGTGCTCGGGCCACCCACCTTGGGCTGGAAGGGGTGGTCCTCGATCGAGTTGACAATCTGGGAGATGATGCCAATTCCAGTGTGACGAGGAGGAACGGACGAATGCTTATCCGCAAGTCAGCTCGTGGAGACTCTAGGTAGTTTGACCACTCACACCACCGTCAGTGCCAACCTCGATGACAATATCAAGATATCCCTTCTCGCCTGTGGCAGGGAGCGCGAAAGCCGTTCCATAGAACTGGTCGTCAGCCGTGAAGAATGGTGTAAACTCACATCATCGCTGGTGCCGCCTCCCTCGTCGATGACGAGAAGAAGACCGTCCTTGCCATAACGCTCCTCGAGGAAGGGGGCGATACGGCCCTGGCCGCGACGAGCAAACACCTCCTCCTCGTCAAAGCCGTGGGAGAGGATGAGGGTGCGGCGGGGCTTGAAACCAGACTCGAGAAGGTAGGTGATAGCTTCCCCTGTTTGGTGAGTTAGAGACCAACGCAAACGTGAACTCACACTGTGCCACGAGCAAGGTCTTGTCGTCGCCAGCTCCGCGGCCCCAGATGAACTGGCCGTCGTTGTGGCCAGAGAAGGGAGGGTGAGTCCAACGGTCAAAGGTGTTGGCCGGAGCGGGGACCACGTCGTAGTGTGACATCCTGCGAGTGTGAGCCGCCCTGCTTACACCTCCAAGAAGGCCTGCTTACAACAAGAGTGGCTTGAGGTTGGGGTCCGAACCCTCGAAGGTAGCCAAGATGCCGAGCGCTGCCGTGTGAGTTGTCGGTATCGTGTAGCCCACAACTCACTGTTGATGAACTCGATCTTGGCCGACTTCCAGGCGGTAGGGAAGGCGCTGCCAAGCCACTTCTGGAAGTGAAAGAAGGGCTTCCATCTGGGGTCCTCGTCCGGCTCGCCGTTATCGTCGAATGACTCGGTGGGGATCTGGACAGCCTCCTGGAAGAGCTTAATGGACGAGCTGCGCAGCTCGTCAGTCCACTCGACCGTCTTGGGCGGGTGCAGGGCCTTGGGCTGGATGGGACACTGGACCTCGGCGGGGACCGATTGCGTCCAGGTGGCCTCATGAAGCCTCTCCGCAGCGACCGTGCTGCCGACGCGCGCGAGGTGCGATGAGGCCAAACTGGCGAGGTAGCCGGCCGCGACGAGGGTGACCAGCACATTGAACCACAGCTTGCGCTTGGTCTTGGGGGCCGTCGAGACGGGGGTGGGCAGCTCTCCTTGGGGGTGCGCTTTCTCTGCCATGGTTGGAAAAGATGAGGAGTAAGCAACAATCAGTTTGGGGGCTGGTCTCCCTAAAGTAGTCTGGTGGGCCTTGACCCGCATTGGCCGTGGTGCCTGGTGAGCGGAGATTGCCGATGACGTATGATCACGCAGATAAGTATTGGCCGGTCGGTCGGTCGGCAGTCGGGGTGGGGGAGGGAGGTCACCCCAAGTGGCGGTGGGGGATGGGTGTCGGCACCAGCAACATGGGATGAGTGGGTGGAGGGGAGGGGGGTGATAGGAGGTGGACAGGAAGAGTGGATGACTGGAATTGAATGAGCAGGGGTGGTGGCGGACGTGATTCGGGAAGGAACCATGACAAGGTCGTGAGCTGAGGGCGATCTCCCCGCATCAGCAATGGTGAGCAGAGCAGGTTCGTCCTCAAGCTCGGATGGTGAGATGGAGGCGATGAATAGGGGACAATGTGACGGATAGTGATGGACGTGTGGGGGATGGAGTAATGGTGATGAGGATGAATAGGGGGGAATAAGAGTGCGATGGGGTGTTGTGGGCCAATGTCGAGTCCTAGACGCCTGTAAATCGAAGTGCCAGCACCCGCCAGCCCAGCGGAGTGCAGCAGAGGAGTTTAAAACGTCCACTGCGCCCCCTAGGACCCAGAGGACATCCGTCATGGCGAAATGGTAGCCGCGCCGCATTTAAGTTGAGACGACTTCCAGCTGTCTCAGACTTGACTGCCGTTCCTTCGGGAGTACAGGTTCGAGTCCTGTTGGCGGAGGGTGTAGAGCCTTTTCGGGGCCTCCCGGGCCCTCTGGCGTGCATGGGGGTGCTGTTAGACTGCCAGGGGATGCGAGGGAAGACGAGGAAGACGAGTTGGGTCGACTGCGGTCGGCGGACGAGCAGAGGTCGAGGTGTGATGGGTGGCGACTGATTTCTTTCCCTGGCCCCTGGCGCTGTTGTTCACTAGACGGCGGTGCGCGATGAGACGTTGTTTCGGTTCCGAGCGAGCGACCCGCGGTTTATTCATGCCTCCCACTGGGTGTTTCTGGTCGAGCCGAGCTGGGTCGAGGGGCGCAAGTTTGGGGCCTCGACCGCCATCGACTTTGTCGCCGCTGTGACCACGCCCGCCCTGCTCGTCATCATGACATCGTTCTCCACAAGTACCGTCTTCCTTCCTCTTGTTTCCTCTCAAACGCAGGAGCAGCACGATCTATAACATAATGTAGGCCAATTTCTCGACAATAGAATACATCAACGCCTTGGCACAGCGAGCACTGTCGTCGGCGGCACAATGAACCCGCCTCGCCGCCCAAAGTCCGACGGGCTCACATGTGTCGTCTCCTCCGTGAACCAAGGTGGGACCTGACCTATCCGATGCAACCACTCTACGTGTACCGTCGGCCACACCAGCGCCGATGGAGTGCACAACAACAACGGACGGAGTATCAATCAACCGGGCAAGCTACGTCATTCGATTCGTCAAGCAACATGCAACTACACACAGCTCGGCACCTCACACCGCCGGCCACAGTAGCCGACGACACCAACCCGACCCATCAGAGACAGCACCACCGGCGGGTAGATTTACGGATTAGGTTATATGAGGCGTAGGATTATGTAGTGGATGCGCTGGTAATGAAGACACGTCGGGAAAAGGAAGGAGACCAGGGGCTGTCGTTGTTGCATTTCACCGCACTCAACCAGGTTGAATGTACCCGTCGGTCTCGGTGTCGGCAGCAGTCGGTCCGGGTGCACTGGTGACGAGGGCCCACTGCGGTGGTCGGGCGTGTTGGTAGCCGCTAGAAGCGAGCATACAGGTGTGGACCGGGAAGACGAACAACGGCCGCGCGAGCGGTCGAGGGCACAGGCAAGCGAAAATATCTGCTGTGGCTGGGTGACGGTACATACGACGGGGGTGGTAGAATCGATAACGATAGAGCTTTCTTTCATCATGATGCTTGCCTGACGAGCCACCCTAGTGGTCACGGCAGTTAGCAAGCGAGGGTTTGCCAGCCGACCAGCGATAACTGGGGCGGCTATAGGCAGGGTTGCGTCCATGCGCGTAGTACTTGCCAACCGGACTGTGCTGACAGATCCGGCCGTCAGCAAGCGAGAGGCGTGCATCCCAGCCTGTCGGACCGCATTTTCGGTATCGACTAAAGGCATGGGGAGTGGGTCGAGGTACGGGGCACCCCGACCACACCCAGACAGGACCGCCGGCTGGGCGACAGAAATCCCGCCATTATCCGGTCGGTCGTGCCACACTATCCGAACAACGTAGTCACATTCCCAACGCACGCTGGCAATGTGGGCATTAGATCGATGTCCTCGCCGGATCGGCCATGGCATTGGCTTCTCCGATGCCCCTACGGGCGCTGCGAGGAGAGTCAGCGGCTTGTTCACAGAAGGATGGGTCTACGGCGTCGGTTGTCGCCACTCAAGGTTTCCTGGTTGGGGCTTTCACCGGATGAGTTGCTCCGTGTGCTGGGGGGAGACGAGTGTTTGAGGCAGTGCCCGCTCGAGGCGCCTTGGATCACCAGGGAGCTGAGCGTTGGGAGGAGCCAGCCCAGGGCCATGGCTCCCCAGATGCGGGGCGAGTCCATCTTCCGTCGTTGCTCGTGACCTAGTTGTTGCTGGTTCTTGCCGCGGAGCGTTGCGCGCTATGTTGTCCACGTTGAGGGAAGTGAAGTGAGGTGAAGTGAAGTGAAGTGAAGTGAAGTGAAGTGAGGTGGAGGGAGGCTGTATGGCGGGAGGAATAGGAGGAGGAGGAGTGTGGAAGGGGGCAGAGAGAGGTAAGCGAGTATATGTAGCTACCGGGGCTACTACGGCCACCGAGGGTGCCAAGCACACCAGGAGCTAAAAAATCTGCTGTGGCGGAATCGGTAGACGCGATGCACTTCTAATGCATGTCCGTAAGGAGTACAGGTTCGAGTCCTGTCAGCAGAGTCGCTAGCCAGCCTTTTGCGTACTGTCGTGGGAGCCGGGGGCAGCGGTGCGGCCTCAAGGCCCCATCAACGCCTCGTTGTGAGGGGGAGGGGGCAAGGCAAGCTTCCATCGACGCGTTGTGGGCGGTGGGTTGCGCCCTCGCCCCCTCCCCGCCGTGCGCGGCAGGGAGGGCGCTGGTCACGTCAACGAGGGGTATTCCAGGCCTCACGCACCTCCAACAGTAGACGTGTGAAGTGCCAGGGTGATCGCTCGTCGTTGTGACGCAGAAAGGGCGCAGGGGTGAGAGAGTGTCCGTGTTGTGCCACACTCGCCGGCCCGAGCACAAACACGCTTTGCACCAGGGCGCTCGGCACGACGAATCTCATTAGCTGCGCCCCTGTCCATTTGTGCGCTACTCATATTGGATTGGCGGTCATCTGGAGGACGCCTCGTTGCGATAATCTTCGACGGGCGTGACGACGACGAGAAGCAGACGGCGGCGGCGGCGTGAAAATCAGGTTGGGTGACTCGACGTTGGGTGGCAAACTATGGCCCACAGCGCAGAAGCACCCGCTGTTTTGTACCCGCTGCACAGTGTACAATTTCGAATCTGCATGTGCTCGTCTACTCGACATGTGCTGCGCCGAGTCGATTTCTGCGACATGTGCACTGCAGCGGCGTCGGAGATGTGCACCGTGTACATCGCACACACCGCCACCGTCACTGCCACCACCGTGCCATGCGTGCCAGGGCCGCCGGGTGCCCTTGTTTGTCCTTGTTCGGGTGGCAAAAAGTGCGGGGTGTTGGCGTGCGGATGTATTTTGGTCCATTGTCCCACGTGCGATTCCCTGAATGCGTCACTATCACGGTATCGGTCGCTGGCGCGTAGGCCGAGGGAGCCGGCTGCTGATGCTGATGCTGCTGCCTCCCACCCCACCCCACCTTCCTTCCTCCCCCCGCCTCGTCGCCTCCCGACTCCGCGTCGACTCGGATTGCACTCGCAAAGGTTACTACTACCACCACCCACCCCTCCTTCTCCGTCCCCTTCTCGGCCTACAAATACTGGCGCCTGCCTCAAGGTCGCCACTCACCAACCTGCATCCCCTTCGCCTCTCCCCCCTCTCTCCAACCCCACGCGCCCTAGCACGGGCTGCGACTCAACACTCGCGACACGTTCGCCGCTCACCACCGCCACCCCACCACTCGAGGCCGTTAGATGGCCCATTGCCCGCAATGACCACGTTGCGCTCCTTCCAAGCTGAAATAGCAAACTTCTCCCACGAGAAGCAGATTCAATCAATACAGGCCGCGCGCGACGCCCACGCCGCTGCCGAGCAGGCGAAGCACCACAAGCCCAAGCCTGCCCCACAGCCACAACAACAGCCAGCTCCCACCTCGCCCATAGCCACTGGCCAGGTGCTCGTCGAGTCCGAGGTCGTCGAGGAGCCGGAAGTCCCAATAGCGGTGAGTTGATGAGGTCGATGCCGACGCTGATGCCAAGGACCTCCTGATCAACGCTGAGGACGATGCCTTGCAAGCGCGCCTCGCGTCGTCGCTGCTTCGCAGACGCGGCGAGATAATCGTCTCGCTCGGCCTGCACCCCGACGACGGGCACGGCGCGTTCGGCGACGCGATCACCTCGGCGCAGCTTGACACGGCCATTGCGCGTCTTACCAAGACGTGCGAGGCCCTCAAGGCTGATGTCACCGAGCTCTATCGCGAGAAGGCGATCGGGGGCGCCGACAGCCCCTACGGGTGCTGGCTCGTGCGCCTCCGTCCAGCTGGCATGGAGGAGGTGATGGAGGTGCGCGTCGCCGTCGTTGGCAATGTCGACGCGGGCAAGAGCACCACGCTTGGAGTGCTGACCCGCGGCGGGCTCGATGACGGACGCGGCAAGGCGCGAATCGCCCTTTTCCGTCACCCCCACGAGGTGGAGACGGGCCGTACGTCGTCGGTCGGCGGAGAGATTCTCGGCTTCACGACAAAGGGCCAGCCCATCTTCCCCGAGCATATCTCGGACGTCGGCACCGCCAAGCGCGAGAAGCTTACGTGGGAGGAGATCTGCAAGCGCGCTTCCAAGGTGGTGTCGTTTATCGACCTGGCCGGGCACGAGCGCTACTTCAAGACGACGCTCTACGGACTTTCGGGCTGTGCTCCCGACTACGTCATGCTTATGGTTGGTGGCAACGCCGGCCTTATCGGCATGTCCAAGGAGCACCTCGGTGTCGCTCTGGCGCTTAACGTGCCGATCGCCGTCTGTGTGACCAAGGTGAGTTGTTGGCGTCGAGTGCCATGGCTGACGCCAGATCGACATGACGCCGCCCAACATTCTCGAGCAGACCATCAACATGTTGGTCAAGGTGCTCAAGAGCCCTGGGTGCAGGCGCGCGCCGTTCTTTGTCGAGAACCCAAGGCAAGCAGTTGATGCTGCGCGCCGGTTGGCCAACCCCAACGCGACTGGCCCCAAGCTGTGCCCCATCTTCATGGTGTCGAATGTGACTGGTCACAACCTTCCCAACCTGCGCACCTTCCTCGACTGCCTGCCCTCGTCGCAGATGGACGAGAAGTACGTCGCCGACGCGCCGTTCGAGTTTCAGGTCAGCGACGTCTTCTCGGTGCCCTTTGTCGGTACCGTTGTCAGCGGTGTCGCAACCGCCGGCACGGTCAAGCCCAACGACCAGGTGCTGCTTGGCCCCGACTCGCTCGGCCACTTCATCCCGACCGTGGTCAAGACGATTGAGCGCAAGCGTGCAAGGGTGGACTCGGCCGAGGCGGGGCAGAGCGTCGCGTAAGTGGGATGTGCACTGTGTTGAATAAAGCTGACCCCCATCAGGCTCGCGCTGAAGCGGATACGCCGACCCCAGGTCCGTAAGGGCATGGTGCTTGTGGCCAAGAGCGACACTCCGCCCAAGGCGGTGATGCGCTTCGAGGGTATGGTCATGGTGCTGCACCACTCGAGCACAATACAGCCCAAGTACACCGCCATGCTACACTGCGGCCCAATCCGCCAGACGGTGCGCATCGTTTCGCTCGACCACCCCTCTGGCCTGATCCGCACGGGTGACCGCTCCAAGGTGGTGTTCGAGTTCATCAGCCACGCCGAGTACGTCAAGGAGGGGCAGCTGATCCTGCTCCGTGAGGCCAAGACCAAGGTGCTTGGCGTTGTAACAAAGGTGCTGTGAGCGAGGGGAGTTGTCATCGACGTCGCGCGGGAACGCGTCCACAAACATGTGTCATCAAAGCCGAGGCTAAGCTTCCGTCTTGTGTAGTTGTGCCCTTTTTTCTTTCTTTGCTCGTCCTGCAGACATGTTATGCAACTGCTGGCGTGTGTGGGGTGCTGGGGCTTTAAGGGATCGGCAACTTTGTTTTTTTGGACGGAGGTCATAGCAGTGTGACACCGCGTCGATCAGTCAAGCGTCACATCCATGTCTCGGCTGTGTGAGTGGCACTTCCCGCCGCCACACCCACCAAACCCGATCCATTGTCCGTGGTCTAACCTGCTATAACACTCGAGGAGTCTATAGCTCTGAATGTAGGCGAAGCCTCTCTCTCTCTAGATGCACACTCCACGGTGACGTCGGTAGCCGCGCTCACACGTCCGCACCTCGCACAGTCCGCCGACGCACGCGACGTCGCCGGCCCCCTCGAGCGCGGTGCAGTCGACGCCGTCGACGCCAGGGCAGCCACCGCACGCCTCGAGTTCACGCATCACGTCGACGCACTCGTATCCGTCATAGTCACCCCCATTGTCAAGCTGGTTGTGGAACAGGTTCTTGTGCGAGCCGCGGCGGGTGCGGCATACCTTCTTCCCCGGGCAGGACGGCACGAGCGCGCGCTCCAGTCCCCGTCGGCGCGCGGCCGCAGATGATAACTCTGGTGGGGGCGTTAGCGATCCCACGCGCTCCACGGGCCAGTGGACGCACCAAACCCGTACTGACACGCGGATGACTGGAACGTCGTCGCGGCGGACGCGGAACACTGCGGTGTGCTGCGTGTCAGCGTTGCGCGCGGCGACCCCGCGTGCTTACAACAATACGCATGGCACATATGCGTTGTCGAACGCGAATCTGTTGGTCATGCAGGTGCACTGAGTGTCGTACTTGTCGCAACTTGCCGCTGTGGCTGCCTGCTGCCAGCAGCCCCAGGTGCATGCGTCCGTGGTCGACGGGCTGGCGGCACGTCAGCGGTTGGCGAGGCGGGGGGGGGGGGTGCGGGCTCACTCTATCGGCGCGCGTTTCTCGATGCCACGCACGGCGAGGGTTGGTGGTGTCTTGTCCGCGCTGGCGCTCGCAACCAGCAACAGGGCAAGCGTGACGAGGAGGAGCGTCATGGTGGGGGGGGTGAGTGAGTGAGTGATTGTTGAGGACGTCTGGACGCTAGGAGCAAAACCTGTTATGCGCATTGCTTCGCTCTGCCCACTCGACCCACGAGCACCAGGCTGCCTGCCACGGGGGTGACTGGGCCACATGGGCAACATGTCATCCGTCAAGCCTCCTGATAGTATCCCATAAGAAACGCCAGGCAATACGGCACTGCATTCATGCGTCCGACTCGCCCCTGCAGCCTTCGATCTCTGACGCCTCGGCGCAAGGATCTGTACAGCGCAGCATCCCTCTCTCCGCCTTGGCGCTGGGTTGGTCTGTACGGAGTCATAGAACTCTCTACGACCTTATCAGCATGATTCGTGGCGGATAATGACGGCGTTGGTCCTCCTGAACCTGCTCCCCTACGATTGAATAGTGGCGGAGTTATCTTGGTGCATGAGTGGCGATGGGTGTCCGCGGGGTCACAGGTACCCTGCTCGCCGATGCGGCGGCCACACGACAGCTGTACCGCAGCCAACTCGGGGCCAACCGCCACGGCTTAGGAACAGGCTTTCAATGCAGCTGGGTGCATGCCCGGGTCGTCCCACTCCTACGTGCACCGCTGATTAGTCTACAAGTGCGGCTCACGTGGGCCGTACATGGCTGCCAGGGGCCGGGTGTGGCGCAGAATTGACCGGGCGGAGCCGCAACGCCTCGCACTTTAGGCAGCTCGCGTGGCGATGTCTGTGAACTGTGATTCCCGCAGCAGGGCATGGCTGAGTACGAGGTCGATGCCACGGATCGTGCTCTTGATGTCATTTTGCTTGCCTGACGAAGCGTCGAGCAGGACAAATGCCCCAAGAGCCGAGCGCCACTGACGAGATCCTCACCTCCGCAGTACACCCACGAGGACAGTGTGCCGAGACAACATGCTGGGCCGAGACAGTCCGGCGGATAGCTCGATTTTATGCGTTCCGCACCGTCCCAGGCCGCTCGCGCCTCGTTTGGCAAAGTCTGGCGCTGGGTATGCCGCCTCTCCTTCACATTCCTCCTCGGATCCTCGGATCCTCGTACCCTCGTAAAAGTGTAAACAACCTCGCGTGGCGGCCACGCGGGAATGACGTCAGCTCGGATTGCATGATTGCAGATTGATAGCTCGAGGCGGTAACCACAACAACAACCAGCATCAAGGACCCCGACATTCGCCCTCCGCGCGCCCCCGTACACCTCGACCAGCCAGCGGCATCGCTCGTTCTCAAGTGGACGACTTTTGCAGAACGGCCACGGCGAGCCCTCAGCCAGAGCCACGCTGTAAATACCCACTCGACACCACCAGGTGGCGCGCACGTGCGACGACCAAGTCGCCGACCGCCAACCGACGTCAACGCCAACGCCGGCGCTCGCACGCCCCGCCGCTGAGCCTGCAACGTTCCCCGTCCCGCCCAGTAGTTACTCGCGTAGGCATTACACGCCCCCCGACACAGCGGTACACAGCACGACGCGTCGGCAGTGTGCATAGGGACGCGTTGGCGCCCAGTGTGCTCGTTGGGTTGGCTAAACCGGGGGGACCGCATACGCCCGCCTCCGCCACCGCCGTTATCCGCTGTGCCTTGTGGCTCTGCTCTTGCCGCCGCCGCATCACGCGTCACTCACGACTCCGCACTTCTCTGTTCTGCACAATCCACAACACGACACGGCTACTGCACAAACCATGGCAGACACCGACTCACCCATCATCCGCCCCACAACCCCGGCGAGCGAGTATGACGGCCCGCCCCGCCTCCCGCTGAACCGGTCGAGCTCGTCGCTCTCGGGGCTGGCCCACCGGGGCGCCGAGCGCGTTGGTGACGACTGGAGCCAGTCGTTCGTCCTACTCGGTACGTTGCCACCGCGCCGTTCTGGTGCAGAAGACCCAGCTGACATGTCCAGACACTATCGAAACGTTCTTCGGTGCGTCGGTTAACGTGAGCCGAGAAGCCATCTGACCTGCGCAGACTCGAGGCTCGATCTTATCGAACGACGGCTAAAGGCGTCGTCTGCCAAGATCCGCAAGAAGGCAGGCGACCTGCTGCCCAAGGGGCTTCGGACACCCGGCGGCGGGGGAAGCATCCTCCTTCTTGACGACGAGGACGAGGCGGAGCGCGACGCAAAGGACAAGGAGCGCGGCCTCACGAGGCGCGGACAAAAGTACAAGCAGGACGCGGAGCGCGAGCTCGCCCGCCTCAAGGTCAAGCTCGCGGGCAAGGTCACCAACCTCAGCGCGAGCTGGCACTCGGCCAAGACGGTGCGATTGCGCGAGAAGATCTGTAAGTGCGAAGCGAGTGGGCGTGTGCTGACGGCTCAGCCTTCTTCTGGGGTGTCTGGACGCTCGCCTTCGCATGCCTTCTGTACGGCATGGCACCGTCCTACTTTCCCCTGGCGTACACTATCCAGTCGGCATTCTACCTCCCCACCCGCGCATGGCTCTACAAACGCAAGCAGTGGCACTACTTCCTCTTTGGTGGGTATTCGCCACATCGACGCGACTGACCCACCAGACATGTGCTACTTTGTCAACGCGCTCGACCTCATCTGGCTGTGGATATTCCCCAACTCGACCATTCTCTTCATCTGCTGCTACCTCCTTACTCTCGGTAGGTAATGATCACTGGGAGACCAGCTGATACCCCCAGGCCCCCTCGCGAGCGCCATCATCACCTGGCGAAACTCGCTCGTGTTCCACTCCCTCGACAAGGTCACCAGCCTGTTTATCCACATGTGAGTGCCGTCGCGGCGCGGCACCACTGACGCCAGCTACCCCCCTATCGTTCTTTCCGTCGTCCTGTTCCACTACCCCAATGCTGTTGAGCGGTATCCGGGTCTGGCCCACATCAACGACTACAGCTGGATCTTCAAGATCGCGCTCGCCGCAGTGCCCTACTGCATCTGGCAGGGCTCGTACTTCAAGTTTATTTCCGTCGACCGCAAGGAAAAGATTGAGAGCGGACAGCGCGCCAACTCGTTCCAATAGTACGTTGTTATGCCTCATCGGTGCTGACTTTAGCCTCCTCAACGACAAGCGTGGCCCTATCGGCCGAGCTCTGCGCAACATTCGCCCCGAGCACCGCGAGCTCTGGTTCATCTTCGGCCAGTTCAGTGAGTGTACTGACTCTGATCTCCCACTCACACCCCAGTCTACAGCATCATCTTCATGATTCTGCCCGCCACACTCCTTATTCACAGCAAGACGGCCACCAACATCTACCTCATCATCATCTTCTCGTCGTCCATCTGGAACGGCGCGACCTTTTACGTCGAGGTGTTTGGCCGTAAGTTTGAGCGCGAGCTCGAGCGGCTCCGCAAGGAGATGGACGCTCTCACCGCATCCAACTCGTCGAGCACGGGCAACCCGACCCCGAGCAACCCCGGTACGCCCTACCTCGACAGCCCGCTGCACACCGGCTCGACCAACGGCGCCGACGACCTCGCGTACTCACCCCTCGTCCTTCCCAACTCGACCGTGTCCGAAGTTCCCTCCATGTCCCTCGGCGTGGCTGCCCAGGCAGCGATCGAACCTGCCGAGAAGTCAAAGAGCGAGTAGTGTTAATGCGCGTCGTGTACCGGGACTTCTGCTGGTTACGCCAGCCTAATGCTAGTACCTTGATGACATGTTATGACTCTCTACAATAATACAGTCCTATCGCCAAGCTCGGGAAGCCTTGGCCTCGCGCGGTGCGGCAGCCCCACTCGCAGCCAACTTGGCCTGTGATCGTGCCAGCGTCGCAGCGGTCGGGGCAGTGAGGCTCGATTTCGAGCCCAACACCTTCCTCGGCGCTTGCTCGCTCGGCGCGTTCGGCCGCCTGCTCTCGCCTAACACGCTGTCTTTACTGCCAAAGGGATTCTTCCCGCTACCACCACTACTGCTGCTGCTGCTCCGCCCGCCCTCGCTCGAGCGCGCCGCCCGCTCAAGCACCAGGCGCGCGAGCGGAGTCTTTGGTCCGCGGCGCTTCGCGACAACGTGCTTGCGCTGCGGTGTTCGGCGCGGCGACGCGCCAGCATGCGGTGACATGGGCGAGGGCGAGTGAGGGGCGTACCGATGCTGCTGCTGGGTCTTTCGTGGCGGTGTCGTCGAGCCCGGCGCCACCACCCGCTCCTCCACTGGCGCGGCAAGATCCGCCAGACTCACGTCCCCCTCGGCCTCGGTCGCTACCTCCACAACCGCGAGCGCGGCGAGCGCCTGCTCCCGCGCATGCTCGTCGCGCGCAGCGTCGAACGCGACGCGCTCTTCGCCCAGCGCGACAGCCTGCGCTCGCAGCTGCTCGCGCTCGGCATCGATCAGCCTCTTCTGGCGGAGCAGCTCGTCGCGCAGGCGCGCGTCCTCAAAGTCGGTGGTTTTGGGCACGCTGGGGTCAGTTGAGTCCCAGTATGATCCAACTCACGCAGCCCCGACGTTCAACTTGGCCATCTCCTCGATGGCCTTCTTGGCCTCTGCCTCGCGCCCCTGCACGATGGCAATCTCGACCTCGAGGTCCTTGACCCTATCGCGCAGGTCCGACTCGATGCGCTCCCGCTCGCGCGCCGCGCGGCGCTGGGCCTCCGCCTCCTCGGCCTCGGCCTCCGTCTCGCCTGACCCGTCGCGCATAGGTGGCGAGACTCCAGACGTCAGCGCGGCGTGCACGTCGCCCACGAGCGCGCGCAGCTTGGCGTCCGCGATCTGCGGGTGCGCGGCGGGGCCCGCAACCTGCTGTACCCTGCCTGGCTTGTCGAGCGCGAAGAAGTCCGAGTGCCGCTGGTGCGGTGGTGCGTCCATTCCTAGCCCAGCTGCGAGGGCATCGTTGAGCGCGTTTGACGTCGACACGATGATGGTGCGGAATGCCTCAGTCTCGGTCTGGAGGTTCTCGCGAATGTCCTGAAGCTCCTGCAGCGTCGTCTCCAGGAGGGGAAGGGCGCCGGGCTGGCCTCGTCAGTGATAGATGTTATGTATCACTTACTGCCACGGGGGCCGTCGCGCCTGGCGCCACCGGGTTCATGAGCTCAAAGGTTGGCGGGACGATCGGACTTTGCCGCGCGAGCTGGCCCAGCGTCTTGTCAAGTTTGAGCTGCGAGCGCTTGGCCTCTTGCTGTGCGGCGACGCGCACAGTCTCCAGCGCTTTTCTCCCTTGGGCAACATCGTGTCGCAGCGACTCGGTCTTGCGTTCCTCCAAGGCCAGCCGGCGCTCGATGTCACCCGCCCGCGCTTTGTACCCCTCGACGTCCGTTTCGAGCTTTGCGTTGAGCCGTTCGGCCTTGTCGCGCGCCTTGCGTTCCCGACCAAACTCGTACTCGAGGGTACGGTACCGCGCGTTCAAGTCCTCTACTAACGTGAGATTGGCCTGGCGTCAGCGGCGGGGAACGGCGGGTGCAACTCACGACACTGGCACCAAGGAGCTGGGACACGACGTAAGACACATTCGCCTGCTCGTTGTCCGACAGCGCCGAGAGCGAAAGCGGCCGCTTGGCGTACCCGTGCGCCAGGAGCTGCGAGTTGAGCGACGAAATGGACACGGAACTGCTGCCTGCGTTGCCGGCGTGGGTCGACATTGGACGTAGATGGCGAGTGTCGAAAGAAGTCAGTCCCGTCGTGTTTTGATCACAAGGTTGTTTACAATGCATGAGGCCTATTCGTTTTTACGTAATAAAACGTGCACGTCCCCGCTACGTGGATGATCACTCAGCCGAGCATCCATCGCATGGCCACTGCTCCTTGCCGCAATCAGCGAAGCCACGACAACACTTCATTGCTCTCACAACGCTGACAACGACCATGCAAGGCGAACCACCAGGCCCAGTCCCGGCCTCGCCTCCGCCTCTCACGGCGTTCCAGGCGCAGCCCGCGGCCACGCTCGACGTCGACAACTCGGGCCTGCGCCACCGGCACTCGCCGCTCCGAAAGCGCATCCACGTCCAGACGCCGACGGCCGAGCACGGCGGCGGCAACACACCCACCGGCGCCGCAGCGGGCGGGTGGAACGTGCCCCTCGCCTTCACCGTGTCCGAGGTCAAGGACGCCATCGCCAACGGCTCGGCGGGCTACGGCCTCTGGGAGCGCGCGGGCTTGCGCCTCGTGTACCACGGTCGTATCCTCGACGACGCCGACGTCCTGGGCAAGGTGCTCAACGTCAACGCCGACCGCCCAACGCTCCACCTCGTCGCGCGCCCTATTGCCTCCCACCGTGCAGGCTTGAACCTCATGGCGCTGGCTGCGTCGGCTGCGCCTCCAGCTGTGGCGCTGGGCAGTCCTCCGCCGCGTCACGCGCCGTCGGCTTCGCCCGCCGCCGCTGCGCTTGCCGACTGCGCACACTACCTGCTGTTCTCGGCCCGCGAGCACCTCTGCGCCCTCCTTGGTACGCCCGCGCTGCATTGGGAGCAGATGGTGCCCCCGCCCAGCGTGTCGCGCTTGGTCGCGCGAGGCGCCGTCTCGTCGGTCATTCAGGCGTACTCGCGCCAGCTCGGCGAGGGTTCCTACGTGGTGCTCGAGACCGAGTCGGCCGACGTCCGCCGCGCGCTTTGGGAACGCGATGGTGAGGCGGGGGTGGTGAGGCAGATCCACGCTGTGTGGGGTGGCCACACCGGTCGTGGGTATAGCCCATCTGGCGAGGTCCTCGCTGTCGAGTTGGAGTGAGTTGAGGAGGAGGATCTTGATATCGCAGCTTACACCCCAGCCATATCACATACAACCTCAACCTCCCGGCCCTCGTCGACATGACACCCTCCCAGCTCACTCATCTCCTCGCATATCTTCGGATCACATTGCTCGTGCCTCGCGTTCTGGACGTCGCACGACAGAGCGAGCACGCGCTGCCTGGCTCGACACCACCGACACCAACAAGAACGACCACTGTGGCACCAACGCCAGCCCCAGCAGTGCCCGCCGCCCGTGTTGTGCAGCAAGGCTCGGTGCGGCTACGCGTCCCCCGCTTCTCATTCGCTCTCGTGCAGCACTTTGCCTGGTCGGCACTGAGGCTCGGCGCCTTTGTGTGGATGCTCACGCGTCACATGGCATGGGAGGACAAGCGGCTATGGGGTCTGGTTGCATGTGCCACGGGGTGGCTGTTGGTTGACGCCTACAACCGTTACATCATGGAGGACCGCGAGGAGCGCATTAGGCAACAGCGGCAGCTCCGTCGCGCCGCCGGTGCGGGCGGAGTGGACGGCGCCGATCTTGGCGAGGGAGCGCCTGGCGGCGGTGCCGGTCGCGATATGGACGACCCGATCGAGGTCGCCGCCGCGGCGCGTGCAGCTGGTGTGCGGCCCCGCAACCCCGCACAGCAGGCGCGCACCGAGGAATGGAACGAGTACACTGCCCTCTACCACCTCGACGTTGACAGCCGCCAGCTGCGCCTGCCCTCCTCGGCGATTGGTGCGCCGCGTACTGTCGCAGGACCACCGGGTACGATTGCACCGGGGCCAATGCTCCGACGCGCGCCACTCACCCGGCCCGGGTGGTGGACGACGCGCCTCTTCCTCCCCATCTACCTGTGGTTTGTCACGCTTGTCCCCGTGCTCGAGGCGCGCCGCGGGCGTGCCATTAGGCGACGCGAGCGTGTGATGCGCCAGATTGTGCATCAGCTCACGCCGCTCCCGAGCGCCGAGGGTACTGAAAACGGCGGTGAATTGGCCACGAGCCACGTCGATACCGCCACGCAACCCGTGGTCGGCGAGCCCGTGTTCCCCGACGACATTTCACCTGCTGCGCGTCGCTACTATGCACGCGTGGCCCTCAGCTCCGAGTCGATTGACTGGGACGAGGAGCGCGAGGCTCAGCGCGCCATGGGCGTCGCGGACGAAGACTAGATCTGTCGCGTGATAGAGTTGTATACAACCATTGTATAGATACGAGATATGGCGTGGCGGGGGGGGGGGGGGGGGCTGACGTGTCCTGGCCACTGTGCCTGCTGTGCATGAGTAGATGAGAGTGGAGTGCACCCAGACTTTGTCCTGGCCAACTAAGCATATGTCGACGTCAGACGTGTAGCTGTATGCATGCATGGCCGCGGAGTCGAGGAGTCGGGCTGTAAAACGCTTGCGTAGTTTGTTGTTCGGCGACCTGGATCTTTGGGGATGTGTCGAGTGGCGCGGCCGGCGTGACGAGCCGGGGATAGCACGTTCCTCAAAAGTCACTGCAGGGCGGGTCAGGCCATGACACCCGCGACGAGTCCACGCCACCATATGCACAACCCCATCGCGTGAGCTGCAAACACAATAAATGCGCACTCGCTGCATCACCCACTACACTCTGCCCGTCACGACTGAACGATCATTGGACTCGACATCGACTTGTGCATAGGGCAGCAAGAGCAACAACAACAGCAGCGGCCACACGACCATCCCCCATCACTCTGCCACGACGCGTCGCGCGCACGTGTCTGTTTCGACACCCAGCTGCACCCAGCACACACACACACACACGCCACCCAACATGGCGACGATCATGGGCCTAACGCTGCCCCCATTCCCGCACACACTAGGCGAGCTGCTCGCCCTCCCCCCGGGGGTGTGGACGCCGCTCCCCATCCTCGCCGCCCTGGTGGGCACGTACGTGCTCGCCGCGCGCCGCTTCGACACGGACCGCGCGCGCGCGTACATCCTCTCTGCGATCTCGGCGGCCGTCCTCAGCGCGACGAGCTTGCCGTTCGTGTACATCTGGCTCACGGGCGGCTTTGAGGCCGCGTGGCGCGCCGGACAGACGGGCTGGACGGCGACCATGGCCCAGTATGTCATTGCGTTCTTCGGGACGTACCTCTTTGGTGAGTCACGGCAAGGAGGAAGGTGCCCTTGGGAGAGTTTTTTGCTGACGCGTGCTTGCAGCCGACGTAAGTGCATAGTGGAGTGGCTCGCGATGGAGGCCGGCAGACTGACAAACTCTCCAGCTCGCAGTCGGATACGTCGCATACCGCTCCCAGGTCGGCCTGCTCACCGGCTGGATCCACCACACGGTCTACATGGGCCTCATGGTCCACCTGGCGGTCGGCGACCAGGCGCCCATCTTCATGACGGGCGCGATTATGGAGCTGCCGACGCTCGACCTCGCCCTGTCAAACATGTACCCCTCTGTGCGGTCGGACGAGCGCTTCCTCGGGCTCATGGTCGCCTTCCGCATCGTGCTCAACTTTACGCTGCTGGTCGAGACGCTGCGCCCGGCCAACCGCGCGCTCATGTCCTACTCGCTCGTGCCGAGCGTGATGCTCGCGCTCGCGCTGGCCATGCACGCGTCGTGGCTGCACGGCGGCATTACGGGCTACCTCAAGCGGAGGAAGCGCGCGGCCGCCAAGGCGGCCGAGGAGAAGGCGGCACGCGCAGCGGCCGAGGAGGAGGACGGCGGCGTGTCGACCCCCGACGAGTCGCCCCTCGTCACCCCCTTCACGCCGTCCCAGCCGAGCATCACGATCCGCGACGGCATCTTCCAGAACGCGGCCTTCGCCAACCTCCCCATCCCCAACATCCCCGCGCTCAAGGGCCTGTCCGAGGCGCTCCCGCAGGCCAAGGCGAGCCTGAGCGACCTCCAGTTTGGGATCAAGGAGGCGTACAAGGGTGGCCGGGAGCGGTTGCGCCTGCGTCGCAGGAACGCCGCCGAGGTCGTCGAGCAGGTCGGCGTGGCGGCGTAGTGGGCTGGTGCGGTGGCGGCGTGGAGAGAGGGAGGGAGGTTGCACTGCGGGAATGAGCGACGCGACGACGCACCCGCATTTAACGACTACGATATTCCGTACATGAGCCAGTGTGCGCCATAGTCATATGTATCTTTTACCATGCGCCAAAGTGTGGCAGCAGCATGTCGCCACTCGACGCAGGCAGGTGCCACGAGGATCCGGCGGCCAGCCGGTGCCCGACCTGCGTAGGCGCTGTTGCCGTTGCCGCCGCCACGGTTGCCGTTACCGTGTGTCGCAGCCAAGCATCGGCGCAGCGTTTCACTTGATCTATCCTCTCACTTCCCACTCACCACTTCACCACCACCACCAACACACAAAACATGGCTGCTGCATCACTAGCCAGCGCCGCCGTGATGCTGGCCGCGGGCTTCCCGCTGGGTGCGTAGCCCCACCCCGCCCCACCGCACTTGCGCTGACGCTCCCCCCCGCAGTCGCCGCGCACGAACACCACAACGTGACCCACATCGACCCGGGCGTGCCCATCGGCGCGACCATGTATGTGCATGTGAGTTGGGCTGGGATGGGTCTGGCAAGTGATGAGCTGACAGGCGCAGATGACGCTGCAGACCTTTACGTGGGGCATCCTGTTCCCCATCGGCATGGTGCTGGGCCTGACCAAGTGGGTGTGGTGTGGTGGTGTTACACGCTGCGCGCGGCTCGCTCGCTGACGCTCGCTCGCTGCATAGATCAAAATACCACGTCCCCCTCCAGTCGGTCGGCATCGTGCTCAGCCTCTTTGGGTCGTACCTCGGCCACCACCACGGCGGGCGCGAGTACCCCGCGACGGTGGGTACGGGCGCTCGAGCGCGACTAACCACCACCAGGTGCACGGGCTCATGGCCAAGATCATCTTCGTGCTGCTCCTCACGGTGAGTGTTGTGTGTCTAGCGCGCTGACCTGCCCCCAGCAAGCATCCCTCGGCATCTTCCTCAAGCTCCACATCATGGAGACGACGGTGCGCCCGCACATCCGCCGCGCGCACAAGGTCGTCGGCGTGCTCTACCCCATTGTCGGGTGGACGCAGATGCTGTTCGGCGTCGCGACGGCCCTCAACTTCTGCCGCGGGGGCAACCTCGGCCAGTGTGCCGCGCACTACATCATGGGCTCGGCCTTCATCGCCTACGCCGCGATCCTGGTCATCATGCTCAATGTCGGCGGGGCGTGGTTGAAGCGCACTGGCTTCAGCCAGGAGATGCTCGACAGCACGGTCATTACAGTTTGGGTGAGTGACGCTGGGGTCGCGGCAGGCCTTTGTTCGCGCTCGCTGGCCACGCTCGCGCTCACACCCCACCCAGGGCATCATCAACACGTTCACCGAGCACCACGGCGGCCCGTGGACCCACAAGGACATGCAGCACACGATGATGGGCGTGCTCTGGTGGGCGGGCGGCATGCTCGGCATGTTTCTCAGCCGCAAGGGCCAGCGCTCGTTCGTCCCGGCCATCATCATCGTCTTCACGGGCTGGGGCATGTCGGCGCACGAGCAGGACCTCATGATCTCGTCCAAGATCCACGCGCTGTTCGGCTACGCTTTGATTGCTGCTGGTGTGCTGCGTGTCGTCGAGGTGTGCTTTGTGCTGCACGACGGACCGAGCGACTCGGCGCACATCCGCATCTTCCAGCACCTCCCGCCGTACCTCCTCGTCCTCGGCGGCACGCTCTTCATCTCGGCGACCAACGAGGAGATGCACAACGCAAACGACCGCGGCATCGACCACGTCTCGTACGCCCTGTTCGACTTTTCTCTCTCCTTCCTCATCTACCTCGTCATCACGTTCCTCGTGCACCTGTATCAGAATACAGGGCGGAATGCGGCGGCCAACAGGGGAGGAGTGGACCAGGCCCCAGAGGCGGGCTACTCGCAGCTCGCGACCCGCGGCGGCGACCCCGACGCTGACGGGCCCGAGGCGTACGAGCTCACCGAGCACGGCAGCGACGACGACGCCGTCAAGATTGGCGGCGAGGACGAGGTCGACTGGATCGGCAACGGCGAGCACAGGGGAGGAGGGGGTGGCGTGCGGTTGTGATGATGTCGATGTTGCCGCGCTCATGCTCATACCCCAATGCGCGTCCCGCCGCGCCTGTAGCCTATCGTTGATATCTAGACATGTCATGCGTTTGCCTGTGTAACCAGCATTGTGCGCGGGTGAGAGTGACAGGTGCATCGAGGTAGTTTAGATAACGACGCAGGGTACTGATTACTACAAGAGCGCATTCTCTAGTCCTGCTTCACTTCTCGGCCATGGGTTCTCACTGTCCCAGGCATCGTCACAGCCCCTTGGCTTGGCGCGTTGTAGGGCTACTCGACTAGAAGTTGAGGGGCACGTTGCCAGAGTTGGGGCCGAGGAGCTCGTTCCACGCAAAGACGAGGGCCGAGGCCGCGCCAGGTCCCGAAGCGACGGTGAGGGCGACGAGGACGACAATGTAGACCAGAGCCTGGCCGATACCGCCCGGGCGCAGGTTGTACAGCAGCCACGAGTAGTTTGCGATGAGCGTGAATGTAAAGTCTGCGCTGAAGACGAGGTGGGCGATGAAGCCGAGGTTGTCTGGCGCGCCGGCGGGCCAGTCCTTGGGGAGGTAGTAGAGCAGGACGTCGCGGAGGGGCACGTCGCTCTGGAGGAGCTTGAGGTGGCCCTTGAGCGAGGGGTAGAGGACCAGCGCGGTGATGATGAGGATCGGGGCGGTGGGGCTCGTCTTGGAAAACAACGGCACGAGGATCACAGGCAGGATGATGGCGAGGATGTTGACGTACAGCGGGAACGGCTGCCAGAAGCTGAGCGCGTCGAACGCCATGCCGCTCTCCTGCATCCAGAGGGAGGGGAGCATGCCGCCGACGAAGAATGCCACGAGCGTGGTGTAGATGTACTCTGTCTTGGGGCGCCACTGGCCGCGGGGCTTGGGGCCGAGCAACACGATGGCAAAGTAGATGGGCGACGCGACGGCGATGGTCGTCAGCTGGCCGATGAGGGCGAAGACGGACGCGAGGCGCGCGCCGAACGCCGCCGCGCCGCGGCGGGGCCGGAACGACTCGTACACCATCTGCACAATGTGCGTGACGTACAGCCCGCCAAAGACGCCCATGAGCACGTTCTCGCCCTCGCCGGCCGTGTTGCCCGCCAAAAACACAGTGTTGAGCACGCAGTTGATGCCGTTGAGCGTCGGCGACAGGAACGAGTAGTACTTGAACCCCGGCTGCTCGAAGCACTTTTCCGTCTTGATCCATGTCTGGCCTTTGAAGCCGGGTTGCTGGAGGGCTGGGGGGGGGGGGGGGGGGTCAGCGAGGAGAGGGGCAAGCGCGACCACCGCGCAACTCACCCACGCCCCGGATCGCGTACCACGACGCGGCGGTGATGGCGATAAACCACGCAGAGAGGAGGATCTTGCCCATGTTGCTATGCTGGTGCTTGCTGCTTGACGTGGATGGGTGGATGCGCGTAGCAGGTCGGTCGTCGGACAACCTGGGCATATATAATACCCGGCGTGCCGGCCACTCACTAGCTTGTGTAGCGTCCAACTCGGACATGGAACAGAGCAAGACATTCGGTCTGGCTGCGGTGGGCAATGTCCGAACAGTGCGGCCGCCGAGCGACGAGACGCCGAGCGGCCTTGCAACAGCGCGTCGTCGTGCAGGTATAGGCCGCGCGCGATGCGTGGGGATCTGGTTCAGGCTCAGCTGTGTCTTGCTTGGCCCGAGACGCTGCCTGCCTGCCTGCTTGCGGCGACAACAACAACAACCTCTGTCTTGCGGCCGTGACGTCAACAAAGCCGGTGATGCCCTGCCCGTACTTTTGTTTTGAGTGGTGGCGCCAGGCGCCAGCGAGGCGCGTCGTCGGTAATCCCTTTCGCCCGGCGTAGCAGCATCCTTGATCATCCTCGGCCCGAGATAGCATGCTGCTGCTGCCAGCGACGCAGAGTGCATGCACGCACCGTGGGTGGCTGAACGCGTCGCGCAGAGGACGAGACGATGGTGCAGCAGCGCTGTCTCGCTTGTAGCTTGCAGGCACGCGATGGGAACGCCGGCTGCATTGACGGCGCGGGGGCCGAGGGTTGTGTCCCGAGGTTTGCGTCGTCGGCATGTTGGTTCCAACAAACTGGCCCAACGTGTAGCAGCCAGAGTCGATCGACTGCGTCACTCCCTCTCCCAGTGCAGCTGGCACCACACCGCACCCACTCCCCCTTACCCCCAAACACCCACGCACTCATCACTGCTCTTCTCTTCAGACCGAGCCTCGCTGCTCTGGCTTAGCAAAACACACAACGCATCCACCACGAAGATTGCAGCCAGGAGACAGTCGGCCCACTCGGGCAACCCCGGCCCCGGCCTAGGCCACAGTCACGGCCACCACCACTACCCCTCCCACGGCCCGCGCAGGCTCAGCGTATCGCGTTCAGAGAGCTCTCCCAGCCCCAGTCCGCCCGCCTCGCCCTCGACCTCGCCCCGGGCCGCATTCTCCCCCCTCCCTAATACTGCTCCTACCACTCTCATCGGCAAGAAACCACGCACGTCGTCGCGTTCCGGCCGTCGCCTATCGGCCTCTAAAATCGGTCCAGTCCGCCCAGCACCAGGCTGGATGTCACACTACATGGGCTCGGCGTCAAGTGTCGGCCTTGGCCCCAGCGGCGACGAGGACCACGGCGCGAACGGCTTTGTCGCGCTCCATGCCGACGACACGGAAGTCGAGACGACGCACAGGAAGCGCACGCAGCAGGCCGCAGCAGAGCAGCTCGCGCCCGCCGACGCAGACGGCCTCCACGCCCGAGGGGACTCGCCGCGCCCCATACCGAGCCGGCTACCGAAACGAGCTGCGTCGGACAGCAACGTGCATCACCCCCTCCCGGCGCGCGTAACGCTCCTCCCGCACACGCTCACCATCGCGGGCAGGAGCTTGACGCTCAACCGCAAGCGGTGCGAGGACGTCCTCCTCCTCGGTGCGGTCGTGTTCGGAATCGTGCAACTCTCGTACGGGTGGAACGAGTGGGCCGTGTCTGGCGGTGAGTCAGCGATCTGCGCGCATCACACGGCGGCCGGAGTACTGTGCTAACATGTCAGAAATTACGACGCTGCTTGTGTTGAGCATCGCCTATGTCTACTTTAGGGTACGCCCAGCACCGACCCCGTCGTCGCCAGGTAACCGGTCGCGCTCGCCCCTGCCGCCTCTGCCTCCAAATGGTGTGCGCGCGAGCGGGGTACGGCGGTCGAGCCATGTGCAGCCGACAGCGGCGGCGGCGGCGACCGCTGCAGGCGTACGCGCATCGACCCCAGTGCTCGACGAGGACGCGCCGACAACACTCGGCAAGAACGGCTGTATCTGGGGCACAGAGGAGCGCGAGTACCGGTGAGTACCGATGGTGTGGGTCCGAGACTGACGCCAGTGACTGCCTCGACGACGGCGCGCTGTTTGCGCTCCTCCTCTGCCCGGTCGTCGCCGCGGCGCTGCTGCACGCCGCACTGCTACGGCTGTCTGCCGACCCAGACAGGGCCGTGCTTCCCGGCTGGGTCGTCGAAGAACCGCTCGTGATCCCCGGCACGCCGATCCGACGCATCTCTGCAACGGTCCCGCACGGCACGAGCGACGTGACGCGCGCGCTGTCGGCGCTGGCAATCTCGCGCCGAAACCTCGTCCAGCTGTTCACGCTGCTCTCGTTCGTGCTGCTCGTGCAGCTCACCTGGTCGCTCCGGCGCGAGGTGGTGCGCGCGCGGAGCAACCTCGGAAACGGCAGGCTGGCGGCTGTTAATGGCGCCGCGGCAGACAAGACTGCCACCGACACGAGCGACACGTCGGCAAAGGCGCCCGTGCCGACCATCCTACCCGGCACGTACTGGCTTCGACGGGGCGAGCTGCGCCGCAACCTCTCGGTTATCGGCTTCGCCTTCCTCGTCACGAGCTGCTGCGTCGTCATCAAGATTGTCACCGCGCACATCGACTACGGTGTCTGGAGCGACATGTCCCACTCGGACATCATCCTCGCGACCCTCTTCTACCAGTTCTGCCTGTACGTCTGTGTCCGCCTCGCCCGTCGAGGATTCACCCTCGGCGAGCTTGCCATCGTCACAAATGCCGGCACGGCCTTATTCATGGAAACGGTCAACATGACACGGATGAAGGTGCGTACGGAACCGAAGCGGCGGTGCTGACACGCCGCAGATCCCCATCATCCAGACCCCGTATATCAAAACATACCGCCTCCCCACCCCGCTGTTGACATACCAGCTTGCACTGATTCCCGGATCCCTCCTCACAGGATTCCTCCTTTCACCTTTGCTATACCTGTCCAGGCATCTCGCCCAACGGCCAGCACGTCGACTGCGTTTCCCGCACGAGAAGCCGGTACACCGACGGCTCCTCGCGCTGGGCTTCTACGCTGGCTCGTTCATCGTCGTCTTTGGAGTCGTCGGCACGTGGGCACGCTGGGAGCTCGGCTGGCGCGACCCATGGCTCTATGTGATCTGGTTCCTCGTCGAGGGCCAGCACCCGTGGACGCGACCCGCGCTCATCGCGTACTGGGGCTTGCTGGCCATGTTCTCCGTCGCGGGGTGGCAGCGCCAGCTGTCCCGCGCGCGCAGGCACAGGCTGTACACTGTCCCCGGGACGTCGCGCGATTCGACCTCGTCGACCACGTCGACGAGTGCGCCGACAGTCGCGACGCAGATGATGGACGCGGCCGACCAGCGCATCCCGACACTCTCGGTCAACGCGCGCCGCAAGTCGTTCCATGCCCTCGCGGTGGCCATGTTCATCCCCGGCATATCCATCGACCCAGCCTTTACGCACCTCGCGTTCTCGGTCGCCTTTGCAGCGTTCACGTTTGCAGAGTACATCCGCTACTTTGCCCTCTGGCCACTAGGCGTGAGCGTGCACCTGTTCCTCAACGAGTTTATCGACCACAAGGACTCGGGCACGGCCATCCTGAGCCACTTCTACCTGCTCGCAGGGTCCGCCTCGCCGCTGTGGCTCGAGGGCCCGTCCCAGATCCTCGCGCACTTTGGCGTTCTGTCTCTCGGTATCGGCGACGCCGTGGCATCCATCGTCGGCCGGCGAATGGGCTACGCCCGCTGGTCGCCAGCGTCAGGCAAGACGGTTGAAGGCAGCGTCGGCTTCGTCGCCTCGGTCATCCTCGCGTCCATTGTCATGTGGATCGTCGGCGCGGTCGACTCGTTCAACTTTATCCCCTTTGTCATCACCACTACCCTCGTCACCCTCCTCGAGGCCTTCTCGGGCCAGAACGACAATCTCGTCTTGCCAGTCTATGGCTGGGCGGTGGGTACCCTGCTTGGCGTGTAACACAGCGCACGCCAGGCCTCATAATTATGTAACATACAATGCATGGACTGTTCATAGGTGTGGGTTGTTTGTCCAAGCGGTGTGTGCGTGCCCTGCGTCACAGGTGGCGGGCCTTGATGTGGGTTTATTCTACAATGTTGTTGTGGTTGGTGTGGGTTTATCCTACAGTGTTGAGTTTCGATGTCGGTGATATGCGTGGCCTTGCAAGAGGTCCAGTTGAGGGGGGCGAGGGAGTTGTCGACAGTTGTTGGGTGGATGATACAGGGAATATTACACATCTCTTGGGCAACGCAGCAGCGTTAGGATCGCGCCGGCCCGCTTACGGACCAGCATCGCAGTGCCACTGGGAATGGGTGGTGTGGAAGACATGGAAGGCGTGCGCCATGGCATGGCACGACGGGCAGGCCAGGGCGTCGCACTGGGGCGGAGGCGGCATAGTAGGGAGGGCAGCCTGGCCAACGAGAGGCGAGGAACTGTTGTGCGGGGTCGGCGCTGCGCCGAACGGTGTGCTAGTGAGCTGGGGGTTCTTCTCGTGTGCGCTGTGCTTGGTGGCGCGCGCCTTGCCCTTCGGCTGGACAGCCGGCGTCGTAGACGCGAACGGCGAGGGGGCGGATGGCAGAGTGCTCGAGCTCGCAACCTTGTCCGGCTCCACGGATGGGTGGCCCTCGGCACGCGCCTTGTTACGCAGTGCGTGGTTCATGAACCTCTCGAACTGGTCGCGCTGGGGCGTCGGCGTAGGAGTGTTTGTCACCGAGTTGGGCACGGACGCAGCCTTGGCGTGGTCATACTTGCCGTCGTTGACAGGCTTGTCGTCGTCATCGTCCTCCGACTCCGATGACCCAGCTGGGGATGCAGAGCGGCTCGGAACGAGTGAAACATCGGATTCGTCCGGGCTGGGCAAGCTGGCCACGAACGGGAGGAAGCTGCTGTTGCCGGCCTCTGCGGCCTCGTCGTCTTCGTCCGAGTCATCGTCACTATCACTGTCACTCGTCTCGGGGTCGGGGCGAGAACCTTCAGCGGCCTTCTTGTCGCGGACAAGGTCCGACACGGCTCTCTCGCTGAGCAGCAGGTCGCCGCGATCAAGCTCGGACTCGCGGGCAGGCTCAGTCGCGTTCGCATGACGGCCCAGCTTGATGACCTTGGGGGAGCGCAAAGAGTTGCGCTCAAGTGTAGGTGATGACGGACGCTTGGAGTTCTTGTTGAGATCGGGGTTGGCTGACAAGAACTTGCGCACAGTGACACTCTCCAGCTCGTCCTCATCCGAGTCACTGAGAAATGGGAGCTCCACGGCGGGCGTGTTCTTCCCACGCCCGCGCGCCTTGGCTGGCACATCCGGCAAGTTATGGCGACGCTCCTTTGCCTTGCCCTTGCCTTCAGCCGCCTTTTCCTTCATTGCCGGCGGCGACGCTGCAGGAGTAGTGCCATCGGTCGCCCAGGCTGGGCGGCGCTGTGGCAGCAGGGACTGCTGCTCGCGGGGGTCGTCGTTGCCGGTCTGATTGCTTGACCAACCGGTTGGAGGTGGTGATGGCGAAGGTGATCCACTAGGACTGCGGAGGTCGACCACTTCGTCGAAAGACGACGAGTTGGGCTCTGCCGACTTGCCAGTGCTCGCCTCAGCGATCTTGACTATATAACGACGCTCTTCCTCGCTAGGCACGTCAGCAATCGTAGCCAACGGCTAGGTGTGCGCACCGGGTCTTGTTTGTCGCGCCGTGCTTGGGATCCGACTTGTCCTTCTTACTCTTAAAAGCGTTACTGCTCTCCGCGGCCTCCGATAAAGCTGCCGCCTTGAGCGCAGGGTCGCCGTTGGCTTCAACATCAGCGTGGGTAATGGCCAGAAGACTTACGGTGTGTCTGATATAAATGCTTCATGAAGGGCTGCATGTAGTGATACTCCTTGTCGCAGAATGGACAGGTGTGGGCTGCCATGTTTGGTCGGCAGTGTTAGCGGGTGGAAAGGGTTGGGATGGGATGGAGAGGAGTGTGAATGAGGAAGAGTGAGTAGTGTGAGTCGAGTCGAGAGGCCCTTCCTTTTTGAAGCATGTCGATTTGCAGCGCCCCTCTCGCGCCCCTCGTAGTGTCATCCCTCATGGATGAAATGTTGTGTGTGTCTCGCAACGTGTTACCATGTAAATGTGTGTGTGCTGGGCGCGAGACGGACAGCGTCAAAGGAGGACCAGGATGATGAGCGAGGTCTGCTTCAACGCTCACTCGCACTGGCCCACCTCCACCACTCACTTCTGTCCTCGCTGACGTCATACGGGAATACCGGTGTTATAAGGCACGTGGCAAGGCCGAGGCCCGAGGGGGTGGGGGTGACGCTTGGCTGAGTGAGGTTGGATCCGCGGTGGGTTGAGCCAGATTGTGTCGCGCGTGCCCGGTGCTGCGTGTGTGCGGTGCGTGACTGACGGCGCCGCGGCGGCGGCGGCGGTTACGTCGAATCCTGAAGCCGGGTGGACACCTGCCAGCTGGCAGGTGCTGGCACTCGCTCTCCCTCGCCGTCTTCCTTT
Organism: Vanrija pseudolonga; assembly: GCF_020906515.1. NCBI lineage: Eukaryota > Fungi > Basidiomycota > Tremellomycetes > Trichosporonales > Trichosporonaceae > Vanrija > Vanrija pseudolonga. Next base: position 3,300,224 of record NC_085851.1, on the reverse strand, counting down.
CTCACTCGTGTCCTCTTTCCTCTCTTTGCCCAGTCTCTTTCAACGACTACACACAAGAGCAGATCAACGGGCAATCAAGCCTCGCCGTCGCCTCTCCCCCCCTTCGCCCTCACCCGTTCACCCCCCCTCCCCCCCCAAGCCCCCCTTTCCTCCGCCGCAGCAGCGCGCGCGCACAAGACAACTTCAAACCAAGTTCGCACACGACCTTCCCCACCTGCGACAATGACCGCGCCCAACGACACCCCCGCTGCCCCCATCGCCGCGGCCGCCCCCGCGGTCGCTGCCGCTACCCCCGAGGAGGAGGGATTCCGCGTAAGTAGCGCTCGCTTGCCTCGACTGTGCGGTGGCGAGGGCCTGTGTCCCCGAGGCGCCCCGAGGAACGAAGAGGCGGAGCAGGGTAAAGGTGGCACCACCTCTACACGACCTGGTCTAGGGGGGCGGCGGCAGGGATGCTTGCTTGCGAGCTGGCTCGCGCTCAAGCTGGCGTCGAGACAAGTCGTGCGACCTTATACCTTCCCCGCGGGCCTCGGGTGCAGGCTAGATGCGGCTGGAACACGGCGCTTACACTTACCCCTTTTGCAGGTCTACGTCGGAAACCTTGCCTTCACCGTAAGTAGACACGTGTGGCTGCGCCAGCACGCCGACTGACACGCTACAGGCTACCGAAGAGGAGGTCCGCGCACACTTTGTCAAGGCCGGTGGTGAAATGTGTGTACCCCCGCCAATTGCCGATGACGTGACTCTGACGCGTTGTTCCCCAGTCTTTCTGTCATCCTTCCTACCCGTTTCAAGAGCCGCCGTCCTGCTGGCTACGCTTTCGTGACGTACAAGAAGGAGGAGGATGCCAAGAACGCCGTCGAGAAGCTCAACGAGACGGGTAGGTTGACATGCGAATACCAGGGGCAGGTCTTAACACACGCACAGAGATTGGCGAGCGCAAGATCTCGCTTGAGATTGCCCGTTCCAAGGAGGAGAATGCCGAGCGCAAGGCTGCCATCGTCGCCGAGCGCAAGGAGACCAAGGCGGCCGCCAAGACTGACAACGAGGCGACGGCTACCGAGGGCGAGAAGTCTGGCGACAAGGCCGACAAGCCCAAGAAGAAGAAGGCTACCAAGGTGGGTTGAGGGGACAAGGGGGGCTGTGCTGACGGCCAGACTGCTCGCCGCCGTGGACCTGAGGACGGCGACGACGCGCCCGTCGACGGCGAGGCTGACGCCGCCAAGCCCAAGAAGGCCACCCGTGCCCCCAAGAAGGCCGAGGGCGAGTCGTCCGAGAAGGAGAAGGCCGAGAAGAAGCCCAAGGAGGCGAAGGAGCCCAAGGAGCCCAAGCAGAGGAAGCCTCGTCTCGAGTTGACCGGCGACGTCAGCAAGGTGAGTGGAGAGGCGGGTTTAGGTGGTAGCGCGAAGTGTGGACCTCTGTGGACTGCGCGCAACGCGGTGGACCCCGCTGACCATCCAGGACACCGTCTTTGTCGCCAACCTCCCCTTCTCGGTCGACGACGAGGGCCTTACCGAGCTCTTCACCAAGCTCGACATCAAGGTCAAGTCGGCCAACGTTATCCGCGGTCTTCGCCGCCTCCCCGGCCGCCGCCCCTTCCACGGCTCCAAGGGCTTTGGCTTTGTCGAGCTCGCGGACCCTACTCAGCAGCAGGAGGCTGTGGACAAGATCAACGGCTCGTCGGTTGGTGACCGCAAGGTCACTGCGAAGATTGCTCAGGAGATGAAGCCCATTGAGCTCGCCGAGGCGACTGGGTAGGTGATTACGCGCTCCACAAGGATGCTGACATTTGCTAGCGAGGCTGCGAAGGAGGAGTCCAAGGAGGTCAAGGCCTCCGCCTAAACACCCATCATGGCTGTTGATCCGGCTCTGTACCAAGAGCTGGCTCGCACCACCCAATTGTAAATAGTAACTCCACAAGAAGACTTTCAAAGCGCACACATCGGCTTTCGTGATCATGGTCATGTAGGGTTGTCACCATGTGAATGCGTATGAGTGGCAGTGGGTGTGGCCGTGCTCTGAGTGCGATCCGACGGAGTGTGGGTGTGGTGGGAGTGGTGGTCGTCTGGTAGATAGCAGGTAAGGTTGAGTTTGTGCACGTGATTAAAGGTAGAAGCGGCGTCATGCTTATGTAGGGGGGGCCTGGCTGGTGGTCGCGCGATACACTTGTGAATGGGCTAATGGGCCGTTGAGTGAATAACTGGTTTGTGTACGGTTTGCGTGCCGCGGGGTGGCTGCCATGACGAGTGAATTGTAGAAAGCCTAAGGACTGCGGGCTAGGTTTAAGCTAGTCGAGGGCAACATGCAATGCTCGAGCAAGGTGGAAGGAATGGGCGCGCGGCAAAGGCGCAGCGTGCAGCTGCCTGCCTGCTCCCTTTGTCCCTGAGCGACCAGACTGAACTGACAGACAGACTGAACGAGGCAGGCAGTCTGGCCCGCCGCCGTCCACAGTAGAGTGCCGTGATTATTACTGCCGTGACAAGGGAGGCAAGGCAGGCGGGTCAAGTCAGTCGGGTATGAGCTCTGCGGGGATCAGATATGCCCAGCACATGCAGCACAGGGAATCAGTCAATGGTCGCCGTGTTGTCCGTTGGGTATTTGTTGTGCGTGCGTGCGTGTGTGAGGCGGGCGCGTCGAGGTAGTCGTCGCAGTTGCTGCCATCGTCCGTCCACTTACTCGCCTTCCACACTCAATTCAAGGTGCGCATGCGCTCCCTCCCTCCCTCCCTCTCTCTGCTCCACGCACCCGCGATTCACCCTCGCTGCCTGCTTGCGATTCAGCACACGTCGAGGGGGACAAAGGCTAACACCGCTAGCGTCAAACGTCGGGAACTGCGGGGTGCCGTTGCTTGCCACATTATCGCCCAGCCCAGCAGCCCACCCACAATCACATCGCACATTGCCTTGCTGCATCACATCATCTTCGTCTTCTTCCTTTCCCATCAACTCCACAGCGCGTCGCTTGCTCGTGTAACACGCGCGCCATCGACCACCCAGACGCCGAGACCACACCACCGCGACCACACCACCCCCGCGCGATCCCACCCTCCCTAGCGTCCAGATTAACTGCTGCCAAGAAACGCCTCCGCCGCCGCGGCCCTCTCCTCTGCCCGCGCGCCCTCTGGCGCCCTCCACCCCCCAAAGCCCACTTCAGGCCGACTTCCCTCAACGGCAACGCCTCCCCGAAGCCTTTTACGCCTGACTGCCTGCTCTCTGGGTCTGGTAACCGTTGGCTGCTGGCTGCGTCGTCGCATTTACAGTACCATCTCGCTCGCTCTACGGCGTTTGTTTGCCCCTCTCAGGACGCCGATCACGCACTCGGCTCGCATCGCGCCAGGCCACTCCGCTCGCTCGCTCGCTCGCTCCGACACTTGTCATCACAACTCTACCCACTTGGTCTCTTCTCCAGTGGACACGCCGACGGCAATATCCACCCCCACGCTACATGCTCCCCAGCCTTGGATCGCTCACGCCGCGCCGCGCACCAAAGCCGTCCATGCCGACCATCTCGGTCCCCTCGTTCTCTGAAAAGTCGCCGTCGGGCTTGCCGCTACCTAACGGCGGCGACCGGCGGCGCGGTGCCGGCCTGTCGCCCTCGCGCCGGCTGGTACAGCTCGTCAAATCGCGCGGACGGTGGTCGACGCCGTTCGTGCTGCTTGTCGTTGCCGGCCTGTTGCTGTTTGCGCTCACATCGACGCGCGGCGACAAGGCGCCTGCCGTACCCGTGCCGCGCAAGACCGACGTGCCCGTGCACAACAACCACAAGAGCGGCAAGGTCCCCGGCGGCCGGGTAGCGGGCGCGGGCGCGGGCACAGGCTCAAAGGTGACGCCGCACCACCACGACGATGGCGACGACGAGTTCCTCACCGACGATGAGAAGGCCGTCGACAACGCCATCGAGGAGGCGTCCAAGACCGAGGAGGAGATTGCCGCCGAGGGCGCGGCCATCAAGAGCAAGGAGGCCGAGCTGGCGAATGACAAGACGCTCCAGACGCGCTCGCTCATCTGGTGGATTGGGCAGAACGGCAAGTTCCCATCGGATTTTGAGGAGCCGACCGCCGCCGAGCTCGAGGCTATGGGCGTCAAGGGGTTCCAGGACATGCTGCTCAAGGCGGATCCCGAGCAGGTCGACGTGTTCGAGGACTCGTGGGTCGTCCACGCGGAGTCGATGCAGCGGGTGACCATGTTCTCCAAGGTAAGCAGCGTGTGTGTGTGTGCGTGGCGTGTGCTCACGCCGCCAGACCTACTGCCCGTACTCGAAGAACGGCAAGAACATTCTCAAGCAGTACAGCATACACCCGCAGCCGTACATTATCGAGCTGGACACACGGGGTGAGTGGGGGAGGCGGTCGTTGCGCCGGCGCCCTACGCCGTCAGAGCAGCCCAGCCTGCGCCCGCGCCGCTCGCTACGCTCGCGTGCTAACAACACGCCCAGACGACGGCCCCATCATCCAAAACTTCCTCCAGTACCTCACCAACCGGCGCACAGTGCCCAACCTCATCATCGACTGGGTGTCGATTGGCGGCAGCGACGACATGGACCTCTTGCACGCCGAGGGCGGGCTCAAGAAGCTGTTGATGAACGGGCTGGTTTCGTACTCATAGGCGTGGGTGGTGTGGGTGGGTGTGGTGTGGTGTGGTGTGGTGTGGACGTCGCATGTATTGTGGTTTGTTTGCGGGCGTTGACTGATGACGGCGAGAAGCCGAAGGCCGCACTCACTCTCATCTCACGCTCACACAGCAGTGTCCATTGATATGCTACAGGTACTGCACAAAGTGGTACAGCGAACTGCCTCCCTCCTCCTACGCGCGTCGCGCGCTCGCTGCGCTCGCCGCGCTCGCACACACGCGCGCTAGTTCAAATCCTCAATCAAGTCGCGCGCACTCGCAACATCAGCCTGCACCATCTCGCGCACGAGCTCTGCAAACCCGACACTCGGCGACCAACCCAGCAGTCGGCGCGCCTTCCCAGCATCGCCCTGCAGCCGGTCCACCTCCGCCGGGCGGAAGTATCGCGCGTCGACGCGCACCACCACGCGGCCGGCGTCGTCGGTGCCGACCTCGTGCACGCCCTCCCCGGACCAGGTAAGCTGCCGGCCGATGACGCCGAAGGCCGACTCGATGAACTCGCGCACTGTGTGGGATTCGCCAGAGGCGAGGACGAAGTCGTCTGGCGTAGTGCTGCGCGGCGTCAGTCGCGTGACTTGGCGCGTAGGGCACAACGCTGCGGCCGACCTGCGGCCGGCCGCTCGCTGGTGAGAACGTACTGCTGCAGCACGCGCCACATGCCCTCGACATAATCCCGCGCATGCCCCCAATCCCTCAACGCATCCAGATTCCCCATGACCATGCACTCCTGCCTCCCCAGGCTGATCTCGGCGACCGCGCGGCTGATCTTGCGCGTCACGAAGGTACGCCCGCGGCGCGGCGACTCGTGGTTGAACAGGATGCCGTTGGAGGCAAAGATGCCGTAGGATTCGCTGGCGTGTCAGCTGCGAGCGGAGCGAGCAGGGGCTTTGGTGGCGAGGAGAGAGAACGTCGTGGGCGACCGACACAGACTCGGTGTTCTCGGTGAAAGGAAAAGACACAGCTCGAGGCAGACTCGCGCGGCACTCCGCTTCGCTCCGCGCCACGCTCGCACTCACCGATAGTTGACCGTAATCCAATACGCATACAGCTTGGCCACGCCATACGGGCTGCGCGGGTGGAACGGCGTGCTCTCGTCCTGCGGGCACGCGGCCGCCTGGCCGTACAGCTCGGACGTGGACGCCTGGTAGAACTTGACGAGGTGGTCGACTGTGGTGACGGGGGAGAGTTAGCGAGGGAACCCACGGCTGAGCCGGCGCGGCGCGGCACTCACGCCCGCACGTCCGGATCGCGTCGAGGAGCCGCAGCGCGCCCGTGCCGTCCACATCGGCCGTGTACTCTGCCATCTCGAACGACACCTTGACGTGCGACTGCGCGCCGAGGTTGTACACTTCCGAGGGTCTGGGGTGTGAGTGTGTGGCGATTGAGTGGAGAAGTGACGCTGCCGCCGCCCTACGGGCGACGACGGCGCTACACCACTCACTGCACCTGCGAAATAATGTGCACGAGGTTTGTCGAATCCGTCAGGTCGCCATAGTGCAGTGCCAGCCGCTCGACGCGCTCCTCCGAGAACAGGTGGTGCAGGCGCGACGTGTTGAAGCTGCTCGAGCGGCGGATGATCCCGTGGACCTGGTATCCTTTATCGAGGAGCACTGCGGGTGTGAGCGAGGAGGCCGTGGTTGTCTCGGATAGCTAAACAACACGAGGTGGCGTGAAGTGTCACTGCCACTGCCGGCGGTGGTGCCAGTGCCACAGAAGCAACGCGCCCACCCGTCCGTCCGTGCACGCGAGCGCCACGCCACCACCGCACCACCACTCACGCTCGGTCAGATACGACCCATCCTGGCCCGTAATGCCGGTAATCAGCGCGACCTTGCGCTCGGCCCACGACTCGCGCGTAAAGTGCTGGATGCCGGGCACGGCGAACACGCTGGCGGGGACTGTGGGCGTGCGGGCCGTTGCTGTTGCTGTTGCTGATGCTCGCGGCGGGGGGAACGCCTGCGTCGCGAAGCCTGTCCGCTGTGTCCACGGCGACGGCGAGACCGGCTGTCTGGGCGATCTGACGGGCGTCGTCCCGGGGCTCGTGGGCGCCAGCGCCGGCGCGTTGAGCGCGTCGTCCGACTGGTAGTCTTGGAGTGGGGAGAGCGGGGCCGGGCGATGTCGTCTGCGCGGTGGTGCTGGCGTAGCAGATGGCTCTGCAGTCGCCGATGACGACTGGGCCCCGCTCGCGCCAGTAGCCGGCGCGCTGGCATCCGCGTTTGACGTCGTGCTCGCGTTCGTGTCGGCCTGTTGTGGTGTCCGCCTCGCTTGGCCTGTCCCGGATCCCGAGGATGTCGCCATGTCACTCACTGTGCCGGTTCTGGGTTCTGGACTGTCGTCGGATGCTGCTGCGAAAAAGGTTTGTTCAGACACGTCGGGTGGGCGTGCATGGGGCTATTCGCGGCTGGCTGCACGAGCGCGTGAGCGAGGTGCATCGTGGAGCGAGCTGCTGCAGTGTGCGCCGCTCGAGGCGGGCACGAGGTACGTAATGAGCGGATCGCAGGAGCGAGGTCGCACCTCGTCAGTCTCTTCTCCGCGTGTGTCATGTTGCGCGTAGTGTGTCGCACGCCGGGCGGATGGTGCCCGCGGTGATCATCGTTTCGGACAGCACTGGGCTGCCCCCCCCCCTCTGCCCAGCCGGCCCAGCCAGGACCAGGCACAGCACCACGCCGGGTGTAGTGCCTGCCCGACTTCTTTGTGCGTGCGGCAAGTCAACCCATCACCGTCCACGCATGGCGCTCGGCTCGACGTGGCTCACTCTCTCTCGTCAGGTTTAGGGATGATGCTGCTCGGGGGTGCGCGGGAAAGCTCTGCACCTTAGTCTCGGGAAGCAATGCAAAGATTTGTTGATACGGCACCAGGGCGAGCGGGCGGGCTTGGTCTCGTAGCCGTCACTGCGGGAATCTCAAACGAGGGTTGTTGCATTGTCGTGTCGTCGATACAATACTGTGTGTGCATTGGAGCAACCCCCTTTATGTGCCCAGGCGTGGATCTCTTTATTGTTAATTGCAGCAATGAATGACCGCCCCCATCCTACATAGGCGCGCACTGCCAGCTAGCTTCCTCGCCGCACCAGTTGCGATCTTCCCCCTGAACACATGGGGGGACGGCTGGGCGGCGCAGCGGCGGCGGGAATCAGCCTTGAGTCGTTGGCGCGCCTGGCAGGCTGGCTGGCTGGGCCTGGGCTCGCGTGTCAACAGACGGTGCGGAAGTACGTGCGTGCGTGAATGGATGGTACATGGCGCTGTGGGTGCTGCTGCGTTGGCTGACTGCGCTACTTGCTTCCTTGCTTCTATACGGCCTAGTTTTGTTAGGGCCTATGCATACGACTTAATACAAGGCGTTTTTTGATGGACGCTGGGCGCACTGTCGGTACGCTGGCGTGCACATTCGCGTCGAGGGGGGTGTATTGGCCGCGCCGCGTGAGACCCGAGTTCAGGTATTTTCCAGGGCCGGGAAGGAAGGGGTGGCCCTGGGGTGGGTGGGTATGAGTCGCGGCGGGGCGGGGGCTGGGGAGCGGCTTGAAGATTACAAAGAGACCTGCTCTTTTACAAGGACGGGGTTTACAGCCGCAACCGCGCCTAGTGGGAACGACGACGACGACGACCACAGTTCTCTGGCCTCACGCCTTGCCTTGCCTTTCTTTGGGTGACCAACCTTCCTTGGGCCGTCTTTTCCGTTGGGCCTAATAGCACCCAGCATTAGCAAGTAAGTAGCCAGGCAGCAACAACCTAGGCAGGCAAGCAGCAGCAACCACAGCAGCCACAGCCACCTGGTTGCACTGCACCACCACCCCCACCCCACCACCCACTGCAGCATTCCATCATCCACAACCACATCTTGTGATCAAACGTGACACACACCACAACCACTACCGGCGTCGACTACACCTTCGCCCGACACCGCCTCCCCTTCCTTCCCTTCCTTCGACGACTCGACCTTGTCTTTGTGTCCAACGACGACATCCCCCCCGCGACGCCGCCTACCCGCACTCTCCCACCCCCCACTCCCCTCCCACTCGCGTCGTCGTCACGCGCGTTACAAACCCAACAAGTCATTGACCAAGAACAAAGTCAACACTCGGTACACCTCGCCCGGCGCATTCCAACAATCCTATGGACCAGTAGCCCTCCCCCACCCCATTGTTGTTTCGTCTGCAGCAGCGCAACGCAGCAAAGCGCGCTATATTACAACACACCCAAAGGAATCAACCAAGCAACTCGCCCGGATCGACGCCCCTTCGACTTTGGCCTCCCCGTCCGTCTAGCGCGTTAGAACACGTCCCCGCCCAACAACAGTGGGATCCATCTCGCCGCGACAAACAACCTTGCACTCGCACAACCCCAACATCTTCTTCGTCCCCCCCCCCCCCCCCCCCGGCCCATCTCGCACCCAATGTCTTCTTCCCTTGCATCAGCACCCCCACATCAGTACTCGCCCACAGGGGGTATTGGTTCCTCGACGCCGTCGGGGTCATTTACAGGCCAACCTTACCCTGTGCGGCCAGGCTCACCCTCTGGAACCCACGGTCATTCCTCGCGCTGGCGGTCAGTATTCAAGCTCAACAAGAATGCAAACGGCAACAGCAATGGCTCGGCAAAGGGCGGCGAGCACGCCCACGACAACCACTACGACAGTGCACCCATGATTCCGGAATTAGAGGTCTCGTCACCTTTTGGTGCGAGCGACGACTTTGCGACGGCAGTCACCCACGCTGCTGACAAACTCGCCGTGGATGAGCACGATGTCCGTGAGCCAAGTCACGAACAGGCAAGCTCGGTCCATAGTGCACCTTTTGCAATGTCGTCGTCCCCCTCGGGTTCCATACCAAGCTCAAACGGCCCATCACCGTTCCCTCCCAGTGCATACCCGGCCGAGCCCTGGAACGCGACCTCCACCACGAGCAGTGCCGCTGTAGGTGGTGCTGCGGCGCCAAACGCCCCACTCGGCCCGTCCACATCGCGCAGTGACAACCGCCCAGACTCGAACGCCTACTCGATCTCGTCGACCCACACGACAGATCGCTCGTCGTCTTCCTCACGGTCTCGCATACCTACCTCGTTCATGACAAACACTTCTTCGGCGTCCCCCGCCCTCCCCGCAATCGTGACCGGCTCCACAACGTCTCTCCGCACAACAACTAGCGGCGGCGGTCCCAACGCACATCCACCACCGCGTTCGCCGAGCGTGGGCGGTGCCGGGTTCAAGGGCCGCTTCTTCTCAACACCGGTTGGTAGCAGCACCAGCGTGGCCACGGGCCATGACGGGGGCTCCCTTGGCAGAAGCAAGGCTGAAAAGTACAAGGGCTTGTCAAAGACAAAGTCGAGCAGCAGCGCGAGCCCCCCAGACTCGAGGTCAACGTCTCACACGTCGCCCCATACGCCTGGAAGGAAGCGCGACGCCTCCGTATCGCGCGAGGAGCCACGAGGCACAAAATCGCCCTCCACAAAGGGTTCAGCTGCAACGCGCTTCATCCGCCGTGTCGTCTCAGCACCCAACGCCAAGGCACTCTTCGCCAGTGGCGGCAGCAAGCATGATACCCCGAGTGTCCCCCCACTTCCCGTCAAGATTGTCACGACGCCGGAGCAACCTCTTCCAGTACCTCAGCCCGCACTTGGTGGTGGGTCGGTAGACCTGACGGCATCGCCGCCTGGAGCCTCCGTCGCCCACATGCCCGGGTCGCCGTCAGCCTCAGGCATGTCGACACCAGCGCGCTCTGGAACCCCTTCTCTGCTCAAGCCATCCAAGCTTTCGGCCACGGGAACCCGCGGATCTCGGTCACATTCTACCAGCACTGTCGGCAAAGCCAGTCGCGACCCCAACTTGGGTGTTCCTTTGCCCACCGACCCACCGCACAAGGCTGCCTTCAGACGCACGTACAGCTCCAACTCGATCAAGACGAGCTCGGTGCAGGTGTCACCCAGCTCGTTCCAAAAGATCAAGCTTCTTGGCAAGGGCGACGTTGGCAAGGTCTACCTGGTGCGAGAGAAGAAGACGGACAAGCTGTTTGCCATGAAGGTTCTCTCCAAAAAGGAGATGATCAAGCGCAACAAGATCAAGCGTGCTCTGGCTGAGCAGGAAATCTTGGCTACGGCGAACCACCCGTTCATCGTGACGCTTTTCCACTCCTTCCAGTCGCAGGACTACCTCTTCTTCGTTCTCGACTACTGCATGGGCGGCGAGTTCTTCCGTGCCCTGCAGACCCGTCCCGGAAAGTGTCTTGCCGAGGAGCACGCCAAGTTCTACGCCGCCGAGGTCATTGCCGCTCTCGAGTATCTGCACCTGAACGGCTACATCTACCGTGACCTCAAGCCGGAGAGTGAGTCTTGCGCGGCCCCCCCCCCCTGTTTCCACACACTAACATACCCAGACATCCTGTTGCACCAGTCGGGCCACATCATGTTGTCAGACTTTGACTTGTCAAAGCAGTCGGGGGAGCCCGGTGGTGCACCTGCCACGATCAAGCAAAGCACCACGAATGGTGTCTTCCTTGTCGACACGCGCAGCTGTATTGCCGATTTCCGCACCAACTCGTTTGTGGGAACAGAGGGTGAGAAGATGAGGATGATCCCCCGGCGTTTGTAAACATTCCGCTGACATTACAGAATATATTGCCCCTGAGGTGATCAAGGGATGTGGTCACACTTCTGCCGTCGACTGGTGGACCTTGGGCATCCTGATCTACGAGATGGTCGTGAGTGTGGTACACATGCCTGCAAACATAACTAACATTGGCAGTTTGCAACCACTCCTTTCAAGGGCAGAGACCGCAACACAACCTTCAGCAACGTGCTCAAGTCTGAGGTCCACTTCCCTGACGACAGACCGACGACGACGTTGTGCAAGTCGCTGATTCGAAAGCTCCTCACAAAGGACGAGCACAAGCGCTTAGGCTCGTCTTCCGGCGCGTCCGAGGTCAAGCAGCACAAGTGGTTCCAGAACGTTTCGTGGGGTCTGCTGCGGCACATGACACCCCCGATCATTCCGGCCGAGTCGAACGGTGTTGACACTGTCAACTTCCGCACGATTCGCGACAGCAAGTCACTCGACTTTGACCGCGACGACCAGGACATTATCCATGGTCAGGCTGGTTCCCTTGCGGCGGCAGTACCTGGCACGCCCGGCATCCAGACGCCCAAGGAGCTCATTGGTGGCGGCAGCAGCGAGGAACAGAACCCCTTTGGCGAGTTCAACAGCGTTACTCGAGACTTTATCGACGCCTACACCTGAGCGTGACCCCATCCCATCCCATTCTTCTTCGCGAGGACTCGGCAATACACACTGGCATCTCATCTAGCCCACCTTGTTGTACACCCAATCACCAAAACCTAGATTTTTACGTCCCTTCCGCGACACTTCCTTATGACCCTCATGACGGATGTAGTTTCGTGGTGACAACGGACAGAGTCACGAGGGCAGCAGTGGCATTGCGATGGTGCATGACGAACTGGGGAAAAGTACATTGCAGGATGCCTACATTCGAGTCTACCACCGAATTCCTCTTGACACACCACGGCGACGGACGCGCAGGGCGTAGAGCACACCGGCGAGGATGCCACCCACATGGCCAGCCGAGTCGATCCGGGTCTGGCGGTGTGAAAGTGTTCCATACAGGTCCCACTGGATGTGTTAGGGAGTACTGGCCGGTCTCGCAAATCATCTTGACTCACAGCAAGCATGCCACCGATGAGGGCCCAGGCTGGCATGGGGACGATGAAGAAGACGAGGAAGGTGGACCGGGGGAAGATGGTGCCGAAGAATGCGAGAGTGGCGAGGACTGCACCCGAGGCGCCGACGGTGCCGTTCTTGTCGCCGTAGTAGCGCTTCGCGGCGAGCGAGATGAGGGACGAGACAATACCGCCACCGAGGTAGAGCCCGAGGAAGGCCGACGTGCCGATAAGGCTGGGGGGGTGTCAGGAGGTAGCCGCGCGGGGGGGGGGGCGGCACTTACCCGGCGACCGATGGGGCAATGAAGTACAGACTGAGCATGTTGAACAAGATGTGCGTCGAGTTCTGGTGGCTGAAGCACGAGGTGATGAGGGTCCAGATGCGGCCCTGGAGAATGTTCATCTCGGAGAGGACAAAGTTCTTGGTCATGAAGATGAGGGTTGATGGGTCCTGGAATCGTTGCTGGGTGTGTGAGTGATTCGCCAGGCCTAGCTCGCAAAGCTCACATAGGAACTGTAGCCATACTGCCAGAGCAGGAAGACGGCCGTGTTGATGCCGATGAGGGCATACGTGATGCCGTTGGGCGAGATGGCGTCGAGGCGATACCGGAAATTTCTCCACCAGCTCGGCGGTCTGCGCTGTCCGCCGCCGCCGCCCCAGCCGCCGCCAGAGCTCCTTCGGCTACTCCGGGGGAAGTAGGTGTCGCGCACGGCCCGCGCAGGCGACGAGCTGAACGCGCGGCGGAAGAACGACGACGTGAACGAGAAGGGAGATGCCAATGGGGTGGAAGAGGACGCTGTTGGCGCCGCAGCAGGGGTTCTGGGCCAAGCGAAGCGCAGCTTGGAGAGCGGCGAAGCGGCCGCTGTGGTGGGCGGTGGAGGGGCGACGAGACGCGCGAGCTGTGCCGTGGTACTCAGGCTGCGGAGGTTGGCGCGGGCGGCAAGCGGCGGGGCGCACGCTGCCCTAGCAGCACTTGCGAGGCCGGACCAGAGACGGAGCGACATCGTCTCTAGGTCAGGTGAGTGTGGTGAGGAGGAACAAGGCGAAGCTGACGCTGACGAACTTGCTGCAATGTTCGACAGGATCACCAAAGTGGAGTGGGTGGGTGGTCCTGCCACAGGCTACCGTGGGAGAGTCGGATGTGGGGCACCGACACATTTACTCCCGTCGCCGCCGACTGGTCAAAGATTTCGGTGAGCGAAGAGGTCCAAGACGACTGCAACAACATCACCATCATCACTCGGCACAGCGGCACAGTAGCAGGACAACGACCTCGCTACCCGCCCTCGCCACGACAAGTCCCTCACTCCACGATGCCGGCGCCAACAGCATTCCCAAAAGTATACACGGTCAACGGGCCGTCGTCGACCTCGTCGACCTCGCTGCCCTCATGGGTGACGATCAAGGCGCGGCCGACCAAGACGACAGCGGGGCACAAGAAGCGCGTGCGGACGCAGCACACGCTCGGGCAGCTCGAGCTCATCCAGGACTTTGCGTTCCCCGTCGCCGCCATCAAGATCCGTACCACCGCCGACGGGCTGCACGCCGTCGGCACGGGGACGTACAAGCCCATGATCAAGGTGTGGGATCTCGAGCAGCTTACCGAGAAGTTTCAGCGCGTGACCGACGCCGAGAACGTCGACTTTGTGCTGCTGTCTGACGACTGGACAAAGAGCCTGCATCTCCAGCGCGACAGGAGCTTGCAGCTGCACACCCAGGGCGGACTGCACCACACCGTCCGGCTACCGATCTACGGCCGCGCGCTGGGATACCATGCGCCCTCGGCGGACGCGCTCGTCGCGTGTACCGGCACCGAGGTGTTCCGCTTCAACTTGGAGGAAGGGCGGTACATGACGCCGCTCGACGTCGCCAAGGGATGGGGCAACGGCCGCGAGCGCGAGGTCGAGGGCGTTAATTGTCTCGACGTCAACCCGCGCCACGGCCTCTGGAGCTTTGGGCTCGATGGCGCGGGCGGCGTCGTCGAGTTCTGGGACCCGCGCTCGAGGTCGTCCCTCACCCGCCTGCATCTGCCCACTGCGTCGCTGCTCCCTGCGCAGGAGTACGACTCGTTCGCCGCCGACCAGAAGCTGTCGATTACGAGCTTGAAGAGCCACCCGACGGATGGGCTCAGCCTGGCGGTTGGAACCAGCTCGGGACACACGCTGCTGTATGACCTCCGTTCAGCCACGCCGTTCGCTGTCAAGGACCAGGGTTACGGCGAGGCGGTGCGCTGTGTCGACTGGCTGCGCGGCGGTGGACACCAGGAGGACTCTGGTCGCGTCGTTTCCGCCGACTCCAAGGTCATCAAGGTGTGGGACAAGAACGAGCCGTCGACAAACCACCTGTCACTGCACCCGCCTAACCCCCTCGTTGACTTGCATCCTGTCCCCGAGTCAGGTCTCATGTTCGTCGCATGCGAGGCGGCGCCGCTTTCGACATATTACGTTCCCGAGTTTGGACCGGCACCCCGCTGGGCAAGCTTCCTCGACTCGGTCACCGAGGAGATGGCCAACGAAACTACTGGCGCAGGCAAGGGTGCCTACTCCGACTTCAAGTTTGTCGACCGCGCCGAGCTCGAGACGCTCGGCCTCACGCACCTCATCGGCACACCGACACTCAAGCCGTACATGCACGGTTTCTTCCTCGCCCTCAAGCTGTACCAGACTGCGCGCCTCATCGCCAACCCCCAGAGCTACGCCGAGCACCGCGAGAAGATCGTCGCCGAGCGCATGGCCGCCAAGACCGAGTCGCGTATCCGCGCCAAGCGCGAGCAGCCCAAGGTCAACAAGGCGCTCGCCGAGCGTCTGCGCAAGGAGCAGGAGCGCGAGGAGGCCGTGGAGAAGCGCAAGCGTGCCAAGCGTGGCGAGGTGGAGGAGGACGAGGAGAAGGAGGGCGACGCGTCCAAGCCCAAGAAGGAGTCGGTGCTCGCCGACCCCCGTTTCGCCGAGCTGTTCGAGAACCCCGACTTCGAGATCGACGAGTCGAGCCGCACGTTTGCGCTGCTCAACCCCGCTACGGCCAACAAGAACGCCGCGGCTGCCGCTGGTGGGCGCTTCAAGACTGCCGTCGAGGAGGAGGAGGACGACAGCGACAAGGCGTCGTCGTTGGGATACAGCGAGAGCGAGGAGGAGGAAGAAGAGGCCGAGGCGGAGCAGGCGCCAAGCGAGGACGAGCCGAGCGACGAGGAGGACGACAGCGAGGAGGAAGACGACGACGAGAGCGACGATGGAGGTGAGTCGAACGGCTATCAGGGAGACAGAGCTAACGGTCCCAGATCTCCTGCAGTACGACCCGACAACCGTCAAGTCTGCCTCCTCATCACGCTCGTTCCCCGCCACAGGACGGCGACCACAGCTGGTTGTCGGCGGCCAGTCTGGCCCGTCCAAGCCGCAGACGTTCGGGCAGCGCCTGCAGGCGTCCTCGAGCAAGGGCAAGGCGGCGGCCTCGGTCGTGCCGGACGGTGTGCTTGCCATGCGCCGCGCAGGCGACGGCGGCATGGAGATGTCGTTTGTGCCCCAGCAGACGGGCAAGGGGCTGGCCGACGACGCGGACGAGTACAGCGGCGGCTCGTTCCGCAAGCGCGACAAGGTGGAGCGGTTTGGCGCAGGTCTCGAGAAGGGCGGCGAGGAAGAGGCCGACGTCCTCAAGGAGGGCGGACGGACGAAGCGGAGGCATGTGGAGCGCAGCGCGAGCAAGAATGCCTTCAGGCGGAGGTGAGGGGTGTAGCGGTGATACGATGCATAGACTGTACTATTGGTGGGTGGGCGCGTTTGCGGTCGGCGAGGGTGCGACATGTGGCACGGCAGTCGAGCCAACGACGGGTTCCAAGTCCATACCATCTGTGTACTGTCGTGTATGGGTGGCCAGGACGTGTGGTATGGTTGTACTTGAACACCTAGAAACACCACCACCGTGGAGAAACACCACCACCCGCGAGGAAACACCACCAGCGCAGAAGTGCACCCCCAGTGAAGAAACACCACCAGCCTGGAGAAACACCACCAGCTCAGAGAACACCACCGCCCAGGAAACACTACCGACCGGGAGAAACACCACCACCCCGGAGAGAAACACCACTGGCGTGGGGGAGCACCACAAGAGTGAAGAAACACTACCACTGAAGAAACACCACCACTGAGGAAACACCACCAGCGTGGGGAAACACCACCACCCAGGACAGAAACACCACCACCCGGGGGAGAAACACCACCACCACGGAGAGAAACACCACCACCGTGGAGAACACCACGGGCGTGGGGAAACACCACCAGCCAGGAGAAAACACCACCTCCTGGAAAGAGACACCCGCCAGGAAAGAAACACCACCACCCAGGGAAACACCACCACCCAGGGAAACACCACCCGCCTGGAGAAACACCACTGGCCTGGATGGCCTGGAGAAACACCACGTCGAAGAACACCACAGCACGGGGAGCGCCACCAGTGGGAGGGGATCCTTATCGGCGGTGTCGGTCGGCCCTGGCCGCTATCAGTGGTGGTTACCGATTTGAGGCATGAGATCTCGACACGGCGTCACCGAGTCGTCAACGGCTCGGCATAACGACGACGCTGTGGACATTCGCTCACAAGACAAGTGACGATGCGATGGTGTCGGCATCGATAACCCTGCACCCCGCCACAGACCGAGCCGTCACGCTGCCTCACCCTACCCTGCGCTCGCACCCACCTCCCTCGCACCTCCTTCGCACCCTCGCACCGGCCCCAAGCGCAAAAACGACGAGCTCGCACTCGCGCCTTTCTCCGCCAGGGAGTCGAACCCTGCTCTACCGCGATGATTTCTCTCAATGAGAGGCGGTTATACTAACCGATATACTAGCGAAGAGATGTTTTGTGAGGATGTTGGACATGTATGAGCGAACACGGAGAGAGGGGCGTGTGTGCCACTGTGCCTCGGCGATCATGGTATCTGCTTCACGGGCGTCCCTTACTGTATCCCCCTGATGTCTAGGCATCAGCGGACACTGTGCTTGTCAGTCAACGGTCCTGGGGGATGCAAAGATCTGAGAATAAGTCTGTAGGACGAGAATCCGCAACGTGAGACTTGAATCAGTTGGTCAAAAGCAGCCGGTGGCCGTGGACGTGCCTTTCGCCGGAGTGGCCGTAGTGTTCTCAGTCACCGTGCAGCGCAACAACCTCGACTCGGCTACTATTGAGGTTGTTTCGTTTCGGGGTTACCCCACTGCCCCCCGTAGCTTGTCCGTTTTCGGACTTACAGTACATATGCACGCTGCGCTGGCTGCCGCGCAGTCCCGCCGGCGCGGCGCTACTACTAGCACACCATTATCCCCGCTGTGGAGTTAGTGGCGCGAGGCACGTTGCGCAGCAGCAGTCCCTCGGCCGCGGACACATGGCCCCAGGTGTTAGCTACGGTTGCCAAGATATCGGCTCCGCCGGCGACTTTTGTATTACGTCGCTGCGTTGCCCGCCAGCCAGCTGAGAAACGCCGAGGGACAGACAGTCAGACGAGCACAAGTCCGGCGCGGGGGACGAGAAATGACTCATGCCGTTCCGGAGCTAGCTGCGCGCTCTCCACACCACCCCAATCTGGGGTTGTTGTCAGGCGCTCAGTCAAACACCACCAGGTATAAGACACACGCCGTGCGGGGCTCTCTCCGCCCGCCCCACACACCCCGCACCATGTCCACCACGACCGAACCGAAAGAACCACTCGCGAAGAAGGTCTCGCGCCACGAGGCGGGCTTCGAGACCCCGCCCATTGATCTCGAGGAGGCGGCCCTGCTCCGTCCCACCAAGCTGCGCGGCAAGGCGCTCAACTTTATGGTCACGTTCGTGGCCGGCACCGGGGTGGGTGTGGCCGTGCGGGCGTGTGCTCCTCTGCTCCGTTTGATGGCGCTGACGCGCTCGCTTCCTCGCAGTTCACACTCTTCGGCTACGACCAGGGCGTCATGTCTGGCCTGCTGACCCTCCCGTCGTTCGTGGCGCGCTTCCCCATGACCGACACCTCTGGCGCCTTCGAGAACCGGCACAATGCAACCCTGCAGTCGCTCCTGATTGCGATCTACGAGCTGGGCTGTATGGCCGGCGCGCTGAGCAACCTCTGGGTTGGTGACAAGCTAGGCCGTCGGCACACGATCTCACTGTGAGTGGGCTGTGCAGCTGCCTTGAGGCTGTGCAGCTGCCTTGAGGCTGTGCCCACACTACGCTGGCGCAGAAGGCCACGCGATGCTCGAACGCCACTGACACCCACCCCAGCGGCGGTGTCATCATGATCGTCGGCGCCGCCATCCAGGCCGGAGCAGTCGACTACGCCATGATGCTCGTTGGCCGTGTCGTCACCGGCCTCGGGAACGGTCTCCTCACGTCCACGGTCCCGGCATACCAGAGCGAGTGCGCCAAGCCGCACCGGCGCGGCCAGCTGGTCCTGTTCGAGGGCTCACTCATCACCTTTGGCATCATGATCTCGTACTGGCTCAACCTGGGCTTCTACTTCACCAAGGGCGAGGTGGCGTGGCGGTTCCCGATCGCCTTCGTGAGTGGAGCTACCCGTGCGCCTCGCGGCTCGCGCTGACGCGCTCACCCCAGCAAATCGTCTTCGCAATCGTCATGATCGCATTCATGTACCTCTTCACCCTGCCCGAATCGCCCCGCTGGCTCGTCGCGCGCGGGCGCAACGCCGAGGCCCTCGCCGTGCTCGCCGCACTCGACAACACGGGCGTCGATGACCCCGCCGTCCGGCAGACGTGGCACGGCATTCTGGACGCCGTGGCGGCCGAGTCGGCCGAGGGCTTCCAGTTCCGCCAGATCTTCACGCACGGCAACTCGCAGAACTTTAGGCGCACGCTGATTGGCATGCTGTCGCAGTGCTTCCAGCAAATCTCAGGTGAGCGCGGCTGCTGCAAGAGGGGAGGCTGACGCCAGGCATCAACCTCATCACATACTACCTCACTTCCGTCCTCCAGGACATGGGCATCCAGGAGACGCTGTCCCGCGTGCTCTCCGGCGTAAACGGCACAGTCTACTTCCTGACGTCCCTCGTCGCCATCCTGCTCATCGAGCGCTGGGGTCGCCGCCCACTCATGTTCTGGATGGCGCTAGCGCAGGGCGCCACCATGGCCATCTTGGCCGGGCTGTACAACACCAATGCGCGCGGCAACAAGGCCGCGCAGGGCGTCAGTGTACTCATGCTCTTCCTCTTCAACACGTGGTTCTCGATCGGGTGGCTAGGCATGTCGTGGCTGTATCCGGCCGAATTGACAGGTGAGTGGTGCGAAAGTGGCACTTTTTCAAAAGTCACACCTCGTCTCCATCTCGATTTTTTTTCCACTAAACTCGCCCCAGGCCTTCGCATTCGTGCGCCTGCGAACGCGCTGAGCACCGCGACGAACTGGTTGTTCAACTTCTACGTCGTTATGGCTACCGGGCCCATGTTTGCAGGCATCAGATGGGGCACATATGCCCTCTTCGCGGCGTGTAACATCCTCATTATCGCCCCGGTGGTCTGGATTTGGTTCCCCGAGACGAAGCGCTACTCCCTCGAGGAGCTGGACATTATCTTCGCTCTCGCGCACCAGCAGGGTGTGAACCCCGTCAAGATCAGCATCTCGGGCGATATCCCGCCGGCGGGATCGCGCGAGGCCGAGCAGATCCTCGGGAGGGCAGGGGAGCCGAGGGGCGGCGAGGGCGGAGGTATTACGCGTCGCCTGTCGCGCGCACTTAGCCGCGATGGTGCGCATGCCAAGCCGGAGACGAGGCACAGCGAGGGGGTGTAGATGTAGAGTAGTCGACAAGTATGCAGCGGTGATTTGAGGAATGTGCGCGGTGAAAAGGTGTAACGTGTCATGGTTGGTGGCTCCGCCACAGTCGACCACCAACCACCCAACCGCAGCACATAACCCAATGCCCGTACTCCCAGCACCACCCGCCACTGGCGGGTTGGCTAACATCCTGTTGCTTCTCCAACAGGTTCACGGTTCGAGTCCGTGTAGAATCCGGTCCTGAGGGGTCAGGCGACGGGTTCGGGAGTAGGGTCGGTCTCCTTTTGTGTGTGGGGTTGTGTGTGTTTGGGTGCCTGTCCTTCTTCTTCGCCGCGAATCTATGTACCTCCCCTGGCAAACAAACGCCGAATGTTACATGGACCCGCCGTGTGTTCAGTCAAGCAAGTTGTAGGGATTTATACAGCTCCACAAAAGGTACTAGTAATCGTCGAGATGGTCGGGCTATTATATCCCAACACTCCCCTTAGTCTGAGGTTTGTTTAGACGATGAGCTCCCCTATTTGAGCTCGCTTTTGTGTGGTATGTGGCGCAGCTCAACGTTGGTGGCGCAGCCGGCGCTGTCTCGAGTCTCCCTACGGGCTCGAACGCGCAATCTCCTGGTCGAGATAAGTTTGACTCTTAATCTGTAGGGATTTATACAGCTCCACAAAAGGTACTAGTTATCGTCGAGATGGTTGGGCTATTATATCCCAACACAAGTCCAAGCGTCCAGCCCACCACGCATACTCGTTACATGGGTACGACTAGTACAGAGATACGTCTGCTCCCTCGCTCACTCCGCCCTACGCCTTGCCGGACGAGAACACCTTCTTCTGCTCGGTCGTGTCCGCGTCCGCCTTGTTGAGCTTGTCCATCGCGGTATCCAGCTTGGCGAGAAGGTACTGCGCACGCTGGTACACTGGTGAGCCCTTGGTCAGGCCGAACCAGCTGCCCTCGCCGACGCCGAGCTTGTCGCCGTTGGCCGCAATCTCACGCAGCTTGTTGAGCTCGTCCTCAATGTCCTTGATCTCCGTCTCGGCCTTGTTGCCAATCGCCGTGTTGTACTCGATCTGGCTCTGGGCGCGGAACACGTCGTCTGGGGCGTCAGCACTACTCAACACGACGCACTCACCCTTGACCAGCTGCGAGAATGCCTCAACAAACACGGGCTTGCCTGGCCTGATGCGAGACGGCCGGCCGTCGTGGTACACGATACCGATAATATCGTGCTCCTCAAGCGCCTTGAGGCTCGCCTCGGCGCCCTTGAAGGGGAAGTCCTGCAGGAGCTTGGGGTACGAAATCTCGGGCTTCTTGGCGAGCTCGGTAACAATCTTCCAGGCCTGGGGGCGTGTCCACTGGAGGTGCTTGGCGTCCTCGGTGTCGTCGCCAAAGCCGACCTTGCGCAGCTCGACAATGTTGCGAAGCACAATGTCGTGAACCGCCTCGTGGACAGACTGCCCACTGCGCACCTTGTACACGAGCAACTCGAGGTCGACCATGCGGCCACCGAGCTTGGCAATGTCGGCTTCGTCGGACGAGTCTAGCTCGCGATGGCTCTCCGAGTTGGCGAGCTTCTCGCGGACGTACTCGAGCGAGCTGCTACGGTCGGCATCCGAGAGGGCAATGAGGTCAAGAGGCTTTGAAGGGAGCGCGCGCGTGAGCGTCTTGGTCGTGGTAGAGCCCTCGCCAATGACAATGACATGGGCGACCTTGTTCTCGATGAGCGCTGCACCCCACTCGGACAAAACGTTCCAGAGGTCGCCGCGCGCCGGCTTGATGGCAAAGTTGCGCAAGACGACAATGGGCATGGTCTTGATGAGCTCAGCCTCAGTGTCGACTTCCGTGTCTTCGGGCGCAGGAGCTTGGGCAGCCGCAGCGGCATGCTTGTCAAACAGGCCGGTTGTGGGGGGGACGCCTTCGCCGTCGATGGGAGCGTTGCCGTCGATGAGTGGTGCCAAGGGAACAGCAACATCGTCCATGGTCGGTTCCTCAATGCCCAAGCCCAACTCGCTCATGATACCGTTGCCAGCGACGCAGTCCAAGCGGCCATCGTGCCACACACCAGCCTTGATGAGTCGCAGCTCATGCTCGCGGTCTGCCTTGAGGACGATTTCGTCCTGAGCGCACTTCCTTGCGCGCTGACGGCCCTCCTCGGCATGGGCCTGCACGTCCTTGAGGGCAATGGTGACGACGTCAAGCATGGAGCGCAGCTGCTCGTCAACAGGGGTTGCGAAGCCCGCCTTTTGTCCAATGAGACCCATGGCCGCGAGATCGATCAGCCCGTTGATCGATTGCAGGAACGAGAACGTCGGCCAGTAGCCAGTCTCATGAGCCAAGCCGTCAATCACAGCCACGTCCGTCTTGGCCTTGGCAATGTTGGCACAGTCAATCTCAATGCACTGCCTGACACGGTCAGCATTGTCACGTCTCCTCCTTCCACTCACTTCTTGGAGTGCTTGACGACACGCGTGACGAGCTTGTGCTTGCCCGAGCCAGGCGGGCCAGTCACAACAACAAACGTGCTGGGGAACTCTTGCAACCAGTTCTCACACGCCCTCTCGGCCTCGACGCGGTCCTTCCATGACGCGCGGCCGAGGCTCTCGGTCGCGTGGCGTCTGCGCCTCACCGACGTGCCAAACAGGTTTGTCACGAGCGGCTGGTATGTCTTCTCGCGCAGGAACTTGACGGCCGAGTAGTCCTCAATGTTCCAGGCGCCCTCGACTTCTGAGCGCACGAAGAAGGCGCGAATCGGGTCGAAGAACGTGTACGACAGTGTGCCGATTAGGAAGGCGATAATCGGGAGCGCGATACGCGGGTGGTTGCTGATCCAGTCGCGGATGTAGTGCGCCTTGAGCGGGTTCTCGTAGAAGATTCTCAGCCGCGCAAGCTTGACGTCGGTATCCTTGTTGGTCTTCTTCTTGTGCAAGTCTGCCGAGTTGGTCGGCGTCGAGAAGCCGTGGAGACACTTGCTCGCCGCAACCGAGGGACCGATACGTGAAAACTGGAGCTGGGCAAAACGCAGATTACCCGCTGGCACCGGCGCCGGCGGCGTAATCTCCATCAGGCGTCCGTAGGGCCTGAACAGGGTGTACAGGACCTCCTGCGAGATGTCTGGCCCGTCAAACTCGACGCGAAGTCTGTTGGACGGGAAACGGTTCAGATCCTCTGTCCACTGGCGGCCGCGTACGACCCATATGCGGCCTGTGCCGGCCGTCCTCTGCCATCCCCGAAGTGACGATGTGTCGCACTTGGTCTCAGTGGTAAGCACGCGTGCGTCGCCGCGGTAAAAGTGGTGGCCCGAGTCGTCGACCGTCCTGTCGTTGTTGTTGTTCTTCTTCTCGTCGCGCCAGTTGGCGTACCACGATCCGAGCCAATAAGGCCAGCCGCCGTGCTTCTCCGCCGCACCAACGAAGCGGGGGAGGAAGAGCGCGGCCGGCGACGTCGGTTCGGGGGTGAGGTCCTCGGGCGCGTGGAAGTCGGAGTCCGTACCCGCTGCTGGGAGCTCGGGCGGGTGCGGGGGGAAGTAGGAGAAGTGGCAGAAGACGCCGCCGTCCTTGCGCGCGACCTCCCAGCTCTCGACGCGGAACCCGTACACGTCCTTGAGCTCGGCGGCAATGTCAGCCAGCTCCTCGAGGAGCCGCTCCTCCGTCAGGCGGGCGAGCCACGGGCGGATGTCCCACGAGCCCAGCTGGATGGGGAGCACGTTGGACACGTAGAAGGACGCGTGGACGCGCTCGCTCTCGTCGCGGTCGCCAATCACCACCGCGTCGGCGACGACGTCCGCCGTCGCGTCGGGCGCCCCGTCCGAGAGGTGCCGAATTGCCGGCGCAGCAATCCGGGGTACCGCTGCCGCTAGTCGTGGCCGTGCGAGCGCGGCGAGGGTGATGGGCCTCGCCGCGCGTAGGTGGGGCCGGATCCCCAGCGTGGCTGCCCTTCTGAGCATTGTAGAGTGATGTTGTGGAGACAAGCGACGAACGGGGAATCGGTTGCTTTAATTTGGGTGGCATGTGCCGAGAGCCGCCGTGATCGACGTCATGTCCGGCGCGTGCTCATTGGCGGGTGGCGAAATGTAGGCAGACACTTGAAACACCCAGATCACTTTATACTCGTCTCAACATATGCATCGTACTGCCAGCCGAGGAAATCATCTACTTGTCCTGGCCAGGAATGCTACTCTTGTCCTTACGCACATGCGTAAACGTGCCGCCAGCAAACCAGCGGTTGTTGGCCTCCTGCACCTTTTGCGCCGCGGACAGTGACGGCGTAACAATCTCAATGCCCTGGACGGGCGTGAACGACAGCGATGTCGACGTACCCGAGAGGCTCGAGTCAGACGTGGCTGACCTGCCGAGCAGCTGCGTGCGGAGCTTGTTGGCGCGCGAGAGCTTGGCGCGACTCCTCGCGTCGGTGACGTGCGCGCGGACCTTGCCGGCCTGGCCGATCATACCCAGGCCCACCGACTCCTCGTCCATGTCCAGCTCATCCTCGGCCTTGCCGAACTCCATACGGTTTTGCAGCTTGCGAAGCTCAGTCTGCGCAAACTGGTCCTTGAGTGCCCTTGCCCTGTAGGAGTGTCAGCGTTGATCGCAGCGTCCCGCCCTTCAACCCACCTCTTTCCACCACGCTTCTTGCGTGCAGTCTCCTGAGGGATGGGAAGCGCCTTGATCATCTTGTTGGGTGGCGGCTCGGACATCTTGTCAATCTTCTTCTGCAGTTCCCCGAGGAGCTTGCGGCCGTACGAACCATCGCGGCTCGACTTGCCGGCGTCTATTCTGGCAGCAAGCGAGACCTTGGCCGAAACCACGCGCTGTGCCTTTCGGCGGTCCTCGAGCGCCGCAGACTGCACAATCTCCGACTGGAAGATGAATCCAGTATGGCGTTGTTGGGAAACTGCCGCCAGGTGCGAGGTGGCGAGTGTCCGCTTCATGGCACCGTAGAGCATGATGTTACAGCTGGGTGCCCGCGAGAACGCGTGAAGACCACCAGCGAGACCCAGCAGCTTGGCAGCGATACCAGTGCCGACAATGGCGCTGATGTTGGGCGCAACCGCTGCCATTCGGCTTTCGACATACTTGAAGATCGTCTCACGGGCAGAACGCAGCTCGTTGGCGACCTCCATGGCACGCTGGACGGTCACCCACTCGCCCTCGGACAACTTGCGGCCCCTTGATCCAGAAGCCGTGAGGGTGATGGACAGAATGGTAGCCTGGGGCAGCGGAGGAGATGGCAGGACGGCCTTTTGAAGGTCATCGATGTTGCCAATCGCCTGCACCGCTGTGATGTAGGTCCATGGGTCGCCGATGATCTGCTCCAGCTCGGGGAATCGAGGTCCGTAGTGGTCACGGATGAACTTGTGCACGAGCATGATCTCATTGTCCACCTCGACGCTGAGGTTGTTGGCCGTGACGACGAGGTGGTACTCCGGGTTCTCCTCAAGTGGTCCGCCTGATCCAGACGACATGTCGGTTGGCGCGGCCGTGTAGCGCTCGATACCCTGGCGAACGTTAGCTATGCCTCGTCTATCGAATGCACCCACCTCGAGCACCTCCTTGAGCTTCTTGCCGTGCATGAGCTTGGCAACCTTGGAGACGTCGGCCACGCCAGTCAGGTCTGTTCTCTCGACCTCGTCGGCATCCAGCTCGTCCGTGGGACGCACGCCGCCCTCGGGGACGAATCCGACCGCACTCGTGCCGTCCTCCATCTTAAGATCGCCGTCGGCTTCCTCATCCTCGTCCTCGAGGTCGTCGGCGAGTGACCGCTTCAGACTGGAGCCGCCGCTGGGCGCGCCGCGGATGGGAGGGGGTGGGGGGAGCATAAGGCCTGGTCCCTTTGATGATGAGGCCGCTGGGGCCTGGACCTCTGGCTCATCGTCTGATAGACCGTCGAGGTCGGCCAGGAGCGAGTCTGCCAAGGACATTGTTGTGGGTGATGTTATGGATGACAATCGACCTGGTTGCGACGACTTTTGAGCCAACTTAGGTGGCAAAGCAGCAGCAGCAGCAGCAGTCAGGACGTCACAACTCTCCTTAAATGGGAGGGTTGAATATGTTTATCCACGTTGAGTGATGGGCATTGTCCGATAGGTGGAGGTCCCACCCATCCGGGACCAATTAGCCTCACATTTCCAGTTGCCCCCCCTCGCGACCTTTGCTACGCCGGTAACCCGCGATTTTCCGTGCAACCAGACCTCAAGATCACACATCGACAAGCTCAACAACACTCATTGTCACCTCAGACTAGCCCGAGACCGCGCCCAGGACATGGCCTTGAGTGTCTGCTAAGCCTCGGTCGCTTCCCTTTCGTTCCCCCTTTGCGTTCAACGCGGCGATGGCCTGCCCTCCTCAGGCCATCGCCATGTCCGCCCGCCTCGCCCCTTCGACCGTATCTCACGTACTACGGCTCGTCGGCTCGTCCTACCTGGACAGCGGTGCTGGACCTTCAACCCTTAGACATAGAGCTAGAGCTCATGCTGCTCACTTGTCGCTTTATGTAAGTGCACATCGTGTTCTCAAGGCTAACAAGCCAGCCGCCAGTGCGAACAACCCGGCGATTTGCCTCGTCGGCTCACGCGCTCGCCGAGCCTGCGACCATCGACCACCACGATGAGCCCCATCACAGTGGCAGTTCTTGGGTAGAAGATGACATTGTCCGAACGCCCAAGAAGGGACAGCACTACGACGTCCCCCGAGCACCATTGATCCCGGAATGGGCACGAATCGACAAGCCGGCAAAGGACCAGCTCTTCACCACCCCGCGTCCGTCACCCGCCCAGTTCCGTGAAGTGTTCGACGCGCTGGAACGAGATCCGGCGTTCATTCTCCCGGTGAATCGACTATATGCGACATTCCAGGTCTTTTCGTCTTCTGAGGCCACCCCGAAAGACTGGTCTTGGCTCGTGCAGGTCTTGAAGCGGGCAAAGGAAGAGATTGGCGACCAGTGGGAGGATGTTCCTCTCTCGCAATCCCTCTTTCGGGCTCTGCAAGGTCTTGCATTGGCCCACATGGGGGAATATGACGCCTCCGCTGCCAACTTTTCAATCAGCATCGCGGTCGCTCTGGAAACCCGACCCTCGCGCGACTTCTACTACCACTGGGACCTTGATGTCATCGAGGCGTACATCAAGTTGGTCAGGGAGGCTGGGCGGCCAGAGGATGTCGCGTCAATGGTGCGGTACGCTGGACCCCGATTGCATCAAATCCTCAGTCAACGAACCGGCAGTTTCGAGTACAAGGCAGCCATCCGCCGCCTCCGAGACCGCCTGCATGAGTCGCTGGCTGACCTGAAGAACCCCGAGGAGTGGCTGTCGGCCCAACTTCGACCTGGACCCGATGGACGACCTCCAAAGTCTGTCTACCATGTGGCGCTTGCGCTGCTCGCAACGCTCACCAACAACCCATCACGAGTTTCTGACGCCTTTTACATCTGGCGGCATATCATTCAGCAGTTCAACTCGACCAAGGTCCCCCCTGCGACAGCGTCGAAACTGGGCAGCATTCTCGCGCGCTCTGGCCACTTGGATGCTGCCAAGGAGGTGTTCCGTGCCCTCCGCGAGACAGTCGCGGCTCCTCCCCACTCGACGCTGTCGCGCGAGCTATGGGTCTACGCTGAAGCCGGAGAACCTGACGATGCTCGGCGGCTGTTCAACGAAATCGCTGCCAGATATGGCCCAACAAGGGACGATCGCCTGGCCCTTTCGACGGCCTACGCTGTGACGGGCAATGTCGAGGCTACGCACGACACCTTGCTGGACATGTTTGGTAGGGCTGCCGCCGACGAGGTAGACACCTTGGCAGTCCTTCAACGTGCATGCGTTGCCTCTGGTGACGCCGAGTCTGCCCACCAGTACCTCGACAAATCGACCAAGCTCCAGCCTACAATCGAGCCGTTCTTGTCGCTACTGCGATTACACGGTGCTCAGGGCAACGTGGACGCTGCCGTTCGGGTGTTTGAGCGGTTGCTGGAGACTGGTATTCGACTCGACACGCGCTCTTACACCGCCCTCGTCTCCGCGTTCGGCAAGTCGCGCGACTACATCAACGCTACAAAGGTCTTTCGGGCAATGATTGAAGCTGGTCACGCCCCCGACGTCGCTGCCTGGACCGCTCTCCTGAATGCGTACGTTGACGCCGGACAGTGGGTTGCTGCAGCAGACCTGTGCGAAGCTATCCCGCCCGAGCTGCTCAAAGACCCTCGCCTCACGACGACTGTCCTCAAGTGCTTTGTCTATGTGGCAGCACCCTTCGACTCTGTCCTGCGCCTCTTCCGCAGTATTTCAACGCCTTCCGCACCCGCTTGGGCACTCGTTATTCAAGGTGCAGCTGATTCTGGGAATCTCGTCAAAGCCCGCGCCCTGTTTGAAGAGATGGACAAGCGCTCGCAATCGAATGTCTTTGCCCCAGCTCCAAACGTCTACGTCTTCTCGATTCTCCTCGCGGCATACCTTCGATCAGGTGATCGCGAGTCGGCTCAGGCTGTCTACGATGCCATGATTCAGCGCCAGATTACACCCACAAGTGTGACCTACGCCATCATCGTCTCGGCATACGCCGACTCACCAGGCCAGAGTTCGTTTGAACAGGCCCACAACTTTGCGATGGGAGTGCTCAGCCAGCCATTCAACCTGGAGAAACCGGAGCCCCAAGGGACAGCAGCAGAGAACGTCTTTGGCCCCCTGATCACTGCGGCCGCCAGAGCCGGTGACACGCAGCGCGCAAAGACCTACTTCGACCAGATCACGGCTCTGTCGGGGCACTCGTTCAGGACGTCGAACAAGCTCATGAACGCCTATCTCAAGGGTGGGGAGACCAAGAGTCTCTATCGCATGTGGCTGCGTCTATTCCGTGAAGCCAAGCGAACGATCCCTCGTTTGGCCCCAGAGCAATTGAAGGCAGATGGGCTCCGCACAGAGGGGCGCTCGAATGCGCTTTGTGTCCCCTTATCGACCACCCTCTGGGGCCTGGGCAACGCCGGGCTGCACGACCGCATTCGGTCAGTCTGGAGCTCCGTTAGGAATGCGGGCTTTGGATTCGACTCTGCCAACTACAACCACTATGCCGTGGCTTTGGCGCGCACTGGTCACGTGGAAGAAGCGTTCCAGGTTGTGGATCGAATTCTTCTGCCCCGCTACGATGAGGTTCGAGAGCGCCAGTACCGCGCCCTGCGGCCTACGTCCGGCATCCAGCCGGTGGACGCAAACGTCGTTGGCGGGGTTGTCACGGATATGAGCGAGACCATCGCCGCCGCCGAGGGCGCCGGCCTCGTCGACTCTGCCGACCCCATCGCCCCCTCCCCCGAAGCGCAGCCCACCGCAGGTCTCAAGTTGACCAACGAGGATATTGCGATGGACAGGTACGAGGAGCCGAACCGTCGTGGCGAGCTTCAACCCCGTGTGCCACCTCAGTTTACCGACGACGAGCTGTCTCGTAAGGAGCTGCTGGAGTTGGACATTCTGCGGCAGTGGCGACCAAGCGATGTCCACTGGCGACCCTCGCGCAAGACTGTGTCGGTTCTTGAAAGCGTGTATCGCCAGATCGAGGATCAACAGGCGTACCGCGCTTGGATCGGTATCGGGGTGAGCGACGAAACCGAGGATGGTGGCGCCACTGCCGAACCGGTCACTCTTCCGGAGTACTCAAACACGACGGTCAAGAAGTTGGACGGATCGCCACAGACGATGTCGCCAAAGCTTATTCTGGCTCGACTGAACAGCAAGTATGCGCGCGTCGTGAGCCTGATCATGTTCAACCGCCGCAAGAAGGAGAGGGCTGCGAGACGTAAGAAGGCGTGAGGGGCGGGATGGGGTGCGGAGGAGGGGGCGACGGGGCCTGGTGTGGCCATTTTTCCGGGGTTTTCACTCATTTTCTTCTCGATTATCATTTGCATCGCACAACGAGTCACTGTTTGCATTGGTCACCTCCCCATTCACACTAGCATCAGACACTATGCATCACAACATGTTTCGTGGTATTCCAAGTGGTGCAAGGGTGGTGTGGTGCATGGCGGGGATGACAGCCGGCGGTAGTGTTATGGGCGTGGCGCGGGCGCGTGGCGCTGATCGCTGTGCATCAAGACGCCCTTGTTGCACGCCCTCGTTCACACTACACACACCCCCCCGTCTCGCACTCGTTCTGGCCCGTCATCGTCGTCGTCGTCTTCTGCGTCTTGGCCGCATTGCCCATCTCTGGCACGATTGCTGGACCACACGGAGGTACATCGTCAGACGGCAGGCGGCACACACCACACGCGCGCACACCTCGCTCGCACCCAAGACACACGCACCTTATAAACCCCCATCCACTCATCCTGTCATCCAACACCACACACACACACAGCACACAGCGTCTCGCCGCTCACACAGTCACTCAACCTCAGCTTCATCCCGGTCCGCACTCTTGTCTCTCACACACCCATCCAGTCCAATCCAATGGACGCGTCCGTGACCCCCATCTACCAGCAGCACACGCGCAAGCCCGACGAGCACCCCCTCGCAAGTGACACACAGCCAGGGAGCGTGTCTGCGCCCCTCATCATCGCCGAGCGCAAGCACACCCATACGCCCCGTCAGCAGAGCATTGACAAGCCCTTACCCGCTGTCCCCCCTGCCGACAGAGTACTTGAGCCAGAACACACCTTGTCTTCTCCCATTCTCTCACCATTCCCTTCTATCAACAGCATGCTCGACATGCCTAAGCCTGCTTCGAGCGACGAGGCGCAGCCTCACCCCCACCAGACCACCGAGTATCCCAAGGTAAGGAGGACTGCTATGCATCGGCGCCGCTGACACCGCCAGGCCCCCACCCCCGAGCCTCTCGTCCCCATTGTCGAGACGCTCGCCGGTAGCCCCACCAAGGTCGTCTCGCTCGGCGACAGCGCCCCCATCGTCACCACCTCGTTTGAGGACGTCTCGCCTACCGGCACCTCGTTCGTCGAGGTTGACAAGGCCCCGCAGGCCCCCAAGTCGTCCACCGAGGACGAGGAGCAGCAGGACGGCAACACCGAGGCGGACGAGTCTGCCACGTCGCGTCGCATCTGGGCCAACAAGGCGCTTGAGATTGTGAGTGGGCGATCAGGGGCGCACTAACAGCAGGGCGTGACCACCACGACGTCGGCCAACGCGGCTGGCACGGACGCCAAGCTCGACGACGATGACGATCGGTCCTACCTCTACGACCGCGAGTTTATCGGCCTCATCGCCGACAGTGGGCTGAAGCCCATCAAGGCGGAGGCTGAGGACGACGCTGAGGCTGACGCCAAGCTCGCCGGTACCTCGTACGTCCGCGGCAAGATTTCTGCGCAGATCGACGACGACCTTGATGGTCACGACGGCAACGGCGTGCTCGACGCCATCATCAAGCGTCAGAACCTCAAGCGCGAGGCGCGCGAGCAGGCTGCGGCTGAGGCCTCGGGTGCCGGCGCTGCTGGTGTTGCGGCTGAGGAGGCGGCGGGCGTGGCCAAGGTGACGGACGAGGCGAAGGTTGCTCACGAGGCCGAGGCGGCCGACGAGGACCAGGCGGTCCACAACGTCGAGGCGGTCGTCGAGGACAAGACTGTCGACGACACCGAGGCTCACGGCGAGGCCAAGGCTGTTGACGAGGCCAAGGTTGACGAGGCCGAGCGTGTTGATGACACCAAGGTGACTCGCGAGGTCAAGAGCGTTGAGGTCGACGAGCCTGCCAAGCACAACACTGCTCCTCCCGCTGTCGACGAGGAGGCTACGGAGCCCGCCACCGTTGAGGCCGCCACCACTCTCGAGGTCCACGCGACCGAGCCTGTTGTCGACAACGAGTCGACCACTGCGTCCATCAACGACGCCGAGAACAGCACCTCCAACAGCCCCGCCTCGGCCCATCTCCCCATCACCCCGGTTACCCTCGCCACCGCCCTCACCCGCGACGACGTCGAGGTCGGTGAGGCTGACGAGCTCCCTGAGAGTGGCGAGCACGACTCGCTCACGGAGGAGCATGACAAGCGCTCGCTCCTCGAGGTCGACCTTGAGGGCAAGGACGGAGGTGAGGCCTCGGGCCGCGTCACCGACGGCCAGACCGCCTCCGCCGCTCTCGCTGCCACCGCGGCGGTCGCGGTCGCCGCTGCTGTCCCTGTCGTGGCTGCTTCGGCCGTGACCGCCACCCAGGAGGTGGCCGAGGCCCTCAAGGCCAAGGAGACCGCCCCTATTGTGACGGACTCGCCCCCCGCCGACACGCCCACCGCCCTGGCAACCGAGGCGTCGCTCATCGTTCCGCAGAACACGCCCGCCGTCACTGACGCCCCGACCACATTCATCACCCCGGCCGCTGTCAACATCGCTGACCTCAACAAGAACGTTCTCGTCAACACCTCGCCCGCGCTCCAGCGCGTCGAGGAGATGGGTAACCTCAAGCAGGATCGTCAGGCCACCCCGCCCCCCGCGTACGAGGAACAGGTTGCCACTCCCACCGCGCATGACGACGACCACCTCACCATCCGCCCGGCGCGCGAGACCGATTCTACGCCCACCGCCCATATTATGATGTCGATTCCGTCCATCCGCAGTGTCCCGTCGATTCGTTCGATCCGCTCCGTCCGTTCGGAGGTCGCGCCGGAGGAGCACGAGCTCTTCGAGGCCGGTGAGGCTGATGAGGACACGGCCACCGGCGCGCTGGCCTACTATGGCACCGTTGCTCCCGACCACGGCTCGCCCGCCGCCGTCGCGTGGGCCGCGGCCACCCGTGAGCGCCAGCGCCGCAAGATGAAGACTCGTGAGTAGCGCAGCGCAGTGGGTACAACACTGACTCTGGCGCAGTCCTTATGGTCGCTGTCCCCATCGCCGCTCTTCTCTACTGCGTCGGCGTGCGCGTTCGCAACGCCAAGGAGTCGGCCGCGGCCATGTAAGACACGGGCCCATGAGCATTGTGAAGCAGAGTAGTTGGCATTTGAAGTAAGAGTGAAGAGTGAACATGAGAGAGAAGACAGTCAGAGAGAGGAAACCCCTTGTTAGTAGATCCACGATTACCGTCTATCAGCAGTAGTTAGGTATCACAGTAACGAGCTCGATGAATATGGTCAACGACGCTGCTACACTCCGCTGCCACGAGCACACTGCTGCTATTCGTCAAAGAATCCATGCCGTATGAGGACCGCCTACAAAGCGTCTACTTCTTCTTGCCCTTCTTCTTGCCAGGCGCAGGTGTTGGTGCCGCAGCCGTCGCGTCTGGTGTCTCTGCTCCCCCTTGCTCAGCTCCCTCGTCCACGGCAATCTCCTCGTCGACGACAGCGGCCTCGGTCTCGGCCTCGGCCTCCTCCTTGGACTCCTCCTCCACAGCCAAACTCTTGACCTGCTCCACCAGGCCGTCAACAGACTCACGCTCCTTCTCAACAATCACGCCCGAGCCTTCAGAGTCCAACTTGCCAGCAGAGGCCGCGACCTCGTCGAACAGCTCGCGGTCCTCCTCGGGGTCGGCAATCGTCTGCGCGACCTTTGGCCGTCCTTGACTCTCGAGCTCGGCCTTCCACTTCTTGACGACGGGGCCGGCAGCCGAAGGCTTGTATGAGCGGGCCATCAATGCAGCCTCGGGGAGGCGGTCGGTCTTGGCGAGGAGGTCGACACATGACGCGCTGTCGCCGAGCTGGAGGTAGGCGGCAAACGCAATGTTGTTGGCGCCCTTCTCCTCGGCCAGCTTGGCCAGGCGCTCGAGGCCAGCACGATCAGAGAGCGAGGTGAAGAGGAGAAGCAGTGCAGGGAGGTCCTTTGACCTCTCGAACGCCTCCTGGGCGAGGTCGAGCTGCCACGCGGCGAGGGCCTTGTCGCCGATGATCTTCCACTTGGGCTCGGAGCCAGCCTCGGGCGTGGCGCGAACGAGCTCAAGAGCGGCCTCGAGGTCGTTGAGTCCGATCGCCAAGTCAAACTTGTGGTCGGCGTCGGTCGAGATGTTGAGCGCGAGCTCCTTGAGGTCCTGGGCCTCGAGGAAGCGGGCAATACGGTTGCGCTGGTCGTTGGGGATGCTGGGGAGGATGCGCTCGGCCTCGGCAAGGTCACCGCGGAGGATAGCAGTCTGGTACTCGACAACGGTAAGCGACAGGGCGTAGCTGTAAATGTTGAGCTCCTTGTCGACAACGTAGACGCGGTTATGGCTGGGGATGTAGCCGAGGAGGTAGATGTTCTGGTCAAAGTGGTTGATGACGCTGGTCTGGTCGCCGATGAGGTAGTTGAGACGGTTGGTCGAGTTGGTGTAGATGAAGCAGTCACCAACCCAGCGGCTGGTCTTGACCTGCTCCGAGACCTCGGCAACAATGTCAAAGGCCTCCTCGACGCCCTCGTCGCCAATGATCTCGCCCGAGTCGAGACGCGCCGCGTAAGCGTCACGGTCAAAGCGGAGGACGTAGAACGAGTCCTCGGCGGTGATGGCGACGAGGTCGCCGCTGCCAGACCACGAAACGTTGGTAGCGTCGACCTCGATACGACGAACAACAGCTCCGGTCTCCCAGTCCCAGAACATGACGAAGCCCGAGCCGCGGGCAGCGAGGAGGGGACCACCGTGGATGCCCTCGATGGCCCACGAGCCGACAGACTTGATGAGACCAGGCCTCTCCTTGAAGTTGCGGTAGACGCGGAGCTTGGACTTGCCCTCGAGAACGGCGTAAGTGTTCGAGTCGGCGGCCCAGGCAAACGAGGTACCACTGCCGAAGGCCTTGTTGCGCCAGGCAAGGGCGGTGTAGATGATGTACTCGCCGTCACCGCAGACGGTCACGAAACGGCCGTTGGGGCTGTGCTGCAGGCTCTGGGGGTAGACCTCGGTGGTGCCGAGCTCGCGAAGCGGGACGTGGACGCGCGCGCCATCCTCGACGACCTCTCCGTCCGAGGCGAGGTTGGACACGTTGGCGCTCAGGATCTCAGTGTTGCGGGCGTAGACAATCTTGCCCGACGAGTCCATCGACACGGAAGGCTCGTCGCGGCCGAGCTTGATGACAACCGCGCCCTCGTCGAAACCAACAGCGACCTCGTTGCCGGTCTTGCGGTAGGCGACACACCACGCGCGCTCAAGGCCATAGTTGAGCGTGTTCTCAAGGCGGTAGGTCGACGAGTGCCAGATCTTGACGGTGCCGTCCTCGGAGCCGGACAGGATAACGGGAAGCGAGGGGTGGAAAATGGCAAACGAGACGTTGGCAGTGTGCGACTCGAGGGTCTGGACACAGGACTTGGCGTGGTAGTCCCAGATCTTGACGAGGCGGTCGTCACCAGTCGTGACAATGTAGGGCTTGTCGCTGCCATGGTAGTAGTCGACGTAGTTGACGCCCTTCTCGTGGGCCTCGAGGCTGAAGTTGGGGACGGGGCTGCCGAGCGACCAGACCTTGACCGTGTGGTCGAGACAGGCCGAGGCGAACGTCTGCGGGTCCTTGGGGTTGATAGCCAGCGCCATGATGTAGTGAGTGTGGCCCTCGAAGATCTGGACGCAGCGCCATCCCTTGTCCCAGTCCCAGCACTTGATAGTCATGTCATCCGAGCCGGTGAGCACGAGCGAGAGCGTGGGGTGGACAGTGAGACAGCGGATGTAGTCGGGGTGCGCCTCGAACGACGTGACCTTCTCGCCGGTCGAGATGTTGTAGACGCGGAGCTGGAAGTCATCCGAGCCCGAGACGAACCAGTTCTTGCGGGCAATGTACTTGACGCAACGGACTGGCACGTCGGTGACTTCGAACGTCTTGATGTCGGTCTGCGTCTCATAGTTCCAGATCTTGACCTGACCATTGCTGCGGGGGTCAGTGGGCGATCACGCGGAGTGCAGGCGCCGACGACAGCGCCGGACGCGATGGCTACGCACTAGAGACCGCAGATGACGTGGGGTTCTGTCGGGTGGAAGTCGACCGACTTTACCCTGTCAGACCTAGCGAGCAGCTTGCGCTGGGAAGGGTCAGTATAGAGGCTGGGGTCGTCTCGTCGCGCGTGTATTCACCTGGATGTCGAGTAGCATCGGCTGGGGCGCGTGTCAGTTGGAGGTTAAGGCATCTCGCGTTGACGAGGCCGACGTACCATCTTTGGGATATTTCTCGACGGCGGTCAGAGGAGCGAGGAATGCCGTGTTGAGCTGGACGCCCTCGCAGTGTTTTGAGGTGGCCGAGAGTGGCGCGGGGGGGTGTGGAGAAGAAGAAGGGGAGGGAGTGGGTTGTGAGTTGTTGGCAGTTGTCTGTTGAGATTGGAAGCGCTGCACGGGCACGGCCCAGTGACTGCTGGCTGGCTGCACGGCGTGTCCACGTTAACGGCGTGGTGCTGGAAGTGATCGCGCGACTGACCCTGACAACCCACGGCAGCTGGAAAGGGGTACCAGTGTTAGGCTGACAAAAACGTGGCTTCACGTGGCTACACGTGCCTGTCGATTCCTACACGTCCAGCGTAAATACTTGACCCGCGTCGTCACGGAGCGCCGCTGGGCAGCGGCAGCGCGCAGCGTCTTACATCTCACCGTCACAATGCCAACCCCGGCAGACGGGAGCGAGGCGACGACGCCGGCTCGGACCGCAGGTGCCGAGAGCACCCCGGCGCCGGCACCGGCGCCGACGCCGACATTCGCAGAATACCCGCCCAGACGCATAAACCTAACCGGCCCAGCAGGCAGCGGCAAGAGCACGCTCGCGCAGCGTCTCGCTGCGCTCCTCTCCCTCCCACACCTGGAGCTAGACTCGCTGTTTCATGGCCCGGGGTGGGTCCCGCGGCCCGGGTTTGCGGGGGACGTCGAGGCGTGGTTGCGGGGGCATGGGGAGGGGTGGGTCGTGGATGGGAATTATCGCAAGGTGCGGGGGCTGGTCTGGGCGCCGCCTGCGCCTGACGCCGACGACGCACTGCCAGGCGCCGACACGGTGGTCATCCTCGACCTGCCAAAGTACACCGTCCTCACGTCCCTCTTCGGGCGCACGATGCGCCGCGTGCTCTACGGCGAAACCCTATGGAACGGCAACACCGAGACGTGGGCCAACGTCCTCTCGACCGACCCCGCGCAGAGCGTGCTCGCGTACTGCTATACCCAGTTCGAGGAGCACCGGCAGCGCTTGGTCGACGCGGAGAGGGAGGGGCGGGCACGCGGCGGTGTGCGCTTCGTAAGGCTTAGGAGCAGGGAGGAGGTGGAGGGGTTCGTGGCTGAGCTCGAGGCCGCTGCGGGGGTGGCGAACACCGGCGCCGGCGCGGGGACGACTGGGGATGGACCATCATAGACACTACTACCTGGAGCTTGCTTGCTTGCGTGGTGCGACGTGAGGGCATGCACGCATGGTGCATGTCACTGTCGCATTCTGAAACGAGCGATGCACGCCGTTGTGCGTTGTGACGCACCGCCCCGGCTAGCGCCAGGAGTGTGTGTGAGGAGGACACGAGTGGCCTCGAGATGCACACATCTCACCACCACTTGACCCGACGTCATACCGTGTGCATTGTGCCAAGCCGCTCTAGCCCACCACCCTCTTTCTGCACGCACGCTGCGCAGTTCACACGCGTCGTCGTTGTGCGACGCTGTCGATGTGAGCTTTGTCTCGCACAGCGCGTCACGCAATGTCTGTCCCCAAGCAGCCTTCACGCCACGCCACAGTGTGAAACACCGGTATTTGCCCCCGCGCGTCACGCACCTTTGCCTCCACCGCACTGCGCGTTCTCATCGTCACTGCCTCCGCGCGTTTTGGGGTCATTGCGCTTGCCTTGCCCAGCCAGCTGCAGCCCCCCGCCGTCCCCCACGTTTACTTCATCCTCTCCAATGCTCTCGTCCATTGTTCGTCCTTCCACTCGCACTCTTTCATCCCTCCGCACTCTGCACACTACTGCTTCCAGAATGGGCGTCACTATCGAGGTAGGTGCCAGCTGCAGCGCAGCTGCACCGAGCTGCACCGAGGAGGTGTGGTGGTGGAGCCGACAACGCAACATTCCACCACCTTCCTCGCTGCCTCCACCCACTGCCGACACCACGCTCACACCCCCCGCAGAAGATCTCCCCCGGAGACGGCAAGACCTTCCCCAAGAAGGGCGACCGCGTCACCATCCACTGTGAGTGGTGCAGCAGCCAGCGGTGCCGACGAGGATGACATGCGGCGTGAGCCCGCACGCTGCTCTGCACGCCATCCCCGGCGCTCCGGCCCGGCCACCTCAACCAAGCTTACACCCCCCAGACGTCGGCACCCTCCTCGACGGCTCCAAGTTCGACTCGTCGCGCGACCGCGAGTCGCCGTTCCAGTGCACCATTGGTGTCGGCCAGGTCATCAAGGTGGGTTGTGCCAACTGGTTGGCGTTGAGCTGTGCTGACTCTGACACAGGGCTGGGACGAGGGTGTCCCCCAGCTCTCGCTCGGCGAGAAGGCCGTCCTTACCGCCACTCGTGCGTTGCAACCCTCACAACCCAGCTAACCCCGCAGCCGACTACGCCTACGGCCCTCGCGGTTTCCCCCCCGTCATTGTGAGTTGTCCCCGGTCTTCCAGAGCCCAGCTCACACCGCAGCCCCCCAACTCGACCCTCAAGTTCGAGGTTGAGCTCATCAAGATCAACTAAGCGTGTTGCCTCTGAGCGCGCCGCTTGGAGCATAGAAATGTGGTTCATAGGGCGCGATTGAGCCGCCGTCGAGATGATGTGAACAAATGAGGTGGAGGCTGAATGGAGTGCGACGCTGGGTGGGGCGGGGCGGG
This sequence comes from Vanrija pseudolonga, assembly GCF_020906515.1. Classification (NCBI taxonomy): domain Eukaryota; kingdom Fungi; phylum Basidiomycota; class Tremellomycetes; order Trichosporonales; family Trichosporonaceae; genus Vanrija; species Vanrija pseudolonga. The sequence continues at coordinate 3,261,568 of NC_085851.1, read as the reverse complement.
TGGGGCGGCAGCCGCGAGGTGGCAGTCCGGCTGCGCTGGCACTAGGGAGATCTAATCGACGCGTGTGTTTTCGGGCGTCGTGTTGGCTGTTGGAAGGGCTTCGCGCAGATTGTGTGCACTCTGTGCGTGTGTGTGTGCCGCGCAGAGCTGTATGCTGCGCGCTGCATAGCAATATTCCACTGAGACGTACTGAGAGCAGAACGCCCGCTGCGCACGTGTGGGCCGGTTGCCGCAAGTTACCGTGGCGCTACCATACAGCCTCGCCGCAGAAGGCTTGGCCCGCCATAACGCGCATCACGAACATTGCGGGTCACGGCGCGTTGCATGCTGGCCGCCACACGCACCTGCCTCATCCCCACAAGGCCATCATGAGCAAGAACACGCAAGGGCCAGACGAACAAGCCCAAGCCGACTCGGCGGGGAAATGTACCCGGTTTATCCGGCGGCCGTGTGGCGATGGCAAGGGCGGGGCGGCGACGACGCAAACCTTCAGCTACTAGTGGCGGGTGCGGCGGAGTAAGCTCAGTGGCGAGCGATGCGGCAGTGAGTGGCGAGAAGTTGCTGCTGGTGAGGATTTGGCGAGAGCGGTGAAGAAACGCTGCTACTCTGCGACTGCGAGGATCCCGAGAGCCGAGACGACCCGCGCGCCGCGGCGCCGTATCCCGACATCTGAACGCCACGGTGACAAACAGCCCAAGGAGGCGAGGCGCTGTGGGCAGTACTTCCACTTGTCAACTTGGTGTCGTTGAGCAACAGCACCTTTGTACACCCGCCTCGTCGTTGTCGCCCGCCCACCGGGTCCCGCTCGCGGCCTTGGCGCCGACCTCACCGACGCGGGGGTGGGCACGGGCGTCCGTTTGCTGCCATATGTAGAGTGATGTCACACTCCACTGTTAGGCACCGATGATCGTCGTCGCTGCGTCCACCGTCCACTCGTGCGCACTCGAGTCACTCATCTTATGCACAGCAGCAGTGCGGAGATTGTATCCCGCGGCGTGGTGGAGTCGAGGAGTGCATGGTGTTGCGTGGGCTGTCGCTGCGCTTCGGCCCACCTCCCCGCCAACTCGCCCGCCAACGGCTACCACACGTGATTCCGATGCACCGAACTTGCCGCCAGCTGGCCGATCAAAGCCGTCATCGAATCAAAATTGGTTCCGTTGACACTTGTCGGGCCCTCCGCCTCCGCCGTTTTGCACCCAGCGTAACCCAGGCGCGCGCATGACCTACACCCACCCCGCGGGATATACTTAGCGAGGCAGACGCAACTCACTTGCTTGCTGTCCTTTACCCCCCCCCATCCTCTTGGTCACTCTCGAAAGAGACGCTTGACCCCCATCACCACTCACACAAACATGCTCCGCTCATTAAATCGCAACCTCCCCAGGGCGGCGCGCCTCGCCCATGCGGCCCCCCGCCCGGCCTTCAAGGCCCAGTCGCTCCTCGCCCGCAAGTACGCCAACGTGGCCCCCAGCCCGTCCGACAGCTTTGCCAGCGGCGCCAACCAGTACTACATTGAGGAGTGAGTGTGCCGCCAAGGCGGATGAGACGATCGATGGGAGGACGGGCCGGCTCGCGGCGGCCCCACCCCCGGACGACTCCGCGTGATGCCAAACTCGACGGTAACTAACCGCCCCCACAGGATGTACAAGAACTGGAAGAACGACCCCAAGTCGGTCCACTCGTCGTGGCAGGCGTACTTTGCCGGCCTCGACAAGGGCCTCCCCTCGTCGCAGGCGTTCCAGCCCCCTCCCGGCGTCGCTGCCTCGACCGTCCCCGAGGCTATGGGCGGTGCCCCCACCCTCGACGTCGGCTCGGGCGGCGAGCTCACCGACTACCTCAAGGTCCAGCTCCTCGTCCGTGCCTACCAGGTTCGCGGCCACCACATGGCCAAGCTCGACCCCCTCGGCATCTCCAACGCCGACCTCGACTCGTCGACCGTCCCAGAACTCACCCTCGAGTACTACGGCTTCACCAAGGACGACCTGAACAAGGAGTTCAAGCTCGGCCCCGGCATTCTCCCCCGCTTCGTCGGCCACGTCAAGGACGACAAGCTCACCCTTGGCCAGCTCGTCGACGAGCTCAAGCGCATGTACTGTGAGTATGAGTAGGGTGGTGCGCCGGTGTACCACGTGGTGTGTTGGCGGCAAGTGCTGACGAGCCGAAGGCACCAACATTGGTATCCAGTACATTCACATCTCGGACCGTGGCCAGTGCGACTGGATCCGTGAGCGCGTCGAGGTTCCCGTTCAGTGGAACTACTCGGTTGAGGAGAAGCGCATGATCCTCGACCGTACCATCTGGTCGGAGCTCTTCGAGAAGTTTGTCGCGTCAAAGTACCCCAACGAGAAGCGTTTCGGTCTCGAGGGCTGCGAGTCGCTCATCCCCGGTATGAAGGGTCTCATTGACGCTTCGGTCGACGCCGGCGTCAAGTCGATTGTCATTGGTATGCCCCACCGTGGTCGTCTCAACGTCCTCGGCAACGTTATCCGCAAGCCCATCGAGGCCATCCTCAACGAGTTTGCCGGCAACATGGACGGCGGTGACAACGGCGGTGGTGACGTCAAGTACCACCTTGGCGCCAACTACATCCGCCCTACTCCCTCGGGCAAGAAGGTTGCTCTCTCGCTCGTTGCCAACCCCTCGCATCTCGAGGCTGAGGACCCCGTTGTTCTCGGCAAGACCCGTGCCATCCAGCACTTTGAGGGCGACGAGGGCACTTGCGACGCCGCCATGGGTGTCCTCCTCCACGGTGACGCTGCCTTTGCTGGCCAGGGTGTCGTCTACGAGACCATGGGCATGCACTCGCTCACCTCGTACGGCACTGGCGGTACCATCCACCTGATTGTCAACAACCAGATTGGTTTCACCACCGACCCCCGCTTCTCGCGTTCGACTCCTTACCCCTCGGACATTGCCAAGTCGATCGACGCCCCCATCTTCCACGTCAACGGTGACAACGTCGAGGCCGTCAACTTTGTCTGTATGCTCGCCGCCGAGTGGCGCGCCACCTTCAAGAAGGACGTTGTCATTGACATTGTCTGCTACCGTCGCCACGGTCACAACGAGACCGACCAGCCCTCGTTCACCCAGCCCAAGATGTACGAGGCTATCAAGAAGCAGCCCACCGTCCTTTCCGTCTACTCGGACCGCCTCATCAAGGAGGGCACCTTCACCGCCAAGGAGATTGACGAGCACCGCCAGTGGGTCTGGTCGACCCTCGAGAAGGCTGCCGACGACGCCAAGGAGTACAAGCCTTCGCAGCGCGAGTGGCTCTCGTCTTCGTGGGACGGCTTCCCGTCGCCCAAGGAGCTTGCCGAGAAGGTCCTCCCCCAGCTCCCCACCGGTGTCGCCGAGCCTACCCTCAAGCAGATTGGCGAGGTCATCTCGTCGTTCCCCGAGGGCTTCACCCCCCACAAGAACCTTGCCCGTATCATTGCTACCCGCGGCAAGACCATTGACGAGGGCAAGAACATTGACTGGTCGACTGCCGAGGCTCTCGCCTTTGGCTCGCTCTGCCTCGAGGGCACTCACGTCCGTATCTCCGGTCAGGATGTCGAGCGTGGTACCTTCTCGCAGCGCCACGCCGTTGTCCACGACCAGGTCAACGAGGGCACCTACATTGCCCTCAAGCACCTCAACAAGGACCAGGGCTCGTTCACCGTCACCAACTCGCACCTTTCCGAGTACGGAACCCTCGGCTTCGAGCTCGGCTACTCGCTCGTCTCGCCCAACTCGCTGACCATGTGGGAGGCTCAGTTCGGTGACTTTGCCAACAACGCTCAGTGCATCATCGACCAGTTCATCGCCTCGGGTGAGCGGAAATGGCTCCAGCGCACTGGCTTGGTGCTCTCCCTCCCGCACGGTTACGACGGCCAGGGTCCCGAGCACTCGTCGGGCCGTCTTGAGCGTTTCCTCCAGCTCTGTGACGACGACCCGCGTTACTACCCCTCGCCTGAGAAGCTCGAGCGCCAGATCCAGGACTGCAACATGCAGGTCGTCTACCCCACTACCCCTGCCAACTACTTCCACGTCCTCCGTCGCCAGCAGCACCGCGAGTTCCGCAAGCCGGTAAGTGCTATCACATGTACACAAAGGCAGCAGCACTAACACCCCCTCCAGCTCATTGTCTTCTTCTCCAAGAACCTCCTCCGTCACCCCCTTGCCCGCTCCACCCTCGACGAGCTGAGCGGTGAGACCATCTTCCAGCGCTACATCCCCGAGACTCAGCCCGAGGCCCTTGTCGCGCCCGAGAAGATCCGCAAGCACGTTCTCTGCTCTGGCCAGGTCTACTTCCAGCTCCTCCAGGAGCGTGAGAAGCGCGGCATCACCGACGTTGCTATCTCGCGTGTGGAGCAGGTCTCGCCCTTCCCCTACGAGCTCGTCACCCCCCACCTCGACCAGTACCCCAACGCCGAGATCACCTGGGCCCAGGAGGAGCCCTACAACAACGGTTCATTCTCTTACGTCCAGCCCCGCATCGAGCTGGCCATGAACCAGACCGAGCACCACAAGGGCAAGACTATCAGCTACGCTGGCCGCAACCCCTCGTCGTCGGTCGCCACCGGCTCCAAGGCTGCCCACAAGCGTGAGGTCGAGCTCATCAACGAGATGACCTTTGCTTGAGCGGCGGTGGTTGGCGTGTAGCAAAGTCAGTAGTAACAAACCTGTACCATCATGGATGTGGAGACATCATGCAACGAATGATGAAGCCAGCGAGCGCAGCGAGCTGGCCTTGGATGAAGGGGAGCAGCGAGCGCAGCGAGCTGGCCGTGGGTGGGAGACGAGCTGACCTTGGGTGGAGGGAAGCGAGGTAGCCTGCTGCAAGGTAGTCGAAGGTGGGGGGGGGGGGGGGGGGGGCAGGGAGGTGGGCCAGTGTCAGCGGCAGTTGGAGGTGAAGTCCCGATTATCCGCCGCGACACCAGCACAGCAAGCCGCCATGAGCACAGATAGTGGGGCAGAGACGGCCGTAATTGAGCATTCGACACCGCCGCCATGTCCGAAGCGGTCGGAGCGGGGTGGGGCGGCTCACAGCCACGCGGCCAAGTCTTCGAGACCGCGAGACCACGGCGCCTTACACAACTGGTGTGGTCACAGCAGCGGCGACCCCTCGCCGACGAGAGCGGCACCCACTCCAACACTCCGAGCCGGGCGGTGCGGCGGGCGCGGGCGCGCTCGGCTCCTCGCCATGTGTGCATCTTATCGCCCACCGGCTACCACCTGTCGCCGGCACCGCGACGGGCATCGTCGCCCCGCTTTCCACCACTGGCTGCCTGGCCGACTGTCCCGGCGGCCCCGGCGCCGACCCCGACCGCTACGCCTTCCTCCGCCCTCGGCGGTGTCATGTGCTGTGCTCGGAGGCGGCCACACTACCCGACTTTCCGCCATCGCCGGAGCTGGGGCTGGGGCACCGTGCTCATCGAAGCGGAATGGAGCCGGAGCCAGCCTTGGTGGGAGGTGGCCCCATCACCGCTCCGCGGCATTGGTCCCCGTCCGCCATCGCGGGAATCGGGGCACCGAGGTGTGCTTGCCTATGTTGAGGAGTGGGGCGAGAGTCAGTTGTACGCCGCCGCGCCTGCCCTCGGCACGCCGGCGTCCGCGTCCAGGTGTCCGATATCAGCGGAGTGAGGCACCGAGCCGCCACGAACCACACCACACCACACCGCAGCAGCGGCCCGCCGTCCGCCTCGCCGCCGTCCTACGCGGGGCGATGAGCGGCTGAGGAGTGAGCAGAGCAGCTGACTCTTCGCTCCTCCGAGCATAGCGCACGCAGCATGCAACAGCGCATCATGTGAACTGCCCCACCCACAGCGGGGATGATGCCCCGAGGCCGCCACCGCCAACACCGGAGCTGGCAAGGCACCGCCGAGAATCCGACTCGGCTCGGGCCGAATATGCACAGTGACCGGTGACGCCGGTGACTTGCACTCCCATGAACCGGCACTGTTAGCGCTCCACAGATCACGATCACCTGTGTCCGATGCCATCGGAGACGGGGCCAGGCTGCCGGGGACGAAGGTGGATCCCTCGGCGCACGGTGTCCGGCTATCCACGCAGATATCACCGGACGGTGGTGCTCCGCGCTCACTCACGGCTGCTCGTGATCTGGAATCGGGGGATAGCCGTGACACCGCAGCACGGCTGCCGCGGCTGTCCAGAATGAAACTTGCGGCGTAGTGGGTCTGGGGTAGACCGGATCAGTGCACCGGTCTCTCTGAGACCGACTTTGGCGGCACGGTCGCCATGTCCCCGGCGCCTGCCAAGCTCCTTCGCCGACGCCCCCTGTCCCTCCCTCCTTCGGTCCGCGTGTCAGTCCTGCACATCAGTGGAGCGCGCCGGGCGCTGCGGAGCGCTCCGCCTCGTCGTCGCCATGTCAACCGCCTGCCCGTTGCGAGATTGTCGGCGCGGCCATCAGTTTTTCGTTTCAGTGCCGGCCAGCAGTGCCGGCCAGCCCCCAGTGGCAGTGCAGATCGTGACCGTCGTGACCGGACTAGACGGGGCGGGCACTCGTAGTCTTTTATCTTGGCATTTGTGCGTCCGAGCACTGCGGCGGCGCTGCGGGCGTGGCGTGTGGGGGAGGGGGCATGGGGCCAATTTCAAAATCGCGTGCACGCGGTCGCGAGACGGTCGCGACTCTGACGACGTTAGACTCGTTTGCTAGTTGGATGCCTCGTCGCTGCCGGCGGAGGCGGAGACGGGCGGGGAGGGGACAAGCCTAGCGCCTAGCGTCTTAGGCTGGCTGCCTTGCACCTCTTTTTACGATACGATTCGTCGTACACCTGCAGCACATGCACACACATGTGACGGCTGCACGCGCACGCACGACGCCGGGACGACGCCGCCGCCGCCGACAAAAGCGCACAAACGAAATGAACGAACGGGTGCAGCTCATTCCTCGTGAATGGGATCTATCTCACGGCACACGAGCTCATTTGTTGCTTCGTCTTGTCGCACACATTCGTGATAGTGGAGAGGCCGGCATAGATGCCGACAGACCCCGACTGGGGCGAACGGACGGACAGACAGACCAACAGGCGAGACGGGCAACTGTTGTCCGGGGCGGGCGGAAGCGCCCAAACACCACCACGACCACCACCACCTCGCATGTGTGTGGATGATGTCGAGACAGCCGAGTTTGTGTACGAATCAAGAGCTCACCTCGTCTGCGCCACTGACGAATCGACACCACGCCACGCGCTCGGATCGCCCGCTTCTTCGCTTCGTTGCTTCCTCCTCTGCGCTGCTGCCGCTGCACGTGTTTGCACTCACGGCACGATGCACGACGGGCTGCACGCGCGCACGCGGCAAATTGTGCTCACGTTTATCATCACGTAGCCAGTCGAACGGCACCGGTGACAGCCGCTGGAACCGGCAGGTAATGGCGGCAGGGGGCACGGGAGGGGTGGGGTGTGGTGGAGGCAGGACACCAGACGCCTGACTCACGCCAGACGCCAGCTGGCTGGCTCGCTCGGTGGGTGGCCGCGGCCATACCTGTAAGCTAGCGGTGCGGGGTGCGACGCTCCTGTGCTGCTGCTTCTGCTGCCTTCGGCTTCGCCGCCATGCACGACGCGAATGAAGATGACTGTATTGAGCCTCTGCCGGCTGGAGCGCGCTTGTCGATCGGGCCCCGTCCGGCGGTGACTGGTAGTGAGTTGACTGACATCCAGGCCTTGCATGGTTGGTTGGGTGGGCTTGCTCGCTTGCTCTCCTCTCTCTCTCTCTCTCTCTGCTGGTTTGCGGTGACTCGTCTCTAGGCGACAAGACTCGGGGGCAACAAGACTTGTCTCCTGATGCTGCGGACTGCGTCTCCTTTTAGCTCTCTGGAATTAGAACTCGGCGGGGAAGAACGATCTTGGCAGGAAAGTGGATGCATGGGGTCAATGTTGAGGCCGTTGAGGCATGAGGCCAGCAGGTTTGTCACAAACGTGCTTTGTGACCTTTGGGTGTAGGTTGCCACATTCCTCGCGTGAGCCACGAGTTAGAATCAGCGCCAAGACTTGGATTTCTTTTTTAAAACGCTTCGGGGCAACCCCCGCGCGAGGCGGCGGGGTTCAGTGGCCGGCCGGGCGTACAGCATCCACGCTGCATGCTGCATACTCTCTCCTCTTGCTTAGTGTCTAACTATAACTATTCAAACCAGGGTAGTTTAGTCGTTGTGCAAGGCACGATCCGAGGCGCCGAGCAGGGAGGGAGCAAGGGGTGCCGTCGCCGCGGTAACCGATTTTTCTTTCCCCTTGGGTCGTCCGTCCGTCGTCGGGTCGCGCCGTGACAATCTGCGTATCGCACGTGTGTGGCACTGACAACAAATGCGATAATCGCAAGCATGCAACAATCAAACTAGTCTCACCCGTCCACCCTTTGAGATGCACCTCTGCCCACACGCCCGTGCATCCCCCTTACATGCCGAGCCCCCCCTCATGGGTGGAAGGCTGGGCCCTGCGCGCGTCCCTAGCAGCCGCGCGAGGCGACCGATGGCGCCGGTCGGCCAGGAGAGAACGGCACAACACACACTGCCGCCCGCCCGACCGCAGCCGCATTCTCACACTGATGGACGTGTGTTCCCAAAAACGAGCCCGCGAGCCCGCACACATGCCAGGCTATATAGACTAACAGCCAGCTGACCCACCCCCCGCCTCTCTCTCACTAAACACACCCCCACACTCTCTTCACGCCCCATGTCTGACATTGACACCCCCGGCATCGCCGAGAAGTCGACCGTGCCCCACCCGTACGCGGGCGGCAACGCCGCTGCCAACGCTACCGAGCGCCGCAAGGCTGCCCTGGCCGAGATTGACGAGGCAAAGTTCTCGTGGTTCCACGCCAAGGCCTGTATCGTTGCCGGTAAGTCTTGGCATTGCGCCGCAAACGATGGCGCCATCCCCGGCCGGGCTCCACCCACAGGCCTCAGGCCGGCCTGCTGCACGCATACATGCATGCAGGCTGGGTGCTGCGCTCCCATGCGCCGAGACATGTTATCTTATCCATGCATGTCGGCCACCCAGACAGGGTTCAGTGGAGCCGTGGCCGGTGCCTGCAGCATGCCGTAGTGGCACCCCCTCCTTTCCAGCCACGCGCGAGTCCAAACGCTGACCACCCCCCCTCAGGTGTTGGTTTCTTCACCGATGCGTCAGTCACCAGGACAACCGCCATCACACGACCATACTAACGCCCCGCACAGCTATGACATCTTCTCGATCGGCATTGCCGCCACCATGATCGGCTACGTTTACGGTCACGGTGGCAAGAACTCGTCCAACCAGGACCTCGGTATCAAGGTTTCCCACTCGGTCGGCACTTTCTGCGGTCAGCTCCTTTTCGGTTGGGTAAGTCTGCCGCCACATTGCCACACCCACCCAATACTCACACCACACTACAGCTCGCCGACCATGTCGGCCGTAAGCGCATGTACGGCATCGAGCTCATGATCATCATCGTCGGTACTCTTGGTCAGGTCGTCTCGGGCCACGCCCCCGGCGCCAACATCTACGGTGTCCTCATCATGTGGCGTTTCATCATGGGTCTCGGTATCGGTGGTGACTACCCCCTCTCGTCGGTCATCACCTCCGAGTTTGCTGCCCGCCGCATCCGTGGTCGTATGATGACTGCTGTCTTCTCGGCCCAGGGCTGGGGTAACTTTGCCTCGGGCATCGTTGCCATCATCACCATCTCGGCCTTCAAGAACCAGATCATCAACGAGAGCCAGAGCAACCTTGTCGCCATCGACAAGTGCTGGCGTACCGTCATCGGTATCGGCTGTGTTCCCGCCGCTGCCGCCCTCTACTTCCGTCTCACCATCCCCGAGACCCCCCGTTACACCATGGACATTGAGCGCAACATCAAGCAGGCCTCGCAGGACGTCGACACCTACCTCACCACCGGCACCTACGTCGTCGACCCCATCCGCAACCACGAGCGTGCCGAGCTTCCCAAGGCTACCTGGAAGGACTTCTGGCGCCACTTCGGCCAGTTCAAGAACGGCAAGGTCCTCTTCGGTACTGCCTACACCTGGTTCGCCCTCGACATTGCCTTCTACGGTCTTGGTCTCAACTCGCCCATTGTCCTCAGCGCCATTGGCTTCGGTGGTGCCACCACCGGCACTGCTGGCTTCAAGCAGTACAAGTCGCTGTACAACACTGCCGTTGGTAACCTTATTCTCGCTGTCGGTGGTCTTATCCCCGGTTACTACTTCACCTTTGCCCTCATCGACCACTGGGGACGTCGCCCCATCCAGATCATGGGCTTCGGTGTCCTTACCTGCATCTTCGTCTGCATGGGCTTCGCCTACAACAAGATGATGGAGTCGGACGGCGGCAAGAAGGCTCTTGTGTTCCTCTACTGCATGGGTGAGTCGTATTTTGAAGAGGGGGAAGGGAAGTGGAGGTGTGATTTTGGCACTTTTTTTGTTGCCCACCACCACCTACCTTCGTCCTTCTCTTCCTCCTCCTCACTCTTCCATTGCTTTTCAGAGCTAACAATGGCCAGCAAATTTCTTCCAGAACTTCGGGTGAATATAATAACGCGTTTTCCGTGCTCTGCGCGTTTTTCTGAGCTCGTACTGACCAAGAACAGCCCCAACACCACCACCTTCGTCATCCCCGGCGAGACCTTCCCCACCCGTTACCGTTCGACCGCCCACGGTATCTCGGCCGCTTCGGGCAAGCTCGGTGCCATTGTGGCCCAGGTTGGCTTCGCCAAGATGATCAACATCGGCGGCCCCTCCAAGTTCCTGCCCCACATCATGGAGATCTTCGCCTTCTTCATGCTGACGGGCTTCATCGTCTCGATCCTCTTCACCCCCGAGACCAAGGGCCTCACCCTCGAGGAGCTCTCGCAGGAGGACCAGACGCACTTCGTCAAGGACAGCAACGTTGGCCAGGACGGCACGTTCAAGGGCTCCGACGCCTCGGCCTAGGCCTTTCAAAACCTTTTAATCTAGACGGTCTTTTCGATGCACCTAATTACCTGAGCTGTTCTTTTAAACACTTTCTTAGGAGCCCCAGCTTTTCTCTAGCTTGCCATGGGCAATTACAATACCCGTATGCAAGGCTTCGCAAGGCGGGTGCGGCGGGTCATGGTCGTGGTGAGAGGGTCGGTCAGTAAAGCAGAGGCGGAGTCGACGCCACACTGGCCGTGCCACTCCTATCCGGTCCCACTGGCGGCACTCTCTACCGATTGTATCGCCTTGTGCTGTCTCCAAGGCGACTTGCTTTCCAACGCGCCTGATCTTGTAATCGGCGCCGCTCGCCGTCATTTGCGTATGCATGACAAAAAGGGCCGGCGAACGCAACCAGTACACAGGTTTTCCACCACAGGACGTCAGTACAGCACAACACCAATCGCGATCCGTCGACACTCACGTAGAATCAGAATAATACGCATATACAAAGAGCAACTATGAATTACATTCAACACGCCAACTGCGAAATAGATACAAGACCCAAACTACGAATTGCAATTTTCGACAGAAGGAGGGCCGGTGCTGGCGTAGAGGCGGCCGATGCGTAGGCCGACGAAGTGTAGGTTCCGAGCGGACGTGTCCATTGGCTGCAGACGCGCAGGCACTTGCTGGGTGGCTGGCACGACAGGACCTTCACCACGCGAGTGGAATCACCGCCGAGGCAGGTGAACAAGTGGCTGAGCTTCTTCCACTTGGTCTCAACATTGACGTCTGGATTGGTCAGATTAGCCAAAAATACTGTCACTCACGAGGATGCGGCGCTGGACTGCGCCGATGACGGCCGCAGCGGTCATGGAGCGCGAGTTGTCCGTAACGCCAGACTCGAGCGCCGCTACGACTACGACGTACACCCGCGAGGTATCGGGTGCCAGGGAGACGGTTGCGTCGGCCGGTGGCTGGAAAATGCCCAAGAGCAGAGCGAGGTGCTCCTCGGGGACAGAGTCAAGGTCCTCGAAATCTAGGACCTCACCCGCGTGCTCCTCGTCCGTGTAGGAGCGGTCGACATGCATGTCACCCAAGTTGAGGTTGCGGATGGAGAAGTCGTGGGGGCGAGGTCTGGAGAGTGTCAGCATTGGAACATGTGTCATGTACATACATATACTCGAGACATTTAGGCAAGAACAAATCTCGGCCCAGGACAGTTCACCTCCTGCGATTGACAGCAGAGCGCGAGTCGCCTCGTGCTCGGAGAGCCCACGGACCTTGCAGCTCGACGGGACCGACATGATTGCTGCGGTGCACATGTCGCGGAATGAGGTGTGAGGCCTGAGTGCCACAGGAGGCGGGCCCCGAGGCTCCCAGTTGGATCCAGCGGGGTGATAGTGAGAAGATGAATCTTGTCCTTGGTGTGGTACCTGTCGAGTTGCTTGTTCGACCGGTACCACCTGGAAGGCGATTCATCAAGCAAGTCTACATACTTTGGGTCAGCGGGGTCACCCAACCGCGAAACGAAGACCTACGTGAGTACTCAATGCGGATGAGGTCATGTAGTTCCTCCGATAAGATGTCGGCGTCGTGACCGAGCTCGTCAAAGAGTCGGGCGATGAGTTCGGTCTGTGAGACACCGCCCGCCTTCCCCAGGAAGACCTCCATGTTTCCGATCTTGACGTTTTGCCAGCCGGGCACCAAGGCCCAGAAGCCGCCGCGGCCCTTGCCAGACACGTTCTGGAAAAGCTGGGTGACCTTGCGCCACTTTGCTTCGACGTTGACCGCTGGCCCGACTTAGCTCGGTTCGCGCTGGTGCCACATACCTGGGTGACGACGCTTGATGGCACCGATGATGGCCAAGGAGGACATGGATCCACTAGAGTCTTTGATTCCGAGCTCGAGGGCCTTGACCACGAACACCCCCTGAGTGTGCCGCGTGTCGGCGACACGGTGGCCACCGGCGGGGGGGGGGGGGAGCAAAGATGGTCAGGAGGAGGTCGACATGGGCAGCGGGGACCGTGAGGGCCACGAGGTGGCTGGAGACATAAATGTCAGTTTGGAGATCTCTTGGAAAAGGGCGACACGGAAGCCGGCGTGAGAGGGGAGGCGGATAGTGGCACCGCCAAGCGTGACATTGTGAAACTCACCAGTTCTAGGCTTTGGTGCTTGGGGTGGAGAAGGGTGGAGGTCGGTCCATGGCTGATTCCCAATGTGATGGTAGAACAGCTTGATGTCTCCCTTGGTGTGGTACTCCTGGAGACGCTTGTTGGACCTATACCAAGTCGGAGGCGACTTGTCGCCAAGAAGGGCTGCCAACTGTCAGCGGAGCGACCACTTGCAAGGCTTACCAGCATACTCAATCCGGATGAGGTCCTGAAGCTCGGTGGATAAGGCCTGACGTGAGTAGCCGAGGTCGTCGAAGAAGCGGGCGATGAGATCAGACGGGCTGGCGCCGTCGGTCTTGTCCAGGAACTCCTCCTTACGGCCGAGTTTGGCCTTCTCCCAGCCAGGCGCGAGGCCATAAAAGGCAGAACGACCGTCGCCAGAGACCTTGGCGAAGAGGTGCGTAAGCTTCTTCCACTTCGTTTCGACCTCTTGCTCTGGCCCTGTTAGCGTGTCCCAGCTTGTGTTACTCACCTGGATGGCGTCGCTTCACTGCACCTATGACAGCAAGCGTGGACATCGACCGGCTCGAGTCCATGAGCCCCAGCTCGAGGGCCTCAATCACGTGGATGCGAAGTGTGCCAGCTCTAAGGGAGATGGTGGGGGCCGCAGGTGGTGGAGTGAAGATTTTCGTCAACATGTCGATGTGCTCAGCTGGAACGGTGTGGGGGTCCTCGAGGACGAGAACCTTCCCAGTGTTGCCAGTGTCGGTGTAGAGGCGGTCGAGGCGCATGTCCACGCCGTGGAGGTGGCGGAAACTCAAAGCACGGGACCACTGTGGTGCAACGTAGCCGACCGCCGCGTTGAACGTCGATGGCACAACCCAGTGTGCTGTAGGAGAGGAAATAAGAGCAACATGAAGATAATAAGAAGAGAAATCGCCGTTTATTAACTAGCCCAGAGTGGCGCGGTCAGTACCCACAGCGGTGGATTTCCTTGTCCCCGGGCTGGTTGAATGGTGAGCGTAGTCCGGGGTGGTTGAACTTTCTTCAGCCACCCCGGACTACGCTCACCACCCAGGGCACCTGGTTTGGCCAGTCGTCTACGGGAAGGAGGGACGACTGCCCAGAGCTTGACAGCAATACTGTCAATGACGGGGCATGAAAGCAGAGCAAGGGGGGGCTGAAATGTTTGACGTCGCGTCGGACGCGTTCGTGGAGATGCAAGTCCACTGCCACATTCACTCCCACAATGAAAGCCAGCTTCCCCCTGTCCCTGGTAACCCAATACATGATGATGTCTATCTCTCTATCCCTGGGTACATCCACTTACGCCTTCTCCGCCTTCTCGGCCTCCCCAGTCTCCCTGCTCTCCTTTACCGGCTTATCTCCTACCTGCTTCTCGCCCGCCTGCGAGACCAGCCCGATACCATGCAACGTCGACGCGGCGATCACGAGGGCGAGCAGCGAGAGCGCCGAGCTGAGCCAGAACGCGGCCTGCAAGCCGCGGTGGAGCGCGTCGACGTGGTCCAGGCCGCGGGAGATCCACCTCTCGCGCACGGACGTCGCGGCGACAGAGGTGAACGTCAGCCCGAAGGACCCGCCGAGCTGCAGAATAGTCTGCCACAGTGCGCCGCCGACGCTCTGCTCCTGCGGGAGCGCCATGCGGGACACAAAAATCGACCCCGTGGGCAGAATAAAGTCGGCGCCCACGACCCAGAGGTACATGGCGTTGAAGGGGAAGGTCCAGTACAGCTGGTTTCGGGACGAGACGGCGAGGAAGATGCCCGACAGGCTGGAGGGGTCAGCGGGGCCGAGTGGGAGGAAACGCACGCTGTGGAGGCCAAGCCGATACACGCGATCGCGACTGTCGGGAGGATGTGCACGAGCCTGCTGACAATAAAAACGCATGTCAAGCCGGCAATAGGGCACGGGAGGAAGCGGAGCGCGGCGCCAATCGACCCCGTCATCTGCACCTGCTGGTAGTACAGCGTCGCCTGGTACCCGGTGGACACGAAGCCCATCCAAGCGGTGAACCCGACGAGGTACATCGCCGCGAGGCGGCCACGTGCACGCGTGAAGAGCGCCAGGCGGAGGAGAGGCGGGCGCGACGTGCGGTGGATGACGTGGTACTCCCAGAAGAAGAAGGCTGCGATGAGGATGATGGAGATGGCGAAGGCCGTAGGGATGTCTACGCGTCAGCGATGGCCGCCACAGTACCACCCACAAGGCGTGCGCCACCCCTTCGGCGCGCTCGACGCGTCGCTGACAGAAAACTGGAGCAGCACAAGCCCGGCCGTGATGAGGAACGCGCCAACCCAGTCCACGCGCCGGTCGTGCCCCTCGACATGGCGGTCGCGGGGCACGAAATACATTGCGAGCATTGCGATGAGGAAGGCGAGCCCGGCAAACATCCACACGACGGGCCGCCACGTCTTGTCCGTGTAGGACGCGAGCACGCCACCGAGGATGATACCTGTGCCGCCGCCGATGGGGGCACCAGCAGCGAACATTGCGAAGGCGGTCGCGCGTTCCTTGCCGTGGATGTTGGCGCCGATGATGCCCATCGCGGAGGGGATACTGCGGGGGTGGTTAGCCACAGCCGCGACGCGCCACATACCCCATGGAGGCGCCAGCGCCCGCCAGAGCCCTCGTGACGATGAACGCGGGGCCGGAATGCAAGAAGGCGCCAACGAGGCACCACAAGGCATACCACAGCATGCCGATGACGAAGCACCGCTTGCGGCCAAACACGTCTGCGAGGCGGCCGGACAGCAGCAGGAAACAGCCAGACGTGAGCGAGTACGCCGACGCGACCCACTGCAGGTCTGCCTCCTTGATGCCCAGCTCGGTCTGGATAATCGGCAGCGCAATGTTCAGGCCCTGCTGCCCGCCAGCGCTCATGCACATGACCGCCGTGCCGAGGGACACGAGGCCGATGCGCTGGGCTCTGGACAGCTCGGGCGGTGCTGGCGCGGCCGGCTCGGGTGCCGCCTCGACGACCTCGCCATCATCCTTGTCGTCGGTGGCCGCCACGCTCGGAGCGCGCCCAGTCGTAGCCGGAACAGCCGGTGTGCTCGGGCCACCAGCGTCGCTCGACCTCCTGCTGCTGCTGGTCTTTTCTTTCTTGGCGTCCTCAAGCCTGTCCGCCTCGTCGTCCGAGCCGACCACGGTCGGCGTCGCTGGGGTCGGAGGCACCGTGGGGCCGCCGAAACTTGAAGGCTCGTCGCGCGCAGTGTCCCCTAATGGGGCTGGGGGCGGCGCTGTCATCGTGCTGACACTGGCACTGGGGCTCCTGTGTCGTCGAGTCGAAGGTCAATCACGCCACGAGCTCGCAGCGTTCGTCGTCGTCCAAAATATCAATCCATGGGGACTTGTTCACACACTCGCTCGGCTGCTGTCTTTTATGTACCCAGGTACCGACCGACTGCCAGTTACTCCAGAGATTTTGCGGGCCGGGGGTACGGCGGCGGGAGGGAGGGAGGGAGGGAGGCTGCTTCGGCTATGTCCGCGAGGTGGATGTACCCTCCTCGTTCTGCTTGGTCATTGCGCCGCGGCGCCATGGTGCGCCTCTTGCCCGATGCTCTCGGCGCGTGACTCTTCTGACTGACAGACTCGGAAGGTTTACGCCGAGCGAGCGAGCGAGCGCACCACATGCATACGGAGAGATATTTACAGCTCGCCGAGAGAACAGAGCTCTGCCGCCGTGTCGGTTCCATCCTCGGGCCGGCCCCGAGCGCTGGCCCCGCCCAGAGCCACCGCTCTAGCCACACAACGGCCGACTGAGCCTGACACGCAAACTCCGGTCGGCCACCCAGCCTGACATCCCACGTGGCACCCAGACATGTCGACCGATATCGTGGTGCCTTGACCACACCGTATCGAGCACCTTGTGCATCGCAGTCGACATCGCGACATTGTCGTCCTCGTCATCTCTTTCCATTTCGGCCGCGACTCGGCACCATGCCCGCACCCAAGACCAAGGCACCCGCCGCCCCCGCAGCTGCAGCGGGCAAGCGTAGCAAGGTGTTCACGCCCCGCCCGCCGCTGTCTGCCGCCGAGCGCCTCCCCAAGCTCTACCGCGCGCTCACGGACCAAGTCAACGACGGGTATTTTGACAACGCCAAGCAGACGTGCAAGAAGAGTGAGTGGGCGTGGCGTGGGGAGTGGCGTGCTGACTCGATCTAGTCCTCACCCTCGACCCGTCGTCCGCGTCGGCGTTCCAGACCCTTCTCTTCCTCCACCTCCACACGGACGACTATGCCGCTGCCCTCGAGCTGGTCACCAAGCCGCCGTCGCCGTCGCCCCCACCCCTCGAGTTTGAGCGCGCGTACTGCCTCTACCGTCTCAACCGCGAGCGTGAGGCGCTCGACGCGCTTGTCGCCATCCCCAACCACAGTCGCAGGGAGAACCATCTCGAGGCGCAGGTCGTGAGTTGAGCAAAGTGTGGCCTGGGCTGCTGCTAACGACGCCACAGCGCTACCGTCTTGGCGAGTTTGAGGCCGCGCAGAAGATCTACAATGACCTCCTGACTGGTCTCTCTACCGTGAGTGGTTGGAACTCCCCCTTACGTCCAGCCGCTAACAACGCAGAGCTCGACCGAGTACGAGGACATCCGCACCAACCAGGCTGCGGCTGCTACCCAGCTCGACTTTGTCACGCGCGAGTACCATGCCCAGCTTTCAGCTCCCGCCATCGAGTCGCCCGCGTCGGGCATCAAGGCGTACACGCCTACGGCTGCCGACCTCGAGAGCCACGTCCCGACCGTGCCGGCTGGCTGGTCGCGTGGCGGCGTCAAGCCGGGCGACAAGCCCCCCGCGCCGACCCCGGCACCGGTTGCGTCGTCATCGGCGGCACCCAAGCAGCGCACCAATCCCCGCCACAAGCTGCCCAAGGGCGCCGTGGCGGGCAAGGCATTCACGCAGGACGTGAGTCGTGTGACGTGCGCCGAGAACAAAAACTGACACCCCTAGCCCGACCGCTGGCTCCCGCTCCGCCAGCGCGCGTCATACGCCGCGCCCGTCGTCAAGAAGAAGGGAGGAAAGGAGCAGACTGGTCTTGGGACGCAGGGCAGCTCGGCGCCTGCCGCCGACAACCACCATGGTGGCGGCGGCAAGGGCGGTGGCGGCGGCGGCAACAAGAAGAAGGGGAAGAAGAAGTAGGCGTGGTGTGTGCTGTACTAGAGCGTACCACGGTGGCTCATGGCCCATCTTGCATGCATCTGGCAATGATCGCTGGCAGTGTTTGTTCAGGCGTTGTACATCAGTGTCATTGTCCAAGTTCCTTCTGCCAAATGCTCCCGCCGACCTCCACAATCGCGTCAACCTTTCAATCGGCGCAACAACAAACGACATCTTCCTCTCGCCCAAACCACCACAATGCCCGCAGACGACTTTGTCATCCTCGAGTCGGACGACGGCTACTCGTTCGTCGTGCCGCGCAACATTGCCATCGCAAGCGGCACGCTGAAAGCAATGCTGGACGAGGACGCCGCGTTCCAGGAGGCCGAGAACAAGACGTGCCGGCTGCACTACCGGTGGGTGGGCGCCGGCGTGGGGGCTAGGAGTGCTGACACGACCCTCACGCGCAGCGGCATCATCGTGCAAAAGGTCATCGAGTACCTCGCGTTCAAGGTCCAGTATGCCGACTTTTCGTCGTCCGACATCCGCGAGGACTTTGCGGATCGGATCGATCCCTACATTGCGCTTGAGCTGTGAGTGGTGGGCTGGGGAGGGCAGGGGTGCGACGAGGGCGAGGCGACGAGAGGGGTCACGGGAGGGCTGAGACGACGCGACGAGTTGGGGAACGCGAGTGCCACCGCCGCCTGCGACTTGACCTGCACAACGCTGACCTTGCCCCAGTCTCACCGCCGCCGATTACCTCGACACATGACCCACCACCATCACATTGTACAACTAGAACCATCATGCATCCATACAAAGTCTGCAGGTGTGGTTGGCCTGGTTTACATACTCTTCTCCCTCGACCCCGCACTCACGGCACCTTGCCGCGCCACTTGAGCATGCTCTCAGCGACGCCCTTGCCAGCAAGGAGATCGGCGCGGACCTTTTCGTCCGCCGCGGCCGCGGGGCCGACCTTGGCGATGACCTCCTCGGCCAGCTCGACGGGGACGACGACCACGCCGTCGAGGTCGGCGACGACAATGTCGCCCGGGCGCACCGTCGTGCTGGGGAACCGCGGCTCCGCGTGGGGCGGGTACGTGTCGATCGTGAGCGTCGCCTGCAGGGCGCGCACGCGCGTAAACGTCGACGGGCCGAGAATGCTGTGGTGCCGCCCGAACACGGGGAAGCCGAGCGCGCGCTGCTCGGAGAGGTCGCGGATGCCGCCGTCGACCACGGCGCCGACGACGCCCTTGGTCTGCGCGCCGGCTGACATCAGGCCGCCCCAGCAGGCCGAGCGCGTGCCTGTGAGGGAGCGAGCAAGCGAGCGTCAGCGAGTGTGCCGTGTGCGTCGGTGGGCTGCAGCGAGCCCGCCCGGCGTTGTTGCCACTTACCCTGCGGCGTGGAGATGAAGATGACGGATCCGGGAGGCGCGGCGTCGACAAAGTGCTCCGCGGGCTTGCTCTTGTCCGGGTGAGAGACGGGCACGATCTGACGTCGTTAGCTTATGCACCCCGCCACACACCCCACCCACCTCGACAGTGAACGCCGGGCCGGCGATGCGCGTGTCGCCCGCCTCGAGGAGGGGCGAGTACATCTTGAGGTCGGGGACCAGGCCGCCGGAGGGCACGCCGAGCTTGACGAGGGTGTCTCCGATCTGCGTGGGGGTTAGACTTGGGGCCCGAGCTGCCACGGGCCCGGCGCACTACCCACATCGCAGGTGGAGATCTCGCGCAGCTTGCTTGCGAGGGCGCGGGCAGCCATGTTGTACTTGTTATCGTTGTGGGGTGTTTCTGACATGTGTCGTGGCGACGCGAGATGGCGACGTTGACTTATCGTTCCGATGCAACAGCTGCAGCCCTCGAGCCATCCCAGTCTCGCGGATACCCGACCTCCGGCTAGTCCAAGTGTTGGGTCCGACCGACTCGCGACTGCTCGCTTCAGTCGTCATATCTAGCGCCATCTGCCCATCTCGGCCGAACCCACGTGGCAAACAGGCATCCGGCGCGCCGGCGCATTAGGAATCGCCCATTAGTCTCCACGTGGCACTAGATTAGCTCGCCGCTCTAATCGCCTTCCTAATCGGCGTTTATGCCCCCACGGGTCATGTGGCATTCGCGGACCGCCGGCCCCCGCACTTGCTCGCGACTGGGGAATGCGATTGGAGTCGACAAAGACGAGACGAGCTGCTAGCTGCTGCTGCTAGCTAACGCGTCGACGTCCATCACACCGCAGAGAGCAGCAACAACAATGGCGTGAGTAGGCCGCTGCAAGGCGGCGCGCAGGACAGCGCGATGCCGACGACGGCGCGGTGCATCGAGACGCATGCTGACGCTCACCTCCCAGGTCGTAAGTATCCTGTAACGGATCCGGACCACACAACTCACACCGCAGCCGCTTCGTCAACTGGCTCAAGTCGCCCGAGGGCCGCAACTACTTCTTCAGTGGGTCGAAGTGACTGGCGCAGCGCTGACACCACAGGCACCCACTTCTGGGGCCCGGTGAGTCGGTCGATTGGACTGGCGACGCGCGTGGGCGCGAAGGCGTGAGCGCGGCGCATCGCGCCGTAATGTTGTTGTTGCTGCGTGTCCCGCACGCACACACACATCACCAGAACCGCCGGCACCGCACACGACCCACGACGGTACTAACCACCACTCTCAGGTCGCCAACTGGGGTCTGCCGCTCGCTGCTATTGCCGATGTCGTCGGCAAGGACGAGGAGTACATCTCTGGCGTCATGTCGCCCACCCTGGCCGTGTACTCGTGAGTGTTGCAGCGTCACCTTGCCTCGCCTTGCCTCCCCCCACTCACACACACCCTAGCATGATCTTCATGCGCTTCGCATGGCGCGTCCAGCCGCGCAACTACCTCCTCTTCGCGTGTCACGCCACCAACGCCGCCGCCCAGTCGGTGCAGGAGGGCCGCTTCCTCAACTACTGGTACCTTGGCGGCCGCCAGAAGAAGCACCCCGAGCTGTACAACGCCGACGGAACACCCAAGCCCGAGGAGGAGCTCAAGCTCGCCGCCGCCGAGGCGGGCGAGCCCAACGTCGAGTCCAAGGTGCTCGCGGCCGTCGAGGAGGCCAAGATCGCCTCAAAGAGCGCCTAGACGCAACAACAACACACCACTTGGCATAGAGCATCGCGCACCAGCATGCTTCTTTGTGTAACGCGGGCTTGCTGGACGTGTCGAGATCCCCGGCTACTGGTGAATAGCACCAAGGTCGGGGCGCGGAGATAGGGGTACATTAGGATACAGAAAATGTTTCTAAAATCGCAGGCGAGAGTCTGCTGCCAGAACGATGTAGCGATGGCACGCAATACAGGGGGAAGTGTAGCGAGAGGGTGGGGCGAGTAGTACGCTCAACACCGTATCCACTACTTCAGCGACGTCTGTGCTCCGCGCAGCGCGAGGTAGGACTGATCAACACCAGGGCCCTATGACGTTAGCACGGCGAAGGCGCAAACACACTCACGAGGTTGCGAACAATGTTCCACACCTCGATGCCCTTGTACCGCAGCTTGGTGCGCGGGTCGGTGTATGCCGCCTGCAGGCCGGTGATGTCGCAGTACTTCTTCGCTGGGAGGAGGGATGGTGGAGCGGTGGGCGTGTGGTCTGGCGGGTCAGCGCTTTCCAGAATATCTCACCCACAGGTAATGATCTCGCGGTGGATGACCTCGTCGCCGAGCCCGTCAATCTCCATCTTGTCGTCCTCGTCCTCTGCAGGCGTCACCGTGCCGCTCATGACGCTCTCGTCGTCGATAGTGAGCGGCGTGTTGAAGCCAGAGCGGTTGGCGTTGGCGCGCGCGCGCTGCGCCGCCGCGCCGGAGAGCACCTTTGTCCTGCCGACGGGGTTCTCCTTCTTCTTCTTCTTCTGCGGCTCGATCGGCTCGCCGCGCGCCTTGGCGGCTGTCTGCGCAGCCGACAAGAATCCATCGCCGCCCGACACGCGCTCGCGCTCGAGCGTCAGGATCTGCTTGACATTCTTCTTGAAGCCGGCGGCCGAGGCGCCAGACGCCGTGCGCGCAGGCATCTTGGACACAAAGTTTGCGTTCTTGAACGGGCGCGGCGCGTCGGCGTAGTTGAGCTGGTCGAGCAGCGTCTGGGCGTGTCAGTGGAACGGTGCATGCGGCAGCGGCTGGCTGTAGCTTACCGGGCCTTCATCCGCCGCTGGTGCCGGCGTGCTCGCGTTCGACTTGCGCGGTGCGTTTCGTGGAGGCGGTTTTGGTGGCCTGCGCGGGGGCATGTTAGGAATGTGCGGTTGGAGGCAGAGGAGGGAGAGAGCATTGGCGCGCTGTGACTCACATTATATAGTGCTGGGTGGTTGAATGAACAAGGGCGACGCTACGAGAATGAGACAAATGACGAGCCAAACGGGTTGGCAAGGCAACAGCGAGCGGCGGCGTTGTCGGCGTTGGCTCCGTCATCACCTTCGGCTCCCCCCTCCATCTCGACGTACGTCTCATTGTTTTGTCGCCAGTCGGCCATCGCAACCCGCCTCCCTTGCATTCCACGGGCGCGCGCAAGCCAACGGCACGGCCCACAATGTCCCTCTTCTCTGGCATAAAGCTCACATCCGACAAGGCCAAATCGCTGGCCGCCGAGGCAGAGGCCACATCGACGCCCCCAAAGGTGTCGGTGTCAACACAACCTGTGGAGGCCCCAAAGCCCTCGAGCTCGAGACCACAAGCCGAAGCTCCCAAGCCGGCGGCCCCGTCCTCGTCCTCATCGGCCTCGGCTGCATCTGCCGCGTCCTCTGCCGCACTCAAGTTTGCGCCGCGCCTCCACAAGCCAAAACCAGTCTCGCGGCCCGCCATCTCGCCAGCCGTCTACTCGGCGCTTGCGACTGCCCCCGCAGCGGCTGTCGTCGAAGCTGCTCCGGTACTGAACACCCCAGCCGAGGCGGACGACAAGCCGCGCGCGCCGGCCATGACGCTCGCCGCAGCCGACAAGGACCGCAAGCGCGAGCGCGAAGGCGGCGGCGACGAGGGCCAGAAGCGCAAGAAGAAGAAGGTGGGTGGTGTGATGGGGCGCGCCGAGGCTGACATGGAAGAAAAAGCGCAGGCAGGAGTGGGTGGCGCATACGTTCCAGCCCGGCGAGGACTATGACCCGAACAACCCCAACGACCTGGGCGAGTACCAGAACTACAGGAAGAAGCTGCGGGAAGAGCGTCGCGCGCAGTTGATAGAGCTGAGACGGCGCCGGGCCGCCGGCGAGCTCAGCGACGACGACAGCAGTGGCGACTCGGATAGCAGCGATGATGCTGGACCAAGGCGCGATGCGCCGAGGGCTTGGGCGCCGCCCAAGGCCTACTCGCCCCCGCCAGCGAGGACAATAGCGCGGCCGCCGCCGCCGCGCAGCCCGCCGCGGGACCCACCACCACCGCCGAGAGACGCGCCCCCACGGCCACCGGTATCCGCTGCGTCGGGCGACGAGGCATATGCCCGGCGCGCGGCCATGTCCTCTGCAGCCACAGGCGACGACGCGTACGCGCGCCGCGTCGCCATGAGCCAGGCAGCGACGGGGGATGACGCCTACGCGCGCCGCTTGGCCATGTCGCAGCAGCCGGCGCCGGCAGCGGCAGCGACGGTGGCTCCGCCTCCCTCGGCACCCCCTCGAGGGTTCCAACCCCCGCCAGCACATCTCGTCGCTGGTGCGCCTCCGCCTTTCCGCCCCCCACCAGCACATCTCGCATCTGGTGCGCCGCCTCCCCCGCCGCCACAGTCATTGCCGCGTCCGCCTGTTCAGCCGCCGTTCCCTCCAAGGGCGCCACCAGCTCCAGCTCCAGCTGAGCCTGCGGCCAATGCCAATCCGGAATTTGCGCGCCAGCTGGAGGAGAAGAAGAGACAGCTCGAGGCTATTGCTGCCAAGTTCAAGGGCTCTCTACCGCCGGCCCCAGTGCAGCTCACCGAGGAAGAGTGGGTCGCATGTATTCCTACGTAGACCCAGCTGACATTTCGCAGCAAGAGCCTTCCATTTGCCGAGAGGAGTGAGTCTAGTCACATGTACTTCGCTGACCGTAGTGATGAAGCGATGGGGCCACAAGGAAGGTCAAGGCATCGGTGCGCGTGGCGATGGCATTGTCCACGCCCTGAGCGCCGAGCACGTCGCCGTCGGCAATGACCCAAACAAGCCGCTGTCTAAGCGCGCGCTGGCCAAGCAAAGAGCGGCCAAGGCGAACGCGAAGAACAGGAAATGGGTACAGGCCGCGACGTCACGCGGTCGCATCATCAACGCAAACGAGGACGAAAGGCTGCGGCAAGAGCGCGAGCGGCTCGGCGAGTCGAGTCGCATCGTGTGCCTCACGGGGCTCGTGGCGGGCCCTGACGATGTCGACGAGGAGCTTAGTGATGAGATTGGCGAGGAGTGCTCCAATCACGGGTATGTGGCGCTGCGTGTGTCGTGTCGTTGTGTACTGTGACTTACCAGCGCAGCATTGTCGAGCGAGTCGTCCTCCACATGGTCGAGCCGCCACCCGAGGACCCGGCCGACTGCCTGCGCGTATTTGTTGTCTTCTCGGGCATGGCTGGCGCGTGGCGTGCCACTAAAGAGCTCGACGACCGGTTCTTTGGCGGGAGGAAGATCGTGAGTGTGTGTGCAAGGCCCCTAGCTGATGGTCAGCGCGCGCGTTACTATGACGAGGCCAAGTTCAACGCCGGCGAGCGAGATGAGGCGTTGTGACGCGGCCGATGTATCCTTCATGTCCGCCTCCCTACCCCTATCCATGTTCTAGCATGCATACAGTGTAGCATTGAGCTGAGAGCAGCACGGAGTACAGAGGCTTCAACAATAACAATCCTCGCGTGGAATTGCTTCCGCCACCACGTCCGTCGCGTCCACCACCTGCCGCAGTGGTTGCCGCGTACCGTTCCTTGGATGTTTACGAGTTGCACACTGACAACCACAACACAAACCATCACACAATGGCATCGTCGAGGACAGCAGCCAGCTCGTCCAGGGTACCGTTCACGCCGCGGCCGTCGCGGCGCACGACGAGCGGCCATCTGACCAAGCACGAGTTCAACCAGGTGTGTTTCGGCCTCTCGTTGTTGTTGACAACACCGCCGCTGACGCCGCAGGTGGCCGGGACGTTGGCTTCGGTGCGCCGCGTGCCGCGGGAAGACATCTTCGAGGAGCTCGACCTGTCGGGCGAAGCGCTCGTGCGCGAACGCGAGCGCGAGCGCGACCCGCAGCCAGTCTTCGAGCGGCGGGTACCCCGCCCGTCGTCTGAGCAACAGCGCGAGCGGCCGACGTCGCACACGTCGGTGCGGCGCGTGGTGGAGACTGCGCCGTCGTCGTCGCGCGCGAACTCGTCCCTCTCGACGCGGCGGGAGCGCGAGTACGGCCACGGGCACGCGCACGCGCGCTCGCGCGACTCGCGCGACGGCAAAGTCGTGGAGCGCAACGTCGACATCGAGGTCGTCGTGCGCAACGACGTCGCGGCACCCGACACGCCGCAGCCCGCCGCGGAGCGCAAGCTCCTCGAAGGCGTCCCCCTCGACGTGCAGGAGGCGTGGATATGCGAGGACATGCTCTTCGTCCTCCAGGGCGTGGAGGGCTCGCTTATCCGCTATGCGGACGACTATGACCCCCTCGACGCGGACCAGCGGCTGCGCGGCGCGCGGTGGCGGATCGACCCGAGCCTGGGTAGGTGTGGATGGTATGATGCCAGCTGACAATAGACCCGTCGTTGTTGAGTTTGATCAACCGCCTGCTTCCCCTCGCGACGTTCTTCACGTCCGTCGAGGCGTCGATCGAGCTCAGGAATGGCGCAGAGTTCGGCATGGTCAGCCATGCGCTCGGGAGCGGAATCCGGGGCATGCTCAAGGTGAGCTGAGAGTTCTCCGAAGCTGACAGCAGGAATACCGCGTCCTCACGGCGCAGCTCGAGTCGCTCTTCCTCACCTCGGCAACGTTCACCCTCCAGACGCTCTACTTCCACCTCCACCCGACGCTGCACACCATGTCGCTGCTGTCGTCGCTGTGCCTCGCGCTCGAGGCGGACGAGACGGCTCCGGGCGACGCGTCTGATCTGTCAGATGACGACGACGACGAGCTGGGCGGTAAAGCTGAAGAGCTCGGACTCGGCGGCGCAGGGCTCAAGGGGTTGATGAAGAACATACGCGCGCAGAAGGGGCTCTCGGCGTCTGGGCCTGTCGTTGGCGGCGAGGTGCTTGGCATTATCTGCGAGCGCGAGGCGACGATGAGCGGGTGGGTTGCAAGGTCTAAGCGCGTGCTAACCCATGCAGCGACCCAACAGCAACTACACTGCATTCGCAGTTGCTGGTGCACGCGTCCCAGCCCTACTGCCGCATGCTGCTGAGATGGATCCAGACGGGCTACCTGTCTGACCCGTTCGAAGAGTTCATGGTCAAGGAGAGTGGCTACATCAACAAGGGCGTGCTGGAAAGCGACTATACAGACGAGTACTGGGACAGGCGATACACGGTGGGTTTCGTCACGCAGGGCTGTGCTAACGATCGTAGCTCCGGGACGGATCGTCGCTCGCAGCGGTTAAAGGGCCCTCGCTCACGTCCGCAGTGCCCCCACCACGAGCAGGTACGAACCGCTTGCCTGGCGGCGCGTGCATCCTGTCGTTCCTTCAGCCGTGGAAGCACAAGATCCTCCTCGCGGGCAAGTACCTCAACGTCATGCGCGAGTGTGGCATCGAGGTCAAGAAGCCTGGCGAGGTGGACACGGACGGCGACAAGGATGTCGTCATGAACGAGACCAAGTGGGTGTCAGCTTTCTGCAGTGCTAACCCACGCAGATTCTACAAGCGGATTGAAGACGCGTACATCTACGCAAATCAGAGCTTGTTGAGACTGCTCGTCGAGGAGCAGGAGCTCATCCCGCATCTCCGGTAGGTGAAAAACAAATGTTGTGGCTGACCACCTACCTCCCCAGCTCCCTAAAACACTTCTTCTTCGCCGATCAGTCCGACTTCCTCACAAACTTCCTTGATCTCGCAAGCGCAGACCTCACCCGCAAGCCCGCCAAATCAGTGTCAATACAAAAGTTGCAATCCCTGCTCGACCTGGCTGTCCGCAACCCTGCATCGTCGAGCTCAAACGACCCGTACAAGGACAACCTCAAGGTCACGATGGCGAGCCAGAACCTGTACGACTGGCTCCTGAAGATTGTCTCGCACCATGGCAGCATGAATGAGGGTGGCGACATTGACTTTGGCATGGACTTTGCCCCCGACGCTACCCCAAAGAAGGACGGCGACACGCTCGTCGGCATCGACGCACTAGCGTTCGACTACACTGTCAAGTTCCCCCTCTCGCTCGTCATCTCCCGCAAGGCCATCACGCGGTACCAGCTCATCTTCCGCTTCCTTGTCCACCTCCACCACCTCGAGTCGGCACTGTCAGCCATGTGGCTCGAGCACAAGGCCCCAATGTGGCGCGACTCGACCGGCAACGCCGACATGGACCAGTGGAAGGCGCGCGTGTTCGCCCTCCGCGCCCGTATGCTCGGGTTTGTGCGCCAGATTCTCGCATACGCCACGGGCGAGGTGCTCGAGACCAACTGGCGTGCCCTCGAGGCCAAGCTTGCCAACGTTGGCACCGTCGACCAGCTCATGCGCGACCATGTCGACTTCCTAGACACCTGCCTCAAGCAGTGCATGCTCACCAACTCCAAGTTACTCTCGGTGAGTTTGCCGGTGCTTGGCTCGCCTAACTCCCCAGGTCTACTCCAAGCTCATGAAGACAATGTCGGCATTCGTCTCGTACCAGGACTCGTTCAACAAGGTCCTGCAACGTTTCCGAGCCGACCCGCTCACCGAGTCGGACGCAGCCAAGGCCGCGCACCGGTGGAACGTCATCAACAAGTTTGAGATCAACTACAACCACCACAGCAATGTAAGTGATAGCTTTACGTGCTTGACAACCCTAACGTACCCAGCTCCACCTCGACGCCGTGACCTACAATGCCGGCTCTGAAAACGTCGTCTTGTTGGCGCTCGTGACACGGCTGCATCAAACGACACTGAGATCTTAGCCACTTGCTAACCACATGTCACGACTCCCCCTGTACAACTAGCCCAACCGACCTTATAGTAGTAGATGCAACCAACTACACCTGCTTCAATCCATCTGATTCATCGCCATACATGCGGTATCTATGTTGTCCACCTGTACAGGTTTGATGGTATCACAAGAGGCGTAATTTCGTGACACGACAGACCAGCTCGGGCCCCTCTGGGGAATCGAGACCAAAACCCAACAAAAATGCTATGACTACACGTGCAGATATGCTGCTGCGAACCCCGTTTCGATCTCCCACCAGTCGGGGCGCGGCGGCGTGTGGCGGCGATAGTGGCAAGCACGACAGCGCGGCGCGCACGAGGGCGATAGAGTCTCCACAGCACAAAGTGGAAATAGGTGGGGATATAAATGGAGATTAGAAAGACACCGAACACGAATATCCGAAAATATGTAGGTTTAGAAGCACTGCGATGTGTTAGTAAAGGTTCTCGTCTGGGTAGCGCCACATGGTACTTGCCTTGAGCTTCTGGTCGGAACGCTTGGAGACCTTGGCGTCGACCATGCGGTCAAGTTTGGCCTTGTACTGGGCGACCTCGTTCCGTGCACCCTCAAGGCGCTGGCGGTCGGCGATACGCTCGTACTGGGCGTCGGCCAGCTCGTTTTTCATCTCAACAACGTCACGACGGAGACCGTCACGCTCGCGCTTGAGCTCGGTGAGCTCGCGGTTGACGTCGTCGACGCGGACCTTGAGCTTGCTGTTGTTCTTGCGGAGCTCGACGAGGTCCTTGCTGAACTGCTCATTGTTGCGCTGCTCGGCGGCGAGCTTGGACTCGACCTCCTGCATCTTCTCCCTGGCCTCGGTGACCTGGGCGATAGCATCCTCGCGGTCGGCAAGCGCCTTGTCGCGCTCGTTCTCGGCAGAAGTGAGCACAGAGTCGGGGCGAACGGAGCCCTCGTGGGTCTCGTAACGTGACGACCGTGTGCTGTCGATGGAACCCTCGTGCTGAGATGTCCTGGGGAGCGAGCCGTTGGTGAGGGCGGGCGAAAGGACAGCCTCGCGTCCAGCAGGAAGTGGTGGCAGAGGTGCGGTCGGGGGAGGGCCAATAGGGGGGAGCTTGGTACGCGAAGAGCGCGAGTCGAGGATGGAGACCTTCGAGTCGCGGTTCTTGTAGTCGGAAGCAAGCTGCTTGAGCTCCTCCTTCTCAGACGACAGAACCGAGCAGCGCTTTTCAAGCTCGGCAAGCTTGCTGAGGTCCGAGGAACGCTGAAGCTGGTGCTCGTCGCGAACGCGAGAGAGCTCGAAGCGAAGCTGGTCAGACTTGACCTTGAGCTGGCGCTTCTCCTCCTCGGCAGCAGTAAGCTCCTTCTCCATGTCCTCCATTGCGGTGACAACAATGTTGTGCTCCTCGAGGGCAATGACAGTCGAGGGCTCTGGGCGGGCGGCAAGCTCCTTTTCGGCAAGCAGCTGGGCCTCCTTGGCGGCAGCCAGCTCCTCGCGGACGCTCTGGAGAGATGTAGTGGTAGCCTCGAGCTCCTTCTGAAGGGCGTCGCAGACCTCGACGTGGCGGCTGTCAAGGTCCTCAACCTCCTTGTGGTGGGTGGAGACGAGAGCGTCACGCTCAGCCTGGTGGCGCCGTCCAGTGGCGGCCAGCTCCTCCCAGGCAGCATCCAGGGCCGACTTGATTTCGCTCGACTCCTGGAGCTCTCCGCGGTGACGAACATCGAGGTCCTCGAGGCTAGTACGGTGAGACCGCAGAAGCTCGTCCAGTTCCGACTGGTGCTGCTTCTTGATAGCCTGGAGCTCCTGCTCCATGGCCGTGATGGACTCGGTGTGCTCGTCCTCGATCGAGTTCATGGCCTTGTTGTGACCGTCGTAAATCTTCTCAATTTCGTCGGCATGCTCCTTTCTCAGGCGGTCAATGACCTCCTCAGTGTTGAGCTGGGAAGTGCTGGTGGCAATGGTCGTGCCCTGCGAGAGCGTCTTCTTGAGGTAAAGGATCTCAACCTCGCGCTGCCTGAGCTGGGCGTCGCGGTCTTGCAACGACTTCTGCAGCAGGTTGAGGTCAATCTCGAGGCTCTGAGCCGAGCGCAGGGGCTTTGAGTCGAAGGGCATGCTCTGGCGCTTCGGCGAGCGGTCGAGCTTGGGGGATCTCTCAAAGGCGAGCAGGCCGTTGCCAGGCGCGCTCCACGAGTAACGAGGAGACGAGCCCGAGTAGGATAGGGCCGATAATCCTTGTGACAGCGAGAGAGGGCGCAAAAGCCTCGGCTCCCCTTGGGCCTGACGAGACCGGAAGTCGCCGGCACGGAAAGAAGAGTATGGTGACCGTTGCGAGTTGAGAGGGTCGTCGTGGATCTGAGGCGAAACAGTTCGGCTCGCAAGCTTGGGTGTTTCCAGTGTTGTGTCCGACTCGCTCGACTCGCCAGTGCTTCCCCGCTTGTTGCCGCTGTCAGCGTCATCGTCATGGTCGGTCTCGAGCTCCTCGTCCTGCTCCGCGGGAGGGTCGAGAATGGGCGTGGCAGGGGCGCCAATGTGCTGCTCGAGATCGCGGAGCCTGAACTGGAGAGCCTGGTTCTCCCGGCGGAGCTTCTCAACCTCGGCGTTCGAGTCCTCTGCAATGGTGCGAAGAACGGGAGGCGTCTCCGGGGGCGTGGAAGGAGCAGCCTTCGAGTCTACGGGGGCCAGCTCACGCGACTCGTGCGAGCTGTGGAGGCGGCCCTCGAGCTCCTCGATCTTGCGCTCGCGCTCATCGAGCTCCTCCAAGAGCTGGTCTACCCTGTGATCACTGTGCTCGCTGTGCTCGTTGTCCAGCAACGCCAAACGGCCTTCGAGATCACGGAAAGACTTTTCGCGCTCCTCCGCCTCCTGCTCGTAACGCTCAACAAGCGAAGCGAGCTCATTGGTGCGCGACTCGGACGAGGCAACGCGGCTCTCGAGCTGCGAGATGTACGTGTTGCTCTTGGCGGCTTCGCCTTTGAGGGCCTGAAGGTCCTGGCTGAGAGATGCAATAACCTCAGTCTGGCGGTCGTCGTTGTCGGTGAAGGAGCGGAACTTGGACTCGAGGTCGCGAATGTACCCCTCGCTCGAGTCGTTTCTTGCTGTGAGCTTGGCGATCCTGGCCTGCAGCTCGGTGACATAAGACTCGTGCTCGGACAGACGATCCCTGGTCTTTGAGAGCTCGCCAGTCTGGTCCTCGTGGGCCTGGTGGTGAATGGCAGCCTCGGCGCGGAGCTCGGCGAGCTGGCCATTCAACGACGTGACGACCTTCTCGTACTCGAGAACGACGGGCTCAATGGTCTCATTGAACTGTCTCAGCTTGTCGTCCTCGAGAATGTCGGGGTCGCTGAGCGCCACAATCTCGCGGCACTTTTTGAAGTACTCGTCCTGGAGCTAATGGTTGGGTTAGTCACGCTAATGACGGCTGCCCACCAACACCACCCGGAATACTTACATGGCTAAAGTCATCTTCCAAGTCGGCGAGCTTGTTGCTCAGTTCAATGACCTGGCGCTGCAGGATGTCGTCATTGTGGCCGTCGGGGGCCTCTTCGACCTTGCCAATCGTGCGAGGCTCGGTTTCGAGGCCAGCAATCTTTGTCCGCAACTTGAGGACCGTGTTACGCAAGTGGTCAATGTCGTCCCAGCCAACCTCCTGCTGGTTCTTGGTGACCGAGTTCTTAATTTTCCTGGCACGCGAGGCGTAATTGATCGTGTTGATGGTCTCGCTTATGTTGAACTCGACCGGCGAAACACATGCAATCATCGTCGTCATGGCGTTGCCACCAATCGAGTCTATAGTGGCGTCGTCAGTTGTCACGCCCCCAAAAAAGTCCGCCCGCCGTCACTTGCTTACCCTGTAGCAACCTGGTGAGCTTGGAGTCACGGTAGGGCACATGACCGCGGGCCTTTGACGGTTCCGCAACTGAAAGGGGCATAGTCAGCAAAGTGTATCGGCGATGATAAGAGTAATAAGAGTAATACTTACGCGCCGAAATGACGTTGCCCAGAGCAAGCAGACCGCTGTTGATGGAGATACCCTCCCTCATGCGCTCGCCTTGAGCAGCAGTGCGCTTAAGGCGCTCAGAGCCGGCAAGGTCAACCATGTTGAACTTGCTGGTGATGATGACCATGTCGTCGCGGCCATTGAGGGCGCTGACGTGCACACTGGTGGGCCTTCCGCCGAGCTTGGAGCCAAATGCGGAAGGAGGCGTGCCGCGGAAGGAGACTGGGGTGGTGGAACGCGATCCCGAGCCCATGGCCATGACCGACATTGGCCTCTTGGAGCCGTTGACCGAGTCTGCGCGACGCGATTGTGTCATGGTGAGGGAGAAGATTGCGTGGGAACGCGAGGATGTCGCGTTCATGTTGGTCTGGCCAGTCTGGCGACGAGCGGATCCCTCCTGAAGGAGGTGCATGACGTCGTGGACGCTGTGGACCTTGACCTCGCGAACGCCAGACCAAACGATTCGGCCATCCTGGTTCTCCCTGATTGACACTGGCAGGTCGGTGCTTGACAACAGGTCAATGAGATCCTCGTTGTAGAGCTCAAGGAAGGAAACACGGCATTCCCAGCTGGCGTTGGGCCCGGATCCCAGACGGATCTCCTCGGCGCGTCTGAACAGGGTCTCGACTGTTCGAGGAATCAGACCGGCCCGGGAGGTGTCTGAAATATCGAGGTAGTCGGCGTCGTCACCCGTGGTGCCCATGGTGTACGACTTGCCAGAGCTGGTTTGACCATAACTGGTAGGGGGGTCAGCGTGGTGCCAAAAGAGGGGCCACAAATGTGTGTGTGTGGAGTACGTACGCCAAAAATGTCACGTTGAATCCTCGTAGGAACTCTTCGATACGGTCGCGTGCTGTCGCGTTGTAGACGTCGAGCTGCGTTGAGCGCTCTGGAAGGACGCGGTCAAAGGCAAAGGTGGGGTGACGTTTTGATGCAGACGCGCCGACGGGAGCGTTTCCGGCCAGAGTAGCGGGGTCTACGCTGACGCGCACGTCGGTCTGCGAGCTGGGGTGTACGAGGACGGCGCGATGGCGAGGAGGAATGCCATTGTCGGTGGGGTCCGAAGGCCGGATACGGAGGACTGTGAACGCGTCAGAATCATGCTGGCGATGGGCTGCGCTTTGACGACGACGTGAAGCGTCGTTTTTGCTTACTCACCTACGCGAACCTGGCCTTTGTCGGCCTCATCACCGGCGGGCACGGCGGGGAGCGGGTCAGAGGGTGGCGTGCTAGCAAAGGCCCTGTATCGACCAGATGCCGACTGCGGCCTTGGGATGCTCGAGTGTGCTGTGGGTGAGGACGGGGTGGGCGACGACACGAGAGACGCCCGCCGGCGAGGGGAAGGGGCAACCGACATGTCGCGCGTGTACCGACGCGGAGCGTGATGTGGTGGTGGTGGTAGTAGTGGAGAGGGACGCGAAGGCGGCGGGGGGGATCGAAGGAGTGTTGATGGGGGCTCGGGGCGATGGCGGCGTTGCGTCGACGCGGCGTGTACGTGCTAGCGACGCGATGAGCGAAGCGGCGATGTCGCTGCAGAGTCTCGTGGTGACGAACAGAGGACTAGCGGTGTGGTGTAATGGATTGATGGTGGTGTTTGCTAAGCGTCAAAGTGATGAAGGACGTGTGTGCGTGCGTGTGGTAGGTGCGCGAGCTGCTTGCTGGCTTGCTGGCGCTGACAGGCGGCTGGACCTCGTCTCTCCGCAATGGACAATGGAGGGTTGTGGTGTTGTGTTTTACCCTGTTGGCTTTGATGGCCCCTGATTCTAAGCAAGGCAGGAAGGAGGAGAGCCCGCGCGCTTTGCCACTGGAGGGAGAGCGGGTGTGTTGGGCAAGAATGTCGAGAACACAAAGCACAGAGTGGTAGCTAGCACCAGACACGACGGGGCGGATCGAGGGGGGTTGGTCTGGGAGGGGCGGGGGGGGGGGGGGAGGGGAGGGTAGCTAGGGAAGGAGAAAGGACAGAGGGGCCGGGACCTGTCTGTACCAAGTGGCGGGTCAAGAGGTCGTTTGGCGCGTGGGGGGGGGGAAGGGGGGAGGGGTCGGACGACGACTGAGTGTATAGAGTGGTGGTGTAGAGAGGTTGTATGGAGGGGGAGTGATGGGTGGTGGGTGCTGGGTGGTGGTGGGTGGTGGGTCCAGGATGCCAGCCGGGTAGGACGGTAGTTCAGGATCAGGGCGCGGTCGAAAGGAGAAAATGTCGCACAAGGGCAGGGACTGGGGCTCTCGCGTGGTCGGACAACGCGCAGCTGCAGCGTAGGACGAGCACGAAAATGTGAGGAGTGACGAGGGATGGCGAACCGACGAGGGCGACACGGCGACAGTGGGATGGAACGTTGATCTGGGGCGACAGGGGAAGGACGACGAGGAGGATGCTGACGGTGAGTGAGTGAGTGCGCCCGCTGCAAGCCGTTGCCACTAGGACGCGTGGTGGTGGAATGGCACTAGCTCTCGCGGCTCGCGGCTTGCGGCTCGCGGCTCGACAACGACGACGTCTTGCCTGGTTGCAGCTTGCTTCCCTTTGCCGCCAAGCAGGAATCGAATCGACATGCTTCCAGCTCTGCTGGGCCAGTGCGTCGTCGCAGTGCTGCTGCTGCTGCGTTGCCGCGGCAACCACGTTTAACGGCAGGCCGTAACGGCCAGAGCTGGTGTAGCTGGCTGGCTGGCCCATGGCCCATGGACGTCCCGCAAGAGAAAGAGAGCGTGAATGGCGGCGTACGCCTGCAGCCCGCTGGAGGGAGAGATGCACACTGCTGCTACACACGCTGCACACCACCCACAGCACTTGCACAAATGACGAGAGGGCTGCCTCTTGTGCCTCCCGTTCCCTGGCTGCATTGGCTTTGGAGGGTGCTCAAGGGCTCGGAGCAAAGCCCAGACCCTGACGACAGACAGACGACGGGGTTGGGTGGTTGGGCTCGACGTGTGGCAGATGCATGCTGCTGCTCCCGTCAAGCAGGCAGCAGCAGTCAGTACAATGCAGCGCTGCTCCCTCCTCGACGACCACCGCCGACGCCTTCCTTCCCAACACCGACGCCGCCGCCACTGCAGACGCCATCATTACCGCCTGGCGCACGGGCCGCGGGAAGCAAGGGCGGCGGCGCAGCGGGGGCACGGCGTCGTTGCAGGCAGCTTCTACCGGCCGCATCGCGTCCGCCATTCATCACGGCGTGTGCATCCCACCCCCCCTCACACCCTAGACGAACAGATCGGGTGTCGGCCCTTTTAGGCTTGCTCCCAACTCTAGTTTACCTCCCGCGAGCACAAGTGCGCCAAACTAATCCACCCGCGCGGGGCGTGTCTGCACCTCCGGGTCAACCAACCCACCCCCGCGCCCTGCTGCCGCTCGCCTCGTTGTCACTCATTCCCTGACTCGGGCTAGGCACCCGCCCGCAAAACCCTAGTACAACCTAGTACGTACACCCACAACAAGCAACCAACACGGTCGCAGCTTTGGCCCCGTCGCTGCCGTTTCACCATGACCCATTCCACACAATGCAACAGCCATGCGCGCACCCCCCCTGAAATGGCATCAACGCTGGCGCCTTCAAATTGACCACCACGCGCCACCCTCCCCTCCCACCAGACACCGCCGGTGACCACCCTTGCCCCCATCACGTTTGGCCTTCTTAATTACATTTGACACGGCTTCCTACCACCGGCCCGCACGCCCACCAATGACGGCATGGTCGCTTGTACAAGTTAGCTGAGCTAGCTACCATGTGGTCTAGAGTCGCGAGAACCAAGTCTGAGACGAAGCAGCAGCTCTTGCAACTCGGTGGATCCAGGCAGATGAGACGCGGGTGGCGCTGAAACGCCGCCAGTGTCCTCTAACCCTTGTCGTTCTCCATCCAGCAAAACCTGCAGATCCTGCTGCCCAGCAGCCTTGGGGCCCTCGTCGGCCCCTCCAGCGCCAGTGGCAGCCGCGGTCGTGCGTGGCGAGGTCCGCAGGGACAAACGTTCCAACGCGTGAAGCTGTAGCAAAACGTAGGCCTGCTTAGTACCCTGATTCCCGCGATTTAGATGCTAGCACACTCACAAACACTGCACTCTTTTCCGTCCAGTCTTGATGCAGAGCCATCACGTGCTCGGCCCCCGCTTCTGGGGTACTAACCCCATGTTCCACCTCCTTGACTGTCTTGCCCAGGTCCAGGATGAGACCAAAGAGGGTCATGAGCAGCTTGAACGTGACTTGGTGGCCCGGTTGCGGGATGAGCAGGCACGCTCGCAAGATACGGTTGAGGATGATCTGGTGATACAGAACCAGCGAGTGGGCAGACTGTAGCTGCGACAGTGCACCGAGCAGCGTCGGCGCGTCGTCTTCGTCCTCGCCCCCGCCCACATCGTCTAGTTCTTCGTCCAGATCTTCATAGTCGTCCCCATCGTCAGGGCCAGGTGTCACAGGCCGGCTGTCCGTCGTCGTTGACGGCGGCGCATGGCCGCGTCTACGCAACTTGTCCAGTCGCCTGCGCATAACGTCCCAGTTCTGGCCAATGGCCGTATCCAGGACGTAGCGACTAATGGCCGCCACAAACGAGGACATGACGAACCGCAAGGCCAGTAGTGTGCGATCCGCGTCCGATCCGGGTTCGAATATAGTTTGGACGCGTCGACGCCCAAGTCCTAATTGGGATGGCATGCGATTAAACGCGGCGTCGACGCCTGTTTTGATCGGCACATCGTCCGCTGGCCGCGAGGGGCGCACCACGTCAAAGTAGAGGGATCGAACAACCGCCTCGACGCGGGAAATCCGCAGCAGGAAGTTGTGGATAAGCTGGTACTTGTCCATGACACTGTGTGGCAGCAGTGTGGCGATGGCTGCGGGGGGTGAGTAGGCGAGGTAGATGAAGTCGAGGGCTCTGTGGAAGGGTCAGTTGTGGTGGGCAGAGATTTGTTCAACTGGAACCCACTCGATTGCTGGGACGCGTTAGATGGCAAGAACCGGGACACGCATCGTCACACCTACCTTGTGGATTGAGCCATCGTGATCGCCGCCCGTCACTCTCATCCTCCGGCAGCGCCCTCACCGCAAACGAAACGCGGTCCTCGATTGCTGCCCAAACTGGACCCTTGGACGCCAATCGGTCCACGGAGTCGTCGAGCAAAGTGGCACGGAGGGCGTACGCCAGCTCTGAACCGCCAGGCGGCCATCGCTGCCTGTCGCTCAGACCCAGGCCAAGGCCAATACCCCAGTTGTCGCTGTTGATCGACATCCCAGGCTCAGTCGTTCCCGGCAGACCAAGTCGGGCCCGAGTTCGTGCACGTCGCCCGAGGCTTTCTCCGCCACCAGAGGCGTCTCCCGCGAACAGAGCTGACGAGACCGTGTCGGAGAATGACGTGTCTCCGCCGAGCCAGAAGGCACGGAGGACGTCCAGGTGCTGTAAGAAGCCGAGGTCGTCCAGGTACAACTGGGTCAGCGATGACGAGATGAGCGCTGAATGTGCCAAGAGCGGAGCGAGGAGGTGCGACGAGATGTAGAGCTCGAGCGTTGGACACTCTGGTGGCAGAAGTGGCTGGGCTTGATCGGAATGAACCTTGACAAATGCCTCGAGGTCGTCCTGCACGTTTGGGTTCCACAACGTATCAGCCTCGGGTGTTGCCCCGAGGTGTGATCCTGGAGGCTGCGAGAACGCAGACCACAGGTCTGTGAGGGTTCTGGGCGGGGAGGCGAATAGCGGTGAAGGTGGCGCTGCGGTCGGAGACGACGCTCGGGACGACATCAGGTCATACTGCTGAGTTTGTCGTCGCTGGTGGCCGGGGCCATAGCTGGTAAGGGAGGACTCTGAGGTGGTGCGTATTCGGCTGTGGGCTGTCCCGCGCCAACGATCAATATCACGGTGGACTCGGCGAATGTGGAGTCGGAGGTCGTTTGGAGGCCTGTGGCGTCAGCTGACGGGTGGATCTGTTAGCTCACAAGTTTGCAGAGCTCCCCCAGCCCCAGTTTGCACTCAGGTGCCAGTCGGTAGAGCACAGCGGGTGCAGCCCGCCCGAAGCGTCTCGCAGGGCTCTCAGACTCCGCCCAGCTTCGAACAGTGTTCGGCGGGCGTCGCGGGGAACAAATGCTGGCATGCGGCGAGCCGAGAAGGTGTAGTCCCATCTCACGTCGATGCCGTCAGCTGCAGGCAGGCGGGTACGCGTGATGCCGAGGTCGGCCCACGGCTGTGACTCTGGGTCGGTATCGTCGTCTATCCGAGCCGAGTCGGCCAGTCCGACCCACTGCTGCAGCAGCGCGAGGAAGGGCTCTGATGCGCGAGACAGGAGGTAGGCGAGCGACAGTGTCGTGCCATCGCTCTTGTCGGCGTCAGTCGAGGTGGACAGCTGCGCGAGGAGGTGAGAGTGAAGCAAGGTGAGCACGGCGTGCGGCTTGGCCGGCAGGCCGATTGGCTTTGCCTGTGCTATGGGCTGGACGGGTTAGCCATGTCCTAGAACGCGTCACCCACCCAGCACACAATCTCGCAGAGCGTCGACGCGAGGTGGACCAAGTCGTAAAGCGGGCTTGAACGTTGGAGCAGCGGCGCATTCTCGTCCCCCAAGCTCCTGTCCACGGCGGCGCCGAGCCGCTGCTTCAAGTACGCCACGATAGTCGACAGCGCGTGCAGGAGGGCGTGGTGCGTCGGGGTGATGGGTGTGGCGCCATGCTCCTCGAGCACGATCTCGAGACGGCGCACCGCCGTGCCAATAGTAAGGAACTCGTGCAGCAGGTCGTCCGTCGTGCTCCGCTCAATGCCCTTGGGCCGCGCCCCAGTCTCGGCATACACGAACCGCTGCTCGCGCCGGCTCCAGCGCAGGTCGTCGGTCAGCGTCGTGCCGAGCGTCGCGCGCATCATGAGGTCGAGGAGGACCTTGACGTCGATGGGGGACGCGGCAGACGGGGTACGGAGCTTGGGGAGGTGGACGGGGGGTTCCTCTCTGCGATGTGAGCTTTTGTGCTTTGTGCTCAGCTCACGAGGTAAGCAGTGACTCGAAGAACTGCGGCGGCCGCTCAGACATGAACGGGCTGTCGGCGCCGGCGTCGTCCCACGTCGCGACGGACTGTCGTCAGCTACCTCAGACATTTCTAAGCTCACATGGAACGCGCACGGCTGGCTCGGCCCGGGCTCCTCTATCCCGGCAAGGCGCCAGAGTTCGGCGTCGATGGGCGGCACGGCACGGCCCTTGCCCTTGGCGTCGTATCGCACCTCGGTCTGGAGTCTGGGCAGCGGCGGCAAGGGGGTAAGTGATGGCCCAGCATCGTTAACGACCAACGTCGACCCCAGCGTGCCCAGTAGCCGCTCGACGCCCGGCGCGTTCTCATCCAGCGCGGGGAGGACGAAGCGCGGTGCAACGGACGCCAGCGGCGCGAGCTTGAACCCGCTCCCCTCCGCCGCTGGGAGGGGCGGGAGGCGGAAGAAGTCGTCGGCGTTGGCGTCGTCGAGCACGGCCATGGTGTCGGTCGCGGCGACGAGCGGCGCTGGTGGTGTGGTGAACTGCAAAAGTGTCGGCAACAACAAACGCACTGGAGGTGTCTGCATGTCTGTTGTGACGCGCGCAAGTCAGGCGCCTGGGCCAAGGAACGCCACGTGGTCCACGTGGCTTTTGTAACTTTTGGCCACCGACGGTTCATGAAATCTTGAGCGACGTCAAGACGAGCAGCCAACTCGAACATTGCTTCATCTCACAGCAGCGAGCTCGTCGCGCACCACCTAGCACTACACGGACCGAGCCACACGAGCAAGCACCACTACCACAATGTCACGACCAGAGGAGATTGGCCCGCCCGAGATCGTAAGCTCCTCCTCGCCCCTCGGCTCCTGACACGCACCAGTTCTACGGCGACACCGAGGCCAAGAAGTACACTGCCAAGTGAGTCTGCTGCTCCTGCCGTTTGCATGGCACAAGCTCACGCCCCGCGCAGCACCCGTGTCCAGACCATCCAGGCGCAGATGACGGACCGCGCGCTCGAGCTCCTCCAGCTCCCGGCCGACCAGTCGTGCTTCCTCCTCGATATCGGGTGCGGGTCGGGCCTGTCGGGCGAGATCCTTGACGAGGACGGACATATCTGGGTCGGGTGTGACATTTCACCCAGCATGTTGGGTGCGTGGGTGTGGGGAGGCTTCGGCCTCGAGGCGGCTCGCTCGCTTGGCCGGCCCGCTGACACTTTCGCAGAAGTAGCCCTCGAGCGCGAGGTCGAGGGCGACCTCTTCCTCCAGGACATTGGGCAGGGCTTCGGCTTCCGCCCGGGCACGTTTGACGGCGCGATCAGCATCTCGGTCATCCAGTGGCTGCTGAATGCGGACGCGTCGAGCCACTCGCCCCCTCAGCGCCTGACGCGCTTCTTCACGACGCTTCACTCTGCGCTCAAGAACCCCTCGCGCGCAGTGTTCCAGTTCTACCCCAACTCGGACGACCAGGTGCAGCTGATCACGAGCTGCGCGCAGAAGGCAGGCTTTGGTGGTGGTCTGGTCGTCGACTACCCCAACTCGCGCAAGGCGCGCAAGATGTACCTCTGCCTCATGGTTGGCCAGCAGGAGATCCCCAAGGGCCTCGATGGCGAGGAGATTGCCGACACGTCCGCCAACGCTAAGAAGCGCGAGGAGATCAAGAACGAGCGCAGGAGGCGGAGGGACAGGGGCATCAAGGGAAAGAAGGGAAAGAAGGACCTCACGGCCAAGGAGTGGATCCTCAAGAAGAAGGACCTGTACCGCACCCGCGGGAAGGAGGGGTGGGTGGTGTGTCTCGTGGGACTGGTTCTGACCCCGCAGTGTTCCCCGCGACTCCAAGTTCACGGCGAGGAAGCGTCGTGTGCAGTTCTAAGCGTGGCGCGAAGGGACTACATTGGCACATCATGGGTGCCCACACAGCGAGGCGGCAGCCATGCCACCCACTACGGACCATTGTACTACTACGCAGGCTGCCACATGGGGCGAGACTGGTCCGTTTCGTCTCGGGAGACCATGCAATGCATTGGATAATGACAAGAGGGTGTAAAGGTAGTCAGTTGGCCTTCGCGGCCAGGTCAGTACCACACACATGTGAGCATGCACGCGCGCTCATGCCATCCACTCACCAAACTTCTTCGCACTGCAGAAGTGCGCAAGAGCACTCGCTCCCTGCGGCGCTCTTTGCGCAACTGCGACGCATGGATCCTGCGGTGCTCGGAACGTTGCCTGCGTCAGCCCCTGCCGAGACTCACCGTGCTCGATGCACCGATATCGCGAGTGCACCATGCCAGGTGGCTGCTCTTTAAGTGTTCAATGTTGTACGCTTTGGGCATTGCTCTTGTGATGATGGACGGATGGATGGATGGATTCATTGACTGATTGACACGGCACGACGAAGAATGGTACATGTTCTCTGGGCACTTGGGCTTGACTCTGACGGCGCCGGCTTGACATTCATGGAGGATTGAAGAGAGGCTTGACCCATGCTTGTCCTATAGGGCAGAGGGGGGGAGGGGCGTGAGGTCTATACTTTAGTAGGTACGAGCTTGCATCCAGGCTTGTGCGATGTGGCTGTGCGCTTAGAAGCGGTCAGACTCGCCCTGGCCACCAGCAGGAGGGCCCCGGCGGTCCGGCGACGCAGAGTAGCGGCGACGGGGGCTGGGAGAGCGGCGGCGCTCGGGAGGAGGGCGGTCGTCGTCACGACGGCTGCGGCCACCGTAGGGGTCGTCGTCGCGGCGAGGGGGGCCGTCGCTGTGACGTCAGCTTCTGCAGCTCGGAAGTCGGGAAGCTACTTACCGACGGTCATACGGCCTGTCGCGGTCACCACCACGACGGTCGTCGTCACGGGGTCCGTAGCGGTCGCCGCCGCCACGGCGGTCGCCACCCCAGCGGTCACCACCACCACGGCGGTCATCATAGCGGTCGCCACCGCCCCAGCGGCGGTCACGGTCGTCACGACGGCGGCCGTCAAAGCGGTCGTCAAAGGGACGCTTCTCGCCACGGTACTCTCCTGGTGTAGGAGCGTGAGGCTTGGTCGTAGCCGAGTAGTCGACACGGATGGCACGGCCGTGGAGAACGACACCGTTGAGCTTCTCAATGCAACGGGCAGCGTCCTCAATGCTACGCATGGTGATGAAGCCAAAGCCACGGGAGCGGTCAGTCTGGGAATGTCAGCTACCTTGCCCATGACATGGAAGCTCCCACTCACACGCTGGTCGTAGACAATGGTCACCTTCTCGACGTCACCGTGGCGCGAGAACTCGTCCTCAAGGTCACGCTCGTAGGTGCGGATCGAGAGGCCAAAGACACCAAGGACGGGGTTGGCCTCGACCGAGGGAGCATTGTTGGGGCGAGAGGGCGGGGCGGAGGGCCTGTAGAACGACATTGAATGGGTTGGGGATGAGAGAAGAAGCAAAGTGGAAAGCGAGGATGCAAATCGGTGTCGTGTTGGCGAGAAGCAGAGGAGCGAGGGCACGAGCGTCAGCGGCTGGCCGTGGAGTGTGTGGTCTCGGAAGGGCACGGCCTCGGGATGGCCGCCAGAAGCGAGCTGGGGCACCTCTCGCCACAAAAGTCGGTGGCTTGGGCCCCCTGCCAGTAGTTGCAGTGCTGTGCTTGCTTCCTCCTCCTTCCTCGACCGCACCACCAGCATCACAAACTCACCTGCCAACGTCGCGAGGCGGGCCGCGGTCATCGCGGCGGTCGTCGTG
Organism: Vanrija pseudolonga; assembly: GCF_020906515.1. Classification (NCBI taxonomy): domain Eukaryota; kingdom Fungi; phylum Basidiomycota; class Tremellomycetes; order Trichosporonales; family Trichosporonaceae; genus Vanrija; species Vanrija pseudolonga. Next base: position 3,218,845 of record NC_085851.1, on the reverse strand, counting down.
GGGCGGACGGCGGTCATCGCGCCTGTCGTCGCGGCGGTCGCGGTCGTCACGGTCATCGCGGTCACGGCCGCCGTCGCGCATCTCGACGTCATGGGCCGGCACGGGCGGGCGCTCGGCGTAGCGGCGGTCGTCGCCGCCGTCGTGGACGGGCGAACGAGGCGCCCAAGTCTCCCTCGAGACTGGGGCAGTGGACGACGAAAAGTCCTGCGGCATTGTGTTAGCGATGGAGATGGCAAAGTGGGTCAAGCTGAGATGGAGCAGGGCTCACCATTGTGCTTTAGAAGTGTGTCAATGCACAAAAGTGGTGCGAACAACAGCTTCTCTTGAGGTGGTTATTGTTGCGAGTGGCAGCAGCAGCAACCAGCGAGCGGCGACAGTGACCAAGTGCGTAATTATTAATATAAGTGACTTATTTTGGGGATTTATCCGGAGGCCACGTGGTAATCGGGTGGCAAAATCAAAACTGGCACACAAGTTTGTTTATTCCCCCCATCTTAGGGTCTCAACTTGACGCGCGGTGGGCATTGTCGCGCGCCTTCGACGCGGCGCGCTTGCTTCACGTCACAAACGTATTATTGACAGACTACGACGCGCCTGGGGGGGGTCAAATTGAACGCGCTAATGCAGCAGTGCACACCGTACCCCACTTCCTACCTTGGGCACTACTGGGGCCTTGCATGCACATTTTGTCTTCTGACGTGCGACTATCACCTCGTTCGTCACATCAAGCAAAGCACTTGAAACCGTGGCTTGTAATACTGGCACTGGCTGGCGGCATGGCGGAGGAGGTGGTACATGGCGGTGCAGGTAGAAAGAGAGCCATCTAGATGCCTTGCACCATGGCTTGCACCGGCTTGCACCATGGCTGACCCGTCTCTCGCATCCAACAGCCCAAAGCGCTAATCACGGCGCGCAGCACAATAATGAAACGCGCAATGATACGCAACGCCACGCCGAGACCAGAGCAAGAGGCAGAGGCCTCTCTCGAGCATGGGCGCATGTAGGGGGGGGGTTTGATTATCCGACTCGGTTTATCGCCGCTGCTATCACTCGGCTCTCGGAGGAAAGCAGCTCAAGCAAGAAGCCCAGACTCTCTGATGTATGTGCCCATCGTAACAATAATTTCTAGGGCCTTTGTTGCTGGGTGCAAGGCAGCGTCATAAGAGTTCACGTCAGGGTTAATTGGATGTGGTGATGATGGACGACGACGACGACGTCAGTTGTTGCCGGACCTAATCCCAGTCGGTCGGTTAGCAGCGGGGGCCGGGCGGCTCAACTGTCGGTTCACGGTCGGACCACCACCACCACCCCTCCCTCACCTTGACCTCGCCTCGGCAGTCACACGTCCCCGCCCTTAGATCCTTGCGCTCCTTGCCCCTCACGCTGCCCATGTCCATGTAATGTGCCCGCCCGCACACCCAAACCTACGTCAAATGAAATCGGGTGAATGAAACCCAAACCGAGGCCCAAGCAGTGTGCACTGCAACAGAGCGGAGAGGGGGAGAGGGGGGGAGTAGAGGAGGCGACACGGGCTAGTACAATAGTGACTGACGGGTTTGGACATGCCACAGACCTACTGCATGTGGGAGCACGAGCGCGCGCCTGGCGTCGACCCGGCACCCACCCGGCACCCACTCGGGACGGAGAGAGCGCACGGGCGCACGAGGGAGGCGCCTAGATGCCGCTCGCTCCGTCGCAATAGAGGACCTGGCGGCACGCGTGTGTCCTGTTTGTTGTGGTCCATGGTGTGCTCGTTTGTGCAACAAGTCCTGCATGCATTGTTTTGGCTGCGTGACAGGTGCAGCTGCTGCCCTGTCGCGTATCAGTCATGGCTGTTCTCGTTTTGGCATGAGCCAGGATATGCCAGGATACAACCGTCGGGGGGTCCATTGGTCGGCAGCTTCATTGGATGGAGAAGGTGTACCCGATCACGGTGCCGGCTTTGTTGGGCCAGGCCGAGGTTGAACAAAGTGTCGATCCTGGTAGTTCCCTGAGGGGAGACGCGTGCACTTGACAGTTGGGTGGGTCGAGCAAAGAGCAAGCTTTGGGGGGAGGGTGAGTCCTAGGGTCCACGACGACAGGCTCTCTAGGACCGAGTGCGTTTCGTCTGCAGCAGCAGCATGCCAAAAGTCACAAACAGGAACGGGCAAAGCGGCGGCGGCGGCGGCGGCGGCGCGGTATTCAGTCGACGCGGTCGTTACGCGTCCATGGCGCGCACCAAACTCCCTCGTTCGACCCTTATTTTGACGAAATGCACCGCCTCTGAAAAAAAAGCCGGATTTTTTTCCTTTCCTCGTCGTCTGCTTGCTGCTCGCCAGAATGCCAGAGATACTACTTTGCTGCATCTCAGGGCGTGATGCGATTGTGTCAAGGGAGAACTCTCACTGTTCTGTGGCATGGGAGTGTGTGCGCCTTGCGAAACCCCTGTGTCGTGCTCGTTGTTGTTGGTGTCTGTCTGTCGCGCGCGCCCTGTGCGGCTCGTGTGCGGCGGCGCCGCGCGCGTCAAAGCGAACGCTGTAGCAGTCGGCGTCGCCTTTGAACCCTGGGGGGTAGGAGGAGGGGCTTTTGCTTTGGCGCTGGTGGTATGCCCCTATTTGTCAGAACTGGTGGTGCTAGTGTCTTGTCGCGTCACGTTGCTAAGGGCGTATTTGGAAACGAGAGACGAGCCAGTGAGGCCAGATACAGACTGCCAGACGCCAGACGCCCACGGCACCACGGCCGCACCCTCCCACGACGCGGCGGCGCGCGCGCACAGCACTCGCTGCGCCCACTCGCCCACTGCCCACCCAGTCAGTCAGTCAGTACCCCAGGTCCCCGTCACCCCCCCTCCCCCTCCTCCCACTCCCCCCCTCACTATACATAGCTCTTTTCCAACCACATCGTCGTCTTTCTCCATCACTCATCCCAACACTACCACTTTTCTCCCTCTCCACCACTTCGCTTTACAAGCACCCCATACCTCACTCTCCCTACACACTCATTCACCTTTTATTCACAATGATGCTCAAGTCCGCTGTCGCCGTTACCCTCTTCGCCGCCACTGCCGTTCTCGCCCAGTCTCGCCCCCAGATCAACACCCCCGGTGCCCTCACTGAGGTAAGTAGCAGCAATAGTCTTCCTTTGGACTACTCCCAGCACACAAAAGACGCGTCTCTAACACCCTCTCCAGTGCCAGCCCGTCCTCCTCACCTGGTCGGGTGGCCAGGGCCCTTACTTCGTCTCGGTCATCCCTGGTGGCCAGCCCGGTGCCGCTGCTCTGTAAGTACTACCATTCATCGTGTCACGCGCGTGCCCCCTCCCGCGGCGCACAGACACCCCCTTCCTTTGCCCATAGCGCTCATACCTCGCTTCTAGTGTCGACTTCGGCTCGCAGTCGGGCAACCAGCTCACCTGGAAGGTCAACCTCCCCGCTGGCACCAACATCTCGCTCAAGATTGTTGACCAGACCGGTAACACCAACTACGCCCAGGCCGTCAACATCCAGAAGGGTTCGGACGAGTCGTGCGTTGGCAAGCCCATTGACAACGCCGCCGCGTCGGGTGGCTCGACGTAAGTTTAAATAGATCGCACTAGTCGCCGTTGTCCATCCCTGACATTGCATAGCCCCTCGGCCGCTGCTGGTGGTGCCGCCTCCGGTGCCGCTTCGGGTGCCGCTGGTGGTGCTTCGGGCTCCGCCGCCGCCCCCACCACCGCCGCTGGCGCCTCGCCCTCGGCCGCTGCTGGTGGTGCTTCGCCCTCGGCCGGTGGTGCTTCGCCTTCGGCCGCCAAGCCCTCGACCGCTGCCGGTGGTGCCTCGTCTGGCGCCGCCGCCCCTTCGGGCTCGGCCTCGCACGCCGCTGGCTCGTCGGGTGCCGCTGCCCCCTCGGCCTCGGCCTCGAAGCCCTCGTCGGCCAACAAGATCATCGCCTCGACTGGCCTTGTTGCCCTCCTCGGCGCCGTTGCCCTCCTCTTCTAAGAACACTCTCCTCCTCCCTCTCCCCCCCATAACAACCCCCTCGCATTAACCCTAGACCACGTTCTAACCCCTTCGTGGATCCATACATAGGCGGAACCGCCGGACCTCATGTATTCACTCTTTACGAGCTTTGTGCCATGTCACTGTGTCATGTCACGTAGTTGTCTGTGGTCGCTGCAGTTTTCGTCGTGTCGTGTCGTGTCGTGTCGTGTCGTGTCGTGTCGTGTCGTGTCGTGTCGTGTCGTGTCGTGTCGTGTCGTGTCGTGTCGTGTCGTGTCGTGTCTGTCTTTCGTCTGTCACGCACGTTTGGACTTCTCTGACAGTGTCCCCTATGGCCAAGCCGTGCCGAGAAGGGGCGAATGAACCAGAATGGCCGCCGGTGATGTCGCTGTGCCGACATGGCGCGAGATCTCTGCGAGTGCATGCAAAGACGCGGCAGCAGTGCTCCCCTCGGGGTGAAACGTGCCGTGGGCCTGGGACGAGCACAACGAGCAGCGTGCGCAGGATTCATTTCGGACCTGACTGACCTGGCAGGTCTGGCCAGCCTGGCAGGTTGCTTTGCTCCCCTGGGCTGGCTGGCGTCATCACGCCGCTGCTGCCGCGGAGTGGGATCCCGGGCCGCCGGGCTTGGCATGCAGAGAAGCAGTGATGGCACGGGCCCAGTGATGGCTGCGTGATGCATGTGTTGGCGCGTGTGCGGCGCCACGTCGTGCCAGATATGTGCAGAGCGCAGCATGCGACCGACTGCGGATGGATACCTAGGATCGACGTGTCGCTGGTGCTGGGTGTGGAATGCGACGGCCGCGACGGACGCGTCTGGGCGCGTCGGATGGGATGGGTGGTGTGGCATGCGGTGAATGTGGCACTTTGCCAGGCACGTCACCATTGACGAACGAATAGTTGCCCGCACGAAGGCGCTCGCACAGCAGTCTGCGAGTTACGGCGCTGGTTCCGGCTTGCTTCGGCTGTCGAGTCGTACGAGCACAGCGGCTACGTTGCGTGGACTGCGGTGCACCGGGAGGAGGGGGCGTGGGTATGCGAGCTGCGGGAGGAATGGTTCGGAGGCGGTGGTTCGGTGGCTGCGCTTCGGCACTGCGCGCTCGCGGGTGTGTTCTCTGTCGATCTCGGGAACGCCGCAGTGCCGGCGCTCTGGGCGTGGGTGGTGTGTGACGTGGGAGCCGGCGGGGCGCGGTGTGTGCTGTGACTGTGTATGCACGGCTGGGGCTGGGGCTTGCCGGCGCTTTGCGTGCCGTTTGACCTTACTTGCACACAGCCTCGACTGCGGCGTGGCGTCGTGGCAGTGCCAGCATACCTGACGAACTGGGACTCGCGAAGGAGATCTGGCCACGTCTTCTCGAATGTGGGCTTGGTTGGCTGTGCAGAATGAGGCCGCACGCGTCGTCCCTGCCGCGGGCACAGTGCCGCGCTTCGTCGTACGTCCGCAACCCATCTTCTCTTCTCCGTACATCGAATCGATCTCAAGGTATGTCGCTGTCCCATCCTAGCCGCTCTTGTGTTTGCTGCGGCATTTGGACAGGGCGCAGAGCGTGACTCTCGCATCCTGTCGGCGGCATGCTTGGGGAGTTGCTGGCAAGGTAGCACGGCCGATGCCAAGAGAGAGCCTCCCTCCCCCGGCCGAACGGTCGTGCGCTATGGCTGAATAACCGCTGCACGGCACCTGCTACTCCCATGTCACTTCCGCGGAGGGCATCGAAGCTCGTATTACTGGCTCTGAGCGGAAGCTTGGACTTCACGCCCCGTCCGTCGAGTTCGACGCTTGGCCCGCGCCTTTCTCTGGTACGAGACAAACACGGGTCGGCGCGCTGCTCTCGTCGCCTATTATGGCTCACGGCCCTCGTGAAACGAGCCGGCTGCTCCGTGTCGTCATTGTACATAAGTGCCGCTGCCGGTCGCATTGACAGCGGGCCCATCATCTGTCCTCGGCTTCACTCTCACGCGGGTGGCACCAGCCCATGAACCGGCCAAGGGTGGGTTTTCTGCCACCTCGACATTGGCTCAGCTTGCCATGTCGGACAGCCAGACCGCTGAATACTTCTACGTTCACCCGTCCTGCGCCCCGGGACTGCCGGTATCACTGTGGTGCTGCCTAGGCGGGGTACCTTGCCGCGGCTATCGCCTCGCGACCAGTATCCCTAGTCCCTTCACTTTGCCCGAGACACGCGACCATCATCTCCCCCGTGGCAGGGCGTGCGTACGTCGGCGCTCAGGTGCGCGGGGCAAGCTGGTCCTCCTTTGTGGGGGATGCTGGGCCGATACGCTGGCACGTTCGGAACAACGTGGTATAAAGGCGCTCTGCCGGGGGGTTTCATGGGGGCTCGGCGCTCGTCGCGACCTGTGAGTTTGGGCTGAACTTGTGGAACAGCGCACGAGGAAACGAGCGCCGAGAGGGCCGGCGCCGCATGGCCGTGCCCCTGGCCGCCGCGATGCCTCCCGATTGTCGATGCACGACTCAGTTTCCAAGAGACACGGTACAGACGGGCATCGTCTCTTCCTGCGACGGGTCGAGGTGCTGTAGCCCTTGACCGCGTTCCGGGCGGGGCAGCGGTTGCTGTCGTCGTCTGACTTGGCCTGCAGCCTTGGCGACCACGTGTGGCACCAGAACGTACCAGAGCGTACGTAGCCAGAAACGCCCAGCGCAAATCGCGGTTGCGTCGGCAGGCGATGAGCTGCGTCCAGCACACGCGGCGGTCATCTCCTCCCGGCCTAGAGGAGCACTTATCCCGCGCCTGCACAGGACGCGCAAGTATGCCCTCCCGGTCGTGGGTGCTGGTGCCGAGCTGGTGGCCGAATCACCGGGACACCCATGCTGCTGGCATGCCCGGCACCTCAAGCCTTGAGCAGAACGGGATGTTACCGGCCGACGGCCGAGGGATGTGCCCGACCGCCACACTGGGGACGCAGGACGCGCTCGCTGACGGGTATGTAGCGCGCGAGGCGAGGTCGACGAATTGCACCACCCCAGCGCGAGCCGTCCAAAAGGGGAGCGCATTCCGAGCACCGCCCGACGCCGAGCCGAGCTGGCCGAGCTCAGTCGGGCGCGAGAAATCGAACCGCACGAGTGGCTTGACCGCGCCGCCTGGTTGGTCGCTGCCCGGTGTGACCGTTACGAATGCCGAGGCTGGCGCCTCGCCCGTGCAGGTTCACCGCTGCTCGCTGACCGCTTGCGTGTCCGCTGGTGTGTCGGGAGGAGGTGGAGAGATGTCCAGGCGTGGGGGGACGGTCCGAAAGAACGCGTACAGTGATCCGCAGCCCGCCCACGCCGTCCTCCGCCATTCTGCCTTGACGGCCTCGTCGACGGACACGAGGCTGGACGTGCGGAACCCGTCGACCCGAAGCCATACGGACCGCAGGCACCGTCTCCCCCGCAGTGTGCTGCCCCGGACGGAATGTTGCAGACCTCGATACAGTCTCCTGCCGCCACGTGTGTGTGGCGCCACTCACCACGCCGATCCGCCACATCCTCGCACCCACACAGCACACAGCACACAGCACACAGCACCGCACACAAAAAGCTCTCCCCCGCTCCCGAACCCCGGCCGCCAATCCCCTTCCTCCTGGGACCGGTTCGGATTCAGCGAGCGGGCTCGAACTCCCAACCTGCAGTCGTGGCGGGTGCAACCCCCGGCGGTTGGTTAGACCGTTGCTCCACGCACTGCTGTTGTGCTCGTGGTTTCGTCGCTCGACCAAGGCCCGGACACCGCGGCATCCAAGCTGGCACATGGCGCGGGGGGGGGGGGGGGGCGGACGCGTGGACAAGCAAGACGATGCAAGCGGGGTGCACAGCGAGACGTGGGGTACGCACGCCATGACGATACGTCCACACCGACGGCGAGTGTGTCGTCTGCGGGGCATCACGATTCTGCTCTGATCGTCTGTCACCCGGACCCAGGCACACAGCCCAGCACCCCCAGCTGGCAAAGGTCAAGGTGCCACCCCCCGGCGAGTGCGGGACAACCTGACCACTCACTCACCATCGCTGTGCCCACCGCTCGGCGTCGAGCCACGGCCGACGCACTGTGAAAGAGGCGGCCCGCAGCCATCGGTACATAGTGATCCTGTCCCGTCCTCGCCGACTCCGATGCCCTGATACGTCGATATCCACATGGTCGGAGCAGCCTCGATGCGAGGCCACCACAGCCGCAGCCGGCAGACAAAGACCTAGCCTCGCTGAACGCTGAACCATACGTCTGACCACACTCCTGCCTGCACTCCCAAACAGCTGCGCCGCAGCGCAGAGAGGTCGAGGCCTCGGCGTGTCGGCCGGGCGGCGGAGATCCGCCTCTGCTGGGCTCAGAGGGCTAGCGCGCGCCGGTGAGGTGGCAAAGACACAAAGCCGCCGCCGCCGCCGAAGCTTGCTCCGCCACGTGCCCTGGAAAAGAAGGCCGTCGCAGCGGCCGAGGATCGAGCCTGTCGTGGGTCCGGAAGCCCACCTACCTCGCCGTGTGTACGTACTCGCCCAGCCGGGGTCAGCTTGTCGCTTGGCTCGGAATGAGCTTAATCGTATACGACGTTGTCGGTGCGAAACCTTGCCCCCCGGTGTTCCATACGGCGACCTCTACGCGGGCATAGGTGCGTCAGACGACACCTTCCCTTCGACGACTCTGCAACACCTTGCCCACCACGGCATGACGTTGAGAACCACCGACCCAAGGGCAGCTGCAGCAGGCTCCATTGAACACAAGGTCCGCGGTGAGACCCGCTGCGAGGCCCGCAAACTCTCCCGGAAGCCGCACCAACGCCGCTCTGGCTTGGTTTAACCTTGTTGTCACTTACCCCCGTGCAGATCAGTGAGTGACGCTGCGCCGATCGAACGACTGGCAAGCAGCGCACGACGTCATCCCTCTGCCGGCGGGTTGCGGTTCCAGTGATCCTTGCAACGACTCCTACAAACGCTCCCACGGCGCACGACAAACCACGGTTCCGCTGGTGTTACATCTGCCACTCGACTCCCTCCAGCGGCTTGACTCGAGGGCGTCCCGGCAATCGCGGACGCGTGCCGTGGCGGCGCCACCCGACCCGCAAGCAAGGCCCCAGTCTCACCTCGCCCCAGACGCCGACGCCCCGGAATGTACAAGCTCACCGTGTCTGTCAGTTGGGCGCCAGGCGTCGACGCTGTCGCTTGGGCGACGGTGGGCCGGGTCGCCAGGAAACAAATCAGGAGCGTCGCGTTGTTTACCTTTCGCTTTTTTGGGACGTTTGCCTCCGGCTTGCCTTGGGCCAGGGGCGCCGTGCCCAGAGCTCTGGGCCACTGCACGTCGGGCGTGTCAACACAACACTACCTAGGCTGTACGAGACACCACGACGCGTGCATGCCGTTGACGGTGGCGCGCTCGCTCTCGATGCATGCTCGCTCATGACAACGCCGCCTGTCCGATGGTGCTGGCAATGTCGGCGAGGATCTGCTGGGACGCGATAGTCCGGGGTCGTGAGGGGGGTTGCGCGTTGCCTTGTGTGCGTTCGTCGAGACGAGACGAACAACTCGGCGAGCGTCCCACACGCATGATGTTTACACGCATACAGTGTCGTGTCCACACCCACGCTCCCGTGTTTCTGTACTTTGCTCCCCGTAAAGTTCAAAACAACAACAAACAAACAAACAAGACCGGACGTACGTGCGCCCGCCGCCCAGCCAGGATCCACACCCCCCCCCCCACCCCCCCGCCCGCCCGGCCCGGCGGAACAAACGAGCGACCTCAACTTGGGCGGTACGAGAAGAGTTTGGAGCGAGGTACGGCGCTCGACCGACCCGCAACTCGACGCGTGCCTGTGAGTGGCCAACGGTCGACCGCATGGGGCGTCGGTGGGTGAGCGGTGAGGCGGTCGCCCAGCGCCCAGCCCAGCGCCAGTCTCACAACGCGTCAGCCTCGGCGCTGCCGTTGTCGGCGCTGCTGCATCCCACGCCAGCAGGCCCGGGCATGGATGGATGTACGCGGCGCCTCCTCGCTCTGGCGCCAACCTACCAACCTTGAATGCATCATGTGTGGCGTTGAGCATCGCGCCATTGAGTACTGTATGCGGTCATTGGGCCATCATGTCGCGATCGCATGACAAACATGACCCACAGAGTTTGGTTACTGCTGCGCAAGGCGCTGCCCTCTTGCCTCGTCCTTTTCCTGCATTTGTCCCCTGGAGGATCGCAGTGTACCAGATTGCGGCCCAGGCCCAGACAAAGCCCAATGTTTATGTCAAGGGGTGTAGCCGTGTCGTCGAGAGCAGCACATCCTCGGCCCCTCGCTCTGCCATGCCTTGCCTAACCTGTGCCAGGGGTCGGCGTGTCACTTTTCCAGGACAAGTCGCCCAGCACCGCGCGTCTGCTGCCGGCTCGTGAAAATGAAACGCCAGGAGAGGTTTGTTGATTTTGTTTCCCTGAACGCCCGTCTGTGCCTTTGCAGCCAGCGACTCGCGCGCGCGTGCCGGTCCGTGCGCCTCGCCGAGCGCCTCCTCGCCGCTGGCCGCTGGCTTGCCTGCGCCTTGCCTCCTGTGCATGCCTCTGCCTTTACTCTGCGGCAGCAAGCGACGACTCACGACGACAACTCTCTCTGCGTCCGTCTCCTTGTCGAGGAGTACGCACCACACATACACACAAAACCCACCAACTCCTAGATGGAGCAAACTCGAACCTCCTTGGCTACCCCTTTCTGATCCGCCTGCCCTTCCCCTCGTCGTCGTCGTCGTCTGTCTGTCTGTCTGTACCAAACATTGTCCACAACAAGCTCGACTCCTTCTTGCTCGGCCAACCGCAAAAGGCACTTACTCTTTCCACTCTCTTGGGTTCAGTCTCCTCAATCTCCTCTCTTCACCACTCCCTCTCTCACTCCCACATCGTCACGCAACCACCACCACCACCCAACCACCATGGGACTCCTCCGCAAAAAGGTGTCCAAATTCTCCCTCAAGGCTGCAAAGGAGGACACGAACAGACCACCAACTCCGCCACCACAGCTCCCACCGCTCCCAGGGCACATTCTCCGGCAAGAGCAGCAGCAGCAGGCAAAGGACTCGGCCGCGGGACCCAGCCAGCAGCAACAGCAACAGCAGCGTAGACGGAGCAGATCACTTTGGTCGGGCAGCGACGAGGCCCGTCTCGCAGCTGGTTCACGACTCGGCCGTCGGGGCTCCTTGTCTGCTACCCCAGAACCAGGAGGAGGAGCCCAGCCATGGCGCAGCCGCGAGGCGTGGCTCGCGTTACACCAAAGCCCCGTCGGCGCCGCTGCCGCGGTTCCCACCCTGCCTGTTCCGTTTGGCCCAGGCGGCGACATGCCCGGCTGGCGGAGCCGCGGCGCACCAGGCGGTGGCTTCTTCGGTACAGCCGCCGAGCTAGACAACACGATTGTGCGCAACTCGGAGAACAGTGACGGGAGGCGGACTCCGGTTCCTGGCACGCCGTCGCGCCGTCTGAGAACCTCCCCCTCCGTGCCGTCCCTCGCGCCCTCACCTTCCAAACTCGGCAGGCTGGAGTTCGCCGCTGCGCCACCCGTACCATCGACGCCATCGCCGGCGCGCTCGACACCGTTCACGCCCCGCGCCATGCGCCGCAGGTCACGCAGTGTTGACTCGATGGCAGCCTTCGCCTCACCCGCCTTCGAGTTCTCCACTCCGACGGAAGGCGCCTCGGCAAACTCCAGCCTGCTCGTCACACCTCCGTCGGCAGGACCAACACCGTCATTGGTACACAGTGCGGCCGAGCGGCTGTCGCCGCCCGTGCAGGCCTCACCACTGATCGACGACCACGCCGGGTCTGTGCTTGAGCGTGTCGACAGCACATCGAGCTCGAGCGACGAGTCGGAGGAGCACATCCGTCCCGCGCCGTCGACACCGTCTCGACCATCGCGTGCGCCGGCCCGCGCCCTCCCCGCCGTACCGGTACACGCATACTCCGAGGACGGGCATGTCCAGCAGCAGATCGCACCGCCTGCGTTTGCGCCTCGCACCAGCCTGCCCACGCGTGGCAGGGCTTCTTCCGTCACGACGTCTGTCCCCACCGTCGTCCCCGTTCCTGTTGTACAGCAGGCCGTTGAGGCACACGTCGAGGTCGAGGTCGAGGTCGAGGTCGAGGGCGAGAGCGAGACGGACGCCGAGGCGGACGCCGATGGCGAAGTGATTGACTTTTCGCGACCGGCGCCACCACCCGCGGCCCACTCGACGCGTTCTCGCTACTCTGGCCCCTCGTCGTCGCACGGTCATGGCTACCCCACCTCCTCCCACGGACATGGCTACCCCACCTCGTCGCACGGACACGGCTCGCTGCCCCCTTCTGCGATGCCCGCCAACATGGTGCCCACCCCGCAGCACGCACAGATGTACCCCACCGCCATCCCGATCGAGTCTATCCCCCGTCCACCGACGCGCACGGGCTCGTCGAGCAGCTATCGCTCCCACCGGACCGGTGGGCCGCCCTCGCGCTCGGCCTCGTCGGCCGGCCACTCGGACCGCGACCCGCACGCCAACGCTGTCCCGCACACCCCTCAGGCTATCGCCCACGCCGTCAACGTCTGGCGTCAGAAGAGCAAGGGCAAGGAGGGGCGCGAGGAGGCCGAGAAGGCCATGAGCGCTGCCCAGCCGCCTGCGGCCGACGGCGCCTCGCGCCACACGCGCCGCGTGCCCTCGTTCGGGAGCATTCGGCCCCGCGCCTCGCGTGCCGACCGCATCGAGGCCGCCATGCGCAAGCAGGCCCCTGGTGGTCCCGACCACTGGGCTGCCGACGACAAGGTCGAGCCCCATGTCGCGGCTGACCCGTTCGCGCACGCCGGCGCGTGGGAGGCGCCCAACACATACAGCGTGTACGGGGGCATCAACGAGTTTGAGCCCCCTGCCCCAATCCAGACCGAGCCGCTGTTCAAGCCTCCTACGAGGCTACCGCAGCTCGGTGGTGGTGGTGGTGGTCGCCCTACGACGCCACAGATGGGTGGCCGCCCCACGACGCCTCAGATGCACCACCAGCAGCTGAGACCGACAACGCCACAGATGCACCACCCCCGGTCCATGACGCCTCAGATGATGAACCACCGGCCCACGACACCGCAGATGCAGCGGCCCTCGGCGCTCCCATACCTGCCACAGGGACAGGGGCACTACATCCCCGCGCACAGGGCGCAGAGGATGCAGCAGCCAGTCGGTGGGCAGGGCGGGTGGATCTAGCCGAGTAGGAGAAGTAGTATCAGTAGTAGTATCAGTAGTAGATCTAGTGCCCGTGGGTGCGCGACAGGATCGCGCGCGAGCACCACAGTGTTTGTCTTGATTTCGGTTGTTACATGACAATAATGTATGCGGTCTTCGCGCAGACGACGTGTACAACAATGTGGATGATGCTTGGGGGGGTGGGTGACCAGGTTGACTTGGTATCAATGTTGTTGGGGGCATGAACGTGCCACGAATGGGGAATCGCTGGGCGGCGGCGAGGGGTCGGCGTCGCAAACCTCATGGACAGGGAACAAGTCGGAAAACGCTGCGTACTTCTACTCCATGTCAACGTCGGCCTCGTCGTCGTCGTCGCCGAGGCGAATGCGCTGGCCGCCAGCAGTGTCGCTGAGGTGTCAGCTGGCGTTGAAACGAAGTGGCGAGCTGTACACACCCTTCGCCGTCCCATGAGCGCTTGCGGGGCGGCACTCCGTTGGGCTGCAGTCCATTTGATGACTGGCCCGTTTGCTGCTGCTGTTGCTGGAGCTGCTGGTACCCGCGCTGCGCCGCCGCGATGGGGGCGTACTCGCGCAGCTGGTTCTCAAACTTGCATATCAGCAGCTGCTCCCCTACCACGCTACTCACGCTCGCCGTGCTGACGCAGTATCGCTTGCTCTGGACAAACTGGAGGGCCGTCTCAAACTCCCAGCCGAAGAGGTACATGAGGTAGCCGATGACAATGGCCGGGGCTGTTGCAATGCCGCCTGGGGCGTGAGTGGCTGGCTCTGCTCGGTTGTTCAGCCAGACTCACTGTTGTCGTGGACGAGCACGCCTCCGCGGATGTTCATGGCCTCGTCGAGGAAGGCGCGGCACTGGGGGAAGATGGAGATGATGTTTTGGGTCTGACTTGTCAGCTTGCGGAACCACCAGGCACTTGAAATGACTCACGCCAGAGTCCGCTACGTCGAGGGTGAGGTACTGGAACTCTGTGGGGAAGCGGGGAAAGATGAGGCGCGCCTCGACCGAGTCGCGGAGACAGATGCTGCATGTGTGAGCTGGGTGCGGCGAGCGGCCAGCTGCGAGCGGGCAGGGGCCCGTGCGTTGTTCCGTCCGTCGCCGGGCGGGCGGCGGTTGACTCTACGCCGACTTACATGTGCGTCACGCCCATGGAGCGCAGCTTGGCCATGTTGGTCGACGCCTGGAACGGGCCGAGATACAGGCCTGGCAAGATCTCCTGGGCCTCGCGGCGCATCTCATACCTGGGACACAGTCAGCCGGTTTGTCGGCGCCCGTCGGGGAGCCGCAACCCACTTCCACTCCTTTAAGAGCATGTTGCTCGGTGGCTGCGCGGGCGGCCATGGGGGCTGCGGCACGGCGAGGCCGGGGACGTGGTTGGGCTGGAGGGACGCGACGTGGGTCATCGGGTGGTGGGGGGGTGGGTGACGGTGGTGGGAGGAAGGAGGGAGGGAAGACGGCGGCGTCGGGACGGCAAGGCGTCGGCGGCGGCGGCCTTGGTACGAGGGTCCGGGGTGTTGTTGTTGAGGAGTAGTATGCGGTGCTGCGGGCGCTGGTGTACTGTGTCCTGTGCGGTCGCTGCTCGCTGCCGTGCTTGTTCTTGTCAAAGCAAGCGAGTTGAGGAGAAAGTAAAAGTGACAGAGCAGGTTGATGTTGACGGATGGCTGACAACTGACTGGTCCGAGTGAGTGGGCACCTTTCCCCGCTGTGAACATTGACTTGCCGCGTTTACCGCCCTGTGCGTACCAGCCAGAGTCTGGACTCTCAAGCCACTCACTCAGCAAAGGGCCGCACATCACCCGGAAATACTCCCGCCTGCCTGGCCTGGCTGAGCCGGTGATCAACTCCAGTTGCCGAGCCAGGCACGGCGCGTGGGGTGACTCAACTGTCGGTGTTCGATACGTTCGATACGCGTCCTGCTCTTCTTGCTCGTCTTGCTCTGCCCGACTCCTCCTCACACCCACACCCACACCGTCGCCACAATGGCGGACAACGTCGCAGACCTCATGGCCAAGGCGTACGACATTATCCGCGTCATTCCTCCAGGGAGGGTGACGAGCTATGGTGAGCTCTTTGGATCGCGCGTTTCTAGCTTGCTCACGCCCAGGCCATATCGCAAAGTTGGCGGGGTATCCAAACTACTCCAGGCATGTGGGGCAGGCGTTGCGCGTGCTGCCGAGCGGGTCGGACATTCCATGGCAGGTGGGTGGCGAGGCTAGCGAGGCCGAGCTTGCTCGGGCGAGCGGTGCGGCGCTTGTGCGCGGTGAGTGGGCAAGTGCTGACCCCACCCTCGCAGCGCGTCATCTCCGCAAAGGGCCTCATCTCGCCGCGCGGCGACGAAGGCCAAGGCGTCGCGCGACAAAAGGACCGCCTGGAGGCCGAAGGTGTCGTCGTCGAGACCCTCGCTGGGGCCGGGGGCGAGCGCGTCGACCTCCGCCGGTATGGCTGGTTCCCCGATCGGCGGCCGGACATGGCCCTCGACGCGTGGTTTGAGGCTGTCGATGCTGGCGAGGTGGCGGCGTGAGGATGGGGCGGGGCGGCGCCGAGGACGGTAGTGAGGGTGAGGAGTCGGCGGGGACGAGGAGTCGGCGGGAACGTGGAAGAAGGACGAAGGTCGCGAGGACGGGAAGTAGGACAACGACGAACAAGGGGGTCACCGACAAGCACTCCAGAAGCAACTCAAGAAGCAGCAGATGTACACTCCCACGGATCCCCCACTGTACGCATGCAGGTCGCATTAGACTACTACAACTCGAACGCTACAATATCACGCAAGGCTTCTACGCCCTGCCCCTACAATAGGCCCTGTCCAAGACCGTCATACAACAGCTGCGTCGAACGCTCATAGTGCGAAGGCAGGTGATCGTTGAGCATCGTCTTGGAGAAGAGCGGCTCGCGGAATCTCTCCTCGACAGAGTCACACTGGCGGAGGATCTGGTGTGTGGGTCAGTAACAGTTCAAGCGCTTCTCCCCGCCACACTTACCACTCTCTGAGCACGCTTGCTCGACGTTGCCTTCTCTCCCGACATGCGGTCCTCCGCGTCGACCGTCACAAACACGTCAAAGTACTCCATGACGTAGACCATACCCGGCGGGTACAGTTTGTCGTTGTCCATATCCGCGCGCATCGTCTTGATGAGCGACATCATCCAGTCGCTTAACACTTGCTCGTCGCTGACCGACTCGATCAGCTCGGTCGACGTCGATGGCTCGCCGGCCTGGAACGCAAACTTGCTTCTGTTGATGCCAATCACGCGGCTCACAATCTCCTCGGCAATGTTGCCCTCCTCGAACAGCGTCACGGCGATGTTCTTGAGGTCGCGGAGAACGCCGAGCGAGAGGGTTGGCACGACGTCCGAGTTTTGCACAACCGACGTGATGAGGCCTGCGCTGTACTGCGCCAGGTCCGAGCTCGCGACGGCCGGGATGCCGTAGGCGTAGCAGTGGATCGGGCGACCGGGCGGGAGGCCAGACCCAAACGACGTGACGAAGGGAGTCGTGATGCGGGGGTGCTTGACTGGTACGGCACGAGCAGCGTTCTGCTCAATGAAGCGTTCACGCTTGACGCTGCACGAGATGGCCAGGAGCCCTGCGACACCGCCACCGAGTGAGTGGCCGCAGAGAACAAGACCATAGTTGGGGTACTTGTTCAGCGCGTCGACGAGCGTCTGGTGCACAGTGGATCGCTTGGCAGTGAGCTGCAGCGCCGACTCGTACATGCCTGAGTGGACAAGGTACGACGCGTTGGGGTCACCGCCATCGACAGGGATCTCGCGGTAGTCGCACGTCAGGTCGACGAGCACGTCGGACAGGCCCAAGGTGCCACGACATGTCAGCACAATCGCCTTGAGCTTGTGCTCGACAGCAATGTAGTGGACCAGTGGTGGCGCCTTGGCCGAGCTGAACGCGGGCGACGATTCCGAATACGACGAGAGGAGTAGTGAGTCGATGGGAATGTTGGTGTGCTGCGCAAAGGCCCAGCTGTTGGCGTGGTGGCGACCAGTCGTGGGGAAGTTGAAATCAGCGTTGCCAAGTCCAAAGATGCGCAAGAAGTTCTGGCCGTAAGCGGCAGACGAGTAGCGCATAAACCGGTGAATATTCCTGATCAGCGGTTCGTGTGGGAACAAGTTTGTCGCAGTGTCGACTGTTGGGGCAGACGGGGTGAACATTTGCGCGCTCTCGGTGCGGACACGGTTGGCACGTGTGCGTAGCGACTCTTGGACAGTCGTAGTGCTCGTCGTACGAGGTAGGCGCTGAGGCGGAGCGTACGGTGACGGCGGAGGTACTCGGGGTGCTCGCGCGCTAGGCGGCGAGTTGGGAGCCACGCGCGCTGGAGGCTCCTTCTTGACGTCTGGCGCCCCGGGGAAGGGGACGGGCGGGGCGTGTTTGGACGACGAGAACGCCGCCCGAACAGAGCCGAAAGCTGAGGAGCCGCCGTCCCGATGTGAGCGCGACGAGCCCTCGCGACGGGACCGAGATGGTCCAGCCTCGTTTGACGACGACTCGGAGCGCTCATCTCTGAGGCCAAGCATTGATCGGCGGGGGAAGAGACGTCCCTTGCCCTTTGGTGATGTCGATGCTGTGGGTTTGGGGGATGATCGCCCCGAGCCGCCCGCTCCGGCCGAACTGCTCCCTCGTCTCTCCTTTGGCGGCGTAGACTGCCTAGGGGGAGGTGGAGCGGGTCGGGTGGGAACTTCCCACTGAATGGCACGAACGTCGGGGCGGTCGGGGCGGCTGGTCTCGTCACGAGACGTGCCACCGCTCCGCTGGCTGCGGCTCGGGGGAGGGGAGGGGGATGCCGACATGCGCGACTGCTGTACTCTTCGCACGACGCGCTTGCGCTGAAGCAGCTTGTTCGTCATGGTGCGGAGGACGAGCTGGATCTTCTCCGTGTTGTGATCGGGCTGGTGGATGCTGGCGACCGGCGAGCTGGGCGGCACGCCGTTGGGCGCACTGGGGAGGGTCTCGTCGCGAGTGCCGTCGTCCAGCAGGTGGTCGACCTCGATCCACTCGGTCTCGTCGGCCTCCACAACCGTCGGCACAATGTCAGACAGGGGAAGGATCGAGTTACTCCTTGGGAGCCCCGAAGTCGGCGTCCGTGGCGTCGTCGACGCCGACGCGTCCGTCATCCTCTCGTCCTCGTCCACCGCCATAGCACTGTCGTCCAACTCGAGAGCCTCGATGAGCACGTCGTCGTCTCGCGCGATGCTGGTAGTGCGGCCGCGGGTCGTGCCCGTGCCCGAGAATCGCGACGAGCGCGGACTTGACGGCGCCGTCACTGTGCTGAGGCGCTCAAACGTCTGCGTCACCACGGTCGACTCAGACACCTCGTCTGTAATCTCAAACATGTCCTCGCGGAGGCGCTTCAGACGGCTGGTGCGTCGTCGGGTGTTGTCGTCAAACACCTCGTCGTCGGCCGATTCGGGGCCCACGAGATGCTCCAGCTGCCTGAGAAGCTCGAGATCGGCGTTGGTGTTGGATTCGGGGGTGGGGCCTAACGTGCGCGACGGTGTGGCCTCGCGCGACGCGGATGCCATCTCGGCGTCCTCCTCCTCGACGCTAACCTCGATGGCAGGGAGTTCACTCCTCCTGCGTCGGCCAGAGATTGTGGCGGGGGCCGGGGGCTGCTCAATCGCCATTTCCTCGGAAATGGTGGTCGGGCCCTCGGCACTGGCCGAGAAGGACTCGTCATCGCTGATTGTGATAGTGCAGTCGTACAGTCTGTGCGCTGAGTCAGTGGCGACCGCGCGCGTCAACTCGTAGGGCCCCAAACTCACACTCTGAAGCGTAAACGCTGGGAAGAACGGCCCCAGGTGGCGCTCTGGAGACATGCAAACGCCGTTAGCGCCTTGGTGAGCGCTGCCAAGCTGGCCACTCTGCCACGGTCCGCAGCCTTGAATCTGTCGTCCTCGAGAAGCTCCTTGCGCACAAGGGTGATAATACTTGACAATGCGCGCGACGATTCGTTGCTGCCAAAGAGCGAGTCGAACAATGTGACACTCTCGTGCGCAGCAAAGCTAGCGCCCTGCACCGTGTTTGCGGTGAGGTAGAAGCCGCTCATGGCAAACAGTTCTGCGAGCGTAAACGTGTGGTGAATGACGTAGATGCCCAGGTTTGTCCAGCGATCGAGAACGTTGAGGAAGGCGTCGGTGGTTCCCGCCGACTTGTCCGACGAGAAGCCCATGTAGCCCATGAGGTCGTTGTCGAGGGCGGCATTGGACGCGAGGTAGACTCTGCGGGCCGACGAGATGGCCGAGATGAGCAGGCGGCGCGTATACCCCAGGGACACGCGCGTGCCATACTGTGACGTCTCGAGGATGGCCTCGATGAAAAAGGCTGTCACGCGCAGACTCAGCCGTGCAGAGGTGGCGAGCGCCGTGACAAGGTTGGCAATTGGCGCCGGGAAGACCGTCTCTGCACTGACTGCGAGTGCGAGCGCGCCAGCGGAGGGGCGGAGCGTGACCTGGAGGTTGTTTGCCGCCGCCGCCGCTGCTGCTGCTTCCTCGTCGGCGGTCGCCATCGCCGTCGCCGGTCGTGTCGACACGACCGTGGTCATTGCCAGGTACGGCGGGTGGTGGAGCGCGTCGAGCGCGTGGTGGTGGGTGTTTGCGACACTATTCGGGCGAGTGCCGTCGCGTGGATTGATGAATTATTTGCCTCCAGATGTGCTTTGTGGTGCTCTGCTCCAGTGCCTTGGGTTCGGAAGGTATGGTTCTTCTTTGCTGGTTCTTCTCGCAAAGAAGTGCTCGTCGTCGTCGTCGTCGTCGCTGGCGAGTCGGTGGCGAGGGTCGTCTGCGTCTGCGTCGGCGTCGAGCTCACGTCGTAGCGAGTAGCGATATGGGCGTTGTTACTTGACTGCGTTGGCGTTAAGAAACAAGAGGAGAATGCCAGGTGCCAGGGCGGGGACCGCAGCCCGTGTTGGCGGCCAAATATTAATCTCGTAAACAACGACGAATGGGCCGGTAGTGGGTTCGGGTTGGTGTGCGTTTATGTGTGGTATGCGTGCGTTACTTGTGGAGGCCGCTGCTTGACGTCGTTGCTGTCGCTGCTGTCGCCGTCGCTATCAGTAAAGTGAAGAGAGAGAGTGTGTGTACGATGTAGCTTGCAGTGTGCAGTAGAGTGGAGCGATGGGTTCAAGGTCACAAGTGCATGGGTGTGTGTGCATCGCGTACGCGCAAGGGACGAGAGGGACGCACCACCCCCTCCTTGCCCTGCCCTGCCCTGACGTGGTGGCGACGCAAATCCGCGGCGAGGTGCTAAGGATTTGTTTGGACGACGACAATAGTAGAGCAAAGTAGTGTGGCTTGGAGGGGCTATAGGGCTATTAGGGCTGAAGCTTACTAGGGCCGCATACCGCTTGGCTCGACGACGCCTTTGGTCTACTGCTGCGCTTGCTTGGCTTGCCTGCTCGCTCGCGGTCTCCCTCATTCTCACGTACGCCGTCGCGCGCCGCACGCTGCGCCAAGCGCCTTGTTCTGCAAGACGTGCAGCAGCTCTATTGTCGCTTGCCGCTTGCCGGCGGAGCGAGCATGCGGGCGCCGGCAAGGCAAGGCAACCTCGCCCCCTTTCGCCTCGCAGCAGCGACCTATTTTGCCGCTTGGACGAACAGCCACCTACCCGACAAACAGCTCCCACACGCACACGGCTCCAATACCATGACGCAGCGCCGATCACCTGCTACCCCGACCCTGCAGCCAGCCAGGTAGCAGCAGGCGCCAATGGCAAGCAAACCTGGGCTGGCTGTCGTCCAATGGATGCGCATGAAGAACAAGGATGCATCAACACCAGTGGACGCCACGCCCATGGGGCCTGCTCGGGGCCAACCATAGGCATGCATCGCAGCGAGGGGGCCATGTAGCAGCCAGCCGGCCAGGAGAGCGCCTTGGCCACCCACCGCCATGGCGCTGCTGGGCGTGTAACGGCGTGTTGCGGGTATGAGGTGGCAGGCAGGCAGGCAGGCAGGCAGGAATGGGCCACCCGGCCGGCCGGCATGAACGGCACGCACGACGGCGGCGTACTCCTTCTGCTTGCTCCTTAGAGCTGAGACATGCCACGCCAGCTCGCCAGATCCATCTCGAAACGCAGCGACACTGCTGCTTGCTTGCTTACTTACTCGCCGCCGCATAACGACGGGACTAGCCGCACCAGCTTGGCAGCTAGCCAGCACCAGTAAAGACCAACCACCCGCACATCGGTATTCACCTCATCGTTGGTTTCGTCTTTGTCGTGATCGAGCGCCCGGCCGGCGGCCGCACCGAACATACCGGCGATAGCGAGCACCTCGTTTTCGTAGCGCCAAGCATAAGGCAACCCTTTCTTTACAGCTAGCTAGCCGACTGGCTGCGCAGCGCAACGCAAACGCAACGCTACTAGCCACCCACCCCACCCACTGCCCGAGCGTGAGAGGCTGTGTCGGTGAGAGGGACCAGCTGCGACGACGACGTCGTCGTCTCCAACGTGCGAACTGCTCGTGTTTTGTTTACCGGGTTACCTCACAGGCACTACGACGTAACAACCGGTGCCTGCCACTGTTTGGGAATCAGTGGCACTCGCGCACTCGATTCACAATTCAACATTGCATTCATACTGCAGGCAACAACCCCTATGCACAAATCTAATGGGAAAGAATGGTGGCGTAAATGTCGCCGCGACGCGTCTTGTCGGCCTCGACGCACGCACGCGCGCCTATCGCTCGGCGTGCTCCAGCTCGTCCAGGAACGCAATCCACTGCTTCTTGTACAGTGCGCCTCGGTACTGCCCGCGTGCGTCCGTCACAAGAATCTGGCGTGCACCGAGCTTGATGAACAACTCCTGCACCAGCTCCAGCGGGGAGTGCACCTGGACAGTGATTGGGGCCTGGGGGGTGGGTCAGCACAAATCACAGATATCCAGCCCGCGCAACACTTACCCTGTCCAAGTACTGGCTCAGGTCGTACGGGTTGCCCCGCCCGTCCGAGCTTTCGCGGAAACTGAAGATGCTCATCATGCTGCTGCGCGGCATCGGCACAGTGTCATCGGGCATGAGGTTTATGCTGGCATCGGGCTCATCGGCCAGTGCGGTAAGCGCGTGCTCCACCTCGTTGATGCCAAGGAACCCGAGCACGCGTAAGACTGACGTCGGCCGGCCCTCTCGGTCAATTGCTGGCTCTTTGACAAGCACCGGGAACCCGGCGTCGGCGTACCCAAGCCGCACGAGCTCGAGTAACTTCCCAGTGAGCTCGCGCACAGTGTGCGGCTTGTCGGCGCGAAGAGTAGGCGCGTCGCGGTCCATCTGACTGTTAGCCACACCTCGCCCGTCAACCATCACTCACCACCTCCGAGACCAAGGCACTGCCCCAAAGATACTCCTCCTTGTTGCTCAGATAGGGCAGCTTCTTTAACTCGATGACGAGCTCGTAGATGCCGCGCTTCTCGATCGCGTCCGCAGTCGTCTTGGCCACGAGAATAGCCAGCATGACCGGCACGACATAGTTGAGGGTGCCTGTGAGCTCAAAGACGATGACCGCAAGCGACACGGTGGTGCGCGTCACACCAGCAAGTGTCGCGCCTGCGCCAACCATGGCGTAGATGCCCGGCACAACGCAGCCTGTGGCTCTGCACACCTCAAAGATCGGGAGGTAGGGGTGGTGGAACTCGATCCACTCCATCCAAATGCCAACCATGCGACCAAAGCACGCTCCAATGACGAGCGACGGGATGAAGATTCCAGCGGGGAGCACAATGCCAAAGGTGATGATCGTGAGCAGCGCCTTGATGATGAGTGCAATGCCGACGTTGTACACGATAGGGCCAATGTTGAACGACTTGCCGACACACAGCGAGCTCGACTTGTCGACGGTGCACTCGGCAAACAGCTTGGCCACAAGCTCGGTGCCTCCTAACCTGGTGTACGGGTTTAAGAACGACACGACAGTCGTGAGGCCGGTGACGAGCGCCACCTCGATGATCGGGTGTCGACTGAGCCACGTCCCCTTGCGGATGTGCTTGCTCCACCAGATGTTGCAGCGTGAAAAGAAGGCGCCGTACAAGCCACCAAAGACGCCGAGGATGATGAACACGGCAAACTCCCAGTAGTGGTACTCCTTGGTGTAGGTGACGGCGAAGAGGACGATTGATCCATTGCCGTACGGGTTGAGCGCCTTGAGGGTGATAGCCGCCACCGCTGCACACCAGAAGCTTCGCCACATGACCTTTGGAGGGAAGTAGGTCGACACTTCCTCGAGTGAGAACAATACACCGCCGATCGGAGCTCCAAAGGACACGGCGACGCCCGCCGCGCAAGCGGCCGACAGGATTTCACGCCTTTTACCCTCGTTCTGCTCGTACTTGACAAACAGGCGACACACAATGTTGGCAATGCACGAGGCAATGTGGACGAACGGCCCCTCCTTGCCAAGGGAGAGGCCCGAGCCGACCGACATGGCCAGGCCTGCGCTCTTGACAATCAATGTCGACAAGCCGAGGTATCCGTGAATGACAAAGCCAGACAGGATTGTCTTGATCTCTGGAATACCACTCCCGGCCGCCATGTAAAGCACGGGGCGCTGGGGCTCGGGTTTGGGCTCCTCAACCTCGGGCGCGCCCTCGAGAAGAAGAGGCTGGCGTTCATTTGGGCTCTTGAGCTGCGATGCCGACGCAGGCGAGGGCGGAAGATCAGGCCCGAGGAAGGCAGAATCCTTCGACGTGATATGGGTTGCCGACGATGTGAGGTAGTATGTGAGCGCCGACGCGGTGCAGGCCAGCCCAACGGCGACGATAAAGTAGACGATAAACTCGGGCTCGCTCCAGAAGACAGCCTCTGGGTCTGCCTCCTCGACGCTGCCGAAGAGCTGACCCCACTCGACCCAGTCGCCACACGGCTCCTCCTCCCCGCTCGACGGGTCTGGGTGGCCTCTGCCGGCACGCGGCGCACAGCAGAAGCGTTTGGCCGTGCCCCACGAATTTGTGCAGTAGCCATCCTTGAGATCGAAGAGGGCCATCTCGGAGCGAATGATGAGGAACGCAACGCACGCAGTGATTACGCCGACAAGGGTGACGACTAACCAACCCTGGAAGCGGTCCCAGGCATTCCTTATCGACCCACGCCATGACCGTCGTGCACGATGGCGAAGGTGGCGCACACGCGAGGACTCCTTGATAGCGTCGTGAAGCCAGTCGATGGTGATATACGACGAGTACCAGACCCTTGTCCCGTTTGCCCGCTTGCCCTCGTCTTCGCCGTCGAAGTCGCCATAGTCCGAGTCGCCGGCGTCGTACTGTGCGGGCCTGCCGAACCCGATGGAGCTCCCGACAGTATGCAGCCTCCGGCGGAACACTGAGCCAGCTGGCGAGCGCGGTTCGGCCGAGCTCTGGGCGACGGGCGCCAAACTTGAGGTCACGCTCGCATGCCTCTTGTGTGCGGGGCGCGATGTCGATGGAGGGGCGCCACTGCTACGCCCCGCACGGTTTGATCTCCCATAGGAGGGCGCATCAGACGTAAAATGGTCGCCCGATCCCGAGTATGTGTGGGCCGAGGTCGGCACATGGCTGTCGATCTCTCTGTCGCGGCCCCGGTGGTGGCGTGGGGTAGCTGCCGCGGTGCCAGGGTGCGACTGTGTGGTGTGCGGCAAACTGTTTGGCAAGGGGAACCCTGCGGTCGCTGGCGATTCGGCGCCACCTCGCCTCCTGTTCGCGCGGCTTGGGCCAGGGACACCGATGCCAGACGTGCTGGCGATACGTCGTGGGTCGACCGCAGCGGCGGCCTTGATCGCGGATGCGGGGCCGAGGCCGAGCGCGTCGAGTCCACCGACGGTGGAAGGCAGTCCTGCGCTTCCTAAAGCCGAGCCGAGATGCAGCCCAGTTGCGCCGTAGCTTGATGGAGGGTTGTTGGTGCTACGGCTGGTGGGCGGTGGGTTGATAGTGCGATTTGTTGCGACGCTTGCGCTCCGCCTGTTGCCTCCAACGCGCGGCGACACGGTCATGCTGATTGGGGGAACCGACTCTGCTCGCCAGCTCTGGCCCGGCGTCGGTGTGGGGTAGTAGAACTGCTGCTGCTGCGACTGCAGCTCCTGGCCTGCAACGACTCGTGGAGTACGTGTCGAGACACCGGCGTAACTCTCGTCGTCGGTTGACAACGACGAGTGAGACATGGACGAGGCGCCGAGTCGCGCCGAGGCGAGCGATGGAGACGTCTGGATACTGGGCAGGTACTGGGGGTTTGGCGACGATGTAAAGGTCGACGGGTTGGGGAAGTAGGTCATGGGCGAGGGAGGCTGGCTGTGACTCTGTGAGCGGGGCACGCGGGGCAAGAGGGGGGAGGGGGTCAGGTGTGGGGCACGACCCACTGCACTGGGCTCACCTTGGGCCATCGCTCGATTGACCGCGCGAGTGATTGCTCGTGGTGCTCGTGCGGTTTGTGGACACGAGGGAAGGTGGTCTGGGAGCGCGC
This sequence comes from Vanrija pseudolonga, assembly GCF_020906515.1. Classification (NCBI taxonomy): domain Eukaryota; kingdom Fungi; phylum Basidiomycota; class Tremellomycetes; order Trichosporonales; family Trichosporonaceae; genus Vanrija; species Vanrija pseudolonga. The sequence goes on along the minus strand of NC_085851.1, from coordinate 3,193,310 downwards.
GATGAGCCAGCAGCGCCAGAGCTCATTCCACCTGGTTGTTGCGGCGGCGGCGGCGGGGCTTGGGCTGATGATGCTGATGGGGTTGGTGCAGGTGGTGCAGGTGCTGGCGCTGGCGCTCCAGGCGGCTGCGGCGTCGCAGAAGAAGAGTGTATGTCCATGCCCGGTGCGTTTTGGGCCTTGGCCACTGGAGGTGGGTGACGATGCAAAGAGCAAGGCAGGTGTTTTGCCTTGCTTGTTTGTCGTCGCCGTGCAAGGGTTGTGTTGGTTGTTGTGGGGGAGGGGGGGAGGGAAGGCAAGGAAGGTGAGTGGGTGGGTGGATTGAGTTTCATGAATCACACGACGCGTCTCCGGCGTCAAGGCAAAGCAAGGGTCTGGACCAACAAAAGTCAAATAGCACGACTATTCAGTCTGTCGGTTTGTGATTGCAGCGACGGCCAAGCCAACAACCAACAACAGGGAGGGTGGTGGGCCGGCTTCACGCGCGACAAAGGGGTGGTCACCCCCTGGTAACTGTAGACGCATGATGTCACACGGATCTCTCACACTCTGGACAAGGCAGAACTGCATGCATGAGAGCAGCTGTACGAGTAGTTTGGGCGGCACAAACCATGGAAACCGACAGTATTGTTATCATGGCCACCACCACGTTGTCGCCATCTCACCTGTGCACCCTGTGCTTTGTCCGTCCGCACAGATCGCTGACTGTGTCGACAAGCAATCACCATCAGTCAGTCACACGGGGCGAGGCGACACAAACACGGCCCACCACCAGACACGGCCGTGTGCACCGGATAACACCCGGCTCCAAAGGCACCACCACAAACAGCCCTGACAGCGGCACGTCTCGTCTGCCTAAACTCTGAGACACAGTCTTGTTTGTTGTTGTTCTTGCTCTGTGCGTGACTCTGGGCTTGGAAGATAACACAGGTGGGGGCATGTATCGACGGCAGTTGCCCAGTCCACGGCTGATCCACGCACAAGACGACTAGGTGTGTGTCCGCAATGATCAACGGTTCATCTGTGTGCGTTCGCCTGTGCGCTGAGGGAGGAGGGAGAGATTGGTACTACCTTTGCATCCTTGCCTGTGCTTCGACAGAAGCAAAGTCCCCAGCATTGAGCTCCAACAGCATGGTCTTCCTCGACGAGCAACAAGGCCTTTGACTTCGTGTGGCAGTGACACGGCGGCTCGGCTGGTGGCACAACTCCAACCTTGGGCGGGGCTTCAAAAGTCTGAATGTTGTGGAGTCCCTTGTGCGCTTGTGCACTGCAAATCAGATCAATCTGCCTGCTGGCACTTCTGCGTCTCTCCTTGTGGGGATAGATTGTGCAGGAAGAGCATTGGCAGTGCATCGGGTCTTGTACGCCCGTCGTGAGGGATAGTAGGCCTGCGCAACGCCCCAAAACTCGTCGCCCAGCCAGTAGGCGTGCATGCCACGTTCCTGACGTCACCTGCGCCCCTTTCCCCCACTCTCTCTCTTGTCAATGAAATCGACTTCGCAGACATTCCACTTTATCGTAACCGACTTTTTCTCTTACTCTCTCTCTCTCACTACAGCAGAGCAACCACCATGCCCAACACGACCCCCGCCCCCGTCCTGTACTCGTTCGACGCCGTGCCGACGCTGCAAAAGTCGCTTGCCGACTTCATCGTCAAGGCCCAGGCCGAGGCTGTCGCCGCTCGCGGCCAGTTCACCATTGCGCTCTCGGGCGGCTCGCTGCCCAACAACCTCAAGCCGCTGGCCGACATCCCCGGCATCCACTGGGACAAGTGGCAGGTCTTCTTTGCCGACGAGCGCATCGTCCCCCTCGACCACCCCGAGTCCAACTACGCCGCGTGCGCCAAGGCGTTCCTCGACCACGTCCCCATCAAGCGCGAGCAGATCCACACGCTCAACTCGTCCCTCTTCTCCGAGAACACGCGCACCCAGCCCACGGCCGAGAACTGGGACCTCGGTGAGGTCCAGCAGGAGGCCCAGGCCGTCGCGACCGACTATGAGAAGCAGCTCGTCGCGACCTTCGCCTCGACGACCACGGCCCGCTACCCCACCTTCGACCTCATCCTCCTGGGCATGGGACCCGACGGCCACACCTGCTCGCTCTTCCCCGGCCACCCGCTCCTTGCCGAGCAGAGCGCCTGGATTGCGCCCATTGTCGACAGCCCCAAGCCTCCTCCCAGGCGCATCACCTTCACGTGGGTAGCGTCCTGATTTGGTTCCCTACCCACTCACATGTGCTTACACACTCAGCTACCCCGTCCTCAACCACGCTTCCCGCGTCGCGTTCGTCGCGACCGGCGAGGGCAAGCAGGAGATGCTCGCCAAGATCCTCGACGAGCCCGAGCTCGGCCTCCCCTGCTCGCGCGTGCGCCCTGCTGCGTGAGTGTGCCCTGGCGGCCAGCTTGTCCCCTGTATTAGCCCAGCTAACATGCCCAGCCCCGGTGCGGTCTACTGGTTTGTCGACGACGCCGCTGCCGGCCGCCTGAAGTACGCCAAGACCGAGTTCAGCAGCTGAGCGAGATCAGGTTCGAACGGACTCGTTTCCCCAGCCTGCGGTCGGCAATCTAATGCCTGCCGGCCGTGAGAGCGAGGGCGTCGTGGCATGATGTAGAGGAGCGTATAGATAAAACGGTATCCCTGGGACCGCATGGCCGCATGCATGAGTGTGGTGTGCGAGGTGGGAGATTGAGTTGTCGCTTGGAGACGGGGTGTGGAGTGGGGCTGGGGCGGCATCGGTGGGTAGAGTGCCAGCTGTCCCTGCCTAGATGCGGCTTGTATGCATCTCACTCTCACCAGTATCGAATAGCACACTCCAGCATCCAAGAGACATGCACGCTGTGCATGCACACGCGCACACGACAGCAGTACAGTGAGTGACCAACGCGAGTGGTGGTGGCGCAGAGCCACCTGTCGCGAATCTCAGGAGTGGCCGGCCACCCAGGCACGCGACTCCACCGACGTGTTTGATTTCGCGTCCAAGGCCAAACTACTAAACATTACACAATCACCCTTTAGTATCTTGCAACTCAATCATCACCATCATTCTTGCCTCTTGACTCTTGACGTCCTCCCAAAATGAGGGCAGCGTCAGCTTCGTCGTCGTCGTCCAAGCGGCCCATGGCGCACGACAAGCGCGGCAGCCGCGCGAAACGCGCGCGCACGGACAAGGAGAACGAGGACGCGTTCATGGCCGACCTGCTCGCCGGGCTCGAGGGGAGCGAGTTCGACGCGCCGCCCAGCAGCTCGCTGCCCAGCCCTTCCAAGCCGACGCCACGGCGCGGCACCGTTCCCCCTTCCTCTGTGCCCGAAGCCGACCTCATCGACTTTCTGACACAGCCCAAGATGCCGACGCCACGCCGGCCGCTCGCGCCGTTATCCCGCAGCCCGGTGGGACGGCCGCTGCCTGCCCTGGGCAAAGCGGCGGTGCCGAGCGCGTTCAGGCCCGTGAAGAAGGCCGAAGTGAAGCCTAGGCTTGAGGGCCGCTCTGCCATATCGCCTGTCAAAGAGGTCAAGATCGCGCGCGTACCCCCTCCAGCTGTGAAGGCTGCGCCTGTGCCCCAGCTCACTGTCGTCAAAGCCGAGTCTGAAGCCAAGCCTGCTGTCGACGTCGACGTGAAGCCGATGGACGCGGAGGACGACTTCCCATTACCCACTGCGTCGCAGGAGTCGCATTACGACATGGACTGGGATCTCGATGCGTTGGCCATGATCGACGAGTCGGCGCTGGTCAAGGAGACGGTGAGTGCGGTGACTTGGCAGCAACTGACAATCTCAGATCAAGTACCCCGTCCTCCACCCTCCTCTCCCCGCTCTACCAGAAGGGTACAAGCCCACGCCTTGGCTACGATGTACAGTCGAGGCCGTGTACGACGAGCTGCTCGACACTATCCCCGATGACGAGATGAGTCTATTCCTGAGCGTTATGGAGATGGAGACGGAGGTGCGGCGACAGGGCAAGGTGACCTACTATCTTGTTGTTAAGCTGACAACAGACACTCGTTGTCACTTGTGCGGAGGGTACCCGCCGCCTGATTCATCTGAAGGAGCGCTGGGCCGACATCAAGGCCCGCCGGGGCGACGTTGTGAATGTCGTCTCGCACGCTCTGAACGAGCCTCACGACAAGCCCATTGTCCTCACGTTCTCCGACGCGTCATCGTACATCATCCACCACCCCGACGTCCTCGTCACCATGACGGCGATCGCCAACGCGATCCCCTGCCCCCGCCGACCATTGGTCCAGGCGCTCGTCAAGCTCCCAGAGCCGCCATCGAAGTCCATGCTCTACGGAAACGTGCTCCACTCGCTGCTGCAAGGCTCGCTGTCGGAGCAGAAGTTTTCCCGCGACGATATCGCAACCATGATCCGTGGGGAGCTCACAAAGGAGGAGACTCGGCTACAGGTCTGGGGAGCGGGGCTCGACTCGGGCATGGTGGCAAAGGACATTGGCTCCCGAGCGGAAGAGGGATTCGAGACGTTCGGCCGCAAGTGGGTGCACGCTGAGCCAACCTCCGATGGCGAAGTCAAGACTGCTCGCGATGAGCCGATCGGGACGCTGGCAATCTCGGGCCTGCACGAGATCGAAGAGGACATCTGGTCGACCAAGTGGGGCCTCAAGGGTAAAGTCGACGCCAGTGTCCAGGCGCGCCTATGCCGTGACGGAGGAGTAGCAGAAGAGATTGTCGCCCCGCTAGAGATTAAAACGGGCAAGTGGATTGGTGGGGTGGGCCACCGCGCGCAGACCATGCTCTACACACTGCTCATGGAGGACCGATACAGTGAGTGAAGGGTTGGTTGCGGCGCTGACAGCAGACACTCCCGTGAACGCTGGCTTGCTGTACTACTCCATGAAGGACACGATCATCCTCGTCGAGGCCAAGGCGAACGAGGTGCGCGCGCTCATCCAGACGCGCAACGAGCTGGCCGAATGGATGGAGCGGGAGCGAGTGCCACAACCGAAAGACGAGCCAGACGCCCTCGCCGTGCCGTTCTTGCCACCAACGATCGACAACCCGACAGACTGTGACAGATGCTATGCGGCCGATGCGTGCATGCTGTATCGCAAGGTGCGTAGGGGTATGAGAGCTCAGCTGACAACCAGGCTGTCGACCGCGTACCAGTGGACGACTACGACGCTATTGCGCCACTGTACCAGGCCAAGACAGGGCACTTGACCGACGCGCACGCGGCATTCTTCGAGCACTGGGAGCGGCTTCTTTCGCTCGAAGAGCAGGACACTGTGCGCCTCCGTGCTCAGTTGTGGACCATGACGGCCGAGGCTCGGCAGCGGTCAGGTCGATGCTTTGCCGACATGGTTATCGCGTCCGAGTCGAACGACGTGGGCAAGTCGCTGTCCAAGATCCACCGTTACTCGCACACCTTTGTGCGAGCACCTGCCGAGGACGGGTCAACACCACGAGCGTCACTCCTCTCTGGCCACATCGCCAAGGGCGACCCTGTGTCCCTGTCGATCGACCCTCACCTCTTATGCCTCGAACGCGGGTGGGTGACCGCTCTGGACAGGGACAGCGTCACTGTGGCGGTCACGTACAGGATTGACCTCGAGGCGCTCCTTGCCCGGACGCGCAGACCAGCGTCAGTCGATGGCGTGCGCTTCAGGATCGACAAGGACGAGATGAGCTCCGGCATGACAAGGATGCGGGGCAGCCTCGCGCAGCTGTTCGTTGCTGGTGGCGATGAGAAGCGGCGGCGCCTCGTTGTCGACCTCGAGGCACCAGCGTTCGACGAGAGCCTTGCACCGAGCGATGATGAGATCCCCGCGTCTCTGAACGCAGACCAGCGCAACGCGATGCACAAGGTGCTCACGGCACAAGACTACGCCCTGGTCCTCGGTATGCCCGGTACAGGCAAGACAACGACGATCTCCGAGATCATTAAGGCGCTCGTGGCGCGTGGCAAGAGTGTGCTCCTGACAAGCTACACGCACTCGGCCGTCGACACGATTGTGTCCAAGCTCGTCAACGCGGATTTCCAGGTCCTCCGCATCGGCAACATTGACAAGGTGCACCGCGACGTGCAGCACTTGACACTCGAGTCGCTGGGCCCCAGCACGAGCGCCGAGCAGATGGAGGCGCGTCTCATGACACCGCCAGTCGTCGCCGCCACATGTTTGTCGATCGAGCAGTGAGTGAGGGGTTTGTGGCACAAGCTGACGCCAGCCCAATCTTCGCCCGGCGCAAGTTTGACTACTGTATCGTGGACGAAGCGTCGCAGATTACCCTCCCGACTTGCCTTGGCCCGCTGCGCTGCGCCGACAAGTTTGTCCTCGTTGGCGACCACTTCCAGCTGCCTCCGATCGTACGCAAGGCCGAGGCACGTGCGGGCGGGCTCGACGTTTCCCTCTTCCGCCGCCTTAGCGACGCGCATACCGAGGCCGTGGCGCCACTGGCGTCCCAGTACCGCATGAACGAGGACATCATGCTGCTGTCCAACCGGCTCATCTACGAGGGACGGCTGCGCTGCGGGTCTGAGGCGGTAGCGAAGCAAGCGCTCACACTGCGGGAGCGGACCCCTTGCGCTCACAACGGCGAAGCCACATGCGCTGAGGACTGCTGGCTCCAAGGCCTCCTTGACGAGAAGTGAGTGTGCGAGGCAGCGTTTCTCGCTAACCCGCAGCGTCAAGGCCGTGTTTGTCGACACGGACCTGGTACCGGCACGCGACGTGCGCGCAGGCGACCTGATCCAGAACCCTATCGAAGCGTCGCTCGTGTACCAGCTTGCGCGAGCAGTCGTCGCCTCGGGAGTCCGCGAGCACGATGTGGCGGTGATCACGCCGTACCGACAGCAGATCAAGCTGCTGTCCGGGCTATTCACCGACCTGCCCAACGTCGAGATCCTGACAGCCGACAAGTCGCAGGGTCGTGACAAGGACTGTATCCTGATCTCGCTGGTCCGCTCCAACGAGGAAGGCAAGATCGGCGACCTGCTGCGTGACTGGCGCCGCATCAACGTGAGCTTTACGCGCGCGCGTAAGAAGCTCGTGATCTTTGGCTCGCGATCGACCCTCCAGTCCGACCGGCTGCTGAGCGGCTTCTTCGACCTCATGGACGAGAAGGGCTGGGTCGTGCGTCTCCCGCCTGGCGCGCACGGGTTGCACGGGGCAGTGCCAGAGGTGACGACCACGATCGAGAAGAAAGAGAAGAAGGAGACGAAGGGCGCTGTCGTTGGCGAGCGCCTGCTCAACTCGAAGCCATTCGTCAAGGACATCCTGGCCGTGGGTATTCATGCGTTGAACGTGCTGACCCACCAGGACATGAATTAACCTGCACCACACTTGACACCTTGAGTGGCACTTGGCCACAACCTTGCCTCTTGCCTCTTGGCCCGACACCACACTGTATAGTAATACAATGCATGATGAAATTGTACCTGTACACGACCACGCCCACTCTATGCAGCCTAGACCTAGATAAACGACGCACCGCCGTCGGGCAGGCGCTCGATCTGGTAGCGGTGCTTGACGACGTACATGAGCGGCACGCCGGGCACCTTGCGTATCCTGCGGCGGAGGTCGCGATCGCACTGTGGTGGCGTGAGCTGATCGTCTTTCATACCCTAGCTGCACTCACAGTAGCGACAATGTAGCACTTGTGCGCGGAGACACGCTCGACGAGGCAGTCGTCGGCATACGTTCCCTTGTCTGGGGCGTCAGTTGGACTCGTGTGTGCAAAACTAACGGTCACAGTGGACGCGGTCGAAGCGCGGGTCCTTTGCGATCCTGCGTGGTGTGAGCTGCTGTACATCAAACCGAACCTCATCACAGCACCTACTTGAGCGCAAGACGGTACTTTGGCCCCAGCTTCTCGAGCTCGGCGAGCACGCAGTCCGAGATGGTGGGGATGCCTGGGGTGTGTGTCAGCGTTGCGTGCGGCTAGTGACGGCTAGAGAAGACGGCCATGGCGGCTCGACTCACACTTGGCCATCAGGCAATCCATCATGCCCTGCACCAGCTCAATCTTGTTCTGGATGGAAAAGTTGATAAAGTTGGTGTCGACGAGCACGCGGTACGGCGGCCCGAGGTCCGTGTTGTGCGAGAGGAAGAGGCTGGGGTGGGGTTAGCTGGGCGCAGATGGAGAACTGTCAGCTACTCACGAGCTCGAGACCTGGGCACTGGGGGGCGTTAGTAGGTACACCGACGATGAGTCGATCACCTACACCTGCTTCTTCTCTTCCAGCTGCTTCTTCTTCTGCTCGACCTTGGCCGCCTTCTCAATGTTCTCCTTCCTGCGGGTGTGTCAGTGGGGAGACGCCGAGGAAGGCAGCGATCGCGCTCACAACCGCGGGTCGCTCGGCTTGAGCATGCGCTTGACGGCGGCAAACTTGCGCGTGACCTTTGCTTTTCCCTGTGACGTTAGTAGGTGCTTGTATCGAATCAGCAGCACCTACCATTGTGTTCTGGTTGTTGTTGCTGTCGAGTGCACGAGCTGAGATCGTTGATGTCACTCACGTCGCTTGCCGCGGTGGTCGCAGATTTCAAGATTTCTGGTGGCGAGTGGAGGGAGGTGCCATCTCCGCGTTTTGATCCCGCCCGTCCCTCCCTACCCCCACCTCCACCCAAACTCGCTCGACAACGCCTCGCGGGATCAAAAATTGGCCCTGTTCCCTGTCCAATGTTGTGCTGCTGCCCCCTCCACTTTGGCTCACCACCTTGCACCCCCCCAAGTCAATCACGCGCATCCGGAGCAGGAGCAGCGTACCCAGCAGGCAGGCCAGCCAGCCGCCCGCCCGCCCACTTTGCCTTGCACCGTCTCTCTCTCGCTGCATCCTCGCACACATCCACAACAACAAGCCACGCACACACCTGCACACCATGTCCCCACCACCGGTCGACGCGCCGTCGCCCACACCGAGCAACATGCCGCCTCCGAACGCAAAGCGGCCTCGCAACACCGGCACCCCGTCGTCCCTCCCTGCTGCGGCAGGCGGCGGCAACGGCTCGAACGCGGCCCGCACGAAGCGGAAAAAGCCAGAGGGCTCAGTCGGGCCAGAGAGCAGCACGAGCGACACGCGTGATCGCCGCCCCGTCAGCTTTGGCGTCGGCATGGTCAAGGGCCGTGAGGGCGAATGGAGCGAACCCGCCGACGTCAAGACCAAGGTGGGTCGGATGAGGTGGGCGACGCAGCTGACGACCAGATCAACTTTTTAGACCTGCCAACAGAAGCTCTGTACCGCTATCTCGAGGTGCACGACCTCCTGCCCCGCTGGGACGTGTCGCCGTGGTCCGAGGAGCCATGTACCCCTCGTAAGTGGCACGCGTCGTAGCGACGGAGGAGGAGTGTGCTCATTGTTTCGCAGCCACGGCGCTGTACACGATTCCGCCGCCGCCGCCTATCGTTCCTATCCTCCCAGCATCACCAAAGCGGGCTGACGGGATGGATGTCGACTCGGCGCCTGCGCCTGTTCCCGAGCCTGCTCCGCCTGCGCCCCCGGTGGCAGAGGCACCAGAGGTGCGCGGAGCAGCCGACGGCGGCGACGTGGACGGACCCAAGCCTGAACCCAGTGCGGATGACGAGGCGGCAGCAGAGGCAGCACAAGACGAGGAGAACAACGCGCCGCCAACGACCCGCTCCAAGACGGCCCCGCTGCGCAAGGCGTCGACGCCAGAGTCCTCGCCCCAGCCGCCCAGAGTGAAGCGCGGCGTCATGACCCTCAGCGACGTGCATGCTGCACGTGCGATTCTTGCCGAGAAGGCAAATGCGCACTGGGTCAAGGGCCTCGGCGGTGGCCAGAACCGCGAGGGCGAGACGATTGTCAACTTCCTGTACAAGAACAAGGTTGGACATGGTAAGTTGGCGGTGTGGTCGCATTTTGGGTTATACTTTGCATTGCTGACTCGTTGCTAGGCCGTCTTTTGCGTGTGTACAACCCCACGCCTGCACCCTTCTCATAGACACGGAGGAGGGTGGAGGAGGCGATCTCGTGGGTATTGATGAGGCGGAGTGGCAGTCACAGGGCAGAGAGGGAGACGTCAGTCGGCGGGGGCACGGGGCACAGTATAAGGTGTGCCTCATCTCATGCTGTGAAAGGACCGAGCCTTGTCGTGTGACCATGGCGAGTGTGCTGCTATACCATCCATGCATATTGTAGTTGTAGCGGGTGGGGGGGTGAGTGGTGGTGCATGGTGGATTGCTGTGAGTGGAGAAGGGAGAAAATAGGCGTGTCATTAGGCGTCTCAATGTATAGGCATCTGACTAATTTAGGCTCGCTAAAATGCTCCCGTTGTTGGGTGTGTTTCCTGGCACGTCGCGGCGGACCACACTTCCCTTTCAACCTCGACCACCGACGACCCACTCCCAACCCTCGCTGGTCGCTTCCTTGTTGTGTAGCCTCTCAATATCCCCCCGTCGCGTCCTCCATCCATCACCGGAAACGACAATGTCGACGCCAAAAATCTCATTCAAAGTCCCACAAGAGTCGGCACCGGCCGATACCGAGCTCGAAGGCGACGTGACGGCCCACGACCTCTCAAACGCCCCAGGCAAGGAGCGCGAGCGCGAGCCCGTGTTCGGCGGTGAGATTGCAAACATCAGCACCGAGGGCCAGGCCGCCATGGACGTCGACGAGGCCAACGGTGGCGGTGAGTGATGGAGATGGCGCGTCGCGGCGTGGATGCACGCGCCGCGCCGCGCATGGATGCGGTAGCCGATGCAGGCTGGCTGCCGGGCGGCCTGCGATGCGCGCGCATCCACACAACAATAAAGGACACACATGTTGACACCATCACAGACGCCGCGACCCCCGCCGCCGCCGACGCGGCGCGCCTCTCCCCCAACGACCTGCACGCGCTCGCGACGACCTACCTCGCCAGCCAGACGCACCCGCTCATCGTGCCCTCGTACTCGTCGTGGTTCTCCATGTCGACCATCCACCCCATTGAGCGCAAGTCGCTCCCAGAGTTCTTCTCCAAGCGCAACCGCTCCAAGACGCCCGCCGTCTACAAGGACTACCGCGACTTTATGATCAACACGTACCGCCTCAACCCGGGAGAGTACCTGACCGTCACGGCGTGCCGCCGTAACCTTGCCGGCGACGTCGGCGCCATCATGCGCGTCCACGGCTTCCTTGAGCAGTGGGGCCTCATCAACTACCAGGTCGACCCCGACACCAAGCCCGCGCCCCTCGGCCCTCCTTTTACCGGCCATTTCCGTGTCACCCTCGACACGCCCAAGGGCCTGAGCAACCTGCACCCGGGAAGCAAGCCTGGTGCCGGCGCGCTTGGTGCTAACGGTGCCGCTGCTGGCGGACTGACCGGCTCCAACCTCGACCTCCGCAAGGTCATCTACAAGTCGACGTCGAGCGGCTTGTCAGGCCCCGGTCGCACCCAGACGTCTACCGAGGACGAGGCTGCCCAGACGGCCGAGGTCGCTGCCAACGGCAGCCCCCAGGCGCGCCCCTCGCACAGCTGTGCTACCTGCGGCACCGACTGCACGCGCACGCGCTACCACTCGGTCAAGGACGGCAAGTACACCGTCTGCCCGACCTGCTACGTGTCTGGCCGCTTCCCTTCGACCATGTTCTCGGGCGACTTTGTGCGTCTTGACGACGAGGTCTTCAAGCACGCTTCCGGCACCCAGGCCGACGACTGGACCGACCAGGAGACCCTCCTCCTGCTTGAGGGTGTTGAGATGTACGACGACGAGTGGCAGGCGGTCGCCAACCACGTCGCCACGCGCAGCAAGGAGCAGTGTATCGCCAAGTTCCTCCAGCTCCCCATCGAGGACCAGTACCTCACGTCGGACCCTGGAGCCAACATTGGCCCATTGCGCTACCAGGCTGGCCTCAACGGCCTGCCCTTCGAGTCGGCCGAGAACCCCGTTATGAGCGTCGTCACCTTCCTCGCCAGCGCTGTTGGCCCCGCCGTCGCCGCTGCGGCTGCTCAGAGCGCCCTTGGCGAGCTCGCCCAGGGCCTCAAGCGCAAGCGCGATGCCGCCGTTGCCAAGGAGGCCGACAAGGACAAGGCCAAGTCCCCCGAGGACAAGGAGGCGGGAGACAAGGAGGGTGCCAACGGTGACGCCGAGGGCGAGGAGGGCGCGGCCGAGAAGCGCCAGAAGACGGACGACAGCGTCAAGCCCGAGGCGATCGAGGTCGACGCCGAGGGAGTGGTCGCGACCACTGACGCCGAGGGCGACGAGGGACCGACAAAGACGTCGCTGGAGCGTGCTGCCTCCATCGCCATTGGTGCCGCCGCCGCCAAGGCGTCCAGCCTGGCCGGCCACGAGGAGACACGCTTGGCAGGACTTGTCTCCCGGCTTGTCGCTGCGCAGGCGCGCAAGGTCGAGCTCAAGCTCGGCCTGTTTGAAAAGCTCGAGGAGGTGCTGGAGGACGAGAAGCGCAAGCTCGAGCTCGACCGCCAACGGTTGTTCCGCGAGCGACTGGCCGTGCAGAAGCAGCTTGCGCAGGTCGACGACCTGCTGCGCCGTGCGCGCGACCAGGCCGCGGCCGCCCCGCCGCCCGCCGCTGCTGCTGCTACTACTCCTGCTGCTGCTGCTACGCCTGCCGCCGCCCCCGCCGCCGACGCGTCGCCGGCCGCTGTTGCCTCGGGTGCCACCCCAGCCGCTGCGGCCGCTGCGACGCCGGGCTCCATACCGGCCGCAACGCCAGGCGCCGTGTCACCTGCCGACGTGGCTGCCGTGCGCGAAAGCATTGCGCCAACGACGGCCGAGCAGGTCGAGGAGGTCAAGGAGGACGTGCCCGCGCCCGAGAAGGAGGGCACGACTGTCGAGCAGCTCTAAGGCTGCGGTTATAGCGAATCTGCAGTCTAGAGTGTACACGAGTATGCATGCATGTACGATAGCGTGAGCAAATCTAAGCTGCGCCGTCGGGGCCGGGCGCCACGGTGCTCTGGTACCCCTTCTTCATCTTCTCTGGGAGTGGCAAGAGCTCGCCGTTGTCGCCAACGACGCCGAGCGGGTCCATCTGCGCGATGATGGCCTGGTTTGCGGGGTTACCAGTCATGAGGTTACGCACGGCGAGGAGCGCGTGCTCGCGGAGGTCTAGAGTTCGTCAGCGGGGCCATTTGGGCGCTGTACACTTACATGGGTTGCGTTCGTCCGTCTCGCAGAGGGAAAGCACAAGCTCGACGCCGCCCGCCTCGCGCACGGCGTCGCCGAACGCCGTGTCCCCGTACGCCAGGGCAGCGAGCAGGCGCACGAGGTCGCGCTTGATATTCGCGAACGGCAGCTGGGCTTGCGTTGCCTCTGGCGCGTCTTCTGGTCGCGTAGGCTTAACGCGGGGGAGGAACGTGTTGGTGGCTCTGAGCAGCTCGACGAGCGGCTTGACGACGCTCTTCTCGCCGCTCTTCATCGCCGCGACCATCTCCTCGTCGCCGCCGGCTACGACTGGCCTCCGCTTCCGCTCGGCGGCGTCGGCGCGAGCCTGTGCCCTCAGCACGATGGCAGACAGCGCCTCCGTGGCGAGGATGAGCGCCGCGAGGATCTTGGGCAGGCGCGCGTCGTCCTGCCCGCTGTTCATCGACAGCGCGGCGTAGCGCGCCAGCGCGTGCCACGCGTCCAGGATGAAGGCGTTGGGCGACGGCGCGGGGTTGGGCGATGATGGCGACGCCGACGCGAGCGACGAGTCGACGAGCTTGAGCAGCGTCGTCTGCGACGGCGTGACTGCCTCGTCGGGGACCGCGAGCGCGGCATACAGCTGCGCCTGGAGCCCGGCGTCGATGACCCGCGAGAAGATGGCGGCCGCGAGCTCGAACAGCCCGTCCTGCGCCTCGAGCCACTCGTCCATCCGGCCCAGGAGCTGCGCGAGCCATTTCACGCCTGCAGGGCGGAGGAGCAGGGGTCTGGTGGGTTAGGGCGATCGAGACGAGTGACCCACATTCTGCGCTCGTCCCGCGTCAGGTTGTTGATGAGGTGTATTGTCGCCGTGTTGGTCTTGATGTCGCGCGAGTCGAGCAGGCGGCTGTGGCGTCAGCTCGCAACGGGGAAGACCAGCTCACATCACTACGTCGTCGTCACGCCCGCCGGAGAGGTACGTCTCGAGCGTGGTATCCGCCAGGTCCTCTGACCTCGGGTCCGAGGTGGGAGAGACGAGGTTGGAGAGCAGCTGTGCGAGCACGGCATGTAGAGTAAAGACTGGTGCATGTCAGCAGATGACCAGCAGCGCCACTTACATTTCGGGTCTTCGATCCTCGTAAACGTAGTCACGTTGAAGATCACGCGGCGGACGGCCGGCTCGTGCGGGCTATTGTTTAGCTGCAACGCTCCTTTCCCTTCTCCATTCGCCACCACCACCACCACCACCACCACCACCACCACGACTACTCACTGCGCGGCCTTCTGGTACTCGTACACGCCGGCGACGAGGTTCCGCTCCAGCTTGGCGGCGGCGAGCGCGAGCGCGATCCGCGAGTCCTCGCTCGCGAGCTGGGCTCTGGCTGCTGCGCTCCCGGGGGTAGGGTCAAAGCTGTCGGCGAGCTGCGCCCACAGGCGCCCTAGCAACGCCCATACGTCGTCGGCGTCGGCGCCTGCGCCCTGCGCCTGTTCCAGCTCCTCGAAGATTTCTGGTCTGTATCACGACGTGTGAGTATCATTCCTCGTCTCCTCACCAACAAGTCCAACGCCTGCGCGGAAGACTTAGGACGAAAGCGCTGTCCGTGCGCCCAAGCCTCCGAGGACAGGACGGGACGGAACTGACCTATCGCCCAGATGGACCGCGACGAACCGCGCTGCCCGCTCCAGCTGCCCCGCCGATGCGAGGCACACTTCGTCGTGTGCGACTGTGCCCTCTTGCGCTAGGGCGTGGACGAGGGACGATGCGTCCATTTGAATGCTGCCAAGGAGTGAAAGAGTATATAACGACAAGACACAGAGCACTGGCCTTCGCAAAGTCTTGGTCACTCGTTGCTACATTTTGATCGACTTGCCGCCATGAGTTACATTTGGTGGGGCCCCAAGGTATTAAACCTAAGCAATATGCGGCGTGATGCGCTCCTCAACCAACAGCATCAGCAACAGCAGCAACAACGACAGAGACAGCTCCTCCTCCCACAATCTATGCATATCAGACAACTCCCGCTCTACTTTGTCAACAGAGCAATGTCGGGCCAACCCCCTCACTCGCCCGTACCCCCGCGGGTGCTCGCGAGCGTGAGCCCCATCTCGCCGGCACCGTCGACCCCAAGTGCAGTCACCACGCCCGTCAGGTCGTCGCCCGTCCCGGCCAACAAGCTGCCAGTGGTCACGCTCGGCGTGTGCGCCATGGACGCCAAGGCGCGCTCCAAGGCCATGCGCGAGATCCTGACCCGCCTCGTGGAAAACGAGCGCGGCGGCGTCGACGTCAAGATCTTTGGCGACGTCGTGATCCTCGAAGAGGGTGAGTGGTAACTTTTTCGATTTCGGGTCTCGGAGCCGCAGGCAACCAACGGCGATCGGCATCCCCGCACGTGCGCAAAGCCACACTGATGGCCACTACGGCTGGGGCGCCGGCGCCGGCCCGTGCCGTGATGGCGCCGACGGGTGTGGCGGTCGCGATGGGCAAGACAATGAACATGAATGCATAGTGGCTAACGCATGCACGCGCAGACATCAACCACTGGCCCCAGGTCGACGTGCTCATCTCGTTTTTCTCGACCGACTTCCCGCTCCCCAAGGCCCTCGCCTACACGCAGATTCCGAACCGCACGCCGCCGATCTCGATCAACTCGCTGGCTATGCAGTCGCTGCTGTGGGACAGGCGGCTGGTGCTCGCCATCCTTGACCACATTGGCGTCGCGACCCCCAAGCGCGCCGAGGTGAACCGCGATGGCGGACCCCGCATCCCCCGCCAGCTCCGTCTCCGCGTCCGCAAGGAGCTCGGTCTCGTCCTGCCCGGCCACTTGGCCAAGGACGAGGAGTCGTGGGACCCCGTCGTCGTGCCCGACCGCTGGAAGGGCAAGTCGAAGAAGGAGCCCGTGCCCCGCGGCCGTGATGTCATCCTCCGCGAGGACGGTGACGCCATCATCATCAACGGCAAGGTCATTGAGAAGCCCTTTGTCGAGAAGCCCGTCGATGGCGAGGACCACAACGTTTACATCTACTACCGCGGTGGCGGTGGCCGTCGCCTCTTCCGCAAGGTGAGCTATGAACCCGAGTGCAGCTCTAACCCCTGAGGTCGGAAACAAGTCGAGCGAGTACGACCCCAACCTCTACCACCCTCGCACGGTCGGCTCCTTCATCTATGAGGAGTTCATCAACGTCGACAATGGTGGGTAGACAGCTATCACTCCGCCCTCTAACACTCTCAGCCGAGGACGTCAAGGTCTACACTGTCGGACCAAAGTTCTCGCACGCCGAGACCCGCAAGTCGCCGGTTGTTGACGGCCTCGTTCAGCGCAACGCCGACGGCAAGGAGACTCGCTTTATCACCAAGCTGTCCACTGACGAGGAGGCGTACGCTCGTGACATTGTTGAGGCGTTTGGCCAGCGCGTGTGCGGCTTCGACCTCCTTCGCTGCGAGGGCGGCGTCCGCTCCATGGTGATCGACGTCAACGGTTGGAGCTTCGTCAAGGGTAACGAGGGCTACTACGACAAGGCTGCCGAGATCCTCTCGGACGTTTGCCAGGTCGCTCGTGAGCGTAAGGCTGCATGCCTGCCCAAGGCGGCCCTTATGCCTCCCCCCACGTCCGTCCCTACGACCTCGAGCACCCTGCGTGCCACGGTCACCGTCTTGCGCCACGCCGACCGCACCCCGAAGATGAAGCTCAAGGTGAGTTGAAAAGGGCGAGCATGTCAACTGACAATACAGTTCACCTTCCCGGCTCACGAGCCCTGGTCGCAGCCTTTCCTCGCCCTCCTCCGAGGACACCGCGAAGAGATTATCCTTCGTGACCCCCGCCAGCTCAACTACATTCTCCTTGCGGCTGAGGAGTCAGAGAAGACTCCAGGCATCACCCCCGAGATCCTGCACAAGCTCGAGCAGTTGCGTGAGGTCCTCACCAACAAGATGTCCCTCACCGGCACCAAGGCGCAGCTCAAGCCCGCGTTCGCCAAGAAGAAGGACGGTGATGGCAAGGACAAGAAGGACAAGAAGGATAAGAAGGACAAGGGCGGCTCGGACGACGAGGGCGAGCTCACCGAGACCGAGGCCCGTCAGCGTGTCGACGACTGGCTTAAGCGCGGAACTGTTGGTGGCGGACCCCA
The DNA here is from genome assembly GCF_020906515.1 of Vanrija pseudolonga. Lineage (NCBI taxonomy): Eukaryota > Fungi > Basidiomycota > Tremellomycetes > Trichosporonales > Trichosporonaceae > Vanrija > Vanrija pseudolonga. The sequence goes on along the minus strand of NC_085851.1, from coordinate 3,176,166 downwards.
GGCAGTGTCCGATGCCCAGGCCACCGACGCCCCGGTGCCCCACACCCCCGACATGCGTGCCGTTCTCTCTGGCAACACTGAGAACTACGGTGTCCCTGAGGGTCTTGAGAAGATGCAGCTGGTGGTCAAGTGGGGTGGTGAGAGCACTCACGCAGCCCGCTACCAGGCGCGCGACCTCGGTGACCAGGTCAAGAAGGTGAGTGAGGAGAAATGGACGACGCTGACGCTCGTAGGACCTCCAGATCATGAGTACGTTGGCTACGAAGAGACCTGCGGAGCCACGAATTGACCTGCCCAGACAAGGACGTCCTGTCCAACGTCAAGATCTACACGTCGTCGGAGCGCCGTGTCATCGTAAGCGTCAACTTGGCATGCCCCGCTGACGCCAAGAACACCGCCCAGATCTTCGCCCACGCCCTCTTGGGCCAGGAAGGCTCTCAGCCTGCTACTCCCTCATCCCGTACGGGCAGTGGGGGCAATGGTGATCTGAGCGGTCCGCTTATCAGCCACCTCATTCAGCGTCGTGACCTTCTCGACGACAACAACGCAGGCAAGGAGAAGATGCAGGAGGCCAAGAAGAAGCTCAAGATTCTGCTCCGCTCCGGCGAGACCGAGAAGCGCTCCGATCTTGCTTGGCCCAAGAACTTCAAGAAGGAGCCGGTCGAGGTCGTCGCCGAGGTGATTGAGCAGCTGACCGAGCTTCGTAAGATCATGCGTGCCAACTATGAGAATGGCAATGTTGAGCGCATCCCGCAGCAGCGTTGGTGCTCAGGCGACTCGCCCTGGCTCTTCCGTGAGCGCTGGGAGAAGATCTTCGAGGACTGGGTCGGCGTCAAGCAGGAGAAGTTTGACCCATCGCGTGTTTCCGAGCTGTACGACAGCGTGAGTGAAGTTGTCTGGGACAAATGCTGACGGTTAGCTCAAATATGATGCTTTGCACAACCGCAACTTCTTGTTCGCCGTCTTCGACCCCGAGGGTAAGGGCCAGTCGAGCAAGCCTGGAAGTGAGCGTCAGGACCGTCGCTTGCACGAGCTGTACGCTCGCGCCAAGGCGCTGTTCGACCTTGTCGGCCCCCAGGAGTATGGCTTCGACGCGGAGGCCAAGGAGGAGATTGGCGTGCTCACCTCCTTGCCGCTGCTCCGCAAGGTGTGGGCAGACCTCGAGGAGGCCAAGACGACCGGCAAGAGCCTCGCGAGCTTCTACTTTACCAAGGAGTCGCACATTACGACCTTTGTGCACCTCCTTCTGGCGTCCGGTCTGCCGTTCACCAACATCCGAATCCCCGAGCTCGACTACTGCTCGAATGTCAACATTGAGCTGTGGGAGAAGTCGTCAAGCCGCGGCCAGAAGGACTTCTCGATCCGCGTATCGATCTCCGAGGGCGCCCACAGCCCGGCGGTGCTGGACAGCAACGTGGATGCGGTGAGTTTGAGGCGTCGTTGGCGGCGTGGCGTCAGGAAGCCCCATTCGACACCACCTTGCTGACACTGCCCCTCAGCGCCACAGTTTAACTGTGCAGCCGCGCAGAAAGATGACCTCGCACGTCGACTGGGCGATTGCTGAAAAGTGCCTCTCCAAGCACTTTGACAAGGGTCTCACATTCTCCACCACCCCGCTCGAGGTAAGTGGCACCGCGGTCTTGTTGCCCGCGGCCCGATTAGAAACGTGTGTCTGATGTGTTGTTACAGGGCGACGAGGTGTACCTGAAAAAGGCTATCCAAGACGAGTCTGTTCTCCCGCTGTCGCTTACGCGTGCTGGCGAGGACACGCCCCGGGGATTGAGTTCTGCGAGCTCGTACCGCAGTACTGCGAGCGATGCTGGATGGTAGTTGTGTGGTGTAGCGCAGCTCGAGCTGCTGTCGGCGGCAGTGCCTAGAATCGAGTCGTATATGCATCATTGCTTGTTGTTGCGGTGTGCCGGTGTATGGGTGTGGTAGGTTTTGCATGCCCACCAGGGTTGTTGGGTGCCACCTCCTACGTCATGCCGTCCAGGGGTTGGGCTGGCTGGCTGGCTGTGGCTGTCTCGCCCCGAGTGCGCTGCGCTGCCGGTGACGACGACGACGACGACAACGTCGCGCCAGCCGAACGAACGGCGAAAAACGCAGGCCGAGCCCGAGGAGTTTTGCGGGGGCCGATGGCCGCAGATGATTCGAGTTCCGACAGGCCAGCTTTCGACGACGTAAGGCAAACAAAGTCAGACTGCTGGCTTGTCCGGCATGAGCCTACGACTGCCCGCCCGCCTGGCTGGACGGATGCATGCATAGGAAGATTGACAAAGCAGAGGCAACCCATAGCCAGCCAGCCAGCAGCAGGAACTGACCCGACCCACCCGCCGTGTCCATTGTCGCCGCTGACGCCGTTACCGCCGTCTCTCGGCCCAGTCTGTTGCTTCTTGTAACACGCACGCACGCAACACTACAAGCACGCACACACACACATCTTCTTCTTCTTCTTCTTCTTCTTCTCCACGCTCTCCTCTCTATCGTTAGATACTTTTGTGGTCGACTTGCTTCTTATCGACTGCTGGCGGGGTTACAACGGCCGATTGGTTTCAAGTTGGCCGCCATTAAAGATTAAACCGAGAGTGGAACCGCGTCTTTCGTTGGATTTCACCCACCGCGTCCCCCACCGCCGTCGACTTCGCTTGCTCATCGCTCTCTCTCGTCTCGAGCTTCCAACTTGCCGTCACACGTCGTCGCGCCTTGTACTATTCTCGCACGCACGCACGCCTCACACACTCTCGCCCACTCCACCTTCACCACCCCAACCACCACACCACCACAATGGGTCTCCTCTCGCACGGCATGGACGCGCTCTCGCTCGGCTCCAAGAGCCGACGCTCGAGCGCCGCCGCCCAGGCCGGCCCCGAAGAGACGGACGGGCGCGACGCCGACACGTCAACCCTCGACAAGGACGAGGGCAACCTCCTGCTCGCGCTCGTCGCCCAGTGTGAGTACTGCTGTGTCGTGCGGTGCGCCGTGGCGTGGTGTGGGGACGCTCCCACGTCGGCGGCGGCGTGGTCACGCGTCGCCGCCGGGCACCGACTCGTCAACCAACCGTCACCGTGCCGCCCCCACGACATGACAGCTGACCCCCACAGTGCGCCCAGGCATGGACTTGAGCAAGATTGCGCTTCCGACGTTCGTCCTCGAGCCGCGCTCGCTGCTCGAGCGCATCACCGACTTCTTCTCGCACCCGGACCTCATTGCTTCGTGCGTATATGTCCGCTATTTGACATGGGGACGAGGGCGAGAGAGTGCCTGTGGGCTGCTACTGCTGCTTGCTGCATGCTGCACGCTGCTCAGAGGTGGGGGAGAGTTGGAGGAGGCGCAGTGGGGGTGGTGTGCACGGGGGGGCGACGGTTCGTGCTTCGCCCGACGGCGGAGAGCGATACGATACGCGGCCACCGGCCATCCACCCCATTTCGTTGCCGAGTGGTGTTGGGTTAGCGGGCTTTGCCCAGCTACCCACCACCGCTGGAACAACCTGCCCACTCGCCCACGGCGTGTCCAAGGACACCCTCGTTTGCAGTGTCGTCGCCGGCGTGCTGTTGTGCTGCCAGGGACGTGTGGCTTAGTGAGCGATGTCATCACTCCGACCACCTAGATCAGCTTGCGGTGCAGACGCCGGGATATCCGCCAACGCAAGACTCTTGACTGACATTCCACAGCGCTGGGAGTGAGACCGACCCCAAGGCGCGTTTCATGCATGTCCTCACATTCTACCTCTCCGGCTGGCACATCAAACCACGAGGGTGAGTGACCGTTGCCAGCGTTGCCCCAGTGTGGCTCCACACACGTTGTTGTGCCCCATGACGCGGCAACCGCCGTACCGAGTGCTAATGCTTGGCAGCGTCAAGAAGCCTTACAACCCCGTCCTCAACGAGTTCTTCCGCTGCATGTACTACTACCCCGATGGCACCACCGCATACTACGTCGCCGAGCAGGTCTCGCACCACCCAGTAGGTTGGCGTCGCAGGCCATGTCGCTCACACACAGCCCATCTCGGCCTTCTTCTACGTCGCCCCCAAGATGGGCGTTTTGGTCACTGGCGAGCTCAAGCCAAAGGTGAGCCGTGTGTGGCAGCAGCATATCTGACAACCCAGTCGAAGTTCCTTGGCAACTCGGCGGCGACGATCATGGAGGGCGAGGACCGTATCAGGCTTCTCCAGCGCCCCGAGGACGGCGAGTACTCGATTACTGTGAGCTTGAACTTTTGTTTGCCCCAGAGCTCGTCTGACACGCCAGATGCCCAACACGTACGCCCGTGGTATTCTGTTCGGCAAGATGGTCCTCGAGCTCGGTGACATGTCGGTTATTCGCAATGACAAGACCGACTACCGTTGCGATGTCGAGTTCAAGACCAAGGTGGGTGCTTGTATGCTGCGAACTAGCTAACCCATCAGGGCTGGATCTCCGGTGGCTACAACCAGATTGGCGGCAAGGTCAAGGGCCCAGGCAAGAGCGACCAGGGCGAGCTGTCTGGAAACTGGAGCGGCGCTATCGAGTTCGCCGACAAGAATGGCAAGAGGATACTGTTCGATGCCGACGGCGCGAAGACGGCCCCCAAGTCGGTTCTGCCAGAGGAGGAGCAGGACGAGAACGAGTCCAGGCGACTCTGGTCCAAGCTCACCGAGGCTATCAAGCTGCAAGATATGACTGCCGCCCAGGAGGCCAAGTCCGAGGTCGAGGAGCACCAGCGTGGCCTTCGCCAGCTTCGCGAGGAGGCGGGGGAGGCGGCTCCCCCGTCGCGATTCTTCAAGCCTGTGGGAGACAAGTTCATGCCCAAGTTGGATATTGACAAGTGAGTGGGGAGAAGTGTTCTACGCTGACTGTGTAGCCTGCCAAAGGATGTCAACGCGCTCGAGGACGTTATCCGCAAGTTCATCTTCCCCAAGAAGGCGCCAGGGCCGTCTACCAACGGATCGGGGACGCCATCGTCGTCAAACTTCCCCTCTGGACCGCGCGGTCCTGGCAATGGCCCTCCCACGAAGAAGAGCCCACCGTCTACGCCCTCGTCGTACGGCACTGCTGCGTCGTTCTCGTCGGGCAGCTCGTCGGGCGGCAAGTCGCCCCGCAAGGCATGATGAGCACGGCGCCGCGCGACGACATACGCGCAATAGAGACACGATTTGGCCGTCAAGGACGGCCCTGTGGAACGTTTGTTTGGTCGCGACGCTGGCGACGCGTCGAATGTGAGATACAAGAAGCAGAGGAGGCAAGGTTATCCTAGCACCAGTTCCACGCGCGGTGAAGAGCCGCGCAATAGACGGCGGGGTGGGGAGGGGGGTGCGCGGTCACTCTCTTCGCTCTGCCGAAGCCATAATTGATGTAGTATGCATGTTTGCAGCGAGCGAGTGAGCAATGCGCCGCGAGGTTGCGAAGCAACCGAGCGTCGCGGGCGCAATGTGCGACGGGGTGGAGTTGATACAGGACGTCTACGCGGTCTACGGCTGGCCTCGGCTCGACTCAGAGCTCGTCTCGTGGCGCGCCCGATCCAACGCTGTCGATAATGGCCGCGACTGGGTCGCGTGCCGTGCTGGCGTCGGTGTCGGCGTCGGCGGCTCCGACGGCATCGTCGTGGACCTTTTCTCTGTCGTCGTCGTGTGGCAGGGACGAAACACCACCACCAGCAGCTGCTGCAGACGCCGCCGCGCCAGCAGCCACGGCCGCTGCAGCGCCCTTGGCCGCCGCGCCCGTCGCCACCTCGGCGACGTCCTTGACGCGCTTGGCGCTCCCGCCGCCCAGCCCGGCGCGGATAAGCCTAAAGCTGCCGCCGACCCACCACGCCGCCGCGCCGCCGACCCGGTTGAGGACACGGCTCTTGAGGACGTACCCCACACACAGGAGGAAGAATGCCAGCGCGCCAAAGATGAGCGCGCGGTCCCACCAGTCTGCGCGCTCGAGCGCGCGCACGAGCTGCGTCGACGTCGTGAGCAGCGCAGCGTAGTTGTCGTACAGGCCGTGCGTCGACTTGATCGTTCTTGTCGACTCGTCTGAAAGGTCAGCGGGATAGCTCAAGGGAGGTGGTCGACGCACCGAGCATCTGCGTGCTGAGGACACTGCGCTCCAGCTCGGCCTGGAGCAGCTGCGTTGTGCGCCTGAGCGCGTCCGTCACCTCGTTCGTCTTGGTCTGGAGCGCGTCGTCGCCGCTGGGCGTCAGTGTGACCCTTGCACGCAGCTCACCCAACGCTAGCTGTCGGCTGGGCGCGCGGCGCCTCGTCCGGCTCGAGCAGCTCGTGCCGCCTAGCAAAAGCAGCCACGGCGCGCTTGCTCTCTACCAGTGCGGCGCGGAACTCTGCCGTCGTCCTGGGGGTGTCAGCTTTCGAAGCGACCCCACAACCACACGCCGACCCACTCGTCATACTCGCGCTCGAGCTCGTTGTACGCCAACAACGCGCCGTCCCGCCGCGCAGCCGAGAGCCCCTCGACGGCCTCGCGCGCGTCCTCGAGCCCGCGCTGCACTGAAGCCAAGTCGGCGCGCGCCTCGGACGCGAGGTCGCGCGCGAGCGCGGCGGATTTGGCGGAGCGTAGCCGGGGGAGCTGGTACCCCCGCACGTCGGACAGCGTGCGCGATAGCGCTGCGAGCGCAGCGGTCGGGTCGAGCGCTTGTGGTGGGATTGGGGGCATGGTGCGTGGAGTGGAGTGAGGAGAGCGATGTGGAGGAGGTCGATCGGTCAAGTGGAGGAGGACGTGGAAATCAGTCAGTCAGTCTGCGGCCATGACGCGGCCGAGTTGCCGGATTGAGTTTACGTTTCGTCGCGTTTGTTTTCAACTCGTCGTCGATACACGCGCACACCATGACGAGTAGCACGGTGGAGACGGCGGCGACAACGACAGACGACCGCGTGCAGCGGATACGGTGGCGCACACCCTCAGCATCAGCATCAGCAGCATCGTACCCTGCGCGCTCGCCGCTCGAGAGCATCAAGGCGTACCTGCCCGCCGGCGGCGTCCCGACCTCCCTCCCGCCGTGGGCGCACGACCCAGCGACGGTTGCGGCGCTGTCCGCGTCCCTCGCGGTGCTGGGCACGCTGGGCGGCGTGCGCGTCTACCGCCGCTTCTTCAAGCGTATCCGCAACGCCGACTCTCTGAGCACCGCCGTGCTGGACAAGAAGCCGTTCATCAAGGGGGTCGTGACGCGCGTCGGCGACGGGGGTAAGCCGGCTGCGTGCGAGGGGAGGAAGGAAGGCGGCTGACGCTCGCGACAGACAACTTCCGGCTGTACCACACCCCTGGGCCGTTCTGGCGATACCCGCTCAAGCTGCGGCGTGTGCCGTCTTCGCCGAAGGGTGAGCTGGTGGGCTCGCACTCGCTGACACTCGCCCAGAGCTCAAAGACAACACCCTGTCCATCCGCATCGCCGGCGTCGACGCGCCAGAAAACGCCCACTTCGGGAACCCGGCCCAGCCGTACGCGAAGGAAGCGCTCGACTGGCTCACCAAGGCGGTGCTGGGGAAGCGCATGAAGTGCCAGTTGTTGCGCAAGGACCAGTACAACCGCATTGTAGGCTGCCGTGTCCACCTCCCAGCTAACGTACCCCAGGTAGCCGTCCCCTACATCGTCCGCCCGATCCTCCCGAACAAGCCCCTGCCGCTCATGATGCTGAAAGAGGGCACGGCGGTGGTCTACACTTCCGGCGGGGCAGAGTACGGCCCATGGGGGCTCGAGGGGCTGCAGAAGGCGGAAGACGACGCGAAGTGAGTCGAGCTTTCCTCGCCAGACGACAGCAGCTGACACCACCAGGCGGAACCGTCGCGGACTGTGGGCGGCAAAGAAGGTCGAGCTGCCGAAAGACTACAAGAAGCGCGTAAAGGAAGGCGGCGACCTCGAGGAGGTGAGCCTGGGCCGCAAGCCTGGCTTCTGGGAACGTCTGGGCCGCTGGCTCGGCGGCAAGACGTAGCGGCGAGCGTGCGGATGTAGTAATGATCTCATGACATGGTACAGTATGCTAGGGGGGTCTACTTCTGCTCAGTGAGGATGGTGGAGACGGCAGAGGGGAAGAGGGTCGAGCTGGGGGGTGTTAGTAGCTAGCATACGGCGAACGCCACTCACATCTTGTCGCCCTTGCGCGTGAGCATCCAGCGCACGACGAGCGGGTCGCGGCGGAGCGAGTCGTTGAGGCGGTTGACGACGAGCGGCGACGCGTCAAAGGTTATCGTGAAGTGGCTGGGGCGTTAGCTGGGCCCAGTCCAGGCGAGCGCAGCGAGGCGGGGTGGGAGGGGGGAGGGGGTAGTAGGCACGCCGTCGAGCGGCTGATCGTTTGGCCATGGTCTCGGCAGACGAATGCGAGCGCTGTCGCCAGCCAGCCACACGACCTTTCCGCCCGCCTTCCAGCGTCCCCTTTCCCTCCTCATCAGTCCCCTCCCACCTCGCGCCCGCTACGCGGCCGCTCGGCGACACTCACTCCCCCCGATCATGGTACTGCTGGTGCCGCCTCATCCGAACAGGCAGGGTGAGCCCCGCGCCCAGCGCCTGGAGGTTGCGCACGACGCCGCCGGATGAGTGGACTGTTGTCGCGATGCCTTGGATCAGCTGGCGGACGTTGGCCTGGGGGCGTTAGCTGCGTCTCCGAGCGGAGCGAGGAGGCGCGGTGCGGCGCGGGGGTCGGTTGGCAAGTTGAGGACAGGACAGGACAGGCAGGTCGAGCTGAGCTGAGCTGCCCCCCCCCCCGCCCGCCGCACCGACTCGCCGCCGCGCGCTGCGCGCGCCGTCGTCGACTCACCGGCGACACCGGGTTGTGGCTTGCGATGCAGAAGAGCTCGTACAGCGGCATGGTGGTGCGATGTGGTTATCTTGTGACTTTTGACCTTCGGGTCGCCGGAAAACGTCGAAATGGCCAAGGTTGAAGTCGCTGCTCAGGCACGCCCACCACGCTACCTCCACGTGACATTTGGATAAAATGCATTAAATGGTACAAGAATTAATCTGCAGTGAGGTTCAACGAGTGTGGCGAGTGGGAGGGGTGTAGCAATCAAGAATCGTGCGTGCGACGCGAGCGTGCGCCGAGTCGGACCATCGTCCTAGTCGGGACGGAGCGAAGCAAGGCACACCGTGTCGGTGCGTAAGGATTAAACAGTGGTGCAGTGCGCAGCACAGGCGCAGGCCAAAGGAGCGTGGGGTGGACAGGTCTAATCGTCGCAAGGGGGTCGGGATACACACATCCACAACACACCCAGTCTAGGTCTCTATTTACAGTCGAACAAGGGTCGTGGCCAGGCCGGGCCGAGAGAGGGCAGCGGGGCGGCCAATCATTATATTCACAAGGCGCGAGGGTCTGTATACACAGAGTCTCACCTTCCGCAGCGTCGAAGCAAGTAGGTCGCGACACGCGCCCCTGCGGTCAGCCCCTGGCGTCACCTGGTAAACAAGGCGTCGTCCTGGTGCTTGCGCTGGCGCGCGAGCCATGACGACATCACTGGACGAGGCATAACCGGTCGACGAAGTCCGGCAGCTCCTACGTGGTCACGCACGACACGCGTGCCAAGGTCGTGCCACGCCGAGAGCATGAGCTGTTGCTCGAGGCGGTAGAGCGACTCGATCGAGAGGGCATTGTGCTGCGGGTTAGCCCAAAACGACAATCTCAACCCACCTTGACAATCGACAGCTCATTCTTCAGTGTCGCAATCTGCGACTCGTAGCTCTTCTGCACCTCGTTAAAGTCGGACGAGATGCGCTTCTCGTGCTCGGCGCGGAACAGCGCGTCCTGGTTCTTGATGAACGCGCGGGCCTGCTTGAGCCGGTCGGTGAGCTTGGCAACCTCGGTGGTGAGGGTGTCGTTCCTCTGGCGGAGCTCGAGGACTTCGTGCTGCACCATGGGCGAGACACCACCCGCCTCGAGCGACGCGCGGAGGTCGTTGAGACGCTGCTCGCGCTCCAGGGCCTCCTGGGTCCGCTCGTTGCCTGCAGACTGAAGCTCGATCTTGTCCATCATGAGGCTGGCGTCAGTGGAAGTGCAGAATGAAGCCCTCACCGTCTGATCTCCTCGAGGTGGAGACGGTCGCGCTCTTTCAGTGTCGACAGCTCGTCCTTGAGCGCCACGACCTGCTCGCTGAACTTGGCGCTATCCGTGTTGGCCTCGTCACGAGCCGAAGCAATGATGTTGCGCTTGTCCTTGTCCACCAGACCAACTGTGTAGGTGTTAGAATCAAAGCCAAACAGGACACCTACGATCAGCCTTGGCGGCGGTGAGCTGCCGGACAAGCTCCTCGTGAGCGACATCCGCCGCCTGCTTGTCCTTGACCAGGTTGTTGCGGTCCTCGAGCACCTCGTCGAGCTGCTGCCGGAGGGCGAGCGCTGTCTGCTGGTCATTGCCAGCACGGCCGGTCATGATGTGGTCGAGCTTGGCCTGGGCCAGCAGGGTCTGGCGGGTAGCCTCAAGGTAGTCGTTCTGGTACCTCTCACGGGCCTTGTTGGAATCAGCGAGCAGGGTCTCGAGAGCCGTAATCTTGTCCGTGTTGTCCAGAGGGACCTTGATCTCAGCGATCTCACGCTCGAGAGCCCGGATTTTCAGGCGCAGCCTGGTGGTCAGCGATATGTTGCCAAAGCCTGCACTGCCTGCACCCACTCAGTCTTGCTCAGGCCGGCCGACTCATCGTCTTCGACATCAAGCTCCACGTCCAATGACGTGTTGCCCGCATCGATCATCATGGATGCAACGCGGCGAGGGCCATGCTCCAGCTCTTTGATTCGTTCCTGGTGGACCTGGATCTCGTCGATGAGGCGATCGCGCTCGTGCTCCATGGTGGCAAGAGCAGTATGCGCGTCCTCGAGCTGGACGGCGAGCTGGGCATACTGCAGATCAGAACTGTGTCACACACTGTATCTCACCTCTGACGACTGCTCGTTGGCCTTCTTCTCCAGAATGTCGACCTGGGCCTTGTAGTTGTCGACCAGGGCCTTTGATGCACCAAGCTTGCGGATCTCGCCCTCGAGCGTCGAGTTCTTGTCGATGAGCTCGGCATTCTCCGCCTCCAGCGCTCTTAGTTCGCGTCTGAGGCCAGCAGAGTCCTCGAGCTTCTTCTTGAACTTCTCGATGACGTTCTCGCTCTTGTGCAACCTGTCCTCGACATGACGATACTCGTCGATCTGATCGCGCAGTTTGGCAACTTCGACCGTGGCGCTACGCAGTTCCTCGACCTAGTTGTTAGTGCTATCCTCTAATGCAGCCTCACAGTGCTGGTGAGCTCCGCGACAAGGGCGGTTTGCTTCTCGAGCGCCGCCTCTGTCTCGGCGAGTCCGTCCTCTGCTCTTGCCCTGAGTGTTAGCTGAGATTTCCGGGAAGCGCCAGCTTACAAGTCGGCGCGTAGGTTCTCCAGCTCGAGTGGACTGGCGGCGTTGCGCATCGTGTCCTCCAGTGACCGCTTCCTTGTCTCCCGTGTGTGCTCATCCTGAGACTCGTGCTGACCGTCAGAACCACGACCCATCCCCGCACGCACCAGGTTAGTCGTCAACCGATTGACTTGGTCGGTCATGTCCTCAAACTTGGCACGGAGGTCCTCGTTCTCCTGGATCAGGCGGTCACGCTCCTCGCGCAGAGCAGAGGAAATGGGCCTGGTGAGTTAGTACCACTTCGCGTGTGATCGATGACCACTCACGCAATCTCCGACCTGTCGTCGCTGGTTTCGTCCTCGGGGCCTTTGGGTAATGTTGCCATGACCTTGGGGATCAGCCACATAGCCGTAGATGACCGCAGCGGCAACTCACTCCTTCAATCGTCTTCATGATCTCCACCATCGAGCTCTCGTCAAGCGCCTGGATCTTGGCAATGACACGCTCGTTGGCTGGACCCATGGACCCGACGGCGACACAGACGCGGCATATTTGCAAGAGACCGGCCGAACCTTCGGGGCACTTGGGACTGCGGGCGATGGTGTTGAACGGCGGCTCGGGAAGTGACGTGACGGCGAGGGTAGGCGCGGTGGGCGAATTGATGGGGTACGACAGAAGAAGGCGGTACAGGCGTTTGCTGTAACGTGTGAGCACTAACTCGCGGTGGCTTGAGGAAGCATGCGTGACGCCGTCGACGACGTCGTGGAGGTGGTGGTGGTGCGATGCATTCCGAGGAAGTATACGCACAGTAAATTCATTCGTAGGACCCAGTTGTCCGACTGGGCGCCAGAGCCAGAGCTGCGGTGGTGGACTTTTGGACCATGGCCTTTGAAGTGTGCGCCGTCGCTGTGTGATGTCAGTGGGCGGCGGCGGTGGCGGGGCGGCGCGTGTGTGGTGATGCGCCATGATGGTGCACCGAGGCAGTGGCAGCGGCGGCGGCGTCGACAACGACCTACATCTGGTGCATTACCTGGTGGCAAGGTGGTTAGTCGGGAAGTATCGGTGGGGGTAGGCCAAGCAGGCAGGCCATTTGGCCACTGCTGCCCCAACTCACTTCCATGAGGACTTTTCCATCTGCGAGCTGTTCAAATGACACGACCCGCCGTGACGGCCTGAAACTGTTGAAGAGTGCGAGGAGGGCATCCTGCTCGCGACGCTGCGACAGAGACATTGCAGCGTGGGTCTGGGGCGGGTACGTTGACCCGCGGTTGCGTCGAGGAAAGTGACGATGATTGTGATGATGCTGATGTTGTTGTCGTCGTTGTGATTAAGGTTATGGGGAGGGGAGAGTAGGAGATGTGGGATAGGGGGGTCAATGTAGGCTGGGGGGACGAGGGAGGGCAAGGGAGGCAAGGGAAGGAGGGAAGGTAGGTGTGGTGGTGGTGGTTGGTGTCACAGTGGCCAAGAGTGGTAGCAGTAGCAGCAGCCCGCGCGACGTCGCCACGCCGCCGAAAGGATGGGTCCATGCGGGGTCTCCGCACGAGCCACCAACCAGCCAGCGCAGTTTCAACAACAAATCCATCATCCCGGTCTGCCCGGCAAGCACGCCGAAGAATGCTCCAAATGACGACGACCACTCCGACGGACATGGACGTGAACCGACTCCTTTGTACCGGATCCGACTCGTCAACGTACAGGCAAGGACACTTACTAGTTGCTACATAACATTGTAACAGCAAGCAACAATCTCCTAGACTCTGGCGCAACTGCTCCACCGATCCCCATACCCCCAACTGCCTTCGTCAGCGACGCATCTCACCGCCGGCACAACTCCGGCCTAGAACTCGAGCCGACCAAGCCACAGGCCACATCCCGACCGGACAGATGTTTGACTGGGACACGTATATTACCGAAACAATCGGCATCCCCGCCAACGAGTTCGGCATCACAAAGCTAACAGGTGGTATCATCAACTCGACAGTCCGACTGCGGCTCGACAAACCTCTATCGGAGGGTATCGCTGCCCATGATGCGAGTTCAACCCAGCCGGCCTCGTCAGCCTTCCCCACCAATGCCGCAACGAACGCCACCTCCTACGTCCTCAAATTCGCGCCGGCCCACATGCCCAACGAGCCCTCAGTCCCGCTCAGCACGGCCCGCCAGGCGGTCGAGGCCCGCGCCCTCCGCCACCTGTCCACGGACCCGCAGCTCGCGGGCGCCCTGCGCGCGGCCGACGTCGCGGTGCCAAGCCTCGTGTGGCACGACGAAGAGCGCAAAGTGCTGTGGATTAGCGACCTGGGCGAGTTGACCACCTTGTCGGATTACCTCCGGGCACAGGTCGTCGACGAGGTCGTCAGCGCGCTGTGGGATGGCAAGGAGGGCCCGTCTCCTGCGGCTATCGGCGCCAAGCTCGGCACAGCGCTCGCCAGCATCCACGCCGCGTCGATCAACCCCCCGCCAGAGACCGTCGCACAGCTGACGTACCGCGAGACGGACGTCGCCAACCAGCTTAAAGGGTACCTCGAAGTGCTGTTCACAAAGTATGAGCTCGACACGCCTGCCGACGCCGAGAAGCTGGCCCTCCGCATGGGCTTGGACTTTAGTCCTGAGCCGCGCGACGGGCTGAAGGTATGGGGCATGGGCGACCTGTGGCCTGGCAGTGTGCTGCTTACGACTCCACCATCAGACGGGATGGCGCTCGTCGACTGGGAGTTTCCGTACGTCGCGCACCCCGGCGCTGAGGTGGGGATGATCCTCGCCCATGTCGCCGGGCACGCATACGAGGCGGTGTACCCTGCTTCCGGGCGGACGCCGAGCGCAGGCGTAGCAGCGACCCTACGCGCGCGGTCACTCGAGTTTGGTACGGCACTCGCCGACGCGTATGCTGCCCGCGCACCGGAGCTGCTCTCGCACAGCTTCACCCGCGCCGCGCTGTGCGGGTACGGCCGCGAGGTTGCGCTCCAGGCCGACTTTAACGCCGAGTTTTATAGCGACACGGGGAAGCGTGCCACCGTGGTAGAGGGGCGGAGCGCGCTTGTAGCAGCTGGAGAGGGGGAGGAGGACGTCGACCTCGGCCGGTGGGCCAGTGTGGCTGGGGAGGAAGAGGGGGTCGGGGGTGGCGCGCTGCTGTTGCCTCTGCTGGCTAAGGTGAGGCAGGCGTAGAGAGCTAGATGCATGCGGTCTGAAGTGGGGGAGGGTGCCACGCCACCCATGGGCACTGCCACAGCGCTGCGAGCCGCCACTGTGATGCCGAACGGAGCTCATGGCTGCCACATCCATCCTTGACGCGATACGCACGCATGCAGGATCCGACGTCCTTGCCATTTCCATTCCAGGCGTCATTGTGGAAATGCCACGAGCCTTGGCGCGGGAGCAAAGGCCTAGCCTGGGTGGGTGCGCTGGGTGGCGGTGGCGGGACTATCGGCTTTGGCGCACTGGGGTGTCACCGAGTAACCCAGCTGTTCAATCACATTTCGTGCGTAGTCATCCAAGCGACAGCGGCGTAACAAGTCACACTGTAGCCCCATCCCACGACCGACTCACCGACCCTACACGACACGACCTACCTCATCAACGTCGACGTTTGACTCTTCTTCTCCATCACACACACAATACTCCACACAACACACCGGAGCCGACAGCACCCAGCAACGCCCAGCCAGCCAGCCAATCACACCCCGCGCATTCGTCACACCCCACCGCCCGGGTTTGTCCGCCCTAGTGTCACCACCGCCGCCGCCCGCCAGTTGTTTCGTTACTCATCCCTCTCCGACTCGGGGTTCCATCACATCGGACCTTGATTAATCTTCAACTCTTCGACTCCAACTACTATCTCACCCCTGCACCTCCTCCACCCATACACCATGTCCCTCCTCGCCCTGCGCCAGCCCCTCGCCTCGACGTCGCGCCTCGCCGCGCGCCGCTTCGCGTCGTCGTCGGCACCCACCCTCGCCCAGCCGGCACGAACAATCGTCCGCACCGACTCGCCCGCGGCACACCCCCACCTCGCGCCCCTGTCTGACGGCGGCAAGCCCGGCGCAACGGTCGCTGGCTCTTCGCTGTCGGCTGCGCCGTCGTCGGACGCCGCCGCCGCCAAGCCCAAGCCTAGGCGACGTGAGATCAAGTCGAAGAAGGCGGCATTGTCAATCGTGAGTTGCATGGAGGGGTGGTAGTGAGGGTTTCGCTGACGCTGCTTCCTTGCGATTGTTGCTGCTCCGACCTGATGTTACTCCTCTACTCTCCTGTGCTCGCTGCCGCTCCACCTCGCCTTGTGACCCCGCTCCTCCCACAGACCCCCGAAGCCGTTGGCCGCCTCCGCGCTCTCTCCTCCTCCCCCACCGAGCCCAAGCTCCTCCGTATCGGCGTCAAGACGCGTGGCTGCGCCGGCATGGCCTACCACCTCGAATACGTCAACCCCCCAGGCGGCAAGTTTGACGAGGTGGTCGAGCAGGACGGCGTCAAGGTCCTAATCGACTCCAAGGCCCTCTTCTCCATCATTGGGTCGCGCATGGACTGGCGGGATAACCGCTTGAGTGCGGGATTTGTCTTTGACAAGTGAGTGTGTGGTCGGGAGGAGTGTGTGGGGTGGGCGGGGTGCTGGCGGACTCCCCCATGGTTGCGGCATCTCGCGCTACGTTTGCCATGGAGCCCTAGTGGGCCGATGCCGCCTCCACCCAGCCTCCCCTGTGCCATCTTACACGCGATCGCCTGCTGACGCCCCCTAGCCCGAACATTGTCGACACGTGTGGCTGCGGCGAGAGTTTCAACATCAAGTTTTAGATGAAGAAGACGACGACGCCGTACAGCTAGACCGGGTCGGATCAAACGCGGATACCGACCATCTCATGTAACCTGCCAAGTGTACCACTATTGGAATCAATGCATCTGTTTGCCTAGTGAGGGGGGAGGGTGCAAAGCTATTTGGTTCTGGGGGTGGTCTGAGCGTCCCGAATGAGTGTGAGGGAGGATGGGAGGAGAGGCGGAGAACTCGCGGACGGCCTGTCCGTGTCCACGGCTTTGATGTACACAATGCAGCCGCGCATCGTGGGGTGTATGCTTGATCACTGTATCCCCTCTCACGCCTCGGTACCCCATGCAGCATGCAGCCATCGCAACCATGCACATGAAGCCCGCTGGACCACTCGTGGGCCAACGACCCAGTCGCCGCGGCCAGCCAGCCAGCCAGCCGCCGCCTTGCCCTCGTCGGGGCACGGAACCCGACAGTCGGGGCCCAACGCACCCGATTACCGGGCCGGCACCAACAACAATTCGTGCTCGCGCGTCACAAGGCCACACCAACATCTCGTGGCTGAACTCTGTACTCTCCACCTCGCCACCACACAATGACCGCGGCGTGGAGCTTCTCCAGCTCGCCCCAGTTCCCCTCCAGCTTCCCCGGGACGCCGCGCAGCCCCGGCCCGACCTCGCCCTTGTCCCGCTCGCCACTGTTCGACCGCGCGTGGACAATCTCGCTCGACACGGACAGGCCGGCACACCGCTCGTGGTCGCTTGCCGCCGGCCCACCACCTCCATCCAACCCGCCCATACTCCCGCCCGAGGTCCTGCGCCGCGTGATTGCCCATGCGCTCGCCCTGCCCCCGTCGTATCCCTCCGACGTGGGCCGCAAGCCGCCCGCAGCGAGCTGGGACGCGCACGGCGGCCGGGCTGCGCGCAAGGCGCTCGCGGCGCGCGTCGTGCAGCGCGAGGGCGTGGCGCGGACGGCGCGCGCGCTCATGTGTGTCTGCCGCGCTTGGAAGGTGAGTCGAGGCCTGTTGCCACCCGGAGCTAGCTGTGGCATGCCTGGCTTATGCGCTCCTTTGGGGATGGGATTGGCGCTCGCTCGGGCGCACGCTCCCTCCCCCACATCACATCACGCCACTGACACCCGTGCCAGCCCCTCGTATTGAAGTACCTCTATGCCGAGCCCCACATCCACGGGGACAACGTCGCGGGCCTCGCGCAGGCGCTCGTGCTCGGCGACCGCAAGTGGTCCGACATCAACATCCACCCGCACTCGGTGCCCGGGCGGTGGATCACCGTGCTCGACCTGAGCGGGCTCGGCCCGGGCGGGTCGTATCTCGGCGCTGACCCCGTGACTGTGCGCCGCGCGTGCTCGGCCCTGCTGGAGCTCGCGCCGCGCGTCACCCATCTCCGACTGCCCGTCACCGGCGTGTCGCTCGACGACCTGCGCGTCGCGCCGTGCATCCGCAAACTGAAGGCCCTCGAGGGCGTGCACCTCGGTAATGAGGAGAGCGAGGTCGAGGCCGTGCGGCTCCTGCGCGCCGCGAAGGAGCTGGAAGTCCTCGGACTCGTGTGGATAGGCGGTGCGCTGCCCCCCGACGATGAGGAGGCGCTCGACGACCTCGACCTCGACGACGACCCGGATGCCCCCCCGCCCCCGCCGCCGCTCAACCTCGCCCACCTGCACACGCTCACCCTGGTCGGCGGACCGCCGGGCACGCTGCTGTCCACGTTGACGCGGTCCGACCTCCCGCGGCTGTCGAGGCTTGTGATGTCGCCATACGAGTCGCGCTTGAGCGCGTGGGAGGACGACCCGGTGCGTGGCGGTCGCCGCGCGCTACAGCTCGCCCACGGCGACAAGATTGTCAGCCTGACGTACGTTGCCACCATGGACTGGCCGCGCAACGACCTCATGCCGCCGGCGGACACGCTCTCGCTGCACCCGCAGCTGCGCCATCTCAACCTCGCCCTCCCGCACGCGCTGCTGGCGGAGAACCCCCAGTTCGCACTAGCGCTCGCGCGCGCCGACCACCCACTAATGCACGTCACGCTGCCGCGGTGGCCGCGCGTGCCTCAGTCGTCCGTCTCGCCCGGCCCTGGCTCGGCGCCAGCACAGCTCCAGCCCAACGCGTCCGCCGCAAGCCTCCGCAGCCTCCCCAGCCCGGGGGGCAACGCGTTCCTCAGCACGCTCATGTCGCGCCCGTCACGTATCCGCACGATCGCAATCGACGGGTTCACGTGGGTGCCGCCCGCGCTGGGCCGCTGGGCCGCCGAGTCGGGCGACAGCGGCATGCTGCGTAACTGGGCGACTTGGCTGGTACGCTTTGGCGTCGACCTTAAGGACATGGACGGCGGCGCCGCGCCTATCGTCGACAGGGGCAGGGCGGGCGGCGGTGTCGGGCGCTCGAGCTTTGACTCGGGCTCGTTTGGCGGACCGATGCAGCGCCGAGGCAGCGGCCAGGGGCGCGGACGGAGCAGCTTTGATGGCGGCGCGTTGGCGGCCGCTGCGGCCATTGCGCGCCGCCAGAGCGGCGGCTCGGCGGGTGCGTATGGCGGGCGGAGGAGAGCGAATAATGGCGAGTCGGACGAGGAGGACAGTGATGGGGGGTAAGGCGGCGTCGGGCCGTCCGCGCAGCGGATGGCGTAGGCGCAGTCCATCCGCCACCACCAAGCTCTTCTCGTCTCTTTGGCGCACTGCCACTGCCACTTCGCCACAAGCCAGCACGCACCCCTCACAGTAGTACCAAATCCCCCCTCATACTAATACGTTGTAGATCTAGACCATGGCACCATGCATTGTGAGTGAGCATCGAGCGAGGTGGGTGCGAGGTAAGTGTGGCGTAGCGTCGTGTGTCGAGCGACTGATAGAATTCTGATGCCAGATCTGATGACTAGGCACTGCCACTTATCTCGACTGAGGAGTCTACCCCTGGCTGATGAGTCGCACGAGCGCGACCTCGTCGCCTCGTCGTCACCGTGCCCTCGTGCGAGCGCTGACACACAGCGACTCCCAGTGTAGGTACGCACGGCGCGGTGCGAGGTGTCAGCGCCCACGCCAGATCGACGAGATCTAATCTAGCAACGCCATCGCACACCAGGGACGCGACTAACTTCACTGAACTCTTCTGACCCGCGAGAGTAAGCTCAACGTCCCCTCGGTATGGGCCAAGTGGCCCGCTCAGCTGTTCAAGTATCTCGCACCTCGTCGAGCGTCGAGGGGATATAAACCCCCAGACTCGCGTCCATCTCAACACCCCAAGCCCGCTCCTGCCCCTCCTCCTCCCTTCCCTCCCTCACCCCCCTCACCGACAACCAAACCTCTCCACCCTCTCCACAAATCGACAAAACCTACTCCCACTATAATGCACCTCGCCAAGCTCCTCCCCCTCCTCGCGTTCCTAGCGCTCCCAGCCTCCGCGGCCCCGGCGCCACCGCCGCCATCCGCCACGCCCTCCCCGCCAGGCGGCCCGCCAGCCCCCCCTCCCCCGCCTCCCCCACCCACGCCGACGCCCCCGCCCCCTGGGGCCTGCGTCGGCCTCGGGGTGCAGCTCAGGCGCGACGAGCTCCGCCAGCTCGTTGACGCCGCGATCGATGCCCCGATCGACGCCTCGCTGCGCCGCGACGACAGCGGCGCCGAGGCCCGCGGCCTGGCCGACCTCATCGGCTCCATCCCGCTCATTGGCGGCGGTATCGCCGGTAAGATCCCCGCCGGCGCCAACGTCAATGCGCTGCTCGGCCATCGTCGCGACGACGCAGCCGTGCCCGCCGACATTGATGCTGCGCTCGCTGATGACCCTGTCGAGATCATCCTCCGCCGCCTCCAGGCCCGCGGTCTGCTCGGCGGCCTCCTGGGCAACTTGCCGGTCGTCGGTGGCCTCGGCGGCGGCCCACTGCCCACTGGCGGCCCTGTCGGCAACCTCCCGGTCGGTAGCGGCCTGCTCGGCGGTCTGCTCCGCCGCCTCCCGGTCACCGGCGGCCCCCTTCTTGGGGCCAACGTCAACGCGATGGCCGGCCTTCGCCGCAGCGAGGACGTCGCGCGCCGCCAGCTCGACCCGGCCATCAACGACCTCCTCCGCGGCCTCGAGGACGCGATCGACGCCCTCCTTGGCCCCGCCCCCCAGGTCAGCCCTCCGCTTGGAGAGGTCACCCCTCCGCCCGGGGACGTCACGCCGCCCCCTCCCCCGCCCGACCGTCGCCAGCTGGTCGAGCTCGACATCGAGGCCGTCCTCGCTAATGACCCTATCGACATCGTACTCCGCCGCGAGCACAAGGCCGACGCTGAGGCCCGTGGCCTGCTCGGCGGCCTTCTGGATGGCCTCCCGGTAGTTGGCCCCCTTCTGGGCGGCCTCCCGGTGGTTGGCGGTCTTGGAGGCAACCCCCCCGTCGGCGGCGGGGGCGTTGGAAAGCTCCCGGTGAGCGGCAGCCTCGTCGGCGCCAACGTCAACGCGGTGCTC
Organism: Vanrija pseudolonga; assembly: GCF_020906515.1. Taxonomy (NCBI): domain Eukaryota; kingdom Fungi; phylum Basidiomycota; class Tremellomycetes; order Trichosporonales; family Trichosporonaceae; genus Vanrija; species Vanrija pseudolonga. The sequence goes on along the minus strand of NC_085851.1, from coordinate 3,155,701 downwards.
GGCCTTCGTCGAGACGGTGCTTCTCCCGCCCGCCGCCAGGTCGCCGAGGCCCTACAGGCCCTCGAGGCTGCCGTCACCCAACTGTCCTCAGCCACCGGTGACACGGTGCCCGTCGGCACCCCGGCCCACCGCCGCCGCCAGCTCGAGCCGGCCGTCAACGGCCTCCTCCACGAACTCAAGCTCACGCTCGACGGCCTCCTCGGTGCCCCAGCCGGCCATGACCCTTTGGGCTTTGGCGGTGCCACCCCGCCCCACGGCCGCCGCCAGTTTGGCGTCATCGCCGACCTCGAGGACCCCGGCGCCCCCATTGTTGTCGACGTCGGCCCCGAAGTCGAGGTCATCCGGCGTCAGGTCAGCGGCCTCCCTGCCCCGCCTTGTGGCCTTTCCGGCGTCGACCCCAACGGAGCCCTCTGCGGCCCACTTGGTGCAGTCATCGGTGATGTGAACGCTCACCTCGCCGATGTGGGTGCTCACCTCGGTGCCCGCGACGACGCACACTCCGCCCGCCGCCAGGTCGCCGAGGCCCACGGCCCACGCGCCGGCCTCCCGGGTGTTGGTGGCCTCCTCGGTAACCTCCCGATCGTTGGCGACCTCCTTGGCGGCCTTCTTGGCAACCTCCCGACCTCTGCCCCCCTTCTTGGTGCCGACGTCTCCGCGGTAGTCGGCCTTCGTCGCGACGATGGCGTCGAGTCTGCCCGCCGTCAGCTCGCCCAGGCGCTGCAAGGCCTTGAGGCCGAGGTTGACGTGCCCGCCCAGCTCCTAATTGACACGCTTCCCTCCGTTGAGGGAGACGTCCTGGGCCGCCGCCAGCTCGAGACGGCACTCGACGACCTCCTCAACAGCCTTGGTCCACTGGTCGACGACCTCCTCGGCCCCCAGGGCCCGGCTGGGGCTGTCGAGAACCCCAACCGCCGCCAGCTCGCGAACGTACTCGACGACGCCCTCAAGGGCCTCGGATACGCCGTTGACGACCTCACCGTGGGCCAGGACGCAGGTGCTACCAACCCGCCCCACCGCCGCCAGCTCGGTACGGCCCTTGACCACCTGCTCAACGACCTTGGCCAGCTCGTCGACGACCTCAGCGGCTCACTGCCCGGTGGCCCTCCCGCCGGTGGCGCCACCAACCCTCCGCACCGCCGACAGATCATCCCGCTGCCCCCGATTAGTCCCCTCCCCTTCCCCCCAATCGACACCGCTATCCAGGCCGGTATCGACGACACCGCCCTAGTCGCGGCCGATGTCACTGTCGAACGCCGCCAGCTCATCGACGTTGATGTTTACGCCGACGTCGATGTGAATCTTCGCCGTCGTCAGGTCGACCTCGACATTGACCCCGAAGTCGTTGCCGTGCTTCGCCGCCAGGCCACCGACGACATTGACGCCGATGTCGACGTCGAGCTTCGCCGTCGCCAGCTCGGCCTTCCTCTGCTTGGCGGCCTCGGTGGACTTCTCGGTGGCATCGACAAGCTCCCTATCGGTGAGCTCCCGATCGGCAAGACCCCACCCCCCGGAAAGCCCTCGTTCCCCTCCGTGCCCCCGGTCCCCGGCAAGCTTCCCCTCGGCCCTCCTCCCCTCCCCGTCGAGCTCCCAGTTCTCGGCGACGCGGTCCAGCTTCCAGCCCCGCTCCGCCGCGACCCTCCTGCTAACCCGCCGCCCACCACTCCTGACATCCCTGGCATCAAGGCAGACCTTGCCGCCAAGTTTGGCAGCATCGTTGCCGAACTCCAGGGGGACATTACTGCCATGAACCCATCCCCTCCTCTGCCTCTCGGTCTCGGTCGTCGCGGTACTGCTCGCCAGCTCGTCGATGCCGATGTCTTCGTGGATCTCAACCTCGACGGCATTCCTCCTCCGGCCCGGCGTTTCAGCCGCCGCCAGCTTCTCGGCATTGACCTCAACATCGATGTCGGTGCTACGTGCGGCACCCCCGAGTTCACGGCCCAGCTCTCTGCCCTCACCTCCACGCTCAACTCGAACGGCGCAGGCAACTTCGGCACACTCGTCCTCACAGCGCTTGCCCAGACTCAGCAGGGCTGCGCGTTCGTCTTCCCGCTCGTGACCGACGGCAAGACTATCCTCGCGCCAGAGGACAGCGCCTGCACGCCAGACCTCGTGTCGCAGTTTACCGCCGACCCGTCGCTGCTTCTTCTTTACGTGAGTATCTCTTGTGCCGAAGACTCTTGGGGCAACACTTACACCCCCAGTTCTCTCCCAACCACGAGGCCCACAGCAGCGATTTCATCTCCTCAGGCCCCACCTTCGCCCCCGTCTTCCCTCTCGCCGCCGAGCTCGTTAGCTACTGGCGCGGCGGCATGGACTCGCTCTGGCTCAAGCTGCTGGGCTCTGGGGCCGAGGCCGTGGTCCTCCAGGCCGACATTGCGACTGCAACCGGCACGGCGATGATGAGTGGCAGGGCCGTGAGTGTAGCTGACGCCCCAGATCCTCAAGAACGCTTGGGGCCAGCCCGCCACTCTGGCTTGAGGGTGCGAACACACATGGGCTGCTCATTCAAAAGGATTAATGGACTCTGGGACCGTCCCGCACACATTCACACATTCACTGTCGTACATAGAAAGTTTGATGAACCTAATACAGTGTGAGGTCTGAGGGGCATATGGCATTCATTGGTGGCGTCGAAAGTGGCGAGCAGGGCGAAGTAGCCTCGAGCCATTGAGACCCTGCCATCAGCTGACCCGCCAACGCCACATCCCAGACCGTCAGCTGTTATCTCGGCGATCATGTAGGGCACGCGACACCTGGCTCATGGAGCCGAGAGGACGAGATTGCAAAGCCCGCAGCTTCGCTGCTCGCCACCGCTCGCCACGCCCGAGTCAACCACGATCCATCACCCTGCGTGTATTTGATTCACTATAGCTACGAAGACAGGAAAGACAGATTTGCTACGATACATGTGTTCACACCTTTTGGACGACCGCGACCTCTGCGGCCTTGGGCTCGTCCTTCTCGTCAAACGTGTGCTCTGACGTGGGCGAGCCGGCGCGGTTGCCGTTGATGCCCATGCCGGAAATGTCGATGCCATTCTCGACGAGGTACTCGCGGAAGAGGACGTCCTCGTCGGCCATGGCGTCGGGCTTGATGGTGGGGAAGAAGAAGAAGGCCACGATGGCTGAGAGGAGGGCGAGACCCGAGCCAATGTAGAAGATGCCGTTCTCGCGCAGGATCGAGTCTTTGGGGAAGCGGGCGATGATGTGGGGGAACGTGTAGCTGGGTGGGTTAGAGAGGCACAAAGTAAACACACTTACGTTCCGATGAAGGCGCCGACCTTGCCGGACGCGGCGGCGATCGAGTAGATCTGCGCGCGGGCAGCGGTGGGGCCGATGGCCTTGGCAGCGAACAGGGGCACGTTGTTGCCCGGGCCGACCTCACCCCAGCAGAGGAAGATGCCGTAGAAGATGGCGAAGCCGACGGTGCGCTTCTTGAAGTAGGAGTAGGCGCCGGAGAGGGCGAAGCCAAAGACGGCCTGCATCACGAGACCGAAGACCATGCAGCGCTTGGGGCCGAGCCAGTCGGAGAGGAAGGCGCCGATGAACGCGCCTGGGCAGTAGAACGCGTTGATGAGGCAGCCCCAGCCGAGGATCTGGACGAGCGTTGGGTCGGGGCCGATGGCGCCCTCGGTGATGGTGCCGGCGTACATGCCGAAGGGGTACGTGATCCAGTCGTAGATGAACCAGCAGAAGGAGACGGCGAGGAGCTTGCCCCAGTAGCGCTTGATGATGAGCCAGTAGGGGATCTTGACGTGCTTCATCGAGTTCTTCTTGTATGCCTCGGGCTCCTCCATGAAGATACGCACGAACAGCAACAGCAGGGGAGGAATGGCACCGAGGGCGAGGGCGCCACGCCACACGACACGGAGGTGGCCTTCGCCGAAGATCCAGAGGATGATGAGGGGCACAAGCCATGCGACGGCTGCAAGGTCAGCGTGGCCGCTGAAACACACTCACGGAAGCCCATGTCAATGATGAAGTGCGTCGCCCACACAAAGTATCGCTGCTGATGTGTCTTCTTGACGCCCGGGTTCTCGGTCGACTCGGCAGCGGCGGTCGAGCCACAGGGGTACTCGCCGCCGATACCGATACCGACGAGGAACCGGAATGCGATCAGACAGTTGATGAGCACCTGGGGCGTGGGGCCAGACGAGCATGCCATGAGGATCATGAACACGAAGATGATGGCCTTGGCGAGTTAGCCGGTGGCGATGAAAAGCAGCCGCGCTGCAGTGGGCAAGCAACATACCGTGGTGAGGAACATGCCTGGCTTACGGCCAAGCTTGTCCGAGATGAAGCCAAAGGCGATCATACCGATCACCACTGTGGTGGTGGGTGGTCAGTGGCGATCTCTCAGCCGGCGGCGACCGACGACCGGCACAGGCACTGCAGCTGCAACTCACTTCCGGCAAAACCCATCGAACCAAGCAGCGATCGGTTCTCCGTCTTGTCAGAGTCCATCCAGTCGGGGTACAGCCTCGCGAGGACCGTGTTGACTGGGGAGATGACGGCGTTGGCGTAGCCATCAGAGAAGAGTGCGGCGCCCTGCGAGGTTAGTTGGGGCTTAACGGGCGAGGCTGGCCGTGGTGGTGGCACCACCCTGTGCGATGCTCACGGCGGCGAAGATTCTGCGCTCTGTCAGCCCTGTTCATCGCCGCGCTTGCCTACATGATTGCAGCGCACTCGTCGTCATCAGAAGGGTCACGCGACGCGCGCGAGACGGGCGGCAAACCAAACACCGACCACTCTGGGCAGGTAGGTAGGTACTCACGTTGCTGTGCTTCCCAGCATGCGCCGGCGGGCGACGGCCGCGTCTGGGTCGGCCGCGTCGGCAGAGTTGCGGAACAGACCAGGCATGGTGTGCTCTGTTTGTCTGTACAGTTCAAGCTCGACTTGGGCGGGTGAGTTTGGAGATGTGTGGGCGTTTCACAGGTCCACTCGGCGGTCGGGTATATGAGGGCAGCAGGCAAACAGGGGATGTAGGATAGCACGTATCATATCGGGCTGACCGGTCTACTGGTAGCCTGGTAGCCTGACTGAGCCTGGTAGCAGCAGCTCTGCAGAGCAGCAGCGGCAGCATGGGCTGGCTGGCTGGCTGGCGGTGCACCCGGTGGGCCGCGGAGGGCAGCGGAGCAGCACATGCGGTGAGGGACAGCCGATGTGCCAGAAGGGTTCAATGCCAAGACTTTTTTTTCCTGCAGGTTACGTTCGGCGTCATGTTAGCTAGCGGCAGCCGCCACAGAGCCACGGACCACGCGCACCGCACAGCCGCTGAGCGTCAGCTCCAACGTCAGCGTGCGCCGCGTGCGTGCGGCGCTAGGCTCGCTCCACTCCCAGGCAGGCAGGCGAACTAGGCGGGCGGGTGACCTCGGGTGCCTCAGGCACTCTGCCCAGGCGCGCGCCAGCTGCAAGGCGTTTCGAAACTAATCCCTCCCCCTGTTCCTGATCGTGCGTTTAGGTGACACGAAACGTCGTCAGTGGTGGGGTGAGGAGGTGGTCATGGGACATGGGATACGGGTTGAAGCCATGCGATAGGCGGAAAGTGGTGCTGCGGGATCGGAGGAAGCGGGGGTAGATGTAGACAGACTCGCACGACGCATGCGAGTCGTTGTGCTGGCTGGGAGATATGTGCCTGCTGATCTGCCCTATCGATTGCCGCCATTGCCGCACGCGAGCGCCGCCTCGACTGGGACTGTGGGGATGTGAGCGGCGGCAACGGCGGGGCATCGGGGACCCACGGCGCAAGCAGGGAGGAGCGGGCATGAAGCAGCAGCAGCAGTCTTGGACTGCACGTCAAGCGAAGTAAGCGGCGAGTAAGTAGGCGAGCGAGGCCACACGCACCGACTCTACAGCTTGTTCGCAGCGTACAACTCGGCGGTTGATTCGTCGCCTCGTCGCCGCAACCTCGCCGTCGAGCCGAGGCCGCTCTTGCCAAGCTCTCACCGACCTCCAGCACGTCCGAGCGCGCTTCGGCTACTTGGCAAACGTCAAGCAGCAGTCAAGCCGGCTGACAAGCCACAGCGAGCCGCATGGGGAGGGGACATGGGTGGGGAGTGGAGTTGGGAAGGGTTGCGATGGCCGCTCAAGCAGGTGGCAAGCGACGCGGAGTGCACGTTGCGCCGCGGCGCCCGGCTCGACTCGGCTGGGCTGGCCGCCCTCGGTGCTCGGCAGCGCGCGTCGACGCCACGCCCGACGCATCGCCTCGCCCCACCCACTTGCATGTGTCATTGTCGTGCTCGCCGCCTCGGTCGACGGGACCGGACCGCTCGATGAGTGGCAATTGGTGCCCCGCTGATCGATGTGGTTGGGTTGCCCGCTGGCTGGAAAGTGACGCCGCCATTCCTCGACTCTCGAAACACTGATGTTCTAATGCTTCTCTTCTTGGCGGCGACGACAGTGTCAGGTGAGGTGAGTAGTCGACGCACATACGCCCAGCAATGCACGCCGTCGCCACCCACCACTTTGCTATTTCTGGCTTCGGGCAACCGAAATCCCAAGCCAACTTGCGCGCGCGCCAGATCTGATTCCAACTGACCCAAAGCTGTGTGGCGGCAGACACATGTGATCAGCGATAGTAGTGTGCATGTGGGATGATGACGCCCCGCGACGCTGCTCATGCAACAGTTGGTTGACGCGACGAGGAAGACCCCGAGTGGTACTTAACCCAGTCCTTTGCCCGCGGCACACCTCACTCACTTCTTCCTCCTCACTCCGTCGCCTTCAACCCACGCCCACGCACCCACAATGCTCCTCACCAAGCTCATCTCCGCCGCTCTCCTCCTCGCCCTTCCTGCAGCCGCGGCCACCGAGTCGCGCCAGCTCGACGCGCGCCTCAACGCCGCCGACCGCCGCGAGCTCCTCGTTCCTCAGCGCCGCGACGCGCCCGCTCGCCCCAAGGCCAATGCCGCTCGCCAGGCGCCCGACATGGTGACGACGTGCGGCACGCCCCAGTTCAAGGGCCAGCTCCAGGCGCTGCAGTGCACGCTTGGCTCGAACGGCGCCGGCAAGTTTGGCGACCTCCTCGGTACGCTCTCTACCACCGCGGGCGGGTGCAACTATGTCTACCCGCTCGTCACGAAGGCCATGACGGTGCTCGCGCCCCAGGACAGCGCGATGACGCCTGAGCTTGTTGGCGACTTTACATGCAACCCTGGTCTTCTGCAGCAGTATGTGAGTAAGCGGGAAGGGGAGGGAAGGCGGCCCACAACCAGAGCCCACATTCACGCCACAGTACTCGACCACCAAGGCGCTCCACCGCTCCGACTTCCTCAACCAGTCGGACCGCACGATCGACCTCGCGTCCGTCACGGCCATCTACTGGGTGGGCGGCATGGCGTCGCTCTGGATGGAGATCCAGGGCACCACGACCGAGGCGGTGGTGCTCACCGTCGACATCTCGACCGCGACTGGTACTGCGGTGGTACGTTGGCGAACTGGGCGAGGGAGAGGGGCGCAACGGCTGACACTTTGCAGATCCTCAAGAACGCCTGGGGCCAGCCTGCGACGCTGGTTTAGGCGACGTTTTCACGAGCCAAGCTTCACGACGCCTAGCGACGACAAGACATCCGCCGTGCGATACGGACACTGGGCCCAGCCCTGGACACTTTCGTAGGACATTATGAATCCGAGTGAAGTGTGCAGGATGTGGCGAGTGGCACATACGCTGGCGACTGGAGGGCGTCACTCTGCCACAGAAGTCGAGACGCCCGTGCGCGGTGCGAAGGGCTGAAAGACGTTAATAGCAACAACGTTCTAACTATCGCCCTCGGTGCAAGATGCTGTCGCTGGCGCGCTCGCACCGCTCGTGTACACACCCCGCCACGATCCCCTTGCCCGCCACCACCACCAATGCTCGTGCCGCCGACGCTTCTGCGTCGCCGCAGCCACGCTGCGCTATTTTCGTCGCGATAGCCTCAGCGTCGTGCTTCGGGCGTGATATTAACCCAAGGCGGTGAGTGTGCAGATCTGGTGCGGGGGAGAAGCGCACGGTGGAGGTAAAGAAGCTTGGCTTCGGGAGCAACAACAAGCTGACTGCTGGAGAAGATATAACTGCTCTTCCTCGCCTTCCTCCTCATCCCCACCTTCGTTCTCTCCCTCTTCCTCACTCGCCACCCTCACCCACCACAGAATGAAGCTCACCACCCTCCTCGTCGCCGCTACCTCGTTCCTCTTCGCGGCTGCCGCGCCAGCCCCTTACCACCTGGGCAAGTGCGCCACGCCCGACTTCAACCACCAGCTCTTCGCGCTCTCCGCTACGCTGGGCGGCAACGGCGCCAGCCTGTTCCCGCACCTCCTCATCCAGCTCTCGGCGACCAAGGACGGCTGCAAGGCCGTCTACCCCCTCGTCACGGAGGCCAAGACGATCCTCGCGCCGCAGGACAGCGCGATGACGGCGGATCTCGTCGCCGAGTTTACCGCCAACCCCAGCCTTCTGGGCGAGTATGTGAGTGACTGAGTATTGACTGCAACTACACGACACGCTCGCTGACACTAGCTTGCCCGCAGTACTCGACCACCACGGAGCTCCACCGCACCGACTTCTTCAACCAGGCCAACCGCGTCATCGAGCTCGAGTCCGCCACCGCCATCTACTGGGTCGGCGGCATGGCGTCGCTCTGGCTCGAGATCAAGGGCACCACGAACGAGGCGGTGGTCCTCCAGACTGACATTGCCACCGCGACTGGCACCGCGCTGGTGAGTTGGCGGCGCGGGGCGACTGCAGTAGCTGACGACAACAGATCCTCAAGAACGCCTGGGGCCAGCCCGCTACACTCGTCAAGCGCGGCTGGCCTCCCTGCTCGACGTGCAAGTGAGGCACGCGTGGCACGCGCTGCAGCCTGTGTAAATGAGCCAGTTAGGACTCTCGCCTCTGAACACTTAGTAGGACACTGTGCATGTAGTGAGTAGTGTTATCGTCGCACGGCCGAGTACAGCCTCATGACGTCGTCGTCGTTGGGTGGTTGCGCCGTCGTCAACCTGCCGCACGCCATCGCCATGTGTCTTCGGATCAACTGCCAAGATGATGAGCATTGCAGATCATCCTCCGCTATCGGGGCTGGCTAAACTCGTCCTGGTCAGCTTTAGCAGCACTGGATCAGCGTCATGCGATGAGGTGTGCTGTTTTGGATTCCTTGGCGTGAGGGTGGTAAATAGCACAGCATTAGCGTCCAGCCGAGCGTGCCGATGCCGGTGTGGGCGGGGGGCCAAGGCGTGCGGGGCTGCACGCGGGCATGTGGTGCTTGGCCAGGCACGCCCGTGAAACGGTCGTCACGGAGAGAGCTTGGTGGACTGTGGCTGCTGCCGCGGCTGTCTTGGCGCGGCGTGTGCCCACCACGACCCACGCCGGACTCCCGCCGACGGCCGTAAAATCACCAAGTCAACTCGCCATTCACGTTGCACCGCACTGTCAACATCGCGTTAGACATAAATACGACCTCGCCGCGCCGCAGCAATCAACTCCCCATCAACATCCGCAGCACTACACCCTGCTTTACTATCATCACACACACACACTCATGCGCTCAGTACTTTTCGCCGCTGCCCTCGTCGCGGCCGCGCACGCCGCGCCGACCAACGACGACATTACAAATCTCGTCACGAGCGACACCACCGCCGAACACGACGACACCCCCGCCCCCGCGTCCGCCACTGCCTCGGCGGCAGACTGCGCCACCGACGCCTTCGCCACCGCACTCGCCGCGTGGCGGGATACGCTGGCCGCGCACGGCGCAGCCAAGTTTGCGTCGGCGCTCGCCACCGCCGCCACCTCGGACGTCGGGTGCGCCCGCCTCCTCGAGCTCGCCCACGGCGGCGTGACGCTGTTCGCGCCTATCGACGCGGCATGGGGCGCCGAGGCTGACGCCGCGGTCGCCCGCAACCCCGCCGTCATTGGCAACCACGTAAGTTTTGCAGCAGCATTGTGCGAGCTCGGGCGCCCAAGCTGACGCCTCAGATCTCGCTCCACACCGTCTCGGGTAAAGACCTCGACGAGGGCGGAGACCTCACCCTCGCGTCGGACGCAACAGCACACTACTGGCATGGCGACGACGCCTCGTACGTCGCTCTCGCGCCCGACCTTGCCGCCGTGCTCGAGCACGACATCCCGCTCGAGACGGACACGCCGTCGACAGTACACATCATCGGCGCGGCCCTGCTGCACCCGCCACGGGGGAAGCACTACCTCGAGGTCCGTAAGGGCGGTGGTGGCGGCGGTGGCAGAGGCGGTGGTGGTGGAGGTGGCGCGTCGAGCGGCGGCAGCAAGGGCGGCTCGTCGAGCTCCGGCGGCTCCAGCTCGGGCGGCTCCAAGGCCCCGCCACCGTACTCGCCCCCCGCGTCCGGCGGCACATCGTCTGGCGGCACCGGCACGAAGGGCGGTTCGAGCGGCGCCGCTGGTGGCGCGGCTGCTGGTGCGGCCGGTGGTGCCGTTGTCGGCGGCGCGATCGGCTACGGCGCTGCTGGCGGCTACGGCGGCAGCGGATACCACGGCTCGGGGTACAGCAATGGCACGAGCCACAGCGCCGCAAGTGACCTTGTCCCTAGCTTTGCGCTCGCCGCGGTTGGTATTGCCCTTGCCCAGCTCTTCTGAGCGCTGTAGATTAGACTTGCTTGTCACCTTGTAGCATAGCGCATATGGAGTATAATGATCTTGAGTACGGGTCTGGGGTGGCGCTGTGGTGCAGTCGAAGCCAGTGGCAGAGTGGTTAGGTATCGTTCGACGTCCACGGTCACGACTGACGGGGACAGTGCCAGCTAGCTGTGCCGAGGGCACAAGTGGCTCGTCAAATGGCGCATCGACTGCCATGCTGCCATCTCGTCGGGTTGAAGTCCGTTGTCCTTCTCATCTCACCTCCCCTCCCCTTCCAACCCCCTTCCCCTTGCACACACCCCACCCCACCGCAATGTGAGTTGTACATGCCATGCTGCTATATGCCGTCTACTTCTCTCCCGCGCGCGCTCATGGCCGCTCGCCGCCCTCGATCAGAGGCAGCCCGGGCTCGGTCTCGGCCGCCTTGGGAGCCTCGAGCTGCTCCAGCTCCAGCTGCTTGGCCCGGAGCATCTCGTAGCGCAGGCCGTGCAGCTGGTTGAAGAGGTCGTTGCGGAGCTGGCGGCCGAAGGAGGTGAAGTGCTTGCTTGGGCGCGAGAGCTGGGATGTTAGTTGGTGTGCCGCGGCGCGTTATCGGGCTCTGGTGTCATGGCGCCGAGCCAGCGTCTGATGGTGTCGAGCAGCGGGTGTAGCTCACCCCACATCTACCGCTCCGCTCTCTCACACCCACCACGACCCCAGCCCACCCCACCACTCACCAGCATGCCCTCGACACCACCAGCCTTCTGCACACTCCTAATATCCCTCGCGTTGATCCGGACGCCCTGGAGCTGCGGGAGCTTGACCTTTGTCCGTCCAGTCTCGAGCGCCTCGTCGTACGCGCGCCACGTGCGCTCCTGCGCGTCGCCGAGGAGGGTGACGGGGAAGCTGGCACGCTTGGTGTTGGGCTTCCAGTTGCGCCGCGTCTTCTTGAGCGAGAACGGCACGTTGTTACCCGTCAGCGGGGCGGGGATGGCGATGATTGCCGGATTGGACACGCGGTCCAGGATCTGCCTGCGCGCGTTCGTGCCAAAGGGTACTCGGGCCGACATCGTGGTGTAGTAGGAGCAAGTGGTCGTCGTTGTTGTCGAGATTGATGCTCGACTTTGAACTTTCAGATGAGCGACTTCCGATCGGCGGCGACGAAAGCCGAAGTGCCACGCGCCTCGGGTGGCGGGGTTAACCCCGGGAATATGATCCATTTTTGCTTCCGTCGTAAAGGACTCAGGCTGGCGGGGGCAAATTTCTCAACGTCCTGCGTCCTGCCACACGAGCAAAGTTAACGGTTTCGACAGTGAGCTGAAGGTTCTCTTCATCCATCAAAACCACCAAAAACCATGTCGAAGCTCCAGGCATCTAGCGTGCGTGCCTCCCTCCGCGAGGTCCTCAAGCAGTCCTCGCTCGAGGCTGCCAAGGAGGGCACCGGCAAGAAGCGTAACTTCGTCGAGACCGTCGAGCTCCAGATCGGCCTCAAGAAGTGAGTGGTCTCTCGGATTCAGACGCGTAGAATTTCCGACTGACTCCCGTGCCAGCTACGACCCCCAGCGTGACAAGCGTTTCTCGGGCACTGTCAAGCTCCCCCACGTTCCCCGTCCCCGCATGCAGCTCTGCATTCTCGCCGACGCCATGGACGTCGACCGTGCTAAGCAGCTCGACGAAGAGCTTGCCTTCATGACCGTTGAGGACCTGAAGAAGCTCAACAAGAACAAGAAGCTCGTCAAGAAGCTCGCCGCCAAGTACGACGCTTTCCTTGCTTCGGAGGCTCTTATCAAGCAGATTCCTCGTCTCCTCGGCCCCGGTCTCTCCAAGGCCGGCAAGTTCCCCACCCCCGTCTCGCACTCGGAGGACCTTGCCCGCAAGGTCAACGAGGTCCGCTCGACCATCAAGTTCCAGCTTAAGAAGGTTCTCTGCCTCGGTGTCGCCATCGGCCACGTCGACATGGAGGAGGACCACATTATGCAGAACACCATGCTCGCCATCAACTTCCTCATCTCTCTCCTCAAGAAGCAGTGGCAGAACATTGGCTCGCTCCACGTCAAGTCGACCATGGGCAAGCCCCAGCGTCTCTTCTAAGCGCCTCGTCTTTTGGTTTTCGGTTATGATGTCGTCGCCATCTCTGGTCGACATCCGCAACGTTTCGTGACCCCTTTCGCCATTTCGAACCCCTTCTAACAGAACTCGGCACAACAATACAGCAAAACCGGAGCATTCGCACGCTTATACCCAAGTCTTGTCAGACCCATTAATTTGGAGCTCGGGGACCGAGGGGAGCTGGTTGTGTCCTGCAGGAGGGGAGAGGAGTGGTTGAGGGATTGGGAAGCAATGCGGTGTCGGTTGCAGACCGATGATTTGTTATACACCGATGCAGGCGTTATTAGTACTCTTGTGCGGGAGAGTGTGGTGGCGATGGCGATGGCGAGCACTGCAGCTGACTCTGTTCATGTCTACTGCTGCGCGCCAAATGAGGTCGCACATGGCGCACATTTCGTGTCAGCAATCAGCGGCGCTGACATACTGCAGATCAGGGCAGAAGGAAGAAGTGGCACTGCCAGCTGAGGGCAATGTTGCAGGTGTTCGCTTGGGAGATATAACATCACGGGATGGAGCAAGTGCACAGTCAGCTTTGGATCACGCCATGGTCCTCAGAGCTGTTGTAGGCGATGTCGGAGGCGGCCTGCAGCCTCCTGCTTACTGAGTCGAATGGTTGACAGTCGCCGACGCCGTCACGATGCCCATTGGGATCTATCCCAGGAATGCTCGGTGCAGCAATATTGCTACTGGTAGCCCAAATGCCGCTACAACAGCAGCAATTACCGTCTTTTTGATTAGGAATGAGTGTCGGACGGATCCGATGCTTGGCCCTGCTTGGCCCCAGCCAGGGTTAGCCGCCCATATAAAATGGACCGGGCCTCGTGCCACATGACGTGTGCGTGGTAGGTGGGGCTCTCTCTTGACCCCTCATTTCTTCCCTTTGCACAACCGCGCGCACCTGCCCCTCCCTCCCCCTCCGTGTCGGTGTCGCGGCGACGGACAAAGCGCATCAAGTCTGGGTCGACAGTACACGCAAAGTTTGCATACTGTACACACCATCTGTAGCTGCCTCGACGACGAGGACGGCAGAGACACAAAAGCGCCCCGCTGCCGCATACTTCGGTCGACTGATCGGCAACGACTTAACAGTGCCGGGCCGAACTGGGGCCGGGACACTGGCTGGAGCAGCCGCACGACGCCGCCGCCGCTACACAACCGAGTCGACAACCTTGCTGCCTCTTTTCGCCCTCATCCGGCACTTGTACATTCACTCACGGCGCGCGCAGTCTGGCTTGTGCATCGGCTTGCCGACAAATAATCAGCAGCCTCGCACTCGCTCATCCCTGTCGCTGCTTGCGAGATAGCATTCGGGACGAAGGCACAGCGCAAACACCGAACGCACACGAGTCGATCATCACGCTACCGAGGAGACAGACATACCCCTCCCGCGTGCGCCATTCATCACCTCATCGTCTTCACACATTCCGCTGCAAGCCCAGTCAGCTTGACTCGGCTGCTTGTCATTAAGCTACCGGCGATAGTGGGCACTTTTGTCCAGTCGGCCGTCGGTCTCGCTATCTGAGACATCGATCGCATCACGGGGCAAGCTTTCGTCTCTTGCCCGCTCAGACAACATTTCGTTTCAACCACCTGCCAGTCGCCGTATTCCTTCGGCCGACAGTAGCAACGAGTCGTCGCGTACACGTTGGTTGAACGTGGATCGCTGGAAGCGTTGAGCGACAACACCAAAACGCTCTTCCTCCACAACCTTCCTCAGTGTCGACTACGGCCCCATCATGCAGCTCCGCAACTGGCCATCGCCCCGACGAGAGCGGCGTGGCTCTGCTACCTCCAACGCATCAGGTCTCACTGGGTCAGTAGCCGTGCTCGCGGCTGGCGGCGCATCGATCCCGCCACCGTCAGGCCGGGGCGCCCGCTCGCCGAGCGCGAGTACCTCTTCCTCGCACCAGACCCAAAGCGCGCAGCAGGCCCTTGACGAGCTGAGGGAGCGCACCGGTCGTCCGCGCGCCACGACACAAGCGACAGCAACCACCCCGGGCGAGGAGCGCGCCAGCCCCGACTTGCGCGGTACCCAGTCCCTCGGCGCGGGGGTCGGTGCCAATGCCCAGACGGCCTCCGCTCCGCCCATGGTCCGCTCGGCCACCCCGCCGCCGTACGCCCACCACTCGCTCGACCGCAGCCCGCTCCCCAACCCAATGGTGCTCGACGACCGCCCGCGAGTACCCCCGCCGATCTATCTGCGCTCGTCAAGCATCCAGCCCCAGTCTAGGTTGGGGACGCTGACGATTCACGTCCCAGGATGGTGAGTAACTCAGGGAGGGGAGTGGCGGCTTGCGTGAGCGCGTGCGCGAGGGACTCAACGGCATCGAGACGTGCTCCTGCTACGTTCCTTTGTGGCGTGGTGGTCAGTGTGTGAACCGAGGGGGAGGCCCGAAATGGGAAGCGATCCCACCAACTGGCTGCTGGTGGCGACTCATGACAACCGTGTCTCGGAGCGAGACTGACAAACCACAGGGGCGTCGCACTCGTCCGCCCGCCACGCCAGTACGACCTGCACCCACTCGAAGCAGGGCAGCCGACTCGCGAGCCGCCCGCGGAGGACACGGTGTTGACTGGCACCCTCGAAGTGGTCATGAAGGAACGCCGGCGCGTGCAGGCGATCAGTGTCGGTGTGCAGTCGGTCGCCAGGTTGAATATGTGTGGCGCCAGGGGCTGGGAGGAAGACGGCATCTTCGAACGCGGAGTCGAGATTCTGTCTGGTGTCGATGAGGAAGGCATCTGGCTCGAGAAGGGCAGCCAGAGGTAAGCTGTGTGGAACGTAGCCTCAGCTGACATCGCAGCTTCTCGTTCTCCATCTTGTTGCCTGCAACCCTTGCAACATACGACTACCACCAGTTCGGCCGTGTCTCGTACATCATCACCGCTCGAGTAGAGGGCATTCCGGCTACCGGGGGCGTGTTTGGCAACAAGTTCAAGAGCCGCGAGCTTCCTATCCAGGGCGACATTCCTTTCCTTGCCGACTTCCAGTCGGTGATTGCACGATCAGATAAGATTGCAGCAGACCAGGCTGCGGGACTCAGCAACAGGCCAAGATCGGGTTCGAACCTGTCGCCCAGGATGGGAAGCCTTGCTCTGGGCGATTCGCCAACATCGCCCCTATCTGACGAACATGTCATCGCCTTTGGCGGCACCGACAGTGTCAGCACGCCGCCTGTTCGAGGATTGTACCACCGCCGCCCAAGTGGAAGCGATGCCCAGGTTCCGACATTGTCAAGTTTCGGGCGCCCATCGCCATTGCGCCGCGACACAGACAACATCAGTGTCAACTCCAACTCGGACCAGACGCGGTCCGAGAAGGCTGGCTGGCTCTCGGGCGACATTTGTGCAATGCGCAAGCTCAAGGTCCACGCCAACCCCACTGTTGGTGCTGGCGTATTCCAGCTCGACCTCAGAAAGGAGGGCTTTGTCGAGGGTCTGGGACCGTGGCGCTTCTCGGCCACGTCGGATGCTTTCAGCATTGCAAGCGTCATGCTCGTGCAGTTGACCATTCCCAAGCCTGCGCCCACCTGCACCATCTTCTTCGTTCGCCTCCTCCTCAGTCAGAGCTACACCGTTGTGTCGCCGCGCACGCCCAACGACCCACCGATTCGCCCCGAGGGACCGCGCAACCACGTCATCTATCAGGTTGGTCGTCCGCACCAGCATGGCGAGAGCCGTCTCGGCCACCCTGTCCCGTCGCTTTGGCGTGGCCCCGAGGCTGGTGGCGTGGAGGGCGATCATCCTCCGAACGGATACCGTACGCGTGCGGTCGCCAGGCTTCCAAACCATGACAAGATTAGACCGACGACGAGCGCTGGGTGAGTTGTAAGCCTCATCTACTTCTAACTCCTCCAGAACCATCACGCCCCTCCGGGTCTCGCACGAACTCCTCGTTAGAATCTTCTACTCGATGGAGGGTGAGACTGTTACGGGGAAGCAAATCAATGGACCCGGCGAGGTGCGCATGTGCCAGGTCCGTCTCCCTATCACTGTCCCGTCGTGTTGCTGCTCGACCGCGGCGCTCAACCTACCCACTTGTGAGTAGCCTCGGCCGACCTACTTCTGACGTTGTCAGATGAGTGTGCAAATGAGACCTCGGAGGCAGACAACAACCTCGACCCCCGCAAGCAGTGCCAGTGTGGTGCGACGTTCCAGGAGCTGAGCTCTGCGGCCGTTCGACGGCGGCAGGCGGGCGAGGCGGACCCCGACGAGGAGTGGGCGCTGCACGCCTCCAACGGCGGCATGGGATCGGAGGCTCTAGAACGGCACGAGGAGGCGCGTCGCACCGCCAGTGAGCGGGGCAAGATTCGTGAAGCCCACGTCCCGCCCTCGACAGCGTCAGGTTCCGGCGGCGCCAGCGGTTCGGCATAGCGGCATGTGTTGTGAGCTCGGTGTTGTGAATCAAGGGCCGGTAAGGGATCGTGTGTTGCTGGAATCGAAGGAATGTATACTCTATCATGCATCGCATTAGGGCAAGTGGGGCGGGGACAGAGATAGATTGTGGACAGTATCAGTCGCGGCCGGCTGGGCAACAGGCGCGTGGGCAAAGCTCTTGCACCGTGTGTCTGAGTGCTACTCCCATCTGGGTTGTGGGTAGGAGCACCATCTTCCACGCTGCGAGAAGAGGTCGGCAGCGAGTCTAGCAGAGGGTAGAGGGGCGCTGGACGCTGTTGGGTGTCCGGGGCGTCCAGACAGAGGTGCTGATCCTGTTGAATCTTGTCTTTCAAGTTGGCTGATGTGGCAACGTCTGTGCGCGCATTCACCGCAGCGTCGAGATCGCAGAGAAGTGGGGCAGAAGTGGATTGGTCGACGCGTGAGGGTGTGTGTTGGAGGAGCGAGGCGTGTAATGTAAAGGTGTGTTGGTGTGGGTGGACGTTGCGTGGACACATGGGGCGAGGCGACGTGACGCGTTGTGGGACAGGTGATGGCAAGCTCGTTCAGGTAATGCGATGTGTGCTAGGGATCTGAGGCATGGTGGTGCACGAGGAATGGTTGGTTGTGAGACATGGTGGTGATGACGCGGGGTGAGACAGGTGGTGGTGAGGACGGGTGAGACAGCGGTCGCGAGGACGCGACGCGACGCGACTGTGAGACATGGTGCCGAGGGGACGCGGGGTGCTGAGAGGTCGGCGTCGGTGTCGGTGATGTTGGTGAGAGGTCCGCTTCGGTGTCGGTGACGGCGACAGGGAGTGGGGAGGGGTGGTGTCGGCGACGGCGACGGTGTCAGTGGATGGCGCCGGCGCGGTCTGGACGAACAGCGGCGGAGCCTGGACACACACGCCGCACACACCCGCGGGTCAGGTGACGTCGGCAGCAGGTGATAAGCAACCGGCCCAGACTCATAATTTTAACGGTGCGTTGGTGTAGTGGTTAAGGTAGCGACTTAGTCATTTAATGGGTATGGGTGGTACCCCACCGGCGCACCATAGGGAGCATTGGCCTGGGCAGGATCGCAGGCCACGACCCGGAAGTGAAGTCTTGACCTAGGTTGCCGCACGAGGGCTCTGCCCAGGAATGTGGTTCGGGCGCTTGGCGGATCTTTTTGGCATGATGGGGGTGTGAGTATGCTGCAGGAGGAGCAGCAGAGGACGAGGTTGTGACCTTTGCATGGTTGTGTTGGGTCGTCGTGTTGAGCAAAAGTCGAGCAAAAGTCGCGACTTTTGTGGTCGAGCAGCTCGACGTCATATGACGGAGCCCCGCAGACAACCAGGAACACAGCCACGTGAATTGCACACCTCACCCACCTCCACCCTCTATGGACGCGTAACTTGACGCGGCGAAAACAACCTCGCACGCAGCATCACACACCCGACCAAAGATGGGCACCACACCGACGAACAGCAACGGGGCCCAGTGAGTCGGTACAGCGTGACCCTCTAACACCAGATCATCACTGCACAGCTTCTTCCAGCCCAAGGCGGCTTCCAGCGGCGGCCGGACGGCAAGCGACGCGGTCGACTTGACTGGCTCGCCGCCGCCCAAGCGGGCCAAGGTCGCGCCGACGCCGGCACAGGAGGCGCGCATGAAGGCTATCCAGTCGTCGTACTTCAAGCCCAAGGCTTCTCCCAAGCCCGTGCCGAGCTCATCGCGCGAGCCCAGCGCCGCGCTCGAGACCTTCCGCCTTCCCCGCGGAGCAGCAGCAGCGGGCGCTGCGCCCGCCGGGGCAGCGTTCGGGAGCTACGCCGTGTCGGGGAGCGCGGTCCCGCGGTCCACCCAGACGGCGGAGCAGGAGCGCCGCAGCGAGGCGTGGCGCGCGCTCGCTGACGCCGGGGCCGTGCTCCCCCGCCGCCGGTCGCTAGCGCTCGACGAGGCCGCTGCCGCCGAGCTGCGCGGCGCGATCAGCGGCGAGGGCGAGGGCACGCCCGACGTCGCGGACCCCGACGAGGCCGCCGCGGAGGAGGTTGGCACGTCCCTCCGTGCCAAGTATGCCGCTGAGCCGCCCAAGCGCGGGCGCAAGAAGAAGGAGGTCGAGGTTGGGCCCAGTGGGCAGAGCTACACGCCCCTCGAGCGGCAGTTTATGGAGATCAAGGCCAAGAACGCCGACGTGCTGCTGCTTATGGAGGTCGGGTACAAGTACAAGTTCCACGGGGACGACGCCAAGGTGGGTAGCGCAACCATGATGGAGCTGACCCGCCAGACGGCGTCCAAGGAGCTTGGCATTGTGGCGTGAGTTCAGATTGTTGTCCGCCGCTGACGCCAGCTTCCCCAATCGCAATTTCTACACCGCGTCCATTCCTGTTCACCGCCTGCATATCCACGTTAAGAAACTCATCTCGCTCGGGTACAAGGTCGGCGTCATCTCGCAGATGGAGACGGCGGCGCTCAAGAAGGTCGGGGATAACCGAAATACGCCGTTCGTGCGGGAGCTCACTCACCTGTACACGGCTGCGACGTGAGCTAAAGTTCGCGTGCATCCTAAGCTGACACCCACAGATATGTTGAAGAGTCATCTGAGCAGTCGTCAACGCTGCGCGACGAACCTGTCCGCCCGGGCGGCGCCCCTCCGCCCACGAACACCCTCGTTGCCATCGTGGAACAACCGCTCGGAGGCCTCGCGCGCGACGACCGCGTTCGTATTGCCCTCGTCAGCGTCGTGCCGAACACTGGCGACGTGGTGTGGGACGAGTTTGACGACTCGGAAGTCCGCAGCGAGCTCGAGACGCGCTTGACCCACCTCCAGCCTGCCGAGCTCCTCTTGCCCGCCAACGGACTGAGCAAGGCGACAGAAAAGGTGCTCAAGCACGCGGCCGGCTCGTCGAGCAGCGCTAGTGTCATTCGCGTGGAGAGGATACACGACGTCATGGAGTACAGTGCGGCGTTCGACTTTCTCACCACGTTCTACCGCAGAGGGAGCGACGTCGTCGACCTCGCTGCCGAGGACGGCGCGGACGTCGACATGGAGGAGCAGAATGGGACGCAGAGCGACTCGATCACCCTCGCGTCTGGTTTACCTGGTGAGTTGTGACGTGTGACGCCGCTGACCTTAGCCGAGGAGGCGGTCCTCGCCTTGGTCGACTTTCCCAAGCAGATCGTCGTGGCGCTGGCCGTCGCCGTTCGCTACATGAAGGGTGAGTTAAGACTTCGCTCCTGATCTAACTCTCAGCCTTTGGCCTGCAGAGCGCGTTCCGACACCGCTCCTCATTCACAAAGGTATGTTGTCGCGAGGTGGCCCTCCTGACGCCCAGTTTATCAACCGTGCCCACATGCTGCTTTCCAGCAACACCCTCGTCAACCTCGAGATCTATCGCAACCAGACGGACGGAGGAGCATATGGCAGTTTGGTTTGGCGTACGTTCTTTTTGCTCTGCAGGGATCATGCTGACAGCTACCAGTTCTGGATCAGTATGTCTCCAGATACGATGCAGCTCACACCCAGAACCAAGACGAGAATGGGCCGCCGACTGATGCGCGAGTGGATTGGGCGTCCACTGCTCGATGTCAAGTGGGTAGCCTGCCCACCTTCTGGCTGACCCACCAGTGCACTCCGCGCACGCCTCGATGCCGTGGAGGAGATCGTGTCCTGCAACACTTACTACATGGAGAAGCTGCGCAGCCTTCTCGTCAACATGCCAGACCTGGTGCGCGGCCTCACCCGCGTGCAGTATGGCAAAGCGACGCCGACAGAGCTCGCGACCATCCTCGTTGGCCTTGTGCGCGTCGCCTCGGAGTTCAAGCCGGACGACGGGGAAGGCAAGCCCTTCCACTCAGACATGCTCAACAACATCTTGACGACACTGCCGACCATTGCTGAGCCTGCACGTGCCTTTCTCAACGCTATCGACCTCAAGGCCGCCCGTGCCAACAACGAGGCGGACTTGTGGGCTGACCCCGACAAGTACCCCGAGATTCAGGATGCCAAGGATGTGCGTGGCGTGTGAGTGGCGTAGCTGACAGCCAGTGCATCAGCATTTGCGAGAGCGAGCTTGCTCAACACCTCAAGGATGTCCGCAAGGTTGTCAAGAAGCCTGCTCTAAACTACGTGACCGTGTCTGGGATCGAGGTGAGCTTCGAGGTCGTGGTAAGAATGAGCTCACGCCTCAGTATCTTGTTGAAGTGCCACTACGTGACACCAAGCTCGTCCCTCCGAAATGGGTCAAGATTAGCTCGTGGGTGCATTTGGAACCTTTCGACCCACACGACTTACGCCGCAGGACGAAAGCCGTCTCACGCTTCCACACCCCAGAGATCCTTCAAATGTAAGTCTAACACCAACTGCATTCAACTGACAGCAGAATCAAGGAACGAGAGCAGCACAAGGAGACGCTGGCGGCGTCAGCGAAGCGCGCGTTCCAGTCGTTCCAGAGCGACATCTCCGAGTGCCACCAGCTCGTCGTCGTCTCGCGCCTCATCGCCGTCATCGACTGCATGATCTCTCTTGCGTCCACTGCCAGTGGACCAGGATACACTAAGCCCACCTTTGTCAGCGAACCCAGACTCTCAATCAAGCAAGGGCGGCATCCTATGGTCGAGGCGCTCCGCGACCAGGCCTACGTGCCATTCGACATTGACTTTTCCGAGTCTGAAGGCCGGTCGAAGGTCATCACGGGTCCGAACATGGCCGGCAAGAGCAGCTGTGTCCGCGCTGCAGCGCTCATCGTCTGCCTGGCGCAGATCGGCTCGTTCGTCCCAGCCGAAGCAGCCACACTCGGGATTCACGACGCCGTCCTGACGTGAGTTACCCCTCCGCGCCGTAACTGACAACAGTCGCATGGGCGCGTCCGACGATATTGGCCGCGGGAAATCCACGTTCATGGTCGAACTCTCAGAGACGAGCGACATCCTGCGCACCATCACACCACGAACGCTCGTCATCCTGGATGAGTGAGTTGCTCCCAGTTCGCCGCGCTAACAACAGACTCGGCCGTGGCACAAGCACGTTTGATGGCGTGGCAATCGCCTATGCCACGCTCGCACACCTCGCACAGGCAGGCTGCAACTCGCTGTTCGTCACGCACTACCCGCTGGTCGCGGAGCAGCTCGCCGCAGAGGTATGTTCGTCCGCCACTCAGCGCTGACACCAGTTCCCGGACCAAGTGAGCAACTGGCACATGGCGTTCGACGAGCGGCGCGCACCAGACGGCCACGCAGAGATCACCTTCCTGTACCACCTGAAACGCGGCCTCGCCGAGGCGTCGTTCGGCGTGTGGTGTGCCCGTCTCGCTGGCCTCCCGGCCTCCATCCTCGACCGCGCCCAGTCGCGCGCCGACGACCTCAAGCGCGAGACGGATAACCGCTCCGCTGCGGCTCTCGCGCGGCGCGCCAAAGTCCTGCTTGATGACCTCGCGTCGCCGAACCCAACACCTGCAAGTGTCCTCCGCCACGCAGAGATGCTTGCCACTGCTCTCGCCATCGTGCGATAGCCCGTATTGTCTACACACTCGCCTCGTCTTGTCTACACACTCATAACACATCCACATCCCACACACCCTGCATGTCCATACCCAAGTACGCAACCCAACGCAATGTGAAACCCGATATGCATTATGCAGAACTCTATGGCGCCGACTTCACCTTCTTCCCCTTGGACTTGGCCTTGTCGCCTGATGGCGCCTTGCGCTTTGTAGGCTTGGGTGCCTCGGCCTCGGGCTCAGCCTCGGCCTCATCGTCTCCGTTGGCGGCCACCTTGGACGCGGCCGCCTTGCCCGCCTTCTTCTCCTTGGGCTTGCCGGCGCCAAGGACGGATGCGAGCTGCTGGAGGAGCTGGTGGATCGACTTCATCTCCTTTGTGCGCTGGCCGGCCTTGATCGCGTCCGTGACGGTCGCGAGGCGCTTGACGTCGAGTAGCTCGGCGGCCTTGTCGCCCGCGAGCGTCTTGGCGGCGCGGGCGAGCTGGAGCGCAAACTTGGCCACCTCCTTGAGGCGGTCCGCCTTCCACTCCTTGGCGTCGGTCGAGGCCGCGGCGGCCTCGAGCGTGGCGTAGACGTCGGACGCGGCCTGGCGGATGACCTTCTCGGCGTCGGCCTGGGCCACGTCGCCAGCCTTGACGAGCTGAGGGACCTGCTGGAACAGCGCACCGAGGAAGGTGTAGCCCTGCGTCTGGCGGTACGCGTTGACGCCGGATCCGCCGGGCGCGACGAGCTTGACGAGGTCGGGCGCGAGGCTCCACGCCTTGGCGGGGTGGCGGCGGATGTACTCGGCCACAAAGGACGGGCGGACCTCGGAGCCCTTGCGGGTCATGAAGTCTGTCAGGGTGGCGCGGTAGGCGTCGAGCGCGGGGCCAGGGGCAGCGCGCGCGACAAACAGCGACGCCGACGAGCAGAGGGCCGAGAACTCGGCGTTGGCGGCACGCTGCGCCTGGCGGTGGATCTCGGCCAGGAGCTCCTTGGCCTTCTCGTCGTCAACGTTGGAGGGAGCGTGCGCTGCCTTGGCGATACGCGTGCGGAGCACACCCGCCGCCTTGTTGGCCAGCTCGCCCGATCCAGAGCGCACAAGTCGTAACAATGGGAGGATGATGTCGAGCACCAGAGGGTTGGTAGCTTGCCTCCTGGCGTAGATGTCAAAGAAGTCGAGAATGCGGTTCTTGAAATGCAACGATTCGATAGCAGCGTCTGACGAGTTAGCATCGGCAGCAGCGAGCCAACTCACTTTTCAAGTCGGAGCGCTTGGTTGTAGAAGCGCGCTGCTTGAAGACGGCGGCGAGCTGCTCGTCGACCTTCATCATCTGGTCGTCGTCCCAGACCGACTCGTCGTCGGAATCTCCGTCCTCCTCGCCGTCGTCACCGTCCAGGCCGACGCCCGAGACCTGGAGCGCCTCGGCCACTCGTCTCCTGAACTCGGGGTCAACGGTGGCGTTGGCATCCTCGTCCTCGTCGTCCTCGTCGTCTTCCTCTTCATCCTCGTCGTCGTCCTCATCCTCCTCGTCATCGTCGTCCTCCTCATCGTCATCCTCGTCCTCATCGTCGTCCTCCTCGGCGACCGCGGCAGACTGCTCCAGCTGGACGACGAGGTGCTCCAGGCTCGAGGCGGTAAGCGCAGGCGAGACCATGCCGAAGACGTGGTTGGCCAGCGTCCTGAGGTCGGCCGAGCTCTTGTCCAGCAGGGCGACGAGGACGTCGAGCAGAGCGTCAGTGGGGACGAGCTCCTCGTCCTTCTTGCCTCCAAAGAGGCCCTGGGCGGCCGAAACGGCCTCATCGAGCAGGTCAAGGGCGTCCTCGACCTCGTCGTAAGTCTGGAGAATGAGGAACGAGAGGAGGATCTCAACACCACGGGCAACATCGCCCTTGTCAGCCTTGGCGTCCTTGCGGACGGTCGCGACAACAGCGAGGGCATCGGCACGAATCTTCTTGATCTCGTCGTCAGCGTCGGCGACAAGCTCGGCGTGCTTCTTGTTGGCCTCGACGGCAGCGAGGGTGTCGAGGGCGCGGGCGAGCCAGAGACGACCGTTGCTGTCGGCACCGCGCTGGCGAGCGGGAGCGTCGCCCTCAGCCTTGGCAGGGGTGGCGTTCGTGGCCTCGACGATCGCCGAGGTGAAACGGGCACGGGCAGTGGCGGCGGTGACCTCGGAGAAGGGGGGCTTGGGGACGGTGTGAAGCTGTGTGGTCAGCAGATGTACCTAATGCAATGAACTCACCGCCTCGATAGGGCTCTTCTTGTCAGCCTTGCGGAGGATGAAAAAGCCGTGGACGAGAAGCAGGTCGAGGACGCGAGCCAGCCACTCGTCGGCCTTGGGGATGGTGTTGTTGCGGACGAGGGCGGCGAGCTGGTCAAGTGCCCAGGCGCGGCGCTCGTCAGCCGAGCTGAGGTCGCTGCTGCTGCTGTTGCCCTCGTCCTTGCCGAGAACAAGACCCTCGAGGTACTTGACGTAGTCGAGAACGCCGTCAGCCGTCAGGCTGGCCATGATGCCCTCGACCGTCTTGGTCTTGGTGACGCGGTCAAAGTCGGGGCGGCCGTGCTTGCCGACGAGCTGCGAGAGCAGCGTGAAGCCAGCAGCCGGGTTGGCCTTGACGACGTCGTTCACGACGCGGGCGGCTTGCAGCGCCGCCTTGTGCAGGTTGCGGTCGGCCGACACGAGGTGGTTCATCCACGTGCGCATAAAGTTGGGCGTGAACACGAGCGGCACCTGGGCGGCCGGGAGCTGGGGGAGCGCGCGCTCAAACACCTGGAAGCCGTGGTACTTGCGCTCGGCGGACGACGTGTTGCTGAACAGCGACTCGTCGACAACAGTGCGGTAAAAGTCCTGGAACGAGCCGCCCTCGGCCTGGTCGTTGAAGTAGGCCTCGAGGATCTTGTCCCAGACAAAGTGGAGCTGGGGCTTGTACGTTCCCGTGCGGTTGGGCTCGTCGTCGTCGTCGCCGGCGCCGCCCTCCTTGAGGATACGGCCGAGCACGGCGAGGTTGTGGTTGTTGAGGAGCGGCTGGTGCTTGAACGTCGGCGCCGTGAGCGCCTTCCAGTCGAGGGCGGGGCGCGCGGCCTGGAGGACGAGGGAGAGGGCGACCTTCTCTGGGGTCCACGACTTGTTGCTCTCGTACACCGACGAGACGAGGTACTCGAGCCCGTCCTCCTTCCACTCGGCGTCCGACTTGAGCAGGTCCTCAGTGGCGCGGACGAGCGCCCAGCCGGCGGCCTCAGCGAGCCACGCCTTGGTCTCAGCGAGGGCGAGGAGCGAGTCGACGGCGACCTCCCAGTCCTCGAGGCGGCTGGAGGGCGCGAAGAGCGCGCCAGAGTCGGAGACGGCGATGATGCCGAAGAGGCGCGCAAACATCTTGTCACGCTCATCGGCACCCTTTCCTCCCTTGCTGAACTGGGAATTCCGCAACACGAGAGAGATGACCTGCGCGGCCGTGACGGCTGGTGTGCGGGCCAAGAGCTGCGTGGTTAGCGTGCTCTTGTACATAATAACCCACCTCGGTAAGAGCCACAGCAAAACCCAGACGACTGCTTTCTCGTGAAGAGCTCAGACCGCGGACCAGGCGCTTGACGCAGTACACGACGTCCTGGGCGTTGTCGCGGGCGAGGAGCGCGTCGAGGCGGGCACCTTCCTCGGCCAGGGCGCCGCTTGCTGCGTCCTCGTCGTCGCCGTCGTCGTCCTCGTCGACCTCCATCCCCGACTCGTCGTCGTCGTCTTCCTCGTCATCGTCGTCGGATCCGTCCTCGTCGTCATCGTCGTCGTCGCCTTGGCTGTCGCCTGCCTCGGCCTTTGCGGCGACAAAGGCTTGTTGGAAGGCGTCTACCGAGGACACCAGGTCGGCACTTGCGCTCAGCCGTGTGTCTTTTGAGGACGAGGCCAAGTGCCAGAAGAGCGGAAGGACGTTTGAAGTCATGTCCGCTGTTTTGGGGTGGATTGTGTGATGCAGTTGTAGATTGTTGTTTGGCAGCAAGCAAGCAGCCAGACTTCGAAGCCTTCGACAGACACTTCGGCGCACAACCAAAAGTCTCCAAAAATCTAAGAGTGGCATGTGGGGCTCCCGACGGAACCAAAAATTGTCCCATAAACCTCCACTCGACTTGACCACGACTTGCAGAGGGTGAGTGGCAGCCAGACTGGGACCTGTTTACGACATTCATTCGATACCAGGAGCACATGTATCCAGCAGAGCTATGAAAACCAAGCAAGCGCACAAAGACACAGGTAAGGATACAGTCTGTGATGTGGGCGCGCAGCGCGGATGGCGGAGACTCGGTCGACACACACAACACAGTTTGGTCTGCAGCGGTGGCCAAAGCACCGCTCGGTGGGGGGAGTCGTAAAATATAAAGAAAGAGCTGGCCTTGCTGACAGGCGACAGTGACGTGGTGCGAATCTGGTGGGATAGGCGGGTTGATGAATGTGTTTTCTCAAGGGGCAGTGCGATATATGTGTGTGTGCGAGAGCGTGTTGGAGGGGGAACCGACAATATAGACCCCAATGATAATGGCCTGACGACAAGGTCCAAGCGAATCCAGATTACTTGACAAATTCGTGTAGTTGTTCGTGCTCGTGTTTCTAGGCCGGGGGTGAAAGGCGAGTGTGCGTGCAAAGAAGTGGGCGACACGGTGTTATGATGTGTGGTGCGGTAATGTTACAAACGAGTGTGGGCGTGATGATGCGTTTAGCGGCCAAGCTTGCAGTGTGGTGCTGGCCGCAGATCGTTTCAGTGTAGTTGGAGAGTACTATAATGCTTGAATTAGAAGAGCGACGCTCCGGCATAAGAGTTGAAGCGTTGGAGGCCGCGCCCGGCGGCGCGACCCTTGGCAGATCCAAAGATGGGCGCCTGGCCCATTGAGAGAGCCCGTGGGCAGGGACTAGCCTCGCAGCCCGACGACGAGTCTGGCTCGTGCTCCTCGGTGATGGTCGCGCCATTGCCGCCACGGCGTGAGGTGGCAGCAGAGGCAGCGGCGTAGACTAGCGGAGGACAGGGCTGGGCGCGAGAGGCCTGTTGTCCGGGCTGGAGTTCACCATAGGTGAACGAGCGGGTGCGGCTGAACTTGCGGAAGTCGTGCAAGTCCGAGTTGCGCCGCTCAAAGTGGCGGGGGTCGTCCATGGGGACGTATGACTGTGGTTCACAGCGCGTGGGGCACTTCTTGAAGAAGTCGCAGTAGCCACCCTCGAGGATGTACAACTCTGGGTAGAAGATCTTGGGGTAGATCGAGTTGTTGAGCATGCGGTCGCGAGATCGAAGGTGCTTTGCAAACGTTGGGGCGCGCTTGGCACTGAACTCGCAGTGGAAGACGAGGACAACCTGCTGGGCGGCGTCCGCTTGACCACTGCGGCTGGGTTGAGGAAGCGAACCGTCGGTGTTGACACCACAAGCTGCTGTCAGCAGGAGCTCGTCGAGCTGCTCCATGCTTCTGACGTTGATAGCGCCGTCGATGTGACCACCTTCATACTCGTAGTCGAAGCGGCAGTCGAGGATGTGGTACCGCTTCATGCCGGCGTCGTACTTGCCGGCGAGCAGGTCGGTCATGGTTTGCGGGGTGATGCGCACAAGACCGTCTTCCTTGACCTTGTGGCATGGCAGAACCTTGCCGTCGACCTCGTTGTCACCGAAGCCTGGCAAGCCGCCGGGGCCGTAAGGACTCTTGAGTGGTGGGACAGGGGACGTGGCGCCACTCGCCGACGGCTTGGCTACCTTGAGCCCTGGCGATCCGTCGATGCGAGGGAGAACGGCTCTTGATGGGCCGTACCGGCGCTGGTACTCTGCAGCGGTAGGGTTGACCGATGGAGACGCCTCAAACTCTGACTCAGACTCGCTGCCCTCAGGGGCGGTCGCGTGCTGATCAGAGACAGAGAACGCCCGTCGCATAGTCGGGACCCCACGCGGCAACCCGAAACCCTTTGGTGGGCCGTAGAGAATCGGGTAGGCCGAAGATGTCGACGTTGCGGCCCTAGACCCATCGGCTGGGGCAACTGGGGTGAGCGAAGGCCGCTTGGTGTAAGGGACGCTTCTGCGGGAGGCGACAGTGTTCGCTCGCGAGCCGACACCGAACAGAAGGGCTCCGGAGGACACCACCTTGTCCGGGCGGTTGCGTCTCGTCGAAGGCGAGCTGGAAGGCGAGGCTGGGGAGGAAGCAACCAATGTTCGCCTCTTTGATGGGGGCACAGCTGAGGGTGCTGCTGGCGACTCGCAGAAGAACGAGCCGAGGCCCGGCGACCCGTCCATGGACGGGGACTGGTTGGCACGTCGTGGAGAGTCGACGTCCATAGAGTCGGTGAGGGTCGAGACATGCCGTGGTGACTCTAATGTTGGTGCGGACTGTGGGGTTGTCAGTAGTCGATCAAGAGGCCATTGCTCACGTCGCGGCGACCCATGTGGGGTAGTGAGATTCTTGGCGAGCTCATGTCTTCGTGAGACAGCGTCCACTGCATGCGGACGGGAGACGCTGCAGTCTTGTTCTCTGGGACAGCTGGAGGGAGCATCTTGCCCTTTTCGCTAAACGAAGGCTGAGCAAAGTTGAGGGGCCGGGTGTTGAGGGACAACTCTCGTCCAAAGGTCCTTGCTGGCCCTAGTGGGCGAGCACGGGTACCAAGGGGCTCGTTTGTCCGGGCGTTGCTGAGAAGCTGTAATGATTGTCCAGAGAGCTCGGGTCTCCGTGGTGGCTTGAGGATGAATGTCGGTGTTGGGGAAAGAACTCTGGACATGGAAGGTGATGGGGGAGGAGAGTCGCCGGTTGTCGAGATGGACATGGACGAGTTGAACGACTGGTCGACGTCTGCGGGGAAGTCGACCTCTGTCTTTGTGGGCGATGGTGACTCTGCGGGCGTAGGGGATGCGTCGGGCGTGCCGAAACGGCCGCTTGGAAACGTTTCCGCCAACGGCGACGAGGAGAAGGCGTCCATCGTGACCGCAGCGGTAACGTCGTGAATGGCAAGCAGCAACAGTGCGAGAGAGAAAGAGAGAACGATGTCGTCTCAGTGATGCAGAGGAGTGGAGATGTTTAGTTTGATGCTGCTGCACGGGCCTGTTGACTGATGTCAGCGATGGTGGGGAGAGGCGTCACCTGGGCTCTGAATGGGCGAGCCCGGCGCTTGCAATGTGATGTCCTTTGAAGGGCAGGCAGGCAGGCAGGCAGGCAGGCAGGCTACACTCACCAGTAGAGACATGAGCTGTTTTGACAATGGCTGCAAGCATGAGCCAGAGGGAGAGAGGTCGTTGATGAAGCTCTTTCTACGTCTCCGAGTGCTGAGCTAGGACGACGTCGGAGTGAAGAGTTGCTGATGGCTGCTGGCTTGCCAGGGTGGTGCGAAGGGGCTGGGCGCCTGGCAAGACTCCTGGTGCGAGTTGGGTAGTGATAAATGAGAAATCCAGCGCCAGAGGACGAGGGATGGAGCGGGGCTGCGGCGGCCTAGAAGGGATAGGAGGAGAGTCCTGTCGCACTGAGCCGGCGCCAAGGGGGTTGGGCTGGGGGGTTGTGGTTGGGGGGTGTGGGATGGGGTGGGGGGTACGAGTCGAGTTGAGGTATATGAACAATAGACGTGCGCAAGAGTGCACGGGTGTGGGTAGGTTGTTACTGGGTGTGTGGGATTGTAGCACGTAGAGTGGACGTAAAGGCAGGGGTGTTGAGGGTGCGGCTGGCTGGCTGGGCTGGCTGGCTGGCTGGCGGCGAGGGGGTTGCGATAGGGACCTGGGTTGCAGGGTCGGAGCTGCAACCTCGCGACAACGGTGAGGCAAGATCTCTGGTCCGTGTCGACTGGGTGGCCCAAAGGCGTTGCAGAGGCGTGGTGTCTTTGTGTAGAGGATCGAGCTCAAAAGTGAGGAAACAAGGGGACAATGGGTGCACGGGGATGTGTTGGGTTGTTGAGATGCAAAGAGGAGGTGGAGTAGTGGTGGTGGTGGTGGCGTAGTGCGCTGTGCGTCTGAGTGGGGGTCCAGGACGAGGAGTATCAAGCAGGCACCAATGATGGCGGCTACTGTCTCGGTCAGTTGTTGTTGGCGGCGGCGGCGGCGATGCGATGCGATGATGACGCTGGGAGAGGGAGTCGATGATGGATCCACTTGGCTTGCTACCTGCCCAATGCAGCGTGAGAGCAAGAGAAAGCAGTCGCCAGTCGCCTTAGGTTAAGGTAGGTTGTCCCCGTCGAGCTTTGGTCGGTATATTGCCCTTCGTGTCCAAGACCCGATTGGGGATTCAGGACAATGGGGTCGAAAGAGGCGCTTGGCTAAAGAGCTTCTTCTTGCGAGCAAGGGTGAACGAGGGCGAGATGGTATGGGTGGGTGGTGGTGGTGCGTGCGGCGCGTGCGGGCGGGCGGGCAGTCAGTCTGGCGGGGCGGGTGTCTTGCGGCTGTTGGCTTGGGTCGGCTGGCTGGCTGGCGGCGGCGGCAGCAGAGAGGCGCGGTGACCGGACACACTGCGGCGGCGTTGGCGACGATCAGGCCGGAGGGATATAGTTTTGGGACTAGCGTAGAGTTGAGGGGGAGGAGCAAGTTGGCGTCCTTTTTGTGAGTTGGAGGCGTCGCAGCGAGCGACGAAATGACTACAGACGAGAGACGAGCAGCAGGCAGGGGGCCTCAGGCTGCTCAGGCTGCTCAGGCAAGGCAGGGTACAAGACAGGTTTGGGTGGCGTCGTGCCCAAAATGAGTTTTCCGAACAAGCTCGTCTCGTCGTCTGTCTCCACCCCGCCCGCTCGGCCCGGTGGGCAAGGCAGACAGACTCGCGGCAGCGCTCAAAATGCCTAGGCTGTGGTGGTGTGCATGTCGTAGTCGCTACTGTCTGCTCCAGCTGGTGGTTGTCGCCGCGCTCCCCTCCGGGTCCGCTGGAGCAGGAGGGAGGGCAGGGGAGCGGGCGGCCGGTCGGCCAAGGGTAGTCTGCTGCGGCCTCGAGTTGTGACGACAGGCCTTGCAGGGTGCCTTGACGCATCGGATGGGACCTCTGCTTTGACGCGACTGCTTTTGGGTTCCCGTGCTTTTGTCCAAAAATCAACAGGTACACCCACCCACCTTGGCCACCCCCACCACCCCCTGCCCTCTCACCCCCTGGCCCCAGGGGCCGGCTACTTGTGCAGGGGTGATACGTACATACATGGACAATGTGCGGCGGATGGCTGGTTACTGGAGCAAGCGACCAAGCGACCAGGACGACGACGACGACGACGACATTCGTTCATTCGCAGCAGGGCTGGCTGGCTTGGCCTTGCGCTAAGTGGTGCAACATTGCCCAGGGGGTGCTGCTGCTGCTGCGGCCACCACTCCTCCATTGTTGTTGCACTGCCCAACGAGACACAACACATTGCGTCGGAATGTGTCGTGCGTGCACCCTCACCCTTCGCCTGTCTAAGCGTCAAGGTTTCACAGGGCATATTGCGCTGCTAGCTCCTATTGCTAGGTTTAGCATCCGCATGCTACCCAAACAGCGTCTCAGACACTAACGTCAACATTGCATCGATGGCGCTCGAGCGAGATCGCCCGTTGGGTGGGGGGCGACAGTAGCCACAGGAACAAGGTAGTGAGCAGGCAGTCCCGTGTGGTTCATAATGAGGTCATGGGAGGAGGGAGGACGAGGTGCACGACGACGAGGTGGTGCATCTGCTCCACATGAGTTGCTGCGACGCCCCGAAGCCAGCGCGAGATACTGGTTTGGGGAGTGTGGGGGCAATCAGTCCTGGGTCATTTCGAGCAATTCATACGTCGATGAATAGAACTGGGGTCATGATTGCAATGTCGTCGTCGGTGAATGTCATCAGCTCTGCGTGTTTGCTCTCGGATGCTGCTGCTGGTCGCTTGTGCCGCTTCCCGATCACACACTCCACTCAACAGGAGACAACAACAGGGCACACGCTGCCCACCTGCACCTGCAACCTGCACTTCATGCTCGCTTGCCGGTCACTCAATTCCTGGGACGGGTGTACCACACATTCGAGACAATTCATGCACCCACTTCCGATGACATTGTGTGCGACAGAGAGGCTGGCTGCAAGTGCAATGTTCCAGACCCCCCACCCCTACTTCCTTCCTCCGAGCAAGATGAGACACACAAAGGGCCGCCCGAGCACACGATGTACGTTGTCGCGAGCATGCCGCTGTACGTTGCCGCTGCCGCCAGCCAGCCGCGCAGGGGAGTGTTTGGGCTGGCTTCGGCACGACCTCGTCCGTCGGGGTCGAGCGAGCGTCGAAGACACCTTTATCCCCTGGTCGGGCGACGGGCCGCTGCACGCCGTGTTTCGCGGGTTGCGGCCTCTTGGAACAAACCAGTGGCTGCCTATAGGAAGGATGCATGGTTTGTTACGTTGTGTCCGTCGTCTTGGTGGGCAACAAGCACTGCTGAGCGACAACCGCCGGCGGAGTGCGGGATACACACGCCCACACACCCTGGCCAGCCCAACAGCTGAAACCATCGCCCGAATACTCGTAGGGTCAGCAGTCCCATCCATATTGCAAGCTTGTCTCGAGTGTGCCTTGACCCCAGCCAGGCCCAGGGGTGCCGGGCAAACCTTCCACACTCGACGACGGCGTTAATCCAACAAGCTGCGTCGGGCGAGTGGGCAAACGCTGGAAACGAAACGATCAGCCCCGGGTGGGCGGAAACTCTATGTTGGCCCAGTGCGCCAGTGCGTACGAGTAGTAGTCACCCCTCACCCCCCGGGGCCGGGCGGAGCGGGGGGGATTATGTACGAGCAAGCGCGAGGTACGTTGGGGCGGCGGCGTCGGGGCGTCGTGGCGCGTGCGGCCTCGCTCGCTGGCTAGCTCGGTCGCTCGTGGCGGTGCGGTGGTGCGAAGAGCGGCATGGTGCTGTCGCGCTCGGGTCGGGTGAAACCAAAGGACGCACGACGACGCACGACGGCATGCTGCAGATCTATCTCAATTGACCGCCGCCAACGGCGAGCGAGCGACGTCGCACGAGGCGGCCCGAGTAGTACGCCGCGGCGCCAAATGCTAAACGACAAGAAGCTTTGGTTCGAAACGCGCCAGAGCGTGTCGTCTTGTTCTCCCCCTCGACCAGTGGCTCGAAGGGTGGAGCTAACTGGGGCCGCGACGACGACGACGACGACGGCAGCGACGACCAGCCATGCCGCTGCTTCTGTCCCCTGCCACATCATCCGCCCACCGTGCCCATCTATCACGGCACGACACAAAGTCTCCGTAGCAGTGACGAAGGGGGCACGATGAAACCGCCTGCCGTTATCGTGATGGACGAAGATGACGACGGACGTCAAGTGCCGACGACGACGTAAGAACACCACAACGTAATGCTGGGGAGTATTGAGGCTGGCTGGTGGCCAGGCCAGCCAGACATGAAACGCGACTTGGCGGCAACGGCAGCTGGCTGCTCAGCCCCTCGACCAAACGTCCCCAACGAATCGTCGTCGTCGTTGTTCGCATTGTGTTTGTGCTTGTACGTGCCGCTGTCGACGACAACGGCCGTCGACGTCTCATCGTCCTTTGTTTATAGACAGCCAGGTACGGCGACGATGCAATTGAGGCCCCGAGCCACCACTGCACAGCACAGGTCCAAACTTTGAACACCTTCGAACAACGACAAACAAAGGCCAAGGTCAGTCGCGCGAACAACAGCCAAAACAACGGCACGTGACGCGACCCGTACCCAAATGCAGGTGGGCGGTGCCGGATCGTGGTTCCTCGCTCGGCTGGCTGGCCCTCGGCCTCCTTACGACCAGGATCGTTACGCAGTACGTTGGACGAGTCAACCTTTGTCTTTGGGACATTGCGATCGCTCCCCGTCGCCATGAGCGGGTGGAATGGATCTGGCGGGCGATCTGGCAGCTGTTCCCAACCGACGCCGAAGTGAGCGGGATAAGCAGGTGGTAGCAAAGGCCGTGACGACGACCGCCACGGCACTCATGAGATGTACACACACTGACAGCTGACAGCTGACAGTGGTCGACTGTTGTTTGTGCCTCGCCGCCGCTGCTGCTGCTGCTGCTGCTGCGAGATTTGTTTCCGTCAAGGGAGGGCCTCGGCTTGGCCATTGGCCGATACGGCGTGGGGCCCCTGGCCGTGTGACGCGCAAGTGCCCGTGTGGGCGATAACGGGCACCTCTTTGGGCGGCTGCTGCACGGCAACACCGCGGCTGTTGGCTGGGTGGGGTGGTTGCACGCTGTCCACACTGACCAGCCGGCGGCCAGAGCCGAACCCACTCACTCCAACTGACCGCCGTTCCGGGCGTTGCTTGGCTCATGCCTCCCTCACACTCAGAGTTCCATTCTGTCCGACAGGGACAATAAGGCGCGCGCACGCAACCGCACGCTAGCACGCTACCACGGTTCACACCCGACCGCGCCGTCACGGCCCGGGCCAGTCAACCTCCTTGCCCCCCACTGTAACGAGCCAGCCGACGCCGCTGACGCTGCTCCGACCTTGCACCTGTGCATTGCATCCCTCCCACCCACCCATCCACCACTGCGCGCGTGTCCACCACCCTCAAACGCTGGGCCAGGCCTCGACTCGCTCGACTTGCCCCTGGTGACCCCTGCTGGCCGGCCCCTTCATTATCGCGCATCTCTCCCCACGCCCCCCATCCCATCCCATCGCGCATCTCATCCAGCCGACCTGGCCGGGGTCACGGATTCCACCCATCGACACCCACCCACTCGTCCATCGTCGCCGCCGCTCGGAACAACTCCACCACCTAGCAACTCATTCATTCATCCAGTCGCTTCGAACTTAGACTTCACACGACGACGCGTGGTCACATCGGTCTCTCTTGCTCGCTCGGTACTAGTAACAGCAACATCGACGACATCCAACGATAACACACCCCCACACAGTATACTCTGGCATCACTCACTGACGACATACCGCTCTTGGTCTCCTCTCCCCACGTCCGCCTTGTCCTCGTCTCCACAGCCACAGTTGCATCCACACGCCTGCAGTCTTACCCATTCTCACACTGCCCCCATCTTCCCCCCATCGCACTCGTGAGCGGCAGATATAACCAGTCTCGACGGCCTAGATCATAGACACGACCCATCCACGTCGCTGTACGCGTTATCTCCCCCTCCCCTGTCTCTCACTCGTATGGCCCTTACGACCAACTCGACTCCGGCGGCGACGAGCACGACGACGACGACGCCACCCGTGGTGGCGTACCTCCGCTCCCTCGTCGCCGTTCGTGAGCGCTCAAAGCAGGTGTTCGACCTCGTGGTCCGCGACAAGGGCGACTACTGGATCTGGCACCAGGACAAGCTCCAGACAGTCGTAGACTTCTGCGCCGGCCTGCTCGAGGTGAGTGATGGCGCCGGCGCCTCTGACCCCGTTAGCGCGACTTTGGAACAAACTATGATAAGATTCCTCGTATGTCTGCGGTCCTGTTCGGTTGCCCGCCGTTGTCTGACATGCCCAGCACACTGCCGCAAGAACCACTTTGTGACCCAGACCCCCAAGCCCATCGACCGTATCGCGCAGCTCCTCGAGAACCCGCAGTTCCCTTCCAAAGATAAGCCCGTGGAGCGCGCAGCCGCCCTCATCGACCTCTACATCGTCTCGGTTCTGCTCGACGCCGGCGCTGGCAACACCTGGACCTACACGGAGCGCGATGCGAACGGCAAGGTGACGTGGGAGGGCGGCCGCAGCGAGGCCCTCGCAGTGGCGAGCTACCACATGTTCGTGAATGGCGTCTTCTCGGCTGTGCCAGGTGACCCGCTGCGTGTGGATGGTGAGTACCTCGACGGTGGCTCAACGATGAGTGTATCTAACCTCCCCGCGTAGCCAAGGCGCTCCAGGCCCTCACTCCAGCGATCCTCGGCGAGCAGTTCCAAGTGACCGCCGCGAACCCCATGTCGGGTCTGGATGGAAGGGCAAATCTGCTGATCCAGCTCGGTGGGGCGCTCGAGGCGCGTCCTGATATCGTGCGGTCAGGCCGCCCCGGTGACATCCTCTGTGAGTTGCGCTGTATCGGCTGATGACTAACTCTGCAGACTACCTCCAGCCTACGCTCAAGACCGGCGGCCCCAAGCCCGTCCTCTCCCTCGTCACATTCTGGGACACGCTCTTTTCTCTCCTTGCGCCCATTTGGCCCTCGCGCACCACCTTGCCAGAATACCCCGACGAGGTTCTCGGGGACGTGTGGTACTGCCCGTCGCTCGCACGCTCGCACGACGCCATTGGTGACCAGCGATTCGAGGGCGACGCCCTCGTCCCCTTCCATAAACTCACCCAGTGGCTGTGCTACTCACTCCTTGAGCCGATCGAGTCGGTCGCCGGCTGGCGTGTGGACCCTGGACCGGGGCAGACGGGCCTTCCAGAGGTAAGAGCGTCCCTAATAGCTGAATCTGATCCGAGCAGTACCGTAACGGAGGTCTCCTGGTTGACCACGAGCTCCTGACCATCCGCCCCGACTCGCTCCCGAACGGCGCCTACCCCAACGGCCGTGACGGGCTTCCTGTTCTCGCCCCCGGCCACCCCGCTGTTGTCGAGTGGCGCGCCGTGACTGTCATTGCATTGTGCGTCGCTTCTGTCGCGTTCGCGGCCGCGGCTCGCTTCTGCTATTCTTGACTGACTTCGACTTCTCGCAGGGACAAGATCCACCAGGGCATCTGCGACAAGCTGGGCCTCACTTCCGATCAGCTCAACCTCGCACAGGTCCTCGAGGCCTCGACCTGGAAGGGCGGGCGCGAGATTGCAAAGCTCAAGCGCCCAGAATCTGGAGGCCGTGGGTTGCTTAATCCCTGCATTTGCTGACCCACAAGCCCCCATTGAAATCATTAGTGACGGAACCGTGTTTTAAACCCTCGTATAAGGAGGAGGGAGCCACGGCTGCCGATGTGATGTACAAGCGCGAACATTGGCTGGCAAGGTAGTCCACAGACGCTATGCAATGCGATCATCTACATATATCCTCTGCCGAGCAGTACCTACTATCTCGGCTGCTCACTATGACGTAAAATCGTGCTCTAACTGCTCGCTCGCTCACATGTGGGCGTGGGGGTCTTCCTCACCCTTTTGGTCGGGGGTGACAGTGATGCTGTCGTCGATACGGAGCAAGCTGGTCGCGGCCTCGAGGGCGGCCTTGAGCGACTTGATCTTGGACATGGTAGGCTCCAGGACACCGGCGGCGCGGTTGTCGATGACCTCGCCGTTGAGCAGGTCGAGACCGTAGAAGATTAAGCCGCGCTTGGGGTCCTCGGGGCTAACCGACTGGGCGGCGTTGTGGTACGCGCGGAGCTTGGCGACGAGGTCGGTCGAGTCCTTGGCGGCGTTGAGGGCGAGCGTCTTGGGGATGACGAGGAGCGCCGAGGCAAACTCGGCAATGGCAAGCTGCTCACGCGAGCCGAGGGTCGTGGCATAGTTTTCGAGGTAGATGGACAGCGCCGTCTCGACAGCACCACCACCGGGAACAACCGATCCAGACTCGAGCGTGCGCTTGATGATGCTGAGGGCGTCGTGCAGCGCGCGCTCCATCTCGTCGAGCATGTAGTCGTTGGCACCGCGGAGGATGATGGACGACGAGCTGACGACCTTGGTTCCGCGGACGAGGATGAGCTCGTCGTCGCTGATACGCTCCTGCACAACCTCCTCGGCGAAACCCAAGCTCGAGGCCTCGAAAGTCTCCTCTCCGTCCAGGTTGGCGAGCGACGACACCAACGTCGCGCCGGTAGCACGGGCAATTCGTCGCAAGTCCTCCTTGCGACAGCGGCGGACGGCCATAGCACCGGCCTCGACAAACTCCTTGAGGACCAGGTCATCGATACCCTTGGTGGTGAGGATGACGTTGGCGCCAGTGGCAAGGATCTTGCGCACACGCTCAAGAGTAATCTCAGACTCGCGGGCACGGATGGCCTCGAGCTGTTCTGGGTCGTCGATGGTGATGTGGACGCCGAGGTGCATGCGCTGCTTGGCGAGGTTCATGTCGAGACAGGCAATCTTGGCGTTCGGGATGCGAGTCTTCATGGCCTGGCTGGCAACGGTGCAGTTGAGCGCGTAGCCCTTGACCATGAACGACTCGCGGGCAGACTTTCCGTGCGCCTTGAGGACGTTGACGGCCTTGACGGGGTACTTCTTCTCGCCGCGGGGGTTGACCGTCTTGACGGCGAGCATGGCGTCGACGGCCAGGGGGGCGAAGAAGTCGTCGTCGCTGGGTTGGTTAGCGGGTTTCGGAGGCAGACAAGAGCACCCACGCAGCAAGAATCTTGGAGCTCATCGACGTCTTGGCGACGTTGACGAGGGCGTCACGGCCGAGCTTGTCGACCTTGGTGGAGAGCTGGTCGGCCATGAAGCGGCAGGCCTCCTTGCAAGCCAGACGGTAGCCAGCAATGACGGTGGTGGGGTGGATCTTGTTGCGGACAAGCTCGTTTGCTCTCCTCAGAAGCTCCGAGGCGAGCAAGACGACCGAGGTAGTTCCGTCACCGACTTCCTTGTCCTGCTGCGTCGCGAGGGACACGAGGATACGGGCCTAGAGGGTCAACAGTCAGCGGTGGCAAGCGCGTCTACACGGCGCAACGTACAGCGGGGTGCGAGACCTCGATAAGCGAGAGGATGGTGGCGCCGTCGTTGGTGATAGTCACGTCACCGACGTTGTCGACGAGCATCTTGTCGAGACTGGGCGTGTCAGCTGTCTCGAAGACCACATGAGGTTCAGCTTACCCAACGGGGCCAAGGGACGACTTGAGAATGTTGGACACGGTCTGAGCGGCCTGCACTACCACAACGTCAGCCCATCGCACGCGGCGAGCAACTCGTCCCAACCTACCGTTCTGGTCGCGGACCTCGGCGCCGCTCACACGCGAGCCACCGAGGAAGAGGCCCTAGCGGGGTCAGCGATATTTCCTGCCCGCCGAGCGAGCTGCTGGCGCTGGCACCTAGCCAGGGCGCGACGACGTACCGCACGGGGATCCCTCTGGTACATTGAAGCTGCCATTTTTGATCACTCGGAATGTCGTTTGTTGATAGTGTGCGAGTGATGAGCTGTTTGTTGGAAGATTCAAGAAGTCTGATCGAGGTTGTTGCTCTGCTGGCTCTGCTGGCTGCAAAGCGACATGGAACATCGAACATCGTCGTCGCTCTCACCACGCGTCGCGCAACAACGTGGCAATTTGGTTCCGTTATGTTAAAGGAATAATTGCTTCCGCTAATGACGGCCTCAAGATATGGACGACCTCCACGTCTGAGGCGCGTGCAGTGGACCGACGCGGCGGTGACTTGAAACGACGGGCAGCGAGCCAGACATCACCGCGAAGGACACGTTTCGACAACATCTCGTCCAGCTGCAACACACATTGATCTGCAGCAGCCATCATCACCATGGGTCGAAACGGCTTCTTTGGAGCCTTCCAGGGTCTCGATGCGTTTGGCAAGGTGAGTAGCGCTGCCGGCCCGTAGCCGTGGCACATTTGTTGACGCCGACGTCCAGACGATGGAAGATGTCAAGATCAAGACTCGCACCGGTGCTTTCTGTGGGTCGAGCTTCGAGGCGATGCGCCAGCACAAGCTAACCCCCCAGTGACCTTCCTCTCCCTCTCCATCATCCTCACCTCGCTCACCATCGAGTTTGTCGACTACCGACGAGTACACTCGGAGACCTCGATCAACGTCGACAGGTCGCGCGGCGAGAAGATTGTCATTGACCTCGACGTGACCTTCCCCAGCGTGCCATGTTACTGTGAGCTAACATATCCTTGACACAGCTGACGCCAGTGCTATCCATTGATGTGGCCGACATCTCGGGCGAGATCATCAACGACATTACGCACAACGTCAAGAAGATGCAGCTCAACGAGCAAGGTCACGAGATTGGGCCGATGAAGGGCCAGCAGCTCAAGGGCGAGGCTGAGCGGATTGCCGAGGGGCGCGCGCCCGACTACTGTGGCAAGTGTTACGGTGCGCCGCCGCCCGAGAACGGGTGCTGCAACTCGTGCGAGGAGGTGCGCCAGGCGTACATCCGCGCCGGGTGGTCGTTTAGCAACCCCGACGACATTGAGCAGTGTGTCGAGGAGCACTGGACCGAGAAGATGGCGCAGCAGGCCGCCGAGGGCTGCCGCGTCTCGGGCAAGCTGCGCGTCAACAAGGTCATTGGCAACGTGCGCTTCAGCCACGGCGCGACATTTATGCGCAACGGCATGAACCTCCACGAGCTGGTGCCCTACCTCAAGGACAAGCACCACCACGACTTTGACCACGTTATCAACAAGTTCCACTTTGGCGCCGACATTCCCGACTTTGCGCAGGAGATGCTCAAGCCCAAGGAGGAGAAGACGCGCGCCGAGCTCGGCATCAAGGACCCTCTGACCGGCGTGAGCCGCTACGGCAAGGACCGTGAGTTGGAGAAAGGCACGCAGCAACTCACACGACACAGCCAACACAAACAACATGTACCAGTACTTTGTCAAGGTTGTCTCGACGTCGTTCCAGTACCTCACGGGCGACGAGATTCCCACCAACCAGTACTCGGTTACCGAATATGAGCGCGACGTCCGCGGTGGTCTTCTTCCGGGCAAGGACGAGCACGGTCGTGAGTGCAGCGAGGATGTGGTTCTGGCGACAGGGGCTGACACTTGCAGACATGACCTCGCACTCGAACCACGCTATCCCCGGTCTCTTCATCAAGTGGGTGGGCAGTTGCGAACTCCAGTCTAACCCGCGCAGCTACGAGATCTCGCCCATGAAGGTCGTCCACAAGGAGACGCGCCAGTCGTTTGCCCACTTCCTCACGAGGTGAGCTGGAAGAATCCCGTCATATCCCAGCTGACGCCCCAGTGCATGCGCCATCATTGGTGGTGTCCTCACTGTCGCGAGCTTGATCGACTCGGCCATCTTCTCGGGCCGCAAGCACCTCGAGGGCAAGAAGGAGTACGACGGCTTTGGTGCGCCGGCGGGCAAGATGGTGAGTGCGGGGAGAGGGCTGGAGAAGACAAGTCGAAGTGCTAACACACTCCAGCTGTAAAACGGACTAGACGCACCATTAGGGCAGGATCCATGATGCATGGCTTGGCAAGAATGTTGCAGCGGTGGGAGTGAAGGCGCGTGGGCAGTGTCCTACGCGCCGATGCCTCAGACTCTGCCTCCACACGCTCGTGATGTGTTCATGCTCTAGAGTTACAGGTAGTGATACGGGCAATTGACAAGCTGTGCGTCGCTACTCGCCGACACGGTACGCGACCATGGCCTCGAGCGAGTGGACGTTTGTCGTAAAGCTGCGGAGGCGGACCTGCTCGACCTTGCCGCGGTCGATGAGGTGTGGGTCTGCGTCTCCCCACGTCTGGGGGATGGCGACGTCTGGCGAGTCGTTGGTGTAGGCAAGGATGGTGAACGTGCCTGCGGCAATGTCAGCGCCGTCTTGCCCCCACGCTCCGCGCCACTCACACTCCTCGTCGAGAATAGGCAAGAAGGTCACACTACTTGTGATCTGCTTCATGATCTCGCGGATCTCGCCCTGCACCTCCTTCTCCGTCTTGTCCTTCTTCTTCTTCTGCGCGGGTGGCCCGCCGGGGAGGGACGAAGCCGGCCCGTCCTCGGTGTAGATGTCAAACTGCCAGCGCTCGAGGGTTTCGTCCGTCTCGACCGACTTGATGGCGAGGACTAGGCGTGTGAGGGACGACGACATGAGCCAGTCTGCGCGGAGTGTGTTAGCTGCCCGACCCCGACGCCACAGCTGTACCCACCAGACACCTGCGCCATGATCGTCTGGATGTACTCCTTCAGCCCGTCGTCGCTGGTCACGAGCATCGGCAGGCCATACTTCTTGACCATGCTGCGGGTGAGCTCCCATTTCCAGAGGTCAGCTCACCGGAAGTCGTCGGAGGGGTACACGCCGCGCTGGTACAGGATTCTGCGGGTGTGAGCTAGCTGGCTGTGAGGAGCAAGGCCACGCATGACGCACGAGTTCACGCCGTACTCGAAGAACTCGGTCACGAGCGCCGTCGAGCCCTTGAGCGTGATGGCCTGGTTCTGGCGCGTGGCCTGTTTTGTCGCCATGGTGTGTGGTGGGCGGTGGTGGTAAGAGTGACGTGAGGAAGCTGAGGTGGGGAAGCTGATGTGAAGTAGCTGAGCTGAAGGAGCCGAGCTGAAGTAGCTGAGCTGACGCCGGTGATGTGAAGCAGGTGAAGTGAAGCAGCTGGGTGTCGGTCACCTTGTTGTTGCTGCATTTCGCCGCTGAAAGTCACGAAGTCACGCACGCTGTGGGACGGGAGCAAATGTTCCTAATCCAACTCTCAGCGCCACTCCAGTGTCAGGCTCTGCATTGTCCCTGACACTGCGTATCAATCCAATGCAGCAATGGCTGCATCATTGTGTTGGCTGTTGGCCACCCAGCAAAGGCACACACACACACACTCAGCGTCGTTCGCCGTCAGCACGACTTGTCGCCTGGGATCACACCTCTCTCCCTCCTCATTCCTCCCCTCTTCTATCCAACAACACCCCGCCCGACCCGACCCCACTCCCCACCATGTCCGGCTGGATGTCCTACTTTACCGGGCGCAAGGACACGCGCGAGCAGGCGCGCGACTCGATCGTGACGCTGCGCCAGCAGCTGCTCATGATTGAGAAGAAGGAGGAGCACCTGCAGAAGAAGATTGAGGAGGAGCTCAAGAAGGCCAAGGCGAACGCCGCGACCAACAAGCGGGGTGAGTGGCGTTGTTGGGGCGCGGCGTAGTGGACGACCGCCGCCGTGCTATGCGGTGCGCTCGCCGGCATCGTCGACGACGACGACAACGGTCGGGTGGAGCGGCGTCATCGCTCGCTCGCTTCACGCACGCGCGCTGGGAACTCACCAACCATGGCTAACACTTACCCCAGTCGCAACCGCCGCCCTGCGACAGAAGAAGGCGTTCGAGAACGAGCTCGACAAGCTCGCGGGTACACGGCTCACGCTCGAGACGCAGGTGGGTGACCAGTGTCGTTTCCACCACTCTAACCCACGCCCAGGTCAATGCCATCGAGTCGGCCAACCTGAATGCCGAGACGATGCTCGCGATGAAGAAGGGTGCCGACGCATTGAAGTCGATACACTCGACGCTGTGGGTGTTTGTTTGGGTTGGGTGGGGGTG
The DNA here is from genome assembly GCF_020906515.1 of Vanrija pseudolonga. Lineage (NCBI taxonomy): Eukaryota > Fungi > Basidiomycota > Tremellomycetes > Trichosporonales > Trichosporonaceae > Vanrija > Vanrija pseudolonga. The sequence continues at coordinate 3,112,170 of NC_085851.1, read as the reverse complement.
GGGGCGGAGGCCGGGGCTCGGGCCTGGGTTTGGCTTGTCCAGCCTGCCTCACACCTCGCGCCTCACCTCGCTCTGCCCCGCCTCGCTCCGCTCGGCGCCGCTAACCCTCCCCCAGCAAGGTCGAAAAGGTCGACCAGACAATGGACGCGATCCGGGAACAGATGGACCTCACAAACGAGATTTCCGACGCCATCTCCAACCCCGTCGGCATTGTCAACAATATCGACGAGGACGAGCTCGAGGCCGAGCTCGAGGCGCTCGAGCAGGAGGAGCTCGACGACCGCCTCAAGGGCGCCGACCACGTCCCGCTCCACACGCCCGCTTCGCCCGTCGGCGCGTCGCGCGAGCGCACGCACGCAGTCGAGGAGGACGACGAGGAGGAGCAGCTCCGCCAGCTGCAGGCAGAGCTGGCCATGTAGTAGTAGTAGTCGGGCCCAACCAACACTACCGGCATCGCCCGCCCGCCCCCCATACAACAAGCACCTATACCGCAGACCCATTTCATACTACTCGGCCTGCACCATACACCCCACCCCAGGACATTCTGGGTACTTAGGATCCCCCCCGCCGGGGTCATGTACAACCATCTGTGATGCGACGTCTGGTTTTAATCATTCTATTGGCACATATTCATCTCGCTCTATGCCACGGCGTGAATACAACAACAGTGGGGTTAAAATACCGTTTAATCCGAGGCCCCGAATCAATACTAACCGAACGCGCGTCCCAACTGTATCCTCAGCTGAAGACGCTTACAAGTTGCCGTTCTCTGTCCCGCTCTTTGGGAACGGTACGGTGATCGGGGGCGGCCCGTCACCCGGGTTGGAGCGCCGGCCAGGTGGGGCAGCACCAGCACGGCGTGGAGGAGGCGTGTTTTGGAACTGGGCTCTACGAGGGGTGGAGATTGCAATGGTCGGCGCGGGGATCGCGGGGCGTGGTGGGGCTGTCGAGGATGACGCCGCCGCACGGCCAGGCGCCAGCGCCGGCATGGCCAGCACACCTACGCGGTTGCCAAACCCAGCGAGCATGGCACGCAGGCCAGAGGCGCGGACCGGGCGGACGGCAACATAGCCGAGCGGCTGGTGGGTAGGCACCGAGAACGAGCCGACGGAGGAGGGGAACGACGCGCGGCCATTCAGGCTGAGCATGCGTTCGGTTCGGCGTGCACGCATCGACATTTCGCCGTCTGTAGGGGATGCGGGAGCACCAGGAGGCACGAGGTGCGTCCCGGTGTGGCGCGGCGCAGTGGGGGTCTGCGTCGGGCGCTCAAGAATGTCGAGGGACGCCAGGTCGACAATAAGCGAGACCCCGTTCCAAGCTGCCGAGAGATCGACGGCCCAGAGCTCCCACTGCGAGTCGTCGATGCCAGATCCGGAACGACGTACGCCGACAAGCGAGTTGTCGTCGAGCACCTGCCAGCCGCCATGGCGAGCGAGGATGGCGCCGAGTGGGACGACCTCGACGTCAGCCCAGGGTGAACGTGTCGTTGGCGACGGGTCGTCAACTACAGCCGACATGGACAACGACGACAGAGCCGTGAATGACGTCTGTCTGTCCAGAGGCGAAGGTGGTCTTTTGTCCTCTAGCGAGTCACGGAAGCCGCTCAAGCGCCGCGCACCGTGAGATGACACCGGGAAGTCGCCATTGGACGGTGGCTGCAGACTCGACATCTTCATTGGTGACGCGTTGGTGCTCTGGTGGGCTGAGAGGCCACCAGACACGTTGCGCAGGGCAAAGCCGAGAGGCGGGACCACAACGCCGTCTGAACGAGCCGCGAGGCTGTGGACACCGAGGCCCAGATTGTTGAGCGTGTCCTCCAGCACCGATGGCCGGCGTGGAGGAGGGCATCGGCAGAATGGCACGCCTCTGCGTGATAAGACGCGGTCAATGTACGTGTGGGTTGAGGTCGAAGCAATGACGAAGAAGCCGTCCGCAGAGTGCGAGTCGCACGTCGTGCACCGTGTCACGAAGGGAGCCGCGACGGTAACATTGCGGATAGTGTCGATGGCCTGGGTGAGGACGGCGACGGCCTCACCGTCCGAGTCGAACACCTCGACTCTGCCAGACCGTCTTCCGATGACGACGATTTCCGTGAGCTGCTCGTGCCACTCGACACGCCCGCGGCCGACAGCCGTGACACGGTCCGCGGCGTCGGAAGACGACGCCAGTGGCGCGGAAATCCACTCGCCGTGCTTCTTTTCCCAGAGCGTGACGCCTTCAACAGTGGACACGAGGGCCATGGGACCAGTGTCGGTAGCGAACAGGTCGACACGGGACGGTGCGTTCGAGCCGGCGTTGGTAGCCGAGATAATATCCACAACTCTGTTGCCGGCACACGTGCGCACAGCGCCGTTGGACAACGCCACAAGGAGCTGTGGCTGGCCCAGTGGGCGACCCTGCGAGCCTTGGGGCGACGCTGTAAACGGGTCGTCGATGCCGTCGCGCGAGTTGTCGAAGACCATGCCCGTGACTCGGCCGCCCGAGCAACCCACTTGGCAGACGCCCAGCGAAGTAGTTTTGGTGTCACCAGCCGTCGACCAGAGCTGTACAGCGCCAGACCTTGTAGCAATTGCAACACATTCGCCGTCGTCTGCCACAGCCGCGCTCACGATCGGGTCGCCTTCGTTAAGTTCTGAAGACGAGACCATTTCGCGGGTACCAGACGACCTCTCGTCATCGGCAAAGCGCCAGATGCAGATCGAGTCGTCTACGCCGACCGAGACGGCAAGCCGACCATCTTTGCTCGTGGCAATGACGTCGACGTCCATCTCGTGGCTTGCAGGAAGCATGTGAACGCTAACGCTGGCTGCGAGGGCCGCCTTGGACGTCTTGTTGGTGCTTCCGCCGTCATCAGACTCCTCGTCCGTGGCTTGGCCGTCTCCAAGTCCAAGGCGGTTCCGCCCGAGGCGGCTACGCTGGGTAGCAAGGAGGTCCGAGTCCTTGAGAAGGAAGAGCAGGAGGATGTAGAGCGCCAAGGCTGTAGAAGCCTGCGGGACAATGACTGCCCGGGCAAACTGCAGTAATGGGCGGATACGGCTGCGGACAAGGTTCCAGTATGGAATTTCCAGCTTGCGAATGTCCGCAGGCAGCATCGAGTGGCCAGTTTGGGGGAAGACGAGGATGGACGATGGGGGCATGTTGACGCGTACTGATGGCAGACCAGCTGGGTTCAAGGCCTGCCAGAGCATCTGCGAGGCTGACAGCTTGTTGAGGTTGAGAGCCGTTCCGGGATGTGATGTGGGTCGTGATGAGGCAGCTACCGACGACGTAGTGGTGGGAGTGTAGCCGTAGAAGTTGACAGCGTTGCTCGAGATGGACCGTCCCCGCTCGGTGTAGTAGTAGAGGACTCCAACACATGTGAGCATGAGGATGAGGGAGCCGCTCTTAATGGTGCGGCCACGAAGAACCGTGCGCCAGCTGAACCGGTTCGATTTCCGCGAAGCCCTCCGCTTGGCGGCTTCATCCTCGCGGCGCTGGGCCTCGGTCGAAGAGAGTCCGCCGTTGGACGCAAGCATGTCTGCGAGCTCGAGACGTTGCGCGTCAATGGACAAGACCTGGTGGGTGAGCAAAGGCAAGGCCAGGATACCCACAGTAAGGAAGAACGTGTTCAACATGAACCAGTCTGTCACGATGACAACGGACGCAAAGACGCAGAACTCGCGCACTGGGCGGAGGTGGACGCAGAGCCAGACAATGCCGAGGAGAGCAAGGTCGGTGAGGGAAGTAAGGGCGATGGTCGACCCGACCTTGCTGAGTCCGATGCCGATGCGGACCGGGACCGAGTGGTCGAATGGCACGGAGAAGACGGCTTTTGTCTGCACTGTCAGCAACTGCCATCTTGATGCCACTCACCAAAGCCGACATGTTCTCCACTCCGACAATGATAATGACGAACGGCAGCACGTAGGTAGGCAGCACTGTCTGGTGGTTGCTCCAGCCCCAGCCGTTCCAACCGAGCAGGGCGAGCACGCTAAAGGACATGACCGCGGAGCAGCACAGCTGGACAACGCCGGTGAAGGCGAGACCGAAGCGCGAGTGCACCTTGGACACATTTGAGAGCTGGAAGAGAAGGGCGAAGAGGAGGATGGCATAGCCAACAAAGACGATTCGTGGCGGGGACGACGACACGACGTCGTCGTGCGTGGCGGCCTGATAGGGCGTCGAGGAGAACGACACCGTCGACGCGCTCTGCGCGTTCGGCAAATATGTCTCAGTGAACAGCTCGGCGCCCAGCGGCTCGACTGCCTCCGCTAGCCGGGCGGCGAACGCCTGTTCAAACGCCGTGCGGTTGGACCCAACGCGGAACGGTACCGCAACGCCGTGGTACACCTTGCGGCTGTCGGCCACCTCGGCCTCGTCCACTGCCTCCCCAAACGTCTCCCAGAGCGCCGATAGAGGAGTCGAGCCAGGGACGTCCGTGAGGTCGGGGACCAGGAGGTAGCATGGGCCTGCTGGCTCTACGCCGCCGTCCTGCGCGACGAGATGGCGCACGCACCGGGCGCCGTCTTGCCAAGCGTCCGCAAGCGAGCGGACGGCCGAGACAATCTGCTCATCACGTGGTGCCCAGTCTGGGAGCGTTTCGCCGTCGAGCACGACCCCGACATCTGCCCAGACCACGCGGAGCACATCAATTTCCCCGTCGCCCTCGGCAGTGGCAGTGGCGCCGCCGCCTTTGCGCACGGATGCCCACGCGGCGTCGTGCGAGCCGGGATCACCCGCCGCCCACCACGGACCCCACTCGACGGGGGGGAGGAGGGGCGGAGGCGGTGAGAGGAATATTTCTCTGACGGGCGTCGAGAAAAGCCCGAACGGCGCGTTGCGCGCTGGCCGGACCCCGGGGGCCGGGGCGCGTCCCAGCGCCGAGCTGTCGAGGTGTTTTTCGAGAAACGCAGCGAAGGAGGGGTAGAAGAGCGTCGTCATGACGAGGCAGTCGATGAGAAGGGTGCGGATCTGCGCGTGTCAGTCAGCTCTGCTGCTGCGAGGATCGCGATGGCACCGCCGGCTCCCTCTGGCCGGCGGCGCCCGTCTCGGCCTCGGCGTGCGTACCTGGTTGCGCGCGCAGTGTTCGCCGAAGCGGCGGAACCCCTCGCGGACCCAGCCGCGCGAGCCGATCGACCACGCTGTCGAGAGCGATCCGGAGCGCTTGTGCGCGCCGCCGTCGGGGGTCTTGCCACGTCGGCGGGCGCGTGTTGGGCGCGAAGCAGAAGCCGAAGCCGCTAGACCGGGGCTAGGCTGCCCTGGGGGTCTAGACGCCGGCGACGGCGCAGCCGACGACGACGATGCCGACGCCGACGACGCGACGTGCCGCTGCCGCAGGGGGTTGAGCGACGGCCCGGCCGGCGCAGGCGCACCGAGCCAGGACATGGGAGCTGGTGCGATGGGGTGTTGTGGGTAGGTCGGGGGTGGTGGTGGTGGTGGAGGGCGGTGGCTCTTATCGCGGCATTGGGGGTTGTGTGCACGGGAGCGGGGTAGGCAGGGGTGCGTGTCGGTGTTGCTGATGTGTGTATGGTCGACTTGTTCACAGGGTTGTTGTTGTTGTTGAAAGCAAGAGAGATGGATGTGCGATGCGATGGTAGATGGGGGGTCAAGTGTAGTAGTAGTAATAGTTGTAGTTGTGAGAAGTGACGCCCGACCGGCATGGAATTCAATGTACACAGCCAGCCAGCGGCGGCGCCGCGGCAGAGACGGCGGCGACAATGTACCGGCACGCGGCGGCGGTTGGCACCAGAGGGAGGGCCAGGCGCGCACGCACTCAACCAGCCAGCCAGTCCCGTCGTCGCTAAACGGCGCGGCGGCGGCGCGTCAAAGGAACTTGTGCGCGGTGGGTGCAAAACTAGGCGTGCCGTGCCTGGAATGCAAGGCGAATGGCGCCTGGCAGCTGTGGCCCCCCAAAAGTCGCTCGCACCCCTACGTCACTGTGACTCCAGTGCAATGTCCGCCCAGTCCACCTCCGCCGGCCTGCCTGCGTCCCTCGGCGCTCTCATGCCTCGTCGCCGTCGTACCATGCCATGCCGCCGTCCTTTGCAATCTCGTACCATTCCATCACGCTGGAAGAGACGTACCATGCTTCGGCTTTCCCGCTGCACATATCGCACTTTCCTACGCGCCTATCATGTTGGCCGCGGTTCAATGGCCGGATGCCACAGGCTGTGCAGATGAGGCGGACCAGGTGGCATCTTTTCTTACGCAGCACGTCGGGATCGCGCGCAGCAGTGGGGCTGGGCTGGCTGGGTGGCCTTCCTCGCGAGCGGCCCTTCAACGGCAGAGGTGACACCTCTGTGAGCCTACGCGACGCCAGCCACTTCTTCCTCGCGTTCTCGGCCATGGCCTAATGAGCCTTCGACCCCCTCGCAGCCCTTCACATCCCTCGTAACCACACCCCCGAGATCCCCTCGCTCCACTCTCGGTCGAACAGCCAGCCACATGCCACACGGCGGTGCAGTGGCAGTGGCAGTGGCAGTGACAGAGAGCTTGTTACAACGTCCATGGCGTCCATGTCTAGATTTCTACTGCCACTACTGAGCCGCATCTCCGTCGCCCGCTGGCTCAGCTACCGGCTCCACATTCCAAGTGCGCGCCAGAGCAAGCCAGAAGCGAGAGTCAGCAGACCCGCGGCCAGACCAAGGCGACAGGCGAGACGCGCCGGTGAGCTCGCGCAGGTCAGCATCGCTCAGCTCCCACTTGCCCGCGGCCACGGCCAGCAGCCGCGCATACAGGTGGTGTGTGTTGTGGCGCAGCTGGCCGAGGATGAGGCGGCCGCGGCGCGCCGTGTCGTCTTGGATCGGGCCGTCGTCATCTGCAGCAGCGGCGGCGAGGTTGGGCAGATCTTGAGCGTTGTCGTCGTCTTCGTCGTTGCCCACTTCGTCGAGCTCTGGCCGCCCGTCGGCACTCAGGAGGTGCTGGAGCGTGTCCTCGTCTTCTTCGAGCGCGATGGCTCCCACCCTGCCTCTGCCGATCGCAAACTCGCACACGCCAACACAGAGGTTCCAGAGACGTTCGAGGACCTCGAAGACTAGCAGCCACAGTCCGCCGCGACGCGACGTCGCGCTGAACCCCACCGTGCGCGCCTGCACGCTCGTCGGCGACTCGTCGAGGTACACGAGCGAGCGGTAGAGGACTAAATCCCCAAACGAGTACGACAGGGCCGCGGTGGTGGGCCGCCCGCCCTTGGGGTTGGGCGACGTGCCGAGCACCACAGGCGTGGCCGGCGCTTTGGGCTGGGGCGCGCGCACGTCCGACCCGTCAGCAGGCAGCGACTTGGAGAAGTCGATGAAGATGTCGTATGCGTCGGTGTGCGACTTGAACACGACGTCGGAAGTTGCTGCGTGGTGGTGTCAGCTGCACGCACGTTGCCTCCCGCTCAGCTAGACCCACTTGCAACCCAGCCGCCGACGCGTTTCTTCAGCTCGTCGAGGTCCATAAGCCCGACGTTACCGAGCCACGCCGACGACCGCGCACCAGCCGTGACCGCTGCGGCGGTGGGCAGGCCCATGGCCCAGACGGCCCACGCGAACGCCGCGAGGGGGAGGAGGGGCGGCGTGCCGTACAGCAGCTGCTGGGTCAGCTTCGTCCGACAGGCTCTCAGCTACCCACCACGCGCTGGCCCGACAGGCTCGCCTTGTACACCGTCACGATCGACGGCCCGAGGATAGACAGCAGCGCAGGGACACACGTGACGGGGTGGGCGGGCTAGCGTCAGCTTAGCCAGCACATAGCAACTCACGCTCGTGCGCGCCAGCCGCTCGGCGAGCGCCCTGCCCGACTGGGTGACAGGCGCGCCGAGGCTCGGGGCGGCGTACTGCTCCCACACGGTGTCGAGGTACGCGCTGGCTGCGGCCTTGTCCTCGCCCGTCTTGGCGAACGGGTTGTCCAGGCCCTCGAGGCGGTCGTAGATGTCTTCCAAGGGGCCGGCGAGGTCGAACAGGTTGTCCGGTGCGCCGGGGGGTGCTGGGGCCAGTCAGTGGTCAGTGACGCTGCCGAGGAGAATCGAGCAGGGCCGACGTACCCAGGACCACACCGATCGTGCCCATCCGCCGGCCGCGCCCGCCCTCTGCTTGGCGGGAACGAAACAGCCCCACGCCCGGGAACCCGTGGTGCGCGAACGTCACGACATCCGCGTCGAGGAGGTGCAGGCCCGACGGCAGCGTCGCGTGCTCGATCAACTTCGGCGGGAGCGTCTCTGGCACGACACGTCAGCGGCGCAGCAGTGGTGGCGACAAGCTAAACGTACCCTCCGACAGGGAGCGGTAGTAGGCTACCTCTTGCCCCTTGAGGTCGTCAAAGTGAGTGAGGAAGAGCGCCGCTATGGGCGGGAATGTTGGCGGCATGGAGGTGGTGATGTGTTGGTTGTCAAGGTTGCATCATCGCCTGCATCGCAATCATATCGCGGTGGAGGACTTGGCACGCGTCGCTCGTTTCGGCCGTGGCCGTGCTGTGGATTCAGAGCCACGTCCTGCTGCCACCATGCCTCTGTACTCTGTAACATATCATCACATGGTATCTCTCTACATCTGACTTCTCCATGCATGCACACCCACACGACCGCGACGAGCTTAGGCAAAGTACTGTAGAGTCAGCGGATGTCACGCGCCAATGCCGACAGCCACTCACATGGTGCTCCTTTGCCTTGCGCGCCTGCACCTCCAGGATACCACCATGGAAGTGCTCGTGTGTGAGCTGCGATGCGCCTTGCCTCAATGCAAGCTGACGAGTTAGCTTGCGCATCATGGCAGGCGCCGTAACTCACCATACCAGCCTCAACACAGACAGCCTTGAGCTGCGCTCCGTTAAAGTCCTCCGTAGATCGTGCAAGCTCCTCGAAGCTAAGTCTGTCAGCCAAGCCCCCCATAGAACCACCCTGTACTCACTTGACGCCCGTGTGGTTGAGCTTACGCGCGTGGATCTGGAGAATGTTCTCACGCGCAGACTCGTTGGGCAGAGGGAACTCGATCTTGCGGTCGAGACGACCAGATCGGAGAAGGGCAGGGTCGAGAATGTCGATACGGTTGGTGGCGGCAATGACCTTGATGCGCTGGTCAGACGAGAAACCGTCGAGCTGGTTGAGCAACTCGAGCATGGTACGCTGCACTTCACGGTCACCGGCCTTGTTGCTGTCGAAACGCTTGGTGCCAACGGCGTCGAGCTCATCGATGAAGATGATAGCGGGGGCCTTCTGCTTGGCGAGCTCGAAGGCATCACGAACAAGCTTGGCACCATCACCAATGTACATCTGGACAAGAGAAGGACCGGCGAGCTTGAGGTAGCAGGCGTTGGTCTGGGCGGCACATGCACGAGCGAGCAGCGTCTTGCCGGTACCGGGTGGTCCGTACATGAGACAGCCCTTGGGGGGCGTGATGCCGAGAGTCTGGAACTTCTCGGCCTGCTGCATTGGCAGGACGCTGGCATGTCAGTTGGAGCCAAATCCCAGAGCGGGTGATAACTCACATAGCCTCCACCAATTCCTCAATCTGCTTGTCGAGACCACCAATGTCGGTGTACGTCTCGGTTGGTCGCTCGTCGACCTCCATGGCCTTCACACGCGCATCGTACTCTGTGAAGTGTTAGATGAATTCAAAGTGTACCTCATCTACGCACCATCTGGGAGCTTGTCGAGGACAAGGTACGAGTCCTTGTTCACACCGATAAGGTCTCCTGGGCGGAGCTCCTCGTGGGGGACGAGGCCGATGATGGGCAGGAACACGGTCTGGATATGTCAGCATGGCTCCAAACACCATCATTGCGCTGGGCTCACCTGGCGGGTCGAAGTCTTGATGACAGCGCACTTTGACTTCTTGGCGTTGTGCTCGTTGTGCGCGGCACCCTCCTGAGTCTCGGCATCGACGTCAAGAATCTGCTTGGTCAGGCGGGTCTGGAATAGACAGAGCTCTGGTCACCCACCTCGACGACCTTGGACACGAGGTACGGCAGCACCTTGTTCTGCTTGATCTTGGTCACGTTGTCCTGGATCTTGTCGACCATCTGGTCGCGCTCGTGGGCGAGGCGGAGGTTCTCCTGACGCATCATCTTGACCTCGTTGTCAATCATGCGCGCCTGCATGCGAATCTCCTGGACGTCGGACTGGTTGTGTCAGCAGGTGCTTCTCGGCAACGTTGCAGCGAGCGCCATTCTAGCGGTCCACAGCCCTCCACCCCACTCACGCTAAGAACGTGGTCGGGAATGTCCTCCCAGTTCTCCTCGACGGGCTTGGGCGCCTCCTCCATCTTGACGTCGTCACCAGCAGCAGCTGGCGTCTCGGCCGCGGCGTTGGAGCTCTCGGGCTTGGTGTCGGCGGCCGTGGGGTTGGGAGGAGGAACGGGGGGGTCCTGTGCTGCCTCGGACATGTTGGCGAGCGTGTAGTTTGTAGGTAAGAAGTGGATAGAAACAGCAAGGAAAGTCACAGACTTGTATCGACCACAGCGACGAGTGATGCGCGGCGGTGGTGTTCGTCACTGTCAACGATGGCGACGGCGGGAGCAAATTGGGCGCGACTCGTCACCCTCGACGAAGTGATGGCTTTTGTAATGGAAGCAAATGGAATCTATTACAAAGAAGCTCGGGCATTGGGATTCATTACAATAGTCATTAAGATCACGTGCCGAGTGACGTAAGGGAAAGGTCCGCAACTCGAGGTGGTTGAGGTGTGCAGCTACATTCTCCATGTCGCGTTTCTGCATTCTACAACGCCCAACAACGCACGCCACGCCATGCGCTTCTCCACGCGCAATGCCTTCTACCTAAGGGCATCAAACTACCGCGTCGTGCCGCTGTTCCTCTACCTCGACGAGCGCCATGTCGACTGGATGAGCGAGAAGGTGCTCAATCTCGTCATCGAGGATCTCAAGGACAAGTGAGTGCGCTGATAACTCGCGCTTCGAGATACCAGCTCTGACACCATCAGGATGGAGGAGCTCCTCACGATCGAGCGGTACGAGAAGAAGCACCGCGTACACGTTGAGCGTGGAGGTGAGCTAAGAGTGGTTTCTCCAGCTCACCCCAGACACATACCAGTACTGCTACTTCCTTCGCAAGACGACAAGGACTGAAGTCGTGCTTCTCAAGGTTAGCTTGAAGATCTGTGGATAAGCTAATAATGCCAGAAAAAGACGTTCTCATTGCGCCCACCATCACCCCCACCTCCAGCTCCAGAGCCTGCGCCTTCAAGCCGGAAACGCAAAGCCCCGCCACGGAGCTCGCGCGCGAGGACGCGCTCTGAGAGTGTGCGCGCCGACGCAGACGAGGACGACGCAGATGAGATCCAGGTAAAGACAGAGGACGGGGACTTTGTGCCCGAGGACGCGCCGTCCCCACCAGAGACGAGCATCAAGGACTGGAAGCCAGACGTCAAGCTCGCATATCAAGGTAGGGTCGCCTGCGCTTGGCACGGCTGACCCGGCAGGCTTTGGCACCTCGTCGGTGCAGCTCGTGCTCATCGTGGAGCCGTACCCGCCCCTCCCACCAAGCCAGTACGCGCCGCCGCTCTCGCGCCTGTCTACGCGCAGCGCGTCGATTGCGGCGTCCCGTTCGCGCTCGCGCACGCAGGCAGGCGGCGGGGGCACGCGATACTCGTCTACGTCGCTCGCCCTCGGCGCGCCCAAGCGCGCGACGCCGCAGGTACACGCGCCGAACATGCGCAATGCGAGCCGCAGCGTGTCGGCGACACCCGTGCCCAACTCGCGGCGCGGCGGCTCGAGAGACTTCAGCGTCACCCCCGGCCCTGGCGCCATTGGGGCAAACCGCGCACCGCTCTTCATCCCCCGCGACACGCCGTTCGACGAGGACGAGGAAGACGAGGACGAGCACGAGGCATACGCTACCGCACTGCGGGAGGGACGGCTGCGTCTTCCGTCTGTCATGGAGCGCGAGGACTATGACGACGACGAGGAGAACCCCGACGACATGCCCGAGACTATGATGGCTATTGGCGAGCGGCTGGTGCGCGCGTCGCAGATTGAGGAGAATGTGATTCGGAGCGTTGGCGGTTGGGAGGAGCGGGGTGAGGGTGAGGAGAGCGCGGTGTTGGGGCGCGAGGAGCCTGGAGAGTAGGGAAGATGTACTACATGTTATGTTATTGGCACTGAACGGAGTGGCATCTTGGGGGCTACTCCAAACACTTGGACGCGAGCAATTGAAGCAAAAATCGAGCGACTGCGTTAGCAAGGTCAAGAACAAAACTCGAACTGCAATTTTAAACATCACGACTATGAAACAATGCATTCACTCTCAAACATCATATCATGCAAATGATCTGGCACTACCGCACTGGTACGCGCCATTAAGTTCTTCAGACTAGGTCTGTCGACTTTTGAAAAGCGGGGGAAACGCTTAGTCGACCTCCTCCATCGAGCCGCCGGCCTCCTCGAGGGCAGGGGCGTCCTCGGTGGCGGGGGCGTGGGCCTCGGCCGAGTCGTCGATCGAGAGACCGAGCGAGATCATGCGGTTGATGCGCTGGGCGAAGTCCTGGGGGTTGGTGAGGGAGAAGCCCGAGGTGAGGAGGGCAGTCTCGTAGAGGAGGACGGTAAGGTCGCGGACAGTCTTGTCCGACTTGTCCTCGGCGACCTTGGTCCTGAGCTCCTTGATGATGGGGTGGTCGGGGTTGAGCTCGAGGGTCTTCTTCGAGGCCATGTACGACGACATGGACGAGTCACGGAGGGCCTGAGCCTTCATGATACGCTCCATGTTGGACGACCAACCGAACTGGCCAGTGACGAGAACGCAGGGAGAGTCGGAGATACGGTTGGAGACGACAACCTTCTCGACCTTGTCACCAAGGGTCTCCTTGATGGCGGCGCAGAGGCCCTCGTACTCCTTGGCCTCCTTCTCGCGGGTCTCCTTCTCCTCGGGGGTCTCCTCGAGCTCGAGGCCCTCCTTGGAGACCGAGACGAGCTTCTTGCCCTCGAACTCCTTGAGCTGAGTGACGGCGTACTCGTCAATGGGGTCGACAAGGAGAAGAACCTCGAAGCCCTTCTTCTTGAGGACCTCAAGGAAGGGAGAGTCGCGGATAGCCTCGAGAGACTCGCCGGTGAGGAAGTAGATCGACTTCTGGATCTCGGGCATGCGGGTAATGTAGTCCTTGAGCGAGGTCTGCTCGTCAACCGACTTGGTCGAGTGGAAACGGAGGAACTCGGCGAGCTTGTTGCGGTTGGCAGCGTCCTCGTGGATACCGAGCTTGATGTTCTTGGAGAAGGCCTGGTAGAACTTGTCGAAGTTCTCCTTGTCCTCAGCAATCTCCGAGATGGCCTCAAGGGTCTTCTTGACGAGGTTCTTCTTGATGACCTTGAGGATCTTGTTCTGCTGGAGGGTCTCACGCGAGATGTTGAGGGGAAGGTCCTCCGAGTCGACGACACCAACGACGAAGTTGAGGTACTCGGGCATCAGGTCCTCGTTGTCGTCCGAGATGAAGACACGACGAACGTAGAGCTTGATGTTGTGGCGCTTCTTCTTGGTCTCGAAGAGGTCGAAGGGAGCACGCTTGGGGATGAAGAGGATCGACTTGAACTCGAGCTGGCCCTCAACCGAGAAGTGCTTGGTGGCAAGCTGGTCCTCCCAGTCGTTGGAGATAGCCTTGTAGAACGAAGAGTACTCCTCGGGGGTAACGTCCGAGGGGTTGCGAGTCCAGATGGGCTTCTGCTTGTTGAGCTCCTCGTTCTCGGTGACCTCCTCCTTGACGGTCTTGGTCTTCTTCTTCTTGCCGGCGGCGTCCTCGTCCTCGACCTCCTCGATCTTGGCGTCACCCTCCTTGGCCTCCTCCTCCTCGGGGACCTCCTTCTCAACCTCCTTGGTGACAACGAGCTGGATGGGGTACGAGATGAACTCGGAGTGCTTCTTGACGATCTCACGGATGCGCTTCTCCTCGAGGTACTCCTTGAGGTCCTCCTTGATGAAGAGCTTCATCGAGGTACCGCGGCCGAGACGGGGGCCGTCAGTGTCCTCGGTGATGGTGAAGGTGCCACCGGCAGCCGACTCCCAGATGTACTGCTCGTCGTCGTTGTGCTTGGTGGTGACCTGGACCTTCTCGGCGACGAGGTAGGACGAGTAGAAACCGACACCGAACTGACCGATCATGGAAATGTCGGCACCCGACGAGAGAGCCTCCATGAACGCCTTGGTGCCCGACTTGGCAATGGTACCGAGGTTGTTGACAAGGTCGGCCTTGGTCATACCGATACCAGTGTCGCGGATGGTGAGGGTGCCCTCCTCCTTGTTGGGGGTGATGCGGATGAAGAGCTCCTTCTCAGTGTCGAGCTGAGAAGGGTCGGTGAGAGCCGCATAGCGGATCTTGTCGAGAGCGTCCGACGAGTTGGAGATGAGCTCACGAAGGAAGATCTCCTTGTTCTGGGGGACGTGTCAGCGTACATTCTCGCTCGCTCCCAAAGGCAGTGTGCTATCTTGAGCACCAGTGCCAGTTAACAACTTACCGAGTAGAACGTGTTGATGATGAGGTCCAGAAGCTGGCTGATCTCGGCCTGGAAGCCGAAGGTCTCGGTAGCACCGGTCATGATGTTTAGAAGTTATAGAATAAAATACTGGAGGAAGGTGTCAGTTTAAGTAAGATGTCGAAGGGGGATGACGAGGCGCCAGCAATGTGTTTCTCTCGAGCCGGGGGAAAAACTCGGTTTCCCTCGTCTCGTTGATTGATCGCTGCTGCTGCGCCCCGTCGTCGTCGTCGCTGTTTCACTCACCAGTTGGATGGGGGGGATGGTGTATCCAGATGGAACTGGTGGTCTAAGTTTTGTGTTTTGCTGAAGCCAAAAGCAGAAGAGCTGATGAGCAGTGCTTTGTTTAAATGTCAAGAGCATGATCGCGTCGTGTCCACCACCCACTGACGGCTACCCACCCAGGCCACCAGCCTAGCATCGTCGTCAGAAACCCTGCCGATTCTACCAGCTTCCAACTTCTTCCTCCACCCAGGGAGACCTTCCCCCGCCAGCGCGCCAGTGACTTCGAGGCGACCGTGGAAAAGTCGATCACTCAGGGACTTCACGTGGAAGCCACGTTTTGGTAATATCTGGTAGGCGCCAGAAGTCGTAGGGCACCTTCTCGCATGCCTAAGGAGGTGCTTGACATCGCGACTGACCTCTTAAAGGGCACGACTTGCCTCTGATCTAGTTGACCACCTCATCATCACCCCATGCTCTCCCCTCGCTGACGCCTGTCATGTGGTCATCGAACTGAATGTCTTACTAAGCATTACCAAGCTCAAGCCTGACATGTCAAGGTCGCTGATGACGCCTGTTGACTGGTGTCGTATCTCGGCGTCAACAAAGCCCGAGGCCGGCTCCGACAGTGACCACCTTGGCCGGGTGTCTAGCACGAGCTGACATATCAAACTTCGTGACTGTCAACAGAGTCATGGTAGTTGGAGGTCCTGGTAGCGGCAAGGCCTACAGACTAGCGTAGCCGCAAGACGGCTACTGGACCCTCGGTGCCATCGGCGTGGCTCTCGGCGGCTGAGGGGACGCTGCCGACACCGCGGTGGGTTGTGCAGGCCACTGGTGTCACTACGGGGAGCTACAGGACGCAAAAGTAAAAGGACGTTGCAAGCTACATAATCACCAAACCAGGACAACAGGGTGACAGCCAACGTCGCGCAGCTCAGCAAAAACAGATCGAACCACTCCAGATTCCCGTTGCCAATCTCCTTCCTCCTGAGACAGGTTCGAATTCTGCGAGTGGGATCGAACCGCCGCCATGTTAACCAGAGGGATCCAACAGTGCGGCTGTTGTTCCGTGATCACCACGACTGCACACCTAGGTGCGGTGCTGGTGGAGCGTGCGCTCGGCCAAGAGCCCTGTGGTGCGACGGGGCTCCGAAGACAGGAATACTCGTGCGAGCGGTCGGGAAGCAGGGGTGGCCCCACGCCGCGCCGACACACAGGCTGAGTCCACACACGCACAAAAGAGTACCTACCCCCACTCCAGAATCCCGGTCGCCAATCTCCTTCCTCCTGAGACAGGTTCGAATTCTGCGAGCGGGCTCGAACCCCCGCCGTGGTGACCAGAGGGATCCAACAGAGCGACTGCTGTTCCGTGATCACCACGACTGCACACCTTGGTGCGGTACTGGTGGGGTGTCCGTTCGACCATGAGCGCTCAGCCGAGGCTGGGGCACCGGCAAAAGGCAATGGACCCGGTGCGAGTTGGCGAGGTGGCCGCGCGACGCGCCGGCCCGCAGTAACCCCACACTCACACACAAAAGAGTATCCCCGCCGCTCCCGAACCCCAGCCGCCAGTCCCCTTCCTCCTGGGAGAGGTCTGGATTCAGCGAACGGACTCGAACTCCCGCCATGTCGACCAGAGGGACCCAACAGTGATGCTGTTGTTCCGTGATCGCCACGACTGCGCACAAGTGGTGCGATGCTGGGTGGAGCGCTGGCTCGCCTATGGCGTCGGCGTCCGACTCCTGCCCTCCTCATAGTGATAGTCAGCCTCCCACGAGTGGCACTTGGGCTTGGCGTTGTCAGCTCCACCATGGCTAGATGGCGAGAAAGCGAAGTTGGCGTTGGGCGATACCTGGACAGCGTGCGGCAGCGGTCTCTGCACCCTCGTCTGGAGCGATGTGTTGTGTCGCTGAGCAGGCGAGGGGCTGCAACGGCTAACACGGCACGGCTGTTGCAGACCCACTTCGCAAGCGCCGACCGCGACATCGTCGATGCACCGTTGCCGTGTGTTGTTTGTCACCAGTACACGTGTATGATGTATGAAGCACCACACAGCGCCGCACTGACGACAGCCCGCCGATCATTGCCAAGCCCGCACACTGAGCGAGTTACATGGGGTCCACAGGCTGCAGGGTCTTTCAACTTGCTTAGTCGAGTCAGAGCTGCACCGATCGCTTGTGGGTGGGCGTGCACGTCGTCCGTCTGGGGACTACTCCGCTATGTTTTTGTCCTTCGTGTCCTTCGTTTTTGCGCGCCACGCGCCCACTATACCCACCTCTCTGCACTGGTGACCCGTTAAACTCCAGCGGTGTGAATGTGGAGGCTCGCTTGTCAAACTCCTCCCACGACAGGCTGCACAAGATGGCAGGCGACGAGGGCTGGGAGTCACTGTGGTTCAATAGATCAATGAAACGGGACGTCATGGGCCGAGCCTGGGTTAGCATCTGCAGCGCTGCCTCCTTCAACCCGGTGCACGTGGGCTACTGAACTGCTCCTACCCGGTGTGCACAATAATCGAGCAGAGACGATAAGTCCGTCGCAGTCTTAAGTCCGGTCGCGATGCCACGCCAGCCCACATGCCACACATACGCAATCGAGTCAGTCAGTCATATCAGCCGAACCGACCACCGGCCAGTTTTAGTGTGCGCCCCGTTGCTCCCAAAGTCGCCGAGAAGCGAGGTTAAGCCTAACTCACACGCGCTCCGATGCCTCGTGCACCTCGGGTGTTTGTTTCACGCGACTACTCGACTGGCTCGACTCCACGCGCTCCACCGCACGCAGCGCAGAGCACACGCATGCGACGACACTCACTACTGGGCGGTGTCACGACCCGCCCACCCACCCACCTGGAAAGCGGGATGTAGCAGCGCAGCAGCGTCGGCGTCGCCCGAAACGCCCGCCAAGCAGCAGCTGACTCGGCCCACGGGCCGAGCGGCACGGGCGCGCGGGGCCGGAGGGGCGGACCCACGAGGCGGCCGGACCGAAAGAAAGAAGGGTTTGCAGCAGCAGCAGCCGTTACCCCGCCCAACTGTCTCGCAGTCGCGAGTCAAGCAAGGCAGCGCGCGACCCACTCCTACTCGAGCTGAGCCGTGTCGCCGCCGCGTGTGCGTTGCACTATATCCCACGGGGGCGCGAGCATGGCTGCTGCTTCTTCCTGATAGCCACCATGTCGCCCACGGACGACGACAAGAGCTCGTTCCAGACCGCCGAGTCGGGGGCAGAGACGTTCCACACCGCGAGCGGCGGCGGGTCGGGCGGAGATTCCGGCCACCACCAACACCCGGCACTTGTGCGCATCCTGTCCGGCGCGCAGGGCCCCATTGTCGACAGTGCGACGAGTGCGGGCGTCGAGGCGCAGGCGGTCGTCGAGCTCGCTGCTTACGGGCTCGACAGGCGACGAGGGGATCTCGAGCGCTCGGCGTCGCGCGCGTCCTCGCGCCGCGGCGGCGTCGAGGCAAAGGCTGGGGAGGCAGAGGGCGAAAAAGTCAACACGCAGCCAGAGGACGACGACGGCGATGGCTCAGCGGCCACTGTCGTCAACGACGACGAGCCCAAGGACGACGAAGAGGTGCCCCCGGGCCTCAAGGGGTGGCTCGACCTCCTCGGGACGGTCATGGCCAACATGCTTTGCTGTGAGTTGTGGCTTCGAGGCAGTGAGGGAGTGAGGCACCACTGACGCACCCCGCCCAGACGGCATGACCCAGTCGTTTGCAGTCTTCCAGCAGTACTACGCGCACCACCTGCTGTCGCGATACTCGACGTCGACCATCTCGTGGATCGGTGCGATCCAGTTCTGTCTCTGCCCTCTGCTGGGGTGCATCTCGGGCCCGCTCTTCGACGCAGGCTACCTGAAGCACCTGATCCTCTTCGGCGGCGTGCTGTACGTCTTGTGTCTGATGATGGCGTCGATCTCGACGCAGTACTACCAGCTCCTGCTGAGCCACGGCATCGGCGTGGGGATCGCCATGGGCTCGTTCTTCTCCCCCTCAGTCGGCACGCTCAGCCACCACTTCGCCAAGAGCCGCTACCGGACCTTCGCGTACGGGATGCAGGCGAGCGGCAGCGCCGTCGCCGGCATCGTGTTCCCCAGTATACTGAACGCGCTGCTCCCGCGCGTCGGCTTCCCGTGGACCATGCGGATTCGTAAGTCGCGTGGCTGGTGACGACCGACGCTGACACGACGCAGTCGGGTTCATCGTCGCGGGCTTCATGATCGTCATCTTCTTCACGCTGTCCACGACCGTGCCGCCCCGCAAGAAGATTGCAGTGCTCAGCCCGGCCGTGTTCCGCAACCCCGCGTACAGCATCTATGTCATGGCGGCGTGCTCGGCCTCGATGGCAATCTACGCCCCGCTCAACTTTAGCGTCACGTACGCCACGAGCCGCGGCGTGCCGCTCGACAAGGCAAACTACGCGCCGGCCATCTCGAACGGCGTGTCCATCATCGGCCGCATCGTGCCGCTCATCATCGCCCAGCGCCTCGGCCCCATCAACGTGCTCACGACGTTCTCGGGCCTGTCGGCCATCTCGCAGTTCCTGTGGACGCTCGCGCGCTCGACGACCAGCATCCTCGTCTACGACGCCTTCTACGGCATCGCGTCGGGCGGCTACGGCGCGAGCCTCAACCCCGGCGCGGCGAGCTTCGCCCCGCACACCAACCAGGCGGGGCTGTACCTCGGCATGTGCTTCTTCGTGACGTCGTTCTTCTGGCTCATGTGAGTGGGCGGCGGGGGGGCCGAAGGCTCTGTATGACGAGCTAATCCACCCAGCGGCGCACCCATCTCGGCAGCGCTCATCGACTCGAAGAGTGGATACCTCGCTGCGTCCATGTTCGGCGGAGCCGTCCTCGTGCTGGCCTTCTCGCTCTTCGTCGTGAGCCGTAGAATACGTGTCAGGCAGGTCAACAATAAGTTTGTGTAGGCAGCATCAGCATATTACTATCAGCATCATCATCACTACATCATATGTTGCATGCATTAATCGTGTGTGGGCGTGTGGGTGGAGGTGGGTCTGGGGTTGTGGGTCAGTTCGAGCTCGGCCTGATGACCCAACGGCGCACTCACTCCGGTCACCCTTCCTCGCCCCGCCTATCCGCGGCGCTTGGGGTTGAAGCTCTTGTTGACAATCTCGATACGGTTGCCGTCAAAGTCGACGACGTTGGCGGCGTAGTAGCCGGGGCCAAAGTGGTCGCGGTTACCGGTGGGCGACTCGAGGGTCGCGCCGGCCGCGACCGCAGCGTCGGCGGCAGCGTTGACCTCCTCGGGCGAGTCGGCAACCAGGCCGATGTACAGGCCCGTCTCGCCCGCCTGCCGCTGGCGCAGCCAGATGGAGCAGCCGATCTGCCCGTTGCCGTAGGCGGCCTCGAGGAAGCCGTGCAGGTCGGGCACGCCGGCGGCGGTGCTCTTGTGCAGGCCGAACTCGCGCCAGCCGAGCGAGGCGAGGAACTGCTTGTAGAACGCCGCGGAGCGGGTCAGGTTGGCGACGGAGATGTAGACGTGGTCGATCATAGTGGGTGCTGTGGTGGTGGAGTGGGAGAGTTGGTGGAGCTGTTGTTATGTCGTCAAAGCTACCCGCTGCGTCGATATTTATACGCTGAGGTCATTGTGGAGATGGTTGTCTCCTCGATGGACTCGGTCCACTCGGTGGACTCGGGACCGACCCACCGACTCCCGGGCCGCGGACTGCGTCGGCAGTAGCGCGCAGTACACGTCAAGTCCAGTCACCCGCTGCACTACTATCATGCATGGATATCCGCGCACGCTGTATAAAGAAGCGAGACGACGGCGTGCTTTTCCAACCTACCTCCCTTTTCCAACCTTTGTAACCCCGCCGGGCTGGGGCGAGCATTGACGTCATCGATGAGTGGTGGCAGTAGAGTGGATGAGGCATCAGGTCCGGAAAAGCAGGAGGGCGTGGACACTGGCCATGGTGTGCACGGCGTCGTGTCAGACGCCGTGGGCGCCATCGTCCGCGGAGCCCTCGGCCCCGTGCATGTGCGTGGGCAGAGTGCCGACAGCAGCGCTTGCGAAAGATGGGACGACAGCTTAGCCGAGCCTGCCTCCGGCGGACAACGAGCAACCATCACTAAGCGGGCGCTCCGGAGGCCGCTCATGACGGCGCTGGCAGTGTGCTCTATAGAGCTCGTGGCCACCGTCTACACCATCGCGCTGCTACTGGTGCTACAGTCGGCTATGCTTGAAGCGAGCCACGGTGGACAAGAGCTCTGGGGGCGCAGAAGGGCGGCGGGTGTGCGCGTCGCTCGCGCCCGTGACCTCGACTTTGGCTCCTTTGAGCTTTCTCTCTGGCTCGTCCACAGTGGGCGACAGCTGTGCCGCGTCTGTCAGTCACAAACTTCCAGCACCGCGGGACCATGGTGTACATATGCCCTGCCATTTACGGTGCTTGGCACAGTCGTCTCCTCAAGGGATATCCATTGTCTTGTGCAGTGGGTGCCTGAAGCCAAGGTGGCAGCCAGGTAGGTGGTGTCGCGGCGATCGTGGCGCGTCAGTCGTGACGTCCGGCCATCGAAATCCTACGACCTCTCCTGGTACCCCGCTCACAGCGTGCCCCGTCGCGCCGACGACAACGCGGTGACCACAACACATGCATGTGCTCCACGCAGCCCGCAACGCCCGCCCTCAAAATCCGCAGGCAGGCAGGTGCGGCGAAATACACCCGGCCGGCCGGCCAAGCCAAAAAATCCAGGGCCGGTCCCCGACGGTCAACGTATGCCCAAGTCCATCCATCCACACCAACATGTAAATCGTTTTGCATAAGCAGGTTTTTCCTGTCCGCTGCGCGCGCGCATCGTCGTCGCCAAGGATAGATAGCGCGGCGGTTGCAGTCCGAGATATGATAGCATACGTCTGCCGGCCGGCGATATGCATAGGGTTCGAGATGCTTAAATTACGGACTGGCCTCGGAGCCGTCGATATCTTATCGTTTGCCATCACCACTCAGCGCCGTTGTTACTAATCCACCAGCAACCAACTCTGCACCCCACCGCACACCCCACACACATCACAGAATACTGTATACATTAAGGACACATCTAAGAACGAGTGGCAAAGTATAGAGTCCAGTGCTGTAGTTTTCTCGCGACACTCTATCATATCTCTACGAGGCAACCGAGCCTTTCGGGTACGCCGAGGTCCAGCGTTTAAGCAACAGCGTGCACGGAGGCGCCAATCTTGTTCATGTTGTGGGCGCGGATAAACGCGCCGATGATAAGAGCAAGACCAATGCTGTGTGGCACATCAGCAAAAGTCGAGTCAGGGTAACCGCCACATTTACTCACGCGATGAAGATCGGCATGTAGCTCTTCGAGATGGCAAGAATGTAGGCGTGAATGACACCGGGGCGAAGCGAGGGGTCGATCTCGTAGATGGCAGACGTAGATTGACGGACCAGGTCAAACGGCGCGTCGGGGGCGAACTCCTTGAGGTACCTGTTGAGGTAGATCGACTGAACGGTGTTGACGATTCCAATGCCTGAGATGTCAGCATTCTGCACGACCTGCGCATGAACGACTTGCCAATGGCTGCTCCTGTCAACTGGAAAAAGGACACGACGCCCGTAGCCTGAGGGATGAGGGCAGGGCGCTTCGTGTACTCGGCTTGCGCGGCTAGAATAATATTCTGGAAGGTGAGGCCAATGCCAAAGCCGGAGAGAATCTGGTAACCGATGACCTTAGCGTTCGAGGTGTTCTCGCGAATGGTGAAGAGGAGACCGAAGCCGACAGCAGCGACTGGGGTAGGTGTCAGTGGTGCTCGTTTGAAGTGCCCAGCCACTGCGAGTGTCGGCTCGACCCGGCCGCCACCGGCTTGGGGTCGAGCCTTCCTCTCACAGCGTCCAGACAAAGGAGGTGAACTCGCTAGGTGGCCCGATTAAGAGGAAAGGGTAGTAATGCCCGAACTTTGTGACGAAACCGCCGGAGACGAAGATGCCGACACAGACGCTGGAAGGTCAGCACCTTCCCTGCCACTTTCCTTCAACCCACATGATCATGAACGGGATGATGTCAATACCCGACTTCTGGGCCGAGTGTCCACGTCCTGCCTGGTAGTAGAGCGGGAGCTGGTACGTGCCGCCGAGCATGGCCATCATGAACATGAAGATGGAGCCCGAGCAGGCGAGGATGGTGCGGTTGGTGAGAATCGACATGGGGATCAGCGCGTCGTGGTCGAGGTACCACTCCCAGAGGAAGAACGCAATGACGAGCAGGCCGCCGATCGTGAAAAGGACGGGGATGCGCCAGTTGGACCACTTGTACTGGTGAAGGTGTCAGCAAAATAGGTTCAGGGTGGCCTTCCTCGACGGTTTCCTCGATCGGCCCGCCAGCCTTTCTCGGACCTCTCGAGAGCGAATACTCACGTTGTTGCCGCCCCACTGGAGGGCCAAGAGCAGGCAAGTGATGAAGAGAATGACGAGAGCCGAGCCGATCCAGTCCATACGGCGAAGGGTCTCGCCCCAGGTCTTGGGGGCGTTCTCGCGCTGCTCGGGCGAACGGGCGGGAAGGAGGAAGACAACGGCGGCCGCAGCGACACCACCGACGGGCAGGTTGATCCAGAAGCACCTGTGGAGGGTTGGTTAACAATGTCATGGACGTTTAAGGTGGGAGGGAAGGTGAGGAAGGAAGGTGGTGCCACATCGACCAAAGTGCCACAACCTCCACCTCGGCCTGTCAACCACCACTATCACCACTCACCAGCGCCACGAGAGGTGCTCAGTAAACACACCGCCGAGCAGAGGACCGATAACGGAGCTGATCACAAAGATGAAGCCGAAGCCCGACATGAACTACGAGGGCAGTTAGTCAAATGATCGTCACCCTCCCCAGAGGGCATGTTGAGCTCACCATAGCGCGCTTCTCAACGGCCGTGACGACAGCAATGATGGCAATAATCGAGACGAACATGCCCGAGGCACCAATGCCCTGGATAGCACGGGCCACGATGAGCATGATCATTCCGTTCGCCAAGGCACAGAGGAGGGATCCGAGCTCGAAGAAGAAGATCGCGCCAAGAAGAACATATTTGGGCTTGATGACGGTGAGTAGCTGTCCGACAAGGAGGATGAAACCACACTGCGTAAGCTGCAAAGGTTAGCTCGTGAATCCATGTCTGCGATGTGTAGCAACGCGAGGTGAAATGACGAGCGCTCGGGGCGCGTTGTGTGGCAGCACACATTGTGACGCCACCGAGTCCCCGTCGCAAGGAGCAAGGAGCCCGACGGGCGCCGTACGACCTCGGTCCCCGAACTATCCGTGTTCACTCGGAGCCGAGGGGCCGTGTGCAGCAGAACAGTGGGCACACAACGAGCACAAAGGCCCATCCCCCTCGGTACGATTCCGACAGAACCAGTACTCACGAAGTAGGCGGTGATGATCCAAGAGACCTGGGCGAAGCTGCCACCATTAGCGTCTGCATTTCCCACGCATGCAGCCCGACTCACGCATTGAAGTCGGACACGATGATGGGGATGGCTGTCGCGACGATCGACTGGTCTGCGGAGAACGTGTCAGGAAAACATGTCCCCGAGGTTGTATTGCGGGGAGAAAACGCGGAGACATACCAAGGGCAAACATCTAGGGTAACCGCCGTCAGCCAAAACCTAGCGACCAGCACACAACGCGTCCGACTCACAAACACGGAGAGCATCATGGCAAGGAAAACGAGGAAGAGACGCATGCCGTGCAGGACACCGCTCTGGTCCTGGACAGGGGCGGCGGCCTCGCCGTCGGCGGTAGCCTCAACGGCTCCTTCAGACTTGACCTCATCGCGGTCGCCCGCGAGGTCGACCGACCCGTGCTTGGAGGGCGTGTCGGTCAGAGTAATGGCGTCGCCGGCTGGGGTAGCCATGTTGGCGTGAGTATCCTTCTCTTTCTCCAGGAAGGAGGAGGACATTGGAGTAGTGGAGCAGATGAAGTAGGGAGGGAGGGGAAGGTTGTGCGAGGTGGGGTAGCGAGAGTTCTTATGTTGGGGTGGGTGGGGGGGTACAGGTGAGTGA
Organism: Vanrija pseudolonga; assembly: GCF_020906515.1. Classification (NCBI taxonomy): domain Eukaryota; kingdom Fungi; phylum Basidiomycota; class Tremellomycetes; order Trichosporonales; family Trichosporonaceae; genus Vanrija; species Vanrija pseudolonga. Next base: position 3,087,505 of record NC_085851.1, on the reverse strand, counting down.
GGTAGGTACGGGATACAGTGCGGCTGAAGCCAACAAGGGGAGGGGAGGGCAGTAATATGTATTATTGCCTTTGCCCGTGCCGTGGAGATTCGGGACCGAGGCTGCCGTCGTGCCGATTAGGTATACTCTAGTCAACCTCGAGCTCAAGCAACGTGCTCGTGCAGGTTACAGCTCCGGATTAACTGGCGTGGCATGGGCGGCGGCGGCATGGACGGTTGGTCAGCGTGGTGCAGGTTCTTGCCGACCGACGGCCAAGCCAAACGCCAGCGAGCGAGCCAGCCGCAATCGAGGAATCGGTTACGCGTTGTATCGGCGCGGCGGCGGCAGCGGCAGCAGCGGCGCCTTTTGGTGTGTGTGGCCGTGCGCGCACACCCATTCGAGACGAGCGAGCGAGTGGGAAGGCCGCGGCAGGCGGGCGGGCGGGGCGGCGGCAAGTGTGTGTTGGGCCCAGCGCGTGAAACCGGAACGGATATTCCGAGAGGAGCGAGATTGCGAGTGGGGGGTGAATACCTCGGCTGCCGAGGCGCGGATCGCTTGCAGGCCTCGCTCGCAGGGCGGCTTGACCTGGGACGATGGGGCCAGGACCGGCGTGAGCTTGGCACCTGCTGCCTATGCACTCCTGCATGCCGCTATACCGGCTCCAAACAAGTCCACTCGACGTAGCACTCGCCACTGTGTTGCTGCTGCGCTTGCACGCCGACGAAGATATGGCCTTCGGCGCTGCACCTCCGGTCGCCGAGGGAACAGTCTCTGAATTGGTACCAGCCAAGTGTATCTCACATCTGTTGCAGGGTGCCTGGCTGCTTGGCCGAGTACACCACTGGTGTTTTTTGGTTTTCGACCTCTTGTTGGCATTTGCAGCATCGAGGCCGCCGGCGACTTGGCGCCACCCTGACGTGCTCTGACCGTGAGGCGGCGTCACTCGACACACGGTGCGCGAGCCGCATGGGCCGCGTCCTGCCGTCTCTGCCTGACCTCGCTAGGTTCGTTTGAGACCTGCCCCCACCCCAACTACTCAGGGCGAGCCCGAGACCCGTACGACATGCTCGCCGACACGCCGACACGCCGATGCAAAGGGATCAAGGTGAAAGGCGGCCAGTCCCACTTCGTTTATTTGGGAAGTACCGTCTCTCCTGTCGGTCACGGAGGCCGAAACCCCTGATTCTCGGAACCGACGCCTTCTGGAGTCGCATGCCGGCCCGCCTATCCGACCGAAGCGATAACAACGTGGCCGATTAGCGCGCCTAATCATTCGGCCCGCCTATCCATCATTGTTTACAACCTTGGCTTGTCCATAGATCCCCCGAGATCGACAACCAGTGTGCATCTTGAGGCGCGCACAGAAGCCCCACCACAGCAACCTTCTGCAAGCGCCCAGAGGCGTCATCGAGACTGATACCCCCGGCAAATGCTTTGGATCCTAGTTGCAAAGTGACTGCCTGTTCGCCACCCGCCATAGTTGAAAAGTGACGCACCGAGGCGCTAGCTAGGGAAGAAGGAACCCAGGCAGCCGTTTCGTTACTGCAGTGCCTGGCTGGCTGGTACGATCGACCACACCACCCACCCACACCCAAGAGCACGGAAGCATTCCAGCAACGACAAACGCGTACTGGGTGGCGTGTGTCGTGTCGAGCTGCACTCGTCACCATCCACTACCCACCCACCCACTCTGTTCCACCCCGCATACACAGCGCGTCATCCCGCGCTCAACCCCACGCTCCGCCTCGTACGCGCCCAGTCCCCCGACCAGCTATTCCCTCGCAGCTGAAACTCGTGCAGCAGCTGCAGCTACATCCACATCACCGAAGCCGAGCTCTCCGCAGTCGACAGCCGTCGGTCCCACCGGCTCCACAACTAGCTTGTCTTGTCCATTTCCAAACGCCTCGCCCCACACGTCGAGGCCGGCGGACATCCCTACACAGGCGATCTCGCACACTCTGCTTGCCCGGCTTGCCCACATCTCGTGCACGGTGACACGTGCAACCTAGACACACGCGCACGCGCACAAACAGGTCTCGTCGACATGGCATCATCGACATCAGACGCACAGGCACAGCCGCTGCCTACCAACCTCAAGCTCTTGCTCATCGGCAACTCGAGCGTCGGTGAGTGGTCTGGTTACCTCGAGCCGGTGGCGACGCGTACTGACTCGCGCGTGCCCAGGCAAGTCTTCCCTCCTGTTGCGATTCACCGACGACGACTTCCTGTCAGAGGAAGAGACTGCCGCGACGATTGGTGTAGACTTCAAGGTCAAGAGCATTGAGCTCGATGGCCGGAGGTACAAGCTGTCCATCTGGGTGAGTTGGTGTTGTTATTGTTAACATGCTTGGGCCACCTCTGGGGGTCCTGATAAGCCCTCCACCCTGTGCGTGGCGTCGGGCTGACACTCGCAGGACACGGCAGGGCAGGAGCGTTTCCGCACCCTCACGTCGAGCTATTATCGCGGCGCACAGGGCGTCATCTTGGGTAGGTCCGAGAGTCGGGAGGGTAGCGGGGGCGGCGAGGCGGCCGCAAACGGGGTTACGGCGCCCGTCCGGACAGTCCGTCGGCGCCGGGCAAGGTGTGCTTGGGAAGAGTGGATCCGATCGCGCGGCATTTCATTGTGTGCCGTTGGTATTGTTCACCTCGGGCTCCCCGCTCGGACATGTAGTTAACAAGACGGCATGTCCTCCCGTCCCACCGCCCGCCTGCGGGCGCCGAGTAGCCGCCGCGTCGCCTGGCAACTCCTATCGCGGCCCACGCTTACACCGCAGTCTACGATGTGGCGTCGCGCCCGACGTTTGACGAGTTGATCAAGTGGTTCCGCGAGATCGAGACGTACTGTGCCGAGGACGTGGTCAAGGTGATCGTGGGCAACAAGGTGGACAAAGAGTTCTCGCGCCAGGTGTCGACGGAAGAGGGCCAGGCGTTTGCCGACCGCATGGGCACGCTCTTTGTCGAGTGCTCTGCCAAGACAAACTTTGGCGTGACCGAGGCCTTCCAGGAGCTCGTTCGCAGAGTGAGTGTTGGCAACACTGGGCAGACTGCAAGACAGCAGAAGCTTATGCCGCCAGATTCTCGCGACACCATCGCTGTGGACCCGTGGCCCGCAGCCCGTCCGTTCGCCGCAGGCAGTCAACCTCAACGACGACAGCGGCAGCTACCTTGGCGGCTGCGCGTGCTAGACTAGACATACGCAGCTCATGGTACCGCCTCTCCTCGCCGCTTAGAACCCTTCCATCGCACCCGGGGCCAGTGCGCGTGGCACGCCACCCACGCGCCGGCCCGTTCATCGCATCGCATGTTGCTGCCTGCTACGTGCCGGTAAGACCGGCGCGCGCAGCGCTAGCTGTTGTACACTGCCCGCAATATACGCTTTGATACAGAGTAGATGTAGACTTGACCAGATCTTGGCCGGGGTATGCGGCACGCTCGCCGCAACCCCACTCTGCGCACATGACGCAAGCTTGGCGGGCATTCCTGCTCCACACCGTGCCGAGATCTGTTCTATGTCATGTGCTGGGACGAGCCGAGGACGGAGTAGAGGGGTGCCGCCGGTTCCGACGCGCCTCATGCCGCAGCGTGACGTGTGCGGCAGTGCAGCACTGGCTGCAGGTTGTCGCAACGGTTCGTAGACGTCGCCAGCGGGCTATTCCGAGGCAGAGTAGGCGGGTGTGGCACATGTGGCGGATGTGGCACCCTCACAGTGGTGCAAGCCGCAGCAGCCAGGTCAGAAAGAAGGGAGCGAGACCCACAACAGCGGCAGTACGTGGAGCAGCGGTTCATCGCTGGGAGTTGCACCCCCCACGACTGCAGGTGCGGGGTTCGATCCCGCCCGCTGGATCCGGACCTGTCTCAGGAGGAAGGAGATTGGCCGCCGGGGTCCGGGGGCGGAGGAGAGCTTTTTGTCGTGTGTGGTGTGTGTGGTGTGTGTGGCTGTAGCCCGTTGTGGCAGTTTGCTGGGACACCTGCGCAAGGCGATCGATGCCCACCTGCAAGGCAAGGCGCTGATCCCTCTGTGACGTTAGGAAGGATTGCCGCTGGTGCGTGCGTGTTACGTGTGGAGCGTGGGTGAGGCGTGTATGTCGAGGAAGGAGGAGGAATGGCACACCGCACCACGCCAGACTCGTGCTCCCAAAAGAGGGCGTATCCGTGTGGCGGCAGTGTCGGACAGGAGGCCGGCCCGCTGGGGGTCGCGTGTCGCGTGTCAGTGCACGCAAGACGTGAAGCGCACGCGCGACGCGTCTTGCAAGACACGAGGCGGCGAGGCCAGCCAGCCTCGTGTCAATCACCACCACGCACCAACACACACTGATGGTTATCCACCCGCAGGCGCTGCCAGCACGCCTCGACCCACTGCTCCCGCGATCACTCAACATTGTTGGGCCACCCATCACCATATACATAAGGAGCGGTCGTGCTCCTGTTGTTCGACCACCCACTGTCACTCGCGAGATGCCGGCTTCACGATCAACAGCGCAGCCGCGCTCATACAGCCACCCCTACGACACTGCGTCCTCCACCGGACAGGGATCCTCCTACTACCAGCATCGTTGGACCGCTCCACCCGCGTCGTTCAACCTCAACATGCTCCAAACCGACCCGCTCCCCCCGCTCCCCGTAGTGGTGGAAGGCGTCCTGCCGAGCTACAACCAATTCTCGAGCCTCCGCGGCATCAAGTCCCTCCTCGGCGGCTACCCGTGCGAGCCTGACTCGCGCACCAACCCCCACCGCGAGGTGGCCGACGTGCCCAACGTGCACTGGAAGTACCTCGCCGAGACGCCTACCCAGCCCTTCGAAGAGTATTGGTACTGGATCCGCCCTCTGGCCCTCGACGCGCAGGGGAAGGAGATCATTGCCTCCGAGCTCGTAAGTGGCAACGTAGCTCGTCTCAACGGCCCGTGGTTAACATCCGCACCCAGCTGCTGGACAAGCTCTTGGAGATGACCGAAGAGATGGCGAACAACCCCGGCAATGACGGCCTGTGTCGCCCAGACGGCATGCGCCTCAAGACGCTCAAGACGTTCAAGAACGCGCTCGCACCCAAGGTCAAGGGCCTCAACGCCATCTCCTGCGCCCAACTCGTCGCGACCGCCTGCGCGCTGTGGATCGTCCACCCTAACGCGGTCAACGAGCGCGGTAACCCCGTCCCGCCTGTCCAGCCGCAGCTCATGCCCGACGGCTCGGCGTGCAGCCGGACCAAGGACATCCCGCGGCGCGTCGCATTCGAGGTCGTCCAGCGTATCGCTCCGGACATCGTGATCCCGCGGCACCTTTGCACCAACTGCACGGCCAAGGGCAAGTCGTCGTGCTACGTCGTCACGACTATCCACCTCACCAAGTGCTTCGCGTGCAAGAACTGCTCGCACCATGTCCCCCGGACGTAACGCGCCGTAGGCAGCGAGGCGCACGTCCTGAAGGCCCTTAGTCCTCTTTAGAGATCGCCCATGATGCATGCTTGAATAGAAGGTACAGACAATCGTGGAGCAGTTGAGCGACATTACAGCTGACGCCAGACATTGATTTTCAGACCCTAAACCGCCACACCCAAAAAGTTGCTGCTGCCCGCAGCAAAAACCACGACACCCAGGATTCCCATGTGGTCCCCCACCATGGTACTAACTAGGCGGTACTCAGCTTGACTTCGCAGATCGGACGGGATGCGGTATTTTCTGAGTCCTATGGCCGTGGATATTAGATGTGTTTTCGAGCCGCTATATGCTCACACTGAATGTCCGTGCACACACAGATCGGCACACCCAGATCAGCCCAAAGTGATCCGCTCTATGAGTGCCCTGCCACTGCCCGCCACACACCACACCCTCCACCCAAACATTATTACAAGACAATGACTGTTCTCGCATTTCTAGATGTCGTTTTCACTACTCGTTCCCTCTCGTTTGCACACACATAATGAACGATGCTAATTGTAAGATCAGACCTCAATGTTGCCAACAACAACTCCACTCATGAGCAGCTCGAGGCTGTCATTGTACTTTTCCGTCGCCCACTTGTCCATGTCAATCAGCCACTTGGACGCGGGCATGTCAGGGCCGCGGGCGTATGCGGTACCGGGCACCATCTGGTTCAGGTCTGCAAGAGTTAGAGGAGCACACAGGGTCTCAAAAACTCACCAATAGCCGACCAGTGGACGTTGAGCTTCTCCTCGGGCTTGAGGTTGACCACCAGCTCAAGCTCGGTGAAGTGGACGTCGACCGAGGTTGCAGCCTTGATGTGGTGGCGCTTGAGACCGTGAGGAGGGTCAAAGTCAAACGACCAGTCGGCAAGGTCGGCCTCAAAGGCAAACGCGGGCCAGACAAGGTCAGTCTGGTTCGGTCAGCATTGTCACTTGGTCAAGGAACTCACGTGGTTCATCTTGAGGTGGATGGTCGCAGTGCCGTTGTCGTGCTGAGTACGCGAAGACTCACAACCCAGCTTGGGCCAGTCAAACTCGACATGGGGCAGTTTCCAGCGGTACGTGTCAAGGAAAGTGCTGACTGGGTACAGCGTGTCCCAGTCCGAGTCGTAGTCGGTGAGCACAGTGTGCTCAAGCTCGGCACCGTGACCGTAGTGCTCATGGAAGTCGTTGATGATGTGGGTAGGGTTCGAGGCGTCCATGAAGGCGACATGGGCGACGTGGTCACCCGAGGTGTGGTTGTACAGGTACTGGATGCCAACGCGCTTCGGGTGCCTGCTGTCGTACGGCGACCACCAAGGTCCGGCGTACAGAATCGTAACCATGACCACACCCAGGAAAAGACGGAGCAGAACGCCCTTCTGGCCGCGGCGAGAGAGACGGGCGAACAGAGGGGCGTTGAGCGGGAAGAGGGCAAGACCGACTGCCGACGAGATGATGGAGATGATGATCTCCGAAGGGGCATCGCGACCCATGCGTCCTGCCAGAGGCACGAAGATGTCCAATGTCTGAGGTAGTCAGTATCGACCTTTGGCAGCTCCAATACTCACCGTGCTGTAAGCCTCAAGGCCGAGGACCACAAGGAGGGACATGGGCACAACATAGGCGATGAAGAAGGGGAGGCGGGTGCTCTTGCGGCCAAGCAGTTGGCTGATCTGGCTGCCGACAGCTCCAATGAGGAGGATGCCGGCGACAACACCGAACGCGTACGCCGAGCGAACACGTGCCGCCTGCAGAAGGAGCATATAGGCCAGCAGGGTCGCGACTTGCGCAAAGTACGACGCTGTCTCCATGTAGGCCCTCTCGGTGGTAGAGAGGAGCCCGCCGAGGAGGTACTGGAAACCCAGCTGACCAAAGATGGCCGCAGGGAGGTAAAGGACGACACAGAGGCCCTCGTGCGAGAACCACCTCAGCTTGGCGTCGATGAAGATCATGATGAAGGCGAGGCCGACAGCGGTTAGGACTCCGAAAACCATGCTGAGTGGGCCGCCGATCAGACCGACACCGAATGCCTTGAGCCTGTCGCGACGCAGGTTGGCGATGCACACGGTGCCGCCGATAGCGGCGAGTGCGACATAAGCGACGTCGGCGGTAGCCATGCTCCACTGAACGAAGACGCGGTCATAGAGCGACATGTAGACAACCTCAGGTGGGTGGAAGGGCTCGTTGTGGTGCAATGGCGAGCCGGGGCCGAGCAGGTAGTCGACAATGGCCATTATGTTGGTGGTGAAGTGCTGCGCCGATCCCTGCTCAATGTTGGCGAGGGTGTCCCTGTCACTGGTCAGTCATGCCCAGCGAGATTGGCTTGTAGTGCTACTCACTTGCGGGTGTGGTAGAAGTACGAGTGGCCGGTGACAGCCATCTACATTGTTAGCATTGATACGCCTGGGTCACTCACGTCCAAGCCCGAGACGTTGAGGTACTGCTCAAACTGTCCAAAGTCGGTGCTGAATGACGTCAGGAGGAGATCTGCAGACGCCCGATAACAGGGTACTCACTCGGACATGATGATACCCGACGAGAAGACATCGGCAGCGATAACCGTACCACGGGGACTGGGGCGTCAGCTTGGGCACTCCTCAAGTGGACAGTAGCTCACAGAGGGGCATGGGCGAACGCCTCGAGCATTTCGCGGCTGGTAGCCTGGAACAGAAGCGCTCCGCCCATGGAACCAGCCGACTCGAGGTTGATCATTGCGCGAACACTTTCCAGTCAGCACCGGTTCACAGTATGTCCACCCACTCCTTGCCAGTGTAGTGCTGAGTCGAGTACAGGTGCGAGCCGTCCTGCAGAGTCTCCTCACCGCCGTTCCACACTGAAGCCATCAGCACAACTCGCTCCAGAACCCACTAAAGATGATCGAGTTGTCAAAGGGTTGGTTACGGTCAACCAGCACACGTGCAATATCGAGCATGACGCCAACGCCCATGCCATCGCTGAGGGCGATTAGCGGATAATCACGACACGCGTCGCAGAGGGACCACAGATCTGCCAGGCACTAGGAGAGCGATCCGGATGTTTTCAGATGGAGCCTCGTCCACCAGTCCACACAGTCTGGATCGTCCCACCCCTTGCAGGCTGTCCGATCCCTCCCTTGCAGACACTCACTCTGATGCGCCAGGCGATGGCAGGGTCGAGTCGATGTGGGCGCCAAGAAGGACAGCGTCTGGGCCGTCCGACTTGCCAGACGGGGGGTTCTTGGCCGAGATCTTTAGCACCACGTTTGTGATACCAGCGTAAACCTTGAGCACATCGTGGTCCATAATCGAGAACCTGACGCGTCAGCGTCTGCACCAGTGTCTGCGCAGTCGGAAATTTCCGAGCCAGTCCACTCACATGTGGTAACCGTTGCCCTTCTGAACGTCGAGCTCGCAGTCGAGGACGCCATTTGCGGCGCAGCGCTCGGCGATCTTGCGGGCCTCGCCAATGACATACTGCTCGCCAGCAACGGCTTCGTGCGTGCCGACGGTGCGGTAACCGCAGTTTTCGAGACCGGCAATATGTTGGAGTACAATCTCTTCGGAGGGCTGGGCGCGGCCCGCGTCATCCCTAGTTGCGTCAGCGATTGCCTAGGTCGGCCGAGCACCCTAGTCACGAGGACTTGACAGCGAGACACATTTGCCGCTGACCACCACACCCCACAATGACCGCCGGGCTGGTGGTAACTCACACTGGAGGCTGAGGAGCCGGCAGCTGGTAGTGCAGCTGCGTCAAGATCCATGGGAGGAGGGTGACTACAGGCAGGAGCCAGAGCCAAGGTGTCTTCTCCTTGTGGTGATGGACCTTGTGGCCTTGGTCATGATGCTTGGCCTGACCAGCACCGTTGGTCTTGGGTGGCATCGCGAGAGTCTACCGACCACCTAGGCGGCTGGTTATGACGACAAGGGTGAAGAGTTTGGGTAGAGCCAAAGTCGAGATGCTGCGGCTGTCCGGCTACTTGCGCGTTGGCGAGCGACTGGTTAGATGCGAGGTGCAAACAAACAGAGGCAGGTAGTCGTAGCAGTGGCCGTTTTGTGCTCGCGTGTGTGTGTGTGTGTGTGCGATGACGGGAAAAATGAAGAATGAATGGAATTGCTCGACGTGGAGCTGCTTGGTTGCTTGCTTGGTTGCTGGTTGCTTGCCGGTGCGGGAGTGGACCCAACCGGTCTCCGCGTTTCGATATCCTAGCCCTGTCTCGGCGATCTGCAAAAGGAGTTTGTGTGTTTGGATACGGACGGTAGTCGGCCACGCGCCGCAGTCTGCCAGTCGTATGACACGTCGAGGAGGCGGAGGCGGACTAGGGAACGACTTTGAGAGGAACGCTCGGCACGGGGAGAGAGACCTTGAAAGAGTGCCGCGGGATGTCGTTAACCGTCAAGTTAATCGTGGTGGAGGCAAGGTAAACTGGGGTCGGGCTGTTTCAATGGACGGGCTGTGTCAAGGTTGAACCAAGTCTCTCGGCAAGACAGTGCGGCGGCGCGGGCAAGCACCGCCGCTGTCACTTGTCAAGTGACGGCGGCGGCGGGTGTGGCCAGACAGTGAGCCCAGGTAGGGCATCTGGCCGCCCCCCAGAGCCCCAGATGCACCTTCAGACGTCACTTTGAGCCCTCAATCTCAGGAACTTTTCGACGCGCGCACCTGGCCAACCCCGCAATGCCTCTCTCTCTCTCTCCACCGGAAACGCAAATGAGACAGCGAAGATCCCGGGTCGCGGATTATGCGGATTATTAGAAAATGCCACGTGCCATAAACAAAAAAATGGCACCAATCGACCCAAACTCTAATTAAGCTACGTCGGTTTGCCGCCATTAGTGTTTCAATTTGATTCCGCTAACCCACCCACCGACAACTCCGTCATGCGACCCATCTTTTGAGTCGCGACTGAAATTAATTTCGGAAACTCGACCGACCCACCCTCATCACACCCAATCCTCTGTCAACGTACCGGCCGGACGCACGCTTATGCGCAGCACCCTCGCCCGCCTAACACAGATAGGCCGACCCGTTACAGCCAACATGTCGCGATACGCCGACCTGACGCGCGAGGACCTCATCGCGAGGCTGGAAAAGCTCGACAAGGCTGGGCCATCGACCCCCCCTCCACCTCCGCCCAAGCCGGCGCCCAAGAAGAAGCGCGGAAAGCACGAGGACCAGGCTCCGTTCCACTTTGAGGCCCACCCGACGCGCCACATTGCCATCCTCGTCGCATACCAGGGCTGGCCATACTCTGGCCTCGCGATCCAGCCGACCATCGAGGCGCCGACCGTCGAGGGCGAGCTCCTCAAGGCGCTCGAGAAGACGCGCCTGATCGCCGAAGGCGGTGGCTGGGAGGGGTGCGAGTTTGGCCGGTGCGGCCGTACCGACCGCGGGGTCAGCGGCGAGGGCCAGGTGCTCAACCTCTGGGTGCGGACCAACAGGAAACCGGGCGACGGCGGCGCGGATCTCGGCGACAGCTGGCGCGAGGCCAAGGAGGCCAAGCGGCCACGCGTCAAGCAACGTTACCCTGAAGAGACTAGCGATGCCGAGCCCGAGCCCTACAACAGCGAGGATGACAAGCCCAAGCCCAAGAAGAAGGTGGTGGCCAAGAGCGAACCGAAGGCGCCCATGGAGATTGCCTACGCCAAGCTGATCAACGGTGTCCTCCCGCCAGAGATCCGTGTCCTCGCCTGGTCTCCCGTCGCGCCCGAGTTCGACTCGCGATTCTCGTGCCAGTACCGCCACTACAAGTACGCTTTCCACCGGCATGCGATCCCCGGCGAGAAGCCTCTGGACCTCGACCTCATGGAGCAGGGAGCTCAGCGCCTGCTCGGCGAGCACGACTTCCGCAACCTTTGCAAGCTTGACGGCAGCAAGCAGATCGAGAACCACAAGCGTATCGTGCACAAGGCGTACTTCACCGAGGGCGAGTATCCGGACCAGATCATCTTCAACCTGATCGGCTCGGCCTTCCTGTGGCACCAGGTGCGCCACATCATCGCGATGCTGTTCCTCGTCGGCTCTGGGCTTGAGCCGCCGTCGATTGTGACCGACCTCGTCAACGTCGAAAAGTTTCCCGCCAAGCCCGGATACGTCATGGGCGACCCTCTCCCTCTCACGCTCCACGAGTGCGCGTTCAAGGATGAGGCCCTCGACTGGCGCTTTGGGCCATACGACGGGCCGTACAAGAGCCTGAGCGCCGAGGACAAGGCCAAGGTCAGGCCGCTCGCCGAGTCCAACCTCGACCAGCTGGAGCGCCAGCTCGAGAGGGCGAGGCAGCAGGCGTACCTCCGCGCTTGGCAGGTGGGTGGTGCGCTCCGCCGCGTGCACGACATCTACGGCGACGAGCGCATCGCCGAGCACAACGCAACGCTCTACCCCACTGGCGGTGGCGACTCGGTCATGATCAAGTCCTACCGCCCCGTCGCTACCCGTCCCGTCGGTGACACGCCCGAGGTTGTCAACCGCAAGTGGCGCGAGACGACGGGCAAGCGCAAGGAGGAGAAGCGGGCGGCGGAACGTGCCGCCGCTGAGCAGGCCGTCGACCAGGCCGCGGCCGGCATTGCCGCGGTCAGCGTCAACGACAAGTAGATATCTCATAATGCTAGTATTACATGCACATATCACACCATCTCCCGCCCTAGTTGCCGACCATGCGCATGCGGTCTGGGTGGATGCCGGGGTTGCCGCCCTGGGGCGGGCCAGCGGCCGGCGTGAAGTGTGGGGGCGGGCCGCGGTTGGCTCCTGGTCCGCCTGGCCCGCCGTGCTGGGGAGGGAATGGGGGCCGCACACCGCCGGGCGGAGGGAAGGGGGGCACAGCACCGCCCTGCGGCGCGAACGGCGGCATCTGTCCGGGCGGGGGGAAGGGGGGTCCGCCTCCGGGCGGGGGGAACGGTGGGCGCGCTCCCTGCGGTGGGAAGGGGGGACCGTTGGGGGGGAATCCCGAGGCTGTGGTGTGAGTACTGTTTACTCGCTCGCTACTCACGCGCCGTGCCCGCCGCCATGGGGTTCATGAAGCCCGCGCCGAGGCGCATAGACGGCGCCGCGAACATCGCGCGACCATTACCGCCCGTCGCGCTCCCCTCGTGCGAGTAGACAATCTGGTCGATCATGTTCTGCGCGCGGTCGGTGCCGAGGTTGGCAAAGTAGTCGCGCACGTTGACGACGTGGTTACGACCCGTGTTGTGCGCCTTGCGCGCGTTCATCGAGTCGTGCGTCCTGGGTTGGGTGTCAGCAGTGTTGGGTTGGGGTCACGCGGGGCGGCGAGCCGGCGAGGGTAGAGACATCGGCGACAGCTAGCTGCCGTTGGGGAGTACCCACAAGTAACTGGGTTGTCAGCTGATACGGCGCACACGGCAGCTCACATGTCGCAGTAAGTAAACCGCGAAGCGCCGCAAGGGGTTGACGAGGACGACGAGGAGGAAGACGGTCGAGAGCAGAGCAGAGGAGCGGCCCGACACAAGTCAGCAGTTGCCACCACGCCCCACGCAATACTTATTCGCAGTAGTACTTTCCCATCGTGGCTTTTGTTGGTCGATGCGATGCCGGGTGGGGTGAGAGGTGGATGATGGACAACAACGAGTTGAGATCGCCGAGATGAAAGAAGTCGAGAGTTGGTGGATTTGATCCCGTCGAGATTCTGGGTGGCGGAAGGGCGGTGGGGTGGGGTGGGGGAGAGTTGATGGTGCCGTGTAGCCTGTGAGCATAAGGGCTCCCGAGCTATGAAGGCCTCTGCCATGATATGCATGGGGCGGCATTGTAGCATATATGCATGCGAGACCCTTATGCATCTTCTATCGCGAGCCTGGCGAACCATCTATGGTCGTCTACACTCTAATCCCCGCCGAGGTCGCGCTCCTCATAGAACTTTTCGACGTCAAACTCCTCCTCAGCGGCCGGAGCAGGCTTATCTGCAGCCGCCTCCGGCTCCTCCCCCTCGCCATACCCCTTGACCTTGCCCCCGCGCTTGGCGAGCTCGGCTTTGGCCTCCTCGTCGACAATCTCAAACGCCACGGCCCAGTACACGCCGAACGGCGACACGGGGTCCTCGCCGGGCGCGACACGCCGCCTGCACACGTACGTCACGGGCTGGCCGTCCCAGTACTTGAGGAGGTTGATTGACAGTGCGAACGGCCGGGGAAGGGTGACGGAGAGGGTGTTGAAGTCTGCTGCGTTAGCCGCCGTCGGCTCCCAGCGACGCAACGCCGCACGGCCCACCTAATATCCCGTTCCCGAACTCCATCGCGACGTGCTGATCACCCAGTGACACAGCAGCGCGCTGCTCCGTCCCGCCAAAGTGCTTGCGCCGCTTGGACACCTCGGCCGTGAACCCCTCCTGTCCCGGCACGACAGCCAGCGCGTCCTCGTCCACGAAGGCTGGGGATCCGCCAGGCTCAGGCATGGCCGAGGAGCCCGTCGGCGCCAGGCCCAGGTGGTTCATCGTGCTGATGGCCGGGCTGAGCGCCCACGGCTTGTCGGCATACAGGTCGAGCTCGAGCGTCGGGTCGACAAAGCTGCGCGTGTGAGCTCCCCTCTTCTTCTCGGCGACCCACTACATGAACTTGGTCGCGATCGACGTGCCCCACGGCAGCGAGTCGCGCACGGGGTGCTCGAACACGTTGCCGAAGAGGATGTCGTCGCCGGAGGGGTTGTCGAGGTACCGTCCTGCGGCGTCAGCTCACGATCACCATAGGCATCACCCACCCCGCACCACAATCCCGTAGGTCATGTCCCCCCGCTCGTCGAAATACGCCGCCCCATCCCCCGCCCCGCCTTCCCCGACGAAGCCCTTGACGAACACGCTGATCTCGCCCTCGAAGTGCGGCGTGCGTACCGCCGCCGGGGCACCGTTGACCGCGCACACCGCGCTTGGGGGATATGCCGCACCGTTGCTCGATATGAGTACCCGCAGCTTTGGCGCCATGGTGAAGTGTGTGGATGCAAGTTGTGGAGTGGGATCAACATTGAGATTTGTGGATAAGCTTATGACGTAGTGGGCTGCGACGGCGACCTTGCCATGAGCCCGATCCCACTGGGATCTGCGACTTCCACGACCTTACCACTTGCCACAGACCTTGACTCGCACGCACATCACATACATAGACGACGGCGATATTAACATACATGCTGACAGCAATGACAGAGGCACGACTTGAGGCAGTGCCGGATGCCAAGACACGGGCACGACGTCATCCCCGTTGTCCAGGCCGTTTCAAGTGGCCGTCTCTTCTCAGCTGAGGGCTGACCGGCCTGACTGACTAACCTCGTCCGCCCCATGTTGAACAACCTTTATGATGCCTTCTCCCCATTGTCGACATAAACATCGATGGGATCCTGCGTCTCCTCGCCGCAAGAAGAACAGACCCGCGGCGGCCCGGCAATGGCACAACCGCCCAACTCTCAGTCGCTGCCTGCCGCTGCCCCCACCGCTGCCCCCGCCGCTGCCCAGCCGCCGTCCGAGAGTGCGGCTCGGATGGCACGCGGCGAGCCGACTGTGCGCTGGGTTGACCTCGACCTCCCACTCCCCGTCGAGCTGGCCAGCACCGACAAGGACAAGGGACTTGTGCTCCTTGTTTCCCGCCCCACAGGTGACAGCACCAAGGGGTGGAGGTTTGCGATACTCAACCGGCAGCTGGTCCCCACCTACGGCGACCTCCCCCCCGCCGAGCAGTATGGCGGTCTGGACTGCGGGTACATCGGCCTGACACTCATCCGAGCCGTCAAGCACGGGGACGGCCACATGGTGCAGATGTTCCTCACGCCGCCGGACATGGAGCGGTTCAAGAGCCTCGACAGCCTGGACCCCTCGATCCAGCCGCCCGAGGACGTCAACATCGACGGGTTCAAGTACTTTGCTAGCTTCCCCCTTGGCGCCCCGCTCGACTTGAGCAAGCCGCTCTCACGACACTTTTCCCTGCTGGTAGAGCGCAATGCCAAGGGGCCTGTGTCGATAGCCGTCGCCATCCTTGAAGGGGACACTGCTGTGGTGCGGCGGTTCGGTATGGCCTCGCACATGGCGGTTAACCCTGCGTATGCTACACTCGGCGGAATGACCAGGACTGTTAAGCACGGCTTGGACGTTAACAATGTCGTGAGTTTCTTTTACATACTGCAGACCAGGGCTGACCACATGGCCATAGAGCATCACTCTTGGCGGCGAGATCGTCATCTTGGCCGACCCGACCACGATCAAAGTGTTCAACCGGCACGACTACACCCTTGCACTCGAGATAAGCCCCAAAGACCTGTGGGGTCTGACGGCCGATTTCAACGAGAAGCCCCTGTACCGGGTCAACGAGTTCGTCCCCATGAAGTACTCTGACGCAGTCGACACCGAGACGGTCCTCACCAGCCGGGCCTTTACTCCACCAGCTGCGTTTCCGCTGCTGCAGCCGTGGTCCGGGGCAATGGAGCTCAGCAAGGACCAGTACGCGCAGAAGGGTCTGACGGCGGAGGCCAACACCATCATACCCGAGTCGTAAGTCGCAGCTGCTGGCAAGGACTGGCGCTGATGTTGCTCAGCGTGTACCTTACCAACATGCACTTGGTTTTCTGGACGCGCTACAGGCTGTTCGTCATCCTCCTCGCCGAGCACGTGATCCACGATCTCATGGCGAAACGCAAGAAGAAGGACGACGTGGAGAGCTTGAACGGCGCCATTGTGCAGTTCTGTGTCGACTACGACAACCAGCACGCGCTCGCGTCCACCGGCTCAACTGTCGCGTTCATGAACGTGAGTATCTCATGCCCGGTGCTCGCTGACACGTAGCCGCATACCTCGTTTGTCTTCGACCTGGACACCATCTGGCCCGGCTTTGACGTCGGCAGGCCGAGCATCGCGGGGCACGAAATCGCTGGCACCACCCGAGAGTTTGAAGACGACGACGAGCCAGCCCACTCCCGGTTCCGCATGATGCCGGGCGGACTGTACGAGGTCATCAACTTCTCCGACCTCCAAAAGGAGCAGTATGAGGAGGCGGTTGGTCCTCGCACCTTGCCCGCGGACACTTTCCCTCCTTGTGAGTTGCTAGACGCTGTGGCCAGTGTTGACAAGGAAGCCGCGGTGAGGGTGATATCGTATGAGCCTCACTCGATGTTTACCCGGCCGGGATCAGGCTAGGCGGGAGACACTCCCGGGTGGCGTGTAGTACGCTCTGCGTGCTTGAACCAGGCTGTATCAAAGCGTGAATGAATGGACGAAAGGACGACGCCATGATGCCACCAAAGTTGAAGTTGCCACACCTCCACCATCTCACCATATTATTGCCCTCAAAAAGGTTTTGTAACTGGACGAGTTAGGAATCGAACCAAAGACCTTTTCAAGTCTCGCAGAGTATGCGAATGAAACGCTCTACCAACTGAGCTACACGCCCCTATTACGAACAGTATGCGTTTTTGGTGGAATCCACGTGCTTTTACCGTGCGGAATGCATTCAACCCGAGGTCTTCCAGTTTCCTCCCTCCTCCTCCTTCTACACCGCTGTCGGCGAGGCTACTGGAGCTCCCGGTCGCGCTAAAAACCACTCAGGAACTCTCTCTGCACGTCTTTGGAACAGATACTTGCACTGATCGGCGCAGACATGGGTGTGGGGCAGGTCGACCTCGACCCAGTGTGGCGCCACCCGCCACCTGCCACCTGCCACTATCCGATTAAGCTTCTTTCAAGCTTCTTTCAAGCTTCTCTCGGTCACAGCGCGACATGCATCAGCCATGCAGCGAATGCATAGGCTGCGCACTGGGACTTTGGGAAGCATGCTCGTGTTCCGTGCGTGGCAGCGTGGCGAGAGGGGGGCGGCGTTCGCCCCACGCCCCATGGCTTGTCCCCATACCTCCTCCCTCCCCATGGCTCCCACGCCCCGCCCCCCCCCCCCCCCCCCCGCGCCTCATAATCCCCAACGACCCCCACCCAATATCGCCGCTAGCACAGTGGTTAGTGCGTCTGCGTTCTGCTCATACGATCCGCCTGTTCCCTTGCTTGCGCAGCCCCACTGCGCAGGCGGGGGCCGGCACACCGGTCAGGCGTGACGGTGGGTTCTTGCAGAAGACCGGGGTTCGACTCCTCGGCGGTGAAGCTTTTTGGACTCGGTTCATACTCGGCCGTATGTGAAGCACAGCGGAGGACAACCGTGCCCATGTGCATGGTCTTACTGTGACAGAGGGCGTCTGTGGTGTACTGTGACAGAGGGCTTCTGTGGTGTGGCCCCTTCGCAGCACCTATGTCGCGCCGCTGACCCCCGCTCGCGCCGCCCGACCACCCCACATGGCGCCGGACCCACCCATCCACAACTCACCGTTAGCACAGCGGGCAGTGCGCCTGCGTTCAACACGGTACACGATCCACCAGGCGCCTGATGCTCCTCCGGGAGCGTCAAGCCGCGGTGCGACGGTACTTTGCAGAGGAGCGGGGTTCGACTCCCCGGCGGTGAAGAAAGCTTTTGATACCCCGACGCTGGGACGTTTTGCTATTCACTCTTGCACTGTGCAAACCCACTACAGTACAATGCTCCATATGACCTATGCGTTTCTAACAACCGATGATGGCCATCGGCCTATTTTCTACCCAGCGCAAGATGAATTACGCGCCATGCCGTCCGTCCGTGTCGTAGTACAATGAGATGTTGAATGTGTACGGGGTATCGTGGTGTGCTGCTCCTACTCCATGCCGAGGGCGAACTGCAGGCCCGCGACCTCCATGACGCCGCCGACGAGGTGCAAGCTGCCTGCGACGAGGACGCGGCGCTCGCCGAGCCCGCGGACAATGTTGACGGCGTGCTCGATGCTCGCGACGGCGTGCGCCTTGCTCTCGTCAAAGCCGGGGTTGAGCGCGAGCCACGCGTCGCGCAGCTGGCGCTGGGTGGCGAGCGCGGCCAGGTCGGCCGGGTCGATGGCGGCCGACGTCAGGTCGCCCTTGAACCCGCCGTCCGTGTACGTCACGTTGGTGCAGAAGATGACCGTGTCGAACGTCTTGCCGAGCTCCTCGCGCGAGACGCCGCGCGTGGCGGCGCCGGCGTCGAGCAGCGCGCCGAGGAGCGTCTCGCCCTGTCGTCCGCCCGAACAGTTGAATACCAGCACGTTGGGTCCACCGCCGGCACCCGACGCGTCCGACTCGGGCGCCCACGCCCACTCGCCGCACGAGCGGAGCGACTCGGTGGTGTGCGCACCGTCCAGGAGCCAGGTGGTCTCGCCCTGCGGGACCGTCTGGCAGCGGCCAGGCCACTTGGTGTCGGCGAGCGGCTTGACAAACGACTCGGGGACGACGGCATCGGCGTCAGCAAGTGGCTTGCCCTGCGCCTCGAGGAACTTCTTGGACAGGGCGACGGCAAGCGACGCGTTGATGCGCTGGTGCTCGCCGCGGAGGCCAAGCGGCGTCTTGGGGATGATGGGCACGACCTCGAGAGGCAGCGCGCCATGGGCGATCGCGCAGGCCTCGAGGACCTTGAGACCGGCAGGGTACTCCTGCGGGACGGAGAGCGCCGGCACACCCTTCTTGTAGATGCCTCCCTTGTTACGCGCAATGTCCTCGATAGTGGTGCCCAGCACGGCGGTGTGGTCGAGGCCGAGGGACGTGACGCCCGTCACGACGGGCTTGGGGACAATGTTGGTGCTGTCGTACGTGCCGCCGATACCGACCTCGAGGACGGTCGCGTCGACGCCGAGCTGGAGGAAGGCGTGGAAGGCGAGGAGGGTGAGCAGGCGGAAGTAGATGGGGAACTGGGGCGTGTGGACCGTGAGCGTCTTGGGGTCGGCCTCGAGGCGCTCCCAGACGTCGAAGAAGTACTGGGCGAACTGCTCCTCGGAGAGGGGCTCGCCGTTGACGCGGATACGCTCGCGGACGGCGCAGAGGTGCGGCGAGGTGTACAGGCCTGGAGAGTCAGCAAGGGCCGACGACCGAGGCCCCGCCGGCATCACATACCAATCTTGCCCCCTGGGATGTGACTACGCAGCAACTTCTCAGTGAACGCCGACGTGCTACCCTTGCCCTTGGTGCCGGTGATGTGGACGACGTTGAGGCGGTTCAGGTCGTCCGGCTGGGATCTTAGTGGGTACTTCTGGACGATGAGGCGGAACCCACCTTGTAGCCGATACGGCGGAGGTAGTCGAGCATCTCGGGCACGGCCCAGTCATTGAGCCTTCCGCCCGACTTGCGGATCGCCTCGATACTGCACTGTCAGACAACCCAAAATAACTGCACCCACGTCGCGGCATTCGACTGGCAGGTGTTGAGGAGCTTGATGGCTTCCTGCGCTCGTCAGTCGTTGCCCGTGGCACCCGCCCACCGTGTAAGTCTTTGAGCACTGGGCAGCCATTCTGATCAAACTTTGTATCATGAGAGAGACGAGGCAAGTGCCGCAGGGGCTTTCGAGGTCGGTGTCTCGCAGTCGGGTCGGTGGTTGGAGGGGATTTTGATGGCGATAGCGTCATGACCACTGGCGCACGGTTCGACTTATTTCAAGCTGATTGGGGGCATCACGTGATGGCCGATTCGGACGTCGAAAGTCGGTCAGCCGACCGACCCGTCCGGTCTGCAACGGCGCCGGTACATCGCGAAGGCGCAGGTCGACTCGCTGCGTTGCTCATCTCGCAACTAGACGACACACAGCATGAGGTTACTGGGTGGTAGAGGCCTGACGGGCCTGGCGCGTGCCCCGCTCCCAACACGGCACACGACGCTCTCGCTCCTCGAGGCGCGGCGCCACAACTCGTCGTCTTCGTCGGCAGCGACGACCCGCCCGCCGTTCTTCACGGCGCCGGCAGACGAGGCCCCGCGGCCATGGTACATCACCACGCCGATCTTCTACGTCAACGCGTGTAGGTCTCCAGTGCTTACAGAACGCACATCGCTCACCTACCAGCCCCCCACATCGGACACCTCCACTCGGTCGTCCTCGCCGACACATTTGCGCGCTTCGCGCGCCTCCGCGAGCCGGGGCGCGAGGTCATGTTCCTCACCGGCACCGACGAGCACGGGCTCAAGATCCAGCAGGCGGCCGCCAAGGCCGGGCGCAGCGAGCAGGAGTTCTGCGACGAGGTCAGCCTGCGCTTCCGCGACCTGGCGGACCGCGCCAACATCTCGTACACGACCTTCTTCCGCACGACCGAGGAGCGGCATTACACGGCCGTGCAGGCGTTCTGGGACAAGCTCGTCGCGCGCGGGGACGTCTACAAGGGCTCCCATAGCGGGTGGTACTCTGTCTCGGACGAGTGCTTCTACTCGGACATCCAGGTCGAGAAGGTCGACGGGGTCATGGTGTCGAGCGAAACCGGCTCCGAGGTCGTGTGGCAGGAGGAGGAGAACTGGAAGTTCCGGCTCGGCGCGTACGGCGACAAACTGACCGAGTGGCTGTCGCGCCCAGAGTGTGAGTGCCCGCATCGCGAAAGGTCCACTCACGCCGCGCAGCCGTCTACCCCGAGGCATACCGCCAGGACCTGCTCAAGCAGGCGGCGTCGCTCAACGACCTGTCCGTCTCGCGGCCCTCCTCCCGCGTGTCATGGGGCGTGCCCGTCCCCGGCGACCCCACGCAGACGATCTACGTGTGGGTCGACGCGCTGATCAACTACCTCACCAACACGGGCTACCCGGCGCCGACGGTCGGCTGGCCGCCAAACATGCACGTGGTCGGCAAGGACATTATCAAGTTCCACGCGATGCACTGGCCTGCGCTGCTCATGGCGGCGGGCGAGGCGCCGCCGCGCCGCGTGCTCGCGCACGCGCACTGGACGATGCACCGCACGAAAATGTCCAAGTCGCGCGGCAACGTCGCGGACCCGCTCGCCGCAATGGACCAGTACGGCGTCGACGGCGTGCGCTGGTACCTCATGCGCGCGGGCGGCTCGCTGCCCACCGACGCCGACTACTCGCCCGTCGAGCTCGCGGCAAACTACGACCGCCTGCGCGACCAGGTCGGTAACCTCGCGCAGCGGATCGCCTCGCCCGCCATCCTCGACAGGGTGTGCGACTGGCAGTCCAAGTTCTCCGTGCCCGAGCTCGACGCCTCGCTCTCCGCCCTGAGGGGTAGCTACGATGCGCACTTTGAGGCGTACGACATCTCGCGCGCGGCCAGTCTGCTCATGGACACGGTGGTTGATGCGAACAAGTTCTTCACCGACGAGGCCCCGTGGGCCTCGTCAGACGCGACCGCGGCCGTCGTGTACGTGTACGCGGCCCTCCGCCTGGTCGGTATCCTCGCCCAGCCCATCATGCCCGCCAAGGCTGTCGAGCTGCTCGACCGCCTCGGCGTGCCCGAGTCGGAGCGCGCCTGGGCCAACGCTACCTGGCAGCCTGGAGCCCCCGTCGACGCGGAGGAGATCGTAAGGCGTATCAAGAACGGCGCCATGCCGTTCAGGGGCACGACGCTGTTCCCCCGTGCTGAGTTGGAGGAAGACTCGCTGCCCACGAATGAGACGAAGGGGAAGAAGACTGGGAAGAAGGAGAAGAAGCCGAAGGAGAAGAAGGTGAAGGAGAACAAGTAGAACACGACTACACAACATCAATCAGCATGCAGCATCATCATTACTCTTGAAACTCTAGCCACCTCGAGGCCGCGCGCACCCCATGCCCCACCTGCTACTGGATATCGATGCATCTGGTGACAATGGCCCTCCAAAGACCTGCCTGTAGCGCAACCGGTAGCTGCGTGCTCCCGGCGCCTCGTCTCTGCCGTCTCCTCCCATATGGGGGTCTACGCCTAGTCCTCCTCCTCCGAGTCGTCGTCGCCAGCAACGTCCATGTTGGCCTGGGCGAACTGCTCCATGAGCGCCTTGAGCTCGGCGTCGTCCGTCTCCGAGACGACCTTGGGGGCCATCTTGACGTTGATGTCGCCCTTCTCCTCGGTGATGACAGCGCCAATGGCCTCGACGGCCTTCTCCATCGTCTCGATGGCCGCCGTCTTGTCGGTCGAAGTGGTCGTCATGACGTAGAGGGGAGGGGCGACCAGGCGGACCTTGATAGGAACCTCCTCGGTCGAGCAGGCCTCACCGGCCTTGAGGGCCTTGCGGATGGCCTCGATACCAGAGTAGGCAAAGCACTTGACCTCGATGTCGGCGCGGACCTTGACAGGCTTGGGCGTCAGACGGCGGGCAATCGTGTGCTTGAGCTCGATGAGCGTCTCCTCGTCAATGCCAAGATCTCCGAACACGGCCTCGGGCTCGCTGATCGAGAGCTTGAACGCCTCGTACGAGTGGCCGTACTTGCGGTGAAGGGGCCAGGCAATCTGCTCGTACAATGACTCGGGGGTGACGCCGCGCCTCTTGGCGACCTGGGTGAGGATCGAGTCGACGGCACGGCCCTTCTCATACCGCTCCTCGCACTTGACAACGTCCTCGGCCGACACACGACGCTTCGACAAGTCAATGTAACCTAGGTACACGTTAGACTAGTCCGCACGCGCATAGGAAGCACTGGCGCCAACTCACCCTTTTCGGGGTCGACACGCATGACAACGACAACCTCGTTACGTCCAACACGGATGATCTTCTGGACCGAACGGATACGTCGTCGCGACAGCTCGGAAAGCAGGATCATTCCCTCGATACCGTCGTACTCGAGCTGGGAAGGTCAGTATCCTGTGCCGCCAACTGGAAAGGGTGCATGCGCACGCGGCGCCTGTACGCACGAGCTTGACATAGGCACCCATGTCCTCGATGGACTGGACCTGGACCATGACGAGCTGGTCGACCTGGGCGGGTTAGCACGGGCGTTGGAGGGAGCAGCGGCTGCTGACCTCGGGGTATTTGCTCTCGTAGAAGCGAGGCATGGTGGGCGGGGTGGGTGGTGGGGATGGGGGGGGGGGTTGAAGGTTGTTAGGTGGCAAGTGTCGGTCGAGTCGAGCACGAGCCGAACGCGAGGTGTTTCGGTGGTGGGGGCAGCAGCAGGGTCGCCTTTTCGGAGGGAGGGGGGGAGGGGGGTCGAGCTAGACTGTTGTGTCGAGTCTAGGTCTGTCGAGTGTGAGCTGTCGAGATAGCTCTGGGCGATTGCTGATTGTCTTTCGAGATGGAGTGGACCTCTCTTTGTCCTGCCTGCTGCCTGCTCAAAGAAAGTGGATCGTCAGTGCTCTGCAGCCAGCAGCCAGGACCCGACTCGTGAGCGAAATCCACTCGCGCCGCATGGCAAAGCCCGCGGCGTTAAAAGTGGTATGAATTAGGCTTGCAGATAGGTTAGGCCTTTTAATAGTCAAAGGTGCCTAACAGCCTCCCATTAGGCCCGCGGCCACGTGCGTTCCGTTCTGACCTTGTTTCGTCATCTCGGCTTCGCCTGCAGGCTCGGCAAGAGCGGCCTGCCGGAGAGCAGCACTGTGACTGGGCACGTCTACCCCGCCTGCTTGCCCATGCAAAGCCGCGGAGGAGATACTCGAGACCAAGCCAAGCAATGTATACAGAGTGACGTGCTGGCTGGGCTGGCTGGGATGGGTCGGTGGTTCCCCACACTCTAGGGTGACGACACGCCGACACGCCCCCGCCAACTCCGCGAGCCACAGGCCCGGGTATCCCTGCCAATATGGTCCGAGCCGAGATGCGCACCCCATTGCCGAGCAAGTGCAGACTGGCCAGGTTCGCACCCAGTCTAATCGCACGGTACTAGGCCGCGACTGACGACGGGTGTGGGGATGAAAGCTGCCTAGGGCGTGGCATGGCATGCATGTGTGCTAGGCTGGGCTGGTGGATACGACGTCGGGCCGCTACGGCCGTCCGTGTCGCGCGTCACAACCACTGGGCCACCGGCACTGCTCCGCCTATATCTGATTCAGCGCAACCGACCTTAAGCCTTTCCCCTCGCCAGCTTTCCGCCTTGCCGCGCACCCACCAGGTCCCCCACCCACCTCGTCTATTCGTCCACTCCACCACTCTCTCACCACCCAAAAGCAGCACTGCACAGCGCCCGCTCTCATCCACAATGCTTGTCACTCTTCGCCCCACCGTTGCTGCCCGCACCGCGTTCCAGTCCTACGTCCGCGCCATGTCGACCCAGGCTGAGCCCCTCGTCCTCTCGCGTCGCTCCGACTCGGGCAAGGTCCAGATCCTCACCCTCAACCGCCCCAAGGCCCTCAACGCCCTCTCGACGCCCCTCTTCGATGTCCTCAACGTCGAGCTCGAGAAGGCCGACGCCGACCCCGAGGTCCGCGCCATTGTCCTCACCGGCGGTGACAAGGTCTTTGCGGCCGGTGCCGACATCAAGGAGATGAAGGACAAGACTTGTGAGTGTTGGGCATGGTCGGGGGAGCGGAGCTGGCGGAAGGGGGAGGAGGAGCGGTGGAGGGATGGGTGGTGGCATTCTTCTCGCGCGCAGCGCGTAGGGGCGGGTGGGCGGGCACAGTATCGCTCGTGCCAGCAGGTTGGTGTTTGCGGGCGACCTTGCTCGCGAGCTTGCTCTTGGGGTGGTGGGTGGGAGACCTTCCTCCTCCCTCGCGTGCTTGCTCGAGGGCGGATGAATGTCACCCAGGCGATGCGCAATATCGCAAACATCGCGAGCTCGAGCCATCACACCCACCTTGCAGAGGCCGCCATCCAGCCGAGCCGCGATGACGTGGGAAACGGGAAACGTTTGTGAACTAGCACTAACCACCCCAGTCTCCGAGGCCTACTCGACCAACTTCCTCGGCTCGTGGGCCAAGCTTGCTACCATCAAGAAGCCCATCGTCGGTGCCGTTGCCGGCTACGCTGTGAGTAGTTGATGGGGTGCTGGCGCGCGGTTACGGTCGTGCTAATCCCACCCCAGCTTGGCGGTGGCTGTGAGCTTGCCCTCATGACCGACATCCTCGTCGCTTCGGAGAAGGCCACCTTCGGCCAGCCCGAGATCACCCTCGGCATCATCCCCGGTGGTGGTGGCACCCAGCGTCTTGTCAAGACCATTGGCAAGGCCCGCGCCATGGACCTCACCCTCACCAACCGCAAGATCACCGGCAAGGAGGCCTACGACTGGGGTCTTGCCGCCCGTCTCGTCCCCGCCGACCAGTCGGTCACCGAGGAGGCCGTCAAGATCGCCGAGGGCATTGCTGGCTTCGGTGCCCTTGCCGCCCAGGCCGGCAAGGAGGCCGTCAACGCCGCTGGCGAGCTCCCCCTCTCGGAGGGTCTCCGCTTCGAGCGCCGCCTCTTCCAGGCCCTCTTCGCCACTGCCGACCAGAAGGAGGGTGAGTAACTGATTTGGGGGTGGGACAGAGAACGCCACTGACGCACCCGCTCAGGCATGGCCGCCTTCGCCGAGAAGCGCAAGCCCACCTGGAAGCACGAGTAAACCTCTCCCACTATTGCATTGACGAGAGCGAGAGAGAGACAGAAAGGTCTAAGACCAAGCAGCATGCAGCAGTTGTGATAGCAGCGGGTTGGGCAGGGTGCAGTGGTTGGGGCGAGGTACTCACTCGACACTACCTCCTCGCGCACTGAGCCCCATGTCTCCGTTGTTTCATGCTGCACTGCTCGTCTCATGTCATAGGGGCTGACACTGCTAACATACTACAACTGTCCAAGAGCAGGGGAAGGGGGCAAGGGGTTTGTGTACACATGTGCTCGCCCGCACCGCCGAGACAATGCGCTCGATCCCAGGTCATCCGACCAACAATGCCAACCCCACATCCACCCGCACATCCATGGGGAGAAGACAGCGGCGGGAAGGCGGCGCAATCAGGCGTAGCCAGGCGCTCACTCACGCTCGGACAACTAGCAATCCCGGCGTCGCTGCGGCGTCACGCCAGACCAAGCGGCGGCCATCGGGGCGTGCTGGGCGCTGGGGGGAGATGACAATCTGCGTCTCGTGGGGGCAGTCGAGCTGATCGCGCTGATCAAAGGCTGCGTCGTGACGGGGGTAGCAAGGGGGGGTGGAGCTGGCACACTAGCCTTGCTGCTGCACGCCGCGCACGCTGCTGGGGTGCGCCTTGTGCGAGAAGCATGCCGCTGTGCCACTTGTGCCACGGCGCAAAACAGTCGCGACGATCCAGGTCATTTAACCCCCTCTGCCCTGCGCAGATCCACCCACACACTCTGGACACACACTCGGCCGGCACACACACACTCTCAGTCTCGACGACGACACACACACACACAACAACGGGGGCATGATGCACACACTCTCACACTATCAAAACATTCATTCACACAGACACTGACTCTCGCTCAACTCGATAAAATTCTGTCGAGGTGGACTCGTCGACAGTCACCGCCACATCACCTTCCCCCACCATCCCACCATGGTCAAGCTCCTCCTCCAGAGGAAGAAGCACAGGCGCGGGACCCACGGCCTCGTCATATCCCCCCCACTCCTCACCTCGGCGTCGACCTTGATCCTGGCTGACCAGGTCGAGGTCGAGGCTAGACGCCCAGCGGCGGCAGCAGCGGCGTCCACGCCAAAACCCGCACCAGCGCCGTCACCCTCGTCACCGTTTTACCGCCGGCCAGTCACCCCAGCCGCGCCACCGCGCACGACGACCTCTCGGAAAACATGCTCCCCTCCGCGTTCTGCGGGGCAGGTAGGGCTTGCCAGCGGCGCGCTCTTGCTGAAGCCAGTTCACTCTCGGGGCGCTGACTGCCGAGCCGCTCGATCTGGACACGGATGGGCGCGGGCCGCCCAACCGCCCCGGCATGCCTGGCACAGCCCGCCCATCACTCAACCTCCACTACGACCCGCCAAAGACACCAACAACAACAACGCGTCACGTGTCGCGCACGCCGCAAACCCCGACTCGCAAGCGATCGTCGTCGAGTTTCACGAGCACCTCTGGCTACTCGCCGCAGTGTTTCAAGTACAAGGCGGGCGAAGGAGGCGTCGAGGTGGCTCTGGGCGGGTTACGGAGCTCGATCAAAGGCGGCCACCACCACGTTCACGGCGTCAGCGAAGCCGCGGTCATTGCTCGAACGAGGGCGCTGGCCGCCATCACTGGAACACCGCCACCCCCACTGCCGCACCTGCCGCCCGTGCCGCCCGTGCCGCCCAGATCAGGCACCGCGCGCCGCCTCCACCGTGAGCCGTCGGTGCAGATGGTGAGCCGGTGGAGCGTGTCGACAGCAGACGACAGCTCGTCAGACGACGACGACGAAGACGAGGACGAGGGGGCGGTGGATCGTGGGCCGCTGTTCTATTCCTCGGCAGCGGCGGCGGCAGGTGCCGCCGGACGGCGACCTGGCATCACCTCGTCAACAGACAATGGCGCACAACCGTCCTTTGCAGCCAGCGTCAAAAGCTTGAGCCTGAGCCTCAAAAGCAGCAAGTCTACTGCAAGGAGCATCAAGTCGTTCAAATCCGTGGCCAGGTCGATAAAGTCTCTGCGTATGCCTTTCCGCACGAGCCAGAGCCAAATGTCCGAGTCGGAAGTGCAAGTACCTGTGGCGGCGCACGGATCGTCGTGTGGCGCCACAAAACCCCGTCACGAACAAAAACAATCCGTCGTCCCGCCGCTGCCTCTGCCGTTGCGCCCGAGCGGCCCACGAACGGACCATGAGGCCACAGACACTTGGGGCCCTGCAGCTCTTGCAGCTCCTGCAGACCCTCCCGCCTCGCCCGTGACGCCGGGGGCCACGGCGCGCAGCGTGGGCGGCATGGTCGAGGGCCTGCTCCGCCGTCTCACTCCGCATAAGAAGAACCGCCGGTGAGTCCGACACATTGCGCCGCGCGTGCGCTCCCCTCCTCCTTCCCCACTGTCGCGTCGTGGATCTTCCGACCCTGCCGCCCACATCCACAGCGCCTGCTTCCTTTGATCCACATTTCCACGCCAATTTTTCCGCCACCCCTTCCTTTCATCCGTTCCTGCTTCGCGTCTCACTTGCGGCGCTCGCACCCCCCTCCCCGCCCGCTGACATTGTTCCAGCGCTTGGTTCATCCCTGGCGCGACAAACAACAACCCCATGCCAGATCCTACCCCTGGACGGGCGGTTATCTCGGCCTCGCCAGACTTTGACGACACCGAGAGTTTCCGGTCCTGGTCGTCTGATCCCCTCGACCCCGCATGTCGCACAGTGGCCCGCCCGGTTCGCGCCGACACGAACAATGGCGGATACTCCGATGGCGGCGAGAGCAGCTTTGCCACAGGGTTTGGAGCGGCTGCCGCAGAGTCAAAGGAGCGCTCTACTTCCACTGGCGCTTCTCGTGTCAAGAAAAATAAAACCTGCGATTTATCTATGTCTTCGCCCCTCTCCGTTTACTCTATCGCCCATCTATCGAGAGGCAGCATACACGCCGCAATGCCACGCCCCGCCTCGACGTTCAGCCTGCGTCGTCACTCGTCCTTGAGCGGCAGCGGCGAGGGGTCTCTGGCTAAGATGACGCTGCCTGCCCCGATCAGGATCGGCCGCGATGATCATGAAAACAACTTGGACGCGTACTCGCCCACCGCCTCGTCAGCTTCTAGCCTTGCTTCGCCGCGCCGCAGTTTCAGCTCCGCCTTCGGCAGCCGTCCTTCTTCGGTTGCCTTGGGGCTCTCGAGCTCTCTGGGTGCTGCACCGCTGGGGCACGACGCCTCCTTGCCGCCAACTCCCATGACTCCTTTCCACGACGCCAGCCGCGAGGCAGGCACAGCGCCACTGGAAAGAAGACGTGCGACTTCAACAAGCGCCCCTTCGCGACCAAACACGCCGAGCGCTTCAGGCTTCAACTTGTTGACAAAACGTCCCCACCTCCCCCCTCATCCCAGTCTCATCGCACCCACCGACATGCATGGGCACGAGGGTTGTGTACCCCACCCCAGCTACCCCCACCACCAGCCGCTCCCAAAAAGGGGACGCGACCATTCTCATCGCCATTCTGCACTTCCCACCGTCGACATGTTGTGGCCAACACACTCCAAGCCGTCCGGATCGACCCCACCAATGTCGCCTGCACAGCGTTCTCTCTCGCCGGAGAGCGAGAGCTCGCGAACACGGGACCGCTCCCCGTCCGGGTTCAGCCTCCTCCACCGGGTCCCCACCAACAAGACGCTTCGCAAGGTCAAGAGCCGCGCATCAAAGCTGTCCTTCTCGGCGCCCTTCCTGCATTCGCACGCCCACGAGCATCATGTTCCCGATGTTCCTCCTCTTCCCCAGGTTCTTTCTCGGCCCGCCACTCCAGTGTCGACCACCGCCAGCAGTGTTCCATCAAGCGCCAGCGTAGTCATGGTGCCAAGTCCTTTCGCGCCTCCAGCCCGACCGGCTCCTGTTCGGTCAAACGCCTCATTCCGGGGCGCCCTTTCAGACGATGATGAGCCTCTAACAATGGACGGGGTTTTATCCATTGTGGAATGGGGTGCTTCCGTCTCTCGTCCATCGTCCGTTGGGGGAGACACTAGCCCTGATCGCGACTCGGTCTCTCTTGTCGATATCATCACCAAGGAGGACGACGAGGAGAGCGAGGTCTGCTCCTTCTCGGCCCAGCAGGACACTGCGAGCAACAAGGCCTCGACACTATCCTCATCTGGCCCCTCGGCCCCATACAAATCGTCCATCGCCGACACAAACTCGAGCGCGGGCTCATTCGAGTCCTTTGACGACGAAGAGGACAAGGAGACGCCAGCAACTGCCGTCCCGACTTTCCACACCAGTGGCCTACCGCCTCGGCCTCTCCTAGACGTCACAACCATGACCCCCCCTCGCCAGGCTGAAACATCGAACACGACCACGCCAACGACGCTCTCCGATGTCATTCGTGACCGTACACGCAGGCTGAGCACTCCGGCCGGCTGGCGAACTCGCAGCCCAGACGCATCCTTTGGTGGAGCAGCGCCCGACGCTATGCTCGTGACGCCACCGCCTGTGCCACACAAGGCACACCACCACACCGAGTCACGCAAGTCACGTTTGTTTAGCCTCCTGCACAGGACCAAGACATCGCTCGACCCCGCATCGTTCATCGACTCGTCATCGCCGCACCGTTCCTCATACGTCCAGTCGCCGGCGGCAAGCGAGGCAGGCTCCGACTACAGCCGTTCAGCGACACCACGAAACAACGCAGAGGACCTAGGGATTGGCGTCCCTATCGACCCGTTTCAGAGCCGCTCGTCAACACCCACGGCGCGGACTTCCGAACCCGGGTCGCCCGAGATGGGGCCATGCGATTCGCCGACCGCCTTCCTGCCCCCACACTTGGCGCGGACGACCAAGTCGTACACATCGCTCCCGCGTTGCGACAGCGACGCGACGCTCGACTGCGCCACACCAGTCGCCTGCGAAACCCAGGACGAAGCTACCGAGCCCGCCAAGGGGGTGTACATGTACGCCCGTGCCAACGGCAGCGTGCACACGTTTGGCCAGCCGAGCCTGCGCTCGCTCCCGAGTGTGGAGAGCCTAACGCTCGTCGACAGCCGCTCGGAGGTGTTCGAGGAGGGGGGGGAGGAGGAGGATGAGGAGGAGGATGAGGAGCGTCTGAGTGGAGAGCTGGCACTCGAGGCTCTACTCGAGTCGCAGGAGGTGAAGTTTGGGCGGGCCGTGGCGGTGGCCGCCTGAAGGAGAACGGAAACGGAAGAAGCACCTGTACATAACACACTATATTAATACGCCGAGGCCGAGCAGACAGACACAAGCAGTAGACACGATAGTAGACACCCTCGGCAGTTGTATCATGCAGAGAGTCGGCTGTGGTGTGTGGGGAGGTGTGTGGTGTGGCCGGCGTGGCGGTGGCACATGGCGATGATCCTCCGATCTCCGTCGTCCTTCGCTTCCCCCCTCTCTCCTCCAAACGCAACCTGCCCGTCGCCGACAACCAAACCGACGGCCGACGACTCAAGCAGAGTATAAGTACATCCAACCCCTCCTTCGCACCCTCCCACCAGGGAAAGCAGCCATTCCCCTGACGCCACGCCACGCCCCCTGTCCTCCCTCGCCCACACGTGTGCGGGTCATAAACACCCAGCCCCTGAGAAAGACGCGGGCGAATGGCGCAGTTGGTAGCGCGCTGATTTTGCAGCTTTCAAGAGCAACAAGTACTATCAGAGGCCCAGGGTTCAAATCCCTGTTCGTCCAACCGTTGTTTTGTCGCTTTTGCGTGCGTGTGCGGGCGAGCGAGAAGTCGGTTCGCGAGGTATGGAAGAGGTGGTCAGTCAGTTTGTGATTGTGGTCAAGTGTACATCTGTGTGCGTGGGATCTGCTGATCGCTAGCATGGGTGGTGGCGCAAACATGTGTGCTCCCGCCTCGTCTGCATCGCCGCGCGCCGGCGCACACAATCGCTGTGCGGAGTCGTCTGGCCCATCGCCCGCCTACTTCCACAACGTGACCCCCGCCTCGTCGAGGATCTTCTTGAGCGCCTTGGGCCGCTTATTGGGCACGAGCGCGAGCGCCGTCGGCGTGTGTTCTCTGCGTCGTCGCGCGTGTCAGCCAGCACCTTCTCAGGCCGCGCACGACTCACGGCTCCTCCATCCACAGGTGGGCCGGGAACCCCGCCTCGTCGAGCTTGAACGCCAGCGCGCGGAGCGCCGCCCAGTCGGGCACCTTGCGTCGGCGTCAGCCCACGCACCCCACCCACACGCCCACCCACCTCGAGCACCGCCTTGCGCATCACCATCCACGCGAGCCCGTCGTCGCCTGCAAGGTATCGCTTCATGTCGGGGTGCTCGGCGAACTCGTGCTGCACCGCCGAGGCGGCGTGCGCCGCCTGCGCCATCATCGGGCCCATGGGCCAGCCCAGCTCCTGCGGGCGTGAGTTGGGCCAGTGTAGAGCTTACCCACCGTCACGAGGTCGCGCCGCAGGATGATCTGCATCACTAGCCCAGTTGGCTTGGGCACGGGGGGGTTCGGCGCGCCCGGCAGCCTCGTCGGGGTTTGTGGTGCTGGTTCCGAGGCCATCGTGCGGGATAGTAGGCGGCCGGCGTCGAGGGTTTGGGACAGCGGTCGGCGGGCTGCGCGGAGCATATGCACTGTGCACAGAGCCGAGTTGAGCGAGAGTAACTTGATCAAACCCGGTGCGACGCACTCGGATTGACCTCCACCGGGTGGTGGTGATGGCGGACTGGGCGCAATCTCCGCGCGATCGATGACGCGCTGACCCGTTGCTTACAACCCGAACATGCTTCTTGATTGTTCCTCCTTCCTCAGCAACACCACTCACCATGTCCAACAAGGAGCAGCTTATCAGCATGGGCTTTGAGCCCGACCGCATCGACTGTGAGTGGGCGCGACGTACCGAGCTGACGACCCCAGGGGCGCTCCGCGCGACCAAGAACGCCGGGCTGCAGCAGGCAATGGACCACATCCTGGACAACAGCGCGCGCGACGTGCCCGAGGCCGCGGACGACGCGCCAGAGGAGCCGGCCGACGGCGCCGAGGCCAAGTCTATCAAGTGCAGCGAGTGCGGCAAGGTGTTCCGCTCGAGCGCGACTGCGTCTTTCCACGCCGAGAAGAGCGGGCACCAGGAGTTTGAGGAGAGCACCGAGGAGATCAAGCCGCTCACCGAGGAGGAGAAGAAGGCCAAGCTGGACGATCTGCGCGCCAAGCTCGCGGAGAAGCGCGCGGCCGCGAGCAAGGAGGACGAGAAGGCGCAGCGGGCGAACGAGGTGCGTCGGAGGGGTGCAGAATGTCGGTCGGTTGCTCACGCCAACGCCAGGCCATTCGACGCAAGGCGGGCCAGGACACCGGCCGCCTCAAGGAGGAGATGAAGATCAAGGAGGCGCAGAAGGACGTTGAGCGGAAGAAGCAGGGTGGGTGCAGCTAAGGAATATCCCGCGATCAGCTGACACGGCCCAGAGAAGCTCGAGGACGCGCGTGCGCGTGCGGCCATCAAGGCGCAAATAGAGGTGAGTTGGCAAGATGAAAGGAATCGCAACTCGCTCACGCGGCCAGTCCGACAAGCGCGAGCGCGCCGCCAAGGCCGCCGCCGAGAAGGCCGCGCGCGAGGGCGTTGCCCAGCCGACTGCCGCCGCCCCAGCCGCGCCAGCGCGCCCTGCCGCCAACATCAAGAGCAGCGAGAACCCCGAGACGCGGCTGCAGATCAGGTTGCACGTCGGCGGCGCGCCGCTCGTCAAGACGTTCCCAAGCGAGAGCAGTGGGTGGAGCGTGATGAAGTGCGCTGACAGAAGCCCTCGTCGACGTCGCAGAGTTTGTCGCGTCCCAGAACCTCGCTTACAGCGTCGACACGGTCAACTTTGCCACCACGTTCCCGCGCAAGAGCTACTCGCGCGACGAGATGCGCAAGTCGCTCAAGGATAATGGGCTCACTCCCAGTGCTGTGCTCATGGCCAGCGTGTAAAGGCGGCAGGGGGCACAAGTAGGTAGATACATGACGATGCGAGTAGCACTACATGATGGCGGGGCGGCGACCTTTACGACAACCTCTGCGCCTACTTGCCAGCGGTACCCACCGTATCCTTCAACACCGAGCCGCCCGCGCGACGGACGGCGTCGAGCCAGCCCTGCGTGATCCGGCTCTCCGCCAGCGGCACCCGCGGGCTCTCCTTGAGCCCCTTGGAAATGCAGCGCGCCACCTCGTCAGCCTCGTAGTGCATGCCGTCGCCGGGGTGCACGGTGAACTCCTGCACTGAGCGCTCCTGGATAGTGCCGGGCTCGTAGATGCCGTGGGGCACGATGGAGAGCTTGGTCGGCTTCCATGGAGGGACTGGGGCGTCAGCTGAAGGCCCACATGAATATAGCAGACGCACAGTTCAGCACGAGATCACCCTGCCGGCAGGTGATGACCACCGACGCGTCATTGTACCCGCTCGCGGCCATGTCCGTGACGCAGTGCGCCTGGCCGAGCCCCTTCCATTCCACGATCCAGTGGCTCGCCGCGTCAACACCCGAGCGCTCATAGATGCGCTGGTACGACGCCACGACCTTGGGGTCGGCGTCCTTGTTGTCTGGGTGGTGGTGGAACGCCAGCATCGCCCACAGGGCGGGGTAGGGTCCTTGGTCGAGGAGGGACCCGCCGGCGAGCTTGGGGTCGATCATGCGGTTGCTGTCGGGGCGAGCTGGTGGGTTAGAAGCATCTCACCCGGCAACCCACTGTCAGGCTCAAAGTTCATGGAGAAATCAGCGCTCATGCGCACCGGCTTGCCGAGCTTGCCAGACTTGAGGACGTCCTGCACTGCGAACGCGATGGGGTGGAAGCGGGTCCAAACGGCTCTGGCGGATCAGCATGGTGAACCGGGAGATGACCCACTCCATGAGGAAGAGATTCTTCTCCTTGGCAATGGCGATGAGCTCATCCAGCTCGGCCACGTCGAGCGTGAACGGCTTCTCGCAGAGCACATTCTTGCCGGCCAGGAGCGCGGCCTTGGCGTTGGCGTGGTGGTAGACGTGCGGCGTGCCGACATAGACGGCGTCAACGTTCTGGGCAGGTAAGCTATCATCAGCACTCATGACACCTACCGGGTCATTGTACACCTCCTCGTACGAGCCGTGGGCCTTGGCGCCGTCGAGCACACCGTGTGCTGGGCCCCAGTTGAACGGCGCAATGTCGGACGCCGCGATGGTGTCGAGGAACTTTTGAGCCGAGGCGACACTGCGCGAGCCGACGGCGGCAATCTTGTGCGCCACGTCGTACACGCCGCGGGTGGACGGGTCGACGAGGAGGTCCTGGGGGGGTGTGTGAGCGGGGGAAGGCAGGGAAGGTGAAGAAGGTGATGGCCCAGTGACTACTCACCTTTGAGAATCGCGTCGAGATGCCGCCGGTGCCGATGATGCCCCAGCGGAGAGTGAATGGCTTTGTGGTCATGATGATGGCAGTTTGTTTGGGGAGGAGTAGGGTGTCGGGAAGATGTCGTCCCCGCGTCGTCGTCGTCGTAAAGTAAAGTAGTCGACGACCCGCATTCATGTGCTGCATGCTGCATGCCGCTCTCGCCGTTTTGACCGACTGTCCCCATTTCCATCAACAGGCTAGTGGATGACCTCCACCAAGGGGAACTCCTGACCCGGAATCCCCAACTTTCCCACGGTGCGCGTCGCCTGATGCCGGATGCATTTTCGTCAATCTGATGTCTCACAAGATCAGACGCGTTGAATGTTTGGTTCACCCAGCGAGCCACTTTGGTGCGGCGACGGCCCTTGAACGCGCCCCTCCGTCTACCCTGCATTGTTCGAGGTCTGTGCACTCTCAAACCACCAACCAACACACCACTTAGAATCACAACTCTTACTGCGCTGCATCCATCTTATTACCGCGTCTCTTGCTCCTCCTATCACGGTATCCTACGCAAATCCAGGGCCAGGCGCATCTCTCAAGCCCTAAAAGCAAGGCACCAACGACCGACGCCGCCGAAGCCCAACTCTTTACCATGCCAACCCTCGGCCCGACAACATCCTATTGTTTCTAATGGACCGACAGCGATCACTCGTGACCCCCCGCCTCCCTACCCCAAGTCTATCATCGGCTTCCTCGGCACACACAACAACCTCGACATCGTCCATGCTCACGAGCGGCTCGTGGGCAGACAGCCTAGCGAGCGACACGGTCGTCCTTGGAAGCCACCATCGCCATCATCGTGCCCACTCGCGCGAGTCGTCTCCTCCCCTCATCCAACTTGAGGATGCCGACCGGACCCCAGCAGCGCAGAGCAACGGGCTCAGGAAACCCCTCGCGCTCGATGCCGGTGCTGGGGTCACGCCAATAGACAGGCTCCGCGCGCTCCTTCGCCAGATGGACCACGATGCGCGCGCCGCAAAACCAGACGAGCTCGTCAGCATCGCCCCCGCCGTGGCACCCGCCCAGCTCCCTTCGAACGAGACCCCACTGGTCAAGGCTGAGCCGCGAGCGCCGAGGTACAAGCCGTCCTTGTCCGTCCCTATCCCGTCCGCTTCACGGATCCCCGCCGACGAGGACTCGGACTACAGCCCGCCTACCCCACCACCTAGACCTAACCCATACCTGTACTCCCGCCGCGCGTCCGAGGCAGCAGAGGAGGATGTCCCACGATCAAGGTCGTCACCGCCAAGGCGCGTTCCGTCGCGAGTCATCGCACTGCAAGCCGCCGCTGCCGCTGCTGCCGTTGCCGACTTATCACCAGCACCGGCCACAATGCCATCGGGGAGCGCGGCGCCTACACCGCGCGCCAAGCCATCTGCCCTCGAGACGTTTATCGCCTCGCATCCGACGCCAACCGCTGGGCCCTCGTCACTAGCCCGTGCACCAGAGGCAGCGACGCCCATTTCCCGCTCTGTATCACCATCAGGCAAGGGCAAGGAACGGGAAATCTACGCCACCCCGGCCGTCTTCGAGGAGGAGCCCTTACGCCGGCGGTCGCGACCGACACCTCGCCGCAGCTCGATCGATGCCCTGCCAGATACGTCGGCCGCATTTGCTGCGGGTTTGCAGGCCGACGCCGAGGCAGAGCTCGACTTGGTAGACGACGACACTGGCGTTCCCTGGGCGGCAGAGGATGATAGCTTGATGGCGGCAACCCCACGGAAAAACGATGCCTCTCAGTCTTACATCAATGCCGATGCCAAGCGGTCTGCCAACCGGTTCCATGCCGCTGCCGAGAGGTCGCATGAACGGTCGAGGCAATCGTTATCCAGCTCCGACTTAGCATCCCCACGCCGCGATGGGCGGTCGGGAACCGAGTCGCCTCGCGAGTCCCCACGACGAGCGGAGCGCTCTGCAACCGAGTCGTTCAGGACGGCACGGGCTCGCAACTCGTCATTCGCCGACACGTCATTGCCACCGCTCCCAGAACCTGAGAGCTCGGACTCGGAACAGGAGAGCCCGGCTGTGAAGACTCGTGCCGACATGTTCAAGACAACGCCTCGGTCGTCGGCGCACTCCACGCCAGAGTCTCGTCGTCGCGCCGACCACACCCCGTCACCGCAAG
This sequence comes from Vanrija pseudolonga, assembly GCF_020906515.1. Lineage (NCBI taxonomy): Eukaryota > Fungi > Basidiomycota > Tremellomycetes > Trichosporonales > Trichosporonaceae > Vanrija > Vanrija pseudolonga. The sequence continues at coordinate 3,050,469 of NC_085851.1, read as the reverse complement.
CTTCGCCTGTCAAGAGCGCGTCTCCAGGAGCTGTTCTCAAAAGCGAGTCTCCGCGCGGTGTCCTCAATGGCGAGTCACCACGTGCTGTCCATAGAGTGCGGAGCGCCAACGAGTTACGCGAATCGCTCAAACGAAATGGTTCGCCCTTCACATCACCATCAAAATCGCGGGACGCGACCACCTCATTTGATGCGTCGGTCGATGTGTCACGGACGTCTCCGCGATCATCTCGTGAAGCGTCAGTCACGGATCAGTCTTTTGGACACGACCCATCGCTGGAGGAGACTACACACTCCTTCAAGGCACGGACGCCTCAACCGGCTCATCACTCTCCACAGCGCGAGGACTCGTTCTACACCCCCCGCGAGCGTACGCCTCTGGCCGATTCGCAGTGGTGGCCCGCGTCATTACAGGAGTCTGCAACGGTATCTCCGCTCGAGCTGGCGTCGCTCTCCTACTCGCGCGAGACGTCTTTCCACGGCGAGGAGCAAGATGCCACGGTCGAGTACGACGACGAGGCCGAAGGTTTCGAGCCGGAAGAAGCCGCGGAACCCGTCTACGAAGACGACTTTAGCGACGACGATCCGCTGCCTGAATCGCAGGTATTACCAGCCCCACCAGTGTCACCGCCTCGTGCCGCGGTCTTACCACCTCGCGCTGCCTTACCCGAGATGGAGACGCCTCGACGGCCGCTCTACGTGTCAACCTTAGGCCCGAGAGAGCCCCGCAGTGCGCTCAAGAAGACTATTCGCAGGTCGCCGGAAGTTGGCGTCCCGAGATCCACCCCGTCAGTGCGGTGGTCATTAGACGTCACTGAGCACTTTGAGAGCATGGCCCCGCCTGTCGAGGAGACCACTACCCCGCCGACGACCCCGCCTTCGCTTCCGGTTTCCTTATCCACTTCGCCATCGGTGACGCCGCCACATCGCGCGACGACCGCCACGCCTCAGCAGGCCACGCCCCGTCCTCTTGAAGTCTCCCAAACGCCCAACTTCAACCCGCCAACGCTCCCTCCTGCGCCGGAGACGCCTGCTGCCAAGCCCCATGCTGCAGTTGCAACTCCCGGCCAGCCTGCGCCTCACGCTCCCGGGTCGTGGCAATTCACGCCAGCAGGGAAACGCCCTGCCATGCTGCCACCTCCTTCGACGCCGCTTCCCCAGCCAGGTGTGACAAGTGCGAACGTCGCGACACCCGGCCTGCCGACGCCTCGTCCCCCCGGTGCATGGCAGACGCCATTCTCCAAGGCTCCGGCTCCCTCTCTGCCTCCGGGGACGCCAGCCCCAGGACCATACGCTAACGCCGCGACCCCGCGCGCGCCGGGAGCATGGTACACGCCAGGGATTCCAGCGCGATCCTCCGCACTCCGGAACGAGATCCGCCCGGACGATAGCTTGTCAGCTTCCTCGATAACCTCAACTACGACGTCTATAAGCAACATTCATTTCAGCCTGACGGGCGATGTTTCAGTTCATCGACTTCGGAGTCCAAGGCGACCAAAGACGACCTGCCAGCAGCTTCGTAGCCCAGCATCGCCGGCGACTAGCAAGCTGTCCATTGTCACCAAGGCAGCGTCTCCTGAAGAGTCCAAGCTTCGTGAGGAGATCAGACCGTCAGATTCATCCCCGGTGAAGGTGGCTTCCCCCACGACACCCGTGAAGGCTGGCCCGGCCAAGGCAACGTCGCCATCAAACGGGGACGATTCTTCGCCATTCGACGTGTCATCAGACCAACTCGAGGGGCCTGCGGACGCCGACACATCATGGATTGCGCGACTGAAGCGAGCCGCTCTCACCCCAAAGAAGCCCCGTGGCGAGCAGCCCAGGAACCTCTCGGATGCGCAGTCGGCCCTCGACGCCGCCACCAAGCGGTCAGCGGACACCAAGTCTCGCGTATTATCTGCCCAGGAGGCTTGGCTCGCTGCGCTCGCGTCTGCCAAAGATGCTCCTGAACCTCCAAAGCCAACGGCGCTCGAGCCCGCCTCGCCACCCTCCCCAAGACCTGTTGCGGCTGTGGCAACTGCGGCCCGCCAAGGAGGACGATATGGGTTATGGATCGCCCTCGTCGTCGTTGAGCTGGTGCTGCTCTGGGCCGTCTTCCGGATCACGATCGACTATGCCCAGAGCTCACACTTCCTTGGCCTGCTTGACCCGTACAAGCCCAAGCTGTCCGACTATGCGCTCGATTCGAAGATCCCAGCGCACCTGGACCCGTTCATCGTCCAGCATCCCAAGCCGACCAACCTGTTTGATCTTCTCGACCGGCTTGGTTTCAGCCTGGGCCGCAAACAATTCGCGCCAGTACGGCGAAGAATGCCAACATAATCAATTTGTACTGTCTAGTTCGTGGCATTGGGACTTTGCGGATCTTGGTGTATGCACTGTACTTCTTGCATTGATAATCTTGCTGTTGTCGTTGCCGCTCATGACGTCTTGTTGCCCGCAGCGCGTTCTGCCGGCAGGCCTGGACTGCAGGGTGAGGCCCACGCCATGCGCAGTTGAGGGCCGCCAAGAAATCCATGTGCACTGGGTTGAGGAGCGGATGTGGTGTTCCTAAACGCGGCGCCGCAGCGGTGTAATGTCTTGGCATGCGCGTAGCAGAGTTCCGCAGGGTGGGGCCGGGGGTGGGGCGGACAGTGGTGGACGCTGCTATCAGCCACGGCTGGTGGTCTCAGTGCCCACTCGCATCCGTCGTATACATTCACATCGGCGTCGGCGAGGCGAGCGGCTCGAGCGTGAGATGGTGAGAAGCAGGATGCCACGACTTGTTAGACAGGTGCCACAGCCTGCCACTGCCGCCATCAACCGGAGACCAGAATAAGACAAGCGCGCTAACAGGTGCCGTAATGCAGCCAATCACAGGAGGCAAAAGATAATGGACGAGTTAGGAATCGAACCAAAGACCTTGTCAAGTAAGGATTAGAGTGCTAATGACACGCTCTACCAACTGAGCTACACGCCCGTGTAATTGTTTACATCTCGGCAGTTTGTCGGTCCGTGATGAGGGGTGGGGAGCCACTGAGTGAGAGCGATCGGCAATGCCGAGACTCAACACACTCATTCCGCCTTCGCCGTTCACGCCGTGAATAATTCGCCCAGCCTCCTCGGCGGATGTGCAGGTGGCCGTCGCCTCGCTTGTGCTCAATTCCACAAGGGTTACGACACGGGCGTAATAATGCCTGCCATGCGAGGCGTAGGTGCTGGTGCTGGTGACGGAGTGCCCATGACTTGCAGATGGAGCCGAAGCCGAAGCCCACCTGGTCGCTCCAGTGAGCGCCGAGCACACGACAATGCTTGTCTTGTGCGCTGGTGCCAGATCTGCGCGCGCCAAGTAAGTGGAGACATTACCGACGATGACGACGTGTAAGGTGGTGTGTTGTCGTGTGGTGCGTCGCGCAGTGTGGTGGTGCACATGCACCAGCAGTGTGTGACGTACGAGGCCGGCGGCGGCGGTGTGGGGACGCGAGTGGGGCTGATGTGCCCGAGTGAGAGGGGCTCAGGAGCATTCAGGGGCAAGGCCTCTCGCATGCATTTTAGTGCGGCCTTGCGGCCTTGCGCGAGGGCTACACCGCTTGCATTGCTTGGCTCGACTGCGGACAGAGGAGCACTGACGCTGATGCACAGCAGCAACAGGATGACTTTTCATGCTGCATCATCATTGTGCGAGTGGCGTGTGGCCGATGCATTGCAGTGTTAAGAGGTGCACTGGAGCAGCTGCAGCACGACGCACGCACGCACGACGCGACAACACGATCAATCAACCACCTCTTTACATTTATACTTTTTTGCCCTTTACAGTTGTCCTCGCTGCCGTTCCGCGGGCAAATAAGGCTAAACAAAAGTCACCACGATCGTCAACAACCCACGCAGTTCACACTCGACTACACCGCCGACATACCCGGCGCCAGCAGGCAGCTTCACCCTGCACTCGACGGGCAACTGTCCTCACACCTTGGATCCCATCTGTTCGGCCACAACCACCCACCATTTACCCCACCCTAACTAATTGCCCTTGCTCGGTTCTGCAGCCCGCACCCCGCAAAGACACCACTGGCACCACGCTACACCGCCGCACTCGTATCCATGCGCCGTAGAGCTTGATCACACACCGAAGCACACTTGGATCTGAACTACACTTTCAACACTCTCATTCTCCACCACACTCCCCATCACCAACACCCCCCTCCCCCCCATCCACTCGCCGCGAAAATGAGCCCACCATCATCGCAGCGGTGGGCCGCATGGTCGTTGACGCTGTTGGTCGCCGCATGGCTCTTCGTCGCCAGTGCATCAGGTAAGCTGTCCAGTCCACCACCCCACCCAGCCACCACTTTTCTAGTCCCCGGCGCCCGGCCGGCGGCGACGACGGAGACATGGCTTCGCTTCCTTCCTTCCTCGCTCACACGCCCCCCCACAGCACATACACCACACCAGCCACCAGTGCGCCGAGTGCACATCCCCGCCGGATCGTCGCTCCGTGTGCTCCCCCGCCGCACAGGACAAGGCAACCTGGCGACCCGCTCGTTCCTCGCACCGCCTCCCCACTCGCTTCGTCACGATGACACGCTACTCCTGACGGCCAAGCTCCCCGGTCTCATCAACCACGACGTGCATCTCCTCTTGCATCCCACCGAGAACCTGTTCCACCCCGAGGCCAAGGTCGTCTTCCAGAACAGTGAAGGTGCCCGCGCCGAGCCCCTAGTCGCTGAGGACTGGCGGGTCTACCAGGGCGATGTGATCCGCCCCTCGTTTGTCAAGCGCCTCTGGGACGAGGAGGCCGCTGGCGTTGCCCGCGACGCAAGCGACAAGAATGGCGTCCTCGGCACGGCCAGCGTCATGGTCCACGATGTCGGAGACAATGAGGTACTGTGGGAAGGTGTCTTCACAGTCAACGGTGTGACCTACAACGTCCTCACGCGGCAGAACTACGAGTTTGCAAAGTCTGAGCGCGACGTCGATGTGGACCTGGCAGAGATGGGCGACATGGTCGTCTTCTCAGACGCCGACGTCTACCACGATGCCGCACAGCTGGTTGGCGGCAAGCTCCCAGAGCTGTGCTCGCACGACAAGCTCGACTTCAACATGGACCCTGCCCACCCCGTCCGTCGCAGGGACGGTCTCCTGGCCCAGCGTGACGATATCGGTGGAGGCGGTGGTCTGCCAGACACCAACTACATCAACACGATCAACTCGACGCAGGGATGCCCTACATCGCAAAAGGCCCTGTACATGGGTGTGGCGCTCGACTGCAACTATGTGTCCAAGTACACCACCACCGACGCCGCTCGCAAGAGGGTCATCAGCAACTGGAACATGATCTCCAACCTCTACCGCCAGACGTTCAAGGTCTCGATCGGCATCACGGCCCTGGTTGTCGAGGACCCCAACTGCCCTGCGACGCCACCCCAGGACACGCCGTGGAACGTTGGCTGCTCGGCAGGGTATTCCCTCGACGAGCGTCTCTCCATCTTCAGCCAGTGGCGTGGTTACCGCGGCGATGACGGCGCAGGCCTCTGGCACCTAATGACGGCTTGCACCACCGACACTGAGATTGGCGTTGCCTGGCTTGGAACTCTGTGTCAAACCGACTCGTCTCAGTCCAACGTGCAGCAGAACCAGTACGTCTCGGGCACTGGTGTCTCGACCGCCACGACCAACGAGTGGAGTCTCACCAGCCACGAAATCGGCCACAACTTTGGCGCCATCCACGACTGCACCAGCGGATGCAGCCTCTCCAGCAAGTGCTGTCCCTACTCGCCTTCGAGCTGCAACGCCAACGGCCAGTTCATCATGAACCCCAACAGCCAGCCTGGCGAGGTGTCATTCTCGGGCTGTACTCTTGGCAACATTTGCAGCTACATTGGCAGCAAGAGCTTCACCTGCCTCGTCGACCCCAACTCTCAGCATGTCATCTCGCTCCAGCAGTGCGGCAACGGCATTGTCGAGCCTGGAGAGGACTGTGACCCCGGCCTCAATGCCACCTCGGCGTGCTGCGACGTTACCACCTGCAAGTTCCTGCCCAACGCCAAGTGTGACCCTGCCAACTCGGCATGCTGCACGCCCCAGTGCGGCTATGCGTCGGCGGGCACAGTCTGTCGTCCGGCCGTCAGCCCCCAGTGTGATGTGGCAGAGGTCTGCTCTGGAACGAACTCTACCTGCCCCAAGGACGTCACCAAGCCTGACGGTAACAGCTGTGGCAACGGCCTCCAGTGCGCTGCCGGTGTGTGTACATCGCTCGACCTGCAATGCCAGAAAGCTGGTTCCAACCTCAACCTCACCAAGGCTTGTGGAAACCGTGGCGACAAGTCGTGCATCGTCACCTGCAAGGACCCGACCGTTGCGAACCAGTGCACAATCCTCCAGACGCCGCTTCTCGATGGCTCCCCATGCGGCTACGGAGGGCACTGCTATAACGGCACGTGCGCATCGGGCTCGTGGAACAAGGTCTTTGAGAGCTGGTACACTCAGAACCTACAGATCTCGATTCCTGTTACAGTGGCCGTCGCCCTCGTCGTCCTCGTCATCCTCTACGGCATTTTCCGCTGCTTCGCTCGCTGCTGCGCGTCCCGCCCTCCCAAGGACAGGCAGATGCCCATGACCCAGACTCGTTACAACGGAGGCTACCCTCACCCCCAGAGGTCATCGCCCACGACCGAGAATGGCGAATTCAAGGCTGGTGACCCTCTCCTCGTTCCCGGAGGTCTCCCCGCCTCTCACCATGCCCGCCACACGTCGAGTCACTACAGCGACGACTCGGGTGCCGTTAGAGGTGAACCTCATCCCGCTGGCGGCTACAGCGACCCATACGCCACTGGACCCGGAGGCTACGGCAACATTGACGACTACCCTGCCAGCCGCGACAGCAACAGTCAGCAGAGGAGAGCGCCGAGCGACTGGGTCGACGAGACCATGTACAACGGGGCCAACTATGGCCCTCAGGAGGCGGCTGGCGGTGGCGGATACCAGAACCACCAGTACGCGCCGTTCGACAACCAGCACAACCAGGCGCCGCCGCCGCCACCGCAGGGGCAGCAGGATGTCTGGCACGACGCGCACGAGACGAACCCAAACCAGAACGCACCCAACAACCCTTATGACCAGCAATACCAATCTCAACCTCATTCTGGTGGCTACGGCTACGCACGTTAGACCCACATATCTTTGAACACTGCGCAGTGTCAAGTTTGAAGACCAGTCTGTCTCATCACTCAAGTCATATCTCCCTCGATGGGCTTGTACAATACCCCGTCACGTTCATTCATGTATCATGCACACTGAGAGGTTGGTGGGGGGTTGGGGTTGGGGTTGGGGTTGGGGGTTGGGGGTGGGGTTGGGGGTTGGGGGTTGGGTTGTGGCGGAGGAAGTTGAACGTGTGGCGCCTCATGGAGCTCTGTTTCCATCCTCTGCGACGCGCGTCAGCGGATATCGTGAGAACGTGCCGCTGGCCAGTGGGCCAATGGCCAGCAGCTCGCTCAACCCACAACTCGTCCCCGCGGCGTCGTCAGCAGTCGCCACGAGATTATTACACATCGTGGAAGAAGGTGCTCTCTCGGTCAATTGTTGAACGCTTCTTCAGCGGGTGCCTATGTTATTGTCCGATGAGGAACGGCTGGGGAGTGGCGGAGGCGGTGTGATGCAGCTCCGCGCGAGGTTCTTGACCCCCAAAGACAGGCTTCAAGGTGCCTCCTCCTCGTACGACAGTAGCTCCGAGACGAGCTGCCGAGCCGCTGTCTGGTGATCTCGAGCACGAGTTAAAAGGCTGGGGCGGGAGCCACCCATCCATGTCTCCCCATACTACTCTCCGTCCTCTCAATCTTCCTCCCCAACAATGTCGGGCCACCAGAACAACCAGTACTCCACGCAAGGGCAGCAGCCCTCCCTCGTGATGGGCATGGCCATCGGCAACGACCCGAAGGCGTACGAGGCGTACCAGTGGTCCCAGGGCAAGGCCGCGCAGCTCAACAGCCAGAGCGCCCAGATCGCCCAGGCGGTCGGCTATGGCGGCCCGTCGTCGAACACTTCCCAGCAGACTGGCGGCGGTAGCTCGGGTGGCTCGGCGCCCGCGTACACCTACTACCCTACCAACTACCAGGGCAAGTAGGCAGCCTCGGCGCGACTCCAGGCTGTGTTTGTGGTCTTTGTTTTCTCGAGCTGGGGAAGGAGGAGTCTGTGAATGACGAGGTTGCAAGGATGTGAGGTTATGCATATATTTGGTGAACTACCTGTATGGCGGCAAAGCTTGGTATCGCTCTGGGCGGAAATAATGACGATGAGCGGGTTAAACGATACTTGTGTAATTAAGAACGCGGAACAAGGTGGCGGTGCCAGTTGCCACCACAGCTTGTGCCACAGCCTTGGTCGGATCCGACGCGACGCGGGCTTGTTGAAACGCTCCCCACTTCGATCTTCGTCATGATCAGCAACATAAATAGTCAATGACTCGGAAGACCAGTGGCAACATGCTCTTCCCTCCTGCAACACACCACTCCTGACCATGACATTACCACCAACAGCGCCATCACAGCCGGCGCTCAACCGCATCGCCCTGCCGCCAGGCGAGGCGGGCACGTCGCTCCCCGAGTCCGAGTCGTTCGTCGACAGCATCGACGCGCTCCTCACGCCCGACGAGTGTGCGGACATCTTGCGCCCACACACCGAGTTTGGCCCAGTGCCGGGCACGCACTCGAAGCGGACGCGCGTGTCGTTTGACGACGAGGCGCTCGCCGAGCTGCTCTGGACGCGCATCTTGCCGTTCTACGCCGACCTGGTCGTCGTGGACGAGTATGGCGCGCGCTGGACGCCAGAGCACCTCAACCCGCGCTTCCGGCTCGCGCGGTACGGCGTCGGCGGGCTCTTCACGCCCCACTTTGACGGCCGCCGCATGGCCAGCGTCGACAGCCAGGGCTTCATGACCATCAACATCTACCTCAACACGCTTGCGCCGGACGCGGGCGGCGCGACGCGCTACCTCAGCCACGAGGGCCGCGAGATCCTCGTCACGCAGCCCGAGATTGGCTGCGCGGCCGCGTTCCGCGACTCGCTGCTGCACGAAGGCGCCGAGGTGCTCGCGGGCGAAAAGTACCTGTTACGCACGGACGTCATGTTCTCGCGCGCCGACGGGCCGTTTGACTTTGCGAGCGCGTTCGGCCACCTAAGCAAGAAGGAGAAGGGCGCAGCGGCGCTCAAGATCGCAGTCGCGGTCGAGAACGCCAGCAACCTCGACGCAGCGGTAGAGTACTACCGCAAGGCGTTCCGCCTCGACCCCGCCCTCGAGGAGCGGGCCGACACGCGGGGGATCAAGCGGGACGACGAGGGCGTGTGCATGAGGGACGATCGGGGGTTCTACAAGCGGGACGACGAGGGGCAGATCCTAGACATGTAGACGCTGCCTAGAGGTCATGTCACAAGACGCTGCCAGACCCTCGAGGTCATGTCGCGAGGCTACTATCAAGAAACTGGCTATTGGGTGTCGCGAGGACGGGCCAGCTGCTAGCTAAACCAAGCGGTCGCTCTGCGCGCTCTCGGGAGCACAGGCCCGCGTGGGGGATCTGCACAAGATACTAGGCGTGGTGTCAGCTGGGCACAACGGGGAGCCGTACAGCAGACTTACAGGGAGAGCGCGGTGATATGGAAAAAGAAAAAAGGTGCGAGATGTAGCAGCTCTTTAAATGTGGTTGTCGTGGGCGGGAGCAAATTCATTAGGGAGGGATTAGGTTCCGTGTTGAATGACGCTCAGTGTGGCCCGCAGCCATGTCTGGGCTGTCTTGTCTCGAGAACAACCAGGTTGATTCAACGGTTGATATCAACAACACCATCTTCACCGGCAGCATGGGCACAGATCCCGGCCCATCAGCGCCGCCACCTACGGACGAGCCAGCTTCAGAGGTGTCAATCAAGCCAGCAGCAGCCGCTGGCGCCGGCGACACCGACGCCGACCTGCACGACGTCTTTAGATCGCTGTACGAGGGCGACGAATGGGCGCTGTCCGACGACGAGTCGGATGACGGCGCCCACCCAGCGGGCGCCGTTACTACCGCTGAGCCAGAACCTGAGCCCGAAACCGCCGTCGTGACCACGCGCTTCACAAGAGTAAGCTTACACCCCATTGACCAAGCTCACGTGCCAGGCGCAGTTCCTCCGCGCGCTAGACGACCTCATCCTCCCCTCGAACACGCCGCGCAAGCGGCGCATCTACCCGGACCCAAAGACACACCCGACCGCCATCGCATCGACGAGCGCGCTGCCCGCGCTCCCACCAGCAGCGACGTTCGCGCCGTTCTCGCCGCTGCCGCTGCTGGCCCGGCTGCGGACCTTCAAGCCAGCGAGCTACTCGGCCCTGTTGCCCGCTAGCATCGGCGCGTGCGCGGCCGCCCTGCACGGGTGGACGAACGCCGGGACGGACGGGCTGGCGTGCGTGTGCGGCGCGCGCTGGGGCGTCGGCGGGCTGGACGCCATCGCTGACCTCCGCGTGCGGGCCGAGGTCGTGCGCCGCCTCGCTGGCGCCCTTGGGACGCGGCACGTCCCCGGCTGTGGCTGGCGCGTGCGCTGGTCGCCGCCTGAGCTGGTCGACGAGATGCGCCGCTTCGTCCACCCCGTGGTCGCGGCTAGCCTTGAGCCCCTCGCGCGCGAGCTGCTCCGCCGCTCCCTGTCCGGCCCGGTTAGGCCGCTGTGGAGCTCGCCGGCGACGACGACGCAGCTCGACTCGCTCGTTGTTGCGCTCCAGGCGTACGGCGAGAACCGCGCCGCCGACGGTACCGTGCTCGCCCCGCTTGACACGCTGGCTGCTGCCCTCGCCCTGTTCGGGTGGTACCCCTACGACCCCGGCTTCGCTGCCGACGCAGACCACGTCACGCCGGGCAAGGGCACCCCGACGGACATTGTCGCGTGCCGGCTATGCCAGCGCCGCGTGGGCATGTGGGCGTTCCACCCGAAGGACGGCGTCACGACCAAGGTGTTCAACCTCCAGACGGAGCACATCTCGTGGTGCCCGCTGCGGGGGGACGACTGGTGGCACGAGTGCGTGCGCCTGCAGCCGGTCGGTGAAGTCGAGCGCCAGGGTGCGGCGGATATTGTCGACCTGCTCCGCGTCTCTGAGCGGCCAGCAAAGAAGTGGCGGAAGGGGAAGGGCAAGTAACCGAGACGAGGCGACGACAGCGAAGACGACGACACCACACCAATGATATGTTGTATGCATGTAGACTAGATGCCAATGTGCGCGTGTAGCGCTCGCCGCAGCTCCGCTAAATGAAGACGCTCGCCGAAGCTGCGCGCTTCGCTGTCCCCGTCCGCCCGGGGGCCTGTTGTGGCTCTGGCTTGGCCTGCTCCTTTGTCGCCTCGTTGACAACTGCGCGGCGTCAGCGTCCCTCTCGCCGTGACACCCACTCTTAGACCACTCGACGACGGCCTCTGCCTCTGCCTGGGCTTCGGACACGGCGGCGTCGACCTCAGTACCCTCCGCCTTCGCCGCCTCCTCAGCCTTCTTCCGGCGCCCGAGGAACACCTCAAACCACGACACGTCGCGGAGCTCCGTCACGTCGTCCTCTAGCGGGAGCGTGAGCGCGGTGCGCTCGCGCAGGCCGACCATCTCGAGCTCGCGCCGGATATCCTCGTCGCTCACGTCCTCGCCGGCGCGGAAGCGGTCCGCAAGCCCCGTCAGCACCGACTCCTGTGCGCCCGCGCGCGCCTGCTCCTCCTCGGCCTGCTTGCGCGCCCGCATCAGGTGCACTGCGAGCGAGGTGATGACGGACCACGCTATGAAGAAGGGCACGAGCGGCTTGAGGCGCGCCGAGATGGGCGGGACGTCGAGCGGGAAGTCTGGCCGCTGGGGCGCAGACTGCAGCAGTGTGCGCCGAGCGCTGGCTTGCGCGAGCAGCGCCGATGGCCGAGACGACGCTGGCCGCAGTGGTGGTCGTAGTGTTGTGAGCCGGCGGGTTGCGGACATGGTGCTGGGTTGGCTGGGGGAGAGAGAGTCAAACGACAACGACAACTGTGTTTTCGACGCCGCGAGGTGACGTTTACGTTTGCCGACTTTTCCATCTCCCCCTCCACCCACCGCCGACACCCGACGCGCCAGACGACAACATGTCAAAACCCGGCCCAGCGTGCCAGCGCGAGCGCGACGACTTGGTGCAGTGCATCCTGCGCACTGACTGGTGAGTGGTGGTGTGGGGTAGGCGGGTGCGTCGGTGCTGCCTGCCTGACGGCTCGATACGCTGTCGCCGAGAGCCCGCCCGCAGCTTGTGACCCTCCCGACCCCGCGCGACCCAGCTAACCCCGCAGCGTGCTCAAGCAGAACAAGACACCAAAAGAGTGTCTGCAGGCCAAGGCCGAGCTGCCGATCCAGTGCCAGCAGCTGCTGGCGACGTATACCGACTGCCGGCGGGGACTGGTGAGTAGAAGCCGCTGCTGCCGATCCGACTTTTCTGTAGCCTCCCTTGCTGACACCCCCGCGCAGCTCGACATGCGCCGCCGCTTCCGCGGAAACCACCTCACGGACGAGGCTAAGCGCGGCGGCGTGTACGAGTCGTCGCTGGACGCTGCTGCGCGGCAGGACAAGGACGCGGCGGCGGGCGCGGCGGCGTCGGGCTCGGAGCAGCAGAAGTAGACGGCGGCGGCGGGATTACCTTCTAGCATATCATAACTCGGCACCACTCAAGGATGTATTTTGTTTCACTTGGCCGTGGTTGTGTTGTCGTCATTCATCGCAGCGCCGCATCTCATCGTCGTCTTGTACACTCGCCCCGCCCGTCGACTCATTACAGCACTAGCAGCGCGGCGCTGCGGCATCGACCAGCGCATCCACTCCGGCCTTGCCCCCTCCCCCCGCTCCCCACCATGTCGCTCGACCCCTTCGAAGCCCGTCTCCAGTTCCTCAAGCTGCTCCGCACGCTCAACGCGTCGCAGCAGTCGATCCAAAAAGTCGTCTCCTTTGCAGTCAAGTACGGCGCGCGGTGCGGCGAGGACCTGTGGGAGTGCGTCGAGGACGAGGTGCAGAAGGCAAGTGACCCCGTCCGCGGCTCCACTAACACGCGCAGGGGTCGCTCAACGCGCGCATCAACATCCTGTACTTTCTCGACTCGCTCGCCGAGACCTCTGCGGCATTAGGGCCGCCAGACGCGCCGTACCTCCCCTTGATCGAACGCTCGCTGCCCACCCTCGTCGCCGCCGTCGTCCCGGACAGCAGGGAGGGCGTGCTGAACCTCAAGGCGACGCGCGCGATCCTCGACTCGTGGCATAGTCGGCGGGTCATCGACCCAGCGGTCGTGGACAAGGCGCTCGCGCAGCTCGCCGAGCGCAAGCCTGCGTCTACTGCTCCTGCAGGCTCCCCGCCGCCCGCAGCAGCCGCCGGCACAAAGCGCCCCCGCGAAGTCATGGGCCGCAGCGACGTGCTCCGCCGGATAGAGGAGGACCGCGAGCGCCAGAAACGCCTCCGCGAGCGCATGTGGATCCTGCCCATCCCCCCGCTTGTGGGGCGCGCAGGCGCAACCTCCGGCGCGGCGACCATCCACCCGTCCCCCGCGAGCCCGTTCACCCCCGCCTCGCCGCGCGGCACGCCCGGCGCGAGCTCGACGACGACGGCCGCTGCCGCAAAGCTCATGCCCCCGCCCCCGCCGCCCGTCACGTTTGTGTCGCCCCTCGACGTCGAGTTTGACCAGATGTGGGAGGCAACGAGTGATCTCGACGACGACGACTTTGAGCGCATGAGAGAGTGAGTGGGGGCCGCTGGCTGTGCTGACGGTCAGAAATGCCCTGGCGGCTGGACTCGACGTTCCTCGGAGATGAGCAGCAAGAGCGGCTCCAACACAACCCCACACTGTACACTACCATCATTCACACCCGCACCTACACCCACACACACCATGCACTATACATGTTGAGACGAGACCCATGCTATGCTAACGCCTGCCTGCCTTGCTCTATGTTCACAGCTGCTTGCCACTAAACAGCTTCCTCACACCCGATGCCAGCTGCTCGGAGCGCGCAGCGGTAATCTTGCGTCCGAGGGCGGCGACAAACGCCTGGTCCTCAATGAATCCCTTGCCGACCTGCGTCCAGTCGGGCTTGGCGTCTAGCTCGACTAGCCGCACTACGTCGTCCACCTTGCCCTTGAGGCCGTCGCGCGCCGTCTTGAGGTCGTTGGCGAGGGCCGTGAGCGGTGTAGGCTTCTTCTTGCCTTTGCCCTTGGCTGCCTCGCCGACGCGCTTGGCGATCGCGTCGATGGTGCGGACAAGCTGTCCAAGGGTGAGGAGAGCGTTCCACCGCGCCCACGGCGTGGTCTGCTGGTGTACCAGCTTGATATTGGCTGGGGTCAGCTTCGTTGGCCTCGAGCAAGCTTACCATCAAAGACGCCAGCCAGCGAGCTGGTCTCCTCGCCCTCGCCCGTCGCCGTCGCTCTCCTCAACACGGCGTCAATCGCAGCGTAGTACGCCTGGTCGACGTCGGACAGCTGGTAGGTTAGCGAAATACTTCATCGACAACCTACTGCCTCAAGATTGGGCGTCGGCAATGACGGCTCGACCTCGCCGCGGACGTATCGCGCAACGCGCAGTCCCAGTGTTCCATATGCGCGCACCCACGCCTCGGTAACCCGTGGCTGTGGCGCCGGGCCGTCGACCAGACTGTCAACCAGCAGCTCGTAGTTGCGATTATCGATGAACGGCGCTTCCTTCGCCAGCGCGGCCGTCAGCAGGTCGAGGTTGTCCTCGGGGATCTCGGTGCCAGTGACCAACGCCAGGCCGAGCTCCTCGACGTCCAGCGCGCGCGCGGTGAACGACGACTCGAGGCAGTTGATGAGCGTGCGGATGCCGGGGACCTTGCTGTACGACTCGTTGTCGAGCGCCTGCTTGATGTACTCTGGCAGGTCGGTAGCGCTGCGCTGGTACATGAGCGCGGCCTTGGTCGACATCTCATGCCACTGCTTTGCCGCGCCGCCGATACGCGCCTCGAGCGCACCGCCGCGCTCAATCATCACATGGGCGAGGTTGTCGAGCTGGATCTCGGACAGGCCCAGCTTGTCCAGCTGCGCGATGTACATCGCTGGCGCACGCAGGAGGCGGTACACGCGCACGAGGGTGAAGCGCGCCGCGAACGACGACGGTGAGCGCGACACGATGTACTCGAGCAGCGCGGCCGCGCTCAGCAGCGGTGCGTCGTCGGCCGGCGCACCCTGCCACTGCTTGAGCAGCACCTGCACCGCCGCAAGCCCCATGGGGTCGGCAGGCTGCAGCTCCGTCTTGGGCAGGTTCTTGCCGTACTGCAACCCGTCGAGGTACAACGCCCAGTACGCCTCTGCGTCCGCCAGTGTCGGAGCCCACTCCTCGCCATGCTGGCGGAGGAGGAACTGCTCGGCGACCGAGCGCGCGAGGTACTCTTTTTCCGTGGCGTACGGCTTGGCGGTCACCTCCTTGACA
Source organism: Vanrija pseudolonga (assembly GCF_020906515.1). NCBI lineage: Eukaryota > Fungi > Basidiomycota > Tremellomycetes > Trichosporonales > Trichosporonaceae > Vanrija > Vanrija pseudolonga. The sequence continues at coordinate 3,035,063 of NC_085851.1, read as the reverse complement.
ATCTCAACGACGCGCGGCAGCCGCTCGCCCGCAACGCCGACAAGCTCGGTGATGGTCGACCCCTTGCTGCCCCAGCGGGCGAGGTATCGCCGCACGGCGTCCTCCCACGCCGGCTGCTCGAGCGGCGCCGCCCCAGCAACCTGGAGCCTGCGGAGCGTGTCGTCCAGCTCGAGGAGCGCAAGGAGCGGCGCGCGCTCCTTGCCGCCGATACGGGCCTCGAGGTCGCCAAACAGCCCCGCGACCTCGGCAGCAACCTCGGCACTGGGCAGCTTGGCGAAGCACGCGAGAATATGGCGGTAGTACGCGTAGTTGTGCTGCGACTCTGCGTCGTGGCGCAGGAGCCGCACCGTCGCGTCAATCTCGTCGTCCCACACGTCGTCGACGCCGCCGCGCTCCCCAACAACCTTGGCAGCCTCCATGCCGACCCAGCGGCGCGCGAGCGCACCCTTGCGGCCCTCGTCCCGGACCAGCCGCCACGCGTCGGCCACGTCGCCGCTGCCGAGGGCGATCTGCAGCCCAAGCCACAGCGTGTCGGGGGTCGCGACCTCGTCGCCCGCTGTCCGGAGCAGCAGCGCCGCCGGCAGCAGTGTGCGCGCCGGTGCGAGCGGGAACGGCTGGGCGTCGCTCGGCGCCGGGGCATGGTGCGCCCACGCCGAGAAGGCCGCGAGGCGCGCCCATGCCGGCGACTTGGTCGCGTTGAACAGCTTGCGCGAGGTCTGCGGGGTTAGCCGCCGTCAGCCCGAGCCCGACCCACCGCCGCCATCGTCTCCGTGTCCCCCATCGCGGCGGCCGAGAAGAAGACCTCGCGCCCCAGCTCGGCGATCGTAGGCCGCGCGTCCCATATCCCTTGATACAGCGCGAGCACGAGGTCGGCTGGCGTCAGCATACACCGCTAAGAAGCAACACCCACGGCGCCGGATATTCCGCAGCGTCAGCGCGATCCACCACACGCTGCGGCCCGAGAGCGGCCCCGTGGCCCGCACGTCGTCGTACGCGGCGAGCACGGCGCGGGTCCCGCGTTTCCGCTTCTCGCAGAGCACCATGCGGATCACGAGGGCGGGCTGCGAGCGCGGGTTGCGCGTCAGCCAGCGCTCGGCGGCGTCGTGCGCCGCCTCGACGCGGCCCATCTGTATGTCCTCTGCGTGCAGTGTCAGCCGCGGGCACGCACACACCGACACAAGCACGCACCATACACGCCTTGGAGCTTGCGCTCCTCCAAGGCCCAGTCGACAAACCTCGCCATTGCGTCCCGTTCCGTCCGCTGTGTGCGTGTGTGCGATGTGGCGAGGTGGAAATGGAGTGGATAAACAGGTGAGGGTGGTGGTGGTGGAGGTGGGGCGGAAACTTGGGCCGGGCGGGGGCTGGGAGGGAAGCAGCAAGCAGCACTGGCAGAGGCGGCGGTTAAGCGTCGCTGGGCTTACCGCCGCAGCTTGGGCGGGCGGCGGTCGGTCAGCGCGGAGACGGCCGGCCCACTTCTCCTCGGTCTGTATCTTTGGGGCCACGATACCGGCCCGGCGCGTGCGATGCAAGCGGCCTCGCGACGGCTGCTACAGTACGTGCAGAGAGAGCTTGCATGAGAGAGCCACTTGCTCATCGCTTACTTTTACGTGACGACGACAACTGCTCCGCCTTCCCTCTCCCTCCCTACTCTGGCCCACCGCCCGCACTACCCCAAAAATGTTTGTAACTGGACGAGTTAGGAATCGAACCAAAGACCTTGTCAACTAGGTGGAACAGTGCTAATGACACGCTCTACCAACTGAGCTACACGCCCCAGAACAACGAAATGAAAGGGGGCAAGTGGTGTAAGAGCCTTCCTCCTCCGTCCAAACGAATATCCCCAGCTTCCTTCCTCTCCTCCTCCAACTCGTCCTTACGCCCATGTACACACCGATTCATCCCGAATTATGCGATTGCCTATGCTGATATCCATCTATGATGCTGTGATTGTTGTTGTGTTATGCAATGAAAAGAAGAAAAACCAGGAAACTGTGAGAAAATGATCCGTTCGTAGCTGGCCTCGCCGCGCCGCGGCTACTCCCATCCCCAGAACGCGCTCCAAGGCTCGGGCACGTCGGCACCGCGGATCTGGGACCACTTTTTACGGGCACGGTATCGCCAGTAGCGGATGAGCAGCACTACAATGCAGCTGATGAGCACCGTGCCGGCGACAATCATGCCAAAGACGTTATAAGGCGACGGAGAGCCGTCGGCGCGCCTGTGGTGCTGGCGGTCGCCGTTGCACGGCATGTGGACGTTCAGAGAGAACATGCCTAGTGACGTGTCAGTAGAGCACAAGAACTTTATGGATCCAGCCCACTCACCGACCAAGACCTGCATGGGCAGGATACCGACGGTGACGACAGACAGCGAGAGAATGAGGATATCGGTACTGCCACGCGACAGGGCGTTGGCCACACGCAGGTAGGACATGTACGCCGGCTGGCAGTGCGAGAGGATATAGTCGTAGTGATAGAATGACGTCTGGAGGAGAAGAATATGGTCGTTGACGTCGGACAGGTACGCTTCGACGTCATTGCCGCTCTCGCCGGCGCGCTTGAGCATGCTCGCAACGACGGACTGCTTGCCGTGGAGCAGGCGGCTGAGGCCAGACACGAGGCGGCGCATGTCAGTCATGCTGCGCAGCATGGTAGACCGGTCGAACACATCCTCGCGATGGGCCGCGACGTGGTGCCGACGCGCCGACGCCGTGGGGAAGAAGAAGAGCTTGACGTACGTCAGGCCGAGGATGACATACTGGGTCGTCGTCTCGGGCTTGCGCCGGACCTTGGGCTTGTGGACATGCGAGACGGCTGCCTGTGTCACGGCACGGGTCCTTGCCAGAACGCGTGACGTCGGAGTGCGCTTGTGGGCGCGGTTACGCAGCCCAGCTGTAGCGATCTGCGCCTTCTTCTCCTGCAGCTCGATCCACTCGTTCTCGCCGTCCTCCACATGCGGCGCATACGGCGCGTCTGCTGGCGACGCAACCTCAATGTTGGGGTGGGGCAACGGCTGTGGGTCGCGCGGATCCCGCGTGGGGTCAACCGTGAGCGCGTCGAGATCGTCGACAGCCCCGTCGACATAGCCGGCGAGCGGGAAGAACGCGTCAACGATCGAGTCTAGAAGGCCGTGGGCGATCCAGTCGGACGAGTGGCCCTGTCCAGGGTTACTGAGAAGGCGGCTGAGGACTCTCTTTGTGTGCTTGCTAACGTCGTCGTAGTGGAACTGCATGTCAGCTTGAGAACAGCAGGTGTTGACTCACCGTGACAATGCCGTCAGAGAACACGACGAGGTACATGTTGACGCCGCCGACACCCACGCCCTCGATACCTTCCTTGCCTGGGTTGTCTTCGACAATCTCGACCTTCTCGCCCGTCTTGCGCGCCAGATGGCCGGTGGAGCGGCCAAAGCCCCAGCCTGAGCGGCGGCGGTCCTTCTTTTGCGCCTCGCTTGCGGCGCGTCGTGCCGAGTCATTGGCAGGTACGAACTCTGACCCCGGTGGCCCAGGCGGCGCAGTGTTGGAGCCAGGAGTGTACTTGAAGTACTGCTCATCGAGGGCGCGAACAACGACAAAGTAGTAGCCCAGCTTGTCGTATGTGTCCAGCTTCTCGCGCGGGTCCTGGTGCAGGACGTCTTCCAGCGTAAGCGGGTGCAGGCCGAGCAGCTCGCCAATGTCGCGCAGGTCCTTCCAGTTCGGGCACGAAACATCGAGCCACCAAGGTGGGATACACGCCTTGGGCTTCTCACGCGCCGTCGGAGTCGGCGACGGGATCGTCGTTAGCTCTGGCCCAAGGACTGGCGCCTGGGTGGGGATGCCGTCGTCGTTATCGAACCCAAACGTCGAAGCCGTCGGCGACTTGGCCAAGCCAAGCAGGTCCGAAGCCGACTTTGGCGTAGCAGCGAGGCCGAGCAGGTCCGACGCCGACTTGGGCCGCACGACGCCCGTGCCAGCCTGCGCGCGGAGCGCGTCGACTCGGCTGAGTGTGTGCGTGTGTGAATGACCGCGCTGAAGCGCGGGGCGGGGGACCGGCGGCGGCGCGAACGGGTGGGGCGGGGCAGCGCGCAGCCGTCCAGGCCCCGAGCCGCCCCTCCGCACCGGCACGTTATGAATCGGCAGGTTGTGAGACGAGGCCACGACAGGCTCGCTACCCACCCCGCCGTGGCCTGACTGGGCGCGCGCGGCGCGGATCGCCTCGAGAATAGGCGGCAGCACAGGCGTGGTAATGACCCGCTCCGACTCGGCCGGCGTCCCCGGCACGCTCACGTCGAGCGGCATAAACTCCTGCTGCTTGTCCGCCGGGTGCAACGTGCTCGGCTCGGGCGGCAGCACGAGCGTAAACTCTCGCCTACGCGGCTTGTACACTCGCCTCGGGCGGTCCGTCGACGCCTCGGTGCCCGCCCTCGACATGGTGCGGGTGAGCGCGCGGCCGAACCTGCTGAACCGGGACGTCGCGCCGTCATTGTCACTATCGCTATCCGTCGAATTCGTGCTCGCCCCGCTCGAGTGGGACGTGTGGCTCCCTCTCCGCACACCGATGGCCTCTCCGACACGACGCACAACGCCCATCGTCGCACGGCGACCACGTTCGAGGTTTCCACTGCCCCAGGACCAAGAGCTGGACGTCGACGTGCGCGAGCTGACACTCAGCGCGTCCTCGTTGTCTTCCTCGGGCTCCTGTCCGGCGTTGGGGTCGGCCACGGCGCCGCGGTACAGATCGCCATTGTGCGTCGTGAATCCGAGCCGGCTCGGGCCCTCGAGCACCGGCAGGCCGGCGAACGTGCCCAGCCCCGTGCCGAGCGTGCCGTGCACGCGGGCGCGCTTGCGCTTCTGCAGCTGCGCGGGCGTGAGGAGCTCTGCGAACTCGGGCTGGTCGGGCGGGATGGGGATGTCGTTGGGCGGCAGGGCGGGCGAGTGCGCGTGCGAGAGGATCGGCGTCGGCGGCGCACCGCTGCCCCCGCCCCCGCCGCCTCGCACGCCGCTCGCGCTCCGCCCATGCTTGCCGCTGATGCGGGGGCTCTTGCCGCTGATCATGGGCGAGTTGGGCGGCCGCGCACTCAGCCGCGGCGACGTGCGCACCACGGCCGGCGGCGGCGCGAAGCGGGTTGTTGTCAGCGGCGTCTCGGGCGCATCGCCCGTAGTTGTGAGGATGGAGAGGGCGAGGCGTGGCGTGCCCCCGCCCGCAGTGGGGTCCTGGTTGTGGTTGCCGCTCATGGTCCTGCTACGTCCCGGGTGTTGCTAGTCGGGATCGGCGTCGGCGTCGGCGACTGCTCTGGGCAACGGCAGGTGGTTACGGCGGGGACCATAAGTGGGTGGAATGGGGGCGAGATGGGACTGGCCGAGGATGTGATGGGGGGGTGCGAGTAGTCTACAGTGTCGATGTCGCTGTCTTGGTTGTCGAGGTCTTCGTGCGAACCGAGGAAGAGTGCAGCATGGTTGGGTGGTAAGTTCTTAGTTTTGATGGGCGACACACAAAAATGGCTTGTCGTCGCCGCCCTGCTCAAAATAGGATTGAATGGAATCGGTTGGCTGGGTGGGTGGGTTGCATCTGGCCCCCCTTCGTCTTCCCTCTTCCGTCGCAAACGACTTGCACTGGCTGGCTGGCTGGCAGCTGGCAGTGCGAGGGGGCCAGAAGAATGACGGCAAAGGAGACGAAGGGAAGGGGCGGTAGAGGGGCAGAGGAGCAGAGGAGCCGCTGCACTGCACGCAGGAGCGAGGATGCACAACGGGCAGAGCGGCAGAGCAACAGCCGGAGCTGCAGGTAGGCAGCAGCATCCGAGCCTCCGAGATGGCCCAGATGAGCCAAAAATGATCACGCAGGCACGTTTTTAGTCGTGAGCAAATCACAACACGAGCGCAGCAAATCACTCCAATTGCTGCATTCCTCGAGGTCTCGACTAGAGCGACTGGCCTCGCTTCATCAATAGGCCTTCCGCATAACTCACATGGTCGCAGGCGATCACATGACTGGTTAACCACGTAACCATGTTACAACGATGCATTTGGTTGTGCATGGCACAGTATTTTAACAGGGGAGGGCGGACTGCGCCGCCTGGCCGTGGACAGATATCACGGGAAGCCGAATCGGGGCTCCACCCACAAAGTGTAAACAAACCGCTCAAACGCCTCCATGCCCACCACCGGAGAGCATCAACTGCTCCTTGACACTGGCACGAAGCTTCTTGAGATCGTCATCACGCAGCTTGACTTCTTCGCAGGCCCGCATAAACGTATCGGGAAGTAGCAGGCTGTCCTGGGGCAGGTTGCGCAGGTAGCCCAACACCACCTGGGGCGTCTTCGGCAAGGCCAATAGTCGCTCGCGCGACAATGTGAGGACCGAGAGCGATCCAATGAGGATGTATCGCGGGCCTAGATCGGTCAGAACCAAGATGCGCTTATGGAAACGCTCAGCTCACCTTCAGAAATGACAGCGTCAAGGAAGCGCAAGACAGTCGGCCACGGGAGAGATCGGATGAACAGTGCCGTCCACCACTGCTCCAGGTAATGGTGTGCTTCGAACCATCAGCACAAACCCAAAGATGTCACGAGACACTCCACTCACGCGCAATCCCCAGATCACGGAACAACTTGGCAATCTTGGGCTCGCTGCCTTGCAAGATACCAGCAAACACATGCAGGTCGACGCTAAAAGCCCCGCGGTCCTTGACGTAGTACGTCTTGAGGACACCGTTGAACAGTCCAGCCAGGAGCCAGAAGGCATCCTCAACTACGGCGTGGATGAGCAGGGCGCCTCCAATCTGCGCGATTTCGGTGCGGTATCCGTCTGGGGCAAAGTTCATAAACGCCCGGAGAAGTGTACGCAGATCTTGCTGGCCGGTCGATTTCGGACCAACGAATGCAGAGTGGTCCTTGTACACCTGAGAGACGTCTTTGGAAATTTGCTCGTCGAAAGCCGTCGTTTCGTCGGTGAGGAGCGTCTGGAATAGGAAGTTGACGCGGCCCGACTGGCCATTGGACATGAGCCAACCCCAAACCTTGCCACGGAGACTGGCCGGGATCCCCTGCTCGATGACCATGCGGCGAACCTTCTTGGGGGCTTGCTGTCCGTGATGAAGGGGCTTGGTGATGATGTCCAGCTAAGTATGTCAGCATGAATCCCATGGCCCCCGGGTCACTCAAGTCCTCAAGTCCTCACCCATTTCTGTTCGGCCGCCCGTACTTCTGCGGGAGGCACACGCGACTGGAAGATGGCAGGCGTAGGCGTGGAGCGCTTCAAGAAACCCCACTCGTCCGTCTCCATCGACTGTGCGTGATTTCCGCTGTCCAGCGACTCTCGTTCAGATCCACTAAGGATGCCCAGGCCAGCTGACTCGAGTGACAACCTGATCGCAGGTGGACCATTAGATGGCTTGCGGGGCTGAATAATCTCAAACTCGATGCCGTCGGCGCTGACAGTCGGGTCCGCAAAGTCACGGTACGAGACTGGTGGGTGGAGCGGGGCCCTGCCTTGGCGAGGAGGCGACGACGCTGTGCTGCTGCTGTGGCTGTGGCCCCTGGCGAAGTGCGGCATGACTGGCTCGCCATGTTTGCCCAGCGGCACGTGGTGCACCGATTGAACAGATCCGTGGTCAGACTGGGACTCTTTGGCTGCATGATGCGACTTGTCGGCGGCGTGCCGATTCAGGTCGTTCTGCCAGGGGGCCTGCTGCTGAAGGTAGGCAGACGGCGGCATGGCTTGGAAGTGCGGCGGCGGTGCGTTCGTCTGGTAGTTGCTTCGATTGAGAGGTTGGCGCGGATCCAGCTGTCCCGTGAGGGAAGGCACAGGCATGCTGGCCTTGCGGACTGTCTGACCGCTACTGCCTCCGCCGCTACCGTGCCTCTGAACAGCTTTGGAGATCGTAGAGGAGAAGGACCGCGACCTGGCACGGGGAGCTCCCGCGAAAGGTGCAGTCGCCTCGTGGCTGTCTGTAGATCCAGCAGACAGCGGACTCCTTGAAGGGACCCCCGGTGGGGGGCTGGGCGACTTGGAGTTTGAAGCGTTGCGCGCCATTTTGGCAAACTGCTGAGCAGCGGATAACTGAGAGTTGGCGTACTGTTGCGCAGCAGACAGGTGTGAACCCCCAGAATGTGATTGGTGCGAGGAATGAGAGTTGGACGACATGGTCAACGAGGCCTGCCGTGTGGGGAGATACTGTCCACCGTAGGGCTTTGGCGGGTTGGAGGTCGGTGAGCCATGACCATTAGAGGAAGAAGCAGTCGGGAAGACCTCGCCAGTTGTTGCAAACCGCTGAGCCGGGTGGCTTGGGGGCAAGCCCTTCGAGTTGGGCACTGTTCCCCGACGAGGTGTCTCCGTGGATGGAGACCACCGGCTCTGAGTAGGAATCATGTCTCCCGGAGCGATACCATTGAAAGCTGTGTGGGGTTGGTGTTGTAAACTGGGACCGAACGAAGGCTGAGGCAGAGGGCCTCCGAATGGTGGCCTCTGAGCTCCGGGACCTCCGACAATCATGCCACGTCTGCGGGCACCTGCTTCGCCGTTGCGTTGGGGAGACCTCGAGGCGTCAAGTGACCTGTCGGATGCTTCACTGATTGGTGAGGACGCAACGGGTCCACTGGCGACGTGTGGCGCATAGCCAAGGCCATAGAACTGCTGAGTGGCTGCGTCTACGCGCGAATCAGGCGATCCAGTTTGTAACGAAGACGAGCTGTCCACGATCGATGGCGATGGTGTCAGGCCAGGATGCAGAGGCTGATCAGGGATCTGGAGCGGGGTAAGCAGCGACGCCCCCGGGTCAGCGGCCAGTGGTGATGTCGCCTTGATCAATGGAGGAGCAATGTTGGTGGCACTTTCGCTGTCTGTGTCGGGGTCGTCATATGCTAAGCGGAAAGAGAATGCGGTGGCGCTCTTTGGAGAGTCGGAAACAGGGAGTCCGGTGACGCTGGGGTCCACCTGGGCCCGCTGTGGTTCGGCTTGCAGAGGCCTCGGAGTAAGGTGAGGTTCGGGGAAGGCCGGCAGCGACAAGAAGTCCTTGGTCGCCGAGGTTGGGGTGGTCAGGGTGCCAGCATCTTCAACAGCAGATACGGCTGGCAGATCGGTGGGAAGCAGAGCCTGAGGCGGGGGCGGCTTGGGTGATTCAGTCGCTCGTGGAGTCTCGGCGTCCTCGGCAATGGTTGCAGGGAGCCCCATTCGCAGATTTAAGGCTTCTGGTTTGGAGCGCGCACGACCCGGTAAGGGATCCTGGAGCTGCTCCTCCGCTTCTTCGTCTTCCTGGAGAACTCCCTGCAATACACTGCCGTCCACGTGGAGGTCGCTGAAACGCAGCTGGCTGAGACGCGACTGCTCGACCGTCATGGATTGGCGCTGAGCTGGGGAGATGGTCGACACGCCGATACGACCTGCAACCGTCTGCACCGGCGCGTTGGCTCCGGTTCGGAAGGGGGACTGGGCCGAGAAGGCACCCAGACCTGTGAAGCGTCCGAAGGTATGAGTCGAGGGGTCATCATCTGCCACTCGTCAGCAACACGGCCTCGTGCACGCGACTAAGCCCGCACTCACCGATATTGTCAGAGTCGTCCTGGGCGTGCTGCAGTCTTGGTCCAAGACCGCCGATCACAAGTGGACCGATATAGGAGACCGAGCTGCCAGTAGCGCTCGATGCATCAGATGCCGTTCTGGAGTGGTGGTCCGACGAGTTCTGTGCGTCGGAAGACGGAGGGGCCTGTTCCTGGCTAGAAGCATTTGGCGTAGGAAGCGTTGGCGCCGCCGCCTGATCTAACAGAGGCGCGGGAGGTGGAATGGGGTGGTCGGTGGACGAGTCTAGTTTTGGCGACTCTGACGCGTCCCCCGCGGTCGGAGGCTTGGCCTTGGGAACCAGCGGCAGCGTCGTCCCATGCGCAAAGTCGTGGTCCTCGAGCAGCAAGCTCTGGGGCACGAGGCCGGACGTTGCCGAGAGGTCGCTCGGGGTCGCGAGACATGTGGACGACTTGGGCGAGCTGGGAGCGCTGGATGTCGAGGCGAGGTTGTCGAACGAAATGTTCTCGCGCTTGACCCAGCCGACTTCGCCTTCGCAGAAGGCTAGGAGCTCGTCTCCGAGGTCGCGCAGAACGACAAGCGTGTCGCCTTCCATGAACATGAGCTGGTCGGGGCCTTCGGCGACACAATCGACGAGGCTGGGTGGCGCGCAAGAGGTCAGTGCGGAGCTCATCAACAATGGAGAAGGAAGCGCAACTCACGCAGTGGCCTGTCCGAGGCCACCTCGCTCTGCCTGGGCATGCAGGTCGTTGATCTCTCTGTTCTCTAGGCGTCTCATGGTGACCGTGTTGATATCAGGGAGCGTACGTCGTGAGGGGGGAGGAGGGGGTGGTGTCGTGAGGGGGAGCCAAGCCGTTCGTGTCGTGTGTCGGAGCTGTCGTGTCTGGCGCGTTTGGGGGGTCTAGGGGGATCGTCTGCGAGGTGTGCCGTTTCGTGTTTCCAAGTGTACAGGCACTATGCGTATGCGTATAGCCGTGCAGAAGACTGGGGACAATGGAGTCTGTGTATGCTATCAAGTCATTGTTTGCGGCAAGAGACGAGGAGAGAGACAAAGGAGAGACGAGGCAGGGAGATGGAGGAGGAGGAGGAGGTCGGGCGTGTCGGTCGTTGTGTCGTGGGTGCGCCGTCCGCGTCGGTGGCCCAGCCCATTCAAGGTTTGTGGCCGCGTTCCTAGGTGCTCCAGACCGCGTTTCAATCACTGCGGGGTGGTCGCGATGTATGCACTCAAGAGGTAGGTGCTGTCGATGCTGATGCTGCTGATGCTACGGCGCACAGAGATATGCATTCATACACTTGGTCATTGCCAGTGACTTGGTAGCAAACGCCGCTACGTGCAACCCTCTTCTTCCTCGGTTTCCAACTTTGTGCGTGCACATGCTCTTGGCCCCACCCTCCTGCACGCCAAAGATTACCTAGTTTCATACAGACCCTGCAGAGCTGCCCCCACAATCACTCACTTCAACGCGCCCGCGTCGAGTGCTGGCAGAGAAGAACCACAGGCCCGCTTGCTCTTCTTCTCATCTCGCGTTGCACGCGCGTCGTGTCGCGCACGGTGTCTGCCTGGGCCCCCCCCCCTCTTGCATTACTCCCCGTGTACGAGAGACAGACACCCACACCTACACCTCGTCGCACAATGAACCGCCGTCGCCGTTCTACTAGTTGCATGCCCTCCACTAAACACCTCTGTTCCTGGTTTCTTTTTTGTCCTTCCCTGTTACCCTTGTCGCGTTGCTGCTCGTCTCGCGCTTGATGGCGCGTCTGATAGATTCGGCACCGTCTTTGATGGGAAAGTCGAGCTTTTTGCCCCTGACCCGTCGTTGGGTGGATCGTGACTGCTTTGACCAAACCCTGGGCTCTCCCTCCCTTGGGCCCTGCAAACCGCGTTACACCTGACGTGTTTCAGAATGACCACCACCCCAGAGACCGACAGACAGCGCTGCGACGACCACCAAGCACAATGCCCACCTCTCGTGTTACTGACCTCGAGGTGACTGCCTCTGAACCGAATCCCGTTATGCTCATCACAACCGGGTCACAGCCGATGGAAGGTAAACTTTTGGTGCAAATCCAGATGCAAACTGGCCCCCACCCATGTGCTTTCCACTCTGGGGTGGCCGAAGAAGGGTCTGCATGCAGCCAACACTGGGGGTGATGGACATGCCCAAGTGAATAGCCCTGTTGCCTTGGTCGCTGTCAAATTGAGGCCTGCCAAAAAAAGTCGCCAGGCGCGTGTGTGCCCGACAAGGTGACGCTTGGACCTTCACTCCTTCAAAGGACCTAGTCGTGTTCGTCGTCGTCGTTGTCGTCGGCAAAAGTGAGCGGACGCCACCACGACGCCTCCGGCGCCGCCGCCATGAGTGGCGTCGAGCACACGAGCCTCTTTGTATCTAGGGAGCAGGGAAGGCGGCCCGTGCGACGACTGGTGATGGCAATCGGGGGTCAACTATGCGACTATTGTTGTGCCAGTCCAGTCCAGTCAGGTCCAGGCCCCGGTGGTGATGTGCAGCACCACTTGTGACTGCAGCTAGCACTAGCATCAATGCGACCTTCCTCTCGTAAACCCTCGTCGACTGGAATCTACAAAGTCAAGGGTTCGCCTAATGACTTTGTTGCTGATTGTGGCAACCACCCGGACCTGAGCCATAAACTTGGAACTGGTGCATCTATCCTTTGCCCGTCGCGTTGGTGGGCGGCCTGCAGGCCTGTGCTCGAAAGTCTTCCACCCACACACCGTGAGGTCGCTCGACCAGACGAGCTTGGGCATCTCGATGATTCTCAACTGCAGATCTGTCGTCTGCGCCAGTCGGACGGACTGGGCAAAGTGCGTTCAGGTGGACAGCGAGGTTGCCGCCGCCGTGTTCCGCGCGTTGCAGGGAAGGACCAGCCAAGCCACAACACGGGCCGACACGAGCAGCACTGATCCCCTCGCTGTTGGCATCCTTTTACCGACCACGTCCCCCGCGCACCCGCGCATCACTAGAGGTAAACTCCATTAACGCGCAGACGATTACAGGCTTCCCGGCCGACGGTGCAATGCTGGGAACAAGAACGCCGACGCCATGCGCCAACGCCACCACCAGTGCCACCACCACCACCGCAGGCCTACCAGTTCACAGCCACCACCACCACCAACAGCCCTCCAGCCGGCGACACAACGCCAATCCCCTCTCCATGCCACCGACAGCATGACGCACGGATCATGCCAGACCGCAAGAAGCAGAGTTTTGCTACGCGGGGGGTGGGAACAGCCTCCCTTTACCTGCCCACGGGTCCGTCCAGCGCTGTCGTCTTTGCTCGAGCTCGTGCCATCAACCACCCCCATCGTCCACCAGGAGCAGGCAGCAGCTCCATCTTGTCTGTTTCAATAACACGCTCTTGCTCCACTAATCCGCTCCATCCGGCGACACACACACCTACACGCTTCGCCTCTTCCCCAAACGCTCGTTACTACCTCCCCCCTCGCTCGCCGTTCGCACCTTTCCACCACCTCGCAGAAACCACCACCTGAATTATGGACGAGACCTCAGCAAAAGCCCTCGTTACCAGAGGGAACGGGAACGGCATTGTCCTGGGCCCGCTGATCATGGGGTGCGCCATCACGAAGCTCGCTCGCGAAGGGCCTTGGCTGATTGATCTGCAGTGTCATCATCGACGCCGTCTTCCTCGGTATCCTTCTCTCCCAGTTCACCCATTGGTACAACCAGTCTCGTTTGCTCGACCGATGGCTCGTCCAGGCTGGTGTGGTAAGTCGGAGCGGAGCGTGTTACGCTCTGCAGCGTACTGACCCGTACACAGATCATCTCGTCCTTTATGGGTCTCGTCATTTTCTTATTGTACGTCGGTGTTCGTGTTGCTGTGCTGACTGCTTAGATCTTCATGCTGGATCATGTACCTGTTCACTTACAATTTTGGTCTTTACACCCCAATGCTCGACTATCGCTGTGAGTCGAGTCAGCAACGACTCCCCACCCACTGCTGACACCTAAAGGGTTCTCCTTCTTCCCTGTTATCGACGTCTTCATGACCGCCATTGTTCAGGTGAGGGCTCGGGACCGGACCCACCTGCAAGCCACGAAACTTTAACGCCACTCTAGGTCTTCTACGCCGAACGTGCCTTTAAGATTGCCGGTCGCAGTAGATACGTCGTCTTCATCGTTGCCCTGCCCATGTGAGTGGAGATAGTCTTGCAGACAGAACTCTCACAGACAGAACACCCACTGACTCCCAACTAGCGTGGCCTCTGTTGCCGGTGCCCTCGGTATCCTCGTCGAGGGTCTCCGCTCCAACGTCATTAACACGGTAGGTCGATTCGGCGCAGATTTATCCGCCCGTTGTGGCGCCGCCTGTTCTGCTTGGGCCAGCTGACGACGGAATGCAGGAGTACAACATCTTCATTTGGGTCTGGGTGAGTGTGCTCACGCCGCAGTAGAAGCGAGCACTGCTAACGGACATAGACGGCCGCCACTTGTGTTGCCGATGTCATCATTACCACCGTCGTGATGTGGGGTCTTCTGCACCAGCGTTCCGACTACGAGGAGACCTCGAAGCTTGTCAAGCGTCTGCTTAGGATTGCATGCGAGTCGCAGCTTCCCCCTACCATCATGTAGGTGGCGGACCAGCTGTCATTCACCTACTCACATCCCAGTGCTCTTGCCAACCTTATCGACTTCGCCATCCAGGGTGGTACTTACTACGGCGTCTTCTTCGAGATGATCCAGGGAAAGATCTACGTTATCGGTATGGTGAGTACGGAAGAGTTTATCCGCACCCAACTCACACCCCAGCTCTACGTGCTCAACTCTCGCTTCTACATCAACCGTGACATGGACGACGGCACCTGGGCTGCCCAGACCAACTACCAGAGCCAGTTCCAGTCGGCCGGCCCCTTCCAGCCCCCTACCCAGCAGCAGTACTCGCTCAAGTCGCAGCGCACGCGTCTCAACGGCCCCGCCACCATCCACGTCCAGACCGAGACGTATGTCGAGTCGCACACCATTGCGCCCATGCACGAGATCAAGATGGAGCCCAAGCTCCGCGACGCCTCGCTCTCGGGCACCGACTCGAACCGTACCTGCGACGTCGACGTCGGGCCGCTCAGCCAGAGTGTCGTCGGCCTCACGACCAACATGGAGACCGAGCCCCAACCCGCTCCCAAGCAGAGCTGGCATCTCAACTCATTCGCCATGGGTATGGCCTAAGCTGCTTGCTTCTACGCTTTCGGTAGCAGCCACCAACCCTCACCCATCTGTAATCTTGACCCCCTCTCATACCATACCATCGGCACGCTTGTGGCCCTGGCTAATCCTCGCCACGACCTGCCACCCGCCACCCCGAGGCTATATATTCGCATGTTGGATTGTTAGTAGCCCCCCGTTCTCTCTCCCCAGTCTCTGTAACAGATGGATACAGAATTCATGGATGATGCACTCTTGTTTCGCGTTGACGTGCGAGCGGTGTCGGCGCGGTGGGGGAAGAGGCAGTGGCAGTGGTCCACCGCTGGCGAGTCCACAAGTCAGCAGGTCGCCAGGCCAAAAGTCAACGAGCTCACAAGCCCTCCTCCGGTCCACACGATCGATTAGTGTGGACCCAACACTGTGGACGTGGGCTCATTACTGTGGACATGTGGACTTAGTACTGTGGACATGTGGTCATATTACCGTGGACCCGTAGGCCCATTAGCGTTGACATGTGGAGTCAATAGTGTGGACATGTGAGGTATTAGGGTGGAAGGTGCGGAGTTGTTGGTTGTTGTGAGCATGTGAGTGGTGACGGTAAACTTGGTGCTGAGGCAGTCGAGTGCCACAGTTGAAGAGCTACTGGGTGCTGAGCGCCGGCCTCCGCATGCCCCGCGTTACCGACCTTGACGGCATGTTACGACCCGTTCCCCTGCGTCGCAATCGTCTTTTCTTCACCCGCAGGCGCACCCTGCCCGTCCTGCTCCCATGTAGATGCATCTAGCCTATTTTGTGTCCAGTGTCATCGCCTAGACCAACAGAAGCGACGCGAGCGTGGCGTCGGTGCTAACAATGTCGAGAGCCTGCTGGACCTCGAGGCGGCGACGGGCCTCACGGAGCCAGTCGCCGGCGAGCTGCTTGGGCCACCCGCGGAGCGAGTTGACCTCGCGGGCAGCAGCGTCAAGGTCCTTGGCCTGGAGGGCCCACTCGGCACGGGCGAGAACGGCAGCGACGTCGTCGCCGTCAACAAGACCGGCCTTGGGGCGGAAGAGAATCTTGCTCAATGTGGCAGAGGCAAGGTGCGAGCCGACGCCGGCCTCCTCGGGGGAAGGCACAAGCGAAGCCGACTGGATACGGGGAGCGACGGCGTTGGTGAACCAGGCCGACAGGGCAGGGAGCGACTTGACACCAGTCTGGGCGATACCCGAAGCCTCGAGCGACGCGAGGGTGGCGTCAACAAGGTCCTTGCTGGCACCGGCCTCCGACTTGGTCAGGCCCTGGAGAACGCGGAGCTCGTCGTCAAACGACTGGTCACCGCGCTCAGCCTTGGACTGAACGGCACGGAGAGCCGACCAGACCTTGTGCAGGCGGATGTTGTCGTCGAGGACGGCCGAGTTGTCAAGGGTGATGCGCTCAAGCTGCTTGAGCGACGTGTTCAGGTGGTCAAGCTTGGCGAGACGGCCACCACGCTCAGTCTCAACCTGAGACTTGATCGACCGCAGCCATCGCCTCTGGAGCTCGATACCCTGCGACACAACCTCGTCGTGGAGACTGGCGTGTGTCAGCAAAGGTGTATGCGCTCACGCCACCTGAACTCACCGAGCCTCAATGCTCTCACGCTGAGCGTCGAGCTCGCCATCCAGCACCGAGCGCCAGCCGTCAATCATCTTCTGGCGCTCAGCGTCCCACGACTCCTTGAGGCCCTCCTCGTCCTTCTGCCACTCCTCCTGCTTGCTCTTCAATGCCACCTCAAACTCGGCCTGCTTGCTGTCAACAGCCTTCTGAAGACGCTCCTGCTCGGCCTTCTTGATGTCGCTCAAGCGCTGGTTAAGGGCGTTGAGGTCACCCTGGGCCTTGTCGAGGATGTCGGCAGCCTGGGCACTGGGGCCACCCTTGTTCGAAGACAGCGAGGTGGTGAGCGAGTCAATGGTCGAGGCGAGCTGCGAAATGATGGGCTCGTTGGCAGCAATCTCCTTGACCTTGGTAACAAGCTGAGGCAGGGGCTCGTCCTCAGGCGTCTTGGCCTTGGGGGGAGGGCCCTTGAGGTAGTAGCCGGGGGGAGGCTCGAAGCCGAGAGGGAGCTTGGGTCCGCTGTACTCCTCCTTGCCCTCGTTGGAGGGCTTCTGGGGCACAACCGTCTCGGGGCGGAGCTGGCGGGGCTTTGCAGTGTCGGGGAGGGGGTAGACGGGTTCGGCGGCCTCAGCGATCGCCTTGGCGCCGGTGGCAACAGTCTCGGCAGCCTTCTCGGCAACGGGGTCAACGACAGTCTTCTTGGCGTCGTGGAGAGCGTGCTCAACCTTGTCGGAGATCTTGGCGGTGGCATCAGAGGCCTCGTTGACAGCCTGGTTGGCCGTCGAGGAGGCCTGCTTGGCGAGTTCAGCAGCCTTGGCCTTGGCGGCCTTCTGAGCCTCAAAGGCGCGGGCAGTGGCAGCCTCCTTGATCTCGTTAGCCCTTCTGGCAGCATCGGCAGCAGCGGCCTGAGCGGAAGCGGTCGCGTCGTCGACAGCCTTCTTAGCCTCGGCGACCTTGGCGTCGGCCTCCTTGTTGCTCGAGCCGGTGAGCTTGAGCAAGCTCTTGGTGATGGAGCCGGGGCCGAACTGGTCCCAGTCGTGGTCGTCGGCGTAGTCGGCAACCTGCTCGCCTCCAGGGACCTTGGTGAAGAGGTCGCGGTAGGTCTCGGACTGGGTCGAGAGGTAGCCCGAGACGGGGTAGAAGACGAGGACGCCGACAATGGTGTAGTTGACGAGCTTGCGGAAGAAGCCGCCGCTCTTCTTGGGCGTGCCGGCGACCTCGGGCGAGAGGGGAACCTGGGAGTTGCGAACAGGCGCCGAGTTGGACAGGAGCTACGCGGGTCAGCCGAGTGCGTTGCGATGGGCGGTTCTTGAGCAGGAGATACTTACGCGCCGCTGGACGAGAGCCCGAGATGCCCTTGACGGGGCGATCCTGAGCTGAGCGTACATTTTGGGAACGAGCCGAGGAAGGAGAGTGGTGAGTGATGATGATGATGGTCGTCGCTGCCAAAGAGCGTCTCGAAGCCACCGGCAGACCCACCGCACCCAGCGAACGCGAGCGGGCGTGCTCGTCATCTCCGCTCGGCCGGGACCGGGGGTGAGGGTCGGAAGTAACGGGATTATAGTTGGCTGAGGCTTCACCCAGGGGATATGTGGCACTTGGGGCTACCCCTCGTGGAGATGAGTCCAATCTCCACCCGAGTGGAGGCTCGTTGCCGCACGATCGACACCTCTGAAATGTTGTCGCGCGACGGCCAGGTCGATGTTGACGCTGCATTGTCACAGCGCATAGTGCACCTACGACAATGGCCGAGGCAGAGACCAAGGTTCCGCTCCCAACAAGTGGGCTGGGATACGCCAGCTCCAGCGCCGCGCCACCCAGCTCGGCTTCGGCATCGACCAAGACGCGCGGGCCAGACGACCTCGAGATCCGGCTCGAGTTTGGGTAGGTAGAACCTGACCGATGGACACACCTGACAACCCCAGCGGAGGACTGCACCTCATCTTCTCCCAGCAGCCCAAGCACACGATCTACGTGCCCAAGACTGTCCCCGGTGCCGAGCCACGACCAGCCGACATCCGCTACCTCATCGCGTGGATGAAGGAGCACCTCGTGACGGAGCGAGAGGAAATGTTTATCGACGGGGACGGCGTGTGAGTGAACAGAGATACTGGAGTGAGATATGTGCTGATGTGCTCTCAAGTCGCCCGGGTATCCTGGTGCTCATCAACGACGCCGACTGGGAGCTCGAGGACGAGCTCGAGTACCAGCTCAAGGACCGCGACGAGATCGTGTTCATCTCGACGCTACACGGCGGATAGAGTGGTGTTAGGTTCGCCCGCCTGCATCTACGCACTTGGCATGTCCCATATCATGTTCATTTATACCCTCACTACATACCGATGTCATTGTTGTTCAGCACAGGAGAGGGGGTTGAAGGTGGAGGTGAAGGTTTGGGAGTCGACACACAGAAGACCTGACAGGCCATCTTGCCTGCAATCTGCCACTGTATCTTGAATGAAGAGCATGTGAAGCATTCCCAGGACAACCGTAGTATGTGTATTGTTGCAGAAGACGCCAGTTCTTGAAAGCGGAGTTGAGTCACGACGGACGACACTTCGGCCCTGGGTGGCAATCTTTGCGCCACCAACCGTCGCCCGAAATCTCGACGACGATCCGAAACCACAAACCCATGACTTCATCGTTGTCAACCACTCATTCTCGGCAATGTTCAAAAAGGCGCTCGCCCACAAGTCAAACGCGACGCCGCTCAAGTCGTCGTCGCGGCGGCAGCTCGTCGCGTCCGTGCTCGAGCAGTATCCCGCGCTGCGGGACGGCATCGCGTCAGAGGAAGGAGCGCCGGGCATCTCAGAGAAGGACCTGGGTCGCGCGCTCGTCCCGGACGGCGTGCGTGTCGCCAATATTGAGACGAGCGCCGGTGTCGAGGGGGTACGTTTGCTGCATTGTGCTCGGCTGACCCCCAGTCTGTGTACCTCAGTCCCGATGGAGACCCCATGTGGGTGACCTTTGGCCGTGGCTCGAAGGAGCTCATCCCGACTCGTGAGTTGCTGCCTGCGGCGGTGACCGAGCGAGGAGCTGACGGCGACCAGTGTACGCGCTCGCGCAGGACGTGCCCGTTGGCCCCCTGTCGATTCTCCAGATCCACCACCCGCTCCCTCCTCCGCTCTTCACCGGCGCGCCGCTCTTCCTCCCGGCCGTGAGGCACATGGCTACCCCGTGGCGTCTCCCAGACGTCGGCGAGGGGCAGCTGGTTGCACTGGCAGCCGATACCGCCGGTGATGGGAACGTGTCGTACGTCGGCGTCGGGCGCGTCGTCGCCAAGGGTGGCCTGCGAGAGGCGCTGGGCCGCCTCATCCGCCACCGATCTGAGGGGGTCGACCGCGACGAGGGCAAGTTCTGCGACATCATGTGTATCATCGACGACCAGTGAGTTCGTGGCTCCGCGCCATGGCTGACCTCAGTCTGTGGGAGATGGGATCCAAGCCCCCCCTACGGTCGTTCCCTCTGCCAGCGCCAAAGCAGCCTCTCGCTCCTCCACCTCAGGCGGAGGCGCCTGCTCCGTCTAGCGGGAGCGACGAAGCCGTTGCCGAGGTCGCAGACGGCGTTGAAGAGCTGCAGGTCAATGCCCCTGTGGACACTGGCGCTCCCCTCACTCCTGCAGAAATCTCGACTCTGCTTTCTGCTGCTCTCCTCCAGACGCTCTCAACCCTCAACCCCTCGACCCTCCCGCTCCCATCGTCCCAGTTTTACTCGGCCCGCATCCTCCCCTCCCGTCCGGCGTACATCCCCGCAGCGAAGCGCGACGACGTCGTCATCGGCCGCAGCGAGTGGAAGAAGCTCGCCAAGTGGATGAAGGAGGCGTCCAAGGACGGCTTGATAAAGATCAAGGAGAGCAAGGGCGAGGTGGTCGTGACGGGGTGAGCTGTTTGGACTCCCTGCGTGGATACCAGCTGACACACGCAGGTTCGACCCGCAGCACCCCGCCGTCGACGGCCACGCCCAGTTTACGACCGTCGCCGAGGAGGAGGCGAAGACGGCCAAGCGTGCCGCGCGGGAAGCAGCGGCCGCCGAGGCCGAGGCAACAGCGCCTGGCAAGTCGGGCGCGAAGCAGCTGAACATTGAAGAGCTGTGGCGTCCTGCCGGCTCGGCAACGGTGTTCTGGGAAGCATGCGGCATCGAGTGAGTGGTCTCTCCTGAATGCGCTAATCCCACAGGCAGGGCTCGCTCAACCGTCCCGCGGTCATCAAGCCCACGTTTGACGACTACATCACCAAGCACAAGCTCATCGACGGCAAGGACCACCGCACCATCGTGCTCGACGACACGCTGGCGTCCGCCATTGGCGGCAAGGGCTTCAAGAGCGGGGACACGCTCGTACGCGATGAGGCTGTTAGGCGGCTGCGCGCGGGCGTGACCTGGGCCGTGTCAGTCGGCGGCGTGGTCAAGTGGGTAACCAAAGGTTTAGTGCCACTGACGACCGCAGGAAGGGCACGCTCAACCCCATCATCATGTCCGTCAAGACGCGCCAGGGCCGCAAGCAGGTCACCCTCATTTCCGGCCTCGAGAGCTTTGGCGTCGACATTGACGACTTTGCCGACGAGCTGCGTCGCGTCTGCGCTGGAAGTGCCAGTGTCCAGCCGCTTACCGGCGCGTCGCCCAAGCTCAACCTCAAAGAGGTGCTCGTTCAGGGCTCGCAGATCAAGCTCGTCACCGAGGCCCTCCTTATTCGTGGCATTCCCAAGCGCTGGATCAAGGAAGCCGAGGACGCAAAGAAGAGCAAGCGCTAGTCAAGTCATCTTCATCACTACTTGCATTACATACTTCTCACGGCCACGCCGCTGTGGCTCATTCACTCCAAGTCCATATCCTCATCGCCCCCAGAGCCCCGGAGCCACTGTTCATAGACTTAATGCACGCTCTAGGCTTCTGTCTTGCTACCGTGCTTAGCATCCGCCGCCTTCTTTGCATTGCGCATGCCGTCGTGTACCTTCTTGCGATCAGATGCGTCTGAGAAGAACGAGTTAAGAGCCACCCAGATTGGAAGCGTGAACGACCCGGAGCCGTCCTTCGACTCAATGCGATCGGCCATAAGAGCCAGCTTTCGCCCTTCAGGCTGGGAAGGGTCAGCTACGTTATCTTGCCAAGAGCTAAACCCACCAGATCGCGCCTGCTGACAATTGCACTGGGAGGAGGGGCCTCGTTATGCAGTGCCCATTGCCAATACCAGGTTTCATCGGGCACCGTGGACGCTCGGTGTACGGCGTGGCCTCCCGGTTCATCCGAGGAGCTACCCGGGCTGGTATCACTCTCGACCTCAGCAGATGTGCTGGCAGCTTGACGAGACCGAGAGCTCTCTTCGGCATCCTTGCGAATGGCAGCAAGCTCCTCAGGCGTCAGTTGGGAAGCACGGTTTTCCCAGTGCTTCAGGATGTGACTGAGATCGCGGCTTTTCGCGGTGGCCAGGTTGTGTTCACGGCGCTTCGCCACCTTCCTCCTTTGACGGCGATATTTGTGATCCCAGATGGACTGGCCCTCCGCATATCGCAGAGCAGGACCAGCCTTGATCATGCCGATCTCGTCCGCGGGCATCGTCATCGCACCCAGCTCGGATTCAGGCTCCAACGGGCGACACACGCCATCAAAGTCGACGCGCTCGCGAATCATGTGGTCCGTGAATGGCTGTGAAGGGGCCTTAGCTTTCACGCGCTCGACTAGCACTCACGTTCGCACCGGCATACACTCCACTGTAGCCCGCCTCACCCGGCTTGGCCTTCTCCCGCTTGCCCTTTTGGAGCTCAAAGCGCGGTCCTGCAACATTGGCAGGAACCTCCTTGACGGGAGCCGCCTTGTCAGCGGGCGTCGCGGTACCCGAGCCGGCAAAGAACGTCGAATGTCTCCAGACAGATCGGCGCGACGTAGCGGACAGGGGCGAAGGAGACAACGGCGAGGTTGCAGACGACGTATCCACGGGTTTTAAAGCAGGCATCATGATAGACGTTCTTTTGGACCTGCGATCGGTGCGACCTGCTGTGTCCTGAGTGGATAGGTCTTCAAGCTGACGAGCCAAGTCATCTCCAGGAATAGCCTGTTGTTGCGTAGCCGAAGCCTCGGCGGCAAAGGGAGCGTTGGCAGGGGTTGAGCTGTCGGTGGCGACTTGCGGTGAGTCCACTTCCTCAGTGCCATTGAAGAACCGGCGCTCGCCCTCCGGCGTAACATCACCCGAGGTGGTGACAGGAGAGGAAGATGCTCTGTTGCGAGGCGTGACTCTTCGCACGAACGTGGCGATGGCACGGTAGGTGCCACGGGCTGGTTTTGTCATGGAGAATAGTGGCAGGTCGTGGCCGACGCCGTCATACACTTGAAGATGCACATCCGTCGGCCCGTACTTGTCCTCAATGCCCTGAAGCGAGGGAAGCAGTTTCTTGACGTCCTCCCGAACTGGGTGCTTTTCGGGATGCGCTGCTTTGTGTGCCCTGTAATGTCAGATTCTCATCGTCGTCAGAAGGACATACAGGTAGATGATTTCGTCGCGCAACACCTCATTGTCGCCGCACATGACGTACAGCGGAGGAAGACCTCCGAGATAGCCCAGCACAGGAGATACCCATGGGTGGCACAGCTGGGCGTTGGTGGCATATAGCTGAACCTGCGTGTCGAGAGCAATTGTGTCCTTGCCCACCTGCACTCGCAGCGGGTCGGCACACTGAGCAAGAGTGGAAGCATCGCGACCAGCCACATCGCCTTCGGTGGAGCGTGAGGCGAGATGATCCCAAGGCGCCGCGGGATTTGCACGGGACGCATTCGACTTCAGCTCCTTATCTCCCTCCAACAGTGCTCTGTTCTGTTGGAAGAAGGCTTTCAGTTTGCCTGGAGCATCGGGGTCGGCGGTATGGATAGATCCGGTCGAAGACACCTGTCGGGAGAGGGGTGTTTGACGCCCCGTGTCCAAATGCTTCGCGCGCTCCGTAGGTTTGGCCTGCGACCCTCGGAGTTTCGAGACGGCCTCCTTGACCTTCAGGCTGATACCATGCTGCATCTCCTCCGTGAGGGCTGGGGGTGGAGGTGGCCACAGAGATGAGGGTTTCTGAGATGTTGTTAGTGATGGGGCATTACTGTTACAGTGTGTAGCTTACGTGAATGAAACTGTAGGGCGGAACAACATCCTGCAGTTGTCAGTTGGTTCTGCCCCCCGGCCCCAAATTGACTCACAGTGGCGGTGTTCTGTAGAATGCTGGGAAAGCTGTGGGTAAGATCGGACCACTGATGGAATATTAGCTCCTGGCAACGACTAGTATGTGGTGGCAACCTACCGGGCTGATCAACGCAGCGCCCGCAGGCAGATCGAGACCTTGGACGTCACGAAGAATCTGCAGCAACGCAAGGACCAAGCCTCCGCCTGCCGAGTCGCCTGCAATGACAATGTTCTTGGGGTCGACTGGCTTGTGCTCTGCACCTGGTGGTGGGTCGACGAGGTAGAGCCATGCGGCCAGACAGTCTTGAATGGCGCAGGGGAAAGGGTACTGCGGGGCCTCTATCGCAACGTGTCAGCGTCACTGAGCACGTAGCAGCGGTATCATGACTCACTGCGGTAGTTTACGGCAAAGCAGCGCCCATTGATCTTGCGAGCGTAGCGCCAGATAGAATAACGATGGGTGTTGATGGAGCCCCAGTAGTAGGCGCCGCCGTGAACTGAGTCGATTAGCTTTCCGTCTCTGTCGCCCAGGCCAGAAAGGAACTCACTGTACAGGATACAGCGAAGCCGGTCCATCTCGGGAAGGACTGGCTGTCAGAACCATAATAACCCAGAGAGAAACCTACACTCATCGTCGTCCCCCTCCGATTTAGCCGCCGACTTCTTCTTGTGGTCGAGCTCAACCGCCTCCTTGTACTCGCTGCGCATAGCGATCCACTCTGCTTCGACACCCTTTCCCGCACGGACTTGCCACCACTTGACTCCACCTGCAACCCTGTAGGCCATTTCCTCTCCGCCAAAGCCCTCCACCAGGTAGTCTGCAGCCTGAGACAGTGTCGTGTGAGGGATCGAACACCGGTGAACGGCCACCCATGGCGGTGATGGAGTTCGCGTTTGACTCAGCTCTTGCAGAGCCGTTACGGTGTGACTGGGGAGACGGCGTCAGAGGATAAAACGCTGTGACACAGTGTACATACTGCG
The DNA here is from genome assembly GCF_020906515.1 of Vanrija pseudolonga. Lineage (NCBI taxonomy): Eukaryota > Fungi > Basidiomycota > Tremellomycetes > Trichosporonales > Trichosporonaceae > Vanrija > Vanrija pseudolonga. The sequence continues at coordinate 3,010,692 of NC_085851.1, read as the reverse complement.
TGGAGATATCCAGGAAGTTCTGATACGGCTGTTAGCGGGCGGGCGACGAGGGCAGACAACGTCGACGGGTGCGTACCTTTAGCACATTGAAGGCTATCAGAGTCATCAGCATTGTGGTTGAGATGAAACAAGCGAGTTGCGAGCACGCACCTTCATCGTACATGAATTCCACCCTGGCCGTGTCCTTGCCGTTGCGGTCCTTGCGGTACTTCCTGGGGGTCAGGTAGTGCTTGAGGAAGGTCTCCAGCACAAGGGGCCCGGCTGGGTAGTGTCAGTGGCGACGTCAAATTCGAACCCCGCGCCGATGGCGACTCACCCGTCATGGCCACTTGGGACGTTAGGAAGTCGGGCATCGCGTTGGTTTAGCGCGATGGGTTGGCGCGGTGTTGCGTGAAGATAGTGGAGAGGGAAGAGCGAACGAGGTCGTGATAGAGCTCAAAATGAGACGCCAAGAGAATGTCCGTCGGGCAACTCGGATGCGCCCAAAAGAACAATGGTAAAGTTTGAAGAGAAGCGGATGGAGTTGCAAGCGCAGGCGCGGTGCTTTCGACTCTTATCGAGGTGTCGAGTTGATGTAGTCGTGTGAGGTACAATGTTTGGATGCAGTAACGACGAGCTCCAACAATTGCGGGGGACGACGTTACTACCAAAAGTCGACCAGATGGCCGAGGGACAGCGTCATCGTCGTCATTCATTTTCATGCTTGTTGCCGTAAACAAACAGCCGGGTGGGTCCCTCCTGGTTCCTACAACCGCCGTACCCATCCGGCACAGGGGGACAGGGGGCATATTGCAGCGGAATGCATACCAATCAGCAGGGGAATGCCACGCCGCCAGGCTTGCGCATGCTTGTACGCAGCCGCGGCTGTCGTTCGAGGTTCGAGGTACCCACTGACGCGGCCAGGGGAAAGACAACGACCAACAGCGTACGGAGCCCACCGGCCACCGCAACCATCCAATAGCCCGAGCGGAGTGCGGGGCAACGCATCTGCCACGCGATCGACCAATCACGTGACCTCCATGACCCCTTCGTCATCGTCGCGACACCACCCAACGCGACGCTGCATCAGCTTGTCTCCATCCCAGACTTTCCATTGTCTTCCGGCTTTGACTTTACTCTCCTCTCCTCACCCTACTTCAATCCAAACCCAACAGGGCCTCAAGTGGACCAAAATGGGAAAGGACTTCAAGCTCGCTCTCACCCTCCATGGTCACTCGGCCGATGTCCGATACCTAAACGTTCCGGACCCTACCATCCCCCTCCTCCTCTCGTCATCGCGCGATGGCTCCGCCATTGTCTGGGGGCCTTCCAACGATGACCCGAAGCAGTGGGACGCAAAGCTTCGCGTAGAGGAGCTGGAGCGCAACTACGTGAGCTGTGTTACGCTCGTTCGTTATGAGGGACAGGGTGAGCTACATTGGATCGACGCCCTCGAGAGGCTTGGCTGACAGATTTCTCAGCCTACCTTCTTATCGGCTCCTCCACCGGCCTGCTGTCGTCTTACATCCTACCTTCGCTTGATTCGGCCCCTCCTGCCTTTGACGCGCCTACTCTCCAGCCGCATCACACCCTCATCGAGCACCGCCAGAACCTCTGCTCAATCGACTCGAGCAAGGGCGGCCTCATCGCGACCGGCAGCTGGGACAAGACTGTGATCGTTTGGAAGGATTTCAAGAAGGCTATTCAGATTGAGACCCATACCCAGGCTGTCTGGGCGGTCAAGTTTGTTGGAGAGGACCGTCTTCTGACCGGTACGTCTTGGCAAGTTAACCTCGTGCCTCCCTGCTGACCGTCCAGCATCGGCGGATAAGACCATCACTCTGCACGCCATTGACGTGGTGAATGGGAAGTCGCACCCTCTTCAAACCTACACTGGACATAGCCAGCCTGTGCGCGGCCTCAGCCTTCGTCCGGACGGCACTGGGTTCTGGAGTTGCGCCAACGACAGCCTTGTGAATGTCTACTCGTTCGACAAGCCCGCACCCGTTCATTCGCTGTCTGGCCACACGTCCTTCGTCTACTCCGTCTCTGCGTTCCCCGATGGTTCCGGAGCTGTCAGCGCGGGCGAGGATGGCGCTCTGCGTGTGTGGTCCGAGACTGAGCTCGTTCAGACCATCAACCACCCCACCATGTCGCTGTGGTCTTCAGCCGTGGTTCCTGCCCGTAACGGCTCGGAGTACTATGTCGCCTCTGCTGCTGCCGATACTACGATCCGATTCTTTACGCGGTCAGAGGACCTGGAGGCGTCCTTGACAGAACAGGAAGTCTGGAACAACGAGGTTGCGCAGCGCAAGCTTGACAAGTCAGTTTAATCTCCTCCACATTGGAACCAAGCTAACCATAGCAGGAGCCAGGTTGGCGACGTGAAGCACTCTGATTTGCCCGGAATGGAGGCTTTGGCTCGTCCAGGTTCGTCCCATCGCCTCGGATACTGATCCTCGGCGGCTGACACTTCTACAGGGAAGAGCGACGGTCAGGTCATCATGATTAAGAATAACGACCAGGTTGAGGCGTACCAGGTTAGCTTGATTCTGGCACCATCTTCGCAATGTATTCTGACAGCACTCACAGTGGTCTCAATCCGAGACTACCTGGCAGCAGGTGGGACAGGTGGTTGATGCCATTGGTTCGGGCCGCAAGCAGCTCTATGACGGCAAGGAATGGGACTACGTCTTTGACGTCCACATTGCTGAGGGTGTCCCACCCCTCAAGCTGCCATACAAAGTCTCTGGTAAGTCTGCGGCCATACCGTTTCTAATCTATCTCAGAGAACCCGTTCATTGCCGCTCAACGCTTCCTCGAAAAGAATGAGCTGTCATCAGGTTACATTGACCAGGTCGTTGATTTCATTCACAAGAACACGGGTGGTGTTCAACTTGGCACTGGTGGTGGCGGAGACACCTTTGTGGACCCCTTCACCGGCGCTTCGCGATACACTGGCGGCGGTGTTTCCACTGGCAGCACTGGGGGATCGGACCCATTCACTGGCGGCTCTCGCTACACTGGTGGTGGAGTCTCGACTGGTTCTGCACCTGCGGCCTACTATGGCGGGGCGGACCCTCTTACTGGTGAGCAGTCGACGACTGGTACTGATGGCTAACACCGCAGGTGGCTCATCCTACACTTCTACCCCCGCTCCCATTACCAAAATCCTCCCCATCCAGAGCTTCCTGTCGTTCAAGAAGATCAACGCAGCGGCCGCGAAGGGCAAGGTGGACCAGTTCAACACTGAGATCAAGGCATCGAACGTGAGCAGTTTAGAAGGCACGCGGAGGTGGTTTGCTGATAACGTCAAGCCCAATCTCGCCATCGACGACGCTAGGCTGGCTAGCCTGAACGAGGCCATTTTCATCGTCTCCTCTGACAAGGTGGCATCGTCAGAAAGCTACGACCCCAAGCTCCTTCTTTCTCTTGCGGTGTCCTGGGATGCCGCTCACCGCTTCCCCTGTGAGTAATCCCCCTCTATGCACGTTTGAGCACTAATCCCTTGGCAGTGGTAGACATTCTCAGGGTGCTCGCACTGCAGTCTCCAGCCTTTGGTGCTGTTGACTCTGCGCCAGCAGATCTTTTGAAGGCTGGCGGTTGGGGCGAGGCCTGGGCGGGCTCCAAGCCCCAGGTGACCAACCAGCTCCTTGCCCTCCGTGCCATTGCCAACCTGTACAACACCGAAACCGGCAGATCTACAGTGGCCAACGCGAGCGACCATGGCCTTCTCAAGGAGCTGATCAAGGGCAGGACCTGGGAGCAAATTGGCACAGCTAAGCAGCCCTTTGCAACTGTGGTGCTGAAGTAAGTGTGGACGACTGGACTCATGCTGATTGCGTAGCCATTCGGTTCTTGCTGTCAATGGCAAGCTGCCGTCATCTCAGGCCGCTGCTCTCCTCTCGTTGATCGTCCATGTGAGTTTGCATGTCCCTATCGGTCCCATTTCTGACGTCGCAGGTGCTGTCAAACGAGGTCGCTGACAGCGAGACAATCTACCGCGCGGCTGTCGCTCTCGGCAACCTGCTTTCGTCGCCAATCAGCGGTAGCCTTGCAGTCGGAGAGGTTCAGCGGGGCAAGGACCTGGTATCGTCCCGTGGGGCCAAGCTGGGCGAGAAGCGCCTCACCGACCTGGCGACCGAGATCGGATCGCTCGGCGCTTAGAAGAAGACACAAGACTAACGTGAAGTACATGCATTGGCATTGAGAGGTACACATGGTATAAGATCATGAGGGTCCAACCCGTTGAACCGGGCTGTATCTATAAAAATGGGCCATTATGCGATAGGCCCTAGGCCTTGACACCAGCGGCGACCGCGGCGTGGGCAGAGCGCTCCATGCCGGTGGTGTTGGTCTTGCCAGCGGTGAGCGAGTCGAGGGGGTTGAATTGGTCGGTCGAGTTCTCGTACTCCCACATGTCGATGGCGACCTGGCAACTCTCACGAACGACCTGGGGGGCCTCTGGCCGGACAGCCCAGTCGCGGAGAATAGCGAGAACACCGCCCTCGGGGAGAGGGTCGTCGCGGGGGTCAATGTCGGTGTCGGCACCATCTGAGGCGATACCGCCGAGGGCCTCGGCGGCCTCGTGGCGGACCATCTCCTCCTCCTTGTCGTCACGCAGGACACGGAGAAGCGAAGGGATCGAGTGAGGAGACGAGAGCTGGCCGAAGATGTACGCGACCTCGTGGCTGAGGGTACCGTCAGCAACCGCGCCGGACAACATCGGCGTCAAGCTCACCGGAAGAGGGCAGACTCGTCGCCAAAGCCCTCAGCGAGGGCACGGACGGCGTCACGCTCCGCTCCTCCATAGTCACGGAGGGCGAACATGGCGCGGTAGCGCTCAAAGAGGGGGAGCTTGGTGTTGAGGAGGTTGGCGCGGAGGTCGGCCACGGGCTCCTTGGACGAGGACGGGGCAGGGTCGATGGTGGGGAAGTTGGGGCTGGTGCGTGTCAGTTGTCTTGTGCGGGGACTAGCGTCTGCTATGACCGTCATACGCACTTGGGCTGGCGGGCCTTGCCCTCGTCCGAGTGGTCAAACTTGATCTTGTCGACGGCGATCTCGCACGTCTCGCGCACCTCGCGCGCCGGGTCGTCGAGGTAGCGCTCGAGCGTGGGGAGCGAGTTGATGTCCGAGATGGCGCCGAGGGCCTCGGCGGCCTCGTGGCGCACCATGGCGCAGTGGGCTCCGTTGTCGTTGATCAGCACCTCCTCGAGGATGGGGACGGCCGTGAGCGACTTGAGCTGGCCGAGGACGTAGGCGAGCTCGTGCTTGAGGAGCGCCGAGTCGTCCTTGAGGCCTGGGCGAGGGTTAGAACTGAAGCAAGGAGTCGCAGACGTCACTCACCCTCGGCAATGATGGCAATGACCTCGTCGCCGCCGACAGCCTTGAGCATGAAGAGGGCGCGGAAGCGCTCGTGGAGGGGCGTGCTGCCGCTCGTGTTGAGGAGGGTGGCGCGGAGGGCCGCGAGCTGCTCGGGGGTGACGGTGACGCCGGCCATTGTGTCGTGTCTTTGTCTTTTGGGTGGGTTGGTTGAGGTGGAAGAGGTGGATGAGTTTTTTGTGTTGCCAGACTTTGTTTCGGCCGGGACTGGGCTGGGCGTGCGGGGGGGGGGATGGAGCGAGGACGAAAGAGTGGAGGACGGACAACCGAGACCTGAGACGAGGCGCACTGCAGCAGCAGGTGTCTGCAATCTGATAAACAGCCAAGAAAAAAGTTGAGAGAAGCGAGAAATCATTACAACGACCGTGGGAAAGCAGTCGGTTTGTAATCGGCCACTTGTCCGCCATTAGCCCTGCGTTGGTGAAATGGTCCTCGGTGCTTGGCTCCGCTGTTGGTTGCCACCCGAGCCGACAACCTCCACTTCTGACAGTCACCCGATGATGCCCATGACCGGGTATATCGTGAGTCATCACACCCACCAACGCGCAATCTCACCATCTCTCTCTTAGCATATGCTCTTCCGCACAGCTGTCAGAGCAGCACCATCACGCACAATGACACAACTACAGCAAACGACTTCCAAGGTCCGGATCCACCGCCTCCCCCGGCCCCAGGCGACGCTGCAGCGCACGCTTAAGCGTCTCCCGCTCGGCGATACCCCGACTGCGCAGCGCCGGTCGTCCGTGTTCCCGGCGTCGTCGCGCGGCGTGTGGGCTCGAGTCAACCCGCTCTGGGACCACTGGCCGATCCAGATCTCTAAAGAGGAGCTCGCCGAGCTCGGCGTCGACATCGACAAGGGCGAGCAGATCAGCGTCGAGGACGTCCTCAAGCGTTGGGACCCGACCGACGTGCTCGACGACGCGGAGGGCGGGCTCAAGGTCCTCAGCAGCAAGCACCGCCTCAAGCAGGAGCCCACGCTTCTGGGCGTGGCCGAACCCGTGCTCAACACCAGCCTTCCGCAGCTCGACGTCGGGGACGCGCAGGACCTGAACGCCCCGACCGAGGCGGGGACCAGCGCCGCACGCGACGCACTCGTGGACATCCTCTCTGGGCGCAAGGTGCTGAGCTCGGAGCTCGGCGCCGAGGAGGACGTAGAGTATGGCCCTTGGTCGACACGATACACTGGCCACCAGTTTGGCCAGTGGGCTGGCCAGCTCGGCGACGGCCGCGCCATCTCGTTGCTTGAGACGACTAGTGAGCTGGGCGGACGCCAGGAGATCCAGGTCAAGGGAGCGGGCAGGACACCGTTCTCTCGACAGGCGGACGGGCTGGCAGTCCTGCGCTCCAGTGTGCGCGAGTACCTGGGCGCTGAGGGTGAGTGAACCGACGGCGGCGGGCAAGCTGACATACCGTAGCCATTGCAGCCCTCGGGATCCCGTCAACGCGCTCCCTCGCGATCCTTACGTCGCCAGTCGAGGTCGCCCGTGAGATGGGATACGAGCCGTCGTCGCTCGTCGCGCGCGTCGCCCCGTCCTTCATCCGCATCGGCCACTTCGAGGCCATGAACCCCGGCGAGGCGGGACGGAACAGCCACACGCTCTTCCTCGGCGGCCGGTGGCAACAGGAGGAGAAGGACGAAAACGACCCTCTCGGCGGCCAGGGAAACCTCGAAGGTCTGCGCGACTTGACTGCTTGGGTCAAGGACGACGTTATGAAGTTCGAGGGTGGCGTCAAGGACTGGTTCCTCGAAGTCGTGAAGCGCAACGCGGAGACCACGGCCCTGTGGCAGGTGTATGGCTTCATGCACGGCGTTCTGGTGAGCTGAAGCATGACCAACCTCGCTGACAGTTCTCAGAATACGGACAACATCTCAATCCTGGGCTTGACGATCGACTACGGACCATATGCCTTCATGGACCAGTTCAACCCCGGACACATCTGCAGTGCGTCACTTGGCAAATGCTTTATTTCTCTGCTGACAACACCACAGACCACTCGGATCCCACTGGTCTCTACTCGTACAAGAACCAGCCCAACCGTGTCGCGTTCGCTCTGGACTCTTTGGGAAGCGCCCTTCTCCCGCTTCTCGGCTACGAGAAGCTGAAAGGCAAGGTCCCGGCTGAAGGATGGGCTGAGGGAGCCTCAACAGACGACGTTCGCAAGTGGGAGGAAGCGGGCCTGGAAGCCATCAACAGTTGGGGAGAGGATTACACCCGTACCGTCGAACTGACCGAGCGTGAAGCTTGGGGAAGGGTAAGTGGCCTATTTGACACAACTGACGTCCCAGCGATTCGCCCTCAGGACGTACCAGGACTCGGACGACCGTGATGTGGTGCAGGACTTCCTGTCGCTCCTGCGTGCCCACGGCGTCGACTTCCACGCGTCCCTGCGCGAGCTGTCCAACTTCCACCCCTCCAGGGTTGACGACGACGCGTACCGGCGCAGCTTTGCCCAGCGCTGGGTGGCCAACACGACCATTGACCTCAAGTCTGACTCGGTCATGCGCGCCGAGGAGGGCATCACGGCCTGGCTGCGCGTGTATGCAGCGCGCGCCACATCGGCTGCCGAGAAGGCCGCGTGGGAGAAGGACGCGCCCGACGGAGAGTGGGAGGAGATCCGCACCGTCGCCATGCGCGCCGTCAACCCCCGATTCGTGCTCCGCCAGTGGCTCCTCGAGGAGACGATCAAGACGGTCGACGAGGCGCTCAAGGCCAAGGACGTGACGGGCGCGCGCAAGGTGCTAGCAAGGGTCCTAGATGTAGGTTGGCACCCATCTGAGCGAGCTAACCTGGCAGCTTGCGACCCACCCCTTCGAGTCGTACGGCGAGGACGGAGAATGCGCCGCCAACCCCTCGGACGAGGGCGTGGAGCGGATGCGCCTCTGTGGTCTCGGCCCTCAAAACTTCCTTGGCTTCCAGTGCAGCTGCAGCAGCTAGACGTGGTATTACCCGTAGTGTGTACGAATCTCTTGTACGATGAATTCTGTGGTAGAAGTTTGCGTCGGTGTTTCTGGTTGTTTTGGTGTGTGTTTTCGTTTTATTTTGTTGTCAGTGGTTTTTTTTGCTCTCGCTGCGAGCGTCTCTCTGTGCAATATTTCTTGCCAGCGTTCAATTGCGAGACGGAGCCAAGTTGTATGCTGCAGCTGCATGATGTCCACCTCAACGCTCTCACGCCTACGCGCCTACTATACACTACACGACACGACGCTTGGATGGCGACCTCGACCTGTCCGACCGTCTCCTGTCATCGCTACGCCGTTGTCAGCTAACCCAGACACTGGTACTACCCTCCTACTCACTCGTGCTTGTCCCGGTCACTCCTCTCACGGTCGCGGTCGCGCCTGTCCCGGTCGTCATACCGGCTCCTCTCACGGTCGCGGTCGCCGCCATACTTGTCGTCCCGGTGACGGTCACCATACCTGTCCTCGTCGCGGCGCCTGTCATCGCGGTCGCCGTACCTGTCCCGCTCACGGTAACGGTCGCGGTCGTCATACCGGTCCCGGTCGCGGCGGTCGTAGTCTCTCCTGTCGCGGTCGCGGTCGCGTTCGCGGCGCTCGTCCTCGACTAGCTCGCCAGCCTCGCGCTTGCCCTTGTCGCCGTGCCCGACGGAGGGGAGCTCGTCTGCAGGAGGCACGCGGGGGTGGTGCGTCGGCGTGTGGGGGATCGAGTCGGCCGGGCCAGGGGCACCAGTCGGCGCAGTGTGGGCATGCGCTGCCGGAAGCGGCCAGGGAGGGATTCCGCCCGGGCGAGGAGGGGGAGCCGCACCGCCAGACGGCGGTGGCCCTTGTGGTGGACCACCCGGTCCGCGGGCCTGCATCCGCTGCTCGGCCCACCCGGCCATGATCTTGCGGAGCTCGTGGAATCCGAGATGCATCTTACCGCCAAAGTGGTCGGCAAGACGCTTGTCCGAGTCGAGGACACTCAACATGGCACCACAGATCTCACAGACACGGAGCTTCTGGTGGCCCGAGGCACCGGCGTTCTCGTTGAGAATCTGCAGCTCCTTCTCCTTGTCCGTCTTGAGCTGCTTGAGCGCGTCGACGGCCGCGAGCTTCTCCATCGACTCCTCGACCTTGCCGGCCTCACCGAGGGCCTCAATCTCCTCGGTTCCACCCTGGATGGACAGCTCGATCTCGCCAATCTCTCTCATCAGGTCGACCGTCTTGCGGTTCTCCTCGGGCGTCTTCTCGAGCTTGCGCTGCGATGCGCGGATACGGCGGTCACACTCATCAACAAACTGGTAGATGTTGTTCTCGTGCTCCTGGCGGAAGGCGTTGATGCGCGGGTCGTTGGGGTTGGCCTCCTGCGCCTCCTTGAACTGCTTGAGAATGCGGTCTGAGTGCGTCTTGGGGCATGGTCCCAGGTCCATTTTCTTGCCGCTGTCAGCGGCGAGTTGCGAGCTGGCCGACGAGTCGATCACTTACCGTGTTGCTAAAGGTGTCGTGCAAGCAGGTGCCGAAGAGGTAGTCGCGGCAGACCTTGTCGTTCCACCAGTCGAGGTTGGGGGGCTGGAATCCCATCGCCTCGGGGCCCATCATTTGCTGTGTGCGCCCAGGCGGGGATGGAGGATGGGAGGCAAGAAGGCGAAGGGAAGGGTAGCAGATTGAGATGGAGGAACAAGCCGTGAGCTTTTGACTCTACCGGCGCGCGTTTAGACTCACCTCGAGCAGCTTGCGCTGCATCTCTGCCATCTTGCCCATGTTGGATCCAAGCTCTTGTTAGGTTAAGAGCCGCCAGGCGATGATGTAAATGGATGAGTGGAACTCGAGCGACCGAGACCAACATTGTTCAGAGATCGGTTGTAACCAAGTGGGCTGTGACGGAAGCAAATCTGGATGAAAGAATCCCCGCCAGTTAGGCGTGTGGCGCAGCGATGGCAACCACGATGACACCGACGACGGAAACGGTAGCGAGAACAGCCAGTTTCAGATGTCCCGGGCTCAGTGGAAATGAATTGTGTGCAGATGCATGTGGTAGTGTCCCTGGGACGCGTTTCTATTCGGCTTCTTCGACCTCAACTTCAGAGGACAACCTCGTCCTCCTCGCCGTCCTCAAACGTAGGGAGGGAGAAGTGCTCCTCTTCCTCTTCCTCGTCGTAATCCAAGTCGTCGCCACCAAAGTCAATGGCGAGGATACCGCTAGCCAGGACATAGGTGATGAACGCAATGCCTGCACCAGCAAACCACGCATAGCGGCCCCAAGCAAACTGCCGCGCCTTGGCCTTGGCCTTCTCCACCTCGTCCGGATCAGCCCCGGCGACCTCGGGGGAGGAGCTCTCGCCGCCTCCACCAGCCGCTTTGGGTAGGCTGAGCCGCAAGCTGTCCACAAGGCTCGGCTGGGGAGGGGGAGCAAGGCGCTGCACCGCGCCCCAGCCGCCGGGGAAGACGGCGCTCAGCACCGCGTCGTGGTGCGCGACGAGGACGGGGTACGTTTCCCTCAACAGATTCGACAGCAGCGGGTTGGGGAGGTTGGTCGATAGGACCAGCGTGAGCTGAGAGAATAGAGCCAGGTCGAGCGACGAGGGCCTGAGGGTTAGCGTACGCCCTGGGGCAGCCAACCCACCTGGAGCCAAAGAAGAACTTGTCACGGCCCAGCTTGCGCACCAATGGGTCAAATGCTGTCCGGGCACGCTGGAGGATCTGGCAGGTCAGCGTCTACCAGGAGCGACAACCTACAGTCTCCTCGCCAAACTTGCGCTGACGCTCGGCGGTCTCCCTGCCCGAGTTCCATCCCGACCAAGCGCGGTCCGTCTTTGTGCCTCCCGGGCCGACGACAAAGCTGTCCTCGAGGCGCTTACGGTCCTCTTCTGCCGCGTCGCCTGATCGTTAGCCCATGCTCTGCCCTCCCAACGCACCATAGTTGAGTCCGCCGACACCCCACAGCCCGACCGCGTCGAGGCGTGCCTTGACGATGCCCTTCAACCGCTGCGGGACGTACAGGTTCGTCGGGAAGGGGCACGCCGCGAGCTGCGCCGCGCTGATGACGGGGTAGTTTGGTGGAAGGGAGTAGAGCGAGTGGTTCTGGCGTGTGTGTGAGCGAGCTGGGGCCGGCGGGACACTTACGACGAGGTCGGTGATCTGCCCGTCGATGTAGGCCTTCCACACGTCCGCGTCGGCGGCTTGCGCGGGGCTGAGGTCCGCATCGGGATCGTTCCAGCCGGAGAGGTACGAGAGGGAGCCGGTCGGGATGGCCGCGTCGTTCTGTGCGACATAGGCCTTGCCTGCGGGGCGTCAGTTGGACACAACGTGAGGAACTCACCGTTGGCCGCCCAGTCGGCCGTTTGGACGCCTGGGTTGATGCCGCCGGCGCGAACGGTCGCTAGGAGGTAGATTGACTCGCTGTCCGAGGCCGGAAGGGGAGTAAGAGGAGGCGTGGTGTACACCACGACTTTTGGTTTGGACATTGTTGGTGAGTGTGAGAGAAAGGTTGAAGATCAACAATCTTGAAGGACGGCCAGAACCGCGAACTTGTTGCTTTTCACCGACGTCAATGTGGAGGCCGGCCACAGCCAAACAGGCACTGGGCAGCCTCTGCCACCCCCAGCGGCTCCATCCAGCATCAAACATGCAAAGGGATATGTATAACTAACTACACAGTGCAGGACAATCGGTATATGTATATCTTGGGTATCGCAAAGACTCTGATGGTATGGTCGTAGTTGTTTATGTATATCTCACTTGGCAGCGGTCTTTGCAAACCTCATGAACGCGCTCATACCGCTCATGAAGCCTCCTCCGCCCGTCGCGCCATAGTGGCTGAGGGTGTGGCCTTCGTCGTCGCGCCAGACACCATCCGCCTCAACGCCTCCATATTGCATCGTGTTTTGGTTGGTGAAGAGCGCTGGAGAGAATGGTCAGCGCTGCACGGAGGCCACAACACTCCTCACTGCACTCACTCTCAATCATTTCCTTCGTCTGCTGCTTGCTGTCCAGGATAACGTTTACTTCTGAACTGTGGAAGACGGACTGGGTATCCATGTTGCCATTTCCAAGACACATGACCTCGTCGTCAAAGGAAGCAAACTTGATGTGACAGTTACGCTGCTTCTTGACGGCGTTTAGAGGTCGCACTTGGTCCTTGCCAGTGTACCAGTACACCTTGAGATGCTTGGACTTGCCCTCGGCGCCGAGCTTCTTGTAGAGTCGGTCGACGACCTGCTCGTTTGTTCCTCCCTGGAACGGAATACTCTCGCCCTGGTCGTTGAAGCCCAGGTCAAGAAGCAAGACGACTTCGACACCACGGCGACATGTCTGCTTGATGGCTCGGACGATGGGACGGGCGTTGAGGGTTGGCGTCTGGATCAGCACACGCTTCTTGGCGTAGCGGAATCCAGCGAGCCATGCTGCGTTTTGGGGGTTTCGGATATCCTGGTGGCCAGGCATACCATGGGGCCGGCGGCAAGTCATGGCCACTGGGAAAGGAGTGTGTGGCGAGTGGACGACGTGAGGTCGGAAAGTGTCAATGTCGTCAGAGTCGTCCACGGTCGCCCATGCTTCAGAGAGAGCACCGGCATCTGTCGGAGGGGTTAGCAGCGTATCCTGCGGTGGCCACAAGTTGACGACATACTGAATCGCTTTGACAGCTTGAAGAGTCGCTTTGATCCAGCTCCATCCGGAATGGGCTCGTCCATGGAAACCTTGGGGCGGTAGGTCGGGGTCGCCGCGCCAGACGGCAGGGGGCTGTCATCGTAGTAGTTCCGGCTTGGTGTCCGAGCGCCCGTTGCGCGAATTGGTGTTCTTGTTGCTGATTGACCCGGAGTGCGAACTCCAGTAGCCAGGTGCAGAACGGGACGACCGTTTCTGCCAGTTTCTGGTACCGCAGCCGTTGGGGCGCTATGTTCAGCCGCCACGTCTTCCTTGACCGTCGGCATCTCGGTCACGGTCTGGAAGGGGCTGTCGGTGACGGTGCTGACCGACTCTTGCTTGCTGTCGGCATCACCGTGGAGAGACAAGGGAGGAATGCTGTCAACATGCGTGGTATCCTCGGTCCTGGCGGGCGAGTTGAGGGCGTCGTCATCAGTGGTGTCTCCGACCGAGAATCTAGCATGCGATGGTGTGAAGGATGCTTTTGTCTTGAGCGGAATGCCGTGTAGGGATGGTGATGTTGGGGCCGATACTGATGGCGCCGTGTTGCGGGCGTTGGCTGCAGTGATGGCTGCAGTTTCCGAGTCTTGATATTCTGAACGAGCAAGCTTTGTGAGGTCTGTGGCGCTCGTTCGACGGCTGCCAGGGCGACTGCCAAACCCGAAGCGCTCTCCAAAGTCACGAATCTGCGTCATGGCGTTGGCTGAGCGCAGGGCAAACTCTTCTTGCGTATGTGAGATGTTCTGCCTCTGGTTTGCAATGACTTGGCGCACTGCCTCATACAGGCGATCACGGGTAGGGTGTGCCGATTCCGCACCCGACCTGGCGCGCTCGTCATCCAGGTCCTGGGCTTGGCGACGAAGCAGAAGCCGTGCGGCTCTAGCAGCCTTCATGATCTCAATGTCGGAAAAGTAAGGGTTGCGGTCCTGGAACAGGTAGCGGATCTCGCCAGTCTTGGGGTCCCGAGGAGGGTCATACGGCTTGTCGATCCGGGGAAGGGGTGGCTCTAGCTTGTTGTGCCATGAGTGAAGCGCAATGTCGTAAAATGAGTCGACAACGGGGCCTTCCAGATGCGTCATCATCTCAAGATTCGGGCGGTCTGGGGGACGAGTCAGATCATCCACAAAAGAACACTCCACCCACCTTGAATGTTGTTGCTGTTCAGAAGCACCACCTTGCGATCCACAATCAAGAACTTGCAGTGGAACGTGCCAAGAAGCATCTTGTGAAAGTTCTGGCCGGGTCAGCGTTGATGACTTTTTGCCGAGCACTCGTCGTCCCACTCGTCCCACTCACGATGACTTCCAGGTCCAGTCCGGGAATGTCTTCCTTGGCTGGGAGATCCAATGGCGTCCACCCCGACGACTTGACCGGAGCGTGGGCATTCCATATCTGCTCCAAGCTTCCGCGGTCGTACATGATCTTGACGATCACTTTGGGCCGCTTGGCCTCCATGACCTTGGCCGAAAGGTCACGAAGCGCCCCCGACACCGTGTTGACCGAGTCGGAGGGCCTACACACAAGGGTCAGCGCCGCACCTACGCCTCTTTCCTACGCCCCAGTAGCACTCACTGCCAGTAGTTTGTGGCCAGAAAGATCTCTTCCTTTGCGCGTACAATGACGTCACGGTAGTGCTGCATGATGTCGGGGATGACAGAGATGATGCTGAGGGGCATGGTCGTGGTGCTGCCAAGCAGGTCGGGCGCGCACATGCCAGCCAAGGGGTCGCGCTTTGTCGTGGGCATGATCGAGAGGTACATGTTCCAGAAGAGTTCAGAGACGACGACGCCTTCGGCGTCCTCATCTGCGAGTCGCCAACCGGCCTTGCGTCGGAGCTCTGCGCCTCGCTGCTGCCAGTGTGCGAGCTCTTCGGGTGTCATGCCGTCAATGACCGAGTGCTTGACCTGAAACCTATGCGCGAGACGGACGAATGGGTTGGGCGACGGAAACAGGCGCCGCTTTGCCGTGCCAACAGTGTGGGATGGATTAGCAGCAATGTACTGGGTCAATGTCTTCTTGGTATGTGGAGCTGAGGTGTGGTCTTTTGGCTCGTGGCTCGAAGCAGTGACCGCGCCTGCCGATGAATCCTCGTCGCCATTGTTGTTGTGGGCGGCGGTGGCTGCTGCTGTTGCAGCTAGTGGTGGTGCTGATGAAGGCGCAGGTTGTGGTGGATAGTGGTGGCTGTGCTCGCCACCAGTACCGTTGGCGGATTGTGGTTCGGTGGTCGGCTCGAGCTGCAGCGGCGTCAATGGTGACGGTGCCGGAAGGACTGGGGCTGGAGAGTCGGATCCGCCTGGTCGTCGGGGTGCAAGCTCGACCATTGTCATGGCCGTCGTGTGGCCAGCTGGGGCCTTTGATGCTGCTGTTGCGATGGGCGGCGATGGGGACGGGCGGGGGGAATGTGGGCTAGAGTGATGCAATGGTTGAGGGAAGGTGGAGAAAGAATGAGATCCAGCCGTCGGTCGGTGGTGGTTGCAACGAGGTCGAGTGACGTCGAGGGTCCCGAAGGGCAGGCAACTTGATGGAGCGCGGTTGGGAGTGGGGGCTATTTCTGGGTGACGACGACCCGCCTGGGGGCTAAAGAGCCACCGAGGGAAATGCGGTGTGGGCACAGCAGAGGGCAGCAGCACGCGACCTCGACTGATGCGACGATGACAAGGATAAGAAGATGCGGATGCGAATGTGGGTGGATGCGACGATGCGTAGAGTTACAAGTGATGCGTGCGTGGTGGCTGCAAACGACGACACCATGCACACGGCACAGCACACACAGTTGGTGCACACAAACGACACACTGCTCAAAGAAGCAGAAGGGGGGTGAGATGTAATAGACGCCTGGCTCGTCCCTGTCGACCATTTACCCCTTAAACCCACGAGGGGATGCTCTCTTGCTCATGCTTACTGCTCCCATTGCGATGCAATGCATCAGCCTGCAGCCTGCAGCAGCCTGCAGCGCGTGCAAGGTGGTTAGATTCCCGAGGATTGCATCCTGTGCAGCTATTGAGTAATGTTACTGGCTAGATGTGCTTTAAATGGACTAGTGAATGCGTATGCCGTGGGTCTCTGATGTCTTGCTTGGGACAAGCGAGCGACTGAGCGTCGCTGCAGCTCCTGAGAGGCGTGCACAAGACACCTGCCAAGAAATGCAAAGCAAAGCAGAGACTGCGGTCAATCATGATGCGTCGATGCGCGACTGGGCACTGACAGCAGATACGCAGTAGCAAGCACATGCACGACGAAGCCAGCAGCACCCAGGCCAGTCCAGTCGAGCCCAACTGCACCCCACCCACCCACCCATCACACCGCCCCCACCACTGTGACGTTGATCATCCTCGATCACTCAACGCCCATACAGCCCCCAAAAGGGGGGTGCCGCTTAAACTCCGCCCACCATACAACGCCGCAACGTCTCCGCCTCCACCTCCACCTCTCTCCCTCTGGCCTATTTACCCGGGCTTGCCGGAAACCGAGCCGCCAACCGCCCGCGCCCAGCCAAAAATACTTCCGCGTCCCCGCCCCCGCGCCAACCCACGGCTGCCCGTCCCATCGGCCCGGACCGATTCCACCCACTCTAACCGCCATCTGCCACCGGCTGCTACTCGACAACGCGACACATCCCTCCCCGATTAAATACCTCTTCACTCTTCACCTCACAACAACTCTTACCAGCACAACTCTACTTCAGATATCGCACCATACGCGTACTCTGAAACGACCCGCCGGTAAACACAGTATCTGATAACCGAAATTTCGGCAAATTCGCCTTATCGCTCCTACACCTCCTCCAACACCCCTCCTCGACCTCCCCCGTCGCCTCTCTTCAACCATGACCTTCCAGCAGGCTCCTCACAAGCTCCTTGTCATCCCGGGTCCGATCGAGTTCGACTCTAGCAGTGAGCCCGATTTTGCGTTCTATGCATGCTCTGCATGCTCTGCGTGCTCTTGAGCGAAAGAACGACTCAAAAATGTGGTTTGGGGGTCGAGATATGGTTGTGTGAAGATTGTGTGGTGATGTGGCACTTGTGGTGGTTTGTGGCGGATTTTTCGCGCGTCTTTGCGCTGGTCCGTTCCATTTTCAGACTACCACAGCCTAGCTCGCCCCCGCCTCTCCCGCCTGCCTCTAGAGTCGTTGGCTTACACTCCGTCCCACCCCCACATGCCCCTAGACCTCACCTGCCTTGTAGCCACAGCTGACACCCTCCCAGTTCTCCTCGCCAATGCCACTCCCGGTACCTCGCACGTGTCGCCTGCCTTCATCCCCGTCTTTGGTGACTGCCTGCGCCTCCTGAAGAAGGTTCTCTACGGCGAGAAGCCCGGAAACCAGAGCTTCCTGATCGCTGGCTCGGGTACCCTCGGGTGGGACGCTACTGCTGCCAACCTCGTTGAGCCCGGAGAGGATGTCGTAAGTAATACAGACGGGGACCATGCGTCACCTCTCGCACCCAGCGCTGACCCTGCTACAGCTTGTCCTTAACCACGGTTACTTTGGCGACTCGTTCGCGGACTGGTTAGTAAACCCGGCATCCGACGGCAGAATCAGGACCCGCCAAGCTGACGTTTCGCCAGCCTTGAGACCTATGGCGCCAAGGTGACCCAGCTCAAGGCGCCTATTGGTGGCGTTGTCTCGTGAGTCTGTGCACCGATTTGGTGTTCAACAGCTGACCGGTACCAGGGAGGCCGACCTTGTCGCAGCCCTCAAGTCCAAGAAGTTCAAGCTTGTCACTATCACCCACGGTGCGTAGAGAGTCGGAGACCCCATGGCACCCATTCTAACCTGATGCAGTTGACACCTCAACTGGCGTCCTCTCGCCCGCTGGCCGTTACGCCGAGCTCATCAAGCAGAACTCTCCTGACACCCTCATTGCCCTCGATGCCGTATGCTCGGTTGCCTCCGAGGAGATCCGCTTCGACGACTGGGGAATTGACGTCGTTATCTCGGCCACCCAGAAGGGTCTCGGTGTCCCTCCCGGTCTTTCGGTCGTTCTTGCCAGCGAGCGCGCCATCAAGACCCTCGAGGCCCGCAAGGCTCCTGTCGGCAGCTACTACATCTCGTGGAAGCGCTGGCTCCCGATCATGCGTGCCTACGAGGAGGGCCGCCCTGCTTACTTCGCCACTCGTGAGTACTGAGGTGTTGCGTTCTAGGTATCCCAACTTACCCCAAACAGCCCCCGTTCAGCTTGTCTACGCGCTCCAGGCTGGTCTCAAGGCCATTGTTGAGGGCCCTCAGTCGCTTGAGGACCGCTTTGCCGCCCACAAGGCTGCCTCGAACAAGATCAAGGACGGCCTCGCCCAGCTCGGTGTCGGCTTCGTCCCTCTCGGCCGTGAGATTTCGGCCAACGGCATGACTGCCGCCAAGTACCCCGAGGGCGTCACTGCCGCCGACGTCCTTCCCAAGCTTGCCGAGTGAGTAGCAAATGGCTCATGTGAACGAAGACTGCAACTGACTCCCCCAGGCTCGACATTGTCGTGGCTGGTGGCCTCCACAAGGACATTGCCACGACCTACTTCCGTATCGGCCACATGGGCGTCACTGCCGTCAAGACTGAGCGTGGCGACCTCGACAAGGTCCTCGCTGGCGTCAAGACTGTCCTCGACGCTGCCCGCGCGAAGAAGTAAGAAGGATAGATGGTTGTTAACAACGTGGTATACTCATACCGCGAAAAAGAATGCAGTTCGAATTGTATGAGTCTGCCCATGCATCTAAGAGCCCCACTGCTAGGCTGTGAACACGAGTGAGTGGTTCTTTCCCCCTCCTCCAAGCTTCAAGCAAAGAAACGTGCGCTGAGAAGACTGCGCTTTGTCGCTGCGTGATTTTGGTATGGTAGGTGCCGTCATTTGCGGAAGTGTGAGGCGCGTCATGGCGGGAATGGACAGTGTGGAGTGGGCGGTCAGAAGGTTTGGGCCGAGGGGTCAGCGGGGTGTCAGGTGTCTGTCGTCGGTGTCTTTCTGGGCGGCCACTCCTTGTACTAGTATCTCTTGGGCATGTAAGATTGGACACTGTTGCCGCCTGCTCTTGTACACACAGACACACCGCCTCCCTTGCCAAGAAGCAGCAGCCTGCAAGCCTGCCCAGTGTTCCAGGGAGAGCCACCACACCTTTTTCCCTTAGGCACCCACTTACCACGCGACTGCGCCAAAACAAGTCTACGCAGTTCTGCCCGTCCGCGTGTGCGTACCGCCCGCCGCGCGCGCGTTTGCAACGAAACCTCGTATCTCTCTCCAAGGTCGGTCTCACAGCCAGCCAGCCAACCCCGCACCTAGCTAGCTAGTCGACCTCGTCGTCGATCGAGCTCGCTCGCACCAACGTCAGTAGCAGCAACCGACGGCCGCCCGCCCCGCCCGCCGCTACCGCACCACCATGTCCTCCTCAACGTCGGTCCCGCGGGCGTCTGTTTCTCGTATGGCGATTGCACCATTCGCCCGCCTCCTGCGCCGCATGTCGATCCCGCTGCCGACCAACCTGCCGACGTCGCCGAGCCACCTCATCACGCCGGCCAAGCTCGCCGTCGTGGCGGCCTTCCAGCGCCTCGACCTGTCCCTGCACCCGCGGAGCACGATCGAGCGCGCGCGCAAATGGCAGCCCTCGGCCTCGGGCGTCGCGCAGCTCGCCATCATGTTCGCCGTCTGGGTCTACGCGCTCTGGGTCATGACCGCCCCGCTGCTGGTGCGCGTCGCCATTCCCGCGCTCTGGGCGCTCGTCGTGCTTGTCCCCTTCACGAGCCAGCTCATGTGGCCCGCAACGCCGGTGCTCACCTGGGTCATCCTCTTCTTCTCGGCGCGCTACATCCCCACCAACGCCCGGCCCGGCATCCACGTCAACCTCCTGCCCGCGCTCGAGTCGGTCATGTACGGCGCCAACATCTCCGACTTGCAGACCAGGTACACGCACCCGCTGCTTGATGTCCTCGCCTGGCTTCCTTACGGCGTGCTGCACTTTATGCTGCCTGTCGTCGTCGCCCTGCTGCTCTGGATCTTTGGCCCCCGCGGAAGCGCCCAGTACTGGGGCAAGGCGTTTGGCTTCATGAACCTCTTTGGTGTCATTACGCAGATTCTCCTGCCATGCGCGGCGCCATGTGAGTTGGGCTGGTGGAGCAGAAGTTCGTTCAACTGACAGTTACAGGGTACGAGATCATCCACGGCCTCACGCCGGCAAACTACAAGATGCCTGGTTCCCCAGGTGGCCTGCTGCGAATTGACCGTGTCTTCAACTCGAACGGCTACACCAACACGTTTGGCTCGGCGCCTCTGGTCTTTGGCGCCTTCCCATCTCTCCACTCGGGCTGTGCCGTCATGGAGGCCCTGTTCCTCGCCCACTTCTTCCCCTTCCTCAAGCCGCTGTACTGGGGCTACGTCGGAATCCTGTGGTGGGCGACCATGTACCTCTCGCACCACTACCTCATCGACTTGACTGGCGGCGCGAGCCTCAGTGTCCTCGTCTTCTACCTCTTCATGCCCGACGACTTCAAGGACATTGACAACATCCACTGGCCTTCGAGCGCGGGCGGCGGGTCCGGCGCGTACGAAATGGTCACGAGCAACGGCCACGCCGAGGTCGACTTTGACGAGGAGATTCGCAAGCTCGAGGAGGAGGGAGAAGACTCGGCAGTGCACGTGCACGACGACATTGAGAGCCGCGGCGAGGTCCCCGACTCGCCATCAAAGCCGCGCAACAAGAGGACGGTTAGCTGGGGAGAGACGCGCGTACTCGGAGAAGAGGGTGGCGCAGAGGGGTCGTCTGGCGCGTCCGGCCAGCAGCAGCCGGTCCCGGCCGCCGCTGCCGGCAAGCAGTAGTAGGATAATTATCGCTATTAGACGCTTCTACTCGAGCACAGGACAAGAGTAGAACACAGGGCAAGAGTAATACCAGCTCGAGTTCATTACAATGCAATGCAGATTCATACGAAAACAAGTGTGCGCCTGTCTAGAACGGCGACATCTTGTAGTCGCGGTCGCCGAGTCCGCCGGGGCGGGGCACGCGCGAGAAGTAGGAGATGACGCCCATGGCGCGGGCGCGGCGGACAAGCTTGCCGGCACGGCGCTGCGACTTCCACGTGAGGCCCGTCTCTGCGCGGCTGAGGATCTTGCCGATGGGGTTGATGAACGCGCCGGCCATGAGGGGGTTGAGGGCGTGGTCGACGGGGTTGGCTTTGCGGATGTAGAACGGGTCGATCTGCTTTGCGATGCGCTTGGGCGGGCCGAGGAGCGGGCGCTTCTGGCCCCTGTGTTCGCGGCCGTACAACTTGTCGTGGGCGTACAACATGGGCGGGGTGATCTGGCAAAGTCAGCACGACAGCAGCGGCCCAACGGCCCAACGGCCCAACCCACCAGGTTGGGACGGAACGGCTGGCGGCCGTCATCCTCGAGCGTGAGGTCGCGCATGCCGACGCTGCCGATCATGTTGCGCGCGGCGTCGTGCGGCGACTGCGGTGTCGCCTGCTGGGACGAGCCGGCCGCAGCGGACGACGAAGACGAGGAGGACCCCGCCGCGGTCGCCTGCGAGCCCGTCAGGCGGGCGAGGAAGTCGGCGGCGCTGGGGCCAGCGCGGGCGGGGGTGGTGTGCAGCGCACGAAGAGAGCGCAGGGGCGCGAGCATGCTTGGTCGGGACATTGTGGTGTGGGTCAACGGTCGACGAGGTTGGACTTTCTCGACGATGTTAGCTGTGGTTGAGATGAGAGCGAGTGTAAAGACGGAACTTTTCGGTGGCAGCCGGTTAGGCGCATAGCATCACCATTTCAGTCCCGCAAGCCTAAATCTACAGATCCATACAGCCAAACTACAAACACAAATACATGTCTCCCAGCAAGTAAAACCACATGCACACGATGCGCACGCAGTGATCAACTGGGCATCTCCTGCCTACCGGGACTGGCCGGCTGGAGACGACTCGCTATTCCCTCGTGAGGCCATTCCACGTTCACTGAAGAAGAACATGCAACGATTAAATATGAGGGGTGGGGGACGGGGGGGATGAGACGAAGACTTGTGCAGGCGACCTGCTCAGTGGGTAAGCTTACAGCCATGTATCGGCGGGATAGCTCGAGTGCATCGGCCTGCAACGTTGGGCGTCGCGTTGCGTTGCAGGCCGGGTTACAAGGTGAGAGTACAAGTGTGGAAGAGAGCAAGTGCAGAGGAGCGAGACGTGCACACGACATATTATATAGCCCTCGCCTGGCCGCTGAAGAGCTCGCCCCCCTCCTCGTTTCCAAGGCATGTGTCGGTCGCGACGACGCAGGGGGCGCCGCCCACTATCGTCACCCTTGTCGTCTTGCGTCCATCCAGACGTCGCAAAGGGGATGATGAGTCGACCGCCTGCGCAACAGCCGCCTGTGTGCCGGGCGTGTGTGTGGGCGGTTGCGCGTATGCGCCCCCCCTTCGCACCCACTACCATGCCAAGACTGGGGCACAACGTAAGTGGTGTCACACTAATGGCCTCCGCGTGACCGCTTTGGCACACTGCGAAACAGGTTGTGCGGTGCCACGGCCACTGGCGCTGGCGTGGTTGGGCAACATAGATCAGAAGCGAGGAGAAGCGAGGAATGGGATCAGCGTACCAGCGTGCGCAGCGCTTGCTGTTGGCAGGCGGCTGGCAGCAGGTCGGAATCAGGGCGGCACGGCGGCACCAGGCCCGTGCTGCTGATGCCGCACCGTGTTGCGTTGCGGGGGTCGGGGTCTCCAACTCACCCAGCCCAGGTACTGTGCACCTGTGGGTCTGTTCACCAGCTGGCACTGCGCCCTGTCCGTGCTCGCTCACTCGCTTTCTTGCTCGGCATCTTAGCGAGCTCCACATGCGCCCTCGCCATGATTCTGCCAAACCAGCTTGCGGACTCGCGCACTAGGCAGATGGTCTTTGCCGCGGTGGTGCGAGCGAGCAGGAGAGGGCGCAATTGAGCCGAGCAGGCGGCACACGGCGAACGCGCGTACCTTTCCACCCACCCCGCCAGGCACAGATGGAGGTGATCGCTGTGCGTTTGTCGTCGTCTTGCTGCACCCATGTGCCGGGCGAGGTGCGGGGCGATCAAATGACGCTGCCGCAGGCATCGATATCCGCCCGGCGTGTCCAGTGATGGCTAAATGCCTCTGCGCTAATTACATGCCTTGCAGCGTGTGATGTGTTTGGGTTGACGAGTGTGTGTTTGACTTTTGGGCACGGGTTTCGGACCTGACTTGGCCTGTGCGGGGTTTGGCCAGCGACCAGTGACGCAACCCAGACACGAGCCACAGAGTCAGCAGGCCAAAGCAGCGCGAGGGGGAGGGCAGCTACCAGCGCCAGCGCCAGTGCAGCAGCAGGAGCGCCCACTCTAGCCAAGCCCATGCTTCAGACGCCGCCGCCACTGCCGCCTCCGCCGCGCCTCCGCCCCCCGTCATTGAGCCTGAGCCAGTGCCGCCGCCGCCGCCCGCCCGCCCGCCTACCTGCCTGCCTGCCCGCGACCGCCTTCGCTTCCCCGAGCAATGACCCCACCACCCCCACTCACCCACCCACCCATTCATGTCGCAACAGTCGTGCTCGTGCTTGCTTGGCTCGTTCGCTCGCATATGACGACAGCTGGGTCACCTGCAGCAACCCCTGCACTGGCACTCCTGTGCTGCTCATCCCCCCCTACCCCATCCATCCATACAGCCAGCCGAGCCGCCGCCGCCGCCTCCGCCAGCTTCCGTTTGATCGACAAACAAAGGATCGACACGGCGCATCCCATTCACCATCATCATCTTGCTTCTCCTTCTGTCACAAGGCAGGCGCGCCATTACATCTCGACCCAGCGACACAGTCCACGGTCCACTGGTCACTCACTGAACAGGGGCGTGACCACTCGGACCACAACACAACCTCTCCTTCCCCCACGCCTGACGCATCATATCACACACCCCTAACACGCTAGACCACAATCGCACAGCATCGCTCGCGTCTTGATCCAAAGTTCACACCAAACACGCATCGCATCACAAAGCTCGAGCACGGTCTCCATCGTCAAAAGCCGGGCCTCCAATGCCTGCAAGGACAAGGCGAGCGGCCAACGCGTCCAGCACCAAAGACATCTCATCTCTAGCCCCACCAACATCGTCGTCTTTGGGGAGCTCGACCACATCACATTCAATCACGGCGAATGTCAACATGTCAAGTCCGGGCCCAAGTAGGGAGCCTGCATTTGAGATGGTTATTCTCGGATGTGGGGGAGGTCCCCTGGAGACAGACTGCTCTGGGTGAGTTGGCTGCGTACTAAAAGGAAGGGCGGTTGCTGACGATCATAGCTACCTGGTCAAGCCTCTGAAGAGCCGGTGGGAAGATGGAGTCCTCGCGTTGGAAGGCGGTATGTTTGGTGTTCACCTCGGCTACTGCTCTGCGTGTGACTGACCATCCTCCCTCCAGGTTCGGGCATCGGAGCTCTGGCCAACCTGCTCAAGACACAATCTCCTACGAGCCTGTTTCCTACTGTTGTCTTCCCCGAGACACATACGACGCCAGTTCTACAGGCAGCGTACATCTTCTCCTTCCTCACGTGAGTTGACCGAGTCGCATGGCGTGCTGACCAATGTGACAGGTGCTACCTCATCACCCATGCCCATCTCGATCATGCGGCCTCGCTCATCATGATGTCTGGCTCTGTTCCACCTCGAATCCGCGAACCGTATCCGAGTGGACACGCCCATACTCCGTCCTCGGGGACGACGCCGCCGATCGACATTTGCCCTCCTCGGCGTATCCCAGTGTACGCACGACGAGAGACACTCGATAAGCTCGCCGGGGCGTACGGAGGCGGACTATGGCCAGAATTGTCCACTTGGGCGTTAGAGCAAGATCCTAGCAACGGCGGCAAACGCAAGCGTAGAAGAGTCGAGGAGGACCTGACCGGTGTTGGGCCTATGTTCTCAACGTAAGCTCCGACTGAACTGATGGGCACAATGTCTTATCACTAACCCATTCAGGCTGGACGTGAGCAAAGATCATAGCCAGCTGCACTGGACGTTGCCAGTCAGCACTCTGCTGTTCCCCACGTCACACGGGTGCACTTCGCAAGGAGCCTACCCGTCATCCGCCGTCTTTGTTCGATACGACCCATCTCTCCTCTCCACCGAGCCACAAGGTTCGGCGTCGGCCAGTGCCAGCCAGAGCAAGTTATCCACACCACCCGACGAGGAGAGTGTCACCGGGGACGGCGTCGGTGGGGCTTCATCGGGAAGCGAGTTCCTCTTCTTCGGAGACGTGGAGAGCGCTTGGAGAGCGCCGTCCGAGGAACATATCGATAAGAAAAACGGCGAACTTGCGCATGAGCTCAATACCGCCATCTGGCGACGGGCTGCCCAGAGTTTTGCCCAAGGGCGACTGTCGTCGATCTTTGTGAGTCACCCAGGCTCAAGTGCCAGCGGCTGACCGCGAGCAGATCGAGTGCTCGTACGATTCATCCCGCCCAGCCGCCCTCATGTATGGCCACCTGTCGCCGCCAGGCATTCTGCACGAGTTGCAGACAATGGCGTCCTTCCTTCCAAAGGGGCCGTGAGTACCCAGTCACTTGACCGCTGCTGACGTTTAAACAGCCGGCCTCTGGAGGGACTTCACGTGTACGTGACGCACATAAAAGAGTACCTCGTTCCGCACCCGACGGGTCTCACATCCCGCGAACTCGTTCACAAGGAGCTGCTGGCCCTCACCGAGATTCACAATCTTGGCGTCGAGTTTCACATTGTATCCCCAGGAGATCGTCTGTGTAAGTGCGGGTGTGTGTTGGGCTGTGTCAGTACTAATTCCACAGTGATATGAGGCCGATGATGGAGGGGCCGGTTGAGCCGATAATAGATAAGAAGTTGTTGAAGGGTGGGTGCGACAGGTCACCGCAAGTGTATCAGCAGTGTTTCCATGTGACTTGAACGACTGGCGAGTTGCTCAGCAGGCTGAGGTTATCAACCCGGTGCAATGGCATGCCGGTGTGGTGACACAAATGGCTGCAGTCATGAACATGAACCTTTGTAAGCATATGTTCGGTTGGTGAAGGATCAGACCGAAATGCGGCGTCCACGATCGCGAGATTATGTGATTGCCGGCGCTTGTAGCGTGATTGACTTTTTGGAGTTCGTTCCGAGTGATCGGCTTCGTCCGACCCATCAAACTCACCCGTCGGGGTCGTTGATAATCTGCAAGGCGTGCCGCAATGTGTCTATTACTCATTGTCCCACAGAGCAGCAGGAGCAGCAGCAAGATGCCGACACTCCAGCCGCTGTCATCGTCGTCGCCGCCGACGACGCTATCGATGGCCGGCACCGCCGTCGCGCCCACAACCCAGACCCACCCCGATCGGCGACCCCAAAGCCTGAGCAGCGAATCCGCCACGGCAAGCTGCAGTTCCGAAGGCGGCGGGTCAAAGCCGCCCCTCCCTCCCCCCGGCATCCAAATAACGCGATACCGGTCGCTCGAGGGCGTGTCGCCCGCTGCGCCGCTCGCGCGCATCCTCTCGCCGCGCCGGGACGGCCCCGCATCATCTCAAGATTCAGACGACGACCGGCACCCGAACCCCTACCCCGGCTCCGGGACGCTCGACGACCCGTACCTCGTCGACTTTCTCCCCGGCGAGCGAGCAAACCCGTACAACTGGTCGTCGGCGTACCGGTGGGGCGTGACCGCGGTCGTGGCCGTCTCGACGCTGTGCATCGCGTTCTGCTCGTCGGCTTACGCCTCCACGCTGGGGGATGTCGAGCGGCGCTTCCACGTCTCGACCGAGGTCGGCATCGTCGGCCTGAGCCTCTACGTCCTTGGTGCGTGGCGGCGTGCGCTTTGACGCTTTACGCTTTACTAACCACCTCTGACTCACTCAGGCTTTGGCGTCGGACCACTCATCTGGGCGCCACTGTCAGAGATCTACGGCCGGACCGCCGCGTTCGCAATGTCGTACCCCTTGTTCTGCGTCTTCAACCTCGTCTGCGCCGTCTCGCAGAACATTGAGACGCTCCTCATTGCGCGTCTGCTCGCTGGCACATTCGGCTCGTCGCCCATCACCAATGCCGGCGCCCAAATCAGCGACATGTGGGCGAGGTGCGTCCATCCGCTGCCTGCCACACTGGGGCCTTCCGCTAACACTCTACAGCCACGAGCGTGCATTGGCCACGACGCTCTTCTCCCTCGCCCCCTTCCTAGGGCCAGTGTTCGGCCCCATTGTTGGCGGCTTCGTGGCACAGTACAAGGGCTTCCGCTGGGTCTTCTGGGTCCAGTTCTTCTTCTCCCTGTACGTGTGGCGACACCCCCATACACACACGCACGCCAGTGCTGACCATAAAACCCCAGTGTAATGCTCATACTCACCTTCTTCCTCGTCCCCGAAACATACGCCCCGACACTGCTGCGCCGCAAGGCCAAGCGCCTCCAGCAAGAGGCCGACGACGCCGGCACAGGCGAACACTTTATCGCCAAGTTCGATAAGGTCAAGCTGGCCCGCGCAGAGGTGTTCAAGGTCAACATGAGCCGCCCGTTCCAGCTCATCGTGCGCGAGCTCATCGTGTTCTCGCTTGGAATCTACGGCGCAATCGTCTACGCGACGCTGTATCTCTTCTTCGCGGTATTCCCCATCGTGTTTCGGCAGTACCGCGGCTGGTCTCGTGAGTGTTACTCAGTGCTCAAGCTAACACCGCCCAGTCGGCGTCTCCGGCCTCGCCTTCACGGGCATGGGCGTCGGCCTCATCATCGGCAACTCCCTCACGCCGCTCTTCCCCAAGTTCTACAACCGTGCCGTTGCCAACGCCGCTGCCAGAGGTGAGAAAGTCGCACCCGAGGCCCGCCTCCCCGCCGCATGTATCGGTGCCGTCCTCCTCCCTGTCGGCCTCTTCTGGTTCGCATGGACATCAACCCCAAACGTACCCTGGATCGTGCCAATCATCGCCTCTGTCCCCTTCGGAACGGGGTTCCTCCTCATCTTTTCATCAATGACACTGTATCTCATCGACGCGTACGAGCTCTACGCTGCTTCAGCACTCGCCTCGGCCGCTGTCCTCAGAGCCATCTTCGCCGCCGTGTTCCCCCTCTTCACAACCTACATGTACAAGAACCTCGGCCTCCACTGGGCAGGAACTCGTGAGTACTCGGGTCGCCAACATTCACACTAATCTCCCCAGTCGTCGCCTTCCTCTCTCTGTCATGCACGCCGATGCCGTTCCTATTTCATCGCTACGGCTACGTCCTTCGAAGAAACTCCAAGTACGCGCCCTCGGCACCGCGAGATGCCAACAACGTGGCCAAGGTGCCACAGCCTAGGGACCAAGAGGCCCTTGAGCCAGAATATGGTCCTCACGCCGGGGAACACGTCGAGGCGGATCGTGAGAAGCGCACTGAGTCGGCCGTATAGACGTATAGATGATCCAAATGCTTTGTATCAATATGCTGCTAGGTGTATGGAATATGCTATGCGACACTTGTTCATCAGACCTCGTCGCCGGCGTAGCGAACATCGCCGTTGTCTTCTAGCCACGCCATCCACTTCTTCAGGTACAAGCTTCCCTTGCTCACGGTATCTGAGTCTCCAACGACACACTGGCTGTCAGTCCTAGTCTCACACCATTCTCTCACCAGCTGACGACGAGGTCGTGTCATTGCGACATTGAGTCGACGGTACTCTCCAAGGAATCCAATGTCCCCAGTGTCATTGGAACGCACCAGACTGAGAATGATTGCCTTGCTGTCAGCGACATGTCGCTCTTTCCGCAAACTCACATCACGTTCCTGGCCTTGCAGACCGTCGACACTTCCAATCGTCATATCGGGGAACTCCTCTTGCAATGCAGATGAGATGAGCGACACCTGCGCCTGGTATGGTGTGACGATGCCCACTTCAGACGGTGGGACGCCGGATGCCACCTGGATGGTGAGAAAATGTCGGGGTGAGAACCGCCACTTACCAGCTTGCGTGCCCACTTCGCCACAATCGTAGCCTCATTATCATTGCTCTTGCTTCCCTCACCGATCGAGCCCTTCGAGTCCCCGTCCGTGCGCTCAAAGAACTCGCACCCGGCGGTGTCGAAGAAGACGACAGTGTGACTCAATAAATCCTGTGAGTCTTCACTCGATGGGTTGACAATCGTGGGGAGATCCAGAAGGGTGTGGTCGGCGACGGATGGGTCTGAGAATAGTTCGTCGTTGTACAGCGTGGTCGCTGGGAAGGCAGCAATGTTCTTGTTCATACTGATGGGATGTCAGCCGCCTCTCACGCGATGGGCTGCTCACCGATATTGCACCTTGAGGACCTTCTTGATTCCAGCCCCGTAGAGCCTCTCAAGTCGATCAAACAGAGTGGTTTCAAGGGTTCGAGGGGGGCGCAGACGTGTTTGCCCCTTGACATTCTTGTCGTCCTTGGGCACCGGGGCATCCGCTTGAGAGGCCGTGGCTTCAGCATCCGACTTTGACTGAACCTCGGCCTCCTTGGAAGTCGCGCCTCCCGCTGCCCCGGCCTTGCCATTGCTCTGTTGAGCCTTCTTCGTCTTTGACGCATTCTCAGGCTTTGCCAGAATAGTCGGAGGAAGCTGTCCAAGTCAGCGAACGTTGTCCGCTTGAAACGTCACGCACCTGCTGAGGATCACCAGCGAGAATGAGCTTCTTCGCCTTGAGAATAGGCACCCAGCAGACCGCCTCGATTGCCTGTGTAGCTTCATCCACGATGGCGATATCAAACGCCAAGTTGTTGAGCTGCTTGGCTCCCGCCGTGTGGCAGGTTGCAAGAACGACCCGAGCCGACCTCACTACGTTCGTGACGACTTTGGCCTCGCGCTGGCGATACCTGGACTGGTTCAGCATCCGGCGTCGCCGCGCCCACTCACTCTTTTCGGAGCTCGCGCACCTCCTCCCACTTCTTGCCACGCTCTCGTCCCTTGACAGCACCCTTCTCACCACGCTTCCTCCCCAGGTCGCCCAAGTGGCCGTTGATCTCCTTGCCAATGTCGCGAACGAGCTCTCCGCCATCGCTATTCGTAGCCCGCCAGTCAAGAGTCTCATGTAGGAGGTCGCGGTGGACGCGAGTCGGGTGGCCGAGACGCAGAATAGAACCTGGTGGTAGGAGAGTCGAGTACGGGGCTTGCTGAGACAAGGCGTGAAGGCGAAGGAGCAGGTTATCGAGTGCCAAGTTGGACGGGGTAGTCACCAGGATGCGTGGTGGCTGCGTGGTACCCTCTGCTGCCGGCCGAGCAAGGAGCTGAAAGATGAGCTCGACGAGGGTATGCGTCTTTCCCGTCTGCCCTGTCAGCTTCAGCTCCTTGTATCGCAGCTTACCCCCGGAGGCCCATGAATGCACGCAACCTGGTCCGCTCGAAGACAGAAATCGATCGCCTCCTTCTGACTATTGTTCAGCCGGTCACCAAACCAGCGTATGGCAGGGTCGTCCTCTGGCAGTGCCGAGATTGGCCGTGGAACGTGGTCGCTCCAGGTAGGTTGCTGCATGCCCAGCAAAGATTGGATCAGAGGGATGTTGGCGTTCGTCGGCACCTTGGTGTCGGCAGCGCTGTTGTCCCCGCCAACAGCCTCCTCGGGCAGGATGATGCGCTCCAAGTGCTTGAGGGTACGCGACATGCGGTCAAAGGTTGCTGAGTTGGCGAGCTTCAACCTGGGCACTGTTAGGCGGCTGAATCCAGCATGACGCACAATCTTAGCCTCTCGGGCAGGTCTACATCCTTGCCTTCGCTGACGGCGACGACGACCCGTTCGGGGGTCACCTGTCGGACGTCAGCGTGCTGTCCACCGCCAAGATGTCGGCACCTACTTTGGATACCACCCCTTCCAGCCCGACTGACTCATCGCTCTTCGCCTTGGACTTGCTCTTGCCTCCAGAGGTGGCGACATGCTCTTCGATCCGGACGGGGTCTCCGCTCCGGAACGAGTGCGGCGGCAGGGCAGTGTTGACATGGTATGCGAGGGGGCGACACAGCTCAATCAAACTGGTGGGTCAGCAGGATTCACCATCACCGTATCTCACCTCTTTCCGCCCAGACCAACGCTAATGGACGCGACACCGAGGCCACCGAGCGAGAGCCCTCGCTGTTCGAGAAGCTTAGGGCTGCAGTTGGAATTGAGGAGCCGAGTTTGCTCCTCTTCTTCGTCCCGTTCTTGCTGCAAAAGCACCTGGTGGCGAGAGATGAACTCTTTCAGGTCCTCCCTGGATGGCTGCTGCGGTTGGAGAAGACCAGGAGCCGCCATGTTGATTGAACGAGACTGAGTTGGAAGTTGTCGACAATGATCGAGGATGACCAAGTGGATCAGTTGAATCGAACCCACCTCCACCGGGTCCGAAACTCGCACCCAACCAACAAACATTGACTTTGGCGAAGCAAAACCATCTTGCATTCTGTCTACTGCTACCACGTTTCCCAACCTCATGCTTCCTGCCAGACACCGTATATAGCTGCTGGCCCCCTCAAGTTGTAGTCTACCTTGTTGACATAATGCTTGCCGGCTGTGTCGTTGAATGCAACCTGGCGGCCGTCAGTTCCATTGTTTTGATCCATAATGGCCCCGTCCAACACTCACCTTCGCAACCATCGACGCTCCCAAGAACGGCGCCACCTCGGACGTCGCTCCCTTGAAGTTGGCAATGTATTCACTGGCGCAAAGTCAGCAACTACTGTCGTGCTGTCCTCATTTTACGACTCACGGAATGCTCAGCAATCTGACACGGTCGGCTTGGGAATCCGATGGCAAGTCGGTGCTGCTCAACAGGAATGGAGAGAGATAGGTTGCGAGAGCAACAGGGAAAGCTGAGGCGGATTAGCTTCCCGCTCTCCACATTCACCACATCTCCCACAGCTCTACTTACACTTGAAGCGGGCAATGTCGCCCACAACCGCGATGCCGTCCCAGATTTGGAGGCGCTCAAAGATCGTCAAGGACGAGCTCTCGACTGCGCGTCCCACTGCCTCCCAGACGGTGTCGCCGCCCGGCGTCTTCCCCAGCAATAGAGGCTCACACAGACGGTGACGGACAGGTCCAACCGCAATCTCCTTGTCGGGGAGGGACGGAATGGTCACGGCAATAAAGTCGTTGGCGATGGCAGCTGCCGCAGCATCAGCAGCAGCCGACGCCTTGGAGGCGGCAGCCGCAGCAGCCGCTGCCTGAGCCTTCTTGGACTTGTGCGAATTGGAAGCCGCCGGCTGGGGGACAGCATCGGCAGTGAGCCTTGGTTTGTGTCAACGCCGTCTTGGACACGAATCAACAAAGCACTCACTTCTTGGCAACATCAAAGGCCTCGTCCTCCGTCTCGGGCACTGCCGCGACGACAACGGCCTTGGCAGCTCCCTTGGCGACGGGGACCTCAATATCGTCACCAGTGCACTCGGCAAAGATGAACTCGCGGATTTCTCGGACCAGCTTTTCCCTCTGTCCAGGCTCCCAGGACGAAACACCAGCGACGGTAGCGAGCTCGTTGGTGAGGACCTTGTCGTTGAGCAAGAGCTTCTCGAGGTACTCTTCGCAATCGGCCTCTCCAATGTCGACAGACGTTGAGCACTCCCAGCGCACGACAGAATCTGTCACGATGGCCACTTCCGAGGACTTGCGTCCAACATGGAGGACAGCGCCCGTGACGGCATTCTGCGCGTACAGCGACGCCAAAGGCGCCGGCAGGAGGGAGAAGATGGGAGCGTTGAGGTTCTCAAACGCCATCTGGCAGTACAGTGCCTGGTCAGGCAGCGGCAGTGTTGATGGGTTCGATGGGGGAACAAGGAGAAGCGGATGCGTGTTGTTGCTGGGCTTGATGTTCAACAGCGAGTAGACATGGACCCTGGGGACGTTAGCATCAAGTTTGGCCAGATGCAGCTCTTGCTCACAGGACAAACTCGCGTCCCTCCCAATCCTGGGGCTCGGAATCGCTCAGGAAGGGCCATCGGACCTCGATCTTGTCGTTCCCACCGTTGGCAGCCAAGGCCTTGTCGAGCTGCTCTCCGACAAGCCATTCGCTTCGAGAATCCGACGATGCAGCTGTAGGCTCGGCCATGGACGTGTCTCCATTCAAGTCGACGACGCTTGTCTCGCCGTTTCCATTCTTGCTCGATGAAGAAGAAGATGGGACGCCATAGCAAGCCTTCACAGTCTGTGGATGAGGACGTGTCAGTGGAGGGAAACAACAAAGGAAATGTCGGCGCGACTGACCAGGGTTGGGCGCGTATACAAGTCGCCCACGCCATGAGCTGCTCGGATGTAGTCGGTGTCGACGTGAATCACGACGGGGTGGTGACTCATGATCAAGTCGATGTTTTGCTTTCCAGTGGATTGTTTGTTGACAACAAGTTGCAAGGATCAGAGTGAGGCGCGAGGCGTCGAGGAGCCGCGAAAGGCGAGAGACAACACACGCGACAATCCCAACATTCATTTCAATTTAGGCGTGCACACCCAATAGGCACGCAATTAAGTATGGCACCTACCAACCCCTTGTTTATACATGCAGAGTCTTGTTTGATGCTGCTACATATGTACAATGCATACGAGTCCTATGTTGTTGATCTATGGAACAAGCGAGACCGATGCTAGGCGGTATATCGTACCGTTTGTGTTACGAGTCTGAGCCAGGGCGACACCAGGCTGCGCTTGAGAGGTCGATGCTGCGTCCAACAAGCCAAGGTATCCGACCAGGGAGACTGTTCCTAGGCCATGGCCGTGACCCCTCGTCAATGAGATGTTGCCAGAGGTCACAAAGCCGATGATATGTTGCGGCTTGACCGTTTCCCCAAGCTACTGGTCAGCCCATATCACTCAGGCAGGGAACTCACAAGTTGCAAGGCGCTGGTGCTGTCGTCCGGTTGAACGTTGGTATAGAGGTCAGCGTCGCGCTCCTGGGCTTGAAGCCACGAGGTACGCTCCCCTGCATCCGTGGCATACAGGATTGCCATGTCGGATGGTGACCCTCGCCCAACCGCATTAACTTCGACGTGAACAAGGGCATTGTTGAACAGTCGAGTAGCTTCAAACTCCGGGAAGGGCTCCATCCCGCGGCGACGACGGAATGTGTTGACTAGATTGAGGAGATATGCAGGCTGGTCGCTTGCCAGACGGAGCTTCGGGAGGAAGGACGACAGCGCTGATGTGAAGAGCCATGGCTGGCAGGTCGCATCTTCCCCGTTCATGGCCGACTCCTCCGCGACGTCGGCGCCACTCTGAACACGTCAGCGACTCGATGACGAAGAGGCACTTACTGTGAGGACCTCAGGCCACTCTGGACGGAAGGGGTACTGGGTACCCAATGCAGAGTACTGCGGTCGCTTTCCCGGGGGCTTGCGCAGCCAACGTGTTTGTGCTTCCTGTGCTTGTGTCCGCTCCCAGTCCGCGCCAGCCGCGCAAATCGCACCCCAGTGTTCGGGGAAAGATGGGACACCTGCTTCCCGGTACTGGACACGACGCTCTTGCAGACCAATGTGACGAGCTCGGCAGAATAAGAAAGAGGGCAGGAAGGCCATCGCCCAGCCCTTAGGGATCAGCAGCGTGAAGCCGTGGAATGCCGATGAAGCGCCATCCGGTCCTGACGACTGGATGGTCCTCTTCAACAAGTTGATGGGAATGCGATCATCCTTTGATGTCGGCTGGAGTTTAGACCCAGGAGTAGCCATCTGAAGGGTCAAATCCCGAACCACAGCGGCGACATACCTTGTAGCGACGGGTGTCAAGCTCGGCCTTGGTGTAAGCCGGTCGGGAGACGCGGTCACGAAGATCCTCGTTCCACAAGTCGCTCCACGCAAGAACAGCATCGTCAGAGGGCAGAATGGCCTTGGCAATGGCTGCGGAGCTGGGTTGAGGGACACTCGTGCCGCTCGAATGGGGAAAGCTGTTTTGGTCAGCAGGTGCGGATTTCTTTTTGCTCGGACGCACGTAAGACGTGGATCATGAACCTGGCAACCAATGACTGTGCCGTCGGGGATCTGCGCTGGATCCATTGCGAGGAGAACCTCGATGTTGCGCCGCTTCTTCTCGGATATTGATGGTGCACTGAGGCTGAGGATTCGAGACAAGGCATGTCCGGCCAAAGGTCCCATGATCTCGAACGACTCGAGGGCATCTCCGAGATCCTTGGCCTGGACCTCAGATCGTTCATCGGCGACCGCCTCGCGGATAGCTGTCAGAGCCTCATCGAAGATGGAAGGATGAATGCGAATCCAGACACGCCGAAGACCGGCCTGTTGGAGTCGAGGCTCCCACAAGACCTCGACTGGTCCTATCAAGCGGTGAGGAAACTTGGATGGCCAGTGCAAAGTTGTGTGAGCGACCAGGCTGCCGTTCTCGTGTCTTTGCGTGTCAACTCTGGCAACCGATTTATCCAGCTCACCTTGGCCCGCCAACTGGCCCACCAGAGGTCACCTTGCCAAGGGCGGCAAGAATCTGTGACCGATCTCCCTGGAGTTCCACGGTACCGAAGAAGCTAACGTCCTGGACGGTCGCCTTTCGGCGGGCTGCGCGATACGATGACCGGAAGCACTTGAGGGTAGGGCTCAGAGGGAGTCGATAGCCCCATAGGTTGATCATGTGGAATCGCTTGGCGTGAAACAGATGCGTAGCAAGCCATCGCTTGTCAACTGAACTGAGTTAGTATCTTGAGGCTGAAGAGTTGACCTACTCTGCCGACGGCGCAGTTGCACTGTTCGACTCTCTCCCCTCAAGTTTCCACGTGCCCGGAGCTTGGCCTTCTTGCGATGAATGCGCGCGGTGTTATCGCCCAAGTCAATCTGAGCGGTACCCAAGCGTCAGCATGCTCCCTGCTGTCGGCCATAGGTACTCACCTCGGCTTTGGCGCGGCTCCGCAATCGCTTGGGCACGCGACGGGGGTTATGGCTCGCCGCCCGGCGACGGAGGTGTCGAGGGAGAGACTGGAACGCCCTCGAGTTGCTCTGGGCTCTGGAGAGATCGTCAGCGCCCTCGACACTCGCGATACCCAATCAACCCACGCTGCCAGCTTGACGGCATTCTGGAGCGCTTGAATCTCAATGGCGCGGACCTCGGCGAAGCGCTCGACCTGGACTGCTCCAGGCAGCTTGTTGGCGTCTGTTGCATGATTAGCATACGCAAGGCGGAGAGTCCTGCCTAGCTCACTCTTGATCAAGTCATGGACGCCCTTGAGCACGACCTTCTCCCTTCCCTTGCCCCTCGCCTTGGCTTGCTGGTTGGCGTTGAGGAGATCAGAGGTCTTGGGGATGGACTTGAAGGGCTTGCCTTTGCCATTTGCAGGCGCTGGCTTGCCCTTGGGCCCAGATCCGGGTTTGGACATGAAGCACGAAGGGGACGAGGTCGGTTTGTTGCCAGTGTCGATGGTGTTGACGATGGCAAGATGGGCGCGCGACAGACTTGAAATGTTGGGCAGCATGTGTGCCTGAACCTCCACCGAGCACCAAAAGTCTCAAGTTTGTGCTCGACCTCCACTTTGCCATTCCAACTCTTGTCTTGACCATCCTGTTGCGTCTCCGACCATGAACGACGCCGCAAAGGCAATCAAGAAGCACGCGGCCCAGCATGACCTGTTCAACAGGCTTCATTCCATCGCCGCGGACGAGCGGTTTGTGCAAAAGGTGGCCCAGGAGTGGTTCAGCAATCGATTCGAAGTCATCGGTTTGTCGAGATTCAAGATGAAGGAAGGTCAAGCTAACACCTCGCTTCAGCGAACCAGCGGTGCGGCACTTGGTACTGTGATCCCTCTGTGGGTTAATGAGACGCGTACTGTGACTGACTGTGGCAGACCAGCTCCAAAGCCTATGCCTACTTCAAGTCCACAGATGGCCACACTCTGGTGAGGCTCACCAACTGTTAACACGAGCCTGGCTAACCTGTTCAGAACTGGGACTTCAACCTGCGGCGGTCGAACTTGTCTCTTGCAAGCTATGCAGAGGAGAAGGGAGGGTACGTTCAGTTCCCATGCGATGACACCTTTCTGACCGTTCAGTTTCCTGCTCGTCGACTCCACCCGTCGGGGAAAGGTGCGTGCCCTGCAAGCTGGCGCACCGTGCTCACACACTGCAGAGAATGCCAGATGGGCTGTCAAAAACCGTTCCTATATGGTGTTCAGTTGTCAACCGTGCAGTTCAGCGTCGTCGAGCTCGGGGTGGAGACGCTGCCGCCGACGCAGAATGGGACACAACTCTGTATCTGCCCGCGCAGATCGTGTCGCCCTCGGAGAAGGCTCAGATCGAGCCACGGTTGGACGTCTGGGCAGAATCGCTTGAAGTGAGCTGCATGTCATGGACAGTGACTGATACTGTAGACCTCCGTGCTTCCTCTCCCGGAGCTCAAGAAGCCCCTCCGCCCATTCTTCATCCATCCCGCAACGTCTCGCCCTCCTGTGATTGACGCCAACCCAGCCTTCACACCAATTATATGTGTGTCGGCCTCGCGATGGGTCAACGGGGAGGATGGCCGCGGAGATCCAATCCCCACTGCCACTCGGCTCGGTGATGGCTGGTTTGCGCGAACTGTCGCTTTCGACTACGTCCCCGGCGCAGGCGACGACGACGAGCTATGGGGCAGGGTGGGTGCATCGTGCAAGCAGCAATCTGACCTTCACCAGGGCCTCAAACCTGCACTGTATCATGAACACAAGGCGGACCTCCTCTCCACGCCCAGGGACGAGCTGCCCGGGCTGGTAGACGATTTGGTCGAGGAGGGGACCGGCATCACGGCTGCTCTGGAGAAAGTCCATCTGGCGGACTCGGAGTCGACAACATCGTCTCTCGAGACATTGTGGACGGAGGCCACGGTTGTTTCTCCCACACTGTTGGTGGACCTCGGACCAACTATCCGATCGCCTCAGTCGTCTGTCCTCTCCTCGGTAACGCAGAGAGTGACAGTCCGGGTTGTGGATATTGCGAAGCCCTCAAGCTCCACCTCATATGTCCATGCCTGCGAAGCAACCTCGGATGGCCCCGTCATCGTCTTCTCCTTGCCGTCTGCACGAACCCACCCCAAGGAGTATGGCAAGGCATTGGGGCAGCTCGTGGAGCACCTACAAAGCAAGTTTCCAGCACTCGGGGACAAGGCGGCTCTGTTGATCAGCCCCGGACAACAGAGCGAGCTGGACACTGCCGTGCAGTTCAGTACCATCGGCGAGCAGCAAAAGTCAGAGCCTTCCACCTGGCCATCTTCGCTTCACCTCTCAAAGCCTGACCTTCAGGCGTCGCAGAAGTCTCTTCTTCCCCTGTTGGTGGCGTTGACGTGTAGCTTCCCCAAGCTCGGTCATGACGCGGTCGACGATCCAGATGTGGACAAGGGCGTGATTGCTGCTCGGCTGCACTCCTTGGTAGCCCTCTGGCCAGAAGGCAACCCTCCGCGGGCTGCGTTGAAGAGGGTGAACGAGTTTTTGATGTCGTGATAACCGGGACATACCGTAGCATCGTGCTTAACATCTTCGTACAGATCACTATGTAAAACAGGAATGCGCGACGCCGTGGCGTCGTGATGTGGATGGTATGGGTGTGGCCCACGCTGGCACAGTTGTTGGGCGTCAATGGTATGTATTGGTGCTGAGCCTTGCGCGTCATTGAGAAACGACAGAGTCACGCGAAACGACAGAATCACGCGGTTGGCCATTGACTCCTTGAACCTGGACCTTTGTGCGCCAGTCCATGACCCTTGAGAGGCTGCGATCGTTGTTTCCGTCCACAGTTCCATTGTCGTCCCTAAACACGAGCTCCTCGAGGATCGTCTTGCCAGAAACTGGGCCTGGTGGTGGGTGGGTGGGGTCCGCAAGCGCACGCCAAAGTGACGACAGCGTGTCAGAGTCTTCGGAGCGAGTAGCAGAAGACTGTGAGTCAACTGTAGAGTGTTCGAACATGTTGTTTGATGAGCTGCAGGAGGACCGGTCGAAAGAGTCGTCGTTGAAGTGGTCGAGACTGGCGATAACGTCAATGGGTGGAGGAGGGGTGACATTGGCGACCGAGCGAGGTGCCCCTTGACCGTCTGGTTCATTCTGGTTCGATCCCTCGCTGTGTGCGCAGCTGTGGGGAGTAAGCGATCACCTCGGGCAGTGCCATTGTCTCACCTCTCGTCTTGGTCCCCGAAGTCGTCGGATGCCGACGACGACGACATATCACTTGAGGGTCTTGGGAACGCAATCGCCTGGCCGACTGATCCCTTGCTTGTAGTAAGAGTTTCCGTGGAGACATGGTTTGCTGTCCTGAGCGTTTGCTTGCTCGCCCGTGGGGTGAGGAGAGGGCGGTTATGTGGAACGCGCTGATCAGGTTGTGCCACCAACTGAGTCACAGCTTGTGTGAGCACATTCGCTCTCCAAACATCTTCTGCCGGCATGACATGCTGTTGTTCCCTGATAATCGCTTCCTTCGGCTTGTGGCGGTTCGATTTGGCGAAAAATATCGACTTGAGGGCTGTTGTGGCGGCGACCAGGGGAGAGACCTTCGGGTGCAGCGGTGGGGGCTGCTCTGATAGGGGCTCAACTGCTCTTGGGGACGAGCAAAGGGTAAGGATTGGGTGGCCACGGTGAGACTTGAAGTCCTTGAATGTGATAGTCTCGTGAGAGTCGAGGACCCGAGAGTCTCCACTCGGCCCGGCGTGATGACAGGGGAGGTGGGTGGAACTCTGAAGTGCTTCGTCCGCGAAGAGAGGCGGAAGGTAAAAGTTGTTGTTGGCAAGAATCTTCGACTTGCGATACCGTCGAGCGTTACGCTGCTGAGCATTTGGTGGGTGACGCCGAACAGAGTGGGTGGCGGGCAGACTTGGCGATCGGGGGCTGATGGGCGTGGACTCGTGCGTCGGCGACAAGGTGAAGTCAACCACCTGTTCTGTACGCGTTTCGCTGGTGGAATCCACCACTTTGGCACTGTTTGGGGTTGAATTTGAGAAAGTTGGCGAGGACGGTGGAGTTGAGGCGGGATAGATGGACGATGTATCACTTGTGGTCTGAGACGGGCCACCACCAGACGAGGACGGCGTCGGGTGGGACTGCAAGTATTTCATTGTCACCGCCGCGTCCTCGACCCAGGACTTGCTTCCTTCGGACGTGAACGACTCTGTGGACGGGGTCATGGTTGGGAAGGGGGATGAGGGAGCAAAGCCGGTCTTGACGCCGCGAGTCTTTCGTCTCCTCGCCGCGCGGCGTCCACTGGCCTCGATGTATTGTCGCGTGCTCGACGAGGAGTGTTGGATCCTTGAGCTGTGTTTCAGTTGCCGATGACGCGCCGACATGTCACGCAGCGCCGATGGCGAGGGCTGATACAGAGCGATCGGGCGTGCGCTCGCTGCGATCGCCCCTGGAAGCATGGTTCGGCTCTGGCGATGTGTCGAGTTCAAGGGAACAGGCGTGTGCGAGACGGCCGATAGCTGCGACGACGAGTGCCACTCCGAGGACGGATATCGCTGTCGCTGGGAGAGCATCTGATCAAAGGCAGCTGAAAGGGCATGCTGGGAAGTCTGTTAGAGGTGTCTCGGGACTGTGTTTGGGCTGCACCTTACCTCGAGATCAGTCCCTGCGAACACGGGGGTTGGGTCGTCCCGAGAGAATTTGCCAGCAGGAGGTGTATGAGGTGTCGATTGTCGTGTGAGGGACAGCTTCATCTCGAAATGGGGCTGGAGGGATGTGAGCATGAGGACTGACTGACTACAAGGTTGCCGAATATCAGCAGTACTTACAACCAAGGCCCTTGGTTTGTTGGGAAGTGAAAGGAAGAAAGGACTGTAGATAGGCAATGGAGTGGGTGAGGGAGATGGAGGGTCACGTCTTGGGCCGTGATGATGCCTGGGCCGAGGGGCAAAGGGCGGCGGCGGCGGCGATGATGGCGGGCAAGGAGGCCTGCGTGGCGAGGTGTGCGATGAGCGATGGGGGTGCGTCAATGAGAGTGAGTGTGTGCGTGCGTGCGCGAGTGTGAGTGCGCGTGCCATGTATTGTTGATGCGGCATGTGCGCCGAAGTGCGGGGAATCTGGGGCATGGACGAGCCGACTGGACTGGGCTGGGCTGCACCACCCCCGATCCCCCGACGGCCCACTAGCCCACTCTTGTGCTGTCATCGACGCACTCGCTGCGTGACAGGTGGGTGTGTTTTTTGCCTTCTAGCGCATCGCCAAACATGAAACGAAAACGGTTTGGGCGCGCAGTTGCGGTGTTTTGAGCGAGCGCAGAGCCGAGGGCCGCCGTGCGCACGAGCCACCGCGTCGTGCCACCACCACCACCCGACCACCACCCGACCACCGAGCCGAGGCGCGAGGCGGCCAGGACGCGCCAGATGCAAGCTGTACAGGGCCAGATGCCATCGGCAAACATCGACGCCAGTAACGCCAGCGGTCAATGCGTCAGTAGCTCAGTAGCCTTCTTGCTCAAAACAGACCCCACAGTCGCTGGCCCAGCCACGGGCCGACGCTGGCTCTGGCCCTGGCATCTGTCATGGTTCAATCGTCACTTGCCCTGCCAGGTCCGGGTCGGAATTTGCCCTCGACCTGCACTGGATAAAGAAACAGGATAACATAAACCTATTCAATGTCAGGGGTCTCATTAGGGGCAAGGGCGACAAGATCGCCCTAGTCATGCGACTGACATCCTTCTTCGACCGTCAGACTCCAGGTGTGAACAAGGTGCCTCTTCGCTCACCACATCTCCAGAGCCATACAATTACTGCCCACGAAGGGCCTGGTGGACGCTGGCACGCAGCGCTGCGTGGTCCTCCGACTGCTCCTCCGCACTCTCGTCGCCACTCTGTGGGTTGTCATGCCTCTCGCCATCGTTGTCGACGAGTTCGAGGATGCGCTTGGCAAGAGCATAGATTTCGCCTTCACCGTCTTCGAGCATACCGTCCTCGTCGTATTCGTCGTCCGACTGGTGCGACCCAACCTTTGCTTCCCTTGTCTGGTGCGGTGATGGGGCAGACTCGGCGAGCTGACGGATTGAAGAGATCAGAATGGTCGAGTTGCGAATGTTGTTGGTGAGCTGAGTGTCCTTCGCCTCAAGCAATTGGACGATGGTCTGCGACATTGTCAGCGTCATGTGTTACCGCAGGAGCTAGTTTACACTCACCCAGACAGCAATGTGCTGGAATGTGGTGTCGGAACTGCTCAGGAAACGAACGAGGTAGGCGTGAAGACCACCGTCCGGCTTGTTCCAAACAGCGTTGAACGGCGCATAGTCCTCGGCAGCTGTTCATGTCAGTGCTCGCCGCCTGGGTGGCTAGAGCCCGCACGTACCCTTGCTCGAGAGGTTGCCAAGAGCGGCGGCACTGTTGCCCTGAACCTCAACGCTGGGCGAGTTGGTGAGAGGGATCAAAACCTCGCAGATGCCCATCTCCAAAAGCTGTGGCTTGAGGTTGTCTGCGGAAGGTTTCAGCACAGTGTTCGAAAAGGAGGGGCTCACCACTCAGAGCCAGTACTGCGACACAGGCGGTCATTTCGCTCTGGACGGCCAATGGGACCTGGAGGACGAGCTCCTGGATGCGGTCCACAGCACCGGCCTCGACAATCGCGCCCTTGTTGCTCTCGCTGCTGGCAGCAAGGTTGCGGAGAGTAGAGATGGCATGGCACTGCACCTCCTCGTTCTCGTCAAAGGAGAGCAGCCCGATGAGAGGCTGGAGGAATCCGGCTTCGATGATCGGAGACTCGTTTGCGGGGTGAATGGAAACGTTGCGGACACATGCGGCTGCTGACAGAACGAGAGGCAGGTACGAGGAGTGAAGAAGGCGAAGCAGAGGCTTGAGGCCATCAGCCTTCACGATCTCAACCTGGTACTTTTCTGACAGTTGTAAGTAAAGAGTCCCAACGTGAAGTGGAGGAGGTACCCACCGTCGCTGGCCAAGTTCCTCAGAGCCAGGGCCGCCTGGCACTGAACCTTCAGGCTCTGGCTGTCCATCAGCGCCACAAGGCTCTGAACAAGCTTGGGCTCCGTGGCCGCCAGCTTTTTGCGGTTGGCACCTAGACCGTTAGCTGGCTGATTCTGGTAACGCGATCGTAGGCGGGCTCACCATCGACTGCAATGTTGCTGAGAGCGGTGGTGCAATAGTACTGGACGTCGGTGTCGGGGGAGTTGAGTAAGCTGACCAGGACGGGGATGGCACCAGCATTGACCAGCTGCTGACGGTTTTCGTCTGCGCTACGTTAGCTTTCGTTGCACCACAATGCTGCACGTTCTCGTCACTTACCAGAGTGCGTCATGTTGAGGAGCGCGCCCGTCGCATTACGCTGCACGCGCATATCCTTCGACTTCGCCAGGCGCGTGAGAGGAACAAGGGCGCCGGATTTGGCGATCTGAGTCTTGTTCTCATCTGCAAGATCAGTACTCGGATTCGTTCTGGAGCTCACCATGAGTCGCGAGGTTGGTAACGCAGCCCACAGCGTTGCACTGAACCTCGACGTTGGGGCTCAGCATTTGGCGAATGAGAGGCTCCAGGCCTCCAAGGGAGACAATCAGAAGCTTGTTCTCAGCTGTGATGTGTTAGCACACAAGGCAGCAAGGGAGGCTGTACGCACCATTGACTGCAAGGTTGCCGAGGGCAGCGCTGGCGGCGCGCTGAACCTCACTGTCGTGGCTCGTCAAGAGGTAAAGGATAGGGTCCAGAGTGTCGCGCCCAACTTCGCGAACTTCCTTCTCTGTGATCTCGGCAAAGGCCAGGGCCGCCGAGCGCTGGAGATCGACATTGTCCGAGAACGAGAGAGTAGTCAGGGCCGCCAGAGGGGATCCAGTGAAGAAGTTTGTCGTGCTGCGGTCTGTTGGGTCGAGACGCGCGCGTCAGTGTCAGCCTGGGCGCGAATGTGGACGACAAGGAGATTAGAAGCGCGTACTCACTCTCGAGGTACTGGAGCAAGTCGGCGACGGCCTCGCGCTCGTTCTCGAGAAGGAGGGGCTCATAGTTGTTTTTGCGGCGCTGGCCACAGCAGGTGCTGCAGACACCACCCATAGTGGAGGGAGGTTGAGTTTGGGTTGACGGTGGAGATGCGCTTGTTGAAAGAAGAGAAGGTTGTGGTCAAAGGAAGTAGCGATGTGGGAGTGGAGAGCGTAGTTTGCAGAGGGGATTGTGTGTGGATGGAAGGACGGGGGGGTGTTGAGGGAAGAGGAGGTTGATTGATGGGTTGCCTATGACGAACGAGGCCAAAGACGAGGAGGGGAGGGGGAGAGGGGAACGCGAGTTGGGATTGCGTTAGTGAGTGTCGGTGGTGGGAGAACGGGTGCATGTGTGTTGGGTGGTGGCCGGCTGGGTGGGCGGCGGCGGCGGCAACTGCACCAGGCGGCGGCGAGGGGCGGCGGGTGCAGTTGTGTTTCGACCAAACAGCCCAGCCAGCCAGCCAGCCAGCCAGCCAGCCAGCCAGCCAGCCAGCCAGCCAGCCAGCCAGCCAGCCAGCTAGCCAGCCAGCCAGCCAGCCAGCCAGCCAGCCAGGCTAGCCCAGCCCAGCCGAGTCCAGGCAGAAACCACCGACAACTCCAGCCACCGTTTTAAGCTCGAGAAACACATTCCCCTCTCAATTTGTGCATGGACAAGACTACTGTCATCTCCTAGCCAAAGCATAGAGCGCTGAATGTATATTGGACTGGGCCCAAAGTTGCACGCCAATGGTAGCACAAGTTTGACTCTGATGCGTGTGCGGGTGTTTATGCGAAACGGTGCGCGGACACTCGTCCTGGTCATTGGCCGTGCGCGCATCGCAAGTGGCTAGGTAGGAGCTGGCCAGTGCACTTGCTCCTGCGCGTCTGCCTCGCCGTCAGACTTCAGCGGCACTGCTCACTCTGTACTCTGTCTGTTGTGGCCATATCGACGACCATGTGCCGGTCGAAAGCTCTGCCCCGCTTA
Source organism: Vanrija pseudolonga (assembly GCF_020906515.1). Taxonomy (NCBI): domain Eukaryota; kingdom Fungi; phylum Basidiomycota; class Tremellomycetes; order Trichosporonales; family Trichosporonaceae; genus Vanrija; species Vanrija pseudolonga. Next base: position 2,966,047 of record NC_085851.1, on the reverse strand, counting down.
CCGGTTGCTTGGTTTCCTAATGCCTTTTGCCAGGCACGATTGCCTTGACGCCATTGCCCAAGGTGCAGATTCCCGCCAAGCCGCCGTCATCATCATCATCGTCGCCTCCTCCTAGCGACGCGTCCTAACACCGGCTCGTGTGGCTCCTTTCCTCATTTTGATCCCGTTTTGCCACCACCACCAGTAGTCCACTCGCCTCCACTTTTGTTTGCCATTTCGTCCAGCAGTCTCTCCTCAGTCGCCTGTTCATCTCTTCTCTCGACTCAACTACACTTACTCGTACCATGTACGACGGTCCTGTGAGGGGAGGTGAGTCATCACTACTGCATCCAGGTAGACACAAGTACTGATGCGTCAATTAGGAAATCGAGGCGGACAAGGCCTCTTCCGGTACGCCAGATGCCGCAACAGTGAACGGAGCAACTGCTAATGCCCAACCCAGATGGTCTGACGTCAAGGATGATAAGCACCGCGGTAAGTATACGAGTCTCTTTGTGCTGGATCAAGGCGCTGATAATGTCTCTAGAAAACTACCTCGGTCACACAGTGAATGCTCCAGTCGGCCGATGGCAGAACAACAAGGACGTCCACTGGTACACCCGCGATGTCGACAATGACGCGGATGCCGAGGCAGAGCGCCGCCGTGAAGAGATCCGGAAGCTCAAGGAGCAAGAGGAAGATGCCCTGGCGGTTGCGCTTGGGTTTGCCCCAGCCGACCGGTCCGGTGACGGCGAAGGGACCGGCTCAAACAACATCCCAGTGAAGCGCGACGACCGGGCAGACAAGGAGGAGCGAAGGCGGGAGAAGGAGTGAGTTTACCCCACCCTCTGCGTGTTTAACACCTCCAGACTGCGCAAAGAGCAGCGGGCTCAGGTCCGTGCTGAGCGGGAGCAGCGCCGGAACGAGAAGCACTCTCATCGCGATGACCGAGGGTCGCATAGGGACCGTTCCGACCACAAGTCTCGTCGGGGAGACGACAACGGCCACCGTCGCTCGCGGCACATTGAAGATGACTCCGGGCGCCGCGGCTACGATAGGGAGCGCTCCCCTCGCCGTGATGACCGCAGATCCGATGAACGGAGGCGAGAAGATCGCGACGAGAAGTCTCGGCATCGCCGACATGACGAGCGATCACGGGAGAGGGGCAAGGATTACGTTGGTGGAAGGCCAGCTGAGAGCCCAAGGCGTGCTGGTGACCATTCGCGTCCCAGGTCGCGGTCTCCTGTTCGTCAGTCTAGGGAGCACCGGGCTGATCGGCCGGATCGGTCTCCGCGCTCGAAGGGGCCCGGCTCTGGCCCGAGTAGCACGACAGCGGACCGCTCCTGGATCCATGATGAAGATGATTGAGGGCTGTTTGAGACGCACAATGCATTCCGTATACGTTGTCCTTTGTGCGTAGCAGCGTGGGTGTCGAGGCGCAACGCGCAACGGGATAGGACCGGCTCTTTGGAAGCATTAGTGGCTGTTGGCTTGACTCTAATTAAGGATTAAGGTAGGGACGACGTCGGCCTGTGCGGTGTAATCACGTGACCTTTGGTAGGCCGGCGCTGGCGTCATTGCTCCCCTTTTGCGCTATTGGTGCTCGTTGTGGAGGGTGGTGCCCGGTGCAGTGGGCGTGCTCCGGCGTCGTCTGTGGCTGGGCAGAATGCCGCTGCTCGCTGCCTGCGCTGGCTGGCTGGCTTGACCCCTTACTTACCGCCCTGTGCCCTTGCCCTACCTGCTGCCTGCCTGCGGCTCTGCCTCACATCACCGCAAGTGCGTCAGAGCACCCAGTGCCCCCCCTCCCACCTTCCCTCCGCCCCCCACCCGGCCCACCCCCCCTCGGCTCCTTCTCGGCATGGAGAGTCATTGGGTTTCGTATACCTTTTGATACATCAACTCTCACACACACCCATCTATCTCATCCTCCTTGTCGACTAGCTCGCAATACCACGTATCCCCTCTCTCAACCCTCATTCCTACCCCATTCCACGTATATAAACAGCATAATCCACAATGTCTTGGTTGTAAGTGCATCTCCCCCCCTTCCCTTCGAGCCGCCGCCATGAGGTTTTCGTCCAAGTCTAACGGCTCCAGCGGAGGTGGATCCCATCACGACAAGGGCCCCAACTTCTTCCCCGTCACTTCGTACAACTCGGGCTATGGCGCCCTCACCGACCAGGACACTGCCGTGAGTCGGCTGAGCATTGGGACGTTGCGAGGCTGACAGGCGCATTAGTGGGAGTGCATTTCCAACAAGGGCTTCCAGACTGAGACCCAAACCTACTACTCCGTCTTGGAGGATGGCAGTATCCTCATGATCCAGGTCATCTGGAGCTTCCTTGGGTAAGAATCGCGAGCCCCAGCTTGAGGCTAACTCCAGTCTCTTCCTTGTCCCGGCCACGACTCAGATGACCTTCAAGCTCTACAACCCCAAGACGAAGAAGATGACCTGGAAGTCTGTCAACGTCTCCAACTTCAAGACGGATGGAAGGAGCAGCAAGTCTGACGCTTTCGTGCGTCAACCACCCGTTGTTTGGCCGCGCGCTAACAGGTGAACAGGAGATCAAGCACGTTGGAACCACCGCCACCGAAGAAATCTACGAGATCAGTGCTGATCTCGACAAGGCGATCCAGTTGAACGTCAAGTGGTCCAAGCCCGCCTCGGCCCCCGGCGCGAAGTACGGCGCCGGTGAGAATGGTGGCTACTCCACGTATGGCCGTGACCGTAGCGTCGAGAAGCGTGACGGCTTCATTGTGCAGTACGTCTAAAAGTTGCCAACACACGCATACGGCCGCCGCTGATCATGGTTAGCCGTTTCCACCCCTTCGCCGTGAGCTCTGGCTCTATTGTCGTTGATGGCAAGATCATCGATGCCAAGGGTGACGCCATGTTCGTCCATGCCATTCAGGGTGGTATGCGCCCCAACTTGGTAAGTGTTACGCATTTGAGCGGTAACTAACCACAGACTGCCGCGCGCTGGAACTTTACCTTCTTCACGACCGGTGGTGGTTATGAGGACTCGGAGATTGGCAGCGTTCGTGCCATCTTCATGGAGTTCCAGACGACTGTGAGTCGCAGATGCCTGGTCATCCGCTAACAACTCAGGATGACTATGGACCCGGAGGCAAGAACTCTGAGCGTGCCACAGTCTCGGTTGGCCTGGTTTATGCGTCAAGCCTCCCTGAGTCGCGTGTTGGTGTTGTTGGTCAAACCCGTCCTGCTACGTCGGCCTGGCCAGTTCCCAACAGCGATGTTGCGGAAGCCAAGCACTTGAACCCCGTCAAGGACCAGGAGACTGGCTACCTCGCTCCCACTGGCCTCACGTTTGTTTGGGCCGGAGACCGCTCGGACAAGGCCGGCAAGTTCGAAGCCAGTGTCACCATCGACGACGTCACGGGCGGCTTGGTTGAGAAGGTCGATGTGCTGGCGGAGATTCCTTACGTTCTCCGCAAGGGCCTGGCCGCTGTCACTGGAACAAAGCCCTACATCTTCCAGGTGAGTATTCTTGATGACGGTTGAGGTTGCCCAGGTTGACAACTCCTCAGTACCACAACCCGGCCACGCTGAATGTCGACTTGTCGGGAGACAAGAAGGTGGCGGTCAAGGGATGGATGTACAGCGAGGCGTCGTTCATTTCACAGTAGACACCCACTCCGCTGCCGGAGACGAATCTCCGCCCACGCTGTGGGATTGCTTTATACGCTGCTACTACCAAGCTTTAATGTGACTTTGATTAGACGTGTACGCTTGAAAGTTGCTCTTGCTTCAGTTGGAGCGGTGGAGGGTAGTAGTGGGTGCCAAGGCCCAAGCTTTCAGGTTCGTTGGTGGTGGTAGTGAAATTTGGTTCCGCTCAGCGAGGGTGTCCGCGTCATTGCACCGACCCCAGACACCGCCGGCCAGCGCAGCGACCGCACCGCCCTGGAGTACTTACGTCGGCACCACCACCCATCTACCCATCACCAACACCACCACCACCTACGTCCCACTTCCTCCCCACCTTCATCCTACCCAAGTCGGCACCCATCGAAATCATCTAGCCATCATGAAGGGCATGACAAAGGCCCTTCAGCGGTGAGTCCGACTCCGCGCGCCCAACGGCCAGAGCACTGACAATGGCTACAGGACGCCGCACAACTTGACCTCCAAGTTTGGCATGTCCAAGAGTATGTCTAGGCTTGTCTTGATACCCCTCGAACTAGGCAGCTGACCTGTTTCTCTTCAGAGTCGACCGATGCCGAGTACAACGACTGGTAGGTGTTGCAACGTGCTGCTGCGCGAGGCACAACATTGGGCTCACGACAACCACAGGGAACGCAAGTTCGCTGCCATCGAGGCTGCGTCGGAGAAGATGCACAAGGACTCGGTCGTGTTTCGCGACGCAGTGACATGTAAGTGCACCATTGCACTTGTGTGCGTGTGCTGACAGCTCCAGCACTTCTCACGTCGGGAAACAGCTTCTCTGGGTCTCTTGCTACGCTGTTCGCGCCCATCGGCAACGAGTACAACCTCGCGTCCAAGTTCCCGCAGTCCGAGGTGACGATCAAGAACATTGCTTCTTACCAGCGCCTCATGGAGGAGCTGAAAGGTACGATTATGACGGAGAACTCGCGCGCTGACAGCGACAGAAACGCTCCAGCCCGAGCTTGATCTCATCGAGTCTCGCATCGTCCAGCCCAGCAAGGAGCTGAACGACATCTGCAAGAAGATCCGAAAGACTTGCACGAAGCGCGACCACAAGCTCGTCGACTATGACCGTCACAACAACAGTCTCAACAAGCTTAGAGACAAGAAGGAGAAGTCGCTCAAGGACGAGAAGAACCTGTTCAAGGTCGAACAGGACTTTGAGCTGGCTGCCGGCGAGTACGAGCACTACAACAACCTCCTCAAGACCGAGCTTCCCGAGTTCCTGCGAATGGCGACTCAGTTTGTCGACCCCCTCTTCCACTCGTTCTACTACATGCAGTATGTGCAGGGCGGGGCCTTGGCAAATAGGCCGCAACGCTGATTCTCGCAGGCTCAACGTGTACTACATCATGCTCGAGAAGCTTCAGTCGTTCACCGACGGCAAGTACGACCTCGAGCGCCGTGACATCGAGAATGTCTACTTTGAGCAGCGCGGCGAAGCGGGCGAGCAGCTTGAGGAGCTGGGAATCACCAAGCGCCTGGTTACGACTGGTAGGCGTGCCGTCTGAACAACAACGCTGACATTTAGCCAAGCTTCTTCAGCAGTCCCGCGGTGGATCGGCTGTGTCCCGCAACGTGTCGTCCTCATCCAAGGCTGATCTTGCGCGCAAGGAATCGACTGGTGGCTCGTATGCTGCTCGGAATGTGTCTGCGCCTCCGCCCTATAGTGCTGCGTCGGCAGCTGGTAAGAAGGCGCCCCCTCCCCCTCCTCCTCTCAAGCCGAAGCCGGGCGCAGCTGCCAAGGTATACTGCACTGCAATCTTCGACTACGAAGCACAGGTACGTGGCTTGTCAGGCGGGACTCTGCGAGATCCGAACGCTGACGCACTCGCAGGCTGCGGGTGACCTGTCATTCTCCGCCGGAGACCGCATCGAGATTGTCGAGAGGACCGACTCTGCGGAGGACTGGTGGACGGGCCGACTTGATGGTCGCCAAGGCATTTTCCCTGGCAACTACACCCAAGTCGACTAATTGGGCCATCTGCCCGTAACATATATACACATGATGCTACATACTCGAAGTTGACTATCGCCTATTCTCTATCGATGGGTCTGAGACGGTTTCACGGTTGCAAACGAGGCGAGGGCGCGAGCGGAGGTCAGCCAAGCAGCTCGAGTTGAGCCTGCGACAGTATTAGTAGCACATATATGACGCGCCGCTCACGAAGGGATCAGTCGGCGGGGCGACCTTGACCTCTGGGGACTGGGGGTCTCCTCCCAGGAGTCTGTCCACTGCTACGGTCGTGGGGCGACTGGGGAGGTGAGACGGTGGTCCAGCAGGCTCAGCCCAGTCAGCATACGGTCCGCTCTCTCCTTCTGCCGCTTAGATGGCTCACAGACAACGGAGCGGCCATCGGCCCGCGGTGACGATAAGATCCCGCCCCGTTTGGCATCTTGTGGGCCGACTGCCAAGTCAGTGGATATAGCCAAGGACAGGTTCTGTTGCTTGGTGTGCATACCTGCGGACCTCGACTCCTTTGAACGGCGGACATGGCAGCATTCTGCTTGTCAGCTCAGCAACACCCCCGGCATGTCCAAGTTACCTCTCGAGCCAGCTCGTCAACGCGCTTCTGGAGCGCATTGTTCTCAAACTGAATCGACTTGAGCTTGTCCTTCAGGCGATCCCTTTCGTGCTGCTATGATTAGTGAAGTGCCACAAGGACGGGGCTAACGCACCTCGACCCGACCGAGATGGTCTTTGACCATGCGGTTCTGGTTGGCATCCATTGCCCGCTGGGACTTGAGGCGTTCCAGCTCGGAGCGGTCAGTTCGCGCTTGCTGACGAGTCAGCGTCGACAGTCAAGGTAAGAACTCACGTCTTGCATTGCACGCTCGGTCGCCGCTGCTCTGTCCTGTGCCTCATGGAGGAGCTTTTCGAGCTCCTCAGCTTTGCGCGTGGCCTCGTGCTTCTCTTTAGCAATGAGGGATTGGCTCTTATTGGCGCCTCGTTCGCGGCTCTCAGCTTCCCTGCGCTTTGCAGACTCGGCGGCTGCCAACTGCTCCAGCTCGGCCACCTTGTGCTCCAGGGCCATGATGGTTCTCGCCGAGGGATCAGGCTTTTCAGCGTCCTTGGTCGGTTCACGATGGCCTCCATGCGAGGGGTTGTTGGCCTCGGTGGATCGGTCCTTGAGCTGTTGCTCGCGGTTCTAACATCAGCCCAAATGTTCTCCTCGGGTCATTCACATAGCTTGCCAGAAGCTGGGCTTGGAGCTGGGCAACTTGATTCCTGAGGTCTGCCTGGTCGGGAACGGCGTGAGAGAAGCCCTGGTGACTGGGCGGGTTTTGAGCACGACTCGATGAAGGAATGGCTAGTACTCACTGCTGCGGCGATATCCAGTTCCCTGGCACGGCCGGCAGACCGTAGGACTCCATATGGTGTTGGCCTGGGTGCTGCAGATCGCTAGAATAGACGGGCGCAGAAACGTAAGTGGCCAGGGGCACCATCGGAGGAAGGTCAGCGTTGCTGGCAAGCCCCGCGTCTCGAAGGTCGAGTCGAGGCTGGGTGAAGAGGCCCTCGTCGGGGCGAGGTTGGCCTGGAGAGATGTTCAGAGCTTCGCCATCAAGGACGCCCTCACCTTGCGCCAGGGTGGTGCCCCAGCGGAGGTTGCTCGGAGCTACATAGGTTTGATTGCTGCGGGCTGCCTCGCCCAGCTGCTGGTAGAAGCTGCGCCTCTCCAGTCTGGAGGACATGATGTTGAGGGGATCGTGGTCGTGCAAAGTAGAAGAGCGACCTAGACTATTGACGGAGAGTGACGCTACAAGAGTGAGTGTGATTGTGGAGAGGGAGGTGTTTGTAAGAGTGAGTCGAATGCTGAGTGATGAAAAGTTCGGATGAGGGAAGAGTGGATGAAGGAAGAGTTAGAATGATGGAACACCCACGGATCGTTATTTCTCCACACCGGCGTCAAGTGAAGAATGCCTGGTGAGGTGGGTCAGTCACTTGGGGGTTGAGTATGAGGTAAATTCTGCCGAGAGCTTCATGCACATGCACATGGTATTGAATCTAATGCTTGGGGGCTGGTGCCAGCGTTAGGCTGATGCGTTATCTCCTCTTCCAATCGCCATACGAGTCGCTATTCCTGTTCGAAAGCCAGTTGTTGCCGCCAGAGTCACCTCCCATGAAGCCTGCGCTCTCTGATCCCCGGCCCGCAGAAAACGCCGACGGAATAACCTCCTTCTCCTTGCCCGTGGCCTTGATGACCTCGCGCTGAGCGCGGTTGGCAACACGAAGGCCGAACGAAGCCACGGTCCAAACTCCGCCTGAGAGAGTCAGCCGATGCAAGCAAGACTGGGATATTCCATGACCATGACTCACCAACAACACCTGCGAGCCGAATTAGGAACTGGTACAGCGAGGTGGTGCGCTCTTCGACCGTGATGGACATTGGCTCAATGTCGTACTTGAAGAAGATACCGGGAACTCCCCGGCCGTGATCAAACGTACGGGTGTTCTCCGTCACCGCATACTACGCATTATTAGAATTGATGTTCACCTTAGAAGGGGACTTGCCTGAGAAGTCACAAGCTTGCGACGACTAGAGGAGATATAGGTGGTTGGAACAACACGCAAGAAGTACTGGAAGGCGGTGAAGGCTGATAGAAGCGTCAGGAGATGACTCTTACCTCGCTACTCACCATTGTCGGTTGTCTCCAGACTCAGATCAAGAGGCTGCGAGATGGCAGGGAAGAACGGGCCAAACGAGAACTCGTGAATGACATGAGAAAGGTTCATCACTGCCCGGTCAGCGGGAACCCTGCTCATTTCCGACTCACAAGCATGGTCCGTGTGCTCGTAGCTGACATAGCCGTGGCCCAAGGAAGTGATGTGCAGGTTGGCGGTGACCTTCTTCACCTCAACACTGCCATAAATGCGACAGGCGGGACCATTCTCCACCTTGTCGTGGGTCGCACGATAGGCAGCGTGACGGCGTTCCGAGTCTCGAGATGTGAAGAGAGCGCGGAGGCCGGAGAGCGACGACTTCTGGTTTGGGGTCCTGCGCTTGGCGGATGAGATCAATTCAGAAACGGATGCCACTTTGGTCGATGATCCGATCCTGCAAAGGGTTAGCCGTGGTCATGAGAAACATGGCTGAAGCTCTCACTTCATTGACACAGCTCGCCCGGGGTTGAAGTGAGTCTGCAAGATAAGTGTTAGTTTCCAGAAGCCAACTGGGACCGCGACTTACCCCCTCCTTAGCGAAATCATTGTTCAGATGCAGGCGGTCTCCAACAGCGTCCCGGAGGTCAATCGTAAGGTCTGAGGCATTCGGTTAGCAATGACAATCAATTGACTGGCAGGTAACCTACAGTGACAAGGCATGGCGACGGTAATGTCAATGTTCAACTGAAGATCCCTCTCGATCCCTTGGTCTACGCTGAAGATGTGGTTCGGTGCACCATAGAGATACTCTCCGAGGTCGTTCTACACATTAATATTCTGCTTGGGGGCCGGAGACATACCAAGACGAGCAGGAAGATGATGAATCCCACGACTGCTGTGAGCAGGCCGCCCCGTTGAGATTTGCTGGTGTAGGTAGATTGCACCTACAAAGGGGAAGTCAGCCAGTGTTGACGGGTAGCACGAACCTTTGGGAAAGCATCGAAGCGCTTGATAGGAGCTAACTTGTCGAGCTCATCGAGAAGGGAGACACCTTCGCCGTCCCCCGACGGAATATGCGCCTGATGGTCGAGGTGAGGCTCGTACATTGCGAAGTACGAGTAATCGGCTGGTGCAATGCCTTTTTCCTTTCGGGTTGGGAACAGGGGTGTGGGATTAGGCAAGCCTGATTGTTGACGTGCAATCACTTGAGCTTTGGCGATCAAGCTGGTGGTTCAGTCGCGACGCGATCTTGGTTGGTCGCGGCAAAAGACAACATGACGACAACGTGGCGCTCTAACACGGCGCAGCGGTGCGGTGCGCGCGGTACGGTACAGCGCGACCACGGCCAGGCTGTCGAACGGTAACGCGGCGCGGTCGGTTGGTGACGGAAGCAAAATCGACTATCACGTGATTTGGCAGGACGCGACGTGGGGTATGATGTGGGGGCTCCGGACCAGAGGCGGCAGGCAGGGTGAGTTAGTTGCCCCGGGTCGTCACTCCGGGCGGAACATGACCTCGGCACTACAACGAGTGCACCACCCAACCCACCCACGAATGTCGCGACAACCAGAGGGAGAGGACTGCATACATGCAACACACGACCCCACAATCTCTTTGTAACAACCACAAACCCATAACCACCGCTCTATTCTCATTCCTACTCACCTAGACACGTCTCGGTGACAAGCCCCATCTCGAATGCTGTCCTCCACTAGCCGCATGGCGCCCCTGGGCAAGATGCTGGTCCAAAGCCGCCCCGCTCTTGCTCGCAGCACTCAGCAGCGCCGATACCTGGCAGCCGCTGCCCAGGCTTCTGGCAAGGCAGCAGCATCGCCAGAGGTCCCTCCGGCAAGAGCAGTTCCGTCAGAGGCATCTGCTCAGGAGGCAGAGCCTTCCCTGGGAAGCAGCAACCTCCTCAAGTCTACCCGTGAGGCTGTACGTTCTCTCGAGCTTGTGTGACTTGACCGTATGATGCTGACAACACAGGCTTTGGCTACTCCCGGTCTTCTTTTCGCCGATGGTCATGGACTTCGTGGACCGACAGGGAAGGGTCGCGAGACCCGCAAGATGAGTCTTCATCAAGCCATTCGCGATGCTCTCAAGTGGGTGAACAAGACGTGGCCTCTGTCTTGTTTATAGGCTGACAGTAAACAGGACTGCGCTTGAGACCAACCCTAGGGCATTTGTGTTTGGCGAGGATGTGAAAGCTCATGGAGTGTTGTGAGTGGTATTTCTTTAAAACTACGGGCTGGCGTCTTGTCCTCCGTCCTCTTTCCAGCCACGGCAGCTAACATAGATACAGCCGCTGTACCCATGGACTGGCAGAGGAGTTTGGTAGGTTACCGTTCTTGGTCACCGGTGTGTTGGCTAACGCATCGCAGGCCAGAAGCGCGTCTTCAACACTCCGCTCACTGAGCAAGGTATTGCAGGCTTTGGCATCGGCCTGGCGAGTGTGGGATCTACTGCGATTGCGGAGATCCAGTTCGGAGACTACGTACGTGTATCATACCACAATTGCGAGCATTGCGTCTGACAGTGCCAGATTTTCCCAGCTTTTGACCAGGTGCGTTGCTTCAAGCTCCAACGAAAGAAGTCCACTGACAACTCAGCTCGTCAACGAAGCAGCGAAGCAACGCTACGCCAGCGGTGGGGGTTACCCACTGCCAGGCGGCTCCTTTACAGTGCGAGCTCCCATTATGAGTGTCGGTCACGGCGGTCTGTACCACTCGCAGAGTCCCGAAGTAAGCCACTGCGTCGGTCCCGAAAGCTGATCATCCAGGGCTTCTTCCTCGGAGCCGCCGGTCTCAAGGTAGCCGTTATCAGGTCTCCCATCCAGGCGAAGGGTGTGCTGTTGGCGGCCATTCGCGACCCCAACCCTACGATTGTCTTTGAGCCTAAGGTCCTGTGAGTTCTTGGGAGCTTTGTACTGGAAATTGAACACATCTAACACACTCAGGTACCGTGCTGCTGGTGAGGCTCTTTTCAAACGATCTAAGGGTTCTTCTAACAAGTCCAGTCGAAGAAGTGCCTGTGGATGACTACACTCTGCCCCTTGACAGCATCGACACTATCCAGGAGGGCACAGACTTGACTGTGGTTTCCTACGGAACGCCGCTCTATACTACACGTATGTGGCGTGACGAGGTACCGTTTGTTGTCTGTTGCTGACGACTCCAGTGCGCGCCATCGAGCTTCTTACCAACCCTCCGCCAAGCCTGGTGCAATTCCTGCCCGAGAGGCTCCGTCCCCCTAACCCAGCCCCTTCTATCCAGCTGATCGACTTGCGAGCTATTAACCCTCTTCCGATCAACGAGATTACTGAGGCGGTCCGCAAGACTGGACGCCTGGTGGTTGTCCACGAAGCCGGCAAGAGCGGTGGTGTCGGAAACAACCTCGCTGGTGAGGTTGGCCGTCGTGCGTTCGACTACCTTGAGGCCCCCGTGGGTTTGGTCAGCGGCTGGGAGTAAGTGCTTTGGCCTGAGTGTCCATGTGTTTGTGATGCTGACTACTTCCAGCATGCCCGTCCCCCTGGCTTATGAGAAGTTCTACCAGCCAGACGTCATCCGTGTGTTTGACCAGCTTGTTCAAACCTTGAGCTATTAAGCGTTGTACCAGTGAACGCTACATTATACAATGCCGCATTTCGCGGCCCCTCCGCAAAGAAGTCCACATGTACCGCGCAGACTATGCATTCTCGATGGAATAGGACTCTCTCCAGCTCTCTGTTTACGTCAGAAGTCTAATGCCGAGTCAACCTACGTCACATTCTGGTCTGGGCGGCTTCTTGGGTTTTCGGCGGAGCGGCCCGGCGGCCCCCGCCGCTCCGCAAACTCGGTCAGCCCCCACCGCTGTGTGGACGGCGCTCCATCACTGATCTCACTCGACAGGCCCCCGAGTAAGGTACGTACGGCAAGAAACTCCTGATTCTCCGACGTTTAGGAGCATGCGGCAACGGTCGAGCAATGCCGGTGCCCCAGGTTGGGGCCCAAGGAGCCGGTGACGCCGGTGGGCGAATGAGGGGTCGGTCAGGTGGAGTCGGTTCGGCGCCGTCCCGCGAGGACCGAGCAGCACGCGGTGCTTCGGCAACAATGCCAAGGCTGTTCCACATGCTAGCAGACCCACTCTCTGGCCCTTGTCCGCAGCCGACCTTGTCAAACAGCGCGCCGCGTACTGGAGGTTGAATGGGCGACGTCGGTTAGCCAAGGGCAAGCCAAGCTATTTGCCAAGAAGTGGACATGTGGCGACTCATAGATACGCGTTGCACTTCCGCATCAGCAGCCGCCATCCTCGGGGCAGGTGACGTGACTAGCCTGGTGCCTTGCCGACAATGCTGGGTGAACCTCAAAGGGATGAACATGCTGGAGAGCTCCGAACAGCTGAGGCGGAGTGTGCCCACCCAAGATACCAAGATAGAACGGGCCTCGCCGGGCATCATGGAGCCAAGAGTGAAGATGCAATGTCTGCATGCAAGAATGGCGCACTCCCTACATTGCAACGGTGGAGCGTTACATTGATTGTTGGAGCGTGAGCCCGAGGTCAGAGGGTGGAGTGGTTTTTCATCACGAAGATTGCCGAGGCGAACAGATGGCAATGCGGGTTTTCAGGCACGCTCCACGGCTCAGGTGGTGGTTTTGCCGGCGATTGGTGGACGCGATGCGCGCGATGCCGACAAGCCAAGTAAAATGCACCATGCGGTCAGCTATGGATGCCAAGGCGGAGCTGACCAGGCGAACATCGTGGTCCTGTACCCACCACCAACGCCTCCAAACGACTCCACGGATAGCTGGAGGCCCAGCCAACCGTCAGCCTCTGAACTATCACTGTCCAGGCACTAGCTCACCCTTGGCAGGATGAGTCCAAGGTCGGGAACTCTTGGGACCGACCGCCTCTCCTGCGCACCCGACACCATCCCTGTGGGGTAAGACGCAATTCTTGGATCGATTCTGGTGCTGGTGGGCAACAATCCCTCTATCCCCCACCTGTTGTTATCCTTGCGTCATGGGCCGAGAGCCTGAGGCAGAGAATGGCGGCCGAGGTCGTGCTCCGCAGCGCGTCCTGTACATAAATGAGCACGGATCGCCCCACACTTCTCCTCCATCGCCTTGAGAATCGTTGCCCCCAATGTACAAGGACGTCCATACCTATGGAGAGAAGGAGTCTCCGCCCCTTTCGGGAGAGGTAAGCTACAGCGATCCCAGTCCGTGCTGACAGTGATAGGACAAGTTGAACGAGAAGGTTGATGCCGCCGTTGTGGAAGTGGGCCATCCCAGCACTCCTGACCATGAGGCCCTCAACTCGGCGGCCAAGCACATGTATGTTGTTCAGTTCGTTCTCAGCTTACTCTAGGCACCTGGACATGACCCAGGCGGACATTGATGTTGCGGAGGAGAGGCTGAGCGCCATGACTCTTGAGCGCACCCGGCACGTGAGTGCCACTCAACCTGTCACACACTGCAACATTCAACTGACATTCGCCCCCAGATCATGCAACAGTTCCTCGACCTTCACGAGCATGACCAGAACGTCAGCTCTGACACCATTGCCGACATTCGCATGTTCCTTCAGGACCCCGATGTTATCGCCCACCCCGACAAGCACAGCGAGCTCGTCAATGCCATGAAGATGGAGGCGCTTATTGCGACCGAGAACTCGCCCTACGCCGAGGTTCGCGCCGTTGTGGACCCCGTCGACGACCCAAGCGAGCCTTCTCTCACCATCCGAGTGTGGGTCGTTGGTATCATCTTCTCGGGAGCCGGTGCTTTTGTGAACGAGCTCTTCTCGATCCGTCAGCCCAGTGTCACCATCACGTCCAACGTTGCCCAGCTCCTTGCCTGTGAGATTTACATTGCACCAGACTCGAGTTCTAACCGCATCAGTCCCTGCCATGAAGTTCCTTGAGCGTGTCCTGCCGGACAAGGGCTTCAAGCTTTTCGGCACTTACCACTCGCTCAACCCTGGTAAATTCTCGCGCAAGGAGCACATGCTCATCACGATCATGGCCAACACTGCGTGAGTATCACTTTCTCATGTTTAATCCTTTACTTCATGCTTACACTGTCACAGCTTTGCGACCCCCTACACTGCCTACGTCGTAAGTTTCAGTTGAGAGGGTGTCGAGGAAGACCGAAACGCCCTGTGGCTGTGCCACACTTGCTCACACACTTTTCAGATTATGACCCAGGCACTTCCCATCTTCTTCAACCAGTCATACTCTCGCAACTACGGCTACCAGCTCCTCAACACTCTGTCGACAAACTTTATTGGATATGGTCTGGCTGGTCTTACCCGTCGTTTCATCGTGTGGCCTAGCTACTGCGTGTGGCCGCTGTCCCTTTCCACCATGGCCCTCAACAAGGCCTTCCACGCCGACAACCACTCTTCGGTGCCAGGTCCCTTCAAGAAGCTCTACTCGATCAGCCGTCTCCGCTTCTTCATGTACACTCTGATAGGAGTGTTTGTGTACTTTTGGTTCCCGAATTTCATCTTCCAGGCCACGTCAACGTTCAACTGGATGTCGTGGATTGCGCCCGACAACGGACCTCTCAACAACATTGTGGGTTCCGTCAACGGCCTCGGTGTCAACCCATGGCCCACGTTCGACTGGAACACTGCCACTGTTGGCGGTCAGCCTTGGGTCACTCCCCTGTTCACTGTTGTCAACCTCTACATCGGTGCCATCATGGCCATGTTCATGATCATCGGCTTCTACTGGAACAACGTCTTCGACACCTCTTACCTCCCTATCAACTCCAACCGCGTGTTCGACAGGTACGGCACCCGTTACAACGTGTCCCGAATCCTGGACGAGCGTGGCGTGTTCGTTGAGGAGGCGTACCAGCAGTACTCGGAGCCCTACATGGCCGCCGGTAACATTACCATCTACTTCTGGTTCTTCGCCGCCTATTCGTCCACCGTCTGCTACGTGATCCTGTATCACCGTCGTGAAATCGTGCACGGCTTCAAGTCGCTCTGGCGTGACGTCAAGAAGACTGTTCGCAGCTGGCGTAACAAGGGCTCAGCCGAGGAGAACGCCGAGCTTGAGGACACCGACGACCTCGGAGCAGACATCCACCTTCGCCTCATGAGGCGCTACAAGGAGGTTCCCGAGTGGTGGTACTTGACCTGCCTTGTTCTGTCGATCGCCTTTGGTGTTGCCGGTCTGGCAGGGTTCCCTACTGGTGTCAGCCCCGGTATCGTCTTCTACGGTCTCCTGCTTGCCGCCATCTTCCTTATTCCTCTCGGAATCATTGGTGCCGTCACGGGTAACGCCATCACTCTCAACGTCCTGGCTCAGTTTATTGGTGGTTCCATTGTCGAGGGTAACGCCATCTCCTTGAATTACTTCAAGACCTACGGCTACATCACTACGGCCCACGCTCTCAACTTTGCCAACGACCTCAAGATCGGTCACTACACCAAGATCCCACCCAGGCACACCTTCATTGCTCAGATGGTCGCCACGCTAGTGTCTTCCGTTGTCTGCTCAGCCATCTTCAACTTCCAGATGGGACTCAAGGACGTTTGTACTTCGAATGCCGCTTTCCGCATGACTTGCCCTGGCCGTGAGTTCATCCCACTGGGACCCCACATTTTGTTTCTGACCCTCTTTCCAGAGAACACATTCTTCACTGCGGCAGTCTTCTGGGGTTCCATCGGTCCTCGCAAGGTCTTTGGCTCGGGTGGTCGTTACACCCTCATCCTTCTTGGGTTCCCAGTCGGCGTTGCGCTTGTGGCCATCTGCTGGGGTCTTCAGAAGTTCTTCCCTCGCGTCAAGATCTTCCGTTACCTTCACCCTGCTCTTATCTGCACTGGAGGTGTTACCGCCTGGGCTCCTTACAACCTGTCCTACATGACCCCTCTGCTCTACCTGTCTCTCGCATCGTGGGCGTGGATCAAGCCTCGCTACCTCGACTGGTGGTCCAAGTACAACTACATTGCCAACGCCGCCTTCTCTGCCGGTATCGCCATCTCGGCCGTCATCATCTTCTTCACCATGAACATCCCCAAGCTCGAGATCAGCTGGTGGGGCAACGAGGTCATGTACCAGGGCTGCGAGGGCGCAGCCTGTCGCCGACTTCCTCTTCCAGAGTCCGGATACTTTGGGAAAGAATTGGGAACGTTCAACTAAGGATCGATTGAGGTTGCTGCGGGTTAGTTGCATGCCAGGCCAGGACGTAGACCATTTAGCGTCGTCTGTCGTGTGTCATCACATACAATCCCTACTTAATAAAACGTCGATAGTTGGTGAAGTCATTGAAGTCATTGATGAAAAGTTGTCTGTCTCTCGCTCAAGTGCTCTCATTCGAGCCCCCCATTGTGCTAAGCCGACGCTTCATATGAGGAGGGATGCGGATAGAGACCATGCTGGCACCTGTGCTTCATCAACGAGGTTCGAAAGTCCAAACTAGCCTTTCGACAGCTCCAATGCTGCAGACTTATAAGCTTACAAAGCACCCTCTTGACCTTTTGGCGTGCGATACTCTCTCAGAGGGACCCGCTGAGGACTGATGGGTGAGAGCTGTCAGCGGAGTGTCGAACAGCAGGCCGCTAGGGCCGCTGTGATTGGGGCTATTGGCGTTTTTGTGTCATGGCTTAGCATTCGGTATCAACGTCGATCCTTGTGATCGACATCGGAATGGTTACTACCGACCGTTACCACCACTATGGTGTTACTCCAGAAGTCAGTAAAGCTTCCAGTGTGCTTGATAGGACAGAATTTTCAGTCTTTTGTGCGCTTCTGGCCAGGAGCGCTTTGCCACACACAATACGTCATTGTCATGCTTTCGCTATCAGCTTGCCCCGCCATTCCTTGTCCATCTGTCTGGGTGGATTGGCCCTGATTATGAAACATGGGTGTCGGCGGGAGCAAACGACACACCAAGGCCACATGATCGCGCACAGACTTTGATGGGCAACTCGGGGCAGACGGTTGGGGCAAGAGACGAGAAGGGGGGAGGAGTTGTCATATTGGGGGGCAACGATGCGCCCAGCCCAAGTCTAACCGAGGAGGGAGGGGGTGCATTGCGGGGCAGGCACATTGGGTATTGGACGCGAGGCACACCCGCTCAGGCTGGCTGGCTAGCACTGCTAGCTGCCTAGACGAGTCGACTGGCTACACTATGGCCATTGGCGAGGCAGTTGCTCAAGCGTACTTGATGAGCCCCCTCTCCAGTGTTTATGGTCGCCTCGTAAGGCTTCGTCGTGTCAATCAATCGCTGGCCATAAGACTGCGGCAGCCAAGATGGGGTTTGGTCTGGTCGATCCCTATAGAGGTTTGATGGCGCATCATCGGCCGGCTGCACCTGGCTGGCTGGCTGGCTGGCTGGCTGGCTGCGTGCTGGCGCTTTTGACTCCGCGACCACGCCCCCACGCGCCCAAAGGGGCAACATGAGTTTCCGAATGCGGTAATTTTAGGCCAAGCGGAAGGCCACGCCCGTGCCGCAACTGGCGCCGCAATCGTCGTCATTCCACAAGCAGGCAGCAGCAGCAGGTAGCAAGGCCCGGCCAACCAGCCTGCCTGCCCAGCCAACGAACGTCGACCCCAGGCAACCACCCAGCCAGTCAGCCAGGACCTAGCACACACAACCCAAGCCAAGCCCGGCAAGCCAACCGACCCACCCAGGACAAGTCTCAAGTCTGGGGCACAGAGTGGGGTACGACTGCCGAGAGCCTTGAGAGACGTGCTCGACCAGACAGCGGCTAACTCTGATCCATCGGGCCTTAACCCCCCCCTGCCGCCCTCCCCTCCCTCCCCACCCCCCTCTTACCCCTACCACCCCGTGCCGCTGCTGCCGCCCCCGCCTGTCTCTGGGCTTGCATCACCACCACTATTGCCTGTTGCTGCTGTGCGGTCCGGTTGGGTGGGCGGTGTGTCTGCCGTTGTCCTGCCCATTCATTCTACCACCATCACTTCAGTCACACCGATCATCGGTCGGTCCGTCCTCGTCCTCGTCCCTCTCCTCGTTCATCACAACCCATCCGTCTTGAACCAACACTTTACCCCCTCCTCCTCCTACAAGCAGCCCGGCTGCCACTCTGAGCAACTTGTTTGATTAGCGCTGTGTATTTGTGTATACCTACCTACCTACCTGTCCAACCCGTCGTCGCCCATCACTCTCGAGGCGCAATCTCTACAGCGTCATCGCCCCAATCGGCTTCGCTCTCTCCTCCATTCCACACGGTTCATCGGGTCACAACTTCAAGCTCATCTGTTCACATCACACAATCCGCTTCCTTGAATCTGCAGCAATGTTTGCAAAGGTCTCGGACAAGTTCCACGCCCGGAAGCAGGCTGCCAAGGCCCAGGTGACTTCCCCACCGAGGCAGCAGGCTCAACTGCCCTCGCGGCCGGCTCAGCCAGCGGCGCAGGCCAGCCGTTCGCCCCCTCAATCACCACCGGTAGCCCAGCCCGCATCGCAGCCCCAGCCGCCTGCTGCTCCTGTAGCCAAGCCTCAAGTCGCTTCGCCGCCATCAAACAACAATGGCGCGGGGGCTTCGCCCATGGAAGGCATCGAGGGGTGGGTACCATGCCCACGTCCAATCACTGACGAGCTTTGCAGTCCCCCGGCGCAAGCAAACGCTCTATCACATTCACTCTCATCGGCTGCGACAGGGTCATCAGCGTCGTCGTCGTTGTCGGCTGTGCCGCCCCAGGATCGCACGCTCTCGTCAGCTCTGGGAGTCCAAGGCCAGTCTGCTGGCACCCAGGGCAGCGTCCAGCCAGAAGTGAACCGAACCATGAGCATTGAGATGGCAGACGTATCTACACTGTCCATCCAGAACCCGCCAGACTCTGGTCGGCAAGGGAGCTCTGATGAAGATCGCATTCGGGAGAAGGCTCGGGAGGCCCAAGAACAGGTAAGCGCAAACGTTCTCGAACGCGGCAAAGGCCAATGAGCTGACATATTATCAACAGGCCGCGCAGGCACAGGCGAATCTGCACAATGCGACGCAGCAGGCTCGTGTTGCCGCGATTCATGCGGCAGCCACCCAGGCGGCGCTCGACACCTCGACGGGCACCAAGACCCCTACCGCAGCCAACAAGGTGGCTCAGCCATTGAGGAAGACGGCGGGCCGCTACGCCCTCGCCGACTTTGCGATTGAACGCACGTGAGTGTTACAGACTATCCGACTTGCTCCTTCGTAGTGTGCTAATCCGTCTTTAGCCTTGGTACCGGCTCATTCGGCCGTGTTCATCTCGTTCGGTCCAAGCACAATGGTCGATTCTATGCCGTCAAGGTGCTCAATAAGGAGAAGGTTGTCAAGATGAAGCAGGTGGAACACACCAACTCGGAGAGGGAGATGCTGGTTCGTGTGCGACACCCCTTCCTCGTCAACCTCTGGGGCACTTTCCAAGACGCAAACAACCTTTACATGGTCATGGACTTCGTCGCAGGCGGAGAGCTGTTCAGTCTTCTCCGCAAGAGCCAGGTCAGTACACTTTCTCCTTACCGTCACTAACATGTGCAGCGTTTCCCCAACTCGGTAGCGAAGTTCTATGCTGCCGAAGTGGCCCTCGCTCTCGACTACCTCCACTCCCTAGACATTATCTACCGTGACCTTAAGCCGGAAAACCTCCTTCTCGGCGCCGACGGTCATGTAAAGGTCACCGACTTCGGTTTCGCGAAGCACGTGCCTGACATCACCTGGACGTTGTGTGGCACCCCGGATTACCGTAGGTGTCTGGTCGAAGCTAGCACTGACCTCCTCAGTTGCTCCGGAAGTGGTCCAGTCCAAGGGCTACAACAAGAGCGTTGACTGGTATGCTCTCGGTGTCCTCATCTTTGAGATGTTGGTGAGTTCATCAAGCCATCATTTATGACTGCGACCTTGATCTGACTGTCGCTAGGCTGGATACCCCCCATTCTTCACAGAAGACGGCAACCCCATGAAGCTGTATGAGAAGGCAAGTCATCTTGTGTAACCATCATCTCACCCTGCCGCAGATCATCGCCGGCAAGGTCCGCTACCCCACATACTTTGACAACTTGGCCAGGGAGCTCCTCAAGAATCTTCTTGTTGGCGACCTTACAAAGCGATACGGCAACCTGCGCAACGGGTCGGCTGATATCTTTGGACACGGCTGGTTTGCCGAGGTCGACTGGGACAAGCTCTACCGCCGTGAAATCCCAGCTCCCTATGTGCCCAAGATCGACGGTGAAGGTGATGCTAGCCAGTGAGTATGGGTAGTCATAGAGATGACTGTGTGTCCCAGTTGCTAACAGAACCAGGTTCGATCGGTACCAAGAGGCCGATGTCAGTTCGTATGGTAAAGTGGGAACCAGTCAGTATGATCATCTCTTTGTCGACTTTTAAAGAATTAAGCAGTGTAACTCGAAGTAGTAGTCGCGGAAATGCATTGGTGTACAAGAAGTCCATGAGCTGTCCGCATGGCCAGCAGCAGCAATGCATCATCGGGGTGGTTATGTTGGTTCGCTGCAACTCGGGTCGATCGACGATGACGTCGTGGAATGACGATGAGGTTTGCAATCTGCTTCCGTCCCAACTGATAGGGGGTGCTGTTGTTTGGTCCGGTTGACTGTGCAGGACTGATTGGGACCAGAGGCATCTTCCATCCTTTCTGCTCTACTTTCTCGCAACTGCAAGACACCTTGGGCTCTCGAGTCATGAGTGACAGTCATCAAGCCACCGATACGGCTCCAAAGAAGACAACCTCGACCCTGCTGGACGGCAATCACTCCTTTCCGCCATTCTATTCCTGCTACCTGTTGCGTTCCCGGTCCACACCTGCCTCTCAACGAACATATGTGCGTGGAGGCGATGGGTTCAATTGAGCCTCACTCAAATCTTGAATGATCATTAATGTAACAAGGTCGGCTCCACACCCAACCCTACACGGCGAATCCGACAGCACAATGGTGAACTTACGCAAGGCGCATGGCAAACGTCTCGCTTCAGGCCCTGGGCGAGTAGAATTGGGGTGATACGATACGCACAACGCAGGCATGCTGACAAAGGGAAGGAGGTTCAAATGCTGGTGTTTGGGTATGTTGATACGCCATCGAAGCCATCTAACCTTTGCCAGCTTCCCAAGCAAGCTCTGTGCTCTTCAAGTAGGTCTAAAGCCGTAGCTGATGACGGTGTACTAAGGCAACTCTCCCAGTTTGAGTGGGCATGGCAACACCCGGAGCTGTCGAGGCATCTTCATGTCCACCTTCCTCTGTCAGACGAGGGAACCGGCCAGATCTTCAAAAAGGACGCTCGAAGGAATAGGGTTGACAGGAAGGCAGTGTGAGCGGCTCGGTGCCGTGGTCGATATGCTAACGGAACAGAGTGGCTCTAGCGCTCCTGCGATCGCCTCCGTTTAACAAACTTCCTCTGCATGTTCGGTGTTTCGCCTCAGAGGTCTGCGTTGTCTTTGACGCTGCGACCAGCGTCGTGCCGCCGCCGCCCTCGTCCGACCTGCGCAAGCTTAGTGGCCTGCCACCGCTGAACGGAATAATATCAATAACTGTGGACCGAGAGGGATTGCATTCGTCGATGCTGCCTCAAACCCGCAACCAAGTCGAGGTGTCTTCCGCCGAGTCGTTCCAGCTAGACGTCGCTGATCGACCCTTTCGGTCTAGCGAAAGGGTGGTCGGTAAATGGCGCACAATACAGTGTCAAGAGCAACGCACCAGGTGTGAGCTCTGCCGAGACGTTTTGGACCTTTCAGCAAGTTGCTATCCAAGTCGTATATGCTGACGCTCAAGGACCCGCTCTCATTCTCTGTATGTCTCTCAGGGTCTGAGATACATCCCCCGTGCACTGTGATGGCTCATCTCGACTGTCTTGCCAAACGCGCACTCGATGGGTCTGGACGCGATGGAGAGCTCGTCCCCCAGCGATCGACCTGTATCCAATGCGGTGCGACATCCACATGGGGAGAGATTATCCGGGGATGCTACAGTCGGCGCGACGACAGCCAGGGGAGAGCTTAGATAGAGCTGATTGCTGACAGTGATGACGGGGGCATAGCCAACGTGTAGGAAGGTTGTAGTCTGTGAGAGGCAGTGGCTGCCCCTGGTGACATGGCGAATATGTATGTACAAACATGGGTGATGGGAGGGCCGTGCGTGTTGAGTGTTGTAAATTGTGAGGGCCATGCGTTGAATCGGTTCTATGGTTCGTTGGTACCCTTGCCCAAATTGAGATTGCCGAGATCCTTTGATAGGATGGCTGGGTCATCTGTCCGGGTCTCGACGTCTGCACAGGCCTCCTCCTCGGCACCAGCGCCAGCGATCTGTGCGTTGGGTGCGGGCGAGGGGCTGGTCGAGGTGGTGGGGGTCGTCTCTTCCTCGCTCTCATCGCCCTCTTCGTCGTCGGTCGTCTCGTAGTCTTCATAATCCATCTGGGAAACGAGGTTAGCATAACGAATCTGTTACATGATTGAAGAGCCCAAGAACCCAAGAACCCACATAGTCGTACACGACTCGGACGATCAGACTGCAGCTTGGGCAGGTGGCAATTTCTTCACCGTCCCGAAGCTGAGCCTTTGAGATTTCGAAGCGATCGCCGCATGGGCAAGGATAGTGATAGACTTTTGCGACATCGTCCCAGGCAAAGTCTTCGATTTCCAGCTCGTCGTAGTATGACACCATGAGTGGTTTGGTAGCGCGTGAGTTGATTGTTGTTGTTGGTGGTGGTTCTGACTGATAGAGTTGACGGGCGACGGCCTGAAAAAAGGCAATCTGGGGTGGCCATCTCGGAATGGGTCCGAGGCTGTCACGTGATGTTGGGGCTCCAGATCGGCACGCGTGCGGGATTGGCTCATTGCCGCAGCCCCCCCAAGCCGCCGTCAGCTGGTCGACGAGTGGGGGAGAGGAGGACTGGACTTGGCCGCCCCCTCCAGGCATCCAGCCAGCCAGCCAGCCATTCATTCCTCTGGCTCCCCCCCAACCCCCCAAACCGTCGTCACACTTTTCTACGTCTCATCGATCCCCCCTCTCTTTCCCATTCCCCCCCATTCATATCGTTGGGTCACGGTCCAACGACCTGCTCTGGGTTCCCCCTCACCACCATCGATACTGTAGCCGCCATGACCACTACCCAAGACTCTACGGCCAAGACCATGCCGGATGACGGTCAGTCCAACCCCTTCCAACCCCATCCACCCCGTCTATCCAATGGCTAGCCTTGCTGCCATGTCCTCACTCCACGCTGTCGCAGTGACCTGTCGCTAACTATTCGCAGGCACGGGTGTTCTCCAGATTGACCCTTGGTAGGTTGTCTCTCTATATCCTCGTCTAGTTCACCACTGAGCACCTTCAGGCTGGAGCCTTACAAGGCTGGCCTCCAACAGAGGTACTCCGAGTACAAGAAGGCCTTGAACTTCATCAACCAGCATGAGGGAGGCCTGGACAAGTTCTCCCAAAGCTACAAGACGATGGGCTTCCAAGTGGACGACAAGGGCGGGGTTTCCTACCGTGAATGGGCACCCGGAGCCGTCCAGGCTCGGCTCATCGGCGACTTCAGTGAGCTTCTTACCCGAACCCGATCGGCTACAGACGCGTTTGCTGACCAAAACAGACAACTGGTCGCATACTGCCAACCCCATGACCAAGAATGAGTTTGGCGTTTGGGAGTGCTACGTGCCTCCTACCTCCCCAGGCGTCTGCGCAATCCCTCACGACTCCATGCTCAAGATCTCGATGACTACCCCAAGCGGAGAGAGCTTGGATCGCCTCCCTGCCTGGGCCACTCGTGTCACTCAAGACCTGAACGTGTCTCCCGTGTATGACGCTCGATTCTGGAACCCTCCCAAGAGTGACCGATACCAGTTCAAGAATGGCCATTCTCAGAACTCCATCGAGGGCCTCAAGATCTACGAGGCACATGGTAAGTGTCGAGAGCATTGTTCCCCTCCGGCATCATCACAACCTTCATATTCTGCTGGCATGTGCTGACGTCTCCAAAGTTGGAATCTCCAGCCCCAACATGCGCGTCACCACATACAAGGAGTTCGAGACGGATGTCCTGCCGAGGATCAAAGCCCTCGGGTACAACACCATTCAAATGTGAGCCATGGTACCTGTAGCATCGCTAACATGACCAGGATGGCCATTATGGAGCATGCGTACTACGCCTGTGAGTAGCAATCTGCCCTTTGCGAGGCGGCGTGTCTGGAGCATCGTATCACGGCTGACATTGGCAGCGTTTGGCTATCAGGTTACCAGCTTCTTTGCGGCCTCGTCCCGTTATGGTTCGTGTTTTCCCTACATACCTGGAGTGTGCGAGGTTGACCTACGACAGGTACCCCGGAGGAGCTCAAAAGTCTTGTCGACAAGGCCCATGAGCTGGGATTGACTGTGCTCCTCGACGTTGTTCACTCGCACGCCAGTAAGAATGTTCTTGACGGGTAAGTGCGGGCACATAGCCCATAACCCACCTTGCTGACTTGTGCTCCTCTAGCCTCAATATGTACGATGGTACAGACCACCACTACTTCCACGAAGGCGGTCGTGGCCGTCACGATCTCTGGGACTCGCGCCTCTTCAACTACGGCCACCCTGAGGTCCAGCGCTTCCTCCTCTCGAACCTCCGCTTCTGGATGGACGAGTACAAGTTTGACGGCTTCCGTTTCGATGGTGTCACCAGCATGATGTACAAGCACCATGGCATGGGCGTCGGTTTCTCAGGTAGGCAGGCCTACTGAGTTGTAGCTGGCGCTGTCATTCTAACGCTTTACCCAGGCGGATACCACGAGTACTTTGGGGACTCGGTCGACCTCGAAGCCATGGTTTATCTCATGCTCGTGAGTTGCTGTAAGGCCAAAATGTCTGTGCTAATCCGCAAGTCCAACCAAATGCTTCACGAGCTGTATCCGAAGGTCGTGACGATCGCGGAGGATGTCTCCGGCATGCCTACACTCTGCCGCCCCGTCGCTGAAGGGGGTGTCGGGTTTGACTACCGGCTTGCAATGGCGATTCCTGACATGTGGATCAAGTTGCTCAAGGAGAAGTCGGATGACGAGTGGGACATGGGCCACATTGTCCACACGCTCACTGACCGACGACACTTGGAGCGTACCGTGGCCTACGCCGAGAGCCATGACCAGGCCCTCGTCGGAGACAAGACCTTGGCCTTCTGGCTGATGGACAAGGAAATGTGTAAGTAGCAGCGTCCGCGACAACTACGTGTGACAAACTAACCAACACGCCCGCAGATGAGTACATGTCGGATCTTACTCCATTCACCCCTGTTATTGAGCGCGGCATGGCCCTCCACAAGATGATCCGGTAAGTCGCCTCCTCTGGTGTCTTACATGGGCTAACTCGGTTAGCCTGTTGGTCCACGCCCTTGGAGGTGAAGCATACCTGAACTTTGAGGGTAACGAGTTTGGCCACCCAGAGTGAGTCGGCGTCATCGATGCCCCATGGCCATCCTGACGGGTCAGGTGGATGGACTTCCCTCGCGAAGGCAATGGCGACTCTTTCGCCCACGCTCGTCGTCAGTTCAACCTCGTCGACGACCACCTCCTGCGTTACAAGTACCTCAACGCCTGGGACACGGCTGTACAGACCCTGGAAGACAAGTACAAGTGGCTTAGCTCGCCGCAGGTGCGTACATGAGAGTATCGATGGTGGTGGGCTTACAATTCCAGGCCTACGTTTCGCTTAAGCACGAAGGTGACAAGGTGATCGTTTTTGAACGCGCCGGTCTCCTTTTCATCTTCAACTGTGAGACAAGTCCCACTGCCCCTGGTTCTTGAGGCTGACAGGACCAGTCCATCCAACCAACTCTTTCGCCGACTACCGTGTTGGCGTCGACACCCCTGGCAAGTACCATGTCGTCTTGAACTCGGACGACAAGCAATTCGGGGGCCTTGAGCGAGTAAACAGCAGCGGCGAGTACTTTACGACCCCCATGGAGTGGAACGGGAGGAAGAACTGGCTCCAGGTCTACATCCCGACGCGCACGGCCCTGGTTCTTGGCCAGTAGTTGACGAGTGCATTAAGTTTAGTTAGTAACAGCAAGGCGTGGAACAGTAAACGGATGAATGTCTCCTCTATGATGCCACAGAAACACGGCTGGGTTGCGTAAGCACTGTGCGTAGCACCAGGCTTGGAGTACAGTGCTCGGACAGGCTTCAAGAACTAATGGGAAACGGAAACAGTAAGTTGCGCTCTCGGACCTTCACTCATCCAAGGGAAACTTCCATCGCCTGTGGCATCAGTGGCGGACGAACTCCTTATGGGAGCCCGTTCAAGTTCTGCCATACCTCAAGGAATGAGGAAGGTCCGCCGACTTTGCCACGGATTTGACCGCTACTTTCATAGTACTCAAACCTCGCAGTGCATGAGGCGCTGGATAGGTGAATCAAGCAGGCATTCGTGGGTGCCCTCTAGCCATAGCGGTGATAATTCCCTGCCACATGGCGACCTAGCGAGATACAAGGCCAGTTAGTGATTCGGCATTCGATTAGCCTCTTCTACATTCCTTTCGAGGGAGCCTCAACCCAAGTTTGTCAGAGATAGACGGAGCGAACCTCGGAAATGGATCAACGGGATGACGAGTGGCACTTTACGATTCAGTAAAAACCTCCTTTCCTCGTTGAATTGTTGATGTGGAGTTGGCCCGCGTAAATTTTCCCCAGAACTGCCTTGAGTGCAAATCTTTGCATAGAAGTGACATGTGTCCTCGCAAACAACATCTACCTTCGGTCGAGACCGATTAGCAGGAACAGACGGGCAGTCAAGCTTCGAAGACGGCTGCCCATGTAGGCATACCTCCCAGCAGGTTCTCGAGACAGCGGTAACCGTACTCGAACCCAAACCAACGAGGGAACAAGAAACTACGCCGAGCGGGAGGACAATCTCGGTTCAGATGGATGGATGGAGAAGGACAGTGGCGGCTTCTTGGTGTGGGTCATCAAGGGCGTGTCATGTCATCAGCGTGCTTACATGTCGTGGGGCCTGTCAAGCTTGGGTACCCAGAGAGCTTGTCTTGACGCCACTCACCGATTGACGACTCCTCGGAGCCGTGACCTGCCTGCTAGTCCAGCCCAGTATACCAATCGGCATGCTCATGAAGGGCCGCCACCTGTGAAGTCAGCGTAGTAGGTGGGAACGCCTGTCCGCCTCTCCCGTCATAGGAGGAACAGATCCATGATTGGAGTATGAAGAATCCGGACCTGAGGACTAAAGTAGGCCTTACGTTTATGTATGCGTGTGCGACGGGTTATGGTTGGAGGCTCAGCTGATACCGCGAGCTCGCTGCCTCGAGTTCGCCCCCACTGCCACAACTGCCAACCTAGACTGTATGCATACCACGTAAGCTTGGAAAATCGTCTAATCCTTGGCGTTAGCGTACCACCATCCCTTCCCGAAGAGGTCTGTGTCAAGAACTACAAAGCAAACGGGGAACCGGCAATCGGAGAAGTGGCCGAAGCAAACGGCATCAGCACCAGGAGGCGAAGGAGGGAAGCCGCGAGTGTATCTACGACGAGCTGGTGTTTTCAAGCGTCCAGTTAATAGCTATAACGGTAATGACCAAATGGAATAGCAGAGTAGACTAAGCGAGTAGAAGCATTGTGCCCATAATGTCTTACCAGGAGCTCGCTGAACCTTGCAGCCATGGATGGCCTGTATGTCAAGAACCGCAAACCAAAAGAATCGTAACCGGGAATTGTTAGGAGGCGGCTCATTATTTTCCAACACTGCAAACAGTAACTTCTGCGTTGAACTGCTTGCAGCCCATCCTCACTCTTGCCTCCCCTACCCTGGCGGGTTCCCAAGTCTGCGTTGCAAAGACATAGTCATTTCAGGGTGGGCCGCTTGAACCTCCTGGCAACACACAGGGCACAGAGCGTGATCCAGAAGTGGTATGGGGTTGCGCTTCGACGTACTCTCTGGTCAGGGAAGTCACTCTCGTTTGACAAGAATGCAGCAAGAGCAGACGAATTCGTTCACATTTTGAGCTTATGGAAGTAACAGGTGACCTATCCTTGTACAGCCTGTAGACGTCCTCAACGTTCAGGCCTAGACGAAGGTGCCAATCTGATAAGTCAGCAGCAGGAGAGGGTCCGGTACTACCCACAGAGGCTAGATTGGTCGCGTAGAGATCCATGGACGGGTTTAGAGTGGCAGAAAGCCCAATTTTGCCGGTTTGATGGTTGACCATTGTATTGTTGAATTGCCATATTTCCCACGGGTCTTTTGAACCGAAAGGTAGTTGTATTAGAGCCCAGCTGGGGACGTCGAGAACGTTGTCGAAAGTAGCGTTGGCCAGTGAGAGCGATCCGAGACTTTTCATTTCCTGGATCTCACACAAACCTGAACGTGCCTGGACTAGATAGTTTTAAACAACAGTAAGCGCCTTGATAGGAATTCCAACGTAATATGAATGATGAGTGTCAAGGAAAATAGCAGAATACTTCTTAATTACATGAGCGTGATCTTGCATTCTGAGGGCCACCGACCTGTTGCATATAATCAAGCTGCCTCCTGAAAATCACAGGTTAGCCCCCCACATTGTGGTTCTTGACAGGTCGGCAGGTGAGCCAGAGTGCACGTAGATCTGTGGGGACCAGCCTCCGTTCCTTCCAATCGTGGGTACCGATACTGGGGAACTTTCTACACTAAGCATCCTCACAGGCCTGATTCACCTCGCATTCCACAAAAACAGCAGCAACGCCATTCTGGCCGTTGTAGCCTACATTACCGAAGTGGAAGTGCAGCTGGATGCCCAAGCCCTATTCTGTTACGCACAGATCCGGGTGGAGAGGTCAATTCTGACAAACCACCCCACGATTGCACTGAACACGGCGTAGGTCATTTACTGTTCCTAGATCTAAGAGCGCACTGTCAGAACCACAATGTAAAAGGGTGACCGTTAATTGTCAGAAGGCGGCTTCATTATAGTCCAACACGCGCAGACAAACGAGAAGAGTAGACCGCACTCACCTGTCAAGTCTGAACGTGGACATCCTCTCCTGGTCGAAAGCGCGCTCCCTGCATCTTTTGGGACAGAAGCAGTAGCATAGCTGTCCGACACCTATTTTTCTCCTAAGGCAGAATGATGCCAAGAGACGATTTGACATGCACTTCCACAGCCTTCGTTTTGCAAGTTTGGTCCTTTACGAGGATCACAAGTCCCCACGTGGTGAGCAATGAAGTTAGTTCTACTTGGATAGAAGACAACACTAGTGTCCTGGACAATTCTACAAACTTCAATGCACAGTACTCAATTCCTCAATTTCTCGACCTTTGAAAGCCGATAGCACCTCCAGAAATACACGAAAGGGGGACCGCATACGCCAAACATACACCCGCTGCACAGGAGTATAGTTACAGAAAATATTAGTGGTCTCTGATCAATACCCACCGACTTTCATTACAATGCAAAAATCATTAGGTTTTTCTAATGGAAATTCGACAATTCTTGAAATTGCTCCTAACGTCTGGATTACGTCCGTAGTCTGTACAGAACATCCATGTGAACACAAATCACCTATTTGAGAAGATGTATCTGCAGCATTGCAGCCGTAAGAGGACTGCGAAAGTGGTATTTTGACCGACAAGGCTCTGTCGTAATAAGGCAAAGCGCGATGCAGAATCAGGCCAACAAGCTGTACTACGGAAGTATAGCTAGAATCGAGTTAGAAAGTCGGTAATAATAGGGTGAGAGCTACAACTCGACTCAGAATACGATTCTGAGTCGATTATTCTGAGTCGATTCTAATCGACTAGAGTCGCAATCGAGTCGAAATAGAGGCCAAATAATCGAATTTGGGGAGCACTCGCCCGAGAGCGCATTATTGCGACAGGCTCCAATCGGGCTGTTTGAACCTTTCTGACAAACATGTAATTTTGAGACCATTCTGCTTCGGCCTTCATCTCAATTACAGGCTCTCAATTTCCTCAAGCTTTCGAAGAACTCAACCTTCGAAGTTGGAGTCTGATCAAATTTGTGTTTGCCAAGATGTTCAAGTACGACGTCTTGCGAGAGGTATCTCAATTTGATTATCCAAAGCCAGACCTATTATTGGCTGATGTGGACCGTGTCATTGCCTGCAATAATCGCGAAACTTTGGATAAGTTCTTGATTGAACTCAACGCACATTTCGAAATCTCAAATTCTGGCGCAGCACACTGATTTCTTGGTTTCAGAATCCTTCCAGCAACCGTTCAAACACTCTAGCCGTCTCTCGAACACTACATCACCAATGTACTGGCCAAATCCGGTATGGAAGCCTCCAGTCCAATTTCTGTTGGAATATAATGAAGCCGCCTCCTGACAATTACCCGTTACCATTTGACATTGTGGTTCTTGACACTTTCTACATCCCTGCCACAAAGTTTCCAACCCCTGGTTGCCACAATCAAGAATTCGAAGTTGTGTAAGGACCCCCCCCCCCCCCCCTCCCCGAATTTGGCCCGGCCACACACCACTTCATCTCTAATAATCACTAGAGGAGATATCTCACACACAACAGGTATGTCTGCAGGCTTAATTTGCCACTGGAATCTCTAACACTGCAAACCCTCAAAAATGTCCTTCGGCTCTGCCTCAAACGCACACTCCAACACGGGAAGTCTCCACAACGGAAGTTCTGAAGAAATCAACAAGTTTGAGTCAACTTCACTACACTATTCTTGATCCGTACCCACGCCTATAGATACTCTGCATCACACTCTCTCACACCTTTGCCTTATTTGCACACCCGTTTCAATTATTACATATCTTTTTTTTTCGAGAACAGAGTGTCTATTAAATACCCCGTTCTAGAAGAGAAACTTTAGGTCTCATGCCCTCCAGTATGTAATGAGTCTAGTCCTCTACTGTTCGATCCCCTGTTCCCACCGTGATTCTTGTCTCCACCCTTCTTTCAAAATGCCGGAAGTATAACATTTCAACTTGAATGGTTTGGAATCACTCCCAGCCACATGTCGCAACAGAATCACAAACAGCGCTGCGAGGCAAGTGAAGAGAATCACGAACATCGCCACAAGGCAAGTTGTGCAGAGATCGATTCCGGCGCATGAACTTGCCGTAACAGTTTTGTGGCCGTGATCAGCGCCGGGATACCGACTATTGACTCACATTATCCCCAGTACAAAAGAGACACGTTTCACCAGCAGGAGACGAGCACACATGTCGAGGGTTAACTGATCAAGTCAAGAACACAAACTGAGCTCAAATGTAGTGCACTGCACCGCGAGGAATTCAGTTATTCCCAGAGGCGAATGGTGCAGGTCATAAAGACATCTCCGGCGTGGTACATACTCATGGGGGGAGAGTGCAGCGCAAATAATGTGTCCTCCGTGTTAGTGAAAGCACACTCACCCTTGGCTAGTC
Organism: Vanrija pseudolonga; assembly: GCF_020906515.1. Classification (NCBI taxonomy): domain Eukaryota; kingdom Fungi; phylum Basidiomycota; class Tremellomycetes; order Trichosporonales; family Trichosporonaceae; genus Vanrija; species Vanrija pseudolonga. The sequence goes on along the minus strand of NC_085851.1, from coordinate 2,934,482 downwards.
AACCAACCTCACTATGCTGGTGAACTCATCGAATACTATCCTGGGCTATTTATGTGATATCTGGTGGAATATAATGAAGCCGCCTCCTGACAATTACCGTTTACCCTTTTACATTGTGGTACTTGACAATATCACCCGTCCCTTCATAGTCAAATCAGATGTGCTGCGCAGCCATCCTTAGCTTTAGCATCAGGTCACTCAGTGCGGGCCGACCCGGAAACACATACCAAGCATCACTCCTGCGTCCATTTCACCCGCGACTACCTGCCAACACTTTTGTCAGGTGTTTAAGAGACAGGTTTCGATGTCAGTGCTGCCACTCCCCGTATGCGTATAGTGCAGAGGAGGACCCTTACTTCGCTTCCTGTCCATAAAGGACGTCCCTCTATGCAAGACAGCGATTTAAAACTCCTTACGAATCCAGCGGGGACTGAGAGCCCCGAGACGTAACCTCAACAAGTAGCTCTACGTTCCTCTCTCTCTTGCCTACTGGGACACTACACTCTCGCAACCGATGAATCTCCAGTTGAAACCGTACAGAGAATTCACAGCAAGCTATGAACATCCAATGGAGTGGGTGCTTGGAGGGTCGTCCTGCAGACCAAGGCGTCGGGAATGTAGCTGAATTATGGTTCCTGGTCCTCCGGTTGTTCCAACAGTGGGCTGGCGCATGCCATTCAAAAGCAGATCAAACCATGTACATAGAGATGATCTGCAAGACCACTCACTTTTCTCATTGGTTGGTATGGCGAGCTGAGTGAACCCGGGCACCACATGAGGTGCCTAAGCGGGCAAATTGTCTGTCATTGCGTCTTATGAGCACCAAGCAATGTTACCTCATTCACATTGGACGCTCATGATATTGTGCCGCTATGCAATGACATGTACTACGATGCTAGTATGTAACGTGGCGGCAGGACTGTGACAGTCCCTCACGCTTCTGGATTAGATGGTGGCTTTGTAGCGGCCAGTTGATCTCTCGCCGCCTTCTTCGCCCTCCCCTTCGCCTTCATCTCCTCGATCCACTCCTCCCTGGACTGTGTTGCAAACTTCGTGTTCCTGCGCAACCTGTCAGAGCCATGATTTGAGCATAACACAGTTACTGACCTCTTGTGAACCTTGGACTTCAAATGATCGGCCCACTCTTTGGTCGGAACAGGGTATGGACGACCAGGGGATGAACACGACTCGCACAACCGTTTGGAGTTTAGAATCTGACGACTGTATGCCGGTCAGCGTTGCAGATCAGGTCAGAACGGCCGTCTCTGCGCTTACTCGGCGGTGTTGGGGACCTTCGCCTCAGCCGTTGAGAGGTCCTGAAGCAGCAGCCCAGCATCCGCATGACCAACTTTGGTGGGATCAGGAAGATCCTCTCGTGACAGGAAACCTGAAGTGTGAACTCCAACCTCGCGGTCGTTGACGTGGGTGACTTACGAGAGAGCACGTCTCGTGCGACTGGCTCTCCTGCCACCCCGCCTTGAACAACGAAGATTTGCACATCACCTCCGACAGCTCGGGCTTCTCTAACAGCAGGAAGAAGTTGTTTTCGTATCCACTTAATCTGTGATTTGGCGTACTGGTGCGTGGATAGCTTTGTGCGATCGACCATGGCTTTGAAAGAAGGCGTTGACGTTGGGTCAACCTGAGGAAGGGCAAGGTCCGCAAACTCCTTGTAGCCTGGGATTGCTCAGTGGGTTGTCAGACCAAATCGACATATACCAATTGATTGGAAGATGCCCTCTGTGGGGCCTCCGGCATCCATTGTGGGATAGAACTCGGCTGCAACTTTCCGAAGCTCTTCGATCTCTTGAAGTAGTCCATTCTGGGCAGTCAGAGGGCTGCCTGAGATGCAGACTCTCGACTCACTTCGACCATCTTGTCTACGCGTGCATCGAGGCGTGGTTTCAAGCTGACCAGCGGTTCGTAAACCCAGAAGATCAACGTACGAAACCTGGGTCGTGAGCTAGCCTCTTGGAAGACATCATACCTCGCTCGTCGTCCACTTTGCGATTGCCCGCTCGGAGCTATGGGGTCGCTTTCATCCTCATGCGGGTGCAATTGGACTCCTCCTCGCTCCCACCACCGCTCAAGCCCACGGCGGACCTTGCGGCTGTCGCGCCAGTGCCAGCGGCCCGCCTCGAGCGGATCAACGGCTTCAAGAAGCTGCCAGATACTCAGCAGTCGATGGCTTTCTCGATCCCCAGATTCCGTGTCGGTCGTCTTACCAGTGCTCTCATGAGGTGGATACACTGGGTCTGCAGTCCAAAAGGACTCAAGAAGTCGTTTCAGATCATGGTCAAGATCCGGGGGAACTGGAGGCATGGGACTTGGAGGGCTCCAAGCGCGATTGGGTCCTGCTGGAGTCGGGCGTTCGAAGGAGAGCTCCTCGGGAGGAAAGAGAAAGTGTTGAATGAAGTAGTGTGTACCTCCACAAATAATAGGCAGCATGGAATCGGGGGTCGAGTTCACCTGGCTCTCAGTCAGAGGAGACCAACTGTATCACTTACCTTGAGGTCGGCTTCAGAGCACCACTTGCCGAGCTCCCAGCTCCCTCCCTCTCCTGGAGTGACTACGTCCAGACCCCAGTGCTCGATTCCACCCTTCTCTTCCTCGGTAACCTTGTTGGTGATAACATCGAGGCCCTTGTACAGCTGCATCGAGTCTGCCGAGAGAACGACACCAGTGGTGGGGCGCGAATCGCTGTGCGGACCTGTTGCCAGTGACTGGGCGAGAGACACTGCCAGATTCGATTTGCCCACTCCAGTGGTCCCGATTACCGCGACGATGGGCCTTGAGGGAGAAACGGTTGTCATTATTGATCTGACAACTCGTAGCATGAACTTGGCATGCGATCGACGGTCGAGTGAGTGAGTTGAAGTGAGAAAGAGGAATGAGATTCAAAATGAAAACATTGCGAGGACTCCACCTCCACCGCCCTCCACTTCGTTGATAACAAAGTTCTCTTCTCAGTGCCCTGAATGAATGCCATTGCTCGGCCAAATACATGTGCTTTATCAATGACGGGGTATAACACAAACGATGCGGGACAGACAACATGTAGAACGGAAGGGGGACAGTGCTAGGTATCACAGCAGCATGTCATCACTCGAAACTCCAATAGGCCGGGCTTGAGGCTCTTTGGTCTTGACAGGTGGCGCTGACCCAGCGCGCTTGGTACGACCCTTGGGAACGACAGTCCACCCCTCCTCCTCGACTTCCTCTTCGACAGCCTCCAAGCTTGGGCCCTTGGCCCCATTTCGGGAAACCATGATCGTATCTTGATCAACGTCCAGAATGGCCTTGACGAACTTAGAGGCGCCTAACGGACTGACGAAGTCGAAGCTCTTTAGGGATGGGGGAGCCGGGCTTGGGGACGCATAAGGGGCCGTTTCGTCTCCTGAGGGAAGCACCCGCGGGGGAGTGTATGTTCCACCACGAGCCCGTGGGCTGAACTCGCCAAGGCCGGGGAATCCACTTCCCCTGCGACGATCTGCCCGTCGGGGGGAGCTGGATCGGTAGGGCGTTGCCAGTGCAGGACGAATGTAAGAGGCCATTGGTGCTGGTGACCTGATGCTGTTGGAAGGCGAAGCGGTGTTGCCCGATGGTGGTAGTGATGGGATCGCGGCGATCTGAAAAATACCACCGCGATCGGGCTCATCACCTTCCAGCTTGTAAACCGTATTGGGTGTGCTGGCGTACAACTGTGGTGAGGCTGTCACAGCGACGCGTCGTTTCTTGGAGCCCTCAACGGCGTCCGACTCCTCGCGGTTGCACTCGCCTGGGCAGAGGTCGCGTGTCTCTGATCTCGCAACAGCTTTGAGGCGACGGTCTCGTTCTTCGCACAGAGATCGCAGTTTCTCCACTCGCCGTTCATCCATGAGCCAGTTGACAAACTTCTTCCAAGCGTCTTTTGAGGCCCTTATTTTGGCCATGGAGTCCTCGTCATCGCTGACACCAGGGTGCGAGCGGGCGTGGGCAGCTGCTGACTCGCGGCTGCTGGCCAGCATGTCGAACTGAGTGGGGTTGGCAGCATGGTTGTAGGCACTCAGAAGACTTGTTGACGCCAGCAGCGGGGGCGTCGGTCGTAGGCCAAACGGAACCAGTCGGGACTTCACAGTTACAGTTCTGGGAGGGGACAAGTCAGCACCGGCGTTCACAGCCATGCTGTCGAATACTCACGGCTCCATGTCGTTGTAGATGCGCACAGCGTAGAAGTGGTTTCCACGGGGTATGGTTCGCCCTTGGAAGAACACACGCTTGTCGATGACCTGTCAAGGTCAGCAAAGTAACAGGGCTAGCGTGGTAAGCTTTCCGCACCTTGCCAGGCCAGGTAGTACCATCTTGGAGCTCAATGATCACGACGTCACCAGCTTTAGGAGACCATCGTCGCCACTGGACCTCCTCATCCGAATCCAACCTAAACGCAATGACCGCCCCAGGATGGTGGCTTTTTGGTAGCGGACGTTCGTAATGGGAGTCATCTGCACCGGTGTTAGTGGCTTTGGCAGATTCAAACTCACCATGGGCCGTTCCATTCGCCTCAGCATCGCCGTCGCGCATACGAACTTCCCCATGCGGGGAGCAGTCATCCTCCAGCGGCGCGGCCTTGAGGTTACGAGCTCCTCCACACGAGAGGTCGTCCATGCTCTTCATGACCCAGTACCGCTTGACGGCCTCGTCCCATCTGTGCTTGACAACGCCGTCATTAAGCCTGACGCCAGCCGCGACTTCGAACTTGGAGGTCAGCGCCTGGAGGCGGGTGAATGTCTCGCACGCGAGAAGGTCGAGGGCGGCGTCGAGTGATGCCAGGGACGGTGGTGGTGCTGGTGCAGAGTCTGCAGAGGACAGCTTGCGCTTTGGCATGGCTTGCTGACAGGCCTGGGTGGCTTGATCGCTTGCTGTCTTGCCGCCTTGCCGGCTTGCTCTGTTGCTTCTGGGTGTTGGCTTGCTGGCTTGCTGGACCGGTTGAGACCGACGTCGTCGTTGGGTGGCGAGAGTGTCGTGTCTGAGCTGCGGTCAAGTCAAGGAAGGGAGGGCCAGTGCTGTTATTAAGCCGAGAGGATCATGGTCACGTCGGAGGGGGAGAGGGGGGGGGGTGAGTAAGAGTGGCCTGTGGTTTGCTGATGTGAGCAAGGCCGGGTGGGTGGGGTGGGTTTGTGGGTGGTGGCAATGGCAAGACTGGGTGGGGGTGGGTGGTTGGTAGGTAACGCGCCGTGGTTGAAATGGCGCGCGCGCGCTTACACACACCTTTGTTGGTTTGTCATGATGGCGGGCAACGGCAACCACGACTCGGGGGCTGGGGCCCCACATGTCATTCCACCCCCCTCCACCTCAACATCCCTGTCAACCTGACCACCACCGCTCGAAATCTCTGTTGATGCTTTGCTCTGTGGTCCAACCCGCCGCGTACTCGACATTCAACAACATCGGCGACTGCATATCCCTCCCAAGTCGATGGGCGCACGCTTTATCATCAACTCACTTGTCTCAGAGTCGCCACTTCATCGCCCGCGATGGGGAAGAAGAAGCTTTCACTGAAGCGTGAGTTCAAGCTAGCTTTCCCTTTTTGTCTTTATGCCTAGTACTGACTCGGCTGCTTCAGCGGTCCAACGTGGGTACGGTACCACGTCTGTCCCAACAAAGAAAGCCAAAGCCGAAGCAGAGGCTGCAGCTTCGGCAGCGGCATCGGAGCCCGAGGCAGACGCGGCCCCAGCAAACCAAGAAATCGCGACTCGGCCCGCCCTTGATCAGCCGCATCAGACCTCGACTTCCCAGGGGCCAAAAGATGCTATCCCACCCCCCGAGGACGGCCAAGTTGATTCATGGGACAGTGATCAAACCTTGGAACAAGCGGTCTTGCAAGGTCTGGTAGATAGGCTTCAAGAACGGTCGGACAAGGAGGTGTCGCGAGTTCTGAAGGTGAGCCGCCAACACAGCACATCGCTAACACAAAAGGCCATTGAGTTTGATGCCAGGTTTGCTGCATCGTTTCCTCGTTTGACTATGGATGAGACGACACGGAATGAAATTCTCTCATATGCCATCCAGGACTACGAGGAAGCAAGTGGTCATCGAACGCAAGGTATGCCACCTGATCCCTCCCAGCCAGACGGAGACAAGACACTCTCGAGAGTGTATATCGCCTATCAGGTCTTACTTCGCTCTGGTTTCCCATCCGACAGAGTGAAGCAGTACATTCTGGAGGGGATGCTTCAAGGCCAAGGGTGGCAGGAGGGCTTCGAATGGGTAAGCGAAAGCGCGCAACCAAGCTGACCCTCGAAGATGTGGCTCCACATGTCCGAGGATGAAAGTCGACAGGTGGTGAAGGGCAACATCCAGGGAGAAACTGAGTTCTTTGGTGGGTTGTGCTTTCATTGTCCAAGGCAGCGAGTTGACCTGGCAGAAGCGAACCCATCATCTCTTGATGCCCCCTTGCTAGACGTGGCAGTCGAGGAAGCGCCGCCTGCGATATCACCACCGCCTGCCACAGAAACCACGGTCATTCCAACCCAGGATTCGGCGTCTATGGAGGCATCAGTATCTGCTTCTTTATTTCAATCGCAAGGTGGCTCCGACTCTGATCCTGAGTCGGACTCTGAGGCCGAGCTCGACATCAACAAGGAGAATCAAGATTGGGCCCAGCTCATGCTCGAACTCGACAGCTTGAGGATATCAGCTGGTACTGGCAAAGCCAAGGGCAAGAAGGGCAAAACGAACGCTGTTGTCATGGAGACGCCAGAAATGGTCAAGCTGAAAAACAAGATTGCCAAGGTGGAGAAACAATACATGTTCAGCCGAAAGGATGCCGGTGAGCTCTCTTACGTTGAAACGTCAACCAACCTACCCAGACGTCATTCTCAAGGCTCTCAAGTCGAAGCGAGACATGCAACTTCTGGAGACAAAGCTCAAGGGCCTTCCGGACTCCAATCGATCATCTCCTGCACCCCCATCGACGGTCGAAGCATCTCAAGTGGCCACTCCCAGTCACGCGGCATCAGAACCTGCGGAGCCATCGGGCGACTTTGACGACGACAGCGACGACGGAGGCATGTTTGGAAACATGCTTGAGCAGCCAGAGGAGGGTGCAGCCCCACCACCTTCAACAAACACGACCATCGTGGTGCGCGAGATGCCCATCCCCAAGCAGTTCTCGTTCAGCGGAAACACTCCCAAAGCACTGCTGCGATTGGCGCTGTCAAAGTCAGCTAAACACGCCGCCATTTCTTTTGCGCGACTCTCTGGAAATGCTCGCGTTGCTCGGTCCGGGGTTGAGATCCGCTGGTCTCCGCTGAAGAGGCGAGCGTGGAGGATGGACGACATTGCGTGCGGAAGTTTTGAAGAAGCCGAAAACTACATCTCGACTCTCGCCCTCCACGAGCTTTCTCAAAGCGGCATGCTTTCGGGGGTAAACTGGAGGACGATGCCGCCGGCATACCGAGAGCTTTGGGACGAGCTTGAATCGGCCTATCAGCTGAAGATCGATGCTGAGAATCGCGAAAGGTGGAAGGTTGTCAAAGATCTAGTCGACCAAAAGGTACAGGCGTTCAACAACGCATCAACAGTCGAAGTATCTTCCAAGCCAGCTGTTGCCACCCCATCGGAGAACACCGATGTTATTGTTCCTCAGGGGTCTGTCTACTCACAAGAGCTTCAAAGCCAATTCGAGAAGCGGATTTCCTCCCCATCATATCGCAAGATGCGACAAGACCGCGACACCTTACCCATCGCTCCCTTCCGAGACGACATCATCAAGACGACGGAAAACTCACAAGTTCTCGTATTCGGCGGCGAGACTGGTTGCGGCAAATCGACCCAGCTTCCTGCGTTTATTTTGGAACATTCCCTAGCCCAAGGCAAGCCTTGCAAGATTCTCGTCACCGAGCCTCGTCGAATCAGCGCCATATCCCTTGCTCAACGTGTCTCCGCTGAGCTGGGTGACAGCCCTGGAGCAATGGGGTCCAATGCGTCCTTGGTGGGCTATTCAATTCGGTTGGAATCAAAGTCTTCTGCAAACACTCGACTGCTGTTCGTCACCAATGGTATCGCCCTTCGCATGCTGGAAGGAGGCTCCGGTAGTGGCGGCAAATCGACAGCATTTGACGAAGTTACGCATATCATTGTCGACGAAGTGCACGAACGGTCCATTGAATCCGACTTTCTTCTGATCGTCCTCAAAGAACTTCTGCTGGTCCGAATGGATCTCAAGGTCATTCTCATGTCCGCCACGGTTGACGCTGAGAGGCTTTCGGCATTCTTTGGGGGCTGCCCCTTCATGTCAGTTCCGGGTCGGACGTTCCCAGTGACTGTTCGTTATCTGGAGGATGCCGTTGAGCAAACGGGGTGGCACATCGATGAGTCATCTCCCTATGCTGTTTGGACAAGGAATAAGAAGCCTGGTTCCAAACAGTTGGAATGGACGGAAGACACTCCTGCGGCCACGGATTCGTCGGACGACGAGAGCAAGCCATCAGACCCAACAAAGCTGTCGTCCCAACGGTACTCTCCCAAAACAGTCGAGACCGTCAATCTCCTAGACTCCCGTCAAATCCCATACGACCTCATCATTCGCCTTTTGGAACAAGTTTGTTTTGACGACCCATCCCTCCAGCAATTTTCACCTGCTACTTTGGTGTTCATGCCAGGTCTGGCGGAAATTCGAAAGCTCAATGACGCATTGCAATCCCACCCGAGGTTTGGGGCATCGTCGGATTTTGTGATCTATCCTTTGCATTCAACGATCAGTTCTGAAGGACAGAGTGCGGTGTTCCAGATACCACCTCCAGGTGTCAGGAAGATTGTCATCTGTAAGTAGTCGAGGTACCGTTGTTGCTAACGCCTCACAGCTACCAACATTGCTGAAACCGGTGTCACGATCCCCGATATCACGTGTGTTATCGACACCGGCAAGCAACGAGAGATGCGGTATGACGAGAAGCGCCAGTTGTCACGACTGGTCGAATCGTACATTGCTCGAAGCAATGCCAAACAGCGTCGTGGTCGTGCTGGCCGTGTTCAAGAGGGCCTGGCTTTCCACCTTCTCACCAAGGCGCGCCACGATTCGCAACTGGCTGAGCACCCCGTGCCAGAAATGCTTAGGCTGTCCCTCCAAGATCTCGCCCTCCGTATCAAGATCTTGAAAATCAAGATTGGAACGAGCATTGAAGACGTCCTCATGAGGGCCCTAGACCCCCCAAGCTCTACCAACATTCAGCGCGCAGTCTCTGCGCTGGTGGAGGTGAAAGCCTTGACAGCCAATGAGGAAATCACTTCCATGGGCCGGTTGCTCAGCAAGCTACCCATGGATGTGCATTTGGGCAAGTTCCTTCTCGTTGCCGCGCTCTTCAAATGTCTTGATCCGGCCCTCACCATCGCCGCGACTCTCAACTCGAAGAGTCCTTTCGTGACTCCATTCGGATTTGAAGGCCAGGCTGAGGCCGCCAAGAAGAGCTTTGCTGTCGGTAACAGCGACTTCCTGACCATTGCGAACGTATTCGACAGCTGGCGCAGAGCTTCGGAGAATGCCAACTTCGTCAGGACTTTCTGCAAGCGCAACTTTGTGTCCCACCAAAACCTCCAACAAATCGAAGAACTGCGGCAGCAACTGCTGGCCTACCTGGTTGACTCGTCTTTTATTGCGGCAACTCCCGCGCAGAAGGAGGAGATTGCGAGGTGAGTAAGGAGTGGTGTTCCGTCTGACAGCCTAGAGCACGGTACAGCCGGAGTGCTCGTACTCGATTTGTCACAGTGCCTCAAGAGTTCAACAGCAATGGCCGAGATTACAACCTTCTTGAGGCTGCCTTGGCAGCCGGCCTGTATCCGAAGATTCTGTCACTGGAGCCAAGTGGCGGCCTCCGCACGATTACCAACCAACAGACGGTGGCGATTCACCCCAGCTCCGTCAACTTCCGCATCCCCAAGAGCGAGTTTGGCACGAGCTTCCTCACCTACTTCACCCTCATGCAGTCAAAGAAACTGTATGCCTGGGAAGTTGGTCCAGTGCAGGAGCTATGGCTTGCACTATTGTGCGGTGACTTGGCAGACTTCAAGGTGAGGCCGGTGTGCTATATACGTTGTTGACACTCCACAGGTGATGGCCTCCTCCCTCCAGATTGACCGGAGGGTTCGGTTCCAGGCGGATCCCAAAACGCTTATCGCAATCAAGCGGATGCGGGAGCAGCTTGCATCGGCACTGTCCATTCGTCTTAAAGGACGAGCGCTTTCTCCCCGTCAGTTGGAATGGTTCGAGCTCGGTCTGTCGTGCCTTGCCCTGATCAGTCTGGCGCCGGAGAACAAGGTCGTTGTGGGATGAGTGTCATACAGCGGGTGCCACAGTCTCCGCCCGCGTTGCATTCATAGACATTGTTAGAAGCACACTCCGCATTTCATCAACATTGCGATTGCATGATACATACACTGGCTTCACATGAGGTACAATGAGCTATGCCTTGTCCTTGCCCTTGGCTGTAGGCTGGACGTCGTACTTGTTCATCTTCGAATCGTGGTGACTGTGCGGCTTGCGCTTGGCGCGGCGTGTCGGACTGTACTCCGTTCAGCATTTACACGTAGAGTATAGGACTCATACAGAGCTCCTAAGCTCGTGTCGACTCACCGTGGACGGCTGTCACCAGCACCCCCATCCGACTCTGAGCTCTCGCTGCTCTCCACTTCGGCATCTCCCACAGGCCGAGGGCGCTGACGTCGGGTAGTAGCGTGCTCCTTGTGGCCCGAGCATGCCCCATCATCGTCAGAGCACGAGTCAGACTCGGACGATGACTCGTCAAACGCCCGCGGCTTGTGGTAGATGCAGCAGACTGCCAGAGGTCAGCCGGCAACATCACGAGGATTGAGTGGGAAGCACCGGGAGCACGGGTATAAAGCGCCAGACCCCAGGCTGCACCAAACATGACTCACTCTTCGACTTCTTCTTTCCCATGCCTTCATTATCCACAGTCTCTGATGACCACACGACGCGTTGCCTGCGAACGGGGCCACCACGGAGACGGAGGACGCCGACCGAGTTTGGTGTGTCGGCACGGGACGGCGGTGGCGAGGTTGAGGTCGACGCTGCCTCCGACTCGGTTGGGGTGACAGTGAGGGTCCGAGTACCGTTTGGTTCTGGGCGTGCTGCTTGTGCTGTCGCCATTGTGATTGCGAGGATTGTTGTGATGGAGTAAAGAGTTGATAATGTCGAGGAAGGCGATAATGTGAGCGCGTTTGTCGGGCCGTGCAACGAGTGAGTGAGTGAGCAGCTTGTGGCCACCCAACAGCCAGCGGGATCAGTCAGACTCGATTCCGTCAGGCACGGCACGACAGTATGGACGGGTGGATTTGGCCGAACAAAGTGGAGGTCTCTCGTGCTACTCAAAGTCGTCGTCCCTCGCCAGTCGACCCATCTTGCTGTCACTGTCCCTCGCGTGCATCTCTTCTGCTTCAACATCCTATCCCTTACATTCGTCCAGTCGCCCTAGTTCACCCCGGTTGATCTTCACCTTGCTACTACAACCACCATGTCGTCCCTCCGATTCCAAGCTCCTCCTCTCGACATTTCGTGAGTCCCGCAGCCCTCTCTCTGTCTTCCGGCGGTGCCTTCACTCTATCGTATCACTGACTCGTCCTCTCAGGTCCGTCCTGCACGGTGGGTTCCACCACCCCGTGCTCCGCAAGTACCAGAACAATGGTCGCAACCTCACAAAGGACATGTTCATGTACCCCATCTTCATCTCCGACGACCCGGACGCCGAGCAGATTGTCGCTACCCTCCCTGGACAGAAGCGCTGGGGCATCAACAAGTTGGAGGGCTTCCTCGGACCCCTGGTCAAGAAGGGTCTCAAGAGCGTTATCCTGTTCGGAGTGCCCATGGAGATGAACAAGGCAAGTACCACAGTGGTTTCTTGCTGGAAGATGGCTTACGATCTTAGGACGAGGTGGGCTCCCCTGCCGATGACCCGGAGACTCCGGTTATCAAGGCACTTCACCTCCTCTCCAAGCTCTTCCCGGGTCTCTTCCTGGCAGTCGATGTGTGCTTGTGCGAGTACACTTCTCACGGACACTGCGGCGTCATGTCTCAGCTTCCAAACCCGACGCACAGCAACTTCCCCACCCTTGACGCAGAGAAGTCCGCCCAGCGCATTGCCGAGGTTGCGCTTGCCTATGCTGAGGCTGGTGCCCACTGTGTTGCTCCGAGTGACATGATGGATGGGCGCATCCGTGCTATCAAGCTTGCTCTCATGCAGCACGGCTACGGAAACCGTGTAGCTCTGATGAGCTACGCTGCCAAGTTTGCGTCTGGCCTGTACGGACCATTCCGGTGAGCCCTCTCGAGACGGAGACCTTGAGGACACTATTGACAATGGATAGCGATGCCGCCGGCAGTGCTCCCGAGTATGGCAACCGCAAGTGCTACCAGCTCCCTCCCAACGCTCGTGGCCTTGCGAGACGTGCTATTGTGAGTGCAATCAGCAATGCAATGATGCTAACGGCTTCCTACAGAAGCGAGACGCGGCTGAGGGTGCCGATATCCTCATGGTGAAGCCCACGCTGCCGTACCTCGACATCGTCTCCGACTGCGCACAGCTGGAGCCGGATCACCCCGTGGCAGTGTACCAGGTCTCGGGAGAGTACGCCATGGTCGTGGCCGGTGCCGAGAAGGGCATCTACGACCTGAAGCAGATGGCTTTCGAGACCGTCGAGTCGTTTGTCCGCGCAGGGGCGACCGTCATCATCTCATACTTCACCCCTCAGTTCCTCGACTGGCTTGACGAGCCTCGCACCGAGTAGTTGAACGATTTCCCTCTCAATCTCTAGTCAATGGCATGCACCACCTCTCATACCCACATCCTCCAAATTGCTCTCTTGTTCTACGTGCTTCATGGGGCTTGTTGCCTGTATGCTATGCGTTTGCTCGCCCTCTAATGGTCGACATGCTAATCGCCTCGCAACTTGTCCCAGTCTAGGTGCTTGCCCGGCCAAGTTTCACCGCCATTGACAATTAGGTCTCGCTCCTGGACGACTCGCATCTCACGTAGCCTCATCCGGCGAGCCTTGCGCTTCGGGTCGGTGGGGTTAAGAGGCGGGGCGTTGTCGAGTTCAGTGTCGGAGGGGATCACCGAATCCTGATGAGGCGAGTTCTCATGGATAGGCCTTGGGGTTGCCGAGCCAGACGAAGCAATGTCCAGACTGTATAAATGGGTGCGCAGAAGGATCTGCTGTACAGTCAGGAGCGCATGCGAGACAGCATCCGCAAGGGGAGAAAGACCAGGTTGTGTCTCGGAGGTGCGCTGGTAATGTCCAAGGACGAGGGCGGAGAACAGGTCACCAACGCCAGAGAAGTAGCCACGGATGGTAGGCAGGGCGAAACCGAAGGTCTGTGGCTTGTTCCCATCCCAAGTGCTTGCAAAGCAGACGAGAATGTCGTCTTCTGGGGCTCCAACTCCAACCGCGTCGTACCAAGGCGGCTTTGGGTCGGGGACAAAGCGAGTGTACGATGCTGGAGGTGGTGGCAGGCCCAGCTCGGCGACGAGCGAGATGGGGAGCGGAATGGAAGACAAAACCACGTGAGGCACACCGTAGTTGACATGTAGGGCTGTCAAGGCCTCGTGAAGAGACGCCACCGAGTCAATCTTGACGCCAGAGAGAAGCCTGGGTCACCGTTAGTCACTATGGTCTTTGAGGAGGAGGAGGAGTTGGACTCACTCGGTCTCAAACTGGTTCGGTGTAATGATGGTGGCAGTTTTCAAGAGGCTCTTGTACACGGGAACAACATCTGGGCTCACGTAGAGGCCGGTTCCAATGTCGCCCATTACGGCTGATGGCTCGTCAGACATGTGCCGACGCTCGCATGGCCACACTCACGGTCCAGGAGATAGACGAGACCTTCATTCTGACGCATGCGCTCGACTTGCTTGCCGATGACCCGAAGAGCCTCTGCGCCTGGGATGTAGCCGGTCAAGAGACGCGCGTGGCTCACGAGGCCATTTGTGAAGAGCCCTTCGAAGATGGCCTCGAGCTGCTCCGGCGACGTCTTGGTACCATTGGTGTGACCGTATCCCGTGTGGTTTGAGAACTGCACAGTGTTGACGACGTCCACATCATAGCCCAACATCTGCAGAGGAAAGGTTGCAGCTCGGTTGCCTGTGGGGTGTGAGGGGTAATTGACTTGCAGCACACGAGCACGTACCAACATAGCCAGAAACGACATGCGACTGGATAGACAGGATCCTCGTTTGGTCCAGAGGAGCCATGATGATTGTCGCGAGGGTTGTTCACCCTTTCGTTCTGACCAAAGCGATGGGACAAGGGTGACGTTGGATTGAATGGCGAAGAGTGGAGTGGGTGCGGCGGCTCCGTGAACCGACGGGTGGAGTGCTCACGCTGTTGTCGGTCGTCGACTCGTTATCGGTTCGGTTCGTTTACGGCGCTGACCGATCCCTGCAAGTACATGATGGGACGTAGTGATCACAGTCGCCCTGTGACAAATGACACATACTTTCAATGACGGGTTACATCATAACCTCAAATTGCACGTGATCAGACCGACAATGCCATTTTTTCAAAGCCATCAGACGTCGTCTGGGCCACATATGCACAACAGCAGCAGCCTCAGGTCAACAAAGGCGGCTCAGTTGTTGCAGTGATGAGTTGCGTTGTCCGGCGCCAGCATTGTTTCTTCACCCAACAGGCCCATTATACAAACAGTGATGAGGTTGTACAATGTCCCTTGTGTCGAGAAAGAGAATATTTGCGACTGTGACTACTGGACCAGATGCCACAAACCAAGCCCCGTTTGGTCGAAACCACATGTGCTGAATTACAAAATTGATTCCGCTAATTAGGTCACATTACCTGTCCTGCCGTCCATCAAAACGCACGCTGGTAGAGCGTGTGTGTCGTGCCTGTTTTGCAGCCAGTTGAACCAGTGAGGCCGTCAGCGTCCACCACTCCCCCGCCGCCCCCGCCGCCGCCGCGCGCTTGCCGCCCCTGTGCCCCCCCTCTGGCGGTTTGCCCTCTCGTTCCCCCCGCCCGCCCGCCCGTCTCACTCCTCACCCCCCCCTCATTGCACACGCACACCATTCCGGTTTTCCTTTCTTCTCTCACCACCAAGGGGACACTAATACAGTGTCCGACACACAATCCATTCTTCCCTTCTCGACTTCTGTCACCCCCCCTCCCCTCCCAAAAAGCGTTCATCGCAAGAGCCCCTCGCATCGCCTGGGACTCGCATAGGGCATTTCTCCCCTTTCCCCTCTCCCCCCCAGCCGGCTCCCTCTTTTCATCATCGAGTGGCCACCATCATTCCAACACGAAAAAGTTTGTCTCTCAACACACCTTGTTGAAGACAAACCCCCCCTCATTTGCCGTCCGTCATTGTTACCTCGCCCAAAGGTAACACGTCCCGGTATCTCTCTGGTCGACTGGTATTCTTGCCAGACAATCAGCACACGTCGCCAGCAGCCGTTGGCGATATAACAACTCAAGCCTAATCCTCCGCCCTCTACGCCTGTTTCCATTCCACCACACCGTCTCACAAGACACACACGCAAATGAGCAAGGCCTCTACTCCACCAAACCAGCCAGCCAGCTCAGCAACTACCCCCAACACCTCTGCCTGGTCCCGTGGCCCTCCTGCTGCGGCGTCCAACCAGTCTTCAGCTGTGCCCTCGGCCGTTTCGACTCCGCCCAACGGAGCGACTACCAATGACCAGTTGACCGGCTCCACCCCTGTGTCCATCGGGGGCAACCCAAAGTGGGGCAACTTGATGGTCGGCGGCAACGGTGATTTCCAGCCTCGAGGTGAGCTCTCCACTTCCGCCACCGTCTCATGCGAGGGTACCAACTCTCTCGTCTCGCTGGGCACGTCCTCTCCTTTCAGTCCACTGTCCCACATGACCCACCCTTTTGTCCCCAGTACACGACAGATTGCTAACAATGCGTCCGTAGGAAATCTTGCCTTCGGCACGGTCGACTCGCCCAACCCGCTGCTCTCCTCATCGCCTGCAGCGCCTGCGGCCACTGGGAGCCACTTGGCTGATGCGGTCAAGTCGTTCGGCTCCATTGACGCAGAGACGACGGCGACCGGTGCTGCCATGATCCGCCCTCCTCGGCGCACCAGTGGCGGCGCGGCCTCGAGCGTGCCCTCTGGCCTTCCTCAAAAGAAGCTGGATGTGCACTCGCTCTTTGCCGGCAAGCCCCACCCTCAGCCCTCGGCCGCCTCGGGCTCGGCGTCGCCTTCGCAGCTCCCGCAGGCCGGCTCTCCGATTCAAGATCGTCGCCAGTCCATTCCCCACGGCTCGTTCCCTGGTGCCAACGGTCTTCCAGGTGCTGCTCCTCACCAGTACCAGCCCATGGCTGGACTGCCTGGCCAGGCTCACCTTCGTCCCCCGCAGGGCATCCCCGGTCAGCCTCGTTCGCCAGTGATGGGTGCCGCCCAGCCCCAATTCCCTGGTCAAGTGCCTCCACAGCAGGGTTACCGTGTCCCTCAGCCTCAGATGCAGGGTAGCCAGCAGCCTGTTCGTCCAGCCGGTGTGAATGGGCCCATGGGTGTGGCTCGCCCTCTTATGGGCCAGCAGGCTCCGTATGGCATCCCGCATGGCCAAGCACAGGGCTACCCCATCATGTACCCAGGCCAGGGTGGATACTTCGTACGTATTATGACCATATTGATGGGCTTTGCTGACATGCCCAGTACCACCACTACGAACAGCCGCCGTACGGAATGGCGCAGCAGTGGCCCCCTCAGCAGCAGCAGCACCCCTCCAACATTCCCCTCTCTCCCCGGGCTGCGCAGGCTCAGCTTGGTGGCTCGCCTGCTCCTCCTAATGCTAACCTGCCTGGCAGTGCTGGTGGTAGCACGATGCCGACCCCTCCCAGCCGGCCTCAAAGCCTCGTGGGTGGTCACCAGTCGACCCCCTCCAACACGTCCGTCTCTCCCCTCCCGAGCACGCCTTCGCGCCCTCTGCAGCCCGGTACTCCCTTCACTCCGCAGGTGACCCCTGGATCCCAAGGTCCTCAGACGCCTTCGCTCTCTGCTGGCGCCATGTCATTCACGCCGCGTGCCAAGTCGGCCATCAAGTTCTCTCGCCCAGACGGAACAACGGTCGACATTGCGGAGGCCGCTGCTGCCGCCAAGGGCCCGACTTCTTCGGCGACCAGCGGTGCCGCCACACCGGAGACCACTGTCGAGGAACCGCCCAAGAAGAAGCTGCCCGCCCTTCCTGTCATCGTTCGCCTCGAGTCTGAAGAGCAGAAGAAGACGCGTCTAGCCGAAGACGAGAAGCGCAAAAAGATTCAGGAGCAGGAGGAGAAGGAGGAGCAGGAGCGCAAGGAGCGCGTCGAGCGCCGGGCCAAGGAGGAGCGTGAGCGAAAGGCAAAGGAGGAGGCCGACGCCAAGGAGCTCGAGGCTAAGGAGCTCGAGGCCAAGGAGAAGGCCAAGGAGCAGGAGGAGAAGGAGCAGAAGGCGAAGGAGGAGGAGCTCAAGGTGGGTACCGGTCACAGTCATATCTTTCCCCACAGACTTTCGAGAGTTGAAGCTCACCACCCCTGCCGCAGGCTAAGACCCAAGCACCTGTTGACGAGCCCAAGGCCGCCGAGCCCAAGGCTGAGGAGCCGATCAGCTCTGAAGCCCAAAAGGAGCCTGAAGCGGCCTCGAAGGTTGTGGAGAAGCAGGCGGAAACGCCTACTGGTTCCGAGCCTGCCGAGGAGCCTCGTCGTGCCCTTCTCACGCCGACGACTCAGTCTGCGGTCGCCTCTCCTTTGTCGTCGCCAGCTTTGGCTGCTGCTGGCCTTCCAGCCAAGCCCCTGGGTGCGATCAACGGTGGTCGCCGTTCGACCCCCTCGACTCTGGATCTCAAGGGCTCCCCTGGCCCGTCCGCTACTGCTGGAGCTATCGCCACTCCCTCCACGCCCTCTGCTCTCGGTACTGCCAAGCCTATTGAGGACCTTGCCTCTGTCGAGTACCCCGAGTCTGTGAAGCCGCAGAATGCCAACCTCAATGCGACCAGCGAGCCCGGCAAGTTCCGTTACGACCGCGACTTCCTGATGCAGTTCATGGAGGTCTGCAAGGAGCGCCCAGAGTCACTGCCGCCTCTGGAGGAAATCGGCCTCGAGGCTGACTCCTCGAACGGCTTTGGTCGTCGCCAGGGCAGCCGCTCTTCCCTACCCCCCGCCAACCGTGGTGCGATGGGTGGCATTGGTGGCAGCAACATTGGCGGACGTGGGTTCGCGAACGCCATGGGCTCCTTCGGGTTCGCGTCTGGTTCGTCCATTCGCAACACGAGCAACACCACGAGCGAAGAGCGCTACAAGCTCTCGCTCATGCACCCCGGTGCTGGTGGCCGTTCGATGACCAGGACTGCCAGCCAGGGTGGTGGCTTGCCCCACATGGCCCCGTCCAACTCGAGGGCAGGCTCTAAGCGTGAGCGTGTCAAGCGTCCCGCCCCGGTTGTCAACGACCCCGATGTCGCACCGCTTGCCGTTACTGCCAACGCCTGGGTGAACGCTCGCTCCGCTGGCAATGACGAGTCGTCGCCTGTCTACATTGAGCGCAAGGTCAAGGCCTTGCTCAACAAGCTCACGGAGGAGAAGTTCGACTCGATCTCTACTCAGATCCTCGAGTGGGCCAACAAGTCCAGCCAGGAGACTGACGGCATGACCCTGAAGCTTGTCATCAAGCTTGTCTTCGAGAAGTCGACGGACGAGGCCCACTGGTCGGCCATGTACGCCAAGCTCTGCCGTTTGCTTCTGGATCGCCTGGACCCCAACGTCTCCGAAGTCATCGAAGGCAGGCAAGTGTCTGGTGGTAGCCTGTTCCGCAAGTACCTCCTGGGTCGTTGCCAGGCCGACTTCGAGGCTGGCTGGAGGGCACGCGAGGACGCTGCGCGATTGGCAGCTTCCAAGAGCGAGGAGGACAAGGCCAAGGCGGCGGAGGCGGCGGAGGTCAAGGACGGCGGCGAGGCTCCCATGATGAGCGATGAGTACTATGCTGCTCAGAAGGCCAAGCGTCGCGGTCTCGGTCTTGTGCAGCTCATCGGTGAGCTCTACAAGCTTGAAATGCTCTCCAAGAACGTTATCAGAGAGTGCCTTGTCCGCTTGCTCGGCAACGTTGAGAACCCCGACGAGGAAGACCTCGAGTCTACTTGCAAGCTTCTTACCACCGTCGGCAAGCAATTCGATGCCGCGTCGACCAAGTCCATGGACTTAGTGTTCGACCGTTTGGAGATTCTCCTCAACAACGACGTCGTGTCATCGCGTATCCGCTTCATGATCATGGTACGTCACGCCGTTCATGCGCAAGGAACAATACTGACAAGGATAGGATGTTGTCGAACTCCGCAAGCACAAGTGGCAGTCCAGAAAGGAGGTGGTTCCTACTACCATTGCTCAGATTCACCAGCAGGCTGCTCGGGAGAATGCCGAGAAGGCTCAGGCTGCTCGGGAATCCATCTCTCGAGGCGGCTCGCGTGCTGGTCACTCCCGACGGGAAGCTCCTCAGCAGCCCGGAGAATGGCAGTCTGTTGGTGGTGCTGGCGGCGCCCGCCCACCACCCCAGCGCCCTACGGACTTCTCCCAGATCGGCCGTGGCGTCAGCTCTGCCGGGCTCCCCAGTGCCCCGACTTTCGGTCCCTCGGGCGTCTTTGCCCGCAACAAGAAGGGCGGTACTGCTGGCAGCACCCCTCCCTTGTCCCGTCACTCGTCTACCACCAACATGTTCGGCGTCCTCAACGAGTCTACCGACAGCGCCGCGCCAAGTGGTGCCGACGCCGCGGATGCTCCTCAGCGTAGGAAGCTCAACCTTGCTCCTCGCACGAAGCCCCTTCCCGGCGCGGACGACGATGGTGACGACGATGGTGAACAGGCGAGCGACGACGGTGAGGAGGCTGAGGGTGATGCCTCTACTCCTTCCATGACCGAGGAGGCGGCCAAGCAGAAGATTGGCGTCGACCTCAAGGAGCTTTGGGGTGAAAAGGACGCTGGTGGCTCTCGCGACCCCGACGACATTGTCGAGTACTACCGTGCTCTCCCCTCCGAGTTCCGATACTTGTTGTCGGAGAAGCTTTCCGAGGACGTCTTCCGCATTGCCAAGATCCGCGATGCTGATGTTGTGGCCAGGGGATGGACCGCTGCTCTCAAGAGCGAAGCGGCGACCGCCGAGGACCTCAAGAAGGGGTAAGTCATGCCCGCCACACACAATAGACATTTTACTAACCCGAGCAGTGTTGAGGCGCGCATGCCAACGCTTGACGACGATTCGATCGACTTCCCTCAGGCATTCAAGGCTATTGCCATCCTCATGCGCAGTCTCTCCCTTGGGCAGGACGAGATCGACGCCTTGGTGGATAAGATTGACGTCTATGGCGAGCCTCGAATCACGCCTAAGATGAAGCTCGAGCGGGCATTCACTGCGCTCGATGAGGAAGCTGCTGCGGCTTAAGCTCCGACTTGAATCCTCCATTCATTGCATACCGGACGCTTCTGTCACAACCTTCCGCAATACCCATCGCTTAGCATATATTCACTCGCATGGCTGCATGGACGGCAACGCATCTAGTTCCTCATATGGCATTCGACAACGTGCTCTACCTCATCATCCCCTCCACTTAATGGGTGGCTCTATTCCAGCCTCAACCGCATCATCCCCTCCCCATACCATCCATCCCCTCAACCACTTCCCCTCCCCACCATGTCTCGACCCGATTTTGTGAATGTGTGGATCCGACTCGGCCAGCTTGTACGTATTGCTAATAGCTGCCCTCTGAAATCTCCAGTGCCTTTGGGCAAGGTGCACTTGGTGATGATCTGGGCCAGCCTAGTTAGAATAGCTGCATGCATAGAGCCATAAGATTGCACTCGTCGTCCAGTCCATGATTGATGCCTGCGAGCAGCCAGTCAGTCACTGATTGCGAGCAGTTCTGTGTTGGGCGGACCCAATTTGCCACATCTAGCAAGTGACCGACCACGCGTCATGGCGACGAGTGTTGAAGCGCGTTTAGAGTCAGAAGGGCTGCACACCACCTCCAACTGTTGTGTCTCCTTCACTCTTGTCGCTCATCTTGCCCTTGCCCGCCATGCCTATTCCTCAGCCCCGGCGGCTTGCGCTGGTGCTAGGTTCGGCACTACTGCTCCGACTCGGCCTCTTCGCCTTTACTGGAGTATCCACTGCTCTTGAACGCCGACCCGAGCTCACTTCACCCTTGACATCGTTTCGCAGTCGTGAGTATCCTTACCCGTACCGCCACGCCGTTCAACCTCGTTCTGACACATGCCTAGTGAGCGAGGGGGTGTTTCTGAGAGATACGGGTTTTGACCCATATGCGGGCGGCGTATTCCACCACGTATGTTGGCCAGCAATGCTGCTGCTTCTGCAACGCCGGCTGACCGCAACCACCAGTCGCCATTGTACCTCCTCTTCTTCTCTTACATCATCCCCGTCTACTCGAGGGCCTTGACAGCAGTCTTGTGGTCGTTGGCCGACGTGCTGGGAGGTATTCTCCTCGTCCGGGTATGGCAAGCTCGCTCTGCCGCCTCGACAAGCAAGACGACACCTGCCGACACGAGCCGCGACTACCTCGTTGCCCTTCTGTGCGTCGAAGCCTAGTACTCGGAGGAGCCTCTGCTCACGCATTCCTCAGGTACTTGTTCAACCCCTATACTCTGCTCTCCTGTTTGGCGAGGTCAACAACTAGCCTGGACAACGTCCTTACGCTGGCGGCCATTTCTGGAGCTTTCACTGGTGAGGCGCGGCCGAGGCGGTAATGTCAGCGTGACTAACAACGCGAAGGGCAGAACTTGTTATCAGTGGTAGCGCTCGCTGTGGCTGCACAGACGTCCTGGTATCCGCTTTTCCTTCTGCCGGCTGTCATCCTCGTTCAACAGAGGTATTCCGGTCCCTCGGGGACCAGCTGGATTGTCGACACGGCGGCATTCCTGTCCTTCTTTGGAAGTCTCACCCTCTTCTCGGTCAATGTGCTGGGCACGAGCTGGATAACCCGCACGTGGGGGCTGGTGTAAGTGCACGCTGTGAGGTAGTAGCCACCTTCTCACAGCCCAGCCTCACAGCATCTGATCTGACGCCAAACGTCGGCATGTGGTGGTACTTCTTCACCGAGATCTTTGACCACTTCCGGCTCTTCTTTCAAGGAGTCTTCCAGGTGAGTGCCCAAGCGATGCTCGCCTCCACTCTGGACACTGCTCAAACGATACAGTTTCATCTGGCGATTTACGTCGCCCCGCTCTGTCTCCGTCTCGACGATCCGGCGTTCATCCTGCTTATCCAGCTCGGAGCGATCTCCACATGGAAGAGTTACCCCACACTCGGTGACATGGCGCTGTGGGCCGGATTCCTCGGGTGCTTCCCCGAGATCATCGCCAGTGTGTCTCAGCTTCGTTTGATTGTCTTCATAGCTAACCGCTCAAAAGATCTGCAGCACCCTCTCCTGTCGTTGACGGTCCACCTCTACACCAGCATTCTCCTCCCGCTGCTGCATTCCTTGTGGCTTCTGACGGGGACTGGAAACGCAAACTTCTTCTACGCCGCGACCATGGTCTATGGCTTGAACTCGACGCTGACCATTGCCGACGTGCTCGGAGCTGGCATTGTGCACAATGTCAAGAGCAAGCTCAAGGGCCTCCTCACAACCACCGATGGGACGAGCACGAGCGACGGCGAGGACGCCGGAGACTGGTCGATCGTACAGCTGGCCAGCCTCGATGGATAGTCAAGCAATATACAATAAATCACATAGAGTTGACTACTAAGGTCGTCTAAAAATGCAAGAGAGCCCCAATGAGCAATGACAGGAATGCGAGACAGAGTCCATCATGACGACTCCGGGAATGGGCGGACGAGACGACTGGGGTTGTTGAAATGAATGAGGAGCCGCATTTACCGTTGATGGTGGCGACGGCCGAGGCGACGATGGTGCTGTTCAAGGAGGTGGTGTTGGCGGTCCAGGCGGCAAAGTGATTCATGAGGAGGCCAGAACAGGGAGAACAAGTAGGAGTGGAAGTAGTCGGGATTCTGCACGCGTGTGTCAGCCACGAAACAACCGCGGCATTCAGTCACAAATGCCAAGCCGCCATGTGCGCAAGCCCACTCACATATTTCCTGAAGGCAGCATCCAGAGGTACATGTCGTCTGGCTTCACGTTGGCCAGAGCTTCGAGGTAACAGTAGACACCAGTGTTTGGATTGACGAGACCCGACGCCGTACGCATCACGGCGTAGTTGCCGATTCCGCTCTGAGCCTGCTTGGCCACAGCCAGACCACCGCCTAGATCACCGCCGCAGTTTGCCTTGTCGGCAAACGCGGTCAGGATCGATTTGAATGTTTGGTCACAGCTAGCAGGTGATGGCTGGGGCGAATTGGTATAGGCGATGAGCTCGTTGAGAAAGGTCCAGTTGCCGGACCGTGTAGCGGCCGACACTTGATTCTTGTACGCCGACGAAGTGGACAAGAGAAGAGAGAAAGGAAGGCACGTCATGAACTTGGATGACGGGGCGATCAAAGTGCCGACATATTGAAGGCACGATTGGGACAAGGAGTAAGAGAGTGCGTCCAGGGGGGTTGGAACTGGCTGGGGTGCCGAGGTCGGAATAGGGGTTGGTGGTTGTGGAGGAGGAATGTCTGCACGCGTCGCCGTTGATGACGAGGTCGGCGCCGACGAGCTGACTACTGCTGACCCAGAGTCTGGAGAGCCGCCATCACCTGAAGCCGATGATGATGGCGAGAATGTGATGATGCCCTTCTCGGTGGACGTTGAAGGCTCGACTGAACCAGTCGCCGAGGTCTCAACATCCAATGAAGCGCCGGATCCCTGGCGTGGTCGGTGACGGGGGATGGGCGATGGCGCCAGTCGCTCAGGCGGAAGACCGCGAGGGCGAGAGTGTGAGTGGTGATGCCGCTCCGTTGCCGATCCGACACTGGCGACGATGAAAGCTAGTCCCCATAGCGACAGGCGCATGGCTGCCGTCGGCCAGGCGACGTCGATGGAGGGGAAGGTGGTGGTGACGACTAAACGAGATTAGAATGCCAAGTAAGGCAACACGGCTCTAGTTGGGAGAGCGTGATGCGACCGAGTGATAGAGGTGTGTACTGGGAGGTGTGTGTAGAAAGAGATGAACAATAAGGATAAACGATAAAAACGAACAAAGCTCAAAGCAACGAAGAACGAGTTGGCACCGACAACTGAGCGAAGACGGATCTCTTGGTCGGGTCGCTCCTTCGATCCAAACCCAAACCACTGCTAGGTGTTATTACCTTGGCTGTGCCGCGACTCCAGCTGGACCCTTGGATTTTCCTTTTGGGAGTCGTTTGCCTTGACCCACAAACAGGGCTCATGAACTCTCTCTCCGTCTCTCTAGCCCGCTCTGCCTCTCCATGCACAACGCCAAACAATACGTACCGCGGCTGCGTGCACTGCGTAGGTGTGTACGGCAGCCCGGGCGGTGAGGGACAGCCGTCGCATGCCAATCTACCATGCGCTCCAATGTTGGTTGCGCTGCCATCCGTGGTGGTGGGTGGGTACGTACCTTTTTGCGGTGCCTCTTGGGAGCGCAAACGAGTGACCGCTGTAGCCTCCCGCAGCGCGCGGCGCAGCGCGGCAGCCAGCCAAGGGGGGGAGGCGCGCGGAGGAGGCGCTCTGGGCCTGGCCCTTTGGCTTTGACCCGAACCGCCCGCTGCCCTGTCTCCCTCCCTCCGTGTACCCTGCGTGTCCAACAAGAGGGGCGGCAACCACAGCCTAGAGGTCGGACGATCTTGCACTACATAACCACCACCACCACCACCGGATGTTACCCTTTGGTGTGCACAGTTCGGAGGAAACCCGGCAGCGCGGGCCAGACCTTGTAGCCCAGGGAATGCAGTACTGGACCGCGACTCCCAGCACAAGAGCATTACGTATTCTCGTTGGCGCTAACATCCATCAGCTCAACAAACAGTCGGCCATGATGCGGGTTTGGCTGGGTGGTTTGTCACGGCGGCTGTTGATTTCCGTATGTGAACGCGGCAACCAGCATAGGCTGAGTGGCTAACCTGCGTTTGAGGCAAGGAGGCTTGCCTAGTGATGAGGGACCTGTGCAGTGGGACAGGCAGGTTGGCATCCCAGTTGGAGGCATCGAGGCATGTCGGCGGCACTGGGGCGACGATGCAACTGTGGCCCCTTGATGGAGGAGGCCAGTGCGTACGCCGCTTGTTGGGTGCAGGCAGCCGCAGGCAGGCAGGAGCACTCGCCCTCGGAGCCTCCGCATGTCCCGGGCATCACTCAGGCTCGAAATCAATCCTGGCCAGAGTCTCGGCTCTCGACACGGTAATTTTCCCTGGTCCCGCCCGCCACCCCTTGGCCCCTCATGCTCATGCCCCTCACACCCGCCGGGGATTGTTGGCCTTCGCAACGCGCTCCTCGACCTAAGCTGCGGCGGCGTCCACTGCCCACAACATTGTCGTATTACAAAAGTCCACTTGCATGCACAGCTATCAATTTATGCGTGACTTTCTGGGTGCCACCGCAGCCATGTCGCAGCCGAGAAAGCTACGCCGCTCACCGCAACGAGGGCCTCGTTCCTCCTTTGGATCTCATCGTGGTCACTTGCATTACTGCCCAGCTATAATCGTACAATGCACAGCAGGCTAGGCTGCTTTGGTCACATTGTCGGGTCGCCGGTGCTATTCTTGCGATTAGTTGCTGAGGGGTCGTGTCAAGGAAATGCAAGCCGTGCCTGGGCCGTAATAATGCACGTAATAAATGATAACAGATGATGACTTGGGTTGATGACTTTCTTGCTTAATAAACTCGGCGGACGGCCATGCATTGTAGTTACAACCGCCGATGGGCCTCTCCATCGGCAGGAGTCATCTTCCTCATTTCAATTGTTGCCCTCTCATGCGTCCACATCCATCGCGCTGCCCTGGGCCGGGACACTGCCTTCAGCAATCCAAGCGTCAATCTTGGCCTTCAACTCGACGTCGGGAATGACGTCCTCATACTTGAGTCTGCCACATGAGTTAGAAATTGAGACGTGGTCCCTCAGGTTGTACTCACGGGACATTGTTGAACGGGTCCAGATCCTTGGAGAGGAGGACGGCGCGGATGGTGCTGCGATCCACAGTTACGCGTGATACGGGGAGGATCACTGGGTCCTTCATCACTGAGAGCTAGTCAGCCAACTTGACATCCAAAGGGTGGTCACGAGGCAAACTCACATGTAGCCAGTAGAGGGTCTGAGAACTGTTAGCCAAGGAGCAGTTCGATGCAGATGCAAAACTCACCTAGGAACTCGTCTGGAATCTCTCGCTCGTCTTCAATCTCGATAGTCGCCTTGGCGTCCTTCACCCGGTTGGAGAAGCTCACTATGGCGTCGACCTCGGCAGCTGTCATGATTGCACGATTCTTGAGCACACGAGCGAAACGTTCGAATAGTTCAGGTGTGTAGCTACGTTGATCGTTTGCAACAGCGCGAATGAAGTCGGCCTCATGCCCAAGGTTGAGGTAGATCTGGGCAATTGCGGCAAGGAGGGGTTTCGGCTTGAAGGAGAAACGGTCCGGATCCGCCACCTTGAGGTCCTGCATCTTCGGGCCAACAAGATTGACAAGGTTCTCGTCAAGAGACTGCTCTCATCAGCGAAACTCCACATGGGAGGAAAGGCTCAAGACGTACTGCTGCCAGGCGATCCACAATCTCTCCGACGAGGAAGGGCTCTTTCGTGGTGTCGGTGAAGTCCCGAATCAGTTCTACACAGTTGCGCCCCTCCTGGGTGTGGAATGGGGCGGAAGACTCGGCCTGCCTCAACTGGCTGTCCAGGTCGTTGCGCTCCGCCTCCTCCAATCTTGACCAAGACGCTTCATCGGCTTTTTGGGCACGAAGGGAGTTGATCTTGGTGAGGTTGGTGAGAGATTCTTCCAGATGGAAGGTCGTGTCGCTCATCAGCATGTTAACAAACTTGATGAACATGTCGAAGTCGTCGCTGCGGATGGTGAGACTTGCTTTCCGTGCCTGCTGACACTCACTGTCTGGCTTTCACAAATGCTTCGCGGTGCAAGGGGTTGGACCACATGGCCTTGATGATGTGGCTGATATCGCGCCTAGCACAGGTCAGTGTCTGAGTAGGCAGCACGGGACGTTACCTGAAGGAGAACTTGTCTAATATGTGTAAGCGTGCGAATAGCAACAGACGACATGTACGTACCCCAGAATTGTGTGTGACCTCCAGTCATCTCGACATCTTCCCTGTCAGTTTGAACCATAGCCATGTCAGCTCACCGATGAAGAAACGGATCAGCGCCGGCATGAGATACTGAATCGACACCGGGTGAACACTCAGGCGATCGAACATGGGTCCACGCCTATGGTAGCCGGCTGGATACAGTCCGTTGGACAGAATCTGAACGGTCAGAGGTCGCAATCACGCTGAACCACAACGCACTGATACCATCTTCGCCTTCAAGAATGGGTTGTTCACGTAACCGGGCGCAAGGAAGGTGAGGACAAAGGTGATGAGGATGTCCTTGTCGGCATTGTCGAGCGCGTCGGGGTCATGGCTGAATGTTAGTTTGTTTGATCTAGCCCAACACATACTGAGCAAGGAAGTCGTAGTACTCGACAACGTTGTCGAAGAGGTACTCCGGCAACATGCGGAACTGGAGAGGGACTTCAGCTGGAAGAGGGAGGCTGAGATGTGGATTAGATAAATCAAGCTGAGAACTGAATTGTTGTTGACACTTACGCAATGGGAACCTGAGGGTGCTGATGCTTCGGGTCCGCCATTCGCAAGAGCCAAGTCATGAGGAATCCACAATAGGTGACATTCAAGCGCGTCAACCTGGGATCCAGAAGCTGGGTGTCGTAGGCATGCAGTGACGCATGGAGAGTCGCGATGTCGCTCTTCACCTTTGCGATTTGGGCTTCTCCTTGAGCTTGCATCGCCGGGTTCTGGCGCGATTAGCTATGACAGTGATTGACAACTCACTCCTGCCCACTCCTCCCGTTTCGACTCGAGGTGTTTGAGGTCCTTCTCCATATCAGAGATGTTGCGTTCAGCCTTGACCCTGGTCGCAACTGTTTTGCCCAACCCGAGGTGGTGAACAGCGTTCAAGAGGAAGAAGAGGTCTGAAATGAAGTTCGGCTTCGAGTCAAGATCCATGGCGGCACCATAGAACTCGTCTGCCTCTTCTTTTGTCGCTTTGATCTTGGTCTCGTCCGTGATGTCAATTCTCTTGCTGTGGCGGTAATACTCTGGGTCGACCTTGTCGATCTGAACAGCTTAGCATGCGGTACGTGGGTACCGGTGGCCTCACCTTGGAGAATTGAATGTCCATGACCGGCTCAAACAGCTTCAGTAGTACGGCCTGCAGGTTGGTCATGAAGCCATCTGAAGAAACCGAACGATGATCGACCTGAAATGGTTAGCCTACGATACGCGTCGCGGGTACGCCAACTCACCTGCATGCCTTGGCGTTTGGCATTGAGCTTCACGATCAAAGCAAAGAAGTCGAGAGCTCCTTCTCGTGACTCTGGGGAGGCGCGGATGATACTGTTGTAGATGGAAAACAGAGAAGTTTGAAGATACTCGAGACTGTGGCGGAGGTTCGCCTTGTTTGCATCGATGTCGGCCGTCTGCCGGTCTGTAGGGTTTGAGAAGTACTCCTTCCAGATCTCTGGCTGCGCATGGTCAACATTTTTTCTACCATCTGCAACTCACAAACTCGCGAGGGAAGACGCTCAGCCTCGTCAGAGGACCGAGAAGGGACTGCCACTCGACCTTTGCGGCCGTGACAGAAGGAGCCACCCAGACTGGGAGTGAGGGCAACTGTCCAGCTTTGTCAGCCACCACAAAAGCCGCCCGACTACTGTACGCACAAGAGCTGCAATTGGCTTGACCTGCACGAGTAGGGAAACCGCTCCAAGGTAGTTTCGCCAGTCATTGCCGAGAAGGTCCGGCGTAGGGGTGATTTTGAACCACTCTTGGAAGAACAGGCTCAAGGTTGGCGTGATGACATCAGCCATTGATCCGTCCGCAAAGCCGGCAGCCAGGTCGTTGAGGAATGGCACCAAGTCTGACTGAGCAAGTGCACCCTTGCTCTGAGCTACTACTGTCGACGACGACAGCGGGTCACTGTTGCCGGACGACGGCGCAGTGACGCCGAGAAGAAGAGGAAGGAACTCTGCAGGTCCCACAGGACGACTGTACAGCGGGTCAATTCTTGATCCTTTCGATAACCCCCGTCAACTCACCTCGGGGGCTGCGGGAACATGGTAGGGTCCTCCAGTGTCATTCCGCTGTAGGAGATGATAAGCCGCTTAAGCTCATCAAACGCGGCGACCCATTTCGCCTTCTCCTCCTTGCTATACTGAAGTCTGTTGAACTCTCGGTTGGCGGTGTAAAGGCGCTTCCAGGCCCCTGTGAGGTACTCAAAAACGGTCTCGTCCTGCGGCAGTCCCGCCAGAACCGTGAGCTGGTCGGGATCATCCCTGTTGGGGTTAGGACGTCATCAGCGGAAGGCAACCTACGATGTGGCCATTGTAGAGGGATCGAGGGACAGCCTCGCAATGAGAAGCCTATCGCGGAGTGCCAAGTTTACATTGAGAGCAGCTGGGTTCCCTTCGCCGTCAGCGTCGTGCTGCGAGTGTCATTTGGCTCACCTGGATTCTCTTCCTTAATCTCGCCTTCGAGGTCCTTCAGCCAGCACAACTTCCAGTTACTGGCTTCGGCCTCGGATCTCTGGTATCGTCGTCAGGGCTGGAACACACTTGCACCCAGTAGCACATACCTTGAGCGTAACGGAGAAGACATTTCTGACGGTGCGAGCCTCCCAAGCGTCGTAGCTCAGTGTAGGAGCGACAAGGTTGCTAGCCGGGGCTGTGCGGGGTGGAGCACTCGGAGCAGGAGAAGAAGAAGCCTGGAAGCGGCGCTTGACAGGTGGCGCGGAAGGAGGTGGGGTAGGCTTGACGGGGGGTGTTGCAGGCTTCGCCACAGGCGGCTTGGGAGGAGGCGCGGCCGAAGGAGACGGTTGCGAGGAAGACGAGGTGTTCAAAGAGAGCAAGCGCGACGACGCAGAGGGAGGCTGGTGGGCTTCGCGGCTCTCTTGCGACGTCGACGGCGCGTCTGTCGCCTGAGGCTGCGGCTGAGTCTGGGCTGGGGCACCGAGACGAGCAAGACGCTTGAGGCGCATCTGAGGGCAAGGGTGTCAGTTCCCGCTCCGTGATAAACCCCATGCTGGATGTTCTTACCTTTTCCGCCTCGCTGAGGTTGGGGTCATTGCCTGACATGATGTGAAGGTTGAGAAAAGAAAAGAGAAGGAGGGAGAATGCTTTGAATGATCGTCGCAACAAGAGTGCGACCTGGCTGGGCAACTGGCCGCGCCGTGTGCTGACTCCGGCATCATCCAAAGCGCTCGTCATCGTTGGGTCATTCACTTTCCCACGGTCGATCAATCAAGTTGCCTCCCATTTCCGTCCTCATCAACAAAGTCTATCAGCGGTCGTCATTGACAGTCGGTGCTTGACTCCTCCCCTATCCACAATGTCCCACGTCGTAGCACCCCTAGACCTCCCATCAAGTTACAAGGACAGTCAATCAGAGGTCTGTAGCGCCGCGTGCAATACAAGCCAACACACGCTGACCCAAAGCAGCTCGACCGCGAGACTGAGAGGCGCCTCCTGTCTTCCTCCACCACGCTCTATGTCGGCAACTTGAGCTTCTACACCACAGAAGCCCAGATCTACGAGCGTGCGTCTATGCGGGATTTACGTTTGTCTCAGTTTTCTAATACATTTACAGTGTTCTCGGGATGTGCATCTCCCGAAGAAGGTGGTGGCATCAAGAGGTATGCAAGTGGACTGCGTACCCAAGCTAACCGCACAGGATCATCATGGGTCTCGATCGCCATAACAAGTAGGCCTGCCCCAGAGACGAAAGCTGACGATAGAACCCCTTGTGGATTTGCCTTTGTGGAGTACTACCTCCACTCAGAGGCCGTTGCGTCACTGCGATACATCTCGGGCACCAAGTTGGACGAGAGGATCATCCGCTGTGACCTCGACCCTGGGTACAAGGAGGGACGTCAGTTTGGACGAGGCAAGAGTGGTGGACAGGTTCGCGACGAGTTCAGGCAAGAATACGACAGCGGACGCGGCGGCTGGGGACACCAGCGTCTCGAGATGGAGCGACGACAGCAGGAGCAGGACCGCCTTCGCCAGCAGGTTCAGTTCGACACGTATGCTGCTATCGGCGGCCTTGGCCAGGCCGGCGCCGATGTGCCCACTGGAGAAGCCGCCGAGCGGAGCAAGCGTGCCCGCAGCGAGGAGTATGAGCGCCGAGACGGGGACGAGGGCAAGAGGTTCCGTAGCGAACGTGACGATGAGTAGGTGGTTGTTTGTAGAGCATGACGCACACAGTCTCTGCAGTATCATTGTGCATAATGCCTATTCTCTACTTTTGCACGGTGGTGTAAATGGGCCACTTCTTCTCGTTGACCTGGGTCTGGCCTTCTGGGGATCCTGGGATGGTCTTCTTCAGGCTCTGCAACAACGTCAGTGACAGTGTACAGGACACACAGTATCAGCTCGACTCACCAGCTTGGTGAACACGCAAGAGTTCAAAGCCTTCTCGGGTTTCCTGCACGCCTGGAAGTACTGCGGAACGCGTCAGACTTGCACACCATGCACGTGCTGCTGGCCGCTCTAATCTCACCTGGTTGTTCTTCTCGAGACACTTCCAGTGAGCGTCGAACTCGGCGAGGCAGGTTTCCCTGATCTTGCCAATGCTGTAGTCCCGCGTCAGCGATGTCCACCAGCTGGAGACCAAGACGGAGAGTAGGCTCACATTTCCTGGGTGCAGCGGGTCACCTTGCGACCCTCGGCGAGGCAGTGGGCGGGGTCGCGGTTCTCGTTCTTGCAGAGCATAAAGTCCTCTGGAGCAATGGTTAGCCTTGTTGCCGTATTTGATCCGCTGTCGACTTGCCGTTGACCTCCTTGCAGTAGTCGCCGATGAAGAAGGCGGCGCTCTTCAATGGGGCCGAGGTGACGCCGAGCTCGTCGACATGAGGGACCGAGGTCGGCAACGGGTTGGGGTCCGAGTAAGGCTTGTCGTTGACGACAGCGCCGCGGTGGCTGGACATTGTTGCTCTCTGAACGAGGGGGTAGAGGGGAGGTTCAAGAGATGACGGTGAGAGAGTGGTGTTTGTGTTGGCCGCACAACACTTGGACGCTGTGGGTTGACTCGTCTGTCCGAGATGCTTGGTTTGTGACGAGACGTCAGTGATAGGACAGGCGGAGTGAGCGAGCAGTGGTGCAGCAGCAGCCTGCAGCCTGCAGCCTGGAGCCTGCAGCAGCCAGGCTGCTGCACCCACCACCACTGCGGGTGACTCCGCGCCGCGTGGCTTTGTAATACCGGTATATTACCGATTTCACCCAAATATGCCCCACCACAGCCATTGGGATGTGGCGGCAGCAGTGGGGAAGAGGGATCCAGGGGCAACGGCTGTGGTTGTACGCGTCTGGCAGCACTGTCCCTGGCCCACTGGCTGCCTACCACACAGTTGCACCTCCGCGCCCGTGATCGTCATCACACTCTGGGCCGGCACACCTCCTCCCCATCCACACTCTCTTTCTCAATCCCATCGACCAAAGCAGCAGCTGGCTTTGCATATCACAACAACAACCCCTCCATTTGTCTCACCATCACTTCTTCGTCCTTTTGGCACAATTCCGCACTCTATTTTCCGTCCACACCACCACCCACCCTCAAGCCCTTGCCCAGTGTCGTCACTTGGCAGACCTTGGCCACCCATCTCCCAGATCATGTCCAGCCTGTCATCCTCAGCGGCCCCGGCCGGCGGCGATGGCCCAACTCGCCTCCCTTCCATTTCGCGGGCCGGTCGCCGATCCTCTCAATCTGCATCGGGTACTGGTGTCGTTCGACGACCTTCACGAGCTACGCACCCCCCAGTTGTGCCCTCCAAGCCCCTTACCCATCATGAGGCGCTGGAAGCACTCCGTGCGTTCCTCAAAGAGCGTTCATCATATGACGTCTTCCCTGTCAGCTTTCGTTTGATTGTCCTGGACAGTCAACTGAAGGTCAAGAAGGCCCTCGACGTCATGTTACTTTACGGTCAGTAGTCGCCGCCGTCCAAACTGCACGAGGACCGCGCTCACCTCCATCAGGTGTCGTGTCTGCACCTCTGTGGAACACGACCAGCGCGACCTTTGCTGGCATGTTCACGGTCCAAGATGTCATTCATCTCATCCAGTTCTACTACCATACCTCGAGTTGGGAAGGAGCAACTGCCGATGTGGAGCAGTTCAGGCTGCAGAGCCTCAGAGGTACACTGATTCTCGTATACAGGAGCTGACCAACCAGACATTGAACGCGAACTGCACGTTCCCCCTCCACCCCTGCTCTCCATTCATCCCCTCCAACCCCTAATCGATGCCTGCAAGTTCTTGATTCAGACACATGCCCGTCGTCTCCCCTTGATAGACAAGGACTCCCAGACAGGCGGTGAGGTGGTGATCAGTGTCTTGACCCAGTACCGAGTGCTCAAGTTCATTGCCATGAACGTGAGTGCAAGTGTCAGGAGACCATGCTGATAATCTTAGTGTCGTGATATCACTCAGTACTTGACAGCCGGTGTCCAAGAGCTGGGCATTGGAACCTACGTCAAGGACCCAACTCCAGAGAACCCGTTCCACCCCATTGCGACTGCTACGCTTCAGACCACCGTCTTTGACGTCGTTCACATGTTCTCCGAGCTGGGAATCAGTGCCGTTCCCATTGTTGATGATGAAGGAAAGGTGGTCAACCTTTACGAGACTGTGGACGTTATTGTGAGTTGCGGCGCAATCTCCCGGTTGTCACGCCTGACACATGTCGTAGACCCTCGTGCGGCTTGGCGCGTATCAGTCCTTGGACTTTACGATTGCCCAGGCGCTTAAGCAGCGTGCGCTGGACTTCCCGGGCGTTGTAACATGCCATCCCAAGGATTCGCTGGGCGCCGTGTTCTCGTTGATCAAGATTCGACGTGTCCATCGCTTAGTCGTCGTCGCTGGCGCCGACGACCCCCAGCCCGGTCGCTTGGTTGGCGTGATCAGCTTGAGCGACATTATGAGGCACCTCATTGTGAGTATTGAAATGGCGACGGTTGATCTTGCAACACCTGG
The DNA here is from genome assembly GCF_020906515.1 of Vanrija pseudolonga. Taxonomy (NCBI): domain Eukaryota; kingdom Fungi; phylum Basidiomycota; class Tremellomycetes; order Trichosporonales; family Trichosporonaceae; genus Vanrija; species Vanrija pseudolonga. Next base: position 2,900,336 of record NC_085851.1, on the reverse strand, counting down.
GCTGATTCTTCAGAACGATGGTGTTCTTCCTCAGCACATGCCAGCACCTGACGAGGTGGCCGAGTCGGCCATTGAGGAGGACAGCTGAGGATGCTTATACAGTAGATTGTTGCCTAGACGTGAACCGTGTAACCTGCTTTCTGTACCATGCATGATGTGAACATTTACTTGTGTACATTGCTCGACGCCAGAGGATCGATTTGAACGGCGGAGAGATAGTTCGATGGGCCACCACGTGGATGCGTGGATTCGTCGGACCGACCGCTTATGACAGTGCGGGGTCCACACTGACGAGGCGCAACCAACCTTCCAGCATCTACTCCTCGTGCAAGACCCATCTCTGTCCGACTTTTGCCTCTTTCAACTCAACTCACACCCTCCATTCCAACAACATCACTACAATGGCGGACGCAAGGAAAAAGCAGCTCGCCTTCAACATGTAAGCGATAAACGCCTTTGCAGTCAGGCTCACCCCTCAGCATCGACTTCCTCCGTACCTCGTCCGAGGACGGTACCGTGAAGGAGGACGACAAGGAGAGCATGGAGGTTGCGAGTGAGAACAAACTATGGCAATGCCTGAAAGCCATATCTAACGCATCACAGTCCAGTGCATTGCCGAGTCGTTTGGCGTGGACCCAGACTCGGCCGAGGACCAGGCAGCGTACTCGATCAAGCCTGCTAGCCTGCTCAACCTGCTCGACGTGCTCGCCAAGACGAGGAGCAAGAACACTGGCGCCGGCGCCGGCGCCTCTGCTGCTGCTACCCCTGCCCCTGCCGCTGCTGCTGCTGCTTCGTCGGCAGCATCCGATGCCGAGGACAAGAAGAAGGCCGAGACGCTCAAGGCCGAGGGCAACGCTTTGATGTCCAAGAAGCAGCACCAGGCTGCCATTGACAAGTACACCGAGGCGATCAAGCTCAACCCCAACCCCGTCTTCTACTCGAACCGTGCCGCCGCTTGGGGAGCCCTCGGCAAGCACGAGCAGGCGGCCGAGGACGCCGAGCGCGCCATCGACCTTGACCCCAACTTCTCCAAGGGCTACTCCCGCCTGGCGTAAGTCTGGGCCTGCGCGGCGGTTTGTTTGGCGGGCGGTTCTGACACACACACACAGCCATGCCGAGTTCTCCCTCGGAAACTACCAGAAGGCAGTCGACGCGTACGAGGACGGCCTCAAGATCGACCCCACAAACGCCAACATGAAGGCTTCGCTCGCGACGGCCAAGACCCGTCTCGCCGAGCAGGCCCCCTCCGACCTCCGCGAGGCTGCGCCAGCTGCTGGCGCCGGTGGTGCGGGCGGCATGCCCGACCTCTCGTCGCTTGCCAGCATGCTCGGCGGCGCCGGCGGCGGCGGCATGCCGGACATTGCTTCGATGATGCGCAACCCCCAGATGATGGCCATGTGAGTACTATTGAATGGTACGCGAGGTAGCTGGAGCTGACACGGACAGGGCTCAGCAGATGATGTCCAACGGCGGATTGGAGCGCCTCATGGCCAACCCTGCGCTTCGTCAGATGGCCGAGAACATGCAGGGCGGCGGCGGCATGCCCGACTTCAACGCTCTCGCCCAGGACCCTGCCATGCGCGACCTGTAAGTTACGGTCCTCGTGCGGCCTTGTCGAAACGCTAACATCGTAAAGTGCCCAGCAGTTCATGGGCGGAGGTGGTGCTGGCGGTGCCGGCCAGGGACGATAGATGACAGCTTCTCTTACCACAGCAGCCCCTTTATTCGTAGTGTGTGAGCGAGGCGACGATGCATTATCGATGACCTAGCCAGGAGACAGAGGAGACAGGAAACATTTGCATGGCAATGCCATGTACCTTTGGTATACAGAAAATATCACACACTTGCAACAGTCGAATGCTCGCTCAACACCATCAACGCCACGCACTTCAATCAGAGCCGTCGTCCAAGTCGGAAAGGTCAACATATGTTGTCTTCTTGGCCGCGGCGGTCCGACCAGCTCGAGCTGTAGTACGCGGAGGAGGCGCCGCAGCAACGACATCGCTGAGGAGGGATCAGCTCAGCCACCAATGGGCTGTGTCTCATGACTTACGAGTCGCTCTCATCGAAATCCGACTCGTCCTTCTTCGCCTTGCCCTTCGCGACTGGCTTCTTGGGTGCGGGCTTAGCCGCTGCCTTGGCAGCTGGCTTCTTGGCCTTTGACGAGCTGAGCACATCGATGTCGTCGTCACCATCGGAGGCCGCTTTCTTTAACACCCTCTTCTTTGGCGCAGCCTTTGCCTTGGGTTTCGTAAGGATCTCGTCACCCGAGTCATCACCTCCCAGGTCGGCTGCCTTCTTCGGGGCGGACCTGGAGCTCGACGCGGCTGACACTGGCTTGGATGAGACTGCCGAGGCAACAGGAGCGGTGAAGACTACAGCGCGCCTGTCAGCATGGAGCGAAACTAGTACGCCGAGACACTCACTGTCGTCATCAGAGTCGTCAATGTCGATGGTCACCGGCTTGGGCTTAGGCTTGGCTGCCCTGCCTGTGGCCGTCTTCTTGGCGGGTGGCTTATCGTCAAAGTCTGAGCTGTCCGACACATTTGTGCTATCGCGCTTGCCTGGCGAGGTAACGGCAGAAGGTACCACGGATGTGGCGGCTGACACAGTTGTCGTTGGCGCGAGGGAGGTCGCGGCGGTGGAGGTGGCTGCCTTGGGTTTCGCAGCAGCAGCCTTAGGCTTCGCTGGAGCGCGACGCTTCGTCTCAGTCTTGACCACGAAATCGTCGTCTGAATCATCCGTCTCCTCGCCCTTGGCCCGCTTGCGCGCCTTGGTCGCATTCTTGAGGGCAGCCTTGGTCTTTGGCTTGGTGAGCCTGTCCATGGCCTCATCCAGCTCGAGGGAGCGCTTCGAAGGTCAGCACCAGGCCGATCACAGCCACCGTCCGACACATACCTGCCACTCGAGGAGGAAATTGTCCAGGTCGTGAGTCCAAATGTCTTGAGGGCTGAGCTTCAAGAGCTCGATGAGCTCCTGTTCCTTCACGTCGCGCTCGGCCAGAAGCTTGTTGACCTGAAGGAGAAAGGGTTAGCGCGACGCTCGTACTCCCAGCAGGTAAACCCACCTTCTCGGTCGTCAAGCTCCAAATGGCCATACCAAGCAGGTAATCATAGTCGTTGTCAGATCCCTGGTCTTCGTCCTCCTCAAGAGCTGCTTCTGTCTCTCCTTCCGACGAAGCCTGCTTTCCGCCCTTGGGGAATGGGCGGAACTTGAGCTCTCGCAGCTCCTTGACAATGACAGCCTTCTTCTTGTTTGACACGACCAGCTCCTTCTTGATAATCATCTGAACGAAACGCGCCTGGTTAGACAGCCGCTCGAACTGCTTGTTAAGTTCGTCGGCCAGATGTTGCTGAGAAGTGTGAGCACCCCTTTGGGCCTTAATCTCATTGCCCTCACCTTGCGAAGTCCATAGTACTCGAGACGCTTCGGGTAGTAGTCCGTCAGGATCTCTTCGGGCGAAGAGTACCTCTTGATCTTGCCGTGGAGGTCGAAGCAAACCATGTTGTTGGTACTGAGGGTGGTTGACAACTTGAAGCGCTTCTCAAAGCCCTCCTCCTCAGCAGCCTTCATGGCAGCGTCAGACCTCATCTGCAGCTTGAAGTGGACACGGCGATCGGTATGGTGCTCCTCGTAGTCCTGGAAGAGTCAGCAACATGCTTTTGGAAGGGAGGGCTTGGCTACGGAACTGACCTTGATGGTACTCGGGACCTTGTCCGTTCCGGCTGTCATCTCCTCGACCATCTCCTTGAAGTCTTGTGTCCACTTGCGGACGGGAAGCTCGGTGACCTCGATTGTCGTATCGCCAGTCTTGGTGGCAATGCCACTGACCTTGTACTTGTTGGCCTCGATCTTTTCAATCGAACCCTATTCGCTTCATTAGCTTGCTCGTTGTGGGAGAGTGGCAACTCACGTTGAAGCCACGGAACCACGGCTCCATTTCTGCCAGCTCTTCCCCTCTCATCAGACGCTTCAGGTTGTCAACCACGTCGACAGGGTTGTAGTTGGGGATGGAAGTGCTCCATCCGGTGCCGATACCGTCTGCGCCATTGATGAGGACCATTGGGACAGTGGGCAAGTAGAAATCAGGCTCGATCTGGTGGCCATCTTCCACCAGGTAGTTCAGGAGGGCGTCGTCCGCTGGGTGGAACACTGCTCGAGTCATGCGCGAGATGCTGGTGAAAATATAACGAGGGCTGGCCGCGTCCTTTCCACCCTGCATACGCGTGCCGAACTGACCATTCGGCTCGAGAAGGTTGATGTTGTTGCTACCCACAAAGCTCTGCGCCAGGCTGATGATGGTCGAGTGCAAGCTTTGTTCACCGTGGTGGTACTCTGTGTTTTCGGCGACATAACCAGACAACTGCGAGACCTTGATTTCCTTGACGAGATTGCGCTTGAAGCAGGCAAACATCACCTTGCGCTGACCCGGCTTGAGACCATCTGCAACCGAGGGGATGGAACGAATGTTGTCCGCCATGGAGAACAAGATGAGTTCCTTGTTGACAAAGTCGGAGATTGGGATCTGCTTGATGTCATGGTCAAGGTATGTGCCGGGCTACGGTTGTCAGTGAAGGTCTCCTCTGGAATAGACTTGCCTTGAACTGGCGCAGCCACTCCTTGCGGTCGTCGGCCTTCTTCTTGTTGAAAGCCATGTCGATGAGGGCCTGGTCCTCCGCCTTGATGGGGTCGAATGACAGACGGTGCTTGTCCAGGTCGGCAAAGTACTTGACAGCGTCCTTTGTCTCGTTGGAACCAAGACCCTAATGGACAGTCAGATTGGCGTGCTCGCAACACAGCACGGCACGCTCACCTTGAGGTACTTGCTGTCCCAGCCGCGACCGCCGTTGTTCTGCTCCTTCCACTCCTCGTACTGAGGCATCGTGTAAAACGCCAGATCCTGCTTCCCCTTCTTCACCTTCACAATTGGTGTAATGAACTCCACCAGGAAGTTGGGCAGACGAAGCAGGGAAGGGTAGAACCTCTCGAGGAAGTTGATAATAAGACCCTTGATATGAGAACCGTCGTGATCCTAGAAATATGGTCAGTGGATTGAGCTGGAAACGCTTTAATGTACCTCACCTGATCGGTCATGATCATCAACTGGCCGTAACGCAAGCTGTCGACGCTCTGGTACACCTGGTTGTGCTTGAGACCGAGAATCTTCTTCAGATTCTCAATTTCAACGTTCTTCATGATCTGGTCGTGGCTAGCATCGCGAACGTTGAGAAGCTTTCCGCGGAGAGGGAAAACACCGAAGGCGTCACGGCCGTCAGGAGTCGCACTGAGGGCTGAAACTGCCAGAGTCTTGGCCGAGTCTCCTTCTGTGAGGATAAGAGTACACCTGTCCGCCTTGCGACTGCCCGCCCAGTTGGCGTCATCCAGTTTGGTGATTCCGCCGACGCTACGCGCGTCAGATGTTGATTGGCATAGGGACTTACCGAGAGCGCTTGGAGCCATCAGTCTTCTTGAGAGCCTGCTCCTGCTTGAACCGAGCAAAGCTCAACACGTTGTCGATGATGCTGGTCTTTGAAACCTTCTTGACAAACTCCTCGGACAGCTCGCATTTGCTACCAAATGCGGAGCTCTTCAGAGTGAGAGTCTCCTTGGTCTGGGAGTCGAACGACGGATTTTCAATAAGCGCGTTGATGAACAGCCACATGTGACTCTTGAGCTGGAAGGGCTTGAGGTTGGTCTTGCTCTTCTTCATGGTGGCTGAGGCCAGGCTGTCGATGGTTAGTTCTCGCTTCTGGCTCAAGTCCACGGGACCTACAGCTTGGTGGCCAGCTGTGTGGCGATCATGTCCACATGGGTACCACCCTTGGTAGTAGCGATAGAGTTGGTGAACGAGACCTGCTTGAATTCGCCGTCTGAGACTGCAAACGCGACTTCCCAGCGCTTGCCTGCGGCCTCGTACACAACAGTAGGCTTGGCGGGCGCGATGCCGCCTTCTCCTTGGGCGGCAGAGTCTGCGGCGAGGTACATTTCAACGTACTAAGCCAGTTAGCGCTGCCAACGGTTCGCTGGACATACCTGCTTGAAGCCCTTGATCTTCAAGCGTTCGCCATTCAGGAACACCTTGATGTCCTTGACGGTACCTGCGACATCGTACACGCGCTTGAGCAGCAGGGCGTAGGTATCGTCATCGATCTTGCTCATGCCGAAACGGGCCAGGTCTGGGGTGAAGGTGATCTTGGTCCACTCCTCGCCCTTCTTGTTTTCTAGGATCTGCAAGAGTCAGCCCATGAAAAGACGCGGGCTCAGCCCAACTCACCTTCGGGGCTGCCTTCTTTCCCATGTTGTTGGAGAAGACTTGCTTGTACTTCTTGCCATTGACCTTGTCGGCAGTCTCGACGACTGTCGTTGTCAGCTCTGCAACCGCAACGCCTGGCTGCACTAACTGAACTCGAGAGAGTAGATGTTGGTGAGCTTGGCACCGTAACCATTTCGACCACCGGTAAGCTTCTTCTGGTCATCGTCGTAGTTGCTCGACGTCAAGCTGGTACGATATTAGCCCGGCAACCAACGCGAGAGGCCACGACTCACAGGTGACCGAAGATCAGCTCGGGGATCATAATCCCTTCCTTGGAGTGGATTTCCACAGGAATACCCTTTCCGTTGTTCCAGACCGAGATCTGGTTCTTCTCGCGGTCAATCTCGACTTTGATGGAGTCTTGCGTGGGGTCGTTGGTCTGACGCCCCGAGTTAGCGCGTTACACCACAGAAACAAGTTGCAGGCGTACCTTGTTGTCGGCAGCGTTGACAAGGATTTCATCAAAGATCTTAAAGAAACCGGGCACGTAGGTGATTGGGCTTCGGAGGATCAGACTTTGTTACTCATGACGTTTGCACATACCGATTCTCCATCATTTTGGTTTCCGAGTTGAAGACCCACATCGGCTGCGTCACGGGCTCGATGGAGCCAATGTACGTGTCGGGACGCTTGAGAATGTGCTCCAATTGCGAAAGCTAGTGAACAACCATTAGCAGCTTCCTCTCCATCACGCTCGAGGCTGCGCAACCTACTTTCTGGTACATCTCACTAGCCGTCTTCTTGTTCGCCTTGGGAAGGTCGTCATCATCTTCCTCGACCTGGGCCGGGGCCTTTGCTTTCATAGGTGTGGAGGTAGCGCTGGAAACATCATCCTCCGTGATAGAGTCGTTGGGCAGGTTCTTCTTGGACGCCAAAGGGGCCTTCTTGGCTGGCGCCTTTTTGGCAGCGGCAGGCTGCGGGATGATGTGAGTGGTGTTGACCAAGGAGCTGATGACATGGCCATGCATACCTTTGTAGCTTTGGGGGCAGCAGCCTTCTTAACTGGAGCCTTCTTGGCCTTGGCCGGGGTGGCGACAAAGGCGTCCGAGTCGCCATCGTCGATGCGAAAGTCGGAGCCCTCACTGTCCGACATTGTGTACGGCCGTCGAAACAGGGGTTGGTGGAGTGGGAATGGAGTGAGGTATGTTCTGTGTGCCCTTGAATAACGAGCGAGGAGTGTTTGTTTGGGTAGAGCGAATGACCAGAGTGCCTGTCTGTGTAGTTGCCAGGTCTTGATCATAAACACAAAAGACAACAACAAGATGCAGTCGTCTCGAGGCCGTTTGTTGACATTGGAAAGAACACTCACGCGAACCAAGGGCCAGGGACAGATGGCAGGCGTGACACTTGGGAGAATTAATGACGTGTAATTATATTTAATTAACCCCTCGTTCTTGATAATTCAAACTCCGTCGAGGATGCTGCGCGTCGATTCCACGCGTCAGCACTGACTTTTGTCCCTGAAGCGGTGTGCGGTGTGCGCCGTGGACATGCTCCCAAACTCCGTTGCCTGCTACGTTGTTGCTGCTGCTGCTCCGCGTGTCGTCTCGTCGTCGTAGGTGGCCGTGTCGTCGTCCGTCCGTTGTCGAATGTCAGAGCCAGCACCGCTCTCGTCGTCGATACAGTCGACGTCGTCACAAACAATTCCCACCTCCTGTTACTCTTTGACTCTCTTAGGCTTGAACTCGACATCTCCGTTAGCCCTTCTAGGGCCTTATACCACTAATCAACATGTCGAAGCGCAACGACCCATTCGACGACAATGATCCATTCGACGACATCTTGGCGCCGCAGCCACGCCCAGCCGTCTCGTCACACCTCGACCAAGACCTCTTGGATGGTCCAACAACGCAGGCAGCAGGACATTCTCGTGGTGGGCAGACGGCAGCCAGCACATCTCGTGATGCCCGGCATGGTTACGCCTTGGATCCATTCTTTGACGAGTAGGTTGATGTGGAGTCGCCCATCTCGCCACTTGTGCTGATGTCCCCTCTTCTCAGTGATGACGATTTTGGGCCACCTACTCAGTCATCAGGAGGGTACATGGCTTCAACGTCTCGCGGAACGGGGAACGGGTTTGGGGCTTCCAACCCATCTCTGTTCGACGCCGACAGGCCATTTGCCAGCGAGGGCGTTGCACCAGCCGGCCACCAAGCGCCAAGGAAAGACGACTTGTTTGATGACGAGGAGGGCCCTGCGGCCTATTCCTTTTCGGCACCGACGTCTAGCCCTTATGCAGGACGCTATCGCCGCAGTCGGTGGGCAAGGTTCAAGGAGGACTATCTCACCGATGTCGACTGGACTTTTGGTCTCAACCAAATGCTAGGCCGGAAAGACAAGTTCGATGGAGTTCCCCGCGAGGTCATGATGAACGACCCCGAGGGGAACAGGGTCAAGGGATATGAGGGCAACTCGGTCATGACGGGCAAGTACGGCCCCATCACCTTCTTGCCCAAGTTCCTGTTCTGTAAGTCGCCATCTGGTAACACGCGCTGATATCAACAGCCGAGTTCTCGCGGTCCGCCAACCTGTTCTTCCTCTTTACCGCATGTATCCAACAGGTGCCTGGCGTATCACCGACTGGACGCTGGACGACGATTGTGCCCCTCGGCGTTGTCCTCATCGCCTCGGGATTCAAAGAGATCAAGGAGGACCTCGTGCGTGCTTGAGCCTCTCCTGAATCTGACATGTTCACAGAAACGCCACGCATCAGATCGGTCCCTCAACAACAGCCGCGCTATGGTCCTGGTTGGACAGCAGTTTGAGGCGCGAACATGGCGAAGGATCCGAGTGGGAGATATCCTTCGTTTGGAATCGGACGACTTCATCCCTGCCGACATGGTGCTCCTTAGCAGCAGCGAACCAGAAGGTTTGGCATATGTGGAAACTGCCAATCTGGACGGAGAGACAAATCTCAAGATTAAGCAGGCGAACCCCGCCACCGCTGGCCTCACCACCCCTCAAGCAGCATCCATGCTGCGTGGACACCTGCTCTCTGAGGCTCCGAACTCGTCGCTCTACACCTATGATGGAACGTTCCATGTCTCTTCGGCACAGCCAGGCTCGGCTCCGACAAAGATTCCTGTGGGGCCAAACCAGATGCTACTCCGTGGAGCTCAGCTTCGCAACACTGGTTGGGTCTACGGTATCGCTGTGAACGGTGGCCATCAAACAAAGCTGATGCGCAACGCAACGTGAGTGGATCGCTACGTCATGGCAGGCTGTTGTTGACAACCGACCAGGACGGCCCCGATCAAACGTACCGCTGTTGAGAAGCAGGTCAACAAGCAGATTCTCTTCTTGTTTATCTTGCTAATTATCCTGTCTCTCGTGTCAACCATTGGAAACGTCATCCGGACTGTGAGTTGCAGCCCAGTACTCTGGCCGTGGTCTTGCTAACAGACTTTAGTGGTTCTTCTCGAAGCAAGATTGGTATCTTGCACTCGGTGAAGGAATGCCCAACAAAGCGCGTCAATTCGTCGAAAACATCCTCACTTTCATCATCCTCTACAACAACTTGATCCCAATCTCCCTCATCATGACGATGGAGGTTGTCAAGTTCCAGCAGGCATCGTTCATCAATTCAGATCTCGACATGTACTACGCGCCAACGGATACCCCCGCTCTGTGCCGGACTTCTTCTCTCGTCGAAGAGCTGGGCCAGATTGCCTACATCTTTTCGGACAAGACTGGAACCCTCACTTGCAACGAAATGGAGTTCCGAGAGTGCTCGATTTTCGGAACACCGTACGCCCAGGTCGTGGACGACAACAAGAGAGAGCAAGGCCAGAAGACGTTTGAAGTCTTGCGCCAGCGTGCTCTGGAGAACAACGAAGAGGGGGCGGTGATCCGCGAATTTCTGACGCTCCTCGCTATTTGCCACACGGTCATCCCGGAGGAGAAGAATGGCAAGATGGTCTACCAGGCCTCAAGCCCCGACGAGGCTGCTCTTGTGTCTGGTGCGGAACTGTTGGGCTACCGCTTTCACGTACGTACGAGCCGGAGGGTGGTAGTGGGTGGATGCTGATGATTGCACAGACTCGCAAGCCCAAGTCGGTCTTCATTGATGTCAACGAGCGCCAAGAGGAGTGGGAGATTCTCAACATTTGTGAATTCAACTCGTCTCGCAAGAGGATGTCGACCGTTGTGCGCGGCCCCGATGGCCGTATCAAGCTGTACACCAAGGGTGCCGACACTGTTATCTACGAGCGGCTCGCCCCGAAACAGGAGTTTGCTGAACCTACCCTCGTCAACCTCGAAGACTACGCCACTGAAGGTCTCCGAACGCTCTGCCTCGCATACCGTGACATCCCCGAGGAGGAGTACCGCGAGTGGGCCGCCCTTTACGACAACGCTGCGGCCCAACTCACAGGGCGTGCCGATGCTCTTGACAAGGTTGCCGAGATTATTGAGCAAAACCTGCAGTTGTTGGGTGCCACCGCCATTGAGGACCGGCTCCAGGATGGCGTTCCCGACACGATTCACACGCTGCAGCAGGCGGGCATCAAGGTTTGGATCCTCACTGGCGATCGCCAAGAAACCGCTATCAACATTGGACTGTCATGTCGCCTGATCTCAGAGTCGATGAACTTGGTCATCATCAACACTGAGACGCAGGTGGAGACCAACGAGCTCCTGAACAAGCGCCTCTTCGCCATTCGCAACCAGCGGTTGGGTGGAGATGTTGAGGAGCTCGCCCTCATCATTGATGGAAGGAGTTTGACCTACGCTCTGGAAAAGGAGTGCTCGGATGTGTTCCTCGAGCTGGCTATTATGTGCAAGGTACGTTTGCGCTTGCCGATATTGGCTGACAGAGTTCAGGCTGTCATCTGCTGCCGTGTCTCGCCTCTCCAGAAGGCCCTCGTGGTCAAGCTTGTCAAGAAGAGCACCACTGCTCCTCTCCTGGCTATTGGTGATGGCGCCAACGACGTCAGCATGATTCAAGCTGCTCACGTTGGTGTCGGCATTTCTGGTGTCGAAGGTTTGCAAGCCGCCCGGTCTGCCGACGTGGCGATTTCGCAGTTCCGTTTCCTCAGGAAGCTCCTCCTTGTTCACGGCTCGTGGAGCTACCAGCGCTTGTCCAAGCTCATCCTGTACTCGTTCTACAAGAACATCACGTTCGCGCTGTGCTTGTTCTGGGTGAGTTGCGCCTCGCCTACCACAAGAACGATGCTGACTTGTTCCAGTACTCTTGGGTAAACGACTTCTCTGGTCAGATCTCTTTCGAAGGCTGGACCATGACCTTCTACAACGTCGTCTTCACCATCCTTCCTCCTCTCGTCATCGGCATCTTCGACCAATTCGTCAGCGCTCGCATGTTGGACCGATACCCCCAGCTTTACCAGCTTGGGCAGAACAACTACTTCTTCACCCCCATCACCTTCTTCTACTGGGTTGGAAACGCCATCTACCACAGCGTGGTAAGTTGTTGCTCGACCTTGCGCTTCGTATCCAGGCTGACCCGTCCAGCTGCTCTTTGCCTTCTCGTGCATCGTCTTCTGGGCGGACCTCATTGCCGCCGACGGCAAGAACAGTGGGCTTTGGGTGTGGGGAACCATGCTGTACCTCGCTGTTCTTCTTACAGTCCTCGGCAAGGCTGCCCTCATCTCGGAGTGAGTATCCTGCGACGTTTGTACTGTGCCCATCTAACATCCTCCCAGCGTCTGGACAAAGTACACGATCGCCGCGATTCCCGGCTCCTTCATCTTCACCATGATTGCACTTCCCCTTTACGCGTTCATTGCGCCGTTGCTCAACTTCTCCCTCGAGTACAAGGGCATTGTCCCTCGACTTTGGGCGGATGCCGTGTTCTACTTTGTCCTTATCCTCTTCCCCATCCTCTGTCTTCTGCGCGACTACGTCTGGAAGTACTACCGCCGTACCTACCACCCTGCGCCCTACCACATCGTGCAGGAGATCCAGAAGTTCAACCTCTCCGACTACCGCCCCCGCCAGGAACAGTGCGTGCAGCGATCCCGGGTGTCTATGTGCATGTGCTGACTCATGCCCAGGTTCCAAAAGGCTATCAAGAAGGTGCGAGCCACCCAACGAATGCGTCGCCAGCGTGGCTTCGCTTTCAGTCAAACGGAAAACCAGACTCAGGACCAGACTCGTCTCATTCGAGCATACGACACGTCTGTCGCCCGACCCTCAGGTCTGTAATAATGCCAATCGCACGCATAGCAAGATGCCGTGTACGCGACAACTATAGAGATCCAGAGTGTCCATCACTCTTATGCATTCGCGGATTCAGGCATATGATGGGAGACCCAAGTTGGACTGATCGGGCACGGGGGGGACATCGCATGGTAGGCCAACGGTCTGCTGTCAGCATCAGGCATTGACAGAACGACCCACGTCGATATCGAATTGGGCCCATGGAATGTCATTCTGGAGCCCGCTGCCCATGCCAGTAGTCGAGGCAGCGGAGGCATGAGCGTACCGCAGGTCATCTCCCGGCGGGCCGCGGAACAATGCAACGCGAACTGTTCGATCCGTGGTCCAAGTCTCGCCTGAAGACGTCAGCAAACGAGCTCGCAGGGCTGAATCTCACCGAGTTGAGGCATCAGCACTGCTCTGTCCCCAGTCTCGAAGTTGGCAGGCTTGTTGGCTGCCGTGAGCAGCTTCGTGGCCAGCTGGTTGGTTACAACGATCTGTAAGGCCGTGAGCGCTGTGCCGCACCGAAGACTTACCGCACAGCCGTACACTGTTGCTATCTTGCCCAGAACCTGCTTGACGCTACGTCGTTAGAATTTCTCGCTTCCTTGACTCACAGCTCCATGAGACGCTTGCGAGTGCCCATCTCGAGGGTCGGCTGTCGGAAGTGGAAACTCAGCGTGTCGACGACGACGAGCTTGACCTGGGTACGTGAGTCGGGCTGTGTGGGACTGCCAAGCGATAACGTACCTCTGGGTGTGCCTCTATCCAAGCTTCCAGCGTGTGCAAGAGCGAGATCATCTGGACTTGGGTGGCCACTCTGATCAGGTGGATCCCGTCGACGACATCCCGGACATCTGGACAAGTCAGTAGAGCCGGGTCATCTTGACGTACTGGCTGTGGCCGGCACGACAGTCTTCGCTGCGCGCAGTATTCTCCCTGGAGTAATGGACCCTTCCGTGTCTACCGTCCAGTCAGCACCCATGGCCAGACTGTCGCTCACCGATTATCAGCACCTCTGGCGGCCTGACTGGCTCCTCGGCACTCCCTTGCAACAGCTCATCGGCGCTCGTTTCCAACAGCCGGGCGCTGAGAGCGACAGCAATGGCAACCGAGGTCTTGCCGCCGCCAGGGGGTGATGACACCTCGAGCACCATGCCCGGCGCGATCGGCCCAGCGAGCGGCGCCGACGCGCGCTGCTTGCCCTTGAGGTTGAGCGTCCCATGGTCGCTCGGCAAGAGCCGTGGCGGCGCGAAATGCCCGATGAGCTCGTCTAGCGCGACGGACATAGTGGAGAATCGTATCCTCGACAAGGGCCGCAGGAGTTCGGACGCAGTCGACGAGTGGACCTGCGACACCGCTGGCGCTGGGTCTGGCGACGCCTGGGGAGCTCGGGACGGTCCAGCTGGGCGCGGGTCAGCCGCGCAACGAGCAAGCTGCTCACCTGTTAATGTCTGGGCCTGGCGCAAGACATCCTCTGCTTGAGGCACGCCGATGCTCAGCTCTGTGGGGATGGTTAGGCCCGCGGCGTGAAGCAAGGACGACGACGCGACGACGCGCTCACCAATAGACAGATCGACCGCGGTTGATCGTGTGAGATCGTCGACCGTCTTGTACCCATTGTCTGCGAGAGCTACCTTGAGAAAGTGACTGGGACCATTAGATCAATACATTCGCCTGCCTTACGGTAGTGGGAGCTCTGTTATTGGTGTCTGCTCTGCCATGTTATTGTTGTGTTGGAGAGCGCGTCTCTGCAACCCGAGTTGCGTCACTTTTTGTTGACAACATTCAAGTGCCCTTCCTCCACCTTGGTGCTTTGTCTATTTTGATTCCGCTACCACCACGTGGACCCCACGCTAGTTTACTTCCGCCCGCTTCGTGGTCCACACCAGCGTCAGCGCCGCGCGTCCATCCACTGACGAAACGACGACTGACCGACTCTGAACAAGCACTCGAACACCACCACCTCGCTCCCTCCTTCACCTCCATCGACGTTGCTGCAGCCCCTTTGCCGCAGCCATCGTCTAGCAGGCCCACACGACAGGCCTCTCCCAGACACAGCACACGCCCTTCCCAGCCTGCTCTAAGCTCTTCCACCCCCAGCCTCGGGCTCTCCACCTCCTCATCACTCTCTCAACATGGTACGTCATTCTCCGTGCTGCCGTCCAGGCGCATGCACGCCCGCCGCCTGCAGTGCTAACTCCTCGCAGTCGATCATGGAGTATAACGGTGGTTCGGTGGTCGCCATGGTCGGAAAGGACTGCGTTGCGATCGCTTCAGACCTCCGTCTGGGTGCCCAGGCGACGAGTATCGCGGCCAACTTTGACAAGGTGGGTCTCGCTCACGTCTGGGACTGGACACGCCCGGTATACGCCTGCTTTGTCCTAACGTCGAACAGGTCTTCCCTGTCAACGACACGCTGTACATGGGCCTCCCTGGACTCGCTACCGACGTCTACACATTGTGAGTGCACCGGTGTGCAGGTGAGGGAGTGCGGCGACTGACACCGAACCTAGGCGCGAGCAGCTGCGCTTCCGCGTCAACATGTACCGCATGAAGGAGGAGCGTGAGATCACGCCCCAGACCTTCACCCACCTCGTCTCGAGCACCCTCTACGAGAAGCGCTGGGGACCATACTTCATCGAGCCCGTCATTGCCGGTATCGCCCCTCCAAGCGCCGCCAACCCCAACCCCAAGCCTTTCATCTCGACCATGGACACGTGAGTAAAGCGACAGTGTCGGGTCTGGTGCAGGTGCTGATACCTCGACAGCATTGGATGTATCACCACCCCCAAGGACTTTGCGGTTGCCGGTACGGCGACCGACAAGCTGTACGGTGCTGCCGAGGGACTGTGGGAGCCTGATCTCGTGCGTTTTGATCGCCAAACGCGCCGTCGAAATACTAACCCCCTTTCTAGGAGCCCGAGGACCTCTTCGAGACCATCTCGCAGACCCTCCTGAACGCTGTTGACCGCGATGCTCTCAGTGGTTGGGGAGCCGTTGTCCACGTCATGTAAGTGACTTGTGCTCTGACTTTGTTGCCTGTATGCTAACGCTGTACAGCACCAAGGACAAGGTCATTACGCGAACGCTCCGCTCAAGGATGGACTAAGGCGAGGGCGGTCGAATACATCGTCATTGTTAGAAGGAGAGGTGCCGAGGCACTCAGCAGCAGTCATGCATGTAGTCAATCTCACAGATCACCAACCACTGACCAGCAGGTTTCACATGGTCACCATTCTACATCTTAGTTTGCGCTGCGGTCACTTCTCGGCCGCCTATGGAACTGTAATACACTGATCTATCTTACACGCCATCGACTGCCCCAGCTGCGGCCTCGTCAGGAGCACCATTGGTGCAGGAGGCCCTCTCCGTCTCCAGAGCGTCTTGCAGACTCGCAACCAGGTCGGCCTTGAGATTGGCCAAGTACGTCGCCACCGTGGGATCGTCTCGGCGGGACGTCTCAAGCACAGATCGCAGTTTGCCCCCCAGCTGCGTCATTGTTAGACCCTCTTCACAGCGTGCCAAGCCTGCCATACCTCAACAATGACCTTGCGTCGACTAGCCACGGCATTTGCAAGTTTCGAGTTACGGCCTGGGCGAGTCAGATAGGACGGCAACCGACAGCACGCACCCTTCTCCTCCAGCTCGGTCAGCTTGTTTGATACCTCCCACGCCCTCGCCATAGCAGAGGGGGGCAAGGATGCCAGCTTCGCCAGATCCAGACCTGTGGTTGTCAAAACGTCGTCGTCTTCGCTTACTCCTACCATAGTGGTCTTCCTTGGACGGCCCATCAGTGACCTTGTAGTGAAACGTCGTGCTAAACTCTCCGTCTTCGCCCATGTGGCTGTTACTCTGGGGTTGTAAATCGACTTGAAGTCTCCTCGTAAACAAACCTGGACAGAAAGATGCAGACTGAGAGAGTTCAGTGGTAGTCCAAGGCCTCCTTGACTTACGTGACCACTCCTGGATGAGTGCACAGCGTTTGGCCTAGCTCTCGAAAGTGGGTTGCGAAGAATGTGAAGCACTGCGGTCTTAGTTTGACTATCCCCGCCCGAGAACAACAACTCACCTTTCGCCTTGCAAGCTCCTCGGCAATGGCGTGCGAGGTCCCGACACCCTCGACTGGTGCGGTTCCGCGGCCAAGCTCATCGATGATGACCAGAGACTTGGATGTGGCCATGCCTAGCCTGTCAGAATCAACATCAGTTGGAACAAGACCTACCCAGAATCATTGCCGATGTGGCCATCTCGGAGCTAAAGGTTGAGAGCGACTTTTCTATGCAGTCTGCAACTAAGCGCGAGTTTCTTACCCCCTCCCTCACCATCATTGGAAAGACGCGTCAGGAGAGCGTCGTGCAGCTTGAACTGTGCATGTTCGGCCGGTACGCTGTTGACGTTAGGTGGCGGCCATTCAGATTGCCTTACAAACACCCAATCATGGCCTGGACGTTCAAAAGACCAATCTGACGGAGATAGGTGCTCTTTCCTGACATACTGGAGCTATCAGTAGCGGACGGAGGACGGAACATGCACTCACTTTGGTCCTTGGATGAGTTGGAAGTGTGCTGGTCCAGCAGCGGCGTAGACGTCGTTTGAGACGCAGTTCCCGGCAGGAAGCGTGGCCTCGAGGATAGGATGGCGGCCGTTCTTGATCTTTGGGACGTTAGATGGAGGCCACCGAACCTACTCACAACAAGCGTGTTGGCGAACTTGGGACGGACTACAGCAGGGTTAGAATGACTTGCGAGGTCGTGAAAGGTGCTGACCAGAAGGTACGTCTAATGTAAGCGGCGTCGCAAGGGCTGGGGCTCACTGCTCGATGCGGTCCCGAAACTGACCAACATATCGATCAGGGCGATCTGTCGTCTGTCAGTGCAATTGGTCTCTAGATTCATGTTGGCGCATATCCTCATCTCACAGCTTCAGAGCACTCGTAAAGGTCGCCTGCCATCAGCACACAGATACGTTTGAGCTAGCTCTCACTGATCTGAGCCACCACAGACTGGACCAAGTCTTCCACGATCGAGTCGCTCATGGCGAAGACTTCTTGCTGGGTTTGCAACATTCGGCGGTTGAGTTTATGCTGTCGTTC
Source organism: Vanrija pseudolonga (assembly GCF_020906515.1). NCBI lineage: Eukaryota > Fungi > Basidiomycota > Tremellomycetes > Trichosporonales > Trichosporonaceae > Vanrija > Vanrija pseudolonga. The sequence continues at coordinate 2,882,772 of NC_085851.1, read as the reverse complement.
AGTCTTTGCGCCAGGTGGAACCTGCTTACCAAGTCTGACGACGAGAACTTGATGGTACGCTTGCCCTTCTCGACATTGGTGTATCCTTTAGGCAAAGGCTTTCCATCCAACTCGTTGATGTCGCAAGAGAAACGGTAGCCAGTTTCTCCCCACTCCATTGATGTGCAAATGCCATGGTCCCCTGGATGATCAGATGGTATTGACGGCCACAAACATACGTTCCAAGTCCTTGGCCACTGGTTCGTCAGAAACTCATACTCCAGGCGAGAAAGCTCACACTCCATAATGTCGGAGACATTCTCCTGATGCGTGTCGCGTGCGAGGTCTAGGAGTTGATTGCAGTTACTCTTGATAGCGTACAGCCGTTCGCTCTTCGAGGCTTGTCCCTTCCGGTTGCCCCGGTTGCCCAGAGCTGATTCGTCGTTGATTCGTTCTCGGGGGTTCAGCTCGACCAACGCAGGGCGGACAAATACCTTCAATTAGCGGCCCAATCGCTTGAACACCGGGACTCGACATGAGCTGTTGGGATACCGTGAGCTTCCAATGTCGGATGGAAGGGTCGCCTACCGCAACAGAACGCTTGATGATTTCGGCATTGCAGGGCTGCATCAACCGGCACAGGTTTGGCAAGGCTGTAAGGACCTTGCGCAGCTGCAGAAGGATCTTGATACGATGTTCGGTTTGCTGTGGAGTGTTGGTCTTGCGTTGATGAATGGAAAGCTTTGGGGGTTCAGAAAATGTCACGATGATTGTGAACATACGTTTGCTATCAGCTTGTCCAAGTCGAGCTGCGAGATGTCAGTGCTGTGCGAGAAGATGCTGATATTTACTGAATCGAGTTGCTTGAGGCTCTTTCGGAGGCCATTCAGAGCGTCGGGAGATTGGACGAGAACTGAGCGGGTGATTAGTTGCCAATCTGGATGACGATGGGTCATGGCGCAGACCTTGAACGGCGTCCAACCTGTTCTCGATCATGTACTTTTCTGGACAGCTTGTGAGCGTGGTGTATCGACGTGCAGAAGCAAACTCACGGTTGCTGGGCTGAAGAATGGAAGTCCTCAGCAGTCGGACACCCATGGGTGTGAAGCAGGAGTTGAGTGTGGCTAAGAGTTCAGTTATTGCATTCCGGGCCCATGACTCACACAGAAGGGTGTTGGAGCCCTTCATGTTGAGATTGTTTTGAACCAGTTCCAGGTTCCTCACACTCTCGGGGTCGATGAACATGTGGCCTGGCCTTCAGTATCGAGTCAGGTATCTCGGTTGAACAGACCATGTAGCGACTTGTACTCGATTTTGACCGAGCCATCGTTAAAGTCGACTCCGCGCCTGGTGGCGCTGAAGACCAGCAGAGCCGACGAGGCAGCCAGAGCGTGCTTCTGGTCAGAAGACGCCAACACCAAGGAAGCCTTGCGGTCGTTTTTCAGGCACACGCGCTTGATGGTTTCAAGGCCTTGTTTTGGGGTCAGAAGCTTTCAATGAGGACACACCTTTCTCAGCACTCCACTGGTTGCGGGACAGCGATTGACACTGTATCTGAAACTCGTCTTCGATCTTCTCAACAAGCATCGACACCTCAGTTTGAGCCAGTTGGCGCACTTGTGACAGCGTTGAGACTTGTTGAGCGGTGCCCACGATTACCGTGCGAGGAGGATGCAGGTTGAGGTAATGAAGAGTCCTGCTGAAGGCTGTTGGCGCTCAGTTAGCTCACCTGTCAAATAAGAGGTTAAGTACCTAGTCCATCGGCAAACTGTTAGGAGGAAGGTGTGTCAGTTCGTCTCCATCAGATGAGAAAGTCATACTTGAGTCAGTGTCATCTGGGCGTCAGCTAATTGACGCATGATGCCTGCTCACCCTACCGGTATCGATGTTGATGGCTGCGGCGCCAATGTCGAAGCCACCAGTTGGTGCTGGTCCCAGTGTCAGTCACGCCTCCTCTTCGTTCCGGTGCTCGGTACCTTTGGCAAGCACGACCGAGACAGTGAACTCTCCTCCTTCCCCAAGCGCTGAGCCATTGAGACTTGAGATGGCCGAAGTGATAGCTGATCGGCGGGTGGGGGAAGGTGCATCCAGGGAAGATTGGTTCGGGTGGCCGACTTCCAAGTTGGAAGCGCTGCCTTGTGCCGATGATGAGCGGGCACTGGCGCTTGTGCCAGGCCGATGCGAGAGACGAGACGATATCTGCGACATGGCCGTAATGGCCGATGATGGCCGACTTGACGAGCGAGGCATGAGGCCTGCAGTCTGAGGAGGTGGAGAAGGTGGCGAAGGTGTGAGTGGGGGGCTCAGTGGTAGCTGGTTGTTATGAGATGGGTTTAGTGGGGGCTGGAGGACGATACGCCAAAGGCTCAGTATGGATGGATGAGTGGACGGGGAGAGTGTGTGAGAGTGAGAATGGGCGCTGTGTAGAGTGTGGAGGTAGAGATGGGATAGAAGAGAGGATGATGGGTGATGAGACAGAAGAAAGAAACAGCGAGTGGCAGAAACGGGCGGAAGCGCAGGAAGATTGAGGAAGGTGAGGAAGGCGAGGAAGACGGGCAACCGTCGGTGGCCAAAGCGGGGTTCGCGCCGCAATCTGTGGCATCTCCATCTTGGCATCTTGCTTTGGATGACTCGACCAAGCATAATGGCCTCTGCAAATGGTCATTGTAGGAGATGATGTGCATGCCACCTTGGAGGCCTACTCATGGTATGGAGATGGAGATTGCAGCCGTGCGGCATCTCCGAGTGTCGTAACTGATGCCTGCCATGTGCCCGGCCGGCGGAACGACCGGCGGAGCATTATCCGAGCGGGTAGCTAGCCTAGGTGGTGCGCTGTGGTGGTCGTTGGGCAATTGGGCTCCAAACAGGGTTTGAGCAGGCCATTGGCCTCGTGGCAGTCGCCGACTGTTGCTGCTGCTGCTGCGTGCAATGTGCTGCGTTGCCGCCGCCCGCTGCATCTGCAGCATCAAATGAGCCTGAAACCAGTTGAACTGAGTTGAACCCTGAGAGTTCTTTGTAAAGAGGCACATAAAGGGTAATGTTACCTCAATAGTGCTCTTGCTCGGTTTGATTCCGTTGTAACAATGGCGGCTGCCCCGCATGGTGGTCCAGGGCCAGATGACCCTCTGGGGTAACGTACACCCATGTTCAATGTCAGGTCCATCGGTTCCCACTACCGTGTTGTGTGACCTTCCTTGCTGGCTGCTGCTGCTGCTGCCGCACGCTGCCTGCGCGCGCCTGCCTGCCTGCCTGCCTGCCTGCCTGCCTGCCTGCCTGCCTGCCTGCCTGCCTGCCTGCCTGCCTGCCTGCCTGCCTGCCTGCCTGCCTGCCTGCCTGCCTGCCTGCCTGCCTGCCTGCCTGCCTGCCTGCCTGCCTGCCTGCCTGCCTGCCTGCCTGCCTGCCTGCCTGCCTGCCTGCCTGCCTGCCTGCCTGCCGCCGCCTTGTAGCGTTGCCGGTGGCCACCCACCCCACCCCACCCATTACAGCAGCATTCACCGACTGATCCCATGTAGCGGACAACCGCGGTTGCACGCTGGTCCACTGCTGTAACAAGGCCGGCCGGCCGGCACCACGACGACGACCAACACTACCACCACCACCACAACTACCACATCTAAACGCTTACCCCAGCGCGCGCGCACTCTCATTCAAAGCCCCGTCTTAAACAAATCGCTTCTCGCCATTGCACCTCTTCAAGGTGCAGACAACCTACCGCAACACCCCTATCCCGTCCCCCTTTCTGTTGATTCAGCATCCCGATTGCCGCGTGTCGTCTCCCAGACACAGCAACAACACCACCCTGCCTCCCCCCTACATCCCACAACATTTTCCTTCTCGAACACCACAAACCGCGGTCTGGATACTGGAATCACTCCCCAGTAGCCATCACACACGCACCCCGTCCCTCCCACGCGACACAAGCCACTTGATCGATCGGCCGACCCCCTCTTATCGCCTGCCACCCCAGTCAGCCCCTCGACGTTGCCTGCCATCCGTCGCCGCTCTCACCAACCTCGCATCCATTCCCAACGCCAGCCAAGATAACCAGGCCACTCGTCGCCGCGGCTCCATCCGCAACCCTCCCTGCCATGTCGCCTGCAGCTGGCCCGTCTCGGCTACCCGAGAGGCCCCAGGAGCGCCCAGCTTCGTGAGTGATCAACCGGCTGCAGCAACACTGACAATCGCCAGTGCCCTCAGGCCAACCTCTCCAGAAAGGACAAAGCTACTATCTGAGGTGAGTTGTTTCGCCGATCACTGCTTCGCGGATCACGGAGGCACTTGGGAACACCGATGAGCTGCACCGCCGGCGTGGACGAGGCCGAAGGAGGAGGGCAATCGCCCTCGCCCCCCACCGCCCCCTTGCCCCCATCCTCTCTCCTCGTGCCCCGCTGTAGCTGTCTGGCCGCTTTCTTTGCTGACCCATGACAGCCTCGCCGTGGTCTCCCTTCGCCGACATTGCTGGAGGCAACCCTCCTCGGACGAACCCACCCTCGCCATCCTCTCTCGCAGTCACCGATCACGGCTGGTAACCCATTACCTTCGCCACTGCCCCTGGTCACGCTCGTGTCCCCGCAGGTCGGCGCGCTTCGTAGCTCCCTGCACCGACGGCGTTCATCATTCCCACCCGCTGCTGGCTCTGGGATAACTGGGGCGAATTCTTATCCCTGGGTCATGGGGGGCACACCGGGGGCGCGACCTTCCAGCCTGGGGCAACAGCAAGAATCATGGGCTGGCTTTGGCGACGAGCTAGTCGGCGAAGCTCCGGCGAGGGCAACACCCTCCTCTGGGGCTTGGGAGAGCCTTCTCAACTTTGACGGCGACGACACCAAGGCATCGTCAAAAGCAGAGGACCTTGCCGCCGCTGAACCACCCTCATCACCATCATTGCAGATGGCGAGGGTCCGATCAAGTACGGGCATGGCGAGATCACCATCGCAGCTCGCTCGCCTCGGCACACCGAAAACAAACGTCTCACATCTTCCCTCGACACCAGACCGATTCCTGCCCGGGAACGACGCATTCAAAGCTCTGTTGACAAAAACAGTGGATGTGGAGGGAGTTGGAAGTGTAGGCGTTGCACGCATCCTGTTGGAAGTTTGGAAGCGCGGTGGTGGTGACATTGTAAGTCGATTCGGCTGAGCTGGGACACACACGGCACTTGGGTCTGACGAGCTTGCCCCAGGTCACGGCCCAGTATCTTTGGCCGAGTATTCTCATGTCCTTGTCTCTTTCACCAGAGCACGGTATCTCGCCTCGGGTAGCTACGCCCTCTCCCCACGCTGCCCTGGCTCTCCAGGCGCTCTACAACATTGCCATCCGCCCAAGCGAGTCGTTCATCTTTGCTGGCTTTTTGTCATCGTACATGGCGTCGGCACCTCAGCCATCGGCGAACGGGGATCCAGACAGTCAGGTCTACGGCGCTCTGACGCCTACCAAGAGCGTAGGAGACCCTGATCTGTCTCAATGGACAACCTTCACTCCCGGGGAGGAGTGGCCTTCTCTTGCGACTACCCTCCCATCAGGCTCTGGCTTGACGCCCCGCCGACCTTTCTCGCCAGCTCTCGGACTACCGCCGATCGAGTTTTCCGTTGCCTCCGAGTCCTCACCACGGCCAGGGCCCGTCGATGGCACAGAAAGCGGCGAAGGGATCAACGGCATCGACGAGATTATTGCCCAGCTCGAGGATGCCTCTGAGCAGAGAGAAGCAGAGGCAGAGCTTGACGAGTTGCGACCCCAAGGCGACTGGAACAACGCGACCGACCGTGACAAGCAAGAGGAACCGGGCGCAGCGGTTCAACTTCCAACACCAGAAACCGACGGCGTTCTGGACTTTACCTCCAATCAGACAAGAGAGATTAATCCATCCACCAAGCGCAAGAATGGTGCAGACACGCCAGAGACGCCAACACAAACGATCGACCACATAGGGTCGCCATTCGTATCTGGGGCATCTGTCCTGTCGGCCACATCTGCCAGCTCGGCCATTCCCGCTGTGCCCCAACCACCAGCTGGAGCTGATGAGAAGCGACCCGTTGTGTTGAAAGGCACTCGGAATCGTCCGACTCAACTGTCGTTGCCAACGGCAGACTTTGTGCCCCCGCCGCCCATGTGCATGTTCTTTACACCCACATTCCGCGACCTTCAGCAGGGCAAAGTAGGCGTGTGGAAGGGTGAACTTGCGATCCGCGGTCGCGGTGGTGGCAAGTTCAATGTCCTCATCGTCGGGGAGGAAGGCTCGGACGCTCTCTGGTGAGGTGGAGTAACAAACAGCCGTTGTAGTGCGAGGCTAATGTTGCCCAGGCAATCTCATACATGGACCGAGTCCCTCACGTACCCGCCAGACCAGGTGGTATCCCAGGGAGCATACACGGCGTCGATGATTCCAGTCTCGACCTTGGCCCGAGAGGGACTCTTACCCGTGACGATGGGTATGGTGTTGTGCAACGACGACAACCTCGACCCCTTTGTGAACATGGTTCAGGGGCTCCACGCCGAGGGAGTGGTGAGTCCAAGCCCCACACAATGATCCGGATCCAGATGGCTGAACCGTTTCGCTAGGCATTCCATCTCCCCTTGCCGGGCTCGCGTTTACCGATTGTCTTCTTGCCTGCCAAGTTTGACCCAAGCGACCCTTTGCAGCGACTTGGCATTGCGTTCATGACCAAAGGAGGTATCTCACCTCTGGCTCAGACTGGGGTCAAGGACGCAGAGGCTAGTGGAACGGCCAACGGCGATCATGCCCAAGAGGAGGAGGAGAGCAGCACTACTCCTGAGCGGAAACGACGACGCAAGAGCAGTTCGTCACTGCCAAAAGCACGACCTGCGCCACCACCCAACAAGCCAACGGCAAGGCGTCGAAGCGCACCAGTTCGCCCAAACAAGCTGGCACCGGCGAGCTCGTAGCCACCATCCTACATTGTAGTGCAGGAGATGTCGTAGCGCGTAGCAATACAGCATGCATGTATGCTCATGGCCTTGGTGTGTGGCCGCCACGCGATAAGGCCGGGGCGAGTATCGCCGCCACGTGGCAGGGCGGAGGCTTTTTCCTCTGAGATGACGGTTGATTCCGAGTGCTGAGGCAGGCCGACAGTTCCGACTGCGAGCGACGGCGTGACTGCTCGAGCAGCAGCCAGCCGGATCGACATTCGACTTGCTTGAGAACAAGAACGTCACCTTGCATCTCACCACTCAAAAATGGCCGCATTCCAGCGTCTCCTCCGGGCATCGGCGGCCCCTACCCTCGCCATTGGCGGTGTCATGGCCGCATCGGCCGCTACGACCGTCGCCCTCGCCGACGACGGTGCCGCTGCCGCTGCTCCGGCTTCGTCGTCCCTCGTCCACCCCGGACGGACAGCTCGCGGCGACAAGGTGCGCCTGGCGTCAAGCCACCTACCAGCGCCTTGCTGACACACCCCAGCTGCCCATCTACTCGGCTGCCGACGAGGCCAAGCCTATCGTCCTGATCGAGACTGTCAACCCCTTGACTGAGCACATTACGGCTGCTCGCGAGGCGACTGCCGGCGCGCTTGGCTCGGCTCGCGATGTTGTCGAGAGCGGCGTGTCGTCCTGGATTGGATTTGAGCGCAAGGTCGAGGGTGAGTCGCGTGCGGTGTACAGAGCTCACACACCCAGGCGAGGTCAAGCAGATTGTGTCGCCCGACGAGTCATTGACCCCCGGCTTGATCTACGTTGCCGTTGCTGGTCTTACTGGCTCGGTCCTGACCCGCACCCGCGCCTTCCCCATTCGCTTCCTCGCTCCCCCCGTGTTCGCCCTCGCCGCCCTCCCCTACTTCCTCCCAAAGACGGCGCACAACCTCCGCCAGTACGTCTCGGACGCCGAGGACAAGCACATTCCCGAGTTTGCCGAGAAGCACGACCGCTTCAACAACGCTCTCGAGGTGCACTGGCAGCTTGCGCTTGACAAGCTCCGTGGCGCTGGCAACGATGTCAACACATGGAGCAACAAGGCTGTCGAGAGCGTCGAGTCGGCTACTGGCCTCAAGATGGCCGAGGCCGTGCGCGTCGGCCAGGAGCGCGTCGAGGCTGCCACTGCCCGTGCCAAGCGCGAGGTAGAGCGCGCCGCCGAGAAGGCCAAGGACAAGGCCAACGAGACGGCCGCGTCCATCTCGTCTGCGCGCGACACGGTCAAGGAGGCCGTCGCCGAGCCCGTCGAGCTCAAGACGCTCGCCATCACCATCGACAACCAGCCCGTGGCTGAGATCGAGGTGCCCCTCCCTGCGCAGGTGACCGAGCAGCTCGCCGCGCTCAAGGAGGACAAGGCCGAGGTGGCCAAGGAGGAGAAGAAGGTAGAGGAGCCCGCAAAGCCCAAGGATGAGGGCAAGCGCCTCGTTTAGACATTTTGCCACATACGACATGTATAACGGTGTGTAGCAGGCGGCGAGAATGTACTGGCTACTAAGGCGGAACGATGTGACAGCCGAGGAGGCCGCGGCCTCCCCAGCCGCTCCGTGGTGTCAGGCGGATGAGCTTGCGCTCGTTTCCGCGCTGAACGAGTAGGGTTAGGGGTGACTGGGGCGTCAGTGACGAACGGCTTGTGGGCTTACCCCTTCGGAGCGCGCAACGACAGGGCCGATGGCCTGCATCCCGCCGGGGCTGGCAGCGGTGATGCCGCTAAAAGAGTAGATGACGTCTCTTGCCTGCAGGCCAGCGGCGGCGGCGGGGCTGTTGTCGGCGACCGAGTTGACGAGGGCGATCGGGCGGTCAGGCCACACGTCGGGGATGTCGCTCGCGTCGGCGTTGTCGCGGTGGCCGTTGATGGCGGCGGCGGGTGGTGCAGCGGGTGCGGCTGGCGCCGTCGCGCCGTTCGACGACGACGCGCCAGGCTGGAACGCCTGCTCGAGCGCCGTCGCGAGCCGCCGCGTCACTTCACTGCGGTCGTTGTACAGGCGCGCCAGGGCCGCGCGAGCGTGCCGGATTGCATACTGAGGTCGTCGTCAGCGCCGCGGCAGCAGCAACCACACTCACGACGTCAATGTCGCCGCGCGGGTATCCTTCTGGGTCTACCAGCGGCGTGTCAGTCGTCGCGTTGTGCTGGGGCGGGTCAGCTCAGCCCCATGCTTTCTTGAGCTTACAGAAGCGAGCACATCCTTCAGCGCGTCCTGTTGTTGTCGTTAGCGCGACCCGCACACCCCACACCACCCACAATCTCCTTCTCAATCTCGTCCTTGCGCTGCATGAGCGCTGTCGCATACTCGCGCGGCTCGCCGGGGTACGCCTCGGGGTCTGGTAGCGGGAGGTTGACCCCCTCGTGCGGGGCGGGAAAGGCCATGGTGCAAGCGGGTGGGGGTGAGAAGCGGTGGTGTGGATCGGTGAGATCATTAGCAAGCCCGCGGCAGCTGATATCGAGATGTCAGTGCCGATGACGTGCAAAACGTCGGCGATTCCAGATAATCGCGGCTGTCGTCTTGACTTTTCCAGCTCGCCGTTCCCATCGCTCCCCATCGCCGCGGTGCATGTCTCTGCGTCTCTGCTTCTACTCTGTCCGTCTCACTCGCCCCAAGCTCCCCCTCCGCACCGCAAGCACTACCACCCATCGCGCAGCGCTCAGCACCATGTCCCCGCTCCCCTTCAAGACGCTGGTCCCCGAGGCCGAGCTCGCCGTCCAAGCCGTCCTCCGCGGCTGTTACCTGTGCGTTGGCTCTACACTGGGTGGCGACTGACGATCTCTAGGACCAAGTCGGTGCAGGACACGCTCGTGTCCAAGGACACGGTCATCAAGAAGGACAAGAGTCCCGTGACGGGTAGGTTGGTTAGCTAGTGCCGAGCTCACACCCAGTCGCCGACCTCTCAGCCCAGGCGCTCATCTCGCTTCACCTCCTCGCCCACTACCCCAAGGACCAGATCATCGGCGAGGAGGACACGTCTGAGCTGCGCGCCAACCAGCCTCTGAGGGAAAAGGTCGTCGGCCTCGTCAACGAGGGCTTCACCCGCGTCGACGGCTGGGGCAAGAACGAGAAGTTCTCCGAGGAGCAGTGGGTTTGGGAGGTTCATGACGGTGCTGACCCATGCCAGGATTCTTGCCGCTGTCGATGCTGGCTCGGCGGTCGGTGGACCCGTCGGCCGCTTCTGGACCATTGTGAGTTGAGAGATCCATGTGCGCCAACTGACACCCCAGGACCCCGTCGACGGCACGTCGGGCTTCATCCGCCACCAGCAGTTTGCCGTCTGCCTCGCGCTCATCGTCGACGGCCAGGTCGAGCTCGGCGTCATCGGTTGCCCCAACCTCGGCCCCGAGCCCGCCAAGATTGGCGAAGAGATCATCCCCAACGGCAAGGGCGTGCTCATGGTCGCCGTTCGCGGCGAGGGCAGCTACTCGCGCCCGCTCGACCAGGAGGTGTACACCAAGCTCACTCTCCCCCCTACTCCACCCGAGTCCAACCCCCTCACCTTCCTCGAGTCGGTCGAGGCTGGCCACTCGGCCCACGGCATCCAGCAGCGCATCGGCGAGCTCCTCGGCGTTCAGCGCCCCTCGCTCCGCATGGACAGCCAGGCCAAGTACGCCTGCCTCGCTCGCGGTGAGGGCGGCGTCTACCTCCGCATCCCCACCAAGTACTCTGGTGGCAAGGACTACCAGGAGAAGATCTGGGACCACGCGTCTGGAAACCTCCTCATTGCCGAGTCTGGTGGCGTCTGCACAGACATGAACGGCAAGCCCCTCGACTTTTCTCGAGGACGCACGCTGTCCGGCAACGAGGGTATCGTTGCCGCTGGAAGCGAGATGCACGCGCGCGCTGTCGAGGCGGTCAAGAAGGCCATCCAGGAGGCTGGCCACAAGCTGTAAGAAGAAGTCGAGGACGATTTGTAACGGTGGTATATACATGCATGGTGTCTGTAGGATGATGTCTGGCAGTGGTTAGCAGTGTATGAAGCGCTCGACCTACTTGAGAATGTGCTGCTGCTTCCTCTCGCCTTAGAATGTGCTGCTACCTCTCGTCACGAGTAAAGGGAACCAGCCCATGGCTCGCGACGCCAAACGACCACTTGGCGCCCGCCAGAGTCCCCGCCAGGCCCTTGCCTCCAACGACGCGGACCATGGCGTCGAATACCTGAAGTGTGGGGTGGTTGCGAGAACGCAGAGCGTCCACCAACGTCGTCTCGGCGGGGTACTGCAGCGGCCTCGACGGGCCGAGGAGGGTGAGCTGGATATTAAGCGGCCATGCCGTTGGAGGGTCTGGATCTGCCCCGCGCGGTGCAAACGGCGACGGGTACGGGGCTGGCAGTTGGGGCTTGAAGAAGGGCGAGTTGGGTATCGGCTGAGTGGGTCAGTAGCCGTTTCATCCGCTAACCCACCCGCAAGCCCTGCGCAGTGAGCACGACGACGGCGCCCGTGTCCCGCCGCAAGGCCGTGACGGCGTCCCAGACGTCCTTCATCCCGGCGTCAGGCAGGCCGCGCACACGCGAGCCGCCGGGTCCACGGCGGCGGTCGCCCTTCTCCTCCTCCCACCGTTCGGGCCAGAAGCCGTCAGCGAAGCCGTCGCACACGACGAGGTCGGGCGTGCGGTGGTCATCTGGCGGACGGCGGACACGCTGCAGGGCCAATGTCCAGCCGATGGCGCGGGGACGAGGTTGGAGGACGTAGAGCCGGGCCAGGGACGCCGTGATCTGCTCGTCGATCGCGGCGCTGATGAGCGGCGCGCGGAGGTCGCCGCGCTGGTTATTCTCTCCGAGTGTGTGCGCTATCCGCGTCTCGATGTGCGCGCGCAGCGCACTCTCGATACGCGGCATGAGTGGTGGATGGGAGGCCGGAGAGAGGAGGTACGCGTGTGCATCCCTCCCTCCTAATGGCACGTCGACAGCCTCGCCGCCCTGTGTCGTCACGAGCTGGAAGGAGCGCGGAAGCAGCGTCGTCATGAGGAGGAACGCGCACAGCGTGCTCTTCCCCGCCCCGCTCGGCCCGACTATCTCCACCAGGTCGCCGCGCTGCAGGCTTGACCCGCCCGGGTGGGGTCGCGCAGCGAGGATGACCTCATCGAGCTCGGGAACGAACGTCGGACCGGGGGGTGACGCTGGGGAGTCAGCGCGGGAGGAAGGGGACGCGGCGTACTGTTGTATCGTAGCGCAAGTGCTATCTGCAGTACGTTAGCTGAGATGCTGTGGGTGACCTGGTGCCTACTTCTGAAGCTCGTCCAGTCTCCACCTCGGCCAGAAGGCTTGCTGTTGTTTGTATTGCAGAGTTTGTGTCTGTTGCCATCGTGGGCGCTGAGGAGAAGAGTGCAAGAGAGAAAACAATCGCCCTCCACCAGGTGACATCATCATTTGTTTACCTGCGCGTCTGCACCACAGCGCCGCAGCCTCCTCAACTCGCCAGTCTCTGTATCGTAAATGCATACAAGAAAGCCGTATAGATACAAGCAGGCGTGTGCCCAGACCCCTCTCACACCAGCAACACCCCCTTGGCCACCTCGTCCGTCTTCTTTCGCGTCCCCTTGGCTCTGGCCCGCACCAAGCCCAGCATCCTTGCCTCCTCGACGAAGCGGATAAAAGCCGCGTGAAGACGCTGCTGCGCCTCCTCGCTGAGCTCGGGCTTGCCACCGTCCTCATCATCGTCTCCTCGCTTCCGCTTGCTACGGCGCTCGGACGCCGGAGCCTCCTCGTCGTCACCGTTCTCCTTTGCCGCGCCAGTGAGCTCCCCTCGGAAGCCTTCCAGCCAGTCCCAGAGGTTGACGTTCCTCCCCGCTGACTGCCACAGGGAGAATAGTGTCTCGGTCTCCTTGAAAGGCTGCGGGGTAGACAAGTCCACAAACCCGCCATTGACGGCGTGTGGCTGGCCCTCGGCCTGTGGCTGCGGCTTCCTCTTCTTCCTGGTCGTCTGCCCCGACATCTTGAGGTAGTCATTCGCGGGGCGGCTTCGACCAGACTTGCGAGGTGTAACGACCTCCTCGTCCTCTGATGATTGTTCGTCCTCGGCCGAGTTCTGGGTCGAGGCGTCCACGCCGTTGCTTGTGATGGGCCAAAATGTGTCTGGTTTGGCGAGCGACGAGAGGATCGACATTCGTGGAGCGGGGTCCGTGACCTGAAGCGTTAGCATAGCAAGTTGCACGTGCACTCACGGTAAGGAGGTTGGGGTTTGAGTCGAGCGCAAAGATATCTCCTCCAGGAACGCGATGACCATCCTTGACTGCATCTGCTATTGTTTGCAGATCTTGCAGTTGCCTGTTCAGGTCAGTGTCTGTGGAGGCGCAGGCGACTCACTGCTCGGTCATTTCGCTCTCCGCCAAGGCAGCAAGGGGAGAGTTGAAGCGATGCTGAAGCGCAAGCCACTTGAGCGACTTGAGTGTGCTAGCACCACCCCCTCCGATTGTCTCCTCGTCGCGCTTGAGCTGCTCGGCAAGCTCACGAGTGACGCTGAGTAGAGTAACAGAGGAGTCAACAGCAGCCTGCAGCGTTAGCACGGGGGCGATTGACGCCAGCTCACCTGAAGAATGGCATTCACACCTGCGTTGCGCTTTCTTGACCGTCCCAGAGTCAGGATGCTCAGGTCGATTTCAGTGGGCTCGATCAAGGTCCAAGTCGATAGGAAGTGCCCGACAGAGGGCACGTCCAGCAACAGGCGGAAGGGGAGACTGGGGTAGAGGCTAGGGTCAACTTCAGAGCACGACCATTGGAACCTACTTCATGATGTATATCAGTTCAGATAGAACAGTCGCAGAGATGAGCTGGGCTTGTTGGATGTGCAGGAGGAGCGGGTCACCTGACGGTGAGCGGACAGTTCTCGCCGCCGACAACTCACGGTCGTTCAAACCCTGCCACCACCTCTGGACTTCCTCCATCGGGGTCCGGCCAGCCTTCTTCGACGCCAATGCCTGGAAGTTTAGACCCGACCACACCGAGACACGTACAGCTTCACCGAGGAACCCGACCGCGACGGCGCGTGTCGCCGACGCAAGGTCGGACACGTCCCGTCCGTTGACGGTTACCGCATGTCGAGTCGTCGACGTGAGGCCTGGGATCAGAGCCGACGAGACGCCTAAGTACGTCAGCATGCATGCTGCATCTCGGTGGTGGGACTCACCTTGGACAAGGGCAATGTGCAGACGTTGCACCTCGAAGGGCGCCTTGAGGGGCCGCGGGGTGTCGCACTCGTCCAACCACGATCTGATCCCATCGAGCAGCTCGGCTGTAAACTGCTCTTCATACGACTGTGTAGAGTCAGAGCACCACTCCCTCTGGGATACTCACATCGTAGGCAGCTTGAAAGTGTTGGTACGCCTTGTCGTAGATCTCGTCCAGCGGTTGCAAGTTGGATGGCCCAGCTTTGTTTGATGGAGGCTGAAACGGGACAACAAAGACTCCCTGGGGAGGGCAGTTAGGGCACTGGAACTCTAACACGACCATACCTGACTGAGGGAGTGAAAGTCGTTGCCCATTGCGTGCTGGCAGAAAGTGTGAATGTGGATGAGCGATTCCAACTTTTGGCAAGATAGTCGCGTCGAACAACATTGAATCGTGAGGGCATTACTTAACGGAAGCAAACTACCCACCCAAGTGTTCGTGGCAGGTCGTGCCTTGGAGGGGAGTGAATACGAGCTGACCCAGATGCGTCGTCGGCGAAACACAAGCTCACAAGCAGATATCTCTATCACTCATTGAATGCATGTACTGCGCTACGGAACTGGTAGGGTACAGTGATCCCACTTCTGAGGAGAGGACGCTGCATCTTCCCTGAGCCATGGTCTTGGGTCGTACCGCGTGTCTCACGCCGAGCCACGCATGAAGCATCCCACACACTTCTCCTGGGAGAAGGTCGAGTTGTAGAACGAGAAAGGAATGGTGCCGTTCCTCGAGCCATCGCAAACCATAGAGTGTGTGGTGCGGGCCTTGTCGTAGTGGAAGATCACCTCGAGAATGTAGCGAAGGTGACCGTCCTTCGGAAGGTCGTGGTCGAACTTGAGCTGGGCGGGAACATTGTCCTCGGGCAGGCTCCACGCCCAGAAAGAGTGGATAACCATGGCAGCCTCGTCGGGAGTCATTGACTCGAGCTTGCTGTCGAACTTGAGGTGAAGGTCGTCGATGACAGTCTTCTGGAGACCCACAATGCTTATGTCCTTGCCGTCCTCAATTTGAAGCAGATCCTCGAACACCTGGTTGCGTTAGTAGCATTCGGGGGAGAGCCACTAAGCATGTTCACCTCCTTGCCAGTGATAGACGGGTGAGCCGCCTTCAGGTCCGCAACACGGAGATCGAAGAGGGTCGCTCGGAGGGGGTACCTGACGCAGACGAAGAAAGGCGGCACCTCAGGGCGACTGGCTGCCTGGTGGCGACAGGTGTTCATTGTAGTAAAGTGGATGGCAGCCACACCGGTTCTGCGTGCATTGTCAACATCAAGAACCTCGCTGCGCTCTGTGTCGTGGAACTTACCAGATTCTCTGTAAAGTAAGGTGAGGAAGGCAAGGACAGGCCAGCCTTGGTGCAGAACGATGTTGGATGTGGTGAACTCCCTACAGCAGCAAGTGTCAGTGGCGCCCCGAAGATGGACGACACCTCTACGCACTGGAGGCGAGCAGACGACAAGTTGTGCAAGGAAGCCTTGACAACAACGAAGGAAGGCGAAGAGGTTGTACGGGTGGCGAGGAAGACACGTCTATGAACGACAGTTGCTCTGACTGTTTGTGCGCTGCGTTAGCATTAACAATAGTGGGAGCAGTGGCCCTTACTTGAAGCGAAGGATGTTGATGAAGGTGAAGAGCGAAATCGAATGAGAGTTGCCAACCGGTGGCAACCAAGTTGAGGATGAGTGGGAGAAAGAGAAGACGATGAGTTAAAGGACGAAAGAGTGGCATACTTTTATACATATCCGTGGGGCGGAGGGGGGAGGGGGTTCGGGTGGGTGGGTGAATGGGGGAGGAAGACAAGGAAGACGAGGAAGACGAGACACGCAAGACTGGGCCCGGGATGACTGGACTGGCCGGCTTGCCCCAGTATTTGGTTCCAGGCACGAAGGGGCGCAGCGATCAGCGAACCGTGCACTCTGCATGCTCCATTGTATGTACGTCAGATTCCGCCCGCAGCGTACGAGGCTTGGGACAATGTACCAGCCAAAGCCGAGTTCTGAGCTATCGCAGTGTGCCAGCATCACAGGATGGCCCGCGAAAAGCGTGTCGTGTCGCCAGAACACATTCGTAAGTTGTTCCCCGGCCACCCCACGGCTCGGACATGGGACTACATATGGCGTCTCCGGTACGAGACGCACCACGTCAAGGGCTTCCAGTCCCGTAAGCAACTTTTTGAGACATGGCTGACTTTAGACCGCGCCCAGACGGTGCAAGGCCGTTTTGGCATTGCTGGACTGGGTAACGATGACCCAGACGGCGTGTACGACGACGCGTACGACTCGTACGACGAGTACGGCAGCGAGGAGGAAGCTTGAGGCCCAGGCGACATGGTGACGAATTGTATTACAGCTCACTTGTACCCCGTCCGTACTTTGCATGAAGTTTCCGCACTGGTCACGGTACCACCGACAGCGTGATGATAATTGTGCTGTACAGATTATAACATGCTTTGAGTACAACGACAATAGAAGTCCAATATTGTGATCACAGTGCGAGTCGTATGCGGTGGGGGGGGCGCCCGGTAGGTGGTGGGAATGGGGGGCGGACGTGGCGCGCGCTCTCGTGTGAGAGCGTTGTCATGGCGGGACTCGTCAGGGCTATTGGCCCTGCGCAGCTTGCGGGCAATACTTGGCGACATCGGCCCCGTCGAGCTTCTTGCTCGGTACGTGGGCCTGCAACAAGTCAGTTGTGTCCAGACCGCGATAGGTACACACCGTAGACCACCTGAAACGGTTGGCCGCCAGGTGGGTCGCGAGCCCGGGACTGATGTCCCAGCATGACTTTCGCTTCTGTTTGCGGTTCATCTGCTATAGTTAGTCGCAAACTTGAACTCGCCACTGACCTGCTCGAGCAGAGGAACCAGGCGGCAGTTCTTGCCGTGGCGGGGAAGGGTCGCGTTCACCTCCACCGTGTACAGCTGGCCTCGTCTATGGGGACGAGGACGGGGTTCAACCGCTCGACTTTCTGGCGGTCTGTGAGCCCCTCCAGCTCCTGGCCCTTCTCAGCCAGCTTCTTCGCGAACATGTCGACCACAGCCTCCTCCTAAGTCTGTCAGCATGCTTCATACCATACACTTACCATCCACAGAGGGACGAGGAGTCGTGACGACACCGGGGTGTCGCGGTCGCCCTGGAGCACCCCGAAGGGCAAGATGAAACGCATGGGCGAGGAGCTCTGCTCCGCCCTGGACTCCTCGGCGCAGTAGTGCTCGCCGAACCACGCAAAAGCCGCGATCATCGCCATGGAAAAGTCCAGGTTGGCAGGGCCCTGGACGATCCCGTCGAACTCCTCCGTCGTGGCGAGGAGGTATGGCGGCACAGCGCCGCAGTTCGAGTACGCCTTGTGGAAGGCACCTCCAAACTTCAGCGCCTTCTCCGACTGCGCTTTGGAGTCGAAGGAGTACCTTGGTCGCCTCTCGTCGGCCTTCTTGACGTAGGAAACGTCGAAACTCAGGCGTGCCTTCTGGGTAGCCCGAGTCACGTCGACGACCTCCTCCAGAAGGCCCATAATGGTGAAGCGGCGTCGAAGGATGCGCTCCACGCACTCCTGGTACGCCAAAGATCCTGCCGTCACCGCGGCGCAGACCAAGGCGATCGTCCAAGGTGGTCGCCAAACCTGATTGTCAGTAACGCTCCGCCGCAGTCCCACTCACGCGACCTGGAGCCCCTTGTATGAGCCCCTTTCGCTGTGGGGCTCTCATACCTCAGACGGCGCATGTACTCCCAGGTCCTTGCCGTGGGGTGGTTCGGGAAGGCCTGGCGGATCTCCCTGGGCTCGATGACCGGGTCTTCCAGAGCCAGCCTACGATGTTAGCAATCGTTTATATCACGTCGAGAGCTTACTTTTCGAGACGCTCGGTCTCATCTGGCGTCATGTGTTCGCAACCCGCGTTGCGCTCGACGCAAAACACAAACTTGGCATAAGTCGTGTACATCGACCCCTGGCCACGGCCACGGGCACGAAGCCAGGCGACTGCAGATGAGTCAGAGCGAGCCGCCAACGAGGTGACATACGGCCGTGGATCACGAGACGGGACCCGACGGTGAGCTGGTTGTGGTTGGCCCACTCGAAGGGAGCAAGGCCAATCAAGCTGGCTCCCTCGTCGAACGTGACGCCTTGCGCCTCGCAGGCGTCCTCGAAGGCCTGTCATGGTCAGCGTGAGTGGCAATCATAACGCACCTTGACCGTCAAGACGTGGTCCTCGTCGCGACGGACCAAGGCACGGGCAAAGTAAATGCGGGCCTCCACAGGGTTG
This sequence comes from Vanrija pseudolonga, assembly GCF_020906515.1. NCBI lineage: Eukaryota > Fungi > Basidiomycota > Tremellomycetes > Trichosporonales > Trichosporonaceae > Vanrija > Vanrija pseudolonga. The sequence goes on along the minus strand of NC_085851.1, from coordinate 2,864,466 downwards.
TAGGGCAGCTGGCCCTGACCCTGCTTGAGGTCCTTGAGGTTTTGGGGTACGGCGAACCAGCTGTCGTGCATGTCGGAGCTGGCAGTCCTAGACTGCAGCTCCTGGCGCATCGTGGCCCCGGTCGGCCGGCCGTTCCACGCGCTTCTAGGTCAGCGTTGACGACTATTGAAGGGAAACTTACGGCCGGTCGGCAAAGTAGCCGAGCTCGGCGGCCATCACCCAGCGGACGATGGTCGCTGCGCCCCTGACCACGATGCGCTCGTCGAGGCCGTCGCGCCTCCAGACCTTCAGCAGAGCCTCCGGCTCTGGGGAGATGGCGAAGCGGGCCATCCACAGCACCTCGTCGGCACCAATGTCGAAGAACTAGCGTTAACCGTGAATCGCCTTGCTTCTCTCACCTTCATAAGCTCTTCGACCTTGCCAGCGATCTGCTGGCAGCCGCTCTCAAAGTCTGGTTCGCGGAAATTGCGTGGGTGCTCAACGCGTCCCAGGTCCTTGTAGTTGTTCCACGTGTTGAGCAGGTCATGCTCTGACCTGCGGGTGCTAGAATGCCCCAGTGAAGCGAGGTGCTTGAGCTCGAGTGCGAGCCATATTGTGAATAAGTTGTCCGAAACCTTGGCTGACCCAGTCAACGATGATGATGCGAAACTCACCTCGTAGATGTAAGGCAACCAGATGAGGTACGACTGGGGTTCTTTGTCGCTATGAAGATAGGTCGTGGGTTATGCACTGAGCAGTCGTTGATGGACATACCGTTGACACCAGCATGGAGGTTCACCCAAACCTCGTGATGCCTCAGACGGTTGTAAGTCGTACTGTGCATGCACCACCACTCAGCAGTTTGTCGACAGCAATCGTTGTTAGTGCGTAGAGAGAATTTGTCACGACATTTACATGCATACGAAATCTGCCACTCCCATCGAGAGACTTGGACTTGAGAGACTTGAACTTGAGAGACCTGGACTTGGGAGACTTGAACTTGAGAGACTTGGACTTGAGAGACTTGGACTTTAGAGCCTTGGACTTGAGAGACTTGGACGTGTGGTTGGTGCAACGCGACCGGAAGCCGCTTCATGCGTCGGGCTGTTCATTCGCACTTCGAGCCGCGAAAGAAGCAGCCCACGCACCGGCTTGCGGAGAAAGTGTAGCTGTAGAATGAGAAGGGAATCTTGGCCTTTGTCGATGCCACACAAGGTGGGAAGATAATGGTGCGCGCAGCGTCGTAGTGGAGGCAGAGTTCGAGAATGTAGCGAAGCACTCCGTCCTTGGGGCCAGATGTGTGGTAGTGGAGATTGAGACCAGCGAAGACAACAGGGATTAGGTTGAGTTGCTCTGGAATGTCTTGAAGGTCGTGATACCAGGCCCAAAAGCCGTGGATGAGCAGGGTGGCCTGGTCCGCATTATAGTCGATCTTCCGGCGTCGCTTCTCGATCTTGTCGATAAGGGCCTTGGCGAGGAGCACTGGGCGCTGATCCGGGTCGTTCTCCTCAGGGGGCAATTGGAGAAGATCGTCGAACATCTGGTTGGTTGTGGGTTGCTATCCTACAAACAGAATCCTAACTTACGTCTTGGCCCGTTGGGGGTGGCATGCCGCATTCCTGGGACCACGCCTTGAAGTCCACGAGGCGAAGGTCGATGAGAGTCGCCTTCACATTGGAGGGACGAACAACAATGTGAGGAGGGTTGACAGCACCAAAGAAGTCGAGGGTAGCGTACATCGTCTGCTCGTGAGTCGGGAGGTGAGGGTTGTGGTGTCTCGCGTGCCCCACAGCTTCAAGCCAATCGCGATGATACCTGTCTCCACCGCGAGCATTGCCATGCAGGTGAACATCCTCGAGCCCGTATATCTGGTCCATTGTAGACATTATACGAGGTGGATTTTGATCGAAGTGGGCGGAGATGAGGGGACCGGTCGACAGCAGCTCAGGTGGAAAACCGGATACCTGTTGACATCAGCACCAACGACTCTAGGCGAGCAGCAACGTACAACACTGAATGAAACGATAAAGGACTTGCAGAAGGCCGATAGGAGCAAGAACCCCGCCTTCGGTGCCGAGGAAGGCAAGATTGCCTGGGAGACTGGTGGAGGATACGTGCTGAGGGAGGGGGAAGGCCACTGTCAGCGGAAGCAAGTGCAGCCGCCAATTGAACCTACTGGGCGCCTTGAAGGAGTGGTGGAGTGGATGGCTGAAAGGAAGTGGCGGGGGAAGGGAGTGTTGATCTTGGTGGCGAGGAAGACGACTCAAACGGACGAAACGGGCGACTTGGCCGTCCAGCACAATGGTGGTGATGATGGTGGCAGACAGGACCAAGCACGCGCTGGTGGTCGGTGACGAAAGAGAGGAGCGAGATCGAATCAAGTTGCCAAACCAATGGCAGGTTGATGGAAGGAAGGGGTGGGCGGATGAGTGGGATGAGTGGGAGAAAGAGAGAGAGAGAGAGAGATAGATGACCAGACAAAGGGAAGACTGGGGGGCGGGTGCGCGCGCGAGCGCGTTCGCGCGTGCTGGGTGGAGTGCTGGGTCGGGTGGAGGAAGACAGACAATCGAGCAACTGGGTGAATGTATTATCTGGTTCCAGTGACGTATATCACGTGACTTGATCCGGTTTAATCAATGGTGCCCCGAGCTCATCCCTTTGATGTCCGCACGAGTGCACAAGTGGTGGGAGGGCTTGCGAGGCCGCACTTGTACAGCAGGCTTGACTTTGATTCCTGGCCCTTGCATAACCCCAATGCACAGCGCATCGCGAGCGGTTGATCGGCTGATAGAGAGCGAGGCAGTTCCTTGAAATGCCTGGGACCTGTCGCCGGTGATTGATATCAGCACGGTCAGTAGCGTGCCCAGGCAACCCAGCAGGCCAGCAGCATCAAGACGACGTCTTTGTCGTGACGTAGAGCTGGTCGGGGATCGAGGCCCTACCAGCGGACTGCCGGGCACAATGGGCAGCCGGCACAATGGGCAGGGGAAGTTGGTAGGTAACGGATGTCCCACCACGAGGCGCTGTGTTGATGAGGATCGCAGCATGCACCAGGGGTGGGTTGGGAGGAGGTTGTAGCGATGCAGGAGTGAGAGCGTCGAGACGGATGGATGTCGTTGGAGGCGGAAGCAAAAGGAATTGAGAGGCGGAGAGTGTGGCGAGTGGCACAGCTGAGTTCCAGTCGAGTGTGACGATCGATACATGTCAACAGCGTACAAGACTTCCACAGCGAACGAGGCTGTGGCATGTTTATCCTGACGTTGTGGTCCTGTGGCCTCCTAGAGCACACGCCGGGACAGATCAACTCACAAACAGACCCGGCTCGGTGGCCTGCCACACACCAGCTGCCCTCATGAAAAATGCATATAGCAATAATACAGGCCTGCTAAGGCTTAGCGACCGCCAGAAAGAGCCTTCTGCATGGAACGCTTGAGGAGGAGCGACGACTTCTTGTACTGCTCGGTGGTGGCGTCCTCCTGCTCGAGGAGCTCGAGAGCCTTCGCGATCTCGGACTCGATGGCGGCCTTGGCTCCGCGCTTGATCTTGGAAGCGAGCTCGGGCGACGAGATCTGCTGCTCAACGGTGTGGAGGTACGACTCGAGGTCCGACTTGGCCTCGTGGCGGGCAGTGTAGTCACGGTCGGCGGCCTTGAACTGCTCGGCGTCCTTGATCATGGCGTCAATCTCGTCGGCAGAGAGCTGTGCCGTGTCAGCAATACTCTCTCTCAGTTCCCCCGCGCCGAATTCTTAGCTGACCTTGCCAACAGAGTTCGAAATAGTGATGTTAGCCTTGCGGCCCGACGACTTCTCCTGAGCGGTGACCTTGAGGATACCGTTGGCGTCGACCTCGAAGGTGGTGAGGAGCTCGGCCTGGCCACGGGGCATAGGGGGGATGCCGTTGAGCTCGAACTCGCCGAGAAGACGGTTGTCCTTGCAGGTGGTACGCTCGCCCCTGTGTTGTGTCAGCAAAGTATACAGGAGGACGACCGAGACGGCAGATGGAGGAGACACATAGAGGCAGGAGGAGGATCGATTGTGGCGGAAGTGCGGCGGAAGCAATTTTGCTTCCGTCGTTCCACCAAAGTGGCACCTCGTCCCAACCTCGTCCTCCTCGTCAAGAATCGTCTCCTCGACATCTTCCCAGTCTCCCAGACGTCCAGAACAGCGGAAATTAATTTACTCGTAGACGGGGAAGGTAACCTTACGTAATCAGCTGCGTTCGCACAAGAGAAGAGAGGCACAAGGCCAGAAAAGGGAGGAAAACTCACAGTGGTCTGGTTGTCCTCGACGGTGGTGAAAACGCGCGACTTGTTGGTAGGAATGGCTGTGTTCCTTGGGACGACGACACCAAACAAGTCTTTTTATTCGCGTCAGTAGATGTCCCAGACGTGTAGAGGAGGTGAAGGAAGGTTGAGGAAGTGTTGGAGTTGAGACTTACCACTGTTGTGGCGGTGCCAAGTTCAGAGTTGAGGATTACGTAATGGAAGAAAGGGTCGGATCAGTAAATGCCACACACCTTACCACACCCCAACTTACCCCTGCATGGCGACACCGAGCGAGAGAGGAGCAACGTCGAGGAGGAGGAGGTCGGCAGTCTTGTCCGAAGCCTGGCCGGTGAGGACGGCACCCTGGACGGCGGCACCGTAGGCGACGGCCTCGTCGGGGTTGATCGACTTGTTAAGCTGGCGGCCACCGAAGAACTCGGAGACGAGCGACTGGATCTTGGGGATACGGGTGGAGCCACCGACGAGGACAATGTCGTCGACCTTGGCGGCGGGGATCTTCGAGTCCTTGAGGACCTTCTCGACGGGGTCAACGGTCGACTTGAAGGCGGCGGCGTTGATCTCCTCGAAACGGGCACGGGTGATGTTGGACGAGAAGTCGGTGCCCTGGAAGAGCGAGTCGACCTCGACGGTGGTCTGGGTGACCGACGAGAGGGTGCGCTTGGCACGCTCACAGGCCGAACGGAGACGACGGAGAGCACGGGGGTCCTCCGAGATGTCGAGCTTGTTCTTGCGCTTGAACTCGGCCTTGAAGTGCTCAAGGAGGGTGTTGTCAAAGTCCTCACCACCAAGGTGGGTGTCACCAGCGGTGGCCTTGACGGCGAAGACACCACCGGTGATGGTAAGGAGCGAGACATCGAAAGTTCCACCTCCGAGGTCGAAGATGAGGACGGTCTTCTCCTCCTTGCTCTTCTGGTCAAGACCGTAGGCAATGGCGGCGGCGGTGGGCTCGTTGATGATACGGAGAACGTCGAGGCCAGCGATGGCACCGGCGTCCTTGGTAGCAAGACGCTGCGAGTCGTTGAAGTAGGCGGGGACGCTAAATGTCAGCGCTGCAACAATTCAGCCAACCTACGTAACGACGGCCTTCTTGACCTCCTTGCCGATCTTGGCCTCGGCAACGTCCTTCATCTTGGTGAGGACCATGGCGGAGATCTCCTGGGGCGAGAAGGTCTTCTTCTCGTTGAGGTACTCGACCTCAATGTAGGGGGAGCCGTCCTTGTCAACGACGGTGAAGGGCCAGTGCTTGATGTCCTTCTTGACGTCGGCGTCGTCGAAGCGGCGGCCGATAAGGCGCTTGGCGTCGAAGACAGTGTTGCGGGGGTTCATGGCCGACTGGTTCTTGGCGGCTGGAAGCGGGGTCAGAAAACTTTTGGATCGCCACAGAGCCACAATCGGCCCCTCTCTCTCTACTCACCGTCACCGATGAGACGCTCGCCCTCGGTGAAGGCAACGTACGAGGGGGTGGTACGGTTGCCCTGGTCTGAAGCAATGTTAGTCTCAAGTCGCAGCCCCACGAAGCGGAAGATTTACCGTTGGCGATGATCTGCGCTCCAAGTTAGCATCCAGCGCACACAACGACGACGCCACGACCACCGCCCGTCACTCACCTCAACACGGTCGTTGGCCCAGACACCAACACACGAGTAGGTGGTACCAAGGTCTAAGAGCATGAGGTCAGTACCACCCCAACCAAACACACACGGGCTCGAGCCGACACATACCAATGCCGATGGCACCCTCGAAAACGTCGTCGGCGGACATGTTTGCTAAGTTTTTTTTGTTGGCTATAGAGACGAACAGTCAGTTGTCACGAACAGGACGGCTGGACAACCTCGTACTGACCTGAAGGATCTGCCTTTTAGTGAAGTTGGGATGGGTAAGAAGAGAAGTATTTTCTGAAAGGGACCGCCTGCCAGCCGCAGACACCCGGGCTTGCTCCAAGTGCCCCCTCCTACTGGTCGAGTGCTGTCGTGCTGCATGCGTCCTCAAGGCCCCTCCCAACTTTGCTCACACCCCTCAGTCCCCGCCTGCCTCCGCCTCCCCAACGCCTCACGCCCACCAACGACGTCAAAAAATTGTTGGCTAGAGTGGTCTGTGGCATTTAATGACGTGTGAATGGAAAAGTGCCACAAATCCCGCGGGGATAGTATGCCACTTGACTGTGGCAATGTGACCTTTTCGGTCGTGCCTGACTTCTTTCGAAGCCCACTCCCTCCACTCTCTACGACGTCTACAACGATGATACAACAACATACACGCATACTCTATCAGTTGACAGCTACACACCATGCACTGTTCGGGCAGCCGCAGGCAGAAAGCACAGAGCAAAACGGAGCAATGGCTTACCCACTGCCCGCATCCAGCCCCAGCTCGCGCATGAGGGAACTGTTCTCGGCAATGTTGCGTTGACGCTGCAGCTCGTATTCACTCAACGGCTCTGCCATGATCAGACAAGTTCAAGGACAAATAACCCCCCAAACTCACCTGCAGGCGGAGGAGTTGATTGCAACTGAGCCTCACGCCGGCGAAAGTCGTGAATGGCGCGACCCACCCTGTCGCCGAAGACGGGCTTGAGGTATCCGTAGGGGAGCCATTGAGGTTGCTTCCGGCTGCTAATGCCCCAGCCCACGAGGTACTCGTAGACGCGGGTTCCCCTGCCGGTAGTTGAGCTCCGGGCTCCAGTAATAACGGCACCTCGCAAGTCGGCTACGAAATCAGCATAACATCCCCACCGTGTAGTAAAATCACAGAGTCTTACCTTTGGTGGGAGGGTCTGAAATCGATTTAGCCAATGTCTGTTTGCTTGGAGGAAGGCGAGTAGGCGTGGTTGGGAGGCCTTTGGCTTCGCGAAGCTCTCGAATAGCCTCGGTGACGGCGCGTTTGGATTGCGACCTCTTGAGGTCACGCTCTGTTTGCCACATCTTCTGATACAAAGGCGAGGGGGCGATATCGTTGGTGGCAACTCCATAGCGAACGAGGTATTCTGGTTCTTGACGACGTTCCCTCATGTCGAGGAGAGTGAAGGGCGTTGCTGCCGGTGAGATTTGAGGGTGGTAGGGTGGATGGATTGAGCAACTCACTGATCCGGTCAAACTCTAGTACAGACTCGGATGCCCCCACCAAGAGGCTGGAGCGCGGTTCCCATGTGTCTTCACTGGGGCCGTAGCCCTCCCACCTCACCAGGTAGTGAGATTCCAGTGTGCCGTGAGGACCACGGGCGCGATCTAGCGACTTTGCAAGTATTGCTTCCACAGAGAAGATCTCGTCGCTTGACATGTGGGTGTGAGAGGACGGCGGTAGGTGACAGAGGCTGATGATGAGCGAGTTGGGGGTGGAGTAAAGTGAAGAAAGGAAGACGAGGAAGGTGGTGGCAAGACAAGAGAAATCCAACGCGTCACTGTGGGGAAGACAAGCAGAGTGGAGGGCGGTGGCAAGACGCGTCCAGGGCGCGCGCGGTGCCTGGTGCCTGAAACCTCCACTCTGGCCACCTCCCCTCTCCCACGTCCCACATGCAGCTCCCTCTCTCTTTTGCGCAGTTGCTCTTCTTTCCCTCCCCATCCCATCAATGTCCAGACCTTGAGCATGATCATCCCAGCCGTTTCGGGCGTCGCCATTAACTCGCCTTTCTACGCCCCTCTGTGCCCTCTTCGCGCTCCTCGACAGGCAAGTGACCTGGAAGTGGAGAGAATCAACACAAGGGGCGAGGCGCGCTCATCAACATGGGGCGTGATAGAGTAGGTGGGGCACCTCGAGGGCGCATGTCGGGGCGTAGAAGCCTGCGACGGGGTCAATACGACGGGCTTCGGGCGGCGGGCGACCGAAGGGAGGCTGTAGTCGAGGGGTGTACAGCTTCTCGCCTTGGACGCGCACGCTGTCCTTTACGGAAGGCCTGTTGAGTGATCAGACCGGGAGGGGTAGTCCACTAGACGACAGGTCTGGTAAGGGTACTTATGAACATCTGATCACTCGCATCCCTTTTGGATTCAAGCTCGACGTTTGCCCTTGTCTCTCTTTGACATTCACCCTTCCACGACAACACGACAGACACAACCAGCCAACAAATGTCCACCGCGACCACAAGCGAGGTCAGCAGGTTGGCCCTTCACTCGGCACTATCCGGCGCGAGGAAGAATGACCGACCAAACTTCATATCATGCACGCACTGGTGAGCCTCCAAAGCCGACCCATGTTCCTCCTTTGGAGCCAAAAGTTGATGACCCTCCGCCCAGCCGCGCGCGGAAGATCAGGTGCAGTGGCGAACGACCAGGTTGCGTGAACTGTGAGAAGAAGGGCTTCAAATGCGCCTACGATTCGTTCATAAAGAGGCGAGGTCCAGACAAGGAGCCTGGAGGTGAGTCCCTGTGTAGACTCTCACACGCGCGTCGGTCATACTGACAACGGAAAGGGCGGCTCAAACCCCGAAGCATCGTGGAGAATCCACCCCTCCTCCACAGACTGTCGTCTGGGAGACTCCCCAGAGCCCCACGGAGATTCATGGCAGGGCAAATTCCGTCCATGATTCGAATGGACCGAAAACACCAAAACAACTGGGTCACCAGCGATCGCGGTGCCTCCTCCGGAGGCTATCCCCTCGTTTCTCACGGCACTGCACCATGGCCTCCGGGCAGCGCCAACACGGAGGCGCGAGCGACAATTGCAAGTGTGCACCGAACATGGTCTGCGGCAGTATTCGAGTCCATGAACGAGCAAACGGTTCTCAAGCACTGCAAAGCTTTGTGAGTCGAGCGCAACCTCACCTCTAACCACGTGCAGCCTCGAGAATCGCAACCTTTGGTTCAACTTCTTCTACCAGGGGCTTTTCTTTGAAGGCTTCTTTTCACGCCAATTGGGACCGCCGGTGGTCCTTGCTATTCTGTCCCACACCACGTTCATCCAGGATGGCCGTACTCGTGAGGGGCAACTTCGCGCACTTCACTACGCCGAGCAGGCGAGCAAGGCCATCGATCAGTACCTCGTGCAAGGATACCGCGACCCCGGCCTGGCACAGGCAGCATTACTCTTGGTCGCATTCGAGTTCCAGCCTCATGGCCACCAGAACCATGCTCGCGCAGCCGCAGCCATGGGGCTTATGGACACATGCGCCCAAGCGTGCATCACCTTTTGGGACGAGGGCGACCTGGCTCGCGTCCGGCCTTCCAAGTTTCATCACCCTCAAGGGCGCCAGCCGTCTGTGGAGCCGGAGAAGATCACGCCACTGTCCATTCGCCAGCAGGAAGTTCTTCGGATGCGATGGACTCTGAGTCAATTGGCTGCCAACGCGTGCGTATGGAGACAGTTAACCGGCCAGCCGCCACTGGATATGATCTCGGCCGATCCAACAAAGGTGATTCCAAACAGAGAGACAACCTCATGTGCTGACACGAGCAGTTTGACATGTTATTCCCGGTCAAGATGAAAGGCGAAGCGGCGGAAACCATCCTCTGCTCGAAGAGTCCTTGGTCTCTGTACCATCAGGCCATTTGTCTCTGGTGCGAAACAGGGACATGGACAAGGCTGATGTGTCTCCCAGGTTCCGGGGCACGAACCACTCACTCAGTGCCGAGTCCCGTCGCGATGTTTTAGGGGAACTCGATGTGGTTCAGAAAGCGGCCGAGACGCTTCCCCACGACCCCTCCGTCCAGGCATACATCTGGAAAGCCAAGGAATGGGGCTTCGCAACCCGGGGCCATCTGGGTGACCTCTCCTCCCTCGAAATCCGTCGGTGGTTCCGAACTCAAGAGGCTGCGTTAACTGCCGCTGAGCCAACCGCGACGAGGAGCCCCAATCATGGCCCGGATCCCAGCCGGTCTTGGTGGTACCTGTCGATTGCATACACGTGAGTGCAGCGCAAGGTATCACAACGCTTACACCAATAGCGCGGTGAAGCTCGCCGCTCAAGCACCTCACCTGTTTGACACCGACGTCACGTTACTCCTTGGCATGGTCTGCGAGTCCCTCGATAGCCTGGTCTCCACTTGGCCTTGTTCAGGTGAGTCGGAGCTCATGCGCGCTGCTGACAAACCAGCTCTAGAGTACCACTTTGAGGCCCTCAAGCGTCAGCTCGAGTCCCGCGGTGGCGTGCCCCAGATTGACCGCGAGGTATGAGTGTTCGCGCGATTATTGTGTTTCCACGAGCCCGATAGTGAGGCCGAGGCCAACGTATCCAGCCCAACCCTGGAACAGATATCATCATCTAGAAGCAAATCTTGTAGACAGTTGACGTGTGAGGTAGGCCGGTTGTGTAGCAAAAACTGCCTGCGGCCAAGTCCGGCCAGCCGGTTGTAAACCATACCCTGAAAGTGACCTCACTCCACTTCGGCCCGACTGACGCAACGGCCGACTATAAAACGAACACTCAAACTCTTGCATCTTCATCCAGAACAAACTAAACCACTACTCAACACCATGTCCGCTTACGGAGCAATCAAGGCGCCCCAGGGCTCTGGCGGCCCCCTCCCCGTGCTGTCCTACAAGCTTCCCGGCGACCTTGTCCTCACCACACACCCCGTGCAGGGCGCCGACGCTCCACAAGAGCTCATCGACTACCTGTTTGACATCTTCAACAAGGAGATTGAGGGTGAGTAGGCTTGCCAGGCATTGCAGAGACTAACATTCACAGAGGGCAAGACGTACCCGCAAGAGGACCAGATGACGAGGGAGCAGTTTGTCGCCTACTTCTTCAACTCCACGACGATCGTGGCCATCGTCTCGCCCGCTTCGGTCGACGTCGCATCGTTGAAGACTCTGGAGGATGCGCGCGCTGGACGATCATGGGAGGAGGTTGTCGGTGGTGTCTACTACATGTAGGTATAGTGGCTGGATGGGTGTAGCTTGTCCAGTGCTAACCTTCACAGCAAGCCGAACTACCCAGGACGGAGCAGCCACGTACGTCGTCGCCCCACCCATCCTCTTGCGATACTGACGTGACAGAACTGCAACGCTGGCTTCATTGTCCCCCCCTCCCAGCGCGGACGAAAGGTCGGATACGGGCTAGCGGAGAGCTTCCTCGTGTACGCCCCCAAGCTGGGTTACAAGTCGTCGGTCTTCAACCTCGTCTACAGCAGTACGTATCTTGCTCCATTCCGACCCGCACTAACGCCATCAAGACAACGTTGCATCCCTCAAGCTGTGGGACAAGCTGGGCTTCTCGCGTGTCGGCCTCATCCCCAAGGCTGGCCGCCTCAGGACGGGCCCGAACGGCGCCGAGGAGTACGTCGACGCCGTGGTCGTCTACAAGAGCTTCGAGTAGGCTACAATACTACTATACTAGACGGCCGTCTTGAGCTCCGTATCCCGCAGAGAGGAGGGCGCGGGCCCAGTCTCAATAGGCACAAAGATGTTATCCTGGTAGAACTGCAGCTCGCGGATGCTGGCGCGGATGTCATCGAGCGCGCGGTGCGACGACTCGGCCGCGCGGCTCTCCTTCTCCTTGCGCACGAGGGCGGGGTACCATCTCCGAGCGATTTCCTGAGGCCGAGTGAGCAGGGTTGATGATGCCAGAGGACACAACCCACCTTGACGGACGACACGTCGACGATGCGGTACGACAGGTGCGCCATGACGGCTGGCATGCCGACGAGCAGAAAGCGCATGTCGGCGTGCACCGAGCTGCCGGCGAGCAGGCCCGCGCCGCGCTCTGGGATCCAGCGCTGGATGTACTCGACGACCTTGGCCGTCACCTCGTCGTATGAGTGGGGCGAGTCGAGGCACGCCTGCGTGAGGCCCGACTTGCCGTGCTGGTTGACACACCACTCGTTCATGCTGCGGGGGGTCAGTGCCGGCTCGCGGCTCGGACGCCGCTACGACGATGACGACCCACTTGTCCAGCACCTCCTTCGGCGTGTTGATCACGTAACTGATGCCCTCGTCGACGGGGTTCAGGTGCCCGTCAGTGATGATGACTGCGATCTCGATGATCCTGTCGTTGGCCACGTCCAGCCCCGTCATCTCGCAGTCGACCTGGCGTGAGCGTTGTGGACTAACATAGGACGTACCCAGACCATTGGGCCATCGTCGTAGGTGAGCGGGCTGCGAGGCATGGTGATGTCGTAGTGAAATGGATAGAGAGCGAAGAACGCGATGTCAGTGGTGCTGGAAATTCGTGGTGGGGAGGTGGAGATCTGGGGTCTCCACGCCGTCAACCATGCTGCGGGCCGGACTGGCGACCCGGCCGACCGAACAACTCAAGGCGCAATCTCTCTCGCCTCGCAGCTCTTCCACTTCTCCACAACAGACTCGACACACTCGTTCATCACGGCAACACACAATGAGTCCACCACTACCACTTCATCTAGTACATCTAATACTAGCCTTCACTGCAACGGCATCGGCGTCACCGGCGGACCCCTTCGTACCCCACCCTACCTCGCCCACGCACCGTGGAGTCGACAACGACAGCTGGACAAGAGGCTCGCCAGACCCCTATGAGCGCGGTGGCATCTCAGTCATCGAGCCATGGGGGTGGTTCCGCGAACAATGTCCAGCACCGGTCATGCAGTCTGATCTCCCACCGCCGTGGATCAAGTCCGACCCAGCGGCACTGGACGACGCGCTGCGGCTCCAACAACAGGAGCAGCTGGTGGACGACGCCACCCCAGAACCAACAGCCGACGCCGAGGACGACGAATTCGAGAGCTTCGAGGAGTGGAAGCGACGGAAAGAAGCAGAGGAGGATGACGATGAATACGACGAGGAGTGCGAGCCGGTAGATGACGCGCCAGGCGAGGGCACCGTCGACGAGGGCGGCGCATCTCTCCCCTCGCGAGACAGCACCAACAATTCGGAAGCTCTGCCCAAGACGGTCGACACTCCACCCTCTATTCCTGCAGAGATCAACTCGTCGACGCTAGGCGCGACCGCTGCGCCTGGGCCCAACACTCCACCGGCTGGAGGGACCGAGCCGAAGCCCCTCCCCATGCCCCACAGATACAACTACGCCTCGCCCGACTGCTCGGCGCGCGTGCTCTCGTCGTCGCCGCAGACACAGCACGCGTCGTCGATTTTACACAAGTCGCGCGACAGGTACATGCTCACGCCTTGCCGTGCGCAGCAACACTACGTTGTGGTGGAGCTGTGCGACGAGATCCGAATCGAGGCGATGGAGCTCGCCGTGTGGGAGTTCTTCTCGGGCGTCGTCCGTGAGATCCGGCTGAGTGTAGGCAATGAGGAGGCGGGGGATGGGCCGGGCGCGTTGACCGAAGTGGCCACGTTTGTGGGCAAGAATGTCCGCGGTGTGCAGGTGGGTTCTTGTCGAGCTGACAGTGCTGACGTCCTAGTCCTTCCAGTTGTCCGAGCCTACTTCGTTCCACCGGTTCGTCCGCCTCGACTTCCCCTCGTTCTACGGCACCGAGTACTACTGCCCCGTGTCGCAGCTTACGGTGTACGGCATGAACCAGATGGACGCGTTCAAGATGGAACAGAAGCGGCTGGCGGCTGCGCGCGGCGCAAGAGAGCAGGAGAAGGCCCGCGAGCGCGAGCTGCAGCGGGAAAGGGAGCGCGAGGCCGAGGCTGCGCAGAGCCGCGAGCGGGACATCAAGGAGCGCGAGGACGACGAACGGCGCGAGCGCGAGCTTTGCGAGCTTGAGAAGCTCGTGCAGGAGCAAGCGCGGAGGATGAGTGGCGCAGAGCTGTTCTCCGCCGAGGAGTCCATCGACTGCTCGGTGCCCAGCCAGGCGGCTGCAGCGGTGTCACCGCCGCTATCATCTACGAGCGACGAGAATGTCGAGGGAACCAGTGCCGCCAAGCCGCCTGCTCCTCCTCCTCCACCACCACCCACGGCCGAGAATATCGAGTCGAACGGAAGCGCTGCAGCACCCCCGCCTCAACCCAACCCCGACAAGGTCGGCGCGCCGGCAAACTCGCCACCATCCAGCTCTGGCTACGCGCGCAACCAACAGCCTCTCAAATCCGACTCGTCAGAGTCCATCTACGCGTTCATTATCCGCCGCTTGACGGCTCTAGAGGGCAACTCTACCCTTGTGGCGCGCTACATTGACGAGCACGGCAAGGCGCTGCGCACATCCTTGGTGCGCGCCGAGAAGCGCTGGGAGACGGCGCAGGCGAGGGCGGTGGAGGACGATGCTCACCGCTGGGAGATCGAGGTAGGTCTCTGCATACGGGTCCCTTGCTAATGACAAGCGAATGCGCCACGAGGAGCGCCTCGGCCGCATCGTGACCCACGTCGAGCGGATGAAGGCGTCCATGGACGCTGAGCGCCGCGTTATCGAGTCGCACCTTCGTATCCTGCACGACGAGCTGGGCTACGAGAGACGGCGTTCGCTCGCCCAGCTGATCATCATTCTCATCATTATCGGCGTCGGCGTCGCGACCAAGAGCGAGACGATTGACGAGCTGCTCAAGTCGCTGGCTGAAGTGCGCCGTCGAGGCGTCCCAATGGAGCCGCACTCGCGCCACCAGAAACGTCTGTCCACCGGCCCGCTGGCTGGCCTCGTCATCGACGTGCCGTCGCCCAGCTCGAGTCGTGACCACTCCAGGACTGCATCACCCGCCATTACGCCCACTGTCAACGCGAGCCAACAGACGGCTCAGATGCGCCTCGCTCAGCGCAGCCGCGGGACCCCGTCGCTCTCGAGGTCATCGAGCCTTCGCCGTGCTGAGAATGTCTCCGGCTCGAGCAGCCAGCATCACCGCCGCCGACTCGCCACACGGTCCGTGACCATCGCCGACACATCAACCTTTGGCTCGGGTTGGGGCTTCGCCGACGACGAAGACTCCCCATCCGTCACGGTGCCCCAGACATTCACACCGACGCAGAGCAATCGATCACGTCTGTCCCTACACCCGCGCACTACCGGGGGTAGTGGGCGCCGGCTTGCGCGAAGCTCGCATCTCCATACCATGAGAAGTAGACGTGCCGGCGACGAGAGCAGTGATGCCGACGTCGCAGACGGTGTGTCGCCCAACTCGGTCAACAGCCTCGCGACGCCCTCGCCCATCAACGGCGGCCGCGGGGTGCGTGGCAACTCGCCTGTACCTCGTATCGCCCGCGCCGTCCGCAACGACGATCACGACGACTCGCAGTGGGGCACTGAGGACGGCCTCAGCGCCGCCGATGTCGCCAGCACGAGCGGGGGCGCGAGTGCCAGTGAAGTCGACGACGAGACGGGAGGCACTGGCCGTCAACAGTCTCCGCTCGCACACCGCACATCAGACAACAAGGCTGCAGGCCCGTTGTCTGCCCTTGGCTTCCACGACGACGAAGCCCCTCCGGAATACAACAACAACACCAAAACCAACTCCTCGGAAACCCAGCCCATAGCCATCCGCGTCGCCGAGGACACCAAGCACAACGATACCCTGCATGCGCATTCACTCTAGTTTGTATTTGTATTAGTATTAATGGAAGCCATGCTGCTCTGCGTCTAGGGTCTAGAAGTCATCTACTAGTGCTCTCCGCGGTGGATGTAGAGATCGTCGTCGTCGCTGCCCGTCACCTTCATCGCAATGTATCGGTAGAGACCGGCGCCGATGGCGGCGAAGAGGAACACCGCGTCGAACAGGCGGCCGAACACGCGGAAGTCGGGGAGGGAGCGGAGGAGCGAGTCATCCGTCGCGCCACCTGTGTCGATGGCGGTTCCGTTACCCGCGCCAGAGTTGAACGGGTCACCATCGGTCAGTGGCGCGGGTGGGATGCTCGAGCGCAGCTGCACAAGCAGCGAGATGGTGTACGTTGCCTTGGGGTCAGTACGGCACAGGGACAAGCACTTACGAATAGCTGGCCCAAGGTCAGGAGGAGGAAGCCCGCTCCGACCGACTTGCTCGTGAGGCGGAGCATGCGGCTGAGCCAGCGGAGGACCATGGCGAGGGACGAGAGGATCAGCAGGCCCGTCATGAGGAGCGAGATGGCGCGCGACCACGCCGCGACGTCGACGCCGTGTCCGAAGGGCAGGTGCGCAAGGCCGAGGGCGACGGCGAACGAGATCCAGTCGCCGTTCGTGTTGCCGCTGCCCTTGTGGCTGGCGCCCGACTCGGGGATGCGCGACGTCGACAGCGGCGCGACAAAGATGGAGATGAGGCACATGGCCAAGCGGGCAGCGCAGTACAGCGCAAACACGTAGCCGAGAATGTTGTACACTGCGCCACGGATCGTATGCCTGAAGCCTTGGCGTTTCTGGAGCGTTAGCTATAGCAACGCATGTCTAACGCACATTCCTTGCCTTGAGAGAGGAGAGCGACCTCATAACGTCAGACTCCATGAGCTGGAGGCCTTGGAGCTCTGATCGCAGCGAGTTTGCCTCTGCGCAAGTCAGCTGGACAACGGGTCCCATTACTTGCCTTGATCGGCCTTGGTCCCAAAGACTCTGGTCATCCAGCCGCCAGAAGCCGCCTCTGCACTACCGCCGGAGGATACGCGCGCAATGTCCTCACGCTTGGCGACAATGTCGTGTCGGATACGGTAGAGTGATCTCTCAGCCTGGAGCACATCGGCATCCGTCACTGGTGGCCTGGGGTGGGATCAGCAGCTGCCGAGCTACAATCGTCCTACCTTCCAGCTCCACGAGCCTGCTCCAAGTAGTCCCACGCGGTGACGATGGCACCGACGCCCGAGAGACCAGCGATAACGACAATGCCGAGGACGACGACGCGCCCGAGGCTCGACGCGAGCCATCCTCCGCCCTCCCAGCCCTCTGGTCCCGAGGTGGACCACTCGACCAGCGCCTCGCCAATACCAGCCACTGTGCCGTTCGAGGCCTCGTCCGCAGGGATAGTGGCATTCACATTGGCGATCTCGCGCGGCGCCACAGCCGTAATGTACGGCGGGATACGCGTGAAGAGGAAGACGTAGAGCGCGAACGGGATCAACGAGATGAGCAGGCGCGAGGTGAACGGCAGCGAGGACGACTTTGTCGACGCGCTCGTCGAGTCTGGTATCAGTGCTGTCCCACACACACTACCCACCTCTCGATCTGTACGTCAGGAGCAGGCACTGGACGAGCGGCACGACGAGCAGAATAATCCCCAAGAGGATGTGCAATGATACCGAGAAGTTGACCTGGCGTGCGTGTGCGTGCAGGAACCCGAGCGCGTGGAACACGACCAGAGTGACGATATTCATGCTCTCGGCGAATGCGAGCGAGAAGACGATGCTTATCACGTCAGCCTCGCTCTCTCGCACTTCATTGGCGCCACTCACCGTGCGACGCGGCTCAGACCCCGGCGAGCGACCTTGGTACTCTTTGACCCGGTGCTACCGGAGGCAGCGCGACCGTGCGACAGCTCGAGGACCTGTACACCGCCTCGGCGGGGGGCTGGGCCCGAGTCGCGCAGGCGCGCCGAGAGCTGGGCGAGCTCGATGCCTCCGCCGGCGGCCTCCTCGTCGAGCGGCGCGTCGGTGCGGTTCACTGAGCTTGCGGAGCGGTGCCGGAAGGGCGCTGACGACTCTTGGATCGGAGCGCGGCGGGAACGCGGCGACGGCGGGTACGATGACGAGGGCGACTCGGCGTCTGTCGACTCGGGCTCGAGCTCGGCGTCCGACTCGCGCAGCAGGCCGCGCGTCGCGGCGCTGTTGCCCCGATAAGCGTCGGGCAGCACCACATCGTCCTGCGTCGAGAGGCTGCGCAGCGTCGGGTTGAGCGTCGCGAGGAGGTAGCGCCGCGCGAGGAGCGCATACACTACGCGCAGGGCGACGAGGACGAGCGTGTCGAAGAGGATGGGGTGGGACGCGGCTGCTTTTGAGAGCGTGGCTTTGGCGCCTCCGGCCGGATGGTGTTCGCTCTCCATGGGTGAGATGTGTCCGTCTAGTAGAGCATGGCCTGGGGATGTTGCTTTTTGCTGCTGTTGACAAAAGTGAGCCCACCGTGATTGAGTGGAAAGCAAATGCAAAGTGTCTGTGCACGGCGGCTGCGGCGCGCGGCGGCCGTGGCTACAGTGGACAAGGTTGCCCCAAAGTGAAACCACGACACACACATGACATCGAGCTTTCACGTGAACTCGGTGCCCCACACGCCGCTCGGGATGTACAGTTCGACTTGCTTTCCGACAACAATGACTGCGTTCCGAGGCAACGAGGCGGCGCCGCATGGCGGCCTCAGGAGATTGACAGGGCTTATGGTAGTAGAAATGCAGTGTGCGAGTAGGAGCGCGAGGGCGCGTAGACGCACACAGTGGCGCCAGCATCGTCCAAGGCTTGTGGTTCCTTGGCTCGCTGCGACTTCAACAGCAACATGCGGCATGTGCCCGCTGGCGAGGGCGTGCCCTGTCGCGAAACCATACCGACAACAAAAGGCCTCAGGAGCAGACCCCAGTTACGACGTCGACCTGTTAGTTACTACGCCGACAGCCAAGTCATCTCGCGCCCCCGAGTCGTTGCCACCCCAACTGGGACGGCCTTCGTCTCCGCACCCCTCTGCCCGAACCTCACCACGCTCGCGACGTCCTAATCAACATGCATTGAACGGAAAAACAAGATGAGGTATTGTGTGTGCCGGGTGTGGCGTGTCTGTACTGGGGAGTGTCAGCTGGCGAACGGAGGAAGGCAGCAAACAACTCACGATGCTGTGATTGGGCTAGTAAGTACAACTTGAGAAAACCTAGGGGATGTAGAGCATCCTTTTCTTTTGATAGTGAGTTCCGAGAATGGGTTTGGTGCTGTTGGGTGTTAGTTATTGGCATCATGACAGGATTCCAGAAGGTGAGGTGCGGCTGCTCCGCGTCGTCGTCCGCGCCATCGTCGCCCCATGGCCCTCCGCTCGCCTTGCTAGTCGCTAGCCAGGCGTGCGCACCCGCCCACTCCTATACTTGTTGCGCAAACAAGCCTTATCCCGCGCCTCCACCGCTCCGTCTGCCCGGGACAAGACTCACGAGTAATCCTACTCCTCGAGGAATCGCCTCCGTCCGCGCTGGTTCATCATGACGACAACTTCTTTTGACGTGGCCGACTCGGGGCCCTGGGGCGCATTGGCGGCGAGGACACCACGGCGCCCGAACTGGTCGGTAGTCTGCGCGGGGCAGGGGAAGGCGACGACGATGACAGCGCCGAGGAAGGTGGCCGTGAACAGCGAGGTGAGGACCGAGCGGTGCTTTGCGCGGAAGTGGGAGAGGAGGAGGGGCGCCATGGCGGGCGGTGTGGGGGCTGAGCGGTGATGAAGGAGTGGGGAGGTTGGCGTTATCGCCGGTAGTGACGAGGTTGCTGTTGGCCAAGGACGGACGAGTTGATCAACGTTGAGCAGACTGTGTCGTCGCTCGCTCCGGCCGCTCGAAGTCCACCCAGGCTACACTTTGTCAAAGCTTTGCGCATTGATTGGATCCACAGTCTCATCGGCTGCCATCGGCATGAGGCCACGTGCTAAAGGGGATACTCAAACAATGTGCCACATGGCAGGAGGTTTTCTCCGAAATCGGGCGGACCTCGTCATACAGTGGCCCAGCCAAGATTGTGGAAGAATATGCTGGAGCCTGGCAGCGGCAGAAGCGACGGCCGCGGCAACGGCAAGTCTCTTTGGCTGGAGCGGCACTTGGCTCTCGGCGGCGGATGCCCAGCGGATCGGGTCCGTCTAATGTCGTCGCTGGCTGGCTGGCTGGCTCGCTGGCTGGCTGAAATCGCTGCCGGCTAACCCACCCGCCTAACTGCGACTCGGCACCAAAAAATCAGAGAGCGGCCCCCCACCACCCACACCCACCCTACACTCCCCCCCCCCCCGGTCCTTGTCCATCTTCTCGGTCCTTGCGTCGTTTTCTTCTTTCCTCTTAAAACACCCACACCCCGCACTCCCATCGCGGTTAATATCCAAACTACACAAAATGTACGGTATCACTCGCTCTCTCCGGGCTACCCCCATCTCGGCCCTCCGTGCCGCTACTGTAAGTCCCCCCATCGCCATCACCCCTTCCCCCCCCCCCCAGCCACTGACTTTTTCACCAGCGCACTACGACCCCCTTCGTCGGCTCGAAGCGCTACAACTCGAAGATCTCGGGTCCCGTTATCGGTATCGACCTCGGAACCACCAACTCGTGTGTCTCCATCTTCGAGGCTGGCCAGGCCAAGGTCCTCGAGAACTCTGAGGGTGCCCGTACCACCCCCTCGGTCGTTGCCTTCACCAAGGGTAAGTGGCGGAAAAAGCCGAAGAAGCGGCTAGAAAAAAAAGTAGGACCAAACGCTGACGTCGATACCAGATGGCGAGCGTCTTGTCGGCCAGCCTGCCCGTCGTCAGGCCGTCGTCAACGCCGAGAACACCATCTTCGCCTCGAAGCGTCTGATCGGCCGCAAGTTCTCGGACCCCGAGGTCCAGAAGGACATCAAGCAGGTCCCTTACAAGATTGTTGCCCACTCGAACGGCGACGCTTGGGTTGAGGCCCGTGGCGAGAAGTACTCGCCTGCCCAGATTGGTGCTTTCGTTGTCGGCAAGATGCGCGACACTGCCGCTTCGTACCTCAACAAGCCCGTCAAGCACGCCGTCGTCACTGTCCCCGCCTACTTCAACGACTCGCAGCGTCAGGCTACCAAGGACGCCGGTCAGATTGCTGGCCTTGACGTCCTCCGTGTCATCAACGAGCCCACTGCCGCTGCCCTCGCTTACGGCCTCGACAAGAACGACTCGGCCGTCATTGCCGTCTACGACCTTGGAGGTGGTACCTTCGATATCTCGATCCTCGAGATGCAGAAGGGTGTCTTCGAGGTCAAGTCGACCAACGGTGACACTCACCTTGGTGGTGAGGACTTCGACATTGCCCTTGTCAACTACATCCTCGCCGAGGCCAAGAAGGCCGAGGGTGTCGACGTCTCCAACGACCGCATGGCCATCCAGCGTATCCGTGAGGCCGCTGAGCGCGCCAAGATTGAGCTCTCGTCGACCTCGGCTACCGACATCTCGCTCCCTTACATCACTGCCACCGCTGAGGGCCCCAAGCACATCAACATCAACCTCACCCGTGCGAAGCTCGAGCAGATTGTCAAGCCCCTCATTGACCGCACCACCGAGCCCTGCCAGAAGGCTCTCCGTGACGCCGGTGTCAAGCCCTCTGAGCTCAACGACGTCATCCTTGTCGGTGG